>NW_023416311.1:5206517-6406517 GCF_014176215.1 Rousettus aegyptiacus
TGTCTGCCTCTGACAAGGAGGCCCGGTTCCTCGGGATATACTTTTGGTACTAAGCTCACGGTCAGTTCCTCCTGTCTTCCTTGGCCCCCTTTGTCACCACTGGCCATGCCATGTGAGACTGAGTCCTCCCTCTGCCCTGTCCTTTCTCTTTACAGAATCCATGTCCAGAGGCTGGGGCCTCCTTCCCCTCCAAGGCCATGTTCTGGTGGGTTTCTGGGTAAGTAAAGTAACCGGGAAGGGGCTCCTTCATCACCACGGCTCTTCCCGCATGAGTTCCCTCCCAACACGGCTGGCTTTCCCCATTCCAGCCTCCGTGCCTCCCTCTCAGGTTCGGTGTCTGTCACCCACATTCCAATCCCACTCACACCCTGGAGTGAGATCCGGGTGTGAATCCCAGCTCTGTCTCCTAGCAGGCCATATCGCAAACCTCCGGAGGCTCAGTTTCCCCCTCTGAGAATGAAAACTCTGCTACTTTCATTAAATATGAAATGCTCAGTCCTTCATATTTACGATAAAATCATCTCTCTCACTCAGCTTCATTCATTCCACCAATGGTTAATAAGCACCTGCTGGGTGCTAAGCACCGGGGATGAGGAGGTAAACACCAAGTCTTTGTCCTCCAGAGGCTGATGGAGAAGACAGGTGTTTCTCCAGAATCAGCATAGCAGGTGCTGAGAAGGTGCCCACCTACCGGGCCCTCTCCTGACCATACTGTCGTCAGCTCTCAGTAGCACCCGGATTTAAATCCTAGCCTACCACTTCCTGGCTGGGTGACCTTGGGCAAGCGACTGAACCTCTCTGTGCCTCAGTCTCTGCACCTGTAAAATGAGGGTAATAATAGCACCTGCCTCCTAGGATTGTGAGGATTAAATGAGATAAGTTCTGTGAAGCGCTTCGAACAGGATCTGGCCCACGGCGAGTGTTATATAAAGTGGTTGGTAAATGAAGAACAGGAAGCTCGGGCAGTGTGGAATTCGTGGAAAGAGCATAGAAGTGCTAGAGGAAATCAGACGTACGCTGTTTCCCAAACATAGGCACTCATGGACCATTCCTTGCCTTATTAGGGCACCATTCATATGCTATTTACTTAATTTTTTTTTTCCTTTAAATCGGCTCACTTTTTCAACTTTAATAGGCTTTTTAGAGAAAGAAAGAAAGAAAGAAAGAAAGAAAGAAAGAAAGAAAGAAAGAAAGAAAGAAAGAAAGATTCTGCCACTGCCAAATTGGGAAAATCTATAGAATCGCTTGCCACACAGAACTCCAAACATAATTTCTATGAAAACCATGCCATGTTAATACTTTCTCGATCAGACCGTCGCGTGCCTGAGTTTGCTCTGTGTCAGGAAAGGGAACTTGGGAAGTCTCAGAAAGTGGCTCTAAACCAGCACCGAACAAAACCTTCTCCTTGGTGTCATTAGAAAGGTTTGAGACCTGAAAAGAAAATAACACTCTGCTTATGGAAGTCTGTAGTGATTAATTTCTCGCGTATGCATATTAGTTTGCAAACTGGCCCTGTACCCAGAGGTCGGAAGGGTCAGGCCACTCCAGACTGGTAGGTGGCGGTTCGACAAGCAAAGGAACTCACCCCACAAGGCTCGTCTTAGGAAGATCTCCACATCCACCGGCCAGAGTCCTAACAGTTTACACAGAGGCCTTACCTAGGCTCAGACATGTGTACCATCCAGATGGTCTCAATGACACCTTACTCTCTCAAGGCTGCGTCCTTGAAACTGCTCTGGTGCAGGAGGAGTGGGCAGAGTGCACCTTCCAAGGCCCCGGGAGGGGCGAGAAGCCTCCAACGGCCAGGGGCCATCACTTCCTCTCGATCACCTCCTCCAACAATGTGCCAGCTGCCTATGGTCATCTCATGTGCCAGCCCCAGGCGTTAGGAGACACTCTCGCTTTAAGGGGAGAAAACTGTGGTCCTTTGCTGGGAAGTGATGTGCCCAAAGTCACAGTTGATAAATGGCTTCGTGTGACAGATCTTGCGCCTTGTGCCAGGGGGTGAGGATAAAAGCAAGTACTGTCTTTACCTGACAGAATTGCCAATTCAACGGAGTGGCAAGACACCAAATAAATCATCAGACTGAAAAGGCGAATGATCATAATTGCAATAAGCATCATAAAGAAAAAGCTCAGGAAATTACGAGATCTCATAATGGGGGATCATTATAAGGCTGGGCCGGCGGCGGGGTGGGGAGGTGTCATTTAGCCGACTTCTAAGAAAATCCCATCTAAGCCCAGAGGTGAAGGACAAATCAGAAGTGACCGGGTAAGTAGTGGAAGAAAGGACTTTTGAGTAGAGTGACATGATTGTGCAAAGGTCCTGAGGCCCGTGGCTGGAGCGGTGAACAAGGAGGAACGTGGGGACATTTAAAACGACAGGAAGAATTCAGGTTTCCTCCCCAGTGAGTGTTCATCTCTGGACTTCTGACTCCTTGGAAGGTTTATTTCCCCTGCCACACAGATTGCCCCGTGGTGAAGTCGTTTAATCTCTCTGATTCACTATTTGCGTCCTCAGATGTAAAATGGGTCCGTGGTAATCTACCATATGGGCTCACGCGAGAATTAAATGGGGTGGTCTTTGTAGACAGCGAAGTGCCCCGCAAACGTTAGGTGTGGCTAGGTTAATGGCTCTTGTCTTACCGATGGGCGGGCAGAGGAAAAGACAGGTGAAGAGACTTACCCAGGGTCACGCAGCCACCAGGCCAGGATTTTGCAGGAGCAGAAGGCAGAGGGGAGCTTGCCTTGCTGACCCTCTTTTACAGGCTGGTCTGGAGGGGCTACAGGAGACCGCTGGGATCCAAAGACCTCTGGTCGCTTGGGAGAGAAAACTCCTCGGAAGAACTCGTCTCCCAACTGGAAAGGCAGTGGGTGAGGAACCGCAGTGTCGCCCAGCGGTGAGTGTGTGGCAGCCGGGCGGTCAGCGCGGTGCTCGGAGCTGGGTCAGCAAAGCCCCGAGTCGCTTGGCTCCAAATACGGCCCCGGCCATACTCTGGGTTCCGCCTCCACAGTCCCCTTCCCGATCTCACAGAGCAGGAACTGGTCAGGCTCAAGGTGCGTTTCCTCCCAGAGTGCTTTGTGGGTTCCCCGAGAACGCCGACAAAGTGGGGGCTGCTCCAGGTCCCCAGAAGGGAGCTCGAATGGTGGGATGGCGGGCAGGATACAGAAGGAATATTTTTAAGACTCGGGGTGGCGAGTTGGGTGGTGGTCCACACGTACTGCCCACTACTCACTCATGACGTCACCTGAGTGATTAGTCTCCTGGCCCTCGGTTTTCTTATCTGTTCAACGAGGATGTCGTGAGTCCCCGGCCCATAGCTTGTGGGAGATGAAAAAAATAAATAAATTTAGAAAAGAACGTAGCAAATGCCTCAAAAATGGTAAAAGCTCAAGTAAATATTAGTTACCCAGAGACTTTCAAGATCTTTCTAGTCCCGTCCACTGTGCCTCACTCCTGCCCTCTCTGGCATCTCTAGAAACTTCTATGAGGAATGAGTTTAGGGGCCCTCGTTCTAGAGAAATGAGCTGTTAACATTAATTAAACCTGGAGTTAAGTGCAGCCCTGCCATTAAGTAATCGACGACCTTGGTTGAAGTTGCTTGACCTCGTTGGACCTTGGTATTTCGGGGGAACGGCCAAAAGTAACTTAGCTCTTTGCAGAGGGTCACAAGGTTCCCCTGCACACTCCAGGATTCTGTGGTGGTGGCATTAGAAGAAGCAAGAGAGAGACAGAAAGTGAAATACAGACTATTGGCTCACGTGGCTGAGGAGGCGGGTCTACCCTTAGGCATGGTTGGATCCAGGGACTTCCGTTGTATCCAAAATCTTTCCCTCCATCTCTCAGCTCACCTGGTACCTGTATATTGATGTCTTCATAAAGTCTATCCCATAACATGCCAGTTCAGCAATTCCTGCAGAATGAGAGAGCCTCTCTCCTCTAGCATCCATATAGAAAAATCCCAAGGAAGGCCTCTAATTGGCTGGCTCAAGTCATGTGCCTCTCAAGGGCCACTCCCATGGCTGGAGGGCAGGCCACACAGGGAAGGAGAGGGCTGCCCCACAAAGGAAGGGGGTTTGTTTTCCCAAAAGGGGTGAGTAATATGAGCAAATTAAAACAGCAGCTCTCTCTCTCACCACAGGCTTATCTTGATGAACTTCCCCTCCACCCTTAAATTACCTCTGAGTAGCAGAATTCATTCCCAGGGAGGTTTCTCACCCACTCATTCCCAGTTCTGGCCTCCCCTGCCAGCATGGGGAAGAAAGTCACCCAATATTGTCATCAGCAGATAGAACCATTCTCTAGGACGGTCTAAGAATCCACAAACGGTGGACAGAAAGAAAGGAGGAAGGCGTGGGTCTACGAAGGTCCAGCTCGGTCATGTACAGGCGGAGCTGACTGATTACACACAGAGAGAACTTTAGTTCTGTTTCTGAAATACTTTGCAATTTTGGGGGGAGGGGAGAAGATGTCCTCCTGAGAGGTCACAGACCGGCTGGCCACCTGCTGGCCAAGTCAGGTTCCCAGGGTATATACTCGGCCCGCATGGTGTGACGTTGCTCTTGTTCTTTGAGGTTTCTTGGTTTTTTGTGTGTTTTGTTTGCTTGTGTTTGTTTTTTAATAAGTTGCCAATGTTTGAAACGTTGGAGATGTCACATAAAGATCTGGAATTCTGATCTCTCTTAAAGCACACGGGCAGGGCTGGGTCACAGCCCTACACAGCAACAGGAGAGTGCATCTGGGTGATGGCTGCCCCATCAGACAGGGAGCAGGCTCCTCGGTTTGCCACAGTCTCCACCACTCCCTCTCGTGCCCCCCATTCACACCCAGCCTCTCTCACACACTTCCCACCACACCTTGAGGTCCCACATGAGACCCCATTTTTACAGATGGAAACTGAGGCTCCGAGGAGAGGGGACAGAGCAGGTACTTGAACCTTGGTGTCCTGGCTCCAAGGCCAGGTTCAGTCCACCAAACCAAGTTACCTGCTTCCTCCTCTCTCGGTCACTCCCTCCCTCTCTCCTTCCCTTCCTTCCCTTCCCTTCCCTTCCCTTCCTTCCCTTCCCTTCCCTTCCCTTCCCTTCCTTCCCTTCCCTTCCCTTCCCTTCCTTCCTTCCTTCCTTCCTTCCTTCCTTCCTTCCTTCCTTCCTTCCTTCCTTCCTTCCTTCCCTCCTTCCTTCCTTCTTTCCTTCCTTCCTTTCACAAATCTTTATAACATTATGCACCAGGAACTCCTGTCAGGCGCTTCACATACATCACCCCTAATCTGTTTCCCCGTCCTCATTTGGCAAGTATTTATCGAGTGCCTACTACATTCAGGAGCCGGACTAATTGCTGGGGGAAATACAAGCAAGATGTCTCCTCACTTGTTCTAATAGGACAAAGAGGTACAGGGAAGAGTTGGAGAGAGAGCGTGTGGCTGTGAAGTCGATGAATTAAGCAACGGGATCCGGTGGGGAGGGGTGGACAGGGATGGCCTCTGTGAGCAGGTGACATCCTTTTGGCATTCGAGACCCAAATGCCAAAATGTTTGTGACTGGCAGCCCATGCATAGCTCAGTGACAGAGGCCAAGCCACAGCCCTCCATGATGCCAAAGCAAACAAGGAGCCAGGCCAGGGATGAGGGACCAGGCCTTCACCATGTCAGTAAGGGTCTGGCCACCAGCGCTTGCCAAGGGTTTTTTTTTTTTTTCTTTTTGCTGAGGGTGTGAGGGCCACAGAGGCACTGTGTAAATCATGAGTTGAGATATGGGCTCAAATACCTGTTTTTTCTTTGCTCTGTGACCTTGGGTAGCTGTCACCACCTCTCTGAGCCTCAGTCTCAACCTGGGTAAAGTGGAAGCCTATGATACCCACTAGGCAAGGAGGTTGAAAGGAGTCAGTGAGCTCATTTGTGTCAAGGTGTAAAGCAGGGGTCCCCAACCCCTGGGCCATGGACTGGTACCGACTGGTTCATGGCCTGTTAGGAACCGGGCTGCACAGCAGGAGGTGAGCAGTGGGTGAGCGAGCGAGGCTCCATCTGTATCTGCAGCCGCTCCCCAGGGCCAGCATCACCGCATCAGCTCCGCCTCAGATCATCAGGCATTAGGTGCTCATAGGAGCACCGGTCCCTGGTGTAAAGGACAGACTGATCCCAGTGCCTGGTCCCAGGTCCCAGCTCTTAAATGGACCTTGAAACAGGTTGTCAGAATTGGAAGGGACACAGAGAGTGGGACCAGCCGCATCCTTTCACACGTGAGGGCACAGAGGCGCAGAGAGGGGGGAGCAATCCGCCCAAGGCCACACAGCGACGGGCGGTCGGCAGCTGCATCTGCTGTGTGACCGAGGACCAGCCTGGCTCAGGAAGGGTCCTCTGGCTTCCCTGCTCCTCGCCGCCCCTCGCCTGAGCTCTCGTTGTGGCCCCCGTTGTGACTAAGGGCCTGGGATCTTACTGGCTCAAGGCTGCCTGGGCTCTGGTCTGGACAGCAGTAGGATTCTGGACCCGCTCTAGACCCTCTCTGACCCGGCTCCAGACCACCCGACACCGGCTGCTGTGGGAGGAGGGAGGGCTGCACGCCGGTCAGGCAGCGCCTGCAGGCAGACCTGGGGTCCAGTCCCAGTTCTTTGGCTTCTCAGCTGTGTGTCCTTGGACGAAGTCACCCTCTCGGGTGACATGGGGATGACACCTGGCTTGCCAGGCTGTTAGGAGAACTGAGGAGTGCCTGGCACATAGTAGGTGCTCAGCACATGTGCATTCCCATCGCCATCCGTGAGGCCCCAGGGGCTGTCCCCGCTGCTTGGCCCTGCCCTGCTCTGTCTGGTTGTCATACTAGTGGGTCCTGCAGGGGATAAGGAAGAACAGGTGAGGGGCTGAGGCTGGATGTGTGGCCCACTCACCTGCCTGCTGGGAACAAGCCCTGTAAGGCCGGGTCATGTCTTAGTCTGTTCGGGCTGCTGTGGCTACATATCGTAGACCAGTGGCTTGTAAACCATGCATTTCTCTCTCTCAGTTCTGGAGGCTGCAAGCCCTACATCAAGGCACTGGCAGACTCGGTGTCCAGTGAGGGCCCGCTTCCTGGTCCATAGATGCTGGTTTTCTTGTCCTGTGGCAGAAGAGGGGCAAGGCAGCTAGCTCTCTGGGGCGTCTTTTATAAGGTCACTCATCCCGTTCGGAATGCTCCGTCCTCATGGCCTCATTATCTCCCAAAGGCCCCACCTCCTGACACTGTTACAGCAGGGGTTAGGATTTCAATATTGGAATTTGGATGGGGCGGGGCATGACCGTCAGGCTACTGCAGGGGCCCAGAGCCAATATCTCCCGTCCCCTCAGGCGCGCCAAGGCAACAGCGTGTAAAAGGAAAGGAGGCGGTGACAGGGAGGCCTCCGAGACGGAGACGTTCCTACAGCCAGCAGGGGGCACGAGAGGGCCTCTGCTCAGGGCCATCTGGCAAGTGTTCTGCCCCACCTTCCTCCTGGGGACCCTCAGCCTCGTCATCAGTGACGCCTTCAGGTTCGCTGTCCCCAAGCTCCTCAGGTGGGTGCCTCGCGAAGGCTGGCGGTCCCTTAATGGGTGTCTTTCCGGGGATGGGGGCTGGGGAGTTCAGCTCGTCAGCCTCTGCCCACACCTCTGGTGCTCAGGGCACTGGAGGCTGGAGAAAAGGATGCTGAGGAAGGACGAAAACGAATGAGAAAGCGACTGACCTCCAGGAGGGGAAAAGTGAACTCCGACCTGAGTGTATCAGTTAGCTTTCGCCGTGTAACAAACAGCCCCGACGCGAGGGGCTTACAACCACTTATTTACTTAGGATAATGTGGGTCGGCAGTTTGGGCTGAGCTTGGCTGGGTGGCTCTTCTTTTCTTGGCTGAGTTCCATCACGTGTCTGGGGTTCACTCGTGTGTCCGTGGGGTGGGCTGGGGACCGGCTGGTCCCAGACGGTCTCAGTTCGGACAGCACGTCTCTGCTCCACGTGGTTTCTCATCCTCCGAAAGACTAGTTGCAGCTCGTTCACATGGCTGCTTGGCAGCGTTCTGAGACGTACAGCAAAAGCTGCATTTTCCCTTGAGGCCTGGGCTTGGAACTGACACAGTTCTCCCTACAGTGTGTTTTGTTGGCCAAAAATGGTTGCCCAGTCAGCCCAGATTCAAGGGGCAGCATGTTAGTTTGCTCAGGCTGCCACAGCAAAGTACTCCAGACCGGGTGGCGTGAGCGACGGGAATTTGTTTGCTCACAGTTCGGGAGGCTGGGCATCTGAGATCGAGTGTGGGCCGGCTCGGTTTCCCCCGAGGCCCCGCTCCTTGGCTTGCAGACAGCTGCTTTTTTGCTGTGTCCTCACCTGGTTTGTCCAGGTGTCTCCTTGCCTGGCCCCACTTTCCTCTTCTCCCTAGGACACCGATCATCTCTGATGAAGGCCCCACCCTAATGGCCTCATTTTAACATAGGCATCCCGTCTCCAAACAGGGTTGCATTCTGAAGTCCTGGGGTTGTGGACTTTAATATATGAGTTTCACGGGGACGCAATTCAGCCCGAAAACAGGTGGGAATGAAAACGCCACCTCTCAGATAGATCGGAGGAGCTGCAAGGCACATTGACAATGAGCATGCACAGTGTGGGGAAACAATTGCAGCCATTTTTGCAAAACAATTAAAAGAAAAACATCTGCCACACCCATCTGTTCCTCCCTGGGCGGAGGCGGCTCCCATGAGTGCCCTCTCTCACTTGGCTGTGCCTTCTCTTTCCCTCTCCCACAAGCCTTTTCCTGGAGTTTATTGGCGACCCCACGACCCCGGGCTGGAAGGGCTACCTCCTCGCGGTGCTGATGTTCCTCGCCGCCTGCCTGCAAACGCTATTCGAGCAGCAGCACGTGTACAGGCTCAAGGTGCTGCAGATGAGGCTGCGCACAGCCATCACTGGCCTCGTGTACAGGAAGGTGAGCCTCGGCCTTCCCCTTGTCTCCATCCCGCCCCGATTTACGTGCACGAGGTCCAGCCAGGAAGGGTTAGGTACGTCACTGAACTGTTCATACCGTCCGTGTCTGAAAACATGCTCCTTCGTTACTTCATTCATAGCTGCTTGCTCTACACTCTCACCTCCTCGGTTATTCCTGTAAGACCTTGCGTGATCTGACCCCGGGACCTCTCCAACCTCATCGCGTCACACACCTCTTCCTCTCTTGCTTTCCCTGCTCTAGCCACAAACACGCCAAGCAACCCTCCCACCTCAGGGCCTTTGCACTTGCTGCCCCCACTGCCTGGACACCCTTTCCACAACTTTTCCTGTAAATAACTGCCACTCATCCCCAGCATGTTGCCCAGCAACACTACTTATGGTACAAATGTCCCCTGGCCCATTGGTAAATTACATCTGGGCTGCAAGTCCTGCCGGAGAGCTATGAACGGCTGGTGGCAAGCCGTAGCTCTGAGGGTCTCTCTGTGCAGTCATTCTTGTCCCTTTGGGGAACCCTGGAAGTGGAAGCCATGCGACTAACACTATAAAAGGTATTGGCTCCGGTGGGGTCTGGAGCATCCAAGCCAGGGTCATTCTGTCCCCTGGGCACCTCCTTTTCTCTCATCTGAGCTGTCGCCTGGGGGAAGAGGGGAGCATGCAGGTGGCTCCCGACGCCGTCCTGTTTCAGACCCGCGTGCCCTGAGCACGCTGGAGCTATGTATGTGCGGCCATGCAGTCTTGTGAGCTGAGGCTGACAGGGAGACGGTCTGAGGGCACCGCTCCTCCTCCTGCCCCTCGCTCTTCCCCTGCCCTGCCCCACTGGGGAAGGCTTCACCTCCTGATGAGGCCAGACGGCCCTCTGCTCCCTGGGCTGCTTCTTATTTTCTGCATCTGGTGCTTTGATATTTGGGGGCTTTACTGGCCCTGGAGGGACTGTCTCTCCCCGGCTAGCCAGTTTCTAGAGATGGCGAACGACTCACCTGAGAGCATACCTTTCAGATGCAAACCAGCCCATCCAGAGCCCGTCCCCTGACCCATCCTTTATGGGGTTCTCCCACTCTGCAGAGGCCACTGTCCCCTGCCTTAATCACCTCGCTGCTAGGGACTTTGCTGCAATGGCTGACTCACGCCGGTCCAAACCTGCTCACCCTGCCCGACTCTCCTTTCTGTGAAAGCCACAGCACGGGCCCCCGTCCACCGTTCCCGCCCCTCCCTCTGCCCAGCGCCAGTGGCCCCCCGCTTGAGGCTCATGAGTATAAAAGCTGCCTTGTCAATAACAACCACCTCCTGATCTGTGGGCCTCACTGTACCTGTCTTTTGAAAAAACGTCTCCACGGCACTCATCATAATCACCATCACGGAGCGAACGTCGAACTGGAGTCTTTACTTTTGTTCCCTCCAGGAGAGTGACTCCCCCACACCCCCCACCCCTGTCTCCGCCCCCCTCGTCGTTGGTGGCTGTGTTCCCAGCACTCGGCCTGGGTCGGCAGGAGCTCAAGAAAAGAGCTGAAGATTTTTTTGGAGGATTTCTACACTCAGATTCCTTCACCCTGTCTCTGCTTTCCTCACACGCTCAGCAGAGAGAGGATTTGCAAGTAGAACTTAGCATTCGGCAGGCTGGAAGGGGTCCACTGTGACCTCAGAGTCAGGGTAGGTTTTGGGCTGCCAGAGGACCAGGTCGGGGTCCGAGAGGCACATAGATGCCCGCGGGGGTCAGTGTAACACCCTGTCAAGTCCGCATTGTGCCTCTGTCATCCCGGGTTCCAGCGCTGGCCTGGCCACTTACAGACCCTCTGACTTTGGGCGCGTTGGTCGATTTCTCTGTGCCTCAGTTTCCTTGGCCGTCAAAGGGGGTTAGTAATGCTGCGTCTCCTTGATTCTAGTCCCACTTGAACACTTCTGAAATCAAGATGTGTCTTATGCATCTCGATTTAATTGGCATTGAGTTTGTTTGTTTGTTTGTTTTTCCGTAATGATACGAAAACGGAGAGGGTTTCGTTCGTGGCATTTTAGATCGAAGGAAATATGCCAGAACCACAGAGACCGTTCATTGAACACCCAGCCTGGGACATAGTTAGCGCTCAGCAAATGACCACCAGGGTCGTCACAGATCCAAGGGTTTTAGGCGTGATGTGATTAAATTATTGCTCCGGTGCTTTAGGGATTTATGAGTATTTTCATTTTTTGACAACTACTTAGATTCTCACAAAGGCCTTTGGGAGGTAGGCCTAGGAGATTTTTATTAGCCCACTTTACAGGTGAGTGAACAGAGGCTCAGCAGGCGAAGAGACCTGGCTCGACCAGCAGGGGCAGCACAGCTCAGACCCAGGCCTGCCGGGTGGGCGTCGGGCCTCCCTCCCCGCCTCCCCCCACCCACTCGCCTTGTCCTTCCCGTGACTCTCACCCTCCCGAGGTCCTGGCTCTGTCCAGCGGTTCCAGAAAGACCAGTGCAGTTGGGGACGTGGTCAACCTGGTGTCTGTGGATGTGCAGCGGGTGACCGAGAGCGTCGTCAACCTCAACGGGCTGTGGCTGCCACTCGTTTGGATCGTCGTCTGCTTCGTTTACCTCTGGCAGGTGTGCTGGGCGGCGGGAGCCGGGGTGCGAGCTGAATCCCTCCCGCCTCCCCCTCCCCTCCTCCTCTTCTCTGAGTCCGGTCTTTACCTGCACACGCTGTGGACTGACATAGTGGGCAAAATCTTAGATGAGGATGTCCCGCGCTTGATCTTGGGCGGGATGCTCGCCCTCTCTGAGCCTCAGTTTCCTCATCTGTAAAATGATGATGATGATGACATTGACACTTCTGGGTGCCATATCGGGGTACTTAGTAGACAGGAGAAACTTCCTGGAAGTTACCAGTGACAGCAGGACTCCAGCACCATCATCAAAAAAGACAGAATGTTTTAGGGGAAAAAAATGTGATACCTAGTTTTCAAAAAAGCATGAAGTGGCCATGCAGCCAAAAAAAAAAAAAAAAAAAAAATCAGAACTTTTCCTGACTTCCTTTTATCTAGTTTGTAGTCTAGGGTCTTCTTTCTTTTTTCTTTCCTCCTTCCTTCCTTTTTCTTCCTTTCTCTCTTTCTCTCCCTCTCTCCCTTTTCTTTCTGTCACAGACTTTGGAGTAGGACTGCCGGGGTTAAAATCTCGCTTTTACCACTTGCCGGTTGTGAAAACCTTGTGCGAGTAATAGCCCGTCTGCACCCCCATTTCCTCACCTGTAAGATGAGGCTCGTAACGGACAACACCGCCCCTGCCTTGCGATGTTTGGTATGAAATGAGACTCCGAGAGAACGGTGTCGGGCACACAGCCGAAACCTGTAGGTGTTGGGTCGGACTGTTGGCAGGGGACATGTAATTTGTCTAAAGTTCCCGCCTCCGCTCTTTTCCAAGGGTGAGCACAAAGCCCACACACTCTTCTGTAACAGACCAGATCGTAAACATTTTAGACCTCGAAGGCCACACAGTCCCTTCTCAAGACTATTGGCCTCTGTCCCTTCCAGTGCAAAAGTGGCCACAGATTCAATCTGAATACCGCAGAATTTTCACATCAAGAAGTATACCGGTTCCGGTTTCCTTTGACCATTTAAAAATTTAAAAGCCATGAGGATTTTTTTCTTGTTTTTTTTTTTTTTTGGAGGGCGGGGGGGGGGGACAGCTCATGAGCCGTATCAAAGCAAGAGGCGAGACCTGGCCCACATGCCACAGTCTGCAGGCCCCCGGGGTGGGGGGGGGTGGGCATATCGATGGCCTATGATCGTGAGAGAGTGTGAAATACTCCCGAAGGCCACCTCGTGCCTGGCGTCACCATGTCATTCCTCTGCCACAGCTTCCACCCAGCGAGGGAGGAAGGAAGGACGCTTGGGGGAATGCAGGGCAGTTAGCAGGCCGACCCACCAGCCGAGCAAAGCTGCACGACCCACCCGCCCCTCTCCTGGCGTCTTGGCCGACAGTCCCTAACATCACAGGGTCCCCCCCCCTCCCCGAGATCCTGGTTAAGGACGGCTGAGCATTGGGGTTGCTCTAGGTAGCACTTGTAGCGTTTTTACAAGATGACGCCATTTTTGCCAGAGAGAGCTTAACCTTCTGCTGACATCTCTCTGAGTATTTTCCCAGCCCTGGCCGGGAAGACTGGTGTTTGCCTTCTGGGCACTTCTCTATTCGGCCACTGGGTGGTGCCATTGTCGCATAAATGAAACAAACTGGCTCCTCGGGGGTGTCAAAAAAAATTCGAAAATTGTTTTTGGCTGAGAGGAGAAACCCAGGCCCACAGACCAGAGATGGGTGACCTTTGCTGAGAGAATGGGCTCAAACGACCTCCCGGGGGAATCTCAAAGAGTCACAGTCACTTAAAAATCATTTATCCTACCCCACTACCTCTATATTTACCAGGCAAAGAAACCAGAGTTGAGAAGGGAACCAAACTGTCCCAAAGTCGCCAAGGTGGTTGGGGCGGGGGGGCGGGGGCTGCCGGACAAAATACAGGATGTCCAGTTAAATATGAATTTCAGATAAATTGAATAATTTTTTTAAGTATAAGTATGTCTCAAATATTCCATGGGACATACTTACACCAAAAACTTTTTCTCTGTTTCTCTGGAATCCTAGTTTAGCTGGATGGGGGGGCAGGGGGGGTTCCTGGGTTTATTTGCTAAATCTGGCAACCCTCGTCAGGGGTGAAATGAAGACTGGGGTTACCACTTGTTTCCATGTAACTGACGAGGAACCTGCCGTTTAGACAGGGTAGGTAAGCCACGTGCCCAAGGCCACGTGAGTAAGTGTCAGAGTCGGGGTTTGAACCCGGATCCTGATGGCAGCGACCTGACTTCACCATTCTGACTAGGCACGCCCCCTCGCCCCACCCGTCTAGATGCACAGACCTGTCTTCCATGTACACCCCGCATCGTGCGAGGTGGGCCGTCTCCACTCCCTGCGATGTAAGGTCTCCATCTTCAGCAGGCTTCTCCTTCTAAGTGTGTGCCGCACGAGTCCTGGTCCCCGTGACCTGGTGGCCGCCCTCATCAGACCCCCCGACTCTCCCCTGCCTCAGGAAACAAATCTGGGTCCCCCCCCCCCGCCCGCAACCCCTGGCCAATCCCTCAGAGTCTGCCGCCGGGCTCCCGGGGGCATCTTATGAGGCCCTCCCTTCTGCTTCCAGCTCCTAGGACCCTCCGCCCTCACCGCCATCGCTGTCTTCCTCAGCCTCCTCCCTCTGAACTTCTTCATCACCAAGAAGAGGAACCACCATCAGGTTTGGCATTTGACAGAAGGGACGAGCCAGGGGAATGGGGAGGAGGGGAGGGGCCGGGCGGGCCCGGCTTCGCCCTGCTGCGGCGTGAGTCCTTCCGGTCACCAGACCTGCGTCCCCACGTCCCCCCATCTCGGTGGGTGGCAGCTCTGTCCCTCCAGCATTCAAACCATGGGTCCGTTGGGACGCCTCCCTTGTTCTCACACCCTCTCCGTCAGCCGATGTGGGTGGCCGCATCTTCCGAGTGCATCCGCCACGTGGCCCCTTCTCACCCCAGGCTCTCTAAGTCCCCCTGTCCCTCACCTGGACCACCGCGGGGACCCCCTCGCCGAGCCCCCCACTTCTGCTCTCGTCCCGCCCCCTGGCCACTTCGCACACCAGCCAGAGGGTCCCCGTGAAAACCAAGCAGCCTCAGCCCTCCCTTTTCCCTCGGGGTCAGAGCCAACACCCCGAGAGGGCCTGCTGCCCACTGCGACGAGGCCTCATCACCTCCTACCCCCCTCTCCTCGCTCGCTGCTTGACCACCCCCTGCCCTGCCCTCCCTGTGATCCACTCTGGGGCCTTCGCACCGGCTGCTCCCGCCGCCTGGAGCGCCCTCACCCAGGAGCCTTGTCTGCTCCTCTCCCCTCCCTACCCGCCTGGCTTCGGCATGACATGCCCACCCACCACCTCCTGCAGCTCTGCAACTCTGTGCTGTTTGGTTCCATATCATTTGTCACTTAACCTGCCATAGGACACACTTGGCCCTTCCATTTATTGTCTCTTTCTAGTCAGAAGGAAAGCGTCTCAGTGGCAGGAGATGCTCAGTGCTGCAGGCTCAGCTTTTGGAATAGTGCTCGGTGCATAGAAGGTGCTCAGGACATACTTGGAAGGGAGGGCCCACATAGCCTGTTTCTCCAGCCTCCTGTCCGGCCTCCTCGAGACACGGTCCACACAGCTGCCCTTCCGACGATGTCCCTCTGTGGTGAAGCGTGGTGGCCCCCAAACCCCCTGCCCGACCTGCAAGTCCCCACGTGGCCTGCCTCTCTGTCTCAGCCCCTGCTCACACCCTCCTATGACACACCGGACGTCCGTCCTGCCATGCTGTCCTCTCCGTCTTCCCCCGCTCACCCCCAGCTTCCCCTTCTCTGCGTGCTCAGCACCTCCACATAACGTCTGACGTAGTCGGGTTGTCACCCCCACCTCCAGGAAGCCTTCCCGATTGCACCCCCTAGCTGATCAGGGCCTACCTCTATTCCATGAACTTTGGGGGCTTCCCTGTGTTATGGCGCATCATTCCCTGAAGGCAGAAGCAGGGGGACAAAGGGAAGGGGCTCCTGCTGGGGTTCAGGCCGAGGCGACAGTGACCCGGGCCAGGACTGTGGGACAGAGATACTGAGAGGCAGACAGCTGGCACCTGATTTGGAGACGGAAGCAGCAGGATTTGCTGGAGGGGTCAGGGGGCGTGGCAGTTGGAGGGAAGGACTCCAGACTTGTTCCTGTCCCCTCCCCTCTCTTCCCGCTGGTTCCAGGAGGAGCAGATGAGGCACAAGGACTCTCGGGCGAGGCTCACCGGCTGCATCCTCAGAAACATGAGGACCGTCAAGTGCCACGGCTGGGAGGGAGCCTTTCTGGACAGAGTCCTGCGCGTCCGAGGCCGGGAGCTGGGCGCCTTGAGGACCTCCGGGCTCCTCTTCTCTGTGTCTCTGGTGTCCTTCCAAGTGTCCACGTTTCTGGTGACGTCACCCTGGTCTCCCTGCAGAGCACGGGCTTGATTGGGGGCGGGGGGAGGTAGACAGAACCCCCGGACCTTGGAGCCTCTCTTTGTAGACCACCCCGTCCATCCAAACGCACCCCTCCTGGGCCCTGCTCTCTCTCAGGGGTCCCCGCTTTCTGCAGAGTTGGCTAATCGGTCAGGTCACTCCCGTGAACATGGCAGTGGCCCACGTGAGGTCTTCCGCTCTGGGCAGTGGGCACAGGAAGCGGCAGAGGTGGGGCCCCAGGCTCACCCCGCTGCAGCCCCGCGCTGGGCCCAGCGCCCGTCCTGTCTTCCTCTGAGTGACTTCACAAATTCTTCTAAAGCGCGGCTTTGTAGCCACGCCACTGCAGACAAACCTACGACGACTCACCGCCGCGTCCACGATAAAACCCAAACTCGTCATAAAACGTTCAAACTGGTGACAAGTGGGCCCTAAGCACCATTTCCAGGAGGATCTAGAATCCCAAGGGCCATCTGCTGTGACCCTGGATGTCGCCAACACAGTTGACCCTCAGAGCCACGAGTACTATCACTTAGAACCGGGAGGACTCCCCAGATAGGATCACCGGGCCTCCACCACACCAGGTGACCATCGAACGACTGTCACGTAGCGTGACCTTCACACCAGGTGACGTCGAGGACCGAAACATCGCCAGCACCTAGAACTGAACCAACCCCTAGCGGCATCTCGAACCACAGATGCCGCCGATACCTGGGACCCTCAACTGCGATTTCGCTGGCACGGTCACCTTCCAAGGGATTCTCGAATCACAAGTCCCATCCGCACCTAGAACCATAAAAATGCTGCCCAGATGGAGAACCGCAGCGTCCCCGATGCCTGGAACCAAGAGTCTCTGATACTGATAGCGGTGGGGGGGAAGGGGACGGGCCGCACACACGCGACGCCCTGATCAACAGCAGAATTCGAAGGGAGATCTTGGGATGGGGGGCGGCACACAGACCCTAGAGATACCACTGATGGCTCAGGCTTCCCTGGCCACACTCGGCAGCTCATGTCACCCCCCGCTTCTCACCCAGGTGGCGCTGGTTGTGTTCGCCGTCCATACTCTGGTGGCCCAGGAGAACGCCCTGGACGCCGAGAAAGCCTTCGTGACCCTCACGGTCCTCAGCATCCTCAACAAGGCCCAGGCTTTCTTGCCCTTTTCCATCCACTCTGTCGTCCAGGTGAGGCTGGGGGAGCGGAGGCCGCTGGGAGGGGCCTTGCAGGGGTGCGGCAGGCTGGGCCCGCATCTCCACCCCCCTACCCACCCTCAGCCGAGAGCTGGCGATGCAGAGCAGGAAACGAACGAAGCCGCAGCGGAAGTCGTCGGCCTAGGTCCCCAAAGCACACAGCCAGTCCAGCCTGCGAGGGTTCATTGCACCTCCCTCTTCACGCAGGGCAGCGGGACCTTATTTCCCCTCCTTTAACTGTCTCTGCTCACGTGCTGCCTCCTTGGACATTCGCCTAGCTGAGCTGTCCCTATTTCTGTGGCCTCCCGGTTCCTTCTCGAAGATGGGTCTGGGGGGTGGGAGCAGAGAGGGCACCCCAGGTAGACGGCGGCTGGAATCTTTCTTGACAATGGCACCATGACAGCAGAGGCCAGCATCCTGTTCCCGGGTTCGGTTCGGTCTGCAGAATGGCATCTGGGTGGTGCCAGTTATGCTAATTAGGAGCGAGGAGGTGGCCTTCACGCCTGGCATCCTCTGTCACCCAGAAAGCTTTGCCTTGCACGTGAGCAGAGCTGCACGGACAGGAAGTTCCCTCGCCCCACGCCTGAAGCCTGAGTTCTTTTTCCTGCCCTTCTGGCGTGCGTGACCTGGGGCTTTGGTGTCCCCAGGGCCGGGTGTCCTTTGACCGGCTGGCTGCCTTCCTCTGCCTGGAAGAAGTTGACCCGGAGGCTGTGGACTCAAGTCCCTCCAGACACTGTGAGTGCTGAGTTCAGCAGGAGGGGTGTGGAAGAGAGGAGGGGGTGGGCAGGGCTGCCCCAGCCCACTGCCCACTGGCAGGATGCCAGGGTCCCAGCCGGGGGGGGGGGGGCGGCAGGCAGCAGAGTAGCTCCTGCAGACCACACCGTCAGCCATACGACATGGGACCAGGCACCGCGATGCTACTTCCTGCCAGTCATCTGGTGGCTGCTCGCGGCCACCTACTGCGTGCCTCTGGGCACTCTGTGTACAGCGGTGACCACGCTAACAGACCAGGTCCTAACAGAAGGTCCAGGCAGATGAGCATGGCAATGTGTTTGCCAAGCTAGAAAATAAAATCGGAGAGTTACCAGCGCCATTGTATGGTGAGACTCACCAAGCTTGAGTTAGCTGGGCCTCCCTCTGCTCCATCCATCCCTAACCCTACACCTGTGGGTCTAGTGACACTCGCCGAACTGCAGTAGGGGGTTGAGCCCCTCCCCTTCTTGGGACTGAGGCGTCGTCAACCTGCTTACTGAGAAAATGCCAGCATGGCAGCTAAAAGCATAGCTTGTGGTGTCGGAGTCCCCCAGCCAGAATTAACCTCTGAGCCTCAGCGTCCCTGTCTGCAAAGTGGGCATGACAATCTTTACAGCACCACGGACCCTGTCCCAGAGGCCCTGGGTCTTCTGCGAGGCACGAGCTCGACGCGCCTGGTCACCTGCCTGGGGCCAGAGCCTCACTCTCTCTCTCCCCTGCTCTCCACGCAAAGGCGTACGGCAGCGAGGTTAATGCGGACGTTGAGAGCCCACGTGTTTGTATTTACCTCGTGCCAGCACAGTTCAAAGTGCTCTGCGCAGTGACGAGCTCATCTCTCCCCTCCCCCTACCCCCCCCACTTTGTAGATGGGGAAGCGGACGAGGGTCCCCACGCCCTAGACCATTAGGAAGGGACCAGAGTCGGGGAGCCAGACTCACAAATAAAAGCACGGCACTCCCAGTTCAAGTGGAAGTTCAGGTTCACAGAGAAGACTCTTTCGAGTATAAGTGTATCCCATGCCATGTGTGGGGATATGCTTAACACTCAAAACGTGCTTGTTTATCTGAAATTCGAGCTTAAGTGGGCATCCTGCTTTTCATCTGCAGCCCGCCCCCAGCAACCATCCAGTCCGGTGGGTGTTAGCGGGTGTCATCTGATCATTAGATGTAAGGTGCTCAGGACTCACCCCCTCAAAGATCCTGATTTGGGAGTGTTTGTGTGGATAGATAGATAGATAGATAGAAAGATATAGATCTATTATAGATATATATAGATATGTATTTATAGATATATGACTATATATCTATATATATCTATACATATAGATATATAGATATATATAGATATCTATATATCTATATATATAATATAGATATCTATATATCTATTATAGATATATATAGATATGTATTTATAGATATATGACTATATATAGATATATATAGATATATATAATATCTACATAGATATATATATCTATATATAATATCTATCTCTCTATATAGATATATGTAATATAGATATATAGATATATAATATCTATATATCTATATATAGCTATATATAGATCTATATAGATCTATATATAACTATATATATCTATATATAATATATATAATATCTATATAGATATACATAGATCTATATAGATATATATAGATTATATATAGATATTATATAGATATATCTATACATAGATATATCTATATAGATCTATATAGATCTATATAGATATATGTAGATATATATAGATATTATATAGATAGATCTATATATAGATCTATCTATATAGATCTATATATAGATCTATATAGAGATCTATATATATCTATATAGATCTATATAGATATTTATACCTATATATATCTATATATAGATATATATAGTTATATATCTATAAATACATATCTATATATCTGTAATAGATCTATATCTATATATCTATATCTATATCTATATATCTATCTATCTATATCTATATATCTGAGATCCAGAGATATAGGGAGACAGATCGGTGTCCCTACTCACACCTGCTGTCCCACTGAAATTAACGACACTCTGCAGCATCCCAGCTCGGGTGATAAATTATATCAGAAGCCCACTAACTTTTCTGAAAAAGACCAGAGTGTGCCATAGCTTAGGTTTTGCTGGCCATTCGGTCTGTGTCTCGAATCTGCTCTTAAAGAACATAAAGGCATGAGTGTGCTTGTGTTCCAATAAAACTTTATAGAAATAGTCGGCAGGTAGGCTCTGGCCCCTGAAGTGTATAACCATCCCACGGGGAGAGGATGTGACCACCCCAGTGTTACATGCAAGCAGGACAGTGAGTCCGAGGGGAGAGATTTCCTGCTGCCTCTGGGACGAGGCCAGCTGGGAGCATGTCATGTGACTGACTGGCCTTTTATGCCCTGCAGCCTCCAGGGAGGACTGCATCCGTGTACAAGAAGCCACCTTTGCTTGGTCCCGGGAGAGCCCACCCTGTCTGCACAGGTACAGAAGGGCTTCATGGGTAACTCACTCCCTTCCGGTTGACAGGGAGACAATGCAAGAGGCTCTTGTCACTTCCCGTGAGAGACGGTGTAGGTTTCCCGCCTGGGGCTGGAGGGTGGGTGAGCCCAGGCCCGTGTTCCACAAGGAAGACTCCCAGGACCGGCCCTGGTGGAGAGAGTCCTGGATGAGCAAGGGCTCCTGCAGATGGGGACGGGGCACCTGAGGATCCCTGCCAGGGAGGAGACACAGCTCTGCTCTCATGACACAGGGAGGCCTGGACAAGGAGAGCCTCAAAGCCAAGCCCCATCGGCCATGCCCACTTCTCTCCCCACTGTGTCCATCCATCCCTAGGTCATTGTCGCCTCGGCCCCTCACTCTTTGGCTGGGTCTTTGTAGCAGAAAACCCCAGCCAACCCCCAGACACCCTGGGAAGGGAACTATACAATGCCCTGGACCATATCTGTGTGGATTGTCACTCACTAGCTTCATAGTACTGAGCACTTGCCAGGTGCCAGGGGATCGAGCGAAGAAGATGACAAGGGCCCTACACTCTTGAGGCTAGAAGTCTGATAGAGTGGGTGCGTGAATGAGAATCAGGGTACGGGGACAGAGCGTAATACCGATGAAGGGGCAGGCGTAGTGAGAGGAAGCTTGACGTTTCAACTGAGGTCGCAACGAAGTGAAATCATGAGCCCTGCAAATGCCCAGGGGAAGAGCTTTCTAGGCAGTGGGAACGGCACGTGCAAAGGGCCTGGGGCGGGTCCAGGTTTCTCCACCTCAGCACCGTTGACGTTTGAGGCTGGATACCTTTGTCGTGGGGGCCATCCCGTGTATCAACCGGTGTTTAGCAGGACCCCCGGTATCTACCCACTAGATCCTAGTGGCAACCCCCACCAGCTGTGATAGCCAAAAATGTCTCTGGACATTGCCACATGACACCTGGGGAGCACAATCCCCCCAGCTGTGTTTGAGAAACAGGCAGGCAGTGAGGCTGCAGGACAAGGCAGCAGAAGCCTTTGACCCCGAGTGGAACGGGAACCTCCGGAAGACCCCAGCAGGGGAGCGTCATGACAGACTCAGGTTCTGATAGGTGGAGGATGGACTGTGAAACACGGGCCGGGGCAGGCGCCGAGGGCGGAAGCAGGGGGAGCAGTGAGGAGCCCGTTGCAATGACCTGGGCGAGAGGCGATGCTGGTTAAACCCTCCTGCTGCAGCAAACTCTGTGTGCACGTGTGTCCCCGTGTGCATGCATGTGTTTGTGCACATGTGTCTGCATGTGTGAGAACATGTTTGTGTGTGTGCACACTGTGTGTGCACGTTTCGGTGTGCACGTGTGTGTGCACGCATGCCTATGTGCATGTAGCGTGGTGTTATGTGCGCACATGCATCGCGTCTGTGTGTGTGTGCGTGTGTGCACATGTGTGTTCCCATGCATGTGTGTGGAGCAGGATGGCTGCTTGCGTAGCCAGACAAGGGTTGGGAGAAGGAAAGACGACCCTGCAGATCCTCTTAGTGGCCTCCTGGGTGGCTGTGTCTGGGGTCCACCGAGTCTGCACAGTTTCGAGCAGGGCCCGACCCAGGAATGTGTCCCCCCCACCCCCGTCTGTGTTGCCAGGATAAACCTCACCGTGCCGCAGGGCTGTCTCCTGGCTGTCGTTGGTCCGGTGGGTGCAGGGAAGTCCTCTCTGCTCTCTGCTCTCCTCGGGGAGCTGTCAAAGGTGGAGGGGTCCGTGAGCATCAAGGTGAGGCCACACTCCCTGCCCATGCGCTCGACCGTCCCCCATCCTCGAAGCCTCCCCACTCCTCCCTCCCAGCCCACCTCTTCTGCATTCACTCTCTCCTCATCCACCCCCCCCGAGCCCCGCCCACGCCTCCTCCATCCCCATCAGCCTCCTCATCGCCAAAGCGAGCTGTGTTTTAGGGTCCCGTGGCTTACGTGCCCCAGGAGGCCTGGGTCCAGAACACGTCCGTGCTGGAGAACGTTTGCTTCAGGCAGGAGCTGGACTTGCCGTGGCTGGAGAGGGTGCTGGAGGCCTGTGCCCTGCGGCCGGACGTAGACAGCTTCCCTGCAGGAGTCCACACCCAAACTGGGGAGCAGGTGAGGGTCTTGGGCCTTCTCAGGATAGGGAGGCACGGTGGCTGGGGCCGTTTGCTTTCCTGAGCTGTGGCAGTGCGGTGGGAGGGACAAAGGGGAGCTGGAGAGGGCGGGAAAGTCAGGGAGAAAAGGGGCCCGGCTTAGGGCCAAGCACATAGCAGGCACTCAATAAATAGTTATTAATGAGTGAATGATTGAAAACAGAGACCAGGGAGTTGCAGGGAGCCGTGGCAGGGATTGGTGGTGACGGGCTCCGCAACTGGGAGTGAGGGGACCTGGGCACCTGTCCTGCCCTGCCTTTTTAGATGACGTTGGTCAGATTGCTTCCCCTCACTGAAACTTCCGGGCAGAGGTGTCCAATCAAAGGGTAGATGCATCTGGAGCTGTGGATTGGCAAAAATGACCCACGGGTCAAATTTGGCCCATCATTTGTTTTTGTAAATAAAGTTTTATTGGGACACGGCCACGTCCATTTATTTCCCCGCGAGCCATCCACGGCTACCTTTGCACAGGCTTTCCCAGCAAAGCTTGAAGTCGTTACTGTCAGGCTCTCTACAGAAAAAGGTGCCGACCCCTGGATTAGGGAATTGAGTGTGGAAAGGAGCAGTTAAGGACGTGGGTGAGGTTTCCTGGAGAGGACCCCCGATCGGGTCTGGAGGAAGCCCTACATGGGAGGAGCGTTCGGGGGGAGGATGTGGTGTCGTGGGGGCCGAGGGAAGGGTGTTTCAGAAGCAGGGGCTGCCCGCTGCCCCCTAATCGGTCCAGCGTGTCACACCCTAAACCAGACAAGTGCTCCCCCAGAATCTCCCCTCCTCCCGCCCCAGCGTGGCAGCTAACAGGAGTCTGTCCAGACGTAGGTCAGATCGCGTCCTTTCTCTGCTGGGAATCCTCCAGGAAAGGGTCCCCACTCCCTCCGCGTCATGGCCAAGTCCTGCCCGTCACTGACGAGGCCCCCCGCGACCTGGCCCCAGTTACCGCTCTGACCCCATCTCCCATCTCACTCTGTTCCGGCCACGTGGCTCTCCGTGGTTCTCCGTGGTTCCTCGAGCACCCGAAGCACACGCTCGCCTCAGGGCCTTCACATCTGCCGTGCCCTCTGCTTGTAGAGCTCTTTCCCGGGGGTCCACACGAGGTCCTTCCCTCACTTCCGTCAGGTCTCGACTCAAAGGTCCCCTTGGTGGAGAGGCCTTCCCTCACCCCTGCACCCCTGCTCACACAGCACCCCGACATATTTCCCCCGACTTCTTATCCTTCCTAGCATATAACGCCATCCGATAGGTGATATATTTTACTTGTTTGCTTATCGATTATCTGTCTCCCACCCCCACCCTCATTAGAGTGGAAGATTCATGAGAGCGGGGACTGGGTTTTGTCCTAGAACGCCACTGGGTTTAAAGTAGCCATGCAGTAAATTTGAGTGGAAGAATGAATGAATGAATGAGTGAATGAATGAATGAATGTAAGGACCAAAAACCTGCCTTAGGCAACAGGGAAATGATGACTGGTGTCCTTGAGGAAGGCGGCATCCGTGGAGAAATGAGGATAGAAGCCAGACTCGAGTAGAGGGAGAAGGGAGTGGGGGAGGGGAGGCCGTGGAGGGTGCAGACGACTCCTCCAGGAAGCTCTCTTGGCTGGAACGGGGAGAGGCGAGGCTGGGTGGAGCCCTGGGGGTGGGGGAGGTTGGCTCGAGAGCAGGTGTTTCAAGCTGGGAGGTGGCCCTGGGGGACAGGCACAGCCAGCTGCGCCTCGCTCTGATGAGCAGATGTGGCCCCGTCACACCAGCTTCACCCAGCAGTGTAGGCTCAGGGCCCTGTCACTCTCTTGTGGCCACAGGGCATGAATCTCTCTGGGGGCCAGAAGCAGCGGCTGAGCCTGGCCCGGGCCGTGTACAGGAAGGCTGCCGTGTACCTGCTGGACGACCCTCTGGCGGCCCTGGACGCCCATGTTGGCCAGCACATCTTCAACCAGGTCATCGGGCCCGGAGGGCTGCTCCAGGGAGCAGTAAGTCTGGGGAATGCATCAGAGGGCGCAGGGCAAAGGCAGAGAAGGTCCTGACCCAAGTCTGTCCCACCATCAGCCTCCTCGAGCCCAGTTTTCCTCTTTGCGACAGTCAGCTTTTGCCGTGTTAGCGCTACATAACAAACATCCCCAACTCTCAATAGCTTGCCATAGCAGTTTCTTCCTGCTTAGGGTTCTGTGGTTAAGGCGCTACTGCTCTGCCGCACTCAGGTCACTGGCCAGGTTCAAGTGAACGCCGCATCCTCTCGTGTCAAGGCACAGGCCGAAGGGGCCCCTCTATGTCTCTAAGATGTGCAACTTTCAAGAATGAGGGCAAGAGCATGTGAAGGGGTAGTCTCCCCACCTGTGAGCCCCAGGCACTTCCTGTCCCCACCTCCCAGCTCCAGAAGGCGGTCAGACACATGAGCGTAACTTCTACCCGCTCCCTGTCCAGACGCGGATTCTCGTGACTCACACGCTCCACGTCCTGCCCCAGGCCGATCGGATTGTGGTGCTGGAAGACGGGGCCATTGCAGAGATGGGTTCCTACCAGGAGCTCCTGAGCAGGAAGGGGGCCCTGGCGAGCCTTCTAGATCGAGCCAGACAGCCAGGAGAAAGAGGAGAAGAAGGTATTGGCTGGGCTTTGCTGCTTTTGGGTGCCTGGCTCCTGCCAAGGGCGCCATTGGCATGAGTGGATGGTTTTGGCCACACCCAGCCCACGGGCCCAGGCCTGAGGCAGACAGCTGTCCCGAGAGGCCAGCCGACCCTCCCCACCCCCCCAGTAAGAGGCGTGGCACCGTTCATGAGCCAGGGGCTCTGCTAAGTTCTTCTGTGAACATAACATTGCTTATTGGATCTTCACAAGACCCTTTGGAAGCACATAAAATTATTGCCGCCATTTCATAGACGAGCAAATCGGGGCAAAGAGAGTTAAATAATTTGCCTGAAGTCATGAGATTGGAACTTGGGTCGGTTCAACTTCTGAGTCTCTGCTTATAAGTGTTCCAGAGACTGAGCAAGGTCACTCAGTGGCCAGAGGCCCGAAGGCCAAGGCCGTGCTAACTAATGATCCAGAGATCCCGGTGCATGCTGGGAAAGTAATGGCCTACTGAAGCGAAGTCCCCGACCCAAGCTCACCCAGAGCGAGTGAGGAAGAACAGCCTGTGCCCCCGACCCACGTTAATTCCTTCACACTCACCACCATGGCCCTCTAACACTTCCATTTTCCAGACGAGGAGACTGAGGCCCAGAATTAGGAAGTGGCCCAAGGGGACATGGCTTATACATGCCAGTGCTGGGATTTGAACCCGAGCAGCTTGCCCCCAGTACTCATCGCTAGGCTGTGGAGTGCCCCTCCATGATGAAGCGGGGGCTCGCAACCAGGCACCCCCAGCCCCAGGCTCTGGATGCCTCGGCCGAGCACTGGTCAGCCTCAGTGGGTGCACGGCATCGCCCTCCTAGAGCTTGAAATGGAACCTGCCTGGCCTAGGGAGATGCTCTGGGGGCAGGGTCCTTCCTGGGGGAGGTGACACCTGAGGCCAGGGAAGAGTTAGTTGGAAAACAGCATTCTAGCCACAGGGAAATGCCTGGGTGAGGGAGTTATGGGTACCGGAGCTGTTTGACTTAGTGTGTGTTTACTGATCTTCTCCAACCCCAAGTTCGCAGCAGGTGCCCCTTTGTATATGCTGAGTGAATGAATGAAGGAATGAATGATCGCGTGGATAATGGTCCTGGAAGAGCCCAGGGAGGACGGCAGGAGGTTGCAGGAGCCAGATCAGAGGAAACGGGTGCTCAGACAAGTTCAGGCCAGACAGCCAGTGGGTGTCAAAGTCAGCATCAAGCCCCCGAGGTCCAGATCCCCATCATGTGACAAGACTCTCTTACCTTGCAGAAACAGAACCCAAGACCAGCACTGAGGACCCCAGAGGCTCCTCTGGAGGCGGAAGGCCCATGGGTGGACCAGAGAGGTGAGTTCGCTGGGGTCCGTGCAGACCGAGGCTGAAGAGGGCTGCCGTATCACCACCTGCAGCTCAGGCAGGTACGGGGCGGCCAACAGTGTTCTGCACTGAACACCTGCTGAACGCCCACCATGGTGCTCTGCAGGTTAAGTCACCACAAACGTGTTTGACAATCAAATGGCCAAAATGATTAAGTCCCCTAAATGTCTAGTTTACAGAATGACCAGTTTGCTCTCAAGTATAGATATGTACATGATAGATTGATTGCTAGATGTTTGATTCATTGTCAGAGTATAGATGGATAAATAGATAAAGATTGATGTAGATAGATGAATGTACAGATGATATAGATAGGTAGATGATAGATTGATAAATTATAGATGGATAGATGGTAGATGGGTAGGTAGGTGAGTAGGTAGATGATAGATAAATGATAGATAGATAGATAGATAGATAGATAGATAGATAGATAGATAGATAGATAGAGATAGACGATTGATAGATGATAGATAGATAGATAGATAGATAGATAGATAGATATAGATAGATGATAGAGAGATAGAGATAGACAGATAGATAGATAGATAGATTGATAGATAGATAGATAGATAGATAGATAGATAGATAGATAATAGAGATAGATAGATGATAGATAGAAAGATCATACATACACACACATACATACATACACACATGGATAATGGGCAGATTATTCCCATTTTACAGCTGAGGAAACTGAGGCACAGAGAGGTCAAGTCAGCTGCCCATGGTTTCAGTTAGCAGATGACAATTCACATGTAAGGTTAAGTCAGCTCACACGTCCACACATGAAAGGAACATACAGGAAGTCGTCAACATCTGAATTGTGCAAAACCGACATTTTGCCAACTTGGACCGACAAATCTGAGGGTAAACAGCAGGGGGGAAAAGCAATCGTAGCAAAGCTTCGGCCAAAGTAAAAACTCTGAACACCAAGTTCTAAAGTTGGGCAAATAGGTTCATTCGGTGAAATGGAATTGGAAAGACAGGCTCGCTTGACACCGGGGTAATGGCTGTCGTTTAGCTGGGCCCCACAGAGGGAGGACAAGGCACGACATCTAGTAGGTGCTCAGTGTGTTAACTGAATGAACGAACGAGTGAATGAATGAATGAGTGGAGCAGAGGATGCGCACCGGAGCCCGGCGGGTACCAGTGGCCGTGAAGGTCGGGCACACAACCCCCCTGTGGAGAGACTCTGATTTGTCCTCATTGCCTCTAAATGACAGGTCCCTGAAGGCAGTCCCCGAGGACAGTGCCACTGCAGAGGCCCAGACAGGGCTTCTCCAGGATGATCCGGAGCGGGCAGGACGGCCCGCCGGAGAGGCCGGCGCACAGTATGGCAGGGTACCCGCCAGCCACTCCCTCCCCTCCCCGTCCACTGCTGCTGCGGCCCCAGAGGGCTCAGAACTGCTCACCAGAGGCAGCTCAGGGGGCGGGGCTCACTTGCACTGAACACCTACTATGCGCCAGGGAAGATTCTAAACACTTTATATTTCTCAATGCTTTAAACACCCTAAAATTATATGGCGACGGCTCCATTTTAGAAATGAAGAAACAGGTTTTAAAGAGTAGAGAGGCTTGTCTGTGCTCTCGCAGCCAGCAAGTGACCGACCTGGGACTCAAATCTAGGTCTGTCCTAATGTGAAACTTGTGCTGTTTCTGCTCCGCTGGTTTCTCCACTAGTCCACCTACCCATTCACCCACTCACCCACCCCATTTGTCCTACTCGCCCGTCCACTCACTCACCTACCCATCTACTCGCTCATCTATCCATCTCACCTAACCACCCCCCATCTACCTATCTATCCATCCATCTATCTACCCACCCATTTACTCATCCATCTTCCATCTACCACTCATCTATCCATCTACCCATCCATCCATCATCCTTCCATCCATCCATCATCCATCCATCCACTCATCCAGCTTCCTTCCATCCATCTACCACCCATCTATCCATCCACCCTTCCATCTATCCATCCACCCACCCATCTATCCATCTACCCATCCATCCATCATCCTTCCATCCATCCATCATCCTTCCATCCATCCATCATCCTTCCATCCATCCATCATCCTTCCATCCATCCATCATCCTTCCATCCATCCACCTACTCACCTATCCACCCAACCTACAGACCCACTCATTTATTCATCCATTCATTTACCCATTCACCCAACCGCCCATCATCCCGCCCAACCATCCACCTACTCGCCCACCCAGGAAATATTTGCAGAGCCCCTACTGTGCGCCAGGCAAAGTCTCTGCCTTGGTAGACATCGCATGCTAGTGGGAGGAGACGAACAGTCAGGCTAACGAGCAGAGTTAATAGCAGATCACGATAGATGCTATTAGAAAACGAAGAAGCTCGATGAGATGGAGACCCGTCATGGGCTGGCTTGGATAGGATGCTCTGCGGAGAGACAGCCGAGCTGAGCCCTGAGGGATGCAAAGGAACTGGCCATGGAAGGAGCTGGGGGAGCAGCACCGTGGCCAGACAGGAAGGAGTCAGGGCGGCGCCAGAGGGAAAAAAGGGATTCCATGAGACTGGCAGGTGATGAGTGGGGGCGAAGGTCAGAGAGGTGTGTGAGAAGTTTGGAATTTCTTCCAAGAGGAGAGAAAGCCACGGGCAGGTCAGCAACAGCAAGATGGGGTCAGGCTGGTCTTTTCAGAAGTTCGCTCTGGCTGCAGCTGCGTGGAGAGCTTTAGATTCGTAGGGCGTGGATCTTAACAGGTAGCTTAACCTCTGTGCCTCAGCTTCCTTATCTCTCAGATGAGGCTAGAGACACATGCCTGGCCCATAGTAGGTGTTCAGCAAATCACTTCAAAGCCAGAAAGTGCCACAGCCTGTCACCTTGAAGGCTCCCACTGGCCCTCTGGGGGGCCTGTAGGGGAAGGGGGTCCCGACGCCAGGTGGAGAGATGGTGTCCAGGTGGGATGCACTGAGAGAGGACCAGCGAAGTCTGCGTGGGGGCTCCATCTGCCCCGCTGGCATGTTTTGGGAGCCTCCCCTGGCCTTTCCTCTCTCCTCCTGCCTCCCCTTCCGCTGCAGGTGAAGGCCGCCATGTACCTGACCTACATCCGGGCTGTGGGGGTCCCGCTCGGCCTCTATGCCCTTTTCCTCTTCTTCTGCCAGCAAGTGGCCTCCTTCTGCTGTGGCTACTGGCTGAGCCTGTGGGCGGACGACCCCACCGTGGACGGGCGGCAGACACAGGCGGCCCTGCGAGGCTGGGTCTTCGGGCTCCTGGGGTGCCTGCAAGGTAGCGCTCACTGGCCTTCCTTCCCCTGTACCCTCTCAGCCCCGCCCCAGGTGCTCGGGGCTCCCCAGCCCGCCCATCCCTGGCTTACCCTGTTCTCCCTAAAATGTCCTGGGTACAAGCACAGACCCGCATCTTTAAGACAGAGCCAGGAGGAGTGGGGGACAGGTTACGTCCCTCCTTTTCTGGGGTCCCCTGCGTCTCCACCAGACTCGTTGGCAAATGCCAAAACTTAGGGCAGCTGGGCCCTTAAGGGCACACAGACGTGGCAGTCCAGCTGGACTCCGCCTGTCCCCCAGTGCAGGGGGCAGCTCCAAGGCCTGACGGTCGGCGCCCCTCCCCCACACCTCCAGCTGAGCCTCCTGCATTTCCATGCCCTGCTGTTATGCGCAAACCCCTTAAGACTGTTATGTCTTCTTGGAGAATTGACCCATTTTCCGGTTATGTAATGCTCCTCTTTATCCTTGATGACTTTTCTTATTCTGAAGTCTGCTCCATTTGAAATGAACAAAACTAGTAGCTACATAGCTGTAATATACTAACCATATCACTATGTATCTCAATCTAGTTTAAGCAACAAGAGAATTTATGGGCTTATGGGACCAGAATCCATAGATAACTGCTTCTGGTAGGGCTGGATCCAGGGTTCCAAATGAGGCTGTGGAAATGGCTTTGTTTTCTCCCTCTGTGAGAGCTTCCTGTCCGGGCCTGCATCTCCTCCTCGTGGTAAGGTGGCATCCCACAGCTCCAGCTCGGCCACCTCAAATAAAAAAAAAAAAAAAAAAAAAAGACAAGCAAAACGTCCTAGGAGAGTCCCAGGTCTCACGCTCATTGGCCTGACATGGGTCCTGTGTTCATCCCGGAACCACCTGCAGTGGTCCAAGGGGTGAAACTCATCCCACCCCAGAAACAGGGAGCAACGTTGGTCCCATTCTAATCACAGAGACTGGCATCGGGAGGAAGTGGGGGTATCAGTTTCCTAAGGCTGCCGAAAACCAAACAGCCACAACCCGGAGAGCTTAAAACAACAGAGAGGCATTCTCGCGTGCGTAGTTCTGAAGCCAGAAGTCCAAAAGCAAGGTGGTTCCCTTCGGAGGCTCCGAAGGAGACACCGTCCCGTGCCTGTCCTGGCTTCCGCCGGTGGCCGGCTGTCCTTGGGTTGCAGTGGGTCACTCTGGTCTCTGCCTCCGTCTCTCCGTCACCTTTCTCTCTGTGTTTCTGTGTGTCTAGTCATTGGCTTGAGAACTCCCCCTAAATCCAGGATGGTTTGATCTCGAGCTCTTTACCAGTAACATCTGCAAAGATCCTATAAGATCTTTCCAAATAAGATTGCATTCCAAGGTTCCTGGAGGAGATGAACTGGGGTCAGGGGACACTGTTCCACACACCCGAGGGTGGTTCTCAAGGGATGATTGGGGTGGCCACGTTATAAGATGGTGGCGAGTGGGGCTCCAGCCTCCTGTCTCGCACCCTTTCTCTTCCCAGCCGTCGGGCTGCTGGCCGCCATGGCCACGGTGCTCCTGGGAGGGACCCGGGCCTCCAGCCTGCTTTTCCGGAGGCTCCTGTGGGACGTGGTGCGATCTCCCATTGGCTTCTTTGAGCGGACGCCCATCGGGACCCTGCTGAACCACTTCTCCAAGGAGACAGACACAGTGGATGTGGACATCCCCGACAGACTCCGGTCCTTGCTGATTTATGCCTTCGGACTCCTGGAGGTCGGCCTGGTGGTGACGGTGGCCACCCCGCTGGCCGCCGTGGCCATCCTGCCGCTGCTGCTCCTCTACGCTGCGTTTCAGGTAGGGAGCGGTTACGGAGGCTCGGGGGTCCTGCTGGGGTCACTCAGCCAGCCCCCCTGTCTCCGGGCAGGAGTCAGTGGAGGAGGTTCTGCCCAGCAGGGCATCTGGGAACCGCCCGGAGCAGAATTCCCAGAGGTGGAGATACTGCAGCCTAACACCGGTACTCACCTGTGTCTCTCAAATGTTCACATTGACGTCCTTCACTTCTCCCGTTGCTTGCAGTCAGCTTCCTCCTCCCCAGGCATCCAGAAACCCAGAAGGCACAGCAGAGTCGCAAAGACAGCTAGCTGTATGAGGCTAGACTCTTTCAATCGCCAGAGCCAGAGACCAAGTTAAGTTAGCTGAAACAGGAGAACAGAATTTAAAGGCTTACATTGCTGGGGTGCAGCAGCCAGCCCAGGACATAATCGTTCTCTCTGTATCTTCGCCCAGTAGTTCTCAAACTGTGGTCCTGGGCCAGCAGTATCAGGATCACCGGAGAGCTGGATAGAAATGCATATTCTCGGGCCCCGCCCACAACCTATTGACTCGGACACTATGGATGTGGGGCTTAGAGACCTGGGTTTTAATAAACCCTCCAGGTAATTCTGGTGCCTGCCGATGTTTGAGCTCTGCTTGGCCCAATTTTGTACACATGCTCTTTCCCGGGGACAGGTCTGAGGGCCCCTGGTAACCCTACACCCATAGCCCCCCACTTTACAGCCCCAACACAGAGAAACCTTTTCTACAGCTTAGCATTTGTCTATCAATCCCAGGGAAGAGTCTGATCGGCCCTTTGGGGGGGCGTGGATTCTCCCCTGAACTAATCATTGTGTCCAAAGCGATAGTTTGCTTTGACTGGTTAGGCTTTGTCCTATGACCACCTCAACGCACAGGCCCCCTGATAGACAGCTGCCCCTAGGAAATCAGAAGTAGAGTAGAAAAAACCATGGCAGTCAGACAAAAACTATGGCCACCACTGCTCCCCACAACTACCCCAGGTGTTGCCTACATCCTCTCGACTTGGGGGAGGGATGCCTTCTCCGAGAGCTTGGGAGTCAGACAGAGGTGGGTCCAGATCCAGGCACGACCTCTTCCTTGCTATAGAGGCTTGGACCAGCTACTTCATCCACCTGAGCCTCAGGTGTTCTCACCTGTAAACTGAACGCCACTAATGCCCACCTCACAATTACCGAATACTGTTTGTAAAGAGCCTGGCACACGGCCTGGGTACTCAGCAAATGCACGGTCCTCCCCGGCTGCCGGCTGCACACAGCTCGCAGCGCCAAACGACACATCGCAACACGTGTGATCTGCGCAGTTATGTTCCCAGCGCTTGGCACGTAACCCTCAAGTTAAGTAAATGAATTTGACTTGGCCAAGAGCCATCCTTGCCTTTTACGGTTCTGCTCCCATGGTGACCGGCCCTGCGTGAAGCAGTTGGCCTCAGAGCTGGGGAAATGACATTTATACTAGATTAGCGGCTTCTCGATCATGGCCGTAGAATCACCTGGAAGGCGCTTCAAAAAAACCAAGGCCAAGGCGACACCCCTAGAGATTCTGATTCAGCAGTTCTGGGGTGGGGCATCGGAGGTGTTTGCACCTTCGCGCGGGGGATTTAAAACAAAACAAAACAAAACATTGAACTGTGATTCTGCGAGGAAATTGGAGCCCAGAGAGGAGAAGCGAGTGGCGGAAGGTCACACAGCAAGCCGGTAACAGAGCCTTGTCTGGGACCCTGCACTTGGGGCTCCCTGCGTTTCTCGAGCAACCTCTCTCTGTGTCTGTGATGTCTTTTCTCCCCCTGTGCCATTGCAGAGCCTGTACGTGGCCACCTCATGCCAACTCAGACGCCTGGAGTCGGCCAGGCACGCCTTCGTGTGTTCCCACGTGGCGGAGGCATTTCAGGGCGGCACAGTGGTCAGGGCCTTCCGGGCCCAGGGCTCCTTCGTGGCTCAGAACGACACCCACGTGGATGAAAGCCAGAGAGTCAGTTTCCCACGGCTGGTGGCTGACAGGTAGGGAGGCTGGCAGAGAAGGGGATAGAGCTGAGACTAGGCTAGGTCCCGTGGGTGCGCTTGGCTTGTACTGTGAGCAGATGGAACGGGGCTCGAGGTAGGCAGCAGCAGGTGGGCAGGAGGTACAAACGTCAGCAAAATTGCCTTGTGACAAAGCAGCCACATAAGCTGCTTTTCAGTACTAAGTGAAGATAAGAACACGAGCTTTGAGCATAGAGAGACGTGGGTTCAAATCCCAGCTCTGCGGCTCACTAGCTGGGTGATTGTGGGCAAGCTACGAATCCTCTCTGAGCGATATTTGTCAAACGGGGGTTGTGCTCGTGGAATGACTATGAGGGTTCATAGCTAATCCTTGTAAGATGCTTACTATGTGCCCAGCACAGTTCTGAGTACTCTGCCTGGATTAATTTATTTAATCCTATTAACAACCCCACAAGGCAGAGACTGTTTTACAGAAAGCGAATCTTAGACACAGAGAGAATTAAGAACTTGCCCAGAGCTGCCCCAGAGTGAATGTGGGGCAGAGTCAGGGTTTGAGGTGCCAGAGTATGAAGAAGATTGAGCACAGAGTAGGTACTCAATAAATGTGAATTCCTTTCTTCTTTCCGCCCAGATCTCTGGTCAGCAGGGCCTATCAGGCTCACTGGTTGTGAGCAATGTCTCAAGTCCACATGCCTCTGAGTGGCCCTACCCTACCCTTTCCTTGAGTCCTTGCCTAGGGAGGTGGCCCCTTTCGAAAATTTAGAAAGCACCTACTATGTGCAAGGTGCAGTGATTTCCATGCTATATATGGCACATTTCATTTAAACCTCTCAACTGTGATGAGTCAATGTTATTTCATTCTACTGATGGTTGAACTGGGGTTCAAAGAGGTGAAGGGACTCCCCCAGTTCAGCTATCTAGGACGTGGGAAGCCCCGGGTGGGTGTTTGTTTGTTCAGTCGTTATTTGATTCATTGGAAAGGGTGCGTGCTTTTTGATACCAGTCAGGCAGATGTGGCTTCAAATCCTGGTGTTATGTGTCTGGACTCAAGCAAGTACCTAACCTTCTTGAGCCTCAGTGCCCTCATCTGTCAAATGGGGGCAACAACACCCTCCTTTGTGGGGTGGTCAGGACTAGCTGCTATATGTAGTAAAGCCCAGGGCTTCCTAAAGATTGTTATTGTTTGGCTCACAGCTGTGTCTCTAGCACCTCCAATATGTATGGCATACAGTAGGTGCTCAATACATACCTGTTGAATGAATGAATGAATGAATGGATGGTAGGGTAGGGATTCAGTAAAATGGGGTGCATCTTTATCCATCCACTCTATATACATTTGTTGAGCACCTCCTCTGGACTGTGTCCTATGCTAGGTACTGGGGACAGAGCCATGAGCGAGTCAAAGTCACTGTCCTCATAGAGCTCACGTCTGCGGATGGAGACCGCTAGTCAAGGACTGACTGAATAGTTGAATCATGAAGACTGATAACTTTCACGAAGCAAGTTGTCAGTGACATGGGAAAGAAAGGCAGGAGCAATCTGAGAGGGCTCCTTGAGGAGGCGTTTGAGCCGACTTGAGCCTGAAGATAGGATGTTGGCCACATGAAGATGGGGCTCGGGTTCAGGCAGAGGGCACACAAAGGGGCAGGGCTCGGCACATCCCAGCCATAGGACGTCAACAGCACGGCCGAGCACCTACTGTGTGCCAGGCCCTGAGCGGTGCACAGGCGCGATAGGATGGTATCCACTTCCCCCATCCACTGAGCTTGGGTGCGGCCTGGGGTGTGGAAGAGACCATGGCCAGGACCCCATGGGCACTCGAGCTGGCGCCATGACCGGTCCTTGCGCCCAGAGGAGCAGGGCCTGCAGAGAGGGCCCCCACTGACCTCCTCTTCCCTGCCCGCCTCGCAGGTGGCTCGCGGCCAACCTGGAGCTCCTGGGGAACGGGCTGGTGTTCTCGGCCGCCGTGTGCGCCGTGCTGCGCAAGGCCCATCTCAGCGCCGGCCTCGTGGGCTTCTCCGTCTCCACCGCCCTCCAGGTACCCCCGACGCCTCAGCCTGGGCTCCGGGGCGCGGGCAGGACAGAGGCAGACACACCCCTGCCGGCAGGACCTTCAAGGCCCCGAGTGCAAACTCCCAACCGGTGAGGAAGGTCCGGCTCTTGCAAGAGCTCAGCCGAGGTGACCTTGCTGGACCTCAAACAAGCCCTCCCTTCCAGAGCCTCAGTACATCCGTCATCCGAGAAGTGGGGCCGTAATCCCTCACTTCCCTAACCGAGGCAAAGTATATAGAATGCATGTCCTGTGCATTGGTAACTTTTGTTACCTATTAATAGCAATATCTAAGGCCAGACCATGACAGCTACGAAGGTGGAAAAAAAAGTATGGATGTAAGTAGCACTCATTATGAATGAGGCATCGTCCTGAGAGCTTTATAATTATTAGCTCATTTAGCCCTGCTCTCAGCCCATCGGGGTATTGTAATTATCCCCATTTTACAGTGGAGGCAACTAAGCTTAAGGATGAAGGAAGGCAAGAGGTTGGGGGTGGCGGGAGGGGGTGTGTGTGTTACTCCATTGCGCGGGCCCCGGAAGGCCTCCCTGAGGTAGGGGCTGGATGGGAGGGGAAGGGGAGGATTCCTGGTGGAGGAAAGGCCTTGGGGAGGGGGGCGGGGGGTGCCTGGTGTGGTAGGGGAACAGCTGGGCTGGGGAGGGGCGTGTTGGGGGAGGAGGGAGGCCTGAGCAGGAGGGAATGTGGGCCCTGGGGAGGAGCGTGGCACGGTTTCAAGGGTGATGGGGAAGTAGAAGAGGGAGCCTCCCAGGACGGAAGTCAGCAGGCCTGGGGCCCGCTGGGCGTCTTAGGAGGGCCATGCACCCTCTCTGGTCCCCTCTCCTACCTGCATCGAGATGGGTTGGACAAGCTGATCTCTGAGGCTCCTTCCTGCTCTGCCCACCCCGACCCCTCCGAAGGGAGAGAAGGTCCTAGTGGCTGCACCTCGTCCAGTCCCCTTGCCTGCCCTGGGGCCCGCCTCGGCGCGGCAGGTGCAAGCCTGCAGGGTGGCCTTGCTGAAACTGGCCTGAGGCGTCGTCTCTCACACCAGGTGACCCAGACGCTGCAGTGGGCGGTTCGCAGCTGGACAGACCTGGAGAGCAGCATCGTGTCCGTGGAGCGGATGAAGGACTACGCCCGGACGCCCAAGGAGGTGACGGGCGGGAGACGGGGCGGAGGGCGGGTCCCCCCGGGACTCACAGCCGAGGGCAGTAGACCCAGGTCGACGTCCGACACTAGCTTTGGAGCCCCCACCGCTGGGGACCAGAGTCCCAGCCAGGGCCACGGTCAAGAGCACGGGGTCTGGAGCCAAGTCAAATCCTGGTTCCTTTGCTTCCTCACCTGGGCAAGGCGGGTCATTCTTCTGAGTGACAGAGACATGGGAGACAGGAATGCCACCACAGCCACGTAAGGGCCACGCGACCATAACAGAAGAGCACTGTGGCCACTGCTCGGTGACCTGGGAGGGTCAAATGAGGTCTCAACAGAGGACCTAGGACGGTGTCTGGCACTCCGTAAACGCTCAGTACACGTCCACTGCCCCATTTCACAGATGGGGTCGCCATGGCTCAAGGGGGCTAAGTGACCGTTCAAGGTCACAGGAATACCAATGGCAGCGTTGGGCTCCCTACTGCACAGACCCGCCCTCTTCACAAAGACAGAGGAGAGGGCCCGCCCCCGCTGGGCTGACAACTAGCACTGGCTAATAATAATAGTACTTTACAAAGATAAAGAGTAGCCAGCACCGTCATTATTTTTACGATACAGATGTTGTTCTTAGCTTTGCTAGATTCCGTGCCCCACAGCAACCCTGTAAAGTAGCAGTAAATATGCCCATTTTACAGAAGAGGAAACCGAGGAGAAGACTCCTCTGAACCAGTGTCCCCTCCTGCCCCAGGCACCCTGGACACTGCCCGCCTGTGCAGCCCGGGCCCCCTGGCCTCGTGGGGGCCAGATTGAGTTTCGAGACTTTGGGCTGAGACACCGACCCGAGCTCCCGCTGGCCGTGCGGGGTGTGTCCTTTAAGATCCACGCGGGGGAGAAGGTGAGCCCCTCTCCCATAGCTTCCTCCTCAGGGAGGCCAGGCCACAGGGTGGCTGGCGAGGCCTCGGGACCGGGCTGGGCGCACATCATCCAGTTGGCCCAGGCTCAGTCCCTGGCTTTGCCGTGCCCTTGAGCAAGTCACTCTCGTGTCTTGGTCTCGGTTTTCCCATCTGTGAAATGGGAATGATAACGTCGCCTTCCTGGAGTCGTCGTGAAGTCTACCTGAGTTAACGCATATGAACTGCCCAGATCAGTGCCTGGCACAGAGCCAACACCACAGAAATGTTGACTGAGGCACTCCTCCATTAGCGTTTGCATTTTTACCCAGACAACGACCCCGTGAGCAAAGTGCTAGCACTATCCCAGTTTACAGGCGCCTAGTCGAGCCCCTTTATAAGTCCCTTTTCTCCCTTCCCACCCAGTGACACTACAGAGACACTTCCACCCTCACCTTGATGGCTCCAGGCCCCCCCTGAGCCCCCACACTCCGCTTTCTCCTGTGATCTTGAATTGGGCAGGTCATTCCCCTGCTCCGGCCCCTCCGCCTGCTCTCAGCCTCCCTCGGGGCACAGCCCACAGTCCTGACCTGGGGCATTCACGATCCGCCCCGGCTCGCCGTGTCCCTCGGTCCCTTGCCAGGGTTTAGCCAGCATTTGTGGAGGAACTGCCTGCCTGCCTCTGGGCGAGGCGGGCTCCGGGTGCCGACGCAGGGAGCTTACAGTCTAGCCCTTGTGGTTTACCTGGAGTCTTCCCCCTCCCTGAAGTCCCGCTCATCCTTCGAGGTCTCACTCAAGGACCCCCTCCTCCGTGAAGCCCTCCCTGGTTACCTACCCCATCAACCCTCGCCCCAGGCAGCCTGAGCAGCACCTCCATAGCTACAAGTCTGGGGCGTGACTATCGGGGCTGCCTGTCCGCCACACCGCCTCGACGTTAAGTTTACTCAGGTGCACTAGGTCCAACGCCAGGCAGGTGAGCCCTTTGGAGCAAGGACCCTCGGCTTTTAGTATTCCTGGTGCCTAAAAGGGGGCTCATCATACGAGGGGGTGGCGCACGTTTTATTCATTTATTAAGCAAATAGTGTTGGACCCCTGCTACGTGCCAGATGCCGAGCACGTAACTGTAAGCGAGAGAGAGAAAGATGGGAGGAAGAAAGGGGGAAGGATAAAAAAGACGAGCGAATGGATGGAAGGATGGGGAATTGACTGGCCGGATGGAGGGGTGGATGGAAGGAAGGCTGGATGATGCGTGGATGGAGAGAACGTAGTGGGAGAAAGGATGAGAGGCGGGTAGAGGGACAGGAGGATGGACGGAAGGGCGGCGGGCGGAAGGCAGGGTGAGGAATTGGTAGAAGGAAGGCTGAGAGGGATGGGGGACAGATGGGAGGACGGGGGGCGGAGGGGAGGGTGTGACATGGGCAGAATGACGTGGGTCTGGAAGGAAGGATCAGGGATGACGGAGGGGTGTGCACGGAAGGACGGGGAAGGCTGGAGGACCAGGGGAAGGGTGGGGTATAGAAGGGAGGGGCTAACAGATGGGAAGATGGGGGAGATGTGTTGGGATGAGGGGGGATGGAGAAGAATACATAGAATGTTGGATGGATTGCTGGATGGATCTATGGAAAGGTGGGCAGATGGATGGAAGGATGGATGCTCAAAGAACGATGGACGGTTGGACAGATGGATCTTGGGTGCAGGGGAGACATCTCGCAAAGAGATGCCCAGGACCCCTCTGGGCTGTGGCCTGCCTTCTTCTGGCCAGGACTGGTCAGAACGAGCCTTGTCCCCCCGCCCCCCGACAGGTGGGCATCGTCGGCAGGACAGGGGCCGGAAAGTCCTCCCTGGCCGGGGGCCTGCTGCGGCTCCTGGAGGCAGCTGAGGGCGGGGTCTGGATCGACGGGGTCCCCATCGCCCACGTGGGGCTGCACACGCTTCGGTCGAGGATCACCATCATCCCCCAGGTGAGGCCGGGGACGGGGCAGGCAGAGGCGGGAGCATGGCCGGGCCCAGCTCTGACCCACTGCCCCTCCCGGCCAGGACCCCATCCTGTTCCCCGGCTCTCTGAGGATGAACCTGGACATGCTACACGAGCACACGGACGAGGACATCTGGGTGGCCTTGGAGACGGTGCAGCTCCGAGCCTTGGTGGCCGGCCTGCCCGGCCAGCTGCAGTACGAGTGCACCGACCAAGGCGATGACCTGAGGTAGGGTCACCCCGTCACAGCCAGGACCTGTGGGGAGCTGAGGGGAGGGGCGAATGTGGCCAAGCCCACCCCCCCCCCGAGGGCAAACTGCCTTGGAAGTCGGCCTCCCCCATAAATGATCAACCTCCCCATTCTAGTCAAGGTCCCAGGACACGCCCCCTCACTTATCGGCAGTTACGAACTCCAGCACGATCTCACAATATCGTTTCTTAAATTCGGTCCCTAACTTTATTTGGTGGCGAAACCCAATCTCTACTGACACGAGGCCCACTTGGCATCTATTTTGCTATGGAAACACGAAGTCTAATATTGAGGCACCAACCCCCAGCTCACTGGGGATGTCAAAGTATGCCTTTAAAGAACACTTTTTAAAATCGTCGTGAAGCACGCGTCACGTGAAATTTGCCATCTCGCCCATTTTTACGTGCCCGCGTCGGCGGTGTCGAGTGCCTTCACGTCTTCAGAGCCTCCTCATCTTGCCAGACTGAAGCTCGGCGCCCATCAAAACCCTCCTCTACCTTCCCCTCCCCCGGCCCTGGCGACTGCCATCCTTTCTTCTGTTCCCATGAATCTGACGACTCTAGGTACCTCGCTTGAACGGACTATTTACAGCATCTGCCTTTCTGCTGACTGGCGCATTTCACCCAGCATGATGTCCTCAAGGTTCACCCACGCTGTAGCATAGCACGTGTCAGAATGCCCTTCTTCTTCAAGGCTGAATAGTATTCCTTTGTGTGGGCAAACCACATTTTTCCGATCCATTCACCCCGTCGATGGGTGCTGGGGTTGCTGCCACCTTTGGGCTATTGGGAGCAGTGCTGCTATGCACGTAGGTGTACAGGCGTGTGCCTTTTCGAGAAAAATGAGACGTTCTGGATTCTAAAACCCATCTGCCCCCAAAGGTGTCAGGGGAAGGGGCTGTGGCTGGCAGTGTGGCTTGGTGGCTAAGAACATAGACAGGCTTCCAATCTGGGTCCCCTCAACAGGTGTAGACCTTGGGCAAGTTACTTAATCTCCTGTGCCTCAGTTTCGTCATCTAGATAATGAGAAGAATCGTAGCTACCTATCTGCGCGAGGCTTCAGGGAGTTACACGTGTAAAGCTGTCGAAACAGTGCCTGGCACACGAGAAACAATATGCATTTGAATCCTTGAAGCTCTACTCCCGCTAATCCTGTTTTTGAAGAGTTGGCATCTGGGGTTGGAGATTTACCCAGGGTCAAGGTGGTGAGGCTGGAGCAAGGCCCAGGCACCTGACACCGGCATGGCCCTACGGAGAGGTTCTGGTTCTCTAAAGGGTTTACTGTGAGAAGCCGGGCACGGCAGGAAACAGCCCCGGGCACCACTGGGTCCCCAGGCTCTGGGTGCTCACTGGCCACGTGACCGTAAGCCTCACCTGCCCCATCTGTAATTAGAAGGAGAAAAGCTACTGTATGCTGAGAGCCTGCTCTGTGATAAGCAGGATGCCGAGGACTGAGTATATGATTTATCTCGTCCTCAAGACAAGCAAGGAAAGACTCATTAATACCTGACTGCGTGGTTTTCACGAGAACTGAATCACTGTATACACGGCACATGAGGATGTGTCTGGCTCATGGTGAAAATCAGAGAAGAGAAATAGAAATCGCTGTTTCACAGATGGGGAAACTGAGGCACGGTGGTTTTGAATGACTCTGCCTAAAGTCACCCTGCTCGAAAATGGCAGGATGCGGATTCCTACCAGTTCTGGGGATTGGGGCCCCCCATGTGGGGAGGCCGTGGGGGACCCTCTGGGGACTGGGGCCCCCCGTGTGGGGAGGCCGTGGGGCACCCGCTCGCGGGCGCGCCCTGCGAATCTTGACGTGGAGACACAAACATCCGGCCTGATCGTCCCACTCGTCCCCAGCCTGGGCCAGAAGCAGCTCCTGTGCCTGGCACGCGCCCTTCTCCGGAACACCAGGATCCTCATCCTGGACGAGGCCACGGCCGCCGTGGACCCGGGCACGGAGGTCCAGATGCAGGCCGCCCTCGGGAGCTGGTTTGCCCAGTGCACGGTGCTGATCATTGCCCACCGCCTGCGCTCCGTGATGGACTGCGCCAGGTAAGCCCCCCGCGCCCCCCGCCGGCCCCCAGGGCCACCCCCCCCACCCCCCGTGGTGGAGGAAGGCACCTAGGTTTAGAGGCGGAGGGCAGTGTCATCAAGTGCCCGTCTGTACAGGTGGCTGACGCCCAGAGGGGAAGGGACGAGCCCAAGGACACGGGCCCGGCAGAGGCTCCCGACCTGGCTGTGTTCTGGGGAGCAAACCTCAGAGCAGCCGAGCGCCCGGGCTGGAGTCCCCAGAGCTGCCTGTCTCCCTCTCTCCTGCAGGGTGCTGGTCATGAATAAGGGGCAGGTGGCAGAGAGTGGCAGCCCGGCTCAGCTGCTGGCCCAGAAGGGCCTGTTTTACAGGCTGGCACAGGAGTCAGGCCTGGTCTGAGCCAGGCCCCGCGGCCCGGCTTCCGCTGGAGAGAGGTGCCATGCTCCGGAGACACGAGTGACTCGGGGGTCAGCAGTGGCCCAGGGTGTTGAGTCCAGACCTCTCTGCTCGCTGGCAGAGAAAGTGGCCAATCGTCACAGACCTGGGAAGATGGAGCAACCCCCACGCCGGCCTGACCAGAGCCTGTCCAGCCCCGTCCACCCCGGACCCAAAGAGGACAGCGGCTCTCAGCTCTGGCTGCCTGTTGGCACTCGCCCGGGGCCCTCGAGCCCTGCCCACACCCAGGCTCCACCACGGACCAACGAAGCCGGAATCCCTGGGGCTGGGGCAACGGTGTGTGTCCTTTGACAAATCAGCCCTTTGCTTCTGAGGTGACTCTAGGTAGACAAGCAGCTGTAATCACCCCGAGTTCCTGTGTACCCTCCTTTCAGAGTCACACCTTGAAAAACGACAGTTCGATATCACAACCGGGGCATCGGCATTTGAACAATGCGGCTTTCCAGTTTTGTACTGTGTGTGTGTGTGCATGTGTGTGCGTGTGTGTGCGTGTGACTTCTACACAACCGTGTCACCAGTACAGGTTCTGGCATCCACCACCTCAGCTGGGATGCTGAACACTTCTGTCACCACGAGGACCATCCTGTCACCCCACCTCCTCCCTCCCGCCCCCACGACCCCTGACGTGCTATCCACTTGGGTGAACGGCGTATTTTTAAAGCTCCCCACGAGTCCAGCGTGCACCAGGACGAAACCCCACGCCTCCCGCTGCTCCTCTAACCCCCGTGTGCGAGCTCCGAGGAGCATCCTGTCTGAACCGGACACTGGGGCCATGACCCACACCAAGAATGGGACGAGCACACACACCGGGCACCCCTGCATGCCCGCTCATCTCTGAAGGCAGGATGAGCAGAGCCGGGGACTCTCGGCCCCGCCGGCAGAACCGGCTCCCAATTTGGCACTTTTTCGACATTTGTCTGTTCAAGACCCAATTCCGGCTTCTTGGGGGAGCCCCAGCAGCAGCTGGAACGCCCGGGGGTGGGGGTGTGTGTTCCCACTTCCACTTCCGAGGCGGCCATGTGGGAGACGCTGTTGGAGGTCAGAGGTCAGAGGCGGTACAGGCCCAGCGCGGGCCTCGGGAAGGGCGGTGCAGGGCACACACGCGGCTGGTCCTGACACGGGGCTCACGAGACCAGCTTCAGGCGCCAGGAAGGGGGGGCTGGAGTCTGAAGTAGCCGAGGTGGAGGCCCCACGCCCGCTCGATGCCAGTAGCGCTCTCGCGCCTCGTCGTGGCAAAAACGTCCCCAGAATCGCCAAATGTCCCCAGTGGACTCGAAGTCACGCAGTCGAGTCACTGGGCTGACCTGAACCCCCTGCCATCAATAATCCTCTGGTACTTGGGCGGCGTTTCTGGTGGTGTTCCAGGAGGGGCCTGTGGATGTCGGCCTGTGTGCCTGCCCTGTCCCAGGCGAGTTGTGGGACTTTGTCTTCTTCCTTTTTCTTTCCTTCCATGCCTACAGCACCTGGTCTTCCTAGGGGGTCTCCCACCCAAGTACTAACCAGGCCCGACCCTGCTTAGCTTCCGAGATCAGAGGGGATGGGGCACGTTCAGGGTGGCCTGGCCGCAGGCTAGTGGGGACTTCCTGATGGTCCTGCTGATACGAGTTTTCCAGCCCCAGTGATCTGCACCCAGACCTGATTGCAGCTTCCACCCTCCTTTGCCAAAACATGGTCCAAGCTCACTGTGATGCCTTCCACGTGGGGTGGGGCGCCGGCCCCCCTCAAAGTGCTGGCCCCTCCACTCCTGACGATCACAGCTCCATGCCGCAGTCAAGGACCCTGAGGCTCAGCGTTGACGTGAACTGCCGAGGGCGCCAGGGGGGTGTCTGTCAACTCTGCAGCACCTCTCGTCTCTAGGCCTGCTCTGAGCCACCCGGCTTCCCAGCAGAGCGCCCACAGGCGAAGGTGGCGGCAGCTCTGTGTCTGGCAATGTCACTCACGGTCGTTCCAGAGCCACAAAGGCCTCTTTCACAGAGGGAGATGGTTCGCCAAGGATCAGAGCGTGGGCCCCAGGGGCCAGGCCCACGCGAGCCCACTAATGAGGCTGCTGTTGGCCCACACCGCTGCTCCTTGGAGACCAGCCCCCGCGGCCACCAGGCCACTAACTCCCGCTGCTGTGGGCCCCTGTCAGCAGGGCCTGGCTGGCCGGTGGAACACAGGTCTGGGAAAGTCACATACAGACCCCCCTGGCCAGTGCCTCTCAGTCAGTGGGTCCTTGCCCTCTCCTGTTCCACTGTCCCTGCAGACACGCAAAGCTCTACGTGCCAGCCACAGCCGCTCAGGCGGTCCTCACACCGGAAGAGGAAGGCAGTGTCGTTCTGCACCTGACCAGGACGCTTTGATGAGCAAGGTGCTATCATTACGCCCCTCTTACCGATAACAGGGCAATAAGCAAGGAGGGACTGAAGCAGGCAGGCCCAGAGCACACGTCCCCACCACTGTGCGACCCTGCCTCTCACTCTTCCTCCGCTCTAGAACACCAGCTCACTGGTAAGGGCCGACTCCTCCAGAATCCCACCAGGAGGAAAGGAGGGGCTGTCCTTCCTTGAGCCGAGGTGGGGTGTTTGTGTGTGTGTGTGTGTGTGTGTGTGTGTGTGTGTGTGTGTTCACTGCATTTTCCCCGGCACCTGGCATGATGCAGAACATACTGGAGAGTTTGTTTAGTAAATGCCGATTGCATGACTGGATGGATGGATGGATGGATGGATGGATGGATGGATGGAAGGAAGGATGGGATGGTGAACAGGTAGATGGGTGGATGGATGGGTGGACAGATGAAAAAATAAATGCGTGAATAGCCTCACCGTGTCTAAAGGTAGCCTAAGGGCCTGGCATGGTGCTGGGTGCTTCTCCCTGAGGTTTGCATCTTCACGACTACCTGGCCAGGTAAATACGATGATCCCAGGTGCACGAGTAAGGAACCTGCGGCTTCTTAAAGCCAAGCTCTAGAGCCCCGGTGACGTCACACGCGGCCCAGGCCCTGACGCGGAGGGCTCAGTCCTGATCAGAGAATGTGGTCGCCGGGCGCATGCCACGTGCCCGTGCTCCAGCGGTGCGGAGACGGCAAGGAGTAGACAGACTACGCCCCACTTCCATGCAGCTGCCGCCGTGAGCCAGACACAGAGCAGAATGCCGACACCTGGGGAAACAGGGAAAACCCCGAGGCTCGGCCGTGCCCCGCACGTTGGAGGAACCGCAGCGCGGTGAGCGCGGCTGGACTGGCCTGAGCGGTGGTGGCCAGAAGGGGCAGCCGAGGGCAGAGGTCACAGGAAGCCAGGGCCTTGAGGCCAGGCTGGCTGTCATCCCTGAGATGGGGACCCTAGGAGGGTTCGCTGTGGCTGCTGCGCGGAGAACAAACTGCGGGGCAGAGGCAGGAGGCCACCAAGTCGGCTGTTGCGGGCACACAGGGGGACAGACAATGGGCCGGAAGCAGCTTGGCAGCAGCGGGAGGGACCGGAAGCGGTGGGTTTCTGGGTGTTTTGGTTGGATTCTGGAAGTCGGTCAACCTTGCGGTGGGACCGGATACAGGGTGTGGGTGTGAGAATGACGATGGAAAGGCAGGTTAACGCCGGGAAGCGTCAGGCCGGATCCCCACGCTGGCCCGGGGGTCCCTTCTCATGAGACTTGCTGAGCCCGGGGCCTGGCATGTACGCAGCAGCTCCACGAACAAAGCTTACGTCCCCTTCTCCTCCCATGGCGCTGAAGCACTCACCTGGATGGGGAGGTACACAGCCCCCCCCGCCAATCCCTGAGCCTTGGTGCCTCTGGCTGCACCCCCTCTTCGGGGTCAGCGCTGCACCCCGCCTCTTGTCCAGGACTTCTCCTGAGTGCCCACAGTGCACCTCCACAGCACACACCAGGTCGCATGCCATTCGGGATCTTCCCTGGGACCCTAATGCTCAGGGCCAGGCTCTGAGACAGACACACGCCTCGCATCCAAAACTGGCTCCCCACCTGGCCATCCAAACGCTGCTTACTCTGCCGGCGCTAACCCCACCAGCCTCTCCTGCTCCACCCCCCACCCCCCCACCCCAAGCACCTTTACGCGCCACAGTCCCTAACGCAAGAGAACGACTTCGATTGGAGGGTGGAGCAGACTGGCAGAGCGAGGCCGCTGCACCCGCGAATGGGCTTGGTGCACGGTTTTGGGGTGCAGCAGAAATGGCGTTCTCCCCCGCTGCAGGCACTCCTCGCTAACCAGACTCACCCAATTCAAACTCAGAAACCCAATACCCTGGTCTCACCGGCCCACTATCCAAAACTCGGAAACCACACAAACTCACAAAGGGAGACAGACTGTCCTTTCCTGCTTCCTGTGTGGCTTGCTGGGGGTCATGTGGCTCATGCTGGGTTGTGAAGTGACTGACTTCCCTTCCGGTTTGAGACTCTCGAGAGTGAGTGTCAGTCACCCACGCTCTCCCTCCCCATGCTGTGGCGACCTGGATGTCAGCCCGGGAGGCGGAACGGTCTGGCTCTCTCGGCCGCTGCACGGAAGGCGGTGTGACCCTGCAGAGGCCGCTGACCCTCGCGAGGAACTGTAGGAACGGGAGATAAACCCTCGCGCTTATGTCCCAAGCCGTGAGGGCTGATTCGTCATGCAGCACAGTCTGGCCCACACTGACGGACACAAGGGGATTCTCGAGGCCCGTTCTGGCCACACGTGAATTTTGCTTCCCCTGCGTCTCAGCACCCGACCTGGGTGTCACACATACGTTACTGCTCATCTTCACAACGATCCCCTCAGGCGAGTGTGTTTAGCCCCGTTTTACAGACAGGGCAACTGAGGCACGGAGACTGAGTGAATTGCCCAGGGTCACGAGGCCAGCAAATGCCGAGGGCAGGACCCACGCTTGGGTCTGGCCCCAGAGCCCGGGCTCTGTCCACTGTGCCATGCTGACTCCCCACTAAACCCCACCTGGTTCTTAACTCTTGGTTCCCATTTCTGACAAGAGCTCCCCCTCGAGACGACAGGTGAGAGGGTGCTCCATGCCGACTCCCGGAAGAGATGGCCGAAACCTGTGCTCGTGCCTCAAAGAAAATAGAATCGTCATTTAGAAAGAAATAATTTTTTTTTTTTTTTTACTGCAAATTGTCTGCAAATGTTCTCATTTCCAGTGTAAGTCATTACAAAAAGATCCCCAAGAAAAACTTGGTTTATCTATTGTGAAAGAATGGTATAACTTACAAAAAATAAATATATGTTTCCGGCCAGAGGAAGAAAGATGTTTCTCTGGGTCTGAAGTCAGCAATGCCATTCAGAGCAAGTATGAAACTTGGGGCCGCCAGGGATCTCTTTCTGCTTTCTGGGTCTCCCTTTGGTCTCCAACTGCAAGGCCTAAGGGACAGGCCTTGAAGGGGCTGTGCGTCTCCACTTTCCTCCGGCAACGCATGGACCGACTGTGCGACGCCAGCTCAGCTGCTCCCTGCCCAGTACTTCCTCCCAAGGGATTAAAAGTCGAGACCGTTTTTCTACGGGAGCAGTACTTAAAAAAAAAAAAAGAAAAGAAAAAGGAAAAGAAAAAAGAAATCACTGATACTTGTAAATCGGTCCTTTTCTTGTCCCGGAAGACACTCCGTAACTAAATGTCAAGTTCTCCATGCTGCCACCCTTGACAGCTACACCAGCGGCCAAGGGCGAGAAACTGAAATCTAAAAACGAGAGGACTCGACGGAGCTCACTCATTTCCAACAGGCCATACCGGGAGGTGCCCAGTGCTCCTGGCTTTGTAACCATGAGCGGACCTGTCAGGTACCTAGAGGCGTAAACCCAGGCCGGCAATGGGCCAACAGAGGCAGGAGGGAGGCAAGGAAAAGGCTGGAGGGGGTGAGAAGGGGAGTGGCCAAGTCGGGGAGTCGATGGTGAGAGAGGCCCTCCCGGCCCAAGAGTCTCAGGCCCGGGCCACCTGTAGGTCCAGGCAGGTCCTGTCAGGGAGAAGTGAGTGGGGGTGACGAGGCTGCCTCTGGCCTGGGAAGCGAGTCCCCGGTGCAGGCAGCGCTGGGCCCTCGGTCCCCAGGGTCGGGGCGCCTGGAAGACCAGGAGGTGGGTAAGGAGTGCCCGAGGGCGAGGATGACCTTCACCTGGCCCCTCGCCTCCAGCTGCGGCCCCGAGGAGACCAGGAGGTTGGAGGTGCTGAGTCAGACAGCTGCCGGGGGCCGGGGAGCTCCTCGAAGACTTGGAACCAACAGACTTTGGCTGATGAGATCTGAGGCAGTTGGCTGGATTTGGTCACTAGCATCTTTTCCGCAACCAGTTCCTCCGGAGTCTGGCTGCCAACCCCTCCCCGCAGAGCACGGAGGACCCGGGCGTGCGTCCTCGGGGGCGTGAGGGCACGCGTGTGCCCCGCGGGGTAACGCGGCCGGGGGCGCGTCTCTCCTGGTCCTCCACGGCCAGCTCCAGGTGGGGACCAGGTGGAGGCTGCTTTGTGCGTGTTTCGGTGTTTGGGGGTTTGGTTTTTCTTTTCCTTTTTTTTTTTTTTTTGGTTTCTGGACGCGGGATCCCTGGAAGCCGACTCGTCCCGCGACGCTGGCGCGTGGGCCCTGCGGGTCAGACCAGACGCGGCAGCTCCGGCGCTCACACCAAGCTCGCGTCCTTGGCCATGCTGTAGAAGAGACCCCTCCGCTGCAGGAGGTCGGCGGGGGGGCCGCACTCCCGCATCTCTCCTTTGTCCAGGACGATCACCCTGCGAGGGGAGGGGATGCAGACGTGAGCGGCAGGGAAGGGGCTGGCACCCCGTGCCCCCGAGAGCGCAGCTGGGCAAGTCCCGGCTTCGGGGCGGGCCCCTGAGGCCGTCGTCTAGAACTTACGGAGCGGCCGGCAGGCTTTCCCACTGCGCGTCCGTCCTCGGCCCCTATTTCTAGCCAAAGTCCGGCAATACTACGCACGGTGCTCGCTGTCACCGTGCACACGTCCTTCCCAGCACAGTTTGCTTTTTATCTGTTGCCGTGTCTGTTGTCTATCTCTGCAGCCGGCCCCCAACTAATCTATAAGGTCCCCCAGGCAGGCTCGTGTCTGGCAGCTCCCTGCCGAGCCCCCACTGCCTGCGACAGAGCCGGGAGTGTAACGGGCGCTCCACACGTGCGCCGACTGAATAAATGACTGAGGTCGGAAACACTGGATAATGCTGCTCACGGTCCCACCGACTGGGGCTGACCCTGAGCACAGGATGCTGCCGAGTGAGTGAGTGAGTGAGGGAGAGAATGACGCGGTGAACGGGGTGAACCCCAAGGCCCGGAGGCGTCACCTCGTGTAGTCCATGATGGTGTTGAGCCGGTGGGCGATGGTGAGCACGGTGCAGTTGTCGAACTGCGTCCGGATGGTGGACTGGATGAGGTTGTCCGTTTCCAGGTCCACGGCCGCCGTGGCCTCGTCCAGCACGAGGATCTTCGTCTTCCTCAGCAGGGCCCGGGCCAGGCACACGAGCTGGCGCTGCCCGACACTGGGCAGGGAGAAAAGGGCCAGGAGACGGAGGGTCAACACCGCCCCTACCCCGAGCCCGGGTCTGGGCCGGGCGGGGGGAGAGACGCCGGTGCCGCTCAGCGTGGGAGAGCACCCCGTTCCCGCACCCCATTTCCGCCTCCGCCCCTGCGGTGGACATCGCCTGTCGACCAGAAGAACACTCATCCTGTCGAGCTAGAAACAGGCTCCGAGTCATTCTCAACACTGGGCTCGGAGGAATATCCCAAAGATTTGACCAGATCGGCATGAGCGGAGGAATATCCCAAAGATTTGACCAGACCGACAGTGACGACGGCCCCGTACCGAGGCCTTCCGAAGGGTCCGCACGGCTGACCCCGTGCTCTGGCCAGTGGGGTGCTGGCAAACACGCGGCCGGCAGAGGCTTGACCAGAAATGCATGTCTTTCACCTCTGCCACCACCACAGCAACGCGTCCGGGCCGCGTGGAGGACGAGGGACACGGGGAGCAGACCCCAAATGCCCCAGGGGATGGCAACAGCCGCGGCCCCACGGCCTCGTCAGGGAGCCCGGCCGCCATCACCAGAGCCGCCTGGCTCACCACCCGGCGTCTGAGCGGGTCTGAGCTGTCACTGCCACTGCCGAACACCCGGCAGGTCTGGTGCTTGGTTGCCGTGGCGACGGATAACAGAACCACGGCTTGACACTGGGGCAGGACTCAGGTCCCCTGCGGTGCCCGGCGCTGGCACCGCGGATGCCGGTCTGGACTCAGCAACGCCAGTCAGAGCAAGTATGAAACTTGGGGCCGCCAGGGACCTCTTCCTGCTTTCTGGGTCTCCCTTCAGTCTCCAACTGCAAGGCCTAAGGGACAGGCCTTGACGGGCTCAGGGCTGGACCCCAGCGATGCTCGGGGGAGGGCCAAGGCAGCTGGCGCAGCTTGGGGACCGGAGCTCAGGGCAGTGCTGCTTACCGACCCACCCGCAGAGAAACCGTTCATGTCTTAACGACTGACAGTCCCTCTCAACTGAATGGAAACGTGGTGGCCATCCAAGTGACACGTCATGGGAAAACGAGCCCGGACTGAACCCCATTTTACGGATGCCGAAACTGGGGCTCCGAAAGGCTCATGTGAGGCAGAGCTGGGTCCCCAGCCCGGGCCTGATGCTGATGCCAAAGGACAGAGAGTCTTCAAGCCCCGTGGCCGTGGCCGAGGCCGTGGCCGTGGCCGTGACCGTGACCGTGACCGTGGCCGAGGCGGCCTCGGCCCCGCCTACCTCAGGTTCTCCCCGCCCTCCGCGCACTCGTGGTTCAGCTTATCCGGAAGAGCCGACACGAAGTTCTTCAGGTGAGCCAGCTCCAGGGCCGTCCAGATCTCCTCGTCCGAGTACTGGCTGAACGGGTCCAGGTTCATGCGGAGGGAACCCGAAAACAAAACGGGGTCCTATTCAGAGAGAAGGCGGTGGACGGCACATGAGGCTCACGTCGCGGAGGGCAGGCGCAGGGCAGGGGCGGGCCCGGGAAGGTCAGGACGAGCGAGGCCCCACAGTTCCCCGGGATCACTGTTTCTGGAGATGTCAGTTATGAGGGGGGAAGAAAAGTCTGGAAAGTCCTGGGTGAGGTGGAATGAAACAGATCACTATTTTTTGCAAGACTTTCCTGAGCCTTCGACATGCAGATGTGTCGGGAACCTTCCAGAAGGGAGGTGTGGCACGGGTAATTAATTCCTGATCTAAAGTGCTGTGGGTTCCTCCTCACTCCCTCCCCCTAAAAGAGCATCTTAGGAGAAATTTGGGGGAGGGGCGCTCAGTTAGTTCCCGTTGTTGTTTACATGCTAAGAGGTGAGTCGGGAGGGAAGAAACAGCGTAATTCCAACGAAAACACTGAAGTAGGAACAAATGTCCATCCGTGCTGAGGACCCGCGCCCTGCTGAGTGCGGCCGGGCGCGCCCCCGCCCCCGCCCCACGCGCACCCCACCTGGGGGATGATGGTGATCTTGAAGCGCAGGTCGTGCAGGCCGATCTTGGAGATGTTGACGTCGTCGATGATGATGTCCCCCTCCGCAGACTCGTTGATCCGAAACAAGCCCAGGGTCAGGGATGACTTGCCCGCTCCCGTCCGCCCCACGATGCCAACCTGCGGGACAGGAAGGGCCCGGCGTGAGGTGGGGACACGGCGGTCGGCGGGGTCACCTCCGGCCCCGGAGCCCCCTCCCTCCCCAGCTTCCCAGAGACCCTGCTTGAGGGGCTGCACGGCCGAAGGTCAGGAAGGACTCCCTTGTCTTTGCCGGCTCTTTTTATAAGCTACTGGAGACCTCCGGAGAGGCAGGCATCAGGCAGCAGGGATTGTCAATGAGTCGCTATTATTTTCGACTCAAGATAATGTTAAGTAACGATCGGTTCCCTCACGCGGCTTTTCAGTTCTTCATCGGCGAGTTTCTTGTCTGGAGCTGTTGAAACATCTCAAAGATTCAAGCGGGTCCTCCCTCCCCAACCCCAGATGTGTGAACAAAACGGGGGTCTGTGACCTGGTCGCCACTTATCCTCTCCCGGGGGAATGGGGTGCCCCGTGCAAGGGCCAACGAGTGATGTTTCCATCGTCCAAATGCCACTCTGACCTTCCCGTCCGGGCTCTTAAAAGGCGGGCTTGTCACAGAGCGACGTGACAGTCCCGGGATATAACACAAGCCATAAAACCTCAGCGAGAACACTCCCCACCTTGTTCTCCTTGTTAAAAGTTAGAGAAATTACCTCGTGGGAACAGGACATTCCGAACCTTGTGTTAGGGACAGTTTAATGAGTCATGAAGGTAGCACTGTCCCCTGGAAAACAGCCAGGAAGATCCTTGGTCTAATTCCTGACGAGGGCCCGAGGGTCTCAGGGGAAGAAGGACGCCTTCTAGGGACAGCTTGGGACCGAGGGTATTCTGACCATTTCACATGACCCTTGAGACACCCCTGGCAGTGACGAATGACATCTTTCTATTCTAGAGACTGCAAACTCAGTGTCTACAGAGGCCAGGTAGGCACTTGAATGGGGCAGGAATGACCACGTGAACTGAAAAGCTCACGTCTTGTCTAGAAAGAGCCAGGTGGGGAGCATGGGCCCAGAGCGGCTAGATAGTGCGATCTTTCGAGGAAAGCAGGAAATGGATTTTTATACAAAAAGTTCGAGATTTTTTAATATTTGCAACTTCTTTGGATTTTTTCCAAGACCTGTCTGTAGGCCTCTCTGGGCAGCTTTTACTCCCGCGAGCCTCTCCAAACACCGCAGCCCTGTCTGCTGGTGGTGTGGAGCCTCGGCGGACTAGGGGAGCAACGAGGCCGGTGTCGCCTGCAAGGGCACGACCTGTGCTCCACTGGGAACGGGTGGGGGGCGGGCAGCGTGTGCTCACCTTTTCCCCTCCTTCGATGGTAATGTTGATGTGCTTGAGAACCAAGTCCAGGTCCCCTCGGTAACGCAGGCCGTAGTTGCGGAATTCCACCCGGCCCACCTGCGGCCAGGTGCTGGGCGGAGCCATCTCCTGGATCCGCCACGGAGCCTGAGATGGGGGGGGGGGGAGGCGGTGGGCCGTGCATGAGGAATCTGAGGCTCTGTGTGAGCCGGCCTCCGCGACCCCTCCGGCCTCACCTCCCTCTCTCCCGCTCACTCTGCTCCCCACACCGACACCGGGGCGATTCATCGGACACACCCACACTCCCTGCTTCCGGGCCTTTGCACTGCAGCTTCCTCTGCCGGGAACACTCTTCTCCAATCTACCTGTTTGGCCTGCAGATCTCAGGTCAACTCAGGCCGCCTGCTAGCCCTGCGGCCCTCTCTCCTCTCTCCTCACCCCTGCCTCGTTCTCCTTCAGGGCACTCGCTATTTTAAGTACGTATTTATTTGCTGTCGCCCACGCCCACCCGAATAACCACTCTGTGCGGACAGGTTCTTTTATTGCCTGTTCACGGTTATATCCCAGGGCCTGGAGCACATAGTAAACGCTCAATAAGTAATCAACGAGTAAGCGTGGACTGAAACAACGAATGAGTGGTCTTCTCTGAGCAGAAACAAGGTCGACTGCCTTCGAGGTCTGGAGCACAACAGTAAAGGGGCGGCAAACCCTTACAGATCACTCCATCGCACCTCTGTAATCCTCACCACGGCGCCATAAGTGGGGTCCTTTCATCATCCCCGGTTCACACGCGAGGAAACCGAGACACAGAGAGGGTAGGTAACTTGCCCGGGGTCACACAGCCCTTGTCTCTGAAAAGCTTCTGAGTTCAGTTCAGCACTTCCTGAGGTCTACACCTGGACGTGCTCTGGGCCAGGTGTGGGGCTGACTTTGGGGAAAGGAGAGGGATAGAGAGAACTACGAAAGAGAACTTTCATCCTTTCTTCCCCGTAACCACCTCATATTATTTTTTACAAGTATATTTCTCTTTTATAATCTATGTGTATAAATGAAAGGGTCATGATATAAGAACACAGAGGGGTCCGAAGAGAAGTTGGTGGGACTTCTATATAACATGTAACATAGCAACACAAATAAAAAAATATATTAATAACGGTAGGGCCCTTTACTGTTCTCTTGTATTTTTCAAATATGCGCGCATTCTAAAAATATAAAAATAAATATTTAAAAGAAGTAAAACAAGTAAAATATTACGAAAAAAAATAATAAACTGAATCTCGCACTTTAAATGGGTGGGAAAAGCCTGGAGTGATGCACTCCACCTTCGCGGGGGGTGCTCGCACCATTCTGACTAATGCTCTCTGGTGACCTGGGACCGGATTCACTGCGTGAATCAGAGCGGAAAGCCCCAGGGGCATAGGTCACCGCTGCAGATACTTTGTTAAGACAGAGTTTAACCGGGCCCATCCTGCTCTCAGCCCCAAGGGGCATTTTCTTGGGGGGCGGGGTGCACGGCGGCTCAGACCCAAATTCCGAGCTTGCCTGTTGCCAGCCGCGTGGCCTTAGGCAGGTGACTTAACCTCTTCGTGTCTCAGTTTCCTCACCTGTAAAACAGGGATAATAACAGAATGTGGGTTTTAAGACTGCGTAAAGGTTCTGTGAATTACTCCGTGGGGAACGTGCAGGACGGGGCCTGACGCCTCCACAGGGGCACCTCATGGGTCCCTGCTGCTAGTGCTGGTGGCGGGGCACTGCGCGGGGGAGTCCCTCGGCGCGGCGGCATCTGCGGGCATTAGCGTCATTGTCATTATCCTCACTGCTCCTACTGGCGATGGTGGGCAGGCCGTTATGAGGGACAGCGCAGCATCGAAGCCTGCGGGGACATCACACTACTGACCACGTGGGATCGGCCACCGCCCCTCCCTAGACCACCTTTCCTCCATCTATAAACAGTAACTGCAGAGCGCCCCACGCTTGGGTCAGTTCCTTACCAATATCATGATTTTCGCAGTATCCGTGGATTGATTCTCTTGTCATTGACTTTGAATACTTTTAATCGACACATCTGTACTTAATTTTAAAACCTACTTAAAGAGGAACCTAGTCTCGTCGTCCATAATAGAAGTCCCCCATAAAAATACGTCACATTATTTTTGTCAGAGGTTGCCCAGTGCGGGCGAATGTGGTTTGGCTCAGAGGGTTCTTTTGGGTAAAGGTACACCGAAGATCAAGGCCAAGAGGTCAGGCCAGGGCCTTGCTCTAGCTACCTCCTTCTCGGTTTCTGAATACTCCTTGAGTCTCTCCACAGCCACGATGTTGGCCTCCATCTCCGACGACATCCGAACGAGCCAGTTTAAGTAGGTGGTGACCTGCAAGTGGATGAGTCACACAGAGCTTCTAGACTGAGCCTGAGTTGCTTTCTTTTCATGAAGTAATTATGAGTTGTGAAATATTCCAGTTGAGAAAGGTACAGAGAACGGCGATCCCACATGGAACCTTCACCCAGACCGGCCTCGCCGCATCTCTTGGGCAAGTACCGCATTTCGAAACCCCTTAGGGGCCACATGTAGTCAGAAAGGAAGTGAGAAAGTATTTCGAACTAAATAATAACAGGAAAATACAATGTATCAAAATTTGGGAGATGCAGCTAAACAAGGCTTCGAGGGAAATTCGTAGCGTTAAAAGCGTTTCTCCTGTAGTTGTGCAACCTCTCCTGCTCCAGTCGGTCACTGGGCTTTACTTGCTCCTCAAATTCCACCCAACCCCGCTCCTATCCACCATTCCCACAGAGTCCCAAAGCAAAGGCCCAAGAACCCGGCAGCTGGCTCTCCCTCATTGAGAGAAATGGAAAACCCAGCAAGAGCAACCTCGCTTACCTGCAACGAGTAAGACACCGAGAGGCCCACCAGGCCGGCGCTGAGGCTGTCCCGGGAGATCACGGCGAAGAGAGCCGCAAACAGGACAATGCAGTTGCCCACGTACTCCAGCCGCACAGCCAGCCACCTGCCGGGGACACACAGGTGGGCGGACAGACACACGCGCTTGGAGCCAGCTTTGCAGAGGCCTGGTCTCCGGTTCCCAAAGGGGGTCACCTTGCTAACTGAAATAATGCCTGACAGTTCAGTTCTGGGCGAGGCCTCGTCTGCCTTGCTCGTAGGGCACAGGGGAGGGGACGGGCTGAAGTCCCTTATTCATCTGGCAACCCCAGCGATTCCAAGGAAGTTCTCCAGAAGCAGTTTTCCCAGAAATCGGAAGCTTGCGCCTTTTTAAAAACCAGCGTTTTGTCGCTGAAACCTTTAAAATACACCCGTGTATGCACTTTTGAAAAACGATGTTCTCGAAAAGTCCTGCATACTAAGAAGCTATCAACTGTAAGAGGCACCACTGATTTAAACAACTTTCCCTTGGGGGGGAGGGGGGAGGAGGATAAGCTGCTGCTCTCAGTGAGGCTGTGAGTGTCCCCAAACCCAGGTCACCCTCATCTCTGAATCGTCGAAGCGTATTATTTTATCTTTTAAAACAGAGAGATTTTAACGGTTTAAAGCTGCCTTTTGTAAGATCACGCAGCATTAGGAATGTCTAGGGCAGTGGCGTGGTCAGCCCTTTTCCCACACAGACCTGAAGGCCCACGTGACTAACCTTCACGGGGGTGGGTTACTCTCACAGACACACCCAGGTTTCGACAAACGCCCTAAGGATCCCGCCAGGGAAGGCGAGGTCTCCAGGAACCCGCGGTCTCCCGCCCCGTGTTAACGCTACAGGATTGTCCTGTGTGTGCTGGACGGGCTGATGGCTGGTTCTGACGGGTCTCCCTCAGGACGCTGTTGGTCCCCACCCCACCTCCGCCTCAGCGCTGCCCACCCCGCATCTCAAAAAATACATCAGGATGCAAGCGAGCAAGGAGGACACTGCTTTAGAAATAAATCGGACACTTTTCTTGATTCGGCCAATAATTAGCAACTTCTGTCTGTCTCTCTCTTTTTTTTAATACTATCCAACATTCTGGATGGCTCGAACTGCAATTTCACGTGGTTCAACCCAACACCAGGAAACTGCTTCCTGCACTCATCAGGGGAGGTGGCGGGGGAGGGGTGATCTATGGTAGGAAAATACTCGGCAGCGGAGTGTGCCTGTCACCGCCGAGCTTGTATCCCCAAGAGAGAGCTGAAGGCGGTACTTCCTGCTCCAGTGCGACCCTCTGTCCTTGTAACTTAAAGGCCCCTGGAGTGCGGGATGCTCACAGGGCCCGTCTGCTTTTAACGGTTACTCTGCCCTTTCTACTCGGAGTCGGACCATCCTCCGCGGGAGGGCCCGCGTCTGCCCCTGCGCCCTTCTCACTTCCGGTGCCCCCTCCCGCGGGCCTGCGCGCCCACCTGTTGGCCACGATGCTGGGGTAATAGGCCTTCTGGTTCTCGTCCACCTTCAGGTCGCTCTGGTGGATGAAGCGCTCCTGGTCCGCGAAGGCCCGGATGACGCTGACGCCCAGCAAGGTCTCGTTGAAGTGGGAGTAAACCGGGGAGCGGCTGACCGACTCGAGACGCTTCAGCTGCCGGGAGGAGGCCACGTAGAACCTCTGCAGGGAGAGAACGGACGAGGGCGGTGCTGGAGGGCAGGTGGGCGTAACTGAGGGCTCGGGGAGGCAAAAGGCTGGAGCTGGACCGCTCTCAACAGGTGTCTCCCCGCACCTGGAGAACTGCAGGCACAGGGCCGACAATAACAAGAGCTGTGGTGACGATGACAGTAGCGAACACTTACATAGGGTCCACCCTCCTAGGCACTGTTTTAAATACTTTCGCATGTGTGGGCTCATTTAATCCTCACCGCGAACATCTGAGGTGCCCATTCCTTCCTCACCACTAGTAAACAAAGGCAAAGGAAGTCAGCTGACCTCCTCCCCAAGGAAGTGGCAGAGTGGGGACTCAAACCCAGATGGAACGAAAGCAGATCGCCACCAGGGGCTTCGAGGAGCTGTGAACAGACACTGGACCGGTCATCGGAGGTCACCTGAGCTCTTGGCCTGAGTCTCCTCGTCTGTACAAACGGAACAGGTGAGACCGAGGGTCCCTATCGCACAGGTGCTAAAGACAGAATGTACGAGCAGCTGCTTTATAAACAGAGCCAGACGACTGAACGAAAGGTAGTCAGGGACCTGGCCGGCCTGCCTCCCCCCTGTGACAGGCGTCCTGGGCCCTCCTGGGGCAAAGGTCTTCCACGGAGGGTACCAAACATGGGACCTCCAAGGTCACGGCTTCTTCCTGGATGGCAGTTCATGTAGTAATTTGAACCCGCAGTTGGGTACCCTTTTGGGGCCCCCAAATCTCTGAAAGCTAACCCAGGGACAACACCAACCTGGGCAGCCCCAGAACGGGTGTCCCACCAACCTCCTGGACATGGGTCAGATGACATCCCTCCGGTGAGTCCCCTGCCTTGAATGAAATCCAGACCCCATGGCGTGGACCCAGGGCCCTGGGGGTCCACCCTCGTCACCTCCTCTCACCGGCTTTCTTTCTAAACACGCGGACGGAAATGGTTCTCGAGTGTTTTGCCTGCTCAACTGACTCCGCTTTTCAGGTCCTCAGAGTTTTATTTACCGTAAAAATCTAACCCGAGACGAAGCTTTGTTAAGGAAAAATCTGATCTTTAAAAAACGGTATTAGCTGCCCTTTGAAATTCATTTTCAGGAGGTGCAATCCACCCCGTGGGATCTCCTTGCTCTTCAGAGCCCAGCGACATGGAAGCCCCAGCAGAATCACACACCGCCCTACCAGCTTACCGGTTTATAAAAAGAACTTGCTTTTAAATTAAAACAGTCATGTATATCCATTTCAAAAAATGTGGGGGGGGGGGGGTGATGGAGATAAGAAGATTAAAAAAAAAACAAAAACATTATATTAAGTCCATATCCCGAAATAAATAAGCACTATTCAAATTCCAGTGTATAGCCTTTTAGGTCTTTTTTTTCTCAAAAAAGAGAGAGTATGTGTGTATATACTCCTGTACATACCTATATCTCAATTAAAAAGTGGCTTCTGTTCTGTCTTTGCACAAGCTTTTCATTTTCTGTAATGTGCATCCACTGGAAAGGGCCCTAAGCCTTTACCGCTGGGTGGATTTTCACAGTTAGGCATACTGGCGTCCTTACTACCCGATCGAAATCGAGGACATTTTCAGCGCTCCACAAAGTTCGCAGCGTTGGTCCCCGCCGGAGCCACTATCCTCACATCTGTCACCATGCCGTCCTGCCCGTTCTAGACCTTCACAGAAACGGGACCGCACAGCGCAGACTCTCCGGGTCTGGCTTCCTCTGATCGGCGCGGTCCCTGCGGGGTTCACCCATGCTGTGCGTAGCAGCAGGTCCCCTGCCTTTTCTTATCGCTGAGTCATTGTCTGCCATGAACATTCGAACTGTTGCTAATTAGGGACTATTGTGAGTCAAGATGCTCAAAGAACATTCTAGCACCCCCCCCCTTTTTTTTTTCCGGGTGGATACAATCTCTTTCTTTGGCATATATGCTGAGGAGTGAGGCATGATGAGTTGTCTTATTTAGCTAAAAGCCATTTAAAACAAAACCAAACACCGCACCCCTCCCCTAATCCCACCCACCCCAGAGGCAGGCAGGCAACGTCTTCATTTCTCTGCCTCTCTTTCCGGGCCTGCCCGCGCACGTTAATCACGTATTTCATCTTGGTTACAATGGCGGTGTGCGTACAACGTGACCCTCGGCCAAACTCGTCTCCTTTGTTGTTTAGAAATTAAATCGCCGGTTTTGCAGCAGTGTCTTCCCTAATCGTCCCTGTTAAAGACACGCGAGATTCTGTCACGGGACACTGCGCGGTGGCGGACCGGACCACGGCCTCCAGGACCCACCTGCACCAAGCCCCAGGGCGGTGCGGGCTGAGGCGCGCCTGCAATTTCTTACTCATTCTGTGCGGCGGGTCATTAGGCTCCCGTCTAAACCTCTGTCCCCCGCTAGCGATGGTGCTGCAGCTAACCCTTTAGCGGGCAAGGAAGGGCGGGCAGCACCATGACTCGCCAGCACGAGTGTTGAAATCCGACGCGTGTGAATCCACACTCCCAGCTCTGCTGCGTGGGCCTCGACACGCGCGTCTGTCAGCGGGAAGCGCGGTCCGTGCCGCAGAAGCCTAAGAAACCGCCAGCGATGCTGACTCATGCTCCCCGGACTGTTCCCTTCCCTCGGTCTTGTTGTATGGAATCCAGGGGTGATGGCTGCAGCTCCAGGAGCCACCTCGGACCGTGAGACCGTGAGACCAGCTTCGGAATGAAAAGCTTGTGCAAAGGCAGAACAAAAACACAGTGCGAGAGTCTGGCGTAGTAACAAACTCGTGGAGCGGCCATACCAGCCTTGAACAGTCTACCTCGGTGCTTCTATTACGAGAGAGAAAAATAAACACCTATCTTGTTTAAGCTGCTGTTATTCCCATCTCCATTACCCATGGGGGTGCTCAGAAACCAGAGAATTTCATACAATTCTTAAAGAGATTTCAATAACAAAGGTTATCTTTATAGCTATAGTTTTTTCTTTCTTTTATAACATACAGCTACAAAAACAACACTTATGAGAAAAAAAGGACATTTGGGTATCACAAGCTGAAAACAATCGGCTAAGGTATTCGAAACCAACAGAGACAAATCTAATGCCCCCCAGCAAAAACCCCTGACAGCTCTACTCGGGGCAGTGACCTGGGGACATGAGCCCCTGGCTCGCCCAGGGCACGGCGCACCACAGGGCTCCTTCTGGACACCAGGAGCCCACGTCTCACCTGGACGAAGAAGTAGATGAGGCCCAGGGGCGGGATGATGACGGCGGCGATGGGCGTGGCCATCAGGATGATGATGCAGGCGCCAATGACATTGAACAGGGAGCCCATGAACATCTTGATGACCTGCGGGATCATCGAGTCCACCGTGTCCAGCTCCTTGGAGAAGCGGTTCACCAGGTTCCCACTGGGCGTCCGCTCGAAGAAGCTCATGGGCGACCGCAGGATGTTCTGCAGCAGGGCCAGGTGCAGGCGCCTGGAGGCGTAGATGCCCCCGATGGACACCGTCATGGAGTAGCCGAACACGGTGATACCTGCGAACACGCTGGCGTTGACCTCCGCAGCGGCAGGGGGCCGAGCGGAGGGCAGGGCCGGCTCTGCCACGCACGGGCAACTTACTTAACCTCTCTGGGCCTCAGTTTCTGCATCTCTAAACATAGGGAAAACAGTAGCTCCTGCCTCATGGGATTGCTTCAAAGGTAAAATGAGTTACAGCATGTAAAAGTGTTTAAAATGGAACTGGGAACCAAGTAAGTGCTCAGGAGACATTAGCCGTCAGTGCTGGTGCAGGTCTGGGGAGCCTCATGGGACCCCAAGAAGCGGGTACGGCAGGGTCTCTCAGCCTCGCTCCTGACACGGGCGGCTGGATAATCCTCCGGTGTGGGGGCTGTGCCGTGCGTTGCAAGAAGCTTTAGCAGCATCGCCGGCCTCACTCAGAAGTTGTGACCATCGAGAGGATGTCCCTACGCTGCCACATGTCCTTGAGTTAAAAACCACGAGTATAAACTAATTCTCGCCGTCAGGCAGCAGGTAAAAGTCCACAGATGGGACTTGGCAGAAGCGCCTTCCCCCCAACTGGACCCCAGGGGCAGGGCCCCTGCTCACTCAAGCGCCAGGTGGCCTCTGTTCCTCAACTTCCCTCCCCAGTAAAGGGGGGCCCCATGAAACAAAGCACCCAGGGAACATTCATTCATTCCACAAACCTCCGAGCTGAGGGTCTGCTGTGCGACAGGAACCGTTTGTCTGGGTTCGGCTTGGTTGGGGGTTTACAAAATGCTGATAAGTGGGGTGGGGGTGGGGGAGGGTTCGGGGGGCGGCCCCCACCTTGCAAGATGCCCAGGACCCCGTAGACGCTCAGCCGGACGTCGGTGTGCATCTGGGTCCCGTTGACGATGGGGTCATCGGTCCAGAGGCTCAGCCAATAGTTGGAGACCAGGGCGGCAACGTGGTTGCACAGGAAAAGGAAGATGCTCAGGAAGGAGATGAAAAGTCCGATGGCCTTCATGTAGTCCCAGTACACGGACAGCTTGACCTGGAGGCCACGCGAGAGCAGCCGTTTTACACAGGGCGCCCACCCCGGGTCGGCGCCCGTGCTCACACCCGTGACGCCCGCCCCCCGGGCTGGGGAGCTTCATGGGAACACAAGAAGGGGTCAAAGTCAGCAGCAGATCAAGTCAAGGTCTCCGCCCCTGCTGGGCTTGGTTTCAGGGAGCTGTCCTCAGGCGTGCTCACTGTCACATCCAGCTTTTCACGCCGGACTTGGGGGCATAAAAGTCACGTCTCACTGAGTCTGGTTGAAAGGTGACGGGAGAGGGACCGGCATGCCGTCTGGCGTACAGCTGAGTGCTCCCTCTTCACTTTTCTTTTCCAAGTCTGTCGTCTGACTGCAGTGGTGGGGAGCGGGGGTCGGAACCGTGAACGGGATTATTCCGCCACCTGGTCCCTCACGCAGCAGAGCCGCCTGCCACGCAGGCAATGACTCTGAGCACTCCTTCCTCGCGAGCGGTGGGACGTGGCCACGTGGGAGGCCGACACGACCTGGTGGCTGAGCCTGGCTCCCCCGCTGATCCGACTCTGGCAAGTGACAAGCCCCACCCCCATCTCTGCTCTCCTTGTACATGAGATGCAGGCGACCCCGGGACCCATGTCCTCGGGGTGCTGTGGGATGAAATGGGTCTGGCACCTCCGGCCCTCCCTTCTGAGGTCCTTGATTTGGGGTCACTTCTTTGGCTCCCTGGGGTCAACAAGAGCAAGGGGGAGGACGTACTGCAGCCTCCTCTGTCCCCGGCCATGGGTGTGATGGCAAGATGAGGGGAGAAGCCAGGAACAGAGGGTCCCAGGAAATAACGGATCCATCCAGGGAAGTCTGAGATAGGCCTGCCCCCACCCCGACATGTTCCTGACCACCTTTCACGGGTTGGTTGTTTTTTCTTTATCTGTATGCTTATTTTTTACCTGGAAAATTCTATTCCCTGTGCTTTAAAAACAAAACATTTTAAAAAACAAACTTTGGATCACTGCTACAGTGGAAAACGATTGACGCCTGCCCAAAATAGATGACAGTGAAAAAAACACAAGAGCTTGAGACCCACTCTGCTTGTTACAAAGAAAAGTTAGTGACTCTTAGCTCTAGAGACTTGAATGTTCGTGCCCCCCCCACCCCAAAATTCCTGTGTTGAAATCCTAACCCCCAAGGTGAGGTTGTAAGGAGCGGAGGGCCTCTGGGAGGCGATGAGGTCGTGAAGGTGAAGGCCCGTGAATGGGATCAGCGCCCTCGTAAAGGTGACCCCGGAGAGCTCCCCCGCCCCTGGAGCCACGTGAGGGCGCGGGAAGAAGGCAGCCTTCTATGGACCAGGAAGCGGGCCCTCGCCGGACACTCGATCCGCTGGGGCCCTCGTCTTGGACTTGGGGCCTCCAGAAGTGGGAGCAATAAATGTGTTTCTAAGACGGCCAGTCGATGAGATCCTGTTACAGCAGCCCTAACGGACCGAGACGGGTATTACAGAAGAGCTGGCGACCAGCTGGAGAGTCTCACCGATATCGTCACAAGAGCTAAAGGGGAAGTGAAGGAAAACGTCTTCCGACTACGTCACTGAACGTCCTTCGGCGCTGTGTCCGTGACAGCCTGAAGCCATCTCCCAAGCCCCTGAACCGGGCGTGGTGGGAAGCCCCGATTTACAGTGTCCGCGCTACCCACAGCTAACGAGACGCCCCCAGGAGGAGGTGGCAGTCCGTACGGCAGAGACCACGAGTGCCGCCCCTGGAGCCTGACCGCCGGGGGTTCAAACCCCGGCTCTGCCACTCACCGGCTGCGACCCGGGGTGAGTCGCCGAGGCTCTCGGGCCTCGGTTTCCTGTCCTTCGGACAGGACCTCTATAGGCTCCTTGTGTCGAAGACACGAGCTACGACAAACAGCGGGCTCCGCACGGGCCCGGCGCGCAGGGAGGCGCCGCACACGCCGGCCGCAGTGCCGGGCGGTGGGCCGCTCCTCACCTGGCCTGTCTGGGCCTTGTCCGCCTCCACCAGCTTCCAGCTCTCCTCCTTGGCCTCGGCCTTCTGCAGCTCGGCGGTGCTGTTGCGGCGCCGGCCGGCGTCCCCGCTGTAGGAGGACGAGTTGCTGAGCTGTCTGGGGAAAGCGAGGCACGCGGGTGTCATCGATGGAAGACTGGCGAAGGGTCTTCGGGTGCTGCCCAGAGGGGGAGGGTCGTGCTCCGGGGCCCCGGGGAAGAGCCTTCCTTTACGCCGGCGGTGTTCGAGATGCTTTTCCTGCCCAGCGGTGGTCGCGGGCTTCATGCAGACCATCACATCACCACAGGTCATGTGACCCAGAGGTCTTTCCTGCCCGAGGCAGTCCTGTTCACTGGGGATTTGGCACCTTGGGGAATGACGTGGGTGGGTGGGTGGGTGCATGCGTGTGGGTGTGAGAGAGAGCGTGCACACAAGAACATCTCCCTTTGCCACGGCCCGGACCCACGCGAGCAGAGGGGACAGAGTGTCCATCTGTCTGGTCGCCCACTCTCTCGACTGCTTCCTGGTTTGCGTGCCCCGCTGAGGCAAGCATCCGGGCTGCAGGGGCCATGGGAGCTGGGGGCTGGGGGCTTCCTAGGCCTGCGGCCGGTTAGGAGCTGAGCAGCTGAGACCTGCCCACAGCTATGGGAGGCCCACGTGGATCCGCCGCCCCTAGAGAGCCTTCGGATAAGACCCCAGCCTGCGGGACGCCTTGGCTGCGGGCTGTGAGAGACACTGAGCTAAGCCTAGAGATGGCACCCTGTCCCGCCTCTCTCCCCACAGGCAGTGGGAACGGAACGGGGTGCCTGGAGAACCCACAGCGACAGGCCCCCGGCCCGGCCCTTACCTCTGCGGCTGCTTCCCCGCGGAGTCTGTCACCACCGTGCCGTTCTCCATCTGCCTCGTCTCCTTCCCTGGGACGCTCGTGCCCCCGAACCCTGGCAGGAAAGGGGGCAGGGTCGTGGTTTCAAGAGCAATGCCAAAACCAAAGACAAGGAAAACGTGCCACTTAGAGGGGAGATGGCAGATAATCCGGCCTCCAGGAAACTCAGAAAGCAAGACCTGCTTTGCTGAGGCCATAAGCAGGCTTCCGGCTGGGTGCAGGAGCCAACTACCAGTTAGCTGGCTCCCTTGGGGGCTGGGATGGCGCTTCGCCATGGTCTGGGGGCCCTGTTGGCTGAGGGCACTGGGCCTGAGCACATGCCCTGTGCCAGCAGCAACAGCTACAGTCTTCTTCATCTGACGGTCTGTCTGCTCCACGAAGCTTGGCTGAAGGGGCCAGGATGCGAGGGACCGCGCAGTGGGGAAAGGCACAGCCCCCTGGTCCCCAAGCGCCCTCAGCGCTGAGGCGGCACTCGGAATAAATTCACAGTCAGTTTTGGCACCGGCCAATAAGAGTCCCGGGGGGTCCCCAGCCATGCCAAGTTAACCCTTTGGAGGCTGGATGACAGGGAGGTTCAGAAGGTCCAGAGTAGGAGGGACCTGGGGCAGCGGCTGCTTCCCCAACAGTAAGGAGGTATTTTAATGGCCATTCCGGCCACCACGGGGCACACGTCAGCCAGCCCTCTGCCTCTACCCCAGGAAGCGCCCACTCAACATTTATCACCACCACCCCGGCGACGGTATGGCCGCGTGTATCAGGTGAGGGTGAGTGCTCGCCCGCAGCGCAGGGCTGAAATACCCTATCTCCTTTAACCTCCCCAAGTCCTCGGTGAGGCGTTTACCGCCCTCCACGCCGCTCTGCTTTCCTTCCTGGTGCTGGGAGGGAGTACGACAGAGAAGCACGAAGGGCCGAAGGAGGGGAGGGATGCGCGGAGAAGTCACGGAAGGGGATAAATACGCGGCCGGGGCGACCGGGCAGCATGCTGATGTGACATGCACCAAAGCTTAAATCCAGAAAGACAGGCCCTCTGGCGTGACGGCCACGGGGAAACAAAGACGGCAGAAAGCTGGGGTTCGTTCCTCGGAGCAGCCGTGACTCTCGATCTTGGCTGTGGCCCAACCACCGGGGATGCCCGGGGTCCAGCCCGGGGTCCAGCCCCGGCGCCTGCGGTGACTCTGCCAGGGAGACGGGGGGCCCCGTGCCGAGTTAGGGCACAGTCGGGTATGAAGTGTTCTCGCGCTTCCCAGCTGTGTGTACCTGGAAAGCGATTAGCTTCCCTGAGCCTCCACGGCTGCATCGGCAAAGCGGGAGCCACCTCGGCACCTACCCTCACGGTGCTCGGCGAGCGCAAGACACCCTTGTGCTTATTGCTACCTGCATCTTAAACATGTCCTACAGATAACTCTGGAGCACAGCCAGGATGGAGAATCACTGCTTGAAACACCCCGAGGCGGCATCTTTTCTTAAATTAAAAAACAAACGAACAAACAAACAAAAAAAGCTAAACCGAACGAGGCAGAGGGCGCTAACAGGCGGGGCGGCCCACACAGCCACATGCGCAGTGCTCACACGCGTGCCAGCCTCGGGGGCCCAGGCCTGGCCCTGACCTTCCTTCTCTGTGCAGGGGCGGGGCTGCCTGCACACACACTCCCAGCGACGCCCGTCCTGGGAGCAGGGGCTTCAGAGCCACGCTGTCTCCCAGCTGCCCGGGCAGCCCTGTGTCGGCCCCAGCCTTCCCTTCTCCCCGTCCTCACTCAGCAGCAGCCACAGGGCATGGACGGGGGCCCCCACGGTGGCCTCCTGTGGCTGCCTCCCCTTCTCAACCCAATGAGCCCACAGGCTGGTGCGCCAGGTGGTGCAGCTGGAAAATTCTCCAGCACAAGGGGAGGGGCTCAGAACGCAGGAGGGGGCCGGGGGCACGTGAGCCGGCCCGCATCCCGTCTGCTTTCTCTGCAGGGGATCAGCCCTGTCCCTCATCCTTTGGTCTCGGCAGGCCGGTCCATCAGGGAGCCCCAGGTTCCCCCAGCCAAGGGGGGAGCTGCCCAAGGTCAGCCCATCGGAACCCCTCCCCCAGGACTTTGAACTGTCATTGGCCCTGCAAGGACCAAAGACAGTTCCAACGGATCTGTCCTCTAGGAATCTCATTCCCAGAGCTCCCGTTTCCCAAGTCGTGCCTGTCCAGTTTTGCCTTTGGTTTCTAAGCTACCTGGTGACTTCTCAGTAAACACCCTCATTGTTCAGTGGCCAGGGCCGGCTTCCGGGGCTTACAAAAGGGCACTCACTCTGTCTGGACCTCAGCCACACACTGCTGGTCATGCAAGGCAGGGAGGATGGGCCCGCTCCACGAACACTTCGGGCCACGACATCACCAGAGGAGGACAGGGCAGCTCTTCCTGTTGAAATCCTGCTAGAAGACACCTCGCCTGTGGGTGCCCACAGCCACCCGTGGTCCCTGCCTCAGGCCCTCCTCGCCTGCACTGTCGTGGCCTGCCTGGGCCTTGCCCGCGCCCAGGAGGTGTGAGTGGCATCATAACAATCAAACCGTTGCCATTCATTGTCCGTCTACTATGCGCCAGGCATTTCGCGAGCAGCATCTCCCTTGAGGCATGCTGGTCATCGTCTTTTGACCGATGAGACAGTAAAGCTTAGCCAAGGTCCCCCGGCTGATGAGCAGAGAGAGCTGGAGCTTCAAACTGTATCTCGGAGCGGCCACCAGAGAGCCTGGCACATGGCAGGTGCCCAGCGGAGGTCTGCTAGATGAGCGGGGGGAGGGGGTGTGAGTGCAGGCGTTCGGGGGCCCCGTCCCCAGCATGCGGACACAGCACAAGTCCCTCCGCAACCTCGTGCTGCAAGCACGGCCACTCCTAGCCCAAGCGCCACTGACCTTCCTCTTCCGTGTCCACCTCACTGTCGCCTGGGAAGTCACAAGATCCAAGAAAAGTGTTAAGAACCAAGGCAAAAACTCCCTCCCTGAGCCGCCGCTTAAATGCCCAGACGGGATGGATGGATGTCTTCTCTCAGGGGCGAGGGGCGAGGATGGCTGAGGGACCTGCTGCGCTTGTGCCTCGGTTTCCCCATCACACACGTCCTGGGTAGAGCCCTCAGAAGCACGCCGCATGAAGCTGGGCTCTTTCTCCAAAAGTTCTAGGCGTAAGTGTTTTAAACATAAAAAGAGCTAGAAAAATGCAGACCAACCTTCCACGTTTACACCTGATTTCACGGCAGCAGAAGGAAAGAAAGAAAGAAAGAAAGAATGACACCGTGGCAGGGCAGGTGTGATGGCTGGGAGGCGGCACGGGCCTCAGCTCACAGCCTTTAGTTCCTCAAGAGCATCAAACCTCACTCTGAGCCAGCTACACACGGAGCCAAGAAATGGGGACGCGAAGGCGACTTGGCTCAGATACCATCTTGGACCCTTCCGGGCTAGGAGGGGGACCCCACCCCCTCCTCGGGGTTCTCACGGCCTCCCAGGCTGGCCTCCGACACTAAGATGTCACCCCCATCGAACTGTGAGCCGGACCGGGTCTTACCCACCACATTCTTCCCAGCACCTGGCGCATCTGACGGCCACGCGAGGTTGCCCAGGGTGTGCGCTGCACGATTCAAGGGACCCCATTTCGCACAGTGGCTCAAGTATCAGGGGTCCCTGTGGCAAACCACAGGCACCCTGGACACCTCTGAGGGCCAGGCTGACCAACGGACTGCCAGGTGAACAGGCAGGAGGCGCCCCCTCGCACCCAGCGCCCGCGAGGCTGACTTCTAAACCGGCCCTGAGAGACGGGGGTAAGATCGGCTCGTGTTTTCTTCTCGCCTGGGACATGCGTGGAGCTGTGTTAATGTCCCGAGCCCACAGACCTACAGACTGCTTGCACAGGGCAAGACTTAAACCGTCGAGGAGTGATTCGTTCACTTGTCCACTCCACGCCATTTACTGAGTGTCCACGACACGGCACTGTTCTCAGTCCTGGGCGTACAGAGGTGGCCAAAAAGCCCTCACGGAGCTTCAATTCCAAGGGGGGGGGAGGGGAGAGACAATAAACAACTAGTAGGTCCAGAATTTGCTGTCAGACAGTGGTAAGTGCTACAGAGAAAAAAAAAAAAAGCCGGGTAGGTGGAGATAAACAAATGATGCGATAAAATAATTCTTTTTTTTTTTTAAAGTAAAGGCACGAAACCTGAAGTCCAACGACTGTTCCCTGAGCCAGGCGTGGGGCTGCGGTGCCTGGGCAGCGCGCTCAGCCAGCCGCTGGCCTCGCAAAGGCTCAACTGTTTATTCCAGCAGCACTGCCTTTACTCAAGAAGGTTCTGGAACTCCATCTGGGCAAGGGCCAGCGGGCAAGCCTCCCGTGAGAGAAGGATCCAAGTCGCCGCTTTGTAGTCAGTCAACGCCTCGTTTTTGCCCAAAAACGGAAGTGACCGGCCGCGTTGCCTGACCTTCCCCTCCCCGACGGGGCCTGTACGTTCTTCGTGCCCAAGAGGGAGAAATATGGCCGGTGAGGACAGCCCGAAGGAACGTGCGGCCCGCGGACGGGCTCTCCGGCGGCTGCTCGGGGCTTACCGCAGGGTTTGGAACACGGGGAGGCGCTCGTGCCCCGACGTTAGGAAAAGAGAAAAAGGAAGGGCGGGAGAATCGATGCCAAAAGGGCCCGAACCGTCAGGGAAAGAGGCCTGGAAAAGGGGGGTGGGAAGGAGGCCAAACGCCAACGCGGCCCCCTCTGGGTGGCGGGGGGGTGGGTGTTCCTTTTCCTGGTCCCCTGCGCTTTTCCGCAGTCTGCATTTGCCCACAGTGAGCACACACTGATTTTATAACTGGTTAAAAAAAAAAAAAATTTCTGCATGAACCTGAAAAAGGGAAAAAATGATGAGTCAGGCGGTTGAGAGAGGGCTCAAATGAGGCTCTGAAAAGCAGACCCGTTGTTGGGTCCTTCCCCCAAGATGACAAGGCCCTGGGCGGCCTGAGGCCGGGGCGAAGAGGGTTTCTCACCGGCCTGACTTCGGTGGGCGGATGAGCTGTTGGTGGTGGGGGAGGTGGGCGGGGGGAGGCGGGCTGTGCACCGCAGGGTGTTCGGGGGGCATCTCTGGTTCCTACGCACACGAGGCACCTGCCCCCACCTCAGCTGTGACAACCAAACATGTCTGCAGACGTCGCAAAGCGCCCTTGGGAGGCACAAATGTTCCCTGCTCTAGGTCGAGTTCCTAAGAAAGAAAGCGCAGCAGGTAAAAACGCTCTTCACCTTCCAGGTACGAAGGTCTGTCAATCTCTTCACCACCCCCCAAAAAAAGTTTTCTAGAAATCTATGTGGTAGACAGCCCCAGCCCACGCCTGGTTCCTTGTTATGTCTCCCCTTCCCTACCCCGATGAGAAAGAATCCCCCCAAACTAACACCCCTCCCCCTTCAGGCTGGGTGTTCTAAGAAAGGGCTGATTAAGCCAATAAGGGGGGAAAAAAGTTTCTCTTTAGGAGCAGCCAAGAATATGGTTCAAATAAATCCGAGGTCACTGGGGCTTGGAGCCGGCTGAGTGAGACTAGGCCCTGCAGCTGAGCTTCGCATCGGGGGACCCTGCAGGGAGATGGGAAGAGAAGGGGGGCTGCCCGGCTTGGCTTCACACCCACAGGCTGAGGTCTTCTGTGTCCCGCCTGGCAGCAGGCTGGGTGGCCGAATTGGGGAAATGACCCCACAGTGCCAGGGTGATGGGCGGGACTTTCATCACCAAATTAAGTGCTGACATGCACCAAAAAAAAAAAAAAAAAAAAAAGGAAAATAATTGGCAGCATGCCATGCTCTACATAAACTGCTGCTGGGGAGGAAGGGAACGGAAAAAAGCCATCTGTGGCCAGCAGGGTTTAAGGACGGTCCCCGCTCATCTGGAGAGAAAGGGGAGAGAGACCCCGCTTTGGGAAAGAGACTCGAATCCACACGTGTCAAGTAGGAAAGCATAAGAGGTTGTTTTTGCTTAAATGCAGCCCACCAAGCAGGTGGTGAAGGCGCCACTGCCCATCACGTGACCTTGGCTTGACCTGGGCGGAGAGACAGTCAGAGGAAGAAGACTCTGCAGCAAGAAGAAACCGGGCTGGACTTAAAGCAGAACTTCCCAGCCACGAGTGAGCATGAGCGTGCAGAAACTCAGTCCACGCAGGGCGTCCGAAAGCTGCCGCGAGGGCCAGCTCTCTCCCACGCCGGCAAAACCAAACGTTTTTCTGTAAAAACCACCAGTGTTCGCAGCCGCACTGTCTCTAACTGCCCAAAAGTGAAACCAACTCATAAAAACGTCCGTCCAAGGATAAGCACGATGTGCTATATCCGCACCATGAAATATCAGTCAACGGTCGGAAGAAATGAAGCGTGATACGGTGTCACCACGGAAACGTGAGGCCGAGAGAAGGCGGTCGCAAAGCGCCACGCGCTGCAGGATTCTACTTACACGCAATGTCCAGACTAGATACACCTGCAGGGACAGGACGCGAGGCTGCGGCTGCTCGGACTTGAGGAGCGAGGGGTTTGGGGGGGGGGGGGGGGGGGAATGGGGCGGTGACTGCTGACGGATACGAAGTTTTCTTGGGGGGCGATGAAAACGTTCTCAAACGGACGGTGAGTGACGGTGGCACGACTCTGAATAGACTAAAAGTCACCGGATCGTACACTTCCACTGGGAGGATCGTACCGAATGTGAATTTTACCTCCACAGAGCGCTTATTAAAAGCCACGAGGACTCCTGCAGCGAACTGTAAGCCGGCCTCATGCCCACCGTGGTCTGGCCGCACTGGCCTTCCGTTTGTTCCTTCAACAAACTGAGCTCACGCCTGAGGCCTTTGCGCTGGCTGTTCCCTGAGTCGGACACTGTTCCTCCCAGCCCTTCCTTGCTGGCCCCTTTCCATGCCGGAGTCACCGCCCCAGAGGGCTTCTCTGACACTCTGCCTGAGTCGCCGGCCCGATCACTCCCCAGCGCATTATGTTGCTTTTTTTTTTTCATTCGCAGCACTTAATGCTCTATGAAACCCTCTGTATTTGCTGATTTGCTTACTGCCTTTCTCTCCCACTAGATTCTAAGCTCCCTGAGGACAGGGCTTTGTCTATATATTGCCAAAACCTAGAACGGTACTCTTATGAGCTGAACTGTAGCCCCGTCCCAACTCATATGAGGTCCCAACTCCTAGTACCTCAGAACGGGACTGCATTTGGAGACGAGGTCTTCGCAGATCTGACCAGATAAGACGAGATCATTAGGGCACTGATCCTATATAACTGGCATCATTGTAAAAAAAAAAAAGGGGGGGGGAGGATTTAGAAATGGACACACGGGAGAACGGCGTGTGAACATGAAGGCAGAGATCAGGCTGATGCTTCCACGAGCCAAGGAATGGCAGAGATTGCCAGCAAACCCCCAAAGTGCGAGGAGTGGCGTGGACCAGATTCTCCCTCAGAGGCAGCAGAAGCCGACCCTGCTCCATCCCAATCCCAGATTTCCAGCCTCCGGAACTCTGAGATGAGACATTTCTGTCGTTTAAGCCATGCAGTTTGTGGGGCTTTGTTACAGTAGCCCAAGGGAAATAATACCAGCACTTAGCACATAGTAGGTGCTTGATAAACACCTGTTGAATGATGAAATCAATGAATAGTAAGTAGCTGTCTTAGTAATCAGCCCCTTTCGCACAGACGGGGGGGGGGGGCAAGTTTCCTTAAGCCTGTTTCCTCACCAGAGAACCGGGAGTAATCATTCTACGTCCCTCACAGGCTTTTGCGGGGTTCAGCGAGATGGGCCCTGCAGAGAACGGAAGCTCCGGCAGGCACTCGGTAACCATCGCTGTCTCGGCTGTGTGCCCTCCCGGCGCGGACGCTTCGGTGACCACTCTGCCCAGGGGAGTGGTGCCACAGGGCAGCTCTGTGGCCTCGCCCTCGAACGCAGTCTATCTGAGACCTGTTTGGGGCCCAAGTATGTGACAAACACACCGCGGAGCCTCGCGATGTCTGTAATTAGCTCCTGGGAGGGGGAGGTCAGGGTAGGACAGGTGACCTCTGTGCAGCTCTGCTCTTTTTAGCAACAGCTGAAACCAAAGCCGAAAAGGCATCAGATGAACTCCCCGTGTTGACACCGGTCAGAGCCCCGAGCGGGGAAGTGAGCAGAGGACCGTCTGAGATGCCAATCTGACTGACGCAACACCGGGCAACCTGGAAAGGCTGCAAACCAGTCCTCTGAACTTTAAGCCAACTGATACGAGGGAAAAGGATTCTTAGAAGTCTCATCCTGCCTGCTTCAAATAAAGATGGGGTGCGGTCCCAGCCTAGAACCCAAAGGGAGCCTCCCAGACTAGCCTCGCTCTCAGAATCCTGGTCTGGGGCGGGTGGGGGGGGGGGGCGGTGCGGGCCTGGGCTCTGTGGCTGGGAAGTGGGCAGCTCTGCCTTGAGCTGCAGGTACCAAGGGCGGTGGGTAAGAGAAAGAGGCAACTTTTCGCAGGGGATACTGGCGGCAGCTGGCATTCACCTGATACTTCGTGTTGGGTTCTGTGTAATGTAGCACGTCCAATCTATACCGCATGCCAGAAGGCTGACTTTGTTGTTACTCTGCTTTGTCAGTGAGGAAACTGAGGCTCAGAGTGGGTTTGAGGTCACAGCTGGTCAGAGCAGCAGCTGAGATTTGAACCCAGGTCCTGCCGACCGGGAGGCTGCCTGCTCCACCACCGAGCCTCCCGAAGCTCACGGCTGGACTGCACTGCATGTTACTGGCTTCCCACAGCCTCCTGGAAGCCCAGAGGACTAATTATCACTGTGCCTGTTTTTATCACGAGGACCCTGAAGCTCAGGAGGCCCAAATCCACAGCACAGGGACCCCCTCTCAATCCAGCCCTGGAGGAGGGGAGACGGTCCTTCCAAATGGTTCCTGAGGGCGCCGGGCACAGCCCTGCCACTGACTAGCCGCCCTGCAGCAAGGGGGGGAACTGGGGGGATCAGGGGATGGGATCATTGCAGGCTCCGCCTACCGTCGTCCTGCTCCGCCTGCTCCTGCTCAGCGGTGGCGTACGTGCGCAGGAACTCGGCGAACGCCCCGTCCCGGGCCAGCAGCTCCTGGTAGGAGCCCATCTCCGAGATCTTGCCGCCACTCATGACGATGATGACATCCACCTGCGGCAGGTAGCTGATGCCGTGGGTGACCAGGAGCCGCGTCTGCGGGCAAAGCGGAGACTCGCGAGTCAGTGCCCGCGCGTGCGAGGGGGAATCACCCGCCACCTAGGTGGAGGAGCGCCTGTCGGCCGGGAGAAGCAGGGCAGGAATGCTCCAAGCTGTGGGTGCTTCCGTTCAAGCCCCAGGGGCCAGCAGCTTTGGGGCGGGTGGGGCATCAGGGAAGGACCGAAGGATCCCTGCTCCAGATTTCCAGGGCCAGCGGCAGGGACACTGAGGGTGGGCGTGGGCAGCTTTAACAAGGGCGACGGACGAAAGGCTACTTTTGAGCAAAGATCTGAAGAGCGGAGGGAGGGAGGGAACCAGGCACGTGTGGATAAATAAAAGAATGACAGTGAAGCAAAATAATTTGCACGAGATGGCTTAAGTTTTTAAGTAACCACCACTCCCATCCTCCCCCCCAAAAAAACTATAGATTTTGTACTTGTGTATATATTTTGCCTAACGATCCGAAAGTTTGTGAAGACACTCATCAAACTGTTTACATGCGTTGACAAACTTTTTCTTAAAGGACCAGATGCCCTCCTGCTCTCAAGGGAGGAGCTAGGGCCATTTTTTTTTTTTTTTCACTTTACATAAACTCTCATACTCTTTGATTTAGTTACTGTGGGCATCTATCAGTTTGATACCAAATTTTTTCATATTTAAAAATTATGTCTATACGGAATTTTTGCAGTGTGTATAGGGATGTTTACGATGGGTTAAATGGCATGACACTTACTATGTAAATGCATGATGTGATAAGCCTTTTTAAAAAGTTCATACACACGGCAAAAAGACTCGAAAGAAATACGAAAACCTCTAAGCAATGGGATGATTCGTAATTGCTTTTGTTTTTCATGTTTTTCTGAATGTCCTATATTTTTTTCATGAGCATGTGTTACTTTTTAATCAGGGAAAACAGAACCAGTACTTCCCACCAGCACCCCATACTTTCCACAAAAAGTAAAAATAATAAAAGAGGACAAGAAACATTTCCTGTCGGGCCAAGGTGTTGTGGCCGTTTTCATGCTCTAAAACTCCGTCCCCTGGCCCATGGCCACCTCGGCAGGAAAGGTGCCTGCTCACTCACTGGGCATCATGGGGTAGGATTTCTCTCTGTGAAGCCACTCCCATTATTAAACCAAGAAGAAGGGCCTTTTATGGCCACGTGAGGCAATGACTTCACATTGGTGCCAAGGACTTTCTTGCATGATGACAAGACCAAGAAGGCTGGCCCGGGAGGGTTTCCAAGGGAAGCACTGAAATGTGTTCTTAAGTTAAAAAAAAAAAAAAGCCTGGGAAGTCAAGAATTCCCAGAGGGGCACGCTCCGACTTAACCGAAGCCCGAGGGAGCCCACCCCTCATGCAGGTACCTTGTTCTTCAGCAGCCCCTTGGGGCCGACCACGTTCTCAAATATGTGTCTTCCCACGTGGGCGTCCACTGCCGAGAGGGGGTCGTCGAAGAGGTAGATGTCGGAGTCACAGTACACGGCCCGGGCCAGGCTCACACGCTGCTTCTGGCCCCCAGACAGGTTCACGCCCTGGGGAGACACGCGGCAGAGGGTGGGTTTCCTGGGGAGCCTCGACACATGTGGAAAGGGCGACCGGCTCAGGACGCAGACCCAGGCTGGAGGCCCTGGGGGGCTGCGCCCGCCCCCTCCTCTTTGAGAAGAGGCAAAACATGAGATTGCACCTGCAGGAACGTGACTTCAAGTCCCAGCACGAGGTTTAGCCTCAAGTGTAAAACAAGCGTAAGAGAAAAGCTGAGCCTCCCGCAGGCTGCTGAGCAGACGGCCGGGACGGAGCGGGCCTTGGGCGAAGCGTGGCTACAGGAAAGGCTCCCGGTCTTTGAGTCTGATGGAGGCACCCGAGGATGTAGTGACGATGATATTATTGTTGTTCCCATTAACAGCTAACAGTTTTGCAAGCTTGTTCTGTCGCTCACCGGTGACGTCACATTCAGTCCAGGAGGCCGTACCCCGGGGGCGCTGGAATCGAGCCCCACTCACTAGCACCGTGGCCCACACGGCAGCAGCCCTGGCCCTCCTTTGACGATAGCCCAATGCCGTCTCCACATGTGGCTGGGGAATCAAAGTGGACACACTGGGTTCCCTGCCACCCTCTTCTGAGATGTGCCCGTCCTTCCCACGCACCGCAGTGGGGTCCTGGCAGCTGGGGTCTTTCAGACAGTCCCTCTGGCCACAGCCTTTTGGCTCAGAGGCAGACACCAGATCCCAGCTAGGCCAATCATATTCTCTCCCTCTAAATTTTGGTGCTGGGATCAGACAGGGAGAGTTAGGAGTCACCGAGTGGCAGAAACAGACACTTAAAAACAACAGCAACAGCAAAGCTGATGTGCAGAAAAGCAGAGACAAAGGACAAAGGGGGAGCCAGGCTGCCTGTCCCAGCCCCTCTGTCGGCCTTCACTCTATGCTACTTGTAAACCCAAAGAGCCCCGTTAGTAACTTTTCTTTCCGACGAGTGGAAAATTTCCCTCAAATAAAAGAAATCATTCATCGAGAAAGCCGGTGGAAGCCACTGGCTTGTAACTGAAAACAGGAAAGCTCATTGGTGCCGCTGGGGAATGTGTGTACTTCCTGAGTGTGTGCCAGATGATCGTCAGTGGGCGCTAGACCGAGCCTGCCAGGCAGAGGGAAAAACGTGCAAAGGCCCGGCGATGGGAAGGGGCTTGGGCGAGTCGCTGAGTCTCCTCTCTACACCTCCTTTTCCTCGACCTTAATGGGAGTAACGGTAAATCCCATCTCGTGAGCTTGCTGTGAGGACAGAATACATATAAAATGTGCAGGAGAGTGCCCAGCGCATAGTAAATGCTCAAAAGCGTTAGCTGTTGTGTTGCTATTGTCACTGTTTTGAAAGAGACTGTGGACATGTGCATCACTGGCACCCCTCCACTCTGCATAGTGCCCTTTGTCACAGGATTTTGCAGCCACATGACTATAAAAGCAGAGTGTACTTCCTGGTCCCTCGTCTTTGGGCTCAACCAAGTGATCTGCTTTGTCGGGGGAAAGAAAGGACAGTGTACTTTAAGCGATATCACATCATTTCTTGTTCTCTTGGGCTTCTACTTGTCACCGTAAGGGTTTTTCCCTGGGGAACTGCTGACCCCTCAGCCTACTCCCCAGTAAGACGCCATATAGGGCAGACCTGGGCCAAACGCACAGCCTGAAGCCAAGCTCAGCTAGCCTGCAATGTGGAGCAGAGCCACCCAGATGAGCCCAGTATGGGTCAGCCAATCACAGTTGACTCACACACCCATAAATAGGGGAATAAGTGTTTAACATCATAAACCGCTGAGATTTCGTTTTGTGGTTGGTTGTTACGCAGCAGTAGCTGACTGATACAGGGCCATGCTGAAGCCATACTGACCTTCTCACCAATCTCTGTCCGGTCCCCACTAGGCAGGATTTCCAGATCTGGGATGAGGGCACAGGCTTCTATCACAGCCTTATAATACCGTTCCTGTAGCTGGCGTCCAAAAAGGATGTTTTCTCGGAGAGAGTCATTCTGAATCCAGGCTTGCTGGGGGACGTAGGCCACGGAGCCCTTGATGGCAAACAAGATGAAAGCAAAATGGACAGACTCAGTCGGCAGCACAGCAGCTGGCTCGCCCACACACTACAACAGCCCTATTTCACAAGAGACCGTCACCACACCCACTGTTCCAACAAGAGGGAAACTGAGTCACAAAGGACAATGGATGCTACAGCTGAGATCAGAACCCACAGTGGGTCAACCACTGACCAACGTCAGGAGTTCAAGAGTTGAAGTCCTCATGGATGAGAATACAGTTATATATTTAGTAACTGTTCACTGAATGCCTATAACTGAACTAAACTCCTGCCTCCCAAAAGAAGGAATTTCCTGACAAGATTAAAAAAAAAAAAAATTCATCTGATTACATTTATGGTAAATGCTAAGAGAAAAAGATATCTGAGACTTTGAAAAAGTCCTTTAAAAAGAAAGACCTAGTTAGGGACATCGGGAAAAAATTTCTTGAGGAGATTTAAGCAAGGACTTCCGTATCAAAATCATCCATTTCAAAAGCTGTTCTGTTTTTATGTCCACGTGATATGAGGTGGCAAGAAGGGCCTGAGAAGAGAGCGAGGCACCGAAGCAAAATAACCAGCCGCAGAGAAATCTGTGGCCTCATCGGACCAAATACTCAGTGCACCCTCGACTTCCTGATCTGTGACTTCTGTATGCAAAGGCTTCTCCCTTTGAACAAACCGTGGTTCTCACCTGGGGGCAATTTTGACCTCCAGGGGACGTCTGACAATGTCTAGAGACACTTTTGGTTGTCTAGATCTAGGCTGCTACTAGGATCGAGTGGGGAGAGGCCATGCACGCTGCTCATCATCCTACAGGGCACAGGACGGGCCCACAACAGAGAATTACTCTACTCAGCCCCAAATGTCAGCGCTGGGAATTCAGGGTCAATGAAACGATGTAATGTGAATCCTGCTGTGATTTGTAATTTTCTCCCATCAACCTAGCTCACCGGTGCCCATTCATCTTACTTTTTAACATGTACTTGAAAGTAATGACAGAATATTTCTTAAAACAATAGCTAGATGTCATTAGCTTGGATCCAACTGCTGTAATGTACACTTTCTTCTAATGCGTACTAAGCTGTGAGGCGTCGTATAATCAACAAAGAAAGAACTCTGCTCTGAAATTTTTTTAAAAATGGCATAAACCAGCATCCCCAAAAGCAGATTCTAAGAGTCAGTAATTCTAGGGATGTAAATAGTTGTTGCATAGACAATGAAGAGGTACAGGCAAGTATGTCTGGGTCGCCCTGGGTTGACTGAAATTAAATAGGTTTTTTCTCCTTGCAGGACTTCTCAGAGCCTTTATTTCATTAATGTTTATTTTAAGTCTCCAAGAGGGAGAGAATCAGAGTATGCAGTATTTCCCAAACTTGTTTGAGCTTGGACTCTATTCCCAAAACATCCCGCAAGATGATTTAGCTGCAGACCACACCCCAGGAAATGCTGGTGTCAACGAAACTTCAAGGGAAGTATTCCTACATCTGAAAAAGGAAGTTCACAGAAAATGAGCAAAATGCAAACCAGGGCTCTTGATTTCCAAAGGACTCATCTGTTCACTAAAGCGGTCTCTTTAAACTCTCTCTAGAGGAATAATCCAGCTTAGTTCAAAGTACTCTGCATTTAAAAGCAATAAAACCACAGACTTCTTTTAGCCCCATATTAAGAATTCAATGAACGCTCAGCATTTAAACAGCTCCCTTAAAAAGAATTCTCTAAGATCACATTCCAATGACATAAATCAAAAACTTTGTTACTTTTACAAAAAGAGACACACACACACACACAGAGTTCCACAGAGACAGAGAACAAGCCAGAAAGATGCGTGGAGAGAGACCACGAGATGCACACTGGAAGGGGCGGGGGGCTGGGCAGAGATGGGGAGGGAATGAGAGACAGTGAGCGGACCAGGGGCCCTTCAGCGTATTTACTGAGTGCCTACTACGTGGCAGGCACCTTTCTAAATTCTGGGATAGAGCAGAAAATAAATGACACCAAAACCTTGCCTCTAGGATGGCACAGAGAAGAGCAGAAAGAATGAGAGAGAGAGAGAGAGAGAAAGAAAAGATGAGAGTGACTTCGCCACTCGCTTCGTGCGCAGGTACCGTCGAAAACAAAACAAGAAACAGCATCACACACGACCCTCTCAGGCCATCAGCTCCTGCACCCTCCCCATCGCCCAGTCCCCATGCTACCTTGAGAGCCACGTGCCCCTCCACCTTGTCCATCTCGGCCAAGAGCGCTGCGATCAGAGATGACTTTCCACAGCCCACCTGGCCCACCACAGCCACCAAGGAACCTTCCGGAATGGAGAAGGTGATGCTGAAACGACACGACACACCTTGGCTCAGCCGAGGCTGTCACGAGCCTCCAGGGTCTGGACTTCCTCCCGCCACCTCCGCTGCTGAGCACCGTTCAGGGAGCAGTCTCAGGGTGTCTCCTCGTGTGAGGCACGGGACAGGTGCCGGCATGTCAATGCATCTTAAAAATGGAGGCCGTGGGAGCGACTTGAGCCATCAGCAGAACAGAGGGGTATTAACTTTGCCTGGGGGGTGCAACGCAGGTGCCCTGGGGGAGAGGCCACCTCGGAATGAACTCTGGGAGAAGGGTGAGCACGTGCCCACGCGGAAGCCTGGGAACAGCTTTCAAAAGGGCCCAAGGCTGTGAAGTAACTGGTGCGACTGGGGGTCGACATGTAGGTGACACAGGATGAGACGGGGGGCAGAAAAGCCAGTCCTGATAGGTGAGGGTGGGTGGCAGCCAGGCCTGGGAGGACCTGAGAGTCTGCTGTGCTAACACTCTCGTGCTTTGCAGCCGAGAGCCATGAAAGGTTTGAAGGGAGACCTGACATGGATGAATCTGAGTTTCAGGAACATGTCTCTACCGAAACTGCCCTCTGACAAATACTGGTTAAGCAAAGTACAATAAAGTAAGCTTGACGTTCTGCCAGTAAGACTGGCTGCCACACGATATGTGACAGCCACTCGCTGTTCCCACTGACAACGGCAAAGTCATAGCTGTGTTTCCACCCACCCAGGGCCTCGCTGGGTTCACTGCTATTATGATTTTCAACATATTAGCAGAAATGCTGTTAGATTTTGCTGCCACTGATGGTTTAATTCTTGGGAAGCTGCTGCGTGGTCACAATGATTCTTCTTTTGTTTCTGTGCAGTGCGGGGGAGGGATTATGGGGCCCAGGGAGGCAGCTCCTATGATCATCCAGGTGAGACTGGAATGTTTTTAGAGGCTGAAGGGAGAGGTTAGATGATGAAAGATTTTGAGAGTCAAGGGAAAGGAGGGTGCCTGGCACAGGAAAGCCTTTGATCGTGGAAGGATGGAGGAAAGGATTGGGGCAGATATAGGTTGTTTAGTTGCGGAACGGAATGGGAGAGAAAAGCTAAAACTGAAGCAGGCGGGAGTGGAGTTGACGGGGAGGAACTTCCTAAACGTGCGATTCCACGGTGAATTTTCAAGATGTTACACAGATCCTTTCTTCTGGAGGGTGTGACCCCGCCCTTCCCCTCAGACAGCACACAGCAGTAATTTGGCTATCCAGGAAAGGGGTCTTTGTTTAGGGGGATGAGGAGAAATGGGCCCCTAAAAAAGCCCCTCTGGCCCTGTGAATTGAGCTAAAAGCCACTGAGCAAGGCCTCCGGTCAGAAAGAAATACGAGGCACTTGACAAGTTTCCCAGGCAACCAGGTCAATTCCCTGGATACCATGTGGTTTGCGGGCAGATGGTGAGAAAAGGTGAGCCAGGCAGCCGGGGGACCCTGGAGAGGACAGATAACGATTCCATCCTGAGCTCAAACCCGGGCACACAAGAAGAATTCCTTCCGACAGACTCAAGCCTGCCTGCCAGCCACCTGCAGCATCATAGCCGTGGATTCAGCCTGGCCAATCAGTGTGCTCGGTCTCTCCTGGCACAGTGATTGGCTCAGAGAGGGGCACATGACCCAATCTCGGCCAATCGGACACAGGCAAGTCTCCTGCTGAGGCAGGAGGCACGCCTGGAGTTGATGGGGGGACCATTTATCATCATGAGGGGAGAGGCCGCCTGAGAAGGAAGCCGCATCGGGGGAAGCGTTGAACAAAGACAGGATGGAGAGAGTCCTAATGGCACTAAATCCCTGGACCACACACGCTGTACCTAAAAGTGGCCCTTCTTGGTTATGTGAGCCAAAAATTTCCTTCTGTTGCCTAAGCCTAGCTGTGCAAGGTTCCTGTCACTTGCAATCCAAGGGACCCCTCTGTGCCAGGCACGCTCTCGTCTGCTCCCCACCACGGCCCAAGCAAGTATGACTGGACTCGGCCCCAAGATGGAAACACTGGGACTCAGAAAGGCCAAGCGGCTTATTCGCAGTCACTGGGCTGGACCAGAGCCCCACGGCTCTCTCTGCGTCCCGGCTTACCCATTCAGCGTGGGAGGGTCGTTCCTGGCCCAGGTGAAGGTGGCGTTTTTCATGGTGATGCTGTTTGTATCCCCGCCTGGAAAGCACGAGATACAACACGTCAGGCGTAGATGAAGTCGTGGGACTGAGTGTAAGCAGGAGGCTCTGACTTTTCCCCCCTGCAAATCAAGCAATTCAAGCCCAGATGCTAGACACTTGCCCTGGCACTACCTGGTTACATCAATCGGGGTTTCTAAAGAAGAATCCCAGCCAACACTTCTAGAGATGACCTCGGACCCAGGAAGCGGAAGGAAACTGAACAGGGGCTCCACCTTGAAAGACGGGAGGTTGTGCTATCCAGATGGCCATCTCCCAGAGGTGGCGGGGTTGGGGGGGGACCCATGGGTACCTTGGGGGCTCCAGGGCCTCCATTACCCCATCTTGAGAGGTTCTGATTGGCAAAGCAGCGCCCACGTGCTGAGGTTTTCGCCATCAGGTTGTGCTGGCCCTTGGCCCTCACCACACCCCCAGGACCCTTCCTTCACGTTCAAAGCAGGAGCACCAGCCCGCGCCACCCCCGCCCCCCACACACACAATTCCTGGATTTCAGGGCTGCCTCCTAACTCTTCTCCCTGCATCTTTCCTCTCACTCTCCCCCTACCCCCAGCCATGCCGCCCTGTCATATCGCAACAGGTCTCTTTCTAAAAGGGCAGTCTTAATCAACTGTGAAAAAGCAGGCTACGAAACAGGAAGTGGGTGTCATGCATGGGGGAGGGGAGTGTTTAAGACAAAGCTTGCATTATGGGCACTAAGGCTCTGTCTGACACCTGTCTTCATTTACTTTCCCTCCCCTCACTGTCCTTTTACTCTGCTCCTCTTTTTAAAAACAAAAACAATTTTTGACTCTCGTTATGAGCCCCTTAAAACCACCTACAGGTAATGTGGAGGTGTTTTTAAGTTATCAAGTGAAGAAATAAATTCTCCCACACATCGAAGAAGCAAAAACCTGTGGCAAGAGGAAGTTACTGGTTAACCTAACTTAACCTTCCCCTCGCCCTCATGCCCAGCCTACCTGAAACTGAGAACAGGGGAGAAACTGAAAGGTGCTATTTAAGGAATTCAAGAAAAGCCATCTGAGTCAGACAAGCTAGTGAACCATGAGACTGGGCCAGCAGCTGCCAAGGTGGCCCCGTCTGATGCCTGGAGAGTGCGGATAAACATCTTAGAAAATAGAAACCGCCTAGGAACCTGCCATCGGGGCAGAAAGCGGGGTGAGGAGGCTGAGGCCTGGACAGGACCAGGAGGCCCAGGGCTTTCCAACTCGACACCTGCAGTGAGCTGTAACACTGTTGGTAGCTTAAAACCGTAACTGGTACCCCAAATCTCAGCCCTGGAGTAGACGGTATCATTCCCCAGTCCTTTGTCGGGGGAGGGGGGGGCGATGGTTCTCGGGATAGCAGTAACTGGATGACCACAGGCCAGGGGAGTCAGCAGGCAGATTATAACATCCATTGAGCAGTGGTTCTCAACTGGGGGCGACTTTGCTCCCCATGAGACACGATGTCCAGAGACATTTTCAGTTGTCAAAACTGGGGTAGGGGCTACTGGCATCTAGTGGGTAGAGGCCAAGGATGCTGCTCAGTGTCCTGTAATCAACATCCTATAATCGCCACAGGGCAAAGGACATGCTCCTGACCATCAGCTGTGCCAAGGCCGAGGCCGGGGAACCAGCCCCAGAGGGCTGAGCTGAAAACGCCTGAAATCGCTTGATTTAGAGAAACGGGCACTGCCACCACCGTTCAGCAGGCACTGTGCTGGGTGTGTTACACACCACTGAAGACGTGTGGAAGCCTACTAGGTGACAGGCACGTCTCACACTTTATAACCAATGCACACACACGCTCATTCCTCGGACTACTTATTGGGGTCTGGGGCCGGACTGCGTGGGTCCGGATCCCTACGCTGGCACTTCCTAGCCTGATACCTGTGGGCAAGTTACTTAACTTCTCTGTGCCTCACTTTCCTCATCTGTAGAATACGACTGATGAGAATGGGATCGCCCTCATGGGGCTGCGATGAGGAGTAAATGAGGCGGCACACAGAGAGTCCATAGAACAGAGCTGGGCACACAGTAGGTGCTCAATAAACCTCAGCAGGTAGGAGCACCAGTTCTACTGGCTGGCTCGGGCTTTGGACCCTGACTCTCCTTCCCGTTAGCTGCGCCATCTCGGGCAAGTTCCCGAGGCCGGTTTCTGCATCTGTAGAATGCGGGTTTCTACCGCCCCGCTCGGTGTGCTACAGGGAGCAGTGGCTGGGTTACTACATCGATGTCCTTAGAACAATGCATGCATGGAGGGAGTGACGGTGACCTGAAGGTGGTCGCTGCTGTCAGTGCTATTAATATTTATCATTAAGTGCGTGGAGATACAGCGACGGAGAAGATCCCTGGTCCGGGGGTTGACTGGGAAAGGAAAGATTAATAAGCTATAAAATAAATGAATGTACACACCCCCTTGCCAAAGAAAGGGACCTTCATTCTCACTGTCCCGATGGGGAAACTGAGGCTCAGTGCCATGACGTGACCTGCCCAGGTACACACAGCTAGTAGATGTGGGAGGTGGGTCGGTCTCCAACATCCTTGTTCTGCCTTAAGAAACATAACATCCATCTGCCGGAATGGAATCGAGGTCGGGGCCCACGGGGTCAGAAGAGGCATCACCCAGAAGCCCAGAAGCTGCCTCTCCGCGAGAAAGCAGAAGTGCAAGTTCACCCTCCTGAGAGGTGCAAGATAAGGCCTGAGAGTCACCCACACTCTGCGGGGATCCTGCGCCCCGAGGCCTCGCAGATAAGCTGCTGGGCAGAGCCAAACCCGAGGCCACTGGTGGACGGCCAGCCCGGCTCAGAGGGACTAACGCGTACACACACCGTCCTTGATGGACCGTCGCTCGATGCTGTCCGGATCCAGCTCCTCGTGCGACAGAAAGATCCTGAGGCGTTTGAGGGAGACACTCGCCTACGCAGAAAGTAATTACAGAGTGCAGTTATTTTTAAAAGCATTTTTTTGCAAAACAGACCGGGGACTAACTAACTTTCAGTGGTTTCCTCTGGGTGCACAGGAGCCCACACCCTCCCTCATCTCTGAAAGCTCTGAGTTGCTGACAAGGAGCGTCCGCCTTAGTAAAAAGCAAAATCGGTTTTGGTTCTTGTTTGTTTTCCTTTACGAGCCAACATCTGGCATTAAAAGGAGGGCAGAGGGACTGTCCTAGACGCAAAGGGACTTAAGAAACGTAATGACCAAAGGCAATGGTCTCGTTTAAGGGCATAAGCTTGCAGCCAGATCAGTGGGTCCCAGAAATCGAATGCACGGCAGAGCGATCAGAGTCAACAATACTGGATCATAAACTTCCCGGTCGCTAAGAGACTAGATCTTAATGGTTCCCACCACCACACAGGAAATGATCATTATGTGGCATGGCAGAGGTGTTAACTAACACTGCAGTGGCGATCAAATCGACCGGTGGTACCTCTTAAACTTTTAAAATGTCATACGACGATTATATCTCAATAAAAATAAATAAAACCACAGCGTCCTGATTTAAACAGCCCGACTGTACAGAGGTTTCTGAGATTATCTGGACAATGTTAACATGGGCTGAATATTATTTTTAAGAAACTACTACTATTTCTGTCAGGCATGGTAACGGCGTTATAATTACGTAAGAAGAAACGCACGCTTAAGTACTTATGGGTAAAATGTCAAGAAGTCTGGGATTTGCTTTGAAACTATTCAGCAAAGAAAAAAAAAAAGGAACGAAGGGAGGAATTTAGAAGAAGGATCGGATGCAGGGAGTGTGGCAGAAAGTCGAATCTGGGTGACGGAGGCACAGAGGCCGCCATCGGACCAGTCTCCACTTCTGTGCACATCTGAAATGCTTCATAATAAAAAGGGGTTTTATTTGTTTGCCCGTTTGGTTTTAAATAACGCCGACAACCACAGTTGCACGACCGAATCTGACAGGCTGATTCGTCTGTGTGGCTGAAAACGAGGTTTTCGACATGAATGGGTGTGACACTAGGGAGAAGGGCGTGAGGTATGGGCTGGAAGTGGCAGGAACTTCGAACGTTATAAGAATGTGACGGACCAGTTTCTCTCCCCTTACGGAGTCACTGCACGAACTTGAGGCATTCTGGAGGGCCCAGGCTGGGTTTTATAAAGGGTGGGTCAAGGCTTATTAGTGGATTGTGAAATCAATATAATGAAGGGTCAAAAGATGCATTTTTGGGAGGGGGGAAAAAAAAACAGAGCATATGGGAATATAATCAGATAAAATATTTCATTGAGACTCGGACAGAGCCCAAGAAAGCCTGGTTGCATTAAACTTCTGCTGCATGTACTCAAGTGTTGAGTTTCTTGTCAAGAAGAAATATAAATTTCTTTCTTTGAGGCAAATATGTTTTTTTGTGAAAGCCACCGGTCCACGCCCCGCCGAGCCCCCCAGGCACAGTGTGACGGGTAATGCGGAGGACGCTGCCTCGAAGGGGACAGCCGTGCCCTTGTGCTTTGTCTCCCCAGAGACCCCTCAGCTCCAGCCTCGTCTGTACCTGCACGATGCTGCTGATGACCATGGGGAGAATGTTCAGGGGGAAACGGAGGATGTTGAACAAGGCCAAGGACACGAAGGCCTTCTGCGCATCCAGGATGTGGGTCTTGTCAACGGTGACGTAGACGGCAAACGTAGACAGGGCCACCTGCAAGCAGAGTGGCCGGCGCTGACTTGTGTCCCTGAGTCAGAGCCACAATCTAGGAGCAGCCACCCCCAGCCCCAGCACCCGTGAGTTGCGATCACGGTGGCCGGTGGAGGCAGCTGAGAACACCCGATGCAGTGACCAGCACCCGGCAGGCACTCGCTGAACACTCAGAGGACGAGGTGGACCGTGCATGACCAGGAGCGGAAATTCCTGGCCTCTCTGGAGCGCTCCTGGTGGCACGCTGGACAGAATTCCTCCACAACACGAAGCGGAACGACACCTCCGGCCTGTGCCGTGCACTTTGCTCTGCCCGAAACAACCTCCCGATCCCGGCGGTGGCCAGGCGACTCCCGTGTCACCCTCCGGAGAGGCCTGACTACTCCCTCTCCCCCACCCCGCCACCAGAATCGGCCTCGCCACTGCTCTCCACCCTTTATCCTGGTTTATTTTCCTTCACGGCACCTGTCACCGCCTTTTATTGGGGTACCGTACATATTTACTGCCTGGCTCCTGCGCTGAAATGTGAACTCCACAAAGGGGGAGAGCTGCCCGTTTTGCAGGTGACTGTCATCCTTGGTGGCTGCGACAGCCCCTGGGACACGGGAACGCTGAATGAGACCACGGGTGAGTTACCTCCTCTCCCCATGCCTCAGCCATCTTGCCTGTGAAATGGGGGGGGGGGGGCGGTGGGGAGCGGAGGTAGAGAAATAATGCCACCAAAGTTCCAGCTCATAGAGTTTTATATCCCCCAGGAACGGGACACTTACTAAGAAGGAAAAAAAAAAAACAAACAGCCAAAGTCCTCTGGAGGCCACGCCCTTCCCTGCAAAGTCAGACTGGCCTCAAGCCCTGTGGTGGTTCCTGGGATTTTGCTGCCCAGGCGCCTGGACCAGACTGGACCAGATTTCGGTTTGGTTGTTTGCGAGTCACTTTCCTTGCCAGGAGAAAAGAAAACCCCCCTGAATGATCCAGGGCCCGGCTGCTTGGCTTAGAGGAGAAGGAGAAGATAACGGGCGGGTTTCTGAGCCACCCCGCACTGCTGGGGACAGGGCGGTACCAGGCACCCCTCCAGACTGTGTGGTACATGCTCTCGGAAGCAGTCTGGACAAAAGCCCCCGGCCCCATCTAGCCGCAATCCCCCAGAGCCACGAAGGGCTTTCTGTGGGGTACAAACTGCCCAGGGCCCTGCCCTTCTGAGCTCGGGGCAGGCTGCTGCCAGTCAGGGGGTCCGGCTTGAGCCCCTGGTGTGGCCGTGGTCCAGTGTGCTTTCAGGGTCTCGGCTGCCTTCTTTCTTTGTTACCTATTAGGTCATAGAGCTTAACAATGCAAACCGTAAGTTTGGTCGCGTATCAGCTGCGTGACCCTGGGCACGCCACCTCGCCTCGCTGAGAGCGCCTCTATCTTCCTGTCTAGAAAACGGGGACCCGGAGACACCTTTGCAGGGCTGCTGGCAGGACATCGGGCACTTACTGCTCCCACGGCGCCCGGGGCACAGTGAAATGCCCTATGTGGGAGCTGTTCCCATTTCTTTCTACAAAACTCAGTCCACACTTCTGGGGCTATTCTTCTGAAGCATCTACAAACCCATCCCGTAACCAGAAATAAAAACGGCTGCCACATATTACATTTTGGGGGTGATGAAAATGCTCTGGAATTAGTGGTGACAGTTGCACAACCACGTGACTATACTAAACATCACTGTGTTATATGTTTTAAAAATGTGAATAACAATAAAAATGACAAATTAAAACCAACCAACCAACCAGCCAACCATGTCTCCAAAGTCAGTCTATTTTACTTAATGTAGAAGCCAAAGTTTCCACTTGGGCCCCAAGGCCCACCTGATTTGTAAAGGTCCCTTTGTCTGTAACTTGCCTGCCTTGGCCCCTTTGGTCCAGCCCCAGGGCCTTGATTCTCAAGCTTCCCTCTCCCTGGTGGGGCCCTTCACCTCCATCAGGTTATAGCTCCAGGGCCACCTCCGCCCTGAAATCTGCCATCGCCCTGTTTAAAACTGCAAGCCCTCCCTACCACTCTGACCTGGATCCTTTTTCTTCCGCATAGCACTTATGGCAATTTGGCACACTATGTGATGTATCGATTATACCTATTGTTTGCCATCTGTCCCTCCCATTTAGAGTAAATGAACGCTCCATGCGGGCAGGGGTTTTCGTTTGCTGCATTCACTGATCCATCATCAGTGCCTAGTACAGCGCCTGGATCACGGTAGATACTCAGCAAATGTTTATGGACGGGTGGGTGAGTGGATGGGAGGGTGGATGGGTGGGTGGATAGATGATAGATGGATAGATAGGTGGGTGGATGGATAGGTGGACGGCTGTATGGATGAGTGGGTGGCTGGGTGGCAGGGCAGGTAGATGGATTTTCCTGAAGGCAGGGGAGTCTACAATGGAGAAAACCAGGCCTCAGGCATCTCACCACCAGAACACACCAGCGCCCTTGGCCCAGCCGACGGGTGGCTGCTGGCAGCACAGGACACAGGTAGAGAAAGAGCAATATCACGAGGCCCGTCAGATCCACAGCTCTGGCTTCTCCAGGAAGTGGAGGTCATGCATTCATCCTTCGACTACTAACTGGGCACATGCTGTGTGCCGGACCCTGTGTGCCCGGAGGTGAGGCGGGTGTGGAGATCCTGAGACTCGCGGTCTAGGGAGAAACAGGTATGACTAGGTTCTATCGGGGGTGTCTGGAAGTGCGTGGGGGTAACCGGGGTTGTGGGCGGTGGGGAGCTGGGATTTGCTACCCCCTCGTAACGTGTGAGGGTCAAGGACGCAAGGAATCCTTCACAAACCACGAAGAACACTGGTCCTGCTCTAAGTGTTCACGGTGCCTCCACTATGAAACACGCACCTGACCGAACCGTCCACACCAGCCTGACCCCTAAAATATCTCACATCTCTGTGTGGACACCAGTTCTTTCTGCCTGCTGAGGATCCATTCATTCCCCCGCTGGGGTAACAGCACCCCAATTGTCCTTGGGGTAACTGAACCTCCCCCAACCTCAGTCTATGAGCTTCAGCCACAGATGAATCGCCCACACCCACCCCAAGCTCGTGACCCAGCCCTGGCCAATGCACGCGGTCCGTCTCCTGGGCCCCAGTGATTCAGGGATAAGCACGCGGCCAACTGCTTAGGAACTCAACTCCATAGGAACTAACGGGAAAAGGGGTGGGGGGCTTTCTCCTCACAGGAGACTGAGATGAGAGGAAGAACTATAACTGCATGGCGAGCACCTGTCTGACAAAGACACCACCACTGAAAAAGCAGCACTGAGAGACAGAGAGGAAGTTATTCCCAACATTATCTGTGCAGCACCTAGATCCAGCCATGCCTGAAACCCTGGCCATGCTCAACAACAGCACTTTCCTAGACCGCTCGGTTGTGTGACTCCAAAATCCCTTTCTTTTCTTTTTTTTTTTTTTTCACTCAAATCAATCTGAGTTAGGTTTCCATCACTTGCAAAATAGTTCCTGCCTAACAGTTTATTCAAATATTTCATTCGTTCATTCAGCCTTTCTGCTACACACCCTTACTCGATGTGCACCATTTGTTCACAAGGGCCACATGTGATGTGGTCAGCAGAGAACCACGCAGCAGACGACTCCCATATGGAATGGTAATTATCCTAATGAACAGAGGTCCAAGGTAAGTAGAAGGCAAGAAGCTCGCAAATCTTCAAGGCAGAAAATGCTAAATATTGCCAGCTACCTAGGGATGCTATTTTAGGAAAGTATATTAGGTGGACGTGATAAATGCCGGGCTCTGCATCCTGGGAAAACAGTCCCATCAATCCTGCCCTATGGCGTCCCCATTACTCTCTGACCTCCCCGGGCCTCTGCCTTCCATCACACCTACCGGTGGGTAAACACCCCATCATGCTTGAAGTGCAGGAATTCTCCAGTGGAAAGAGTACGCACACATCTTCCAAGAGAACCGAGGGCTACATATTTTATCCTAATGTAGTCAGAGGCTCTGGTGCCTTGGCCAGGGCCAAGGTCCCTACTGACTCTCCAGGCTCATCTGTTGCCTGCCCGACAGCTCCACAAACTCCATCTTGGGAAGCCCGTCAAACCAGAGTGGCAAATTCACGGTCAAGAAAAGCCAGTCCCGCTCGTAAGCCTATCTGGCTTCACGGCTTCCTAAATGGAAACCAGGGCGGGAGACGAGAAGTAAAGTCGCAGCGCGGTCACGCGCCGCGCTGGGGACTCGGTCTGATCAGGGGATCTAATGTGCGAAGCACACGGCTACACTTCCTCAGGGCAACCCAGCCCGTGGATTAAACCCTGTCGCCTGCTCCCTCGGGCTGCCGCGCTTTTCCCATAAAAAGAATTTCGATTCGAAATGCTTTGGATTTCTGTAATGATTTCCCATCCCTTGTGTAAAAGTAAATAAAAGAGATGTATGAGGTGCACGCCACTGACGATGCACAGTCACTGTCATGCTGGTATATATGCAGGCTCTCTCTGGAAACACGCGGAAGGAGCCGGAATGGGGAGGGGAGCTAGGTGGCCGGAGTCTGGGGAGGAAAAGAATTATTCCTTTTATTAATGCCAATCAGCGGCGAGGGGGACATCTGGCAAGGTCTGGAGGCATTTCTGATTGTCATGACTGGGGAGGAAGGGGGAGAGGTACCACTTGGCATCTACTGAGTAGAGGCCAGGGATGCTGCTCAACACCCTACAATGCACAAGGCGGCATCCCCAACCCCAATGAAGAAACAAAGGATTATCAGGCTCCAAATGTCGACAGTTGTGAGGTTGAGAAGCCCTGCTGCACACCTTTCCGAAGAGCTTTTTAACTACTTTTACCACGGAAATGCATTATGATTTAAAAAATAAAATGTATCACATATTCAAAAGAGAATATCTAACAGCTATAAACACATAGAGACAGTTTAACAGTTTGGAGAAAAAAAAAAAAAACAATAAAATGTATCTCCTATATATAATCACCTTCCCGGTCTATGTTGTTTTTACTTTTAAAAATCAAAGACAGTTATCAAAGACCTGGAGAAAGTCGGGGAGATCAGAGAGTGAGAAAAGAACGCAGAACCTTCCGGCCCAGAATGCTGGAGCATTTGAGCTGGAAGGGAAGGGACCCGAGGGAACATGGAGTCCCGGAACAGCTCGATGTCCCTTCTTATGCCAGTGCTCACTTGGAGGGCCGACTGGTCATAATTGAGTGGCACAAAACACCGTGACTGACTATGAATATCTGATGGGAGGTGAGGGAGGGCAGGGCCCCGTCAGTGACATCCCTGTGGCCTAACCCCTTCGCATTTCACATGTGAAAACCTGGAGGCAGGAAGGCGGAACGGCTGGCTTCAGGTCACACCCTGAGCTGGCAGCAGAATTTAGCAGATGTCCTGACGCTCAGAAGAACATTCCATTCCCCTACGCCAAGGCTCAGCAAACTACGGCCCGCGGCCACACCTGTGTGTGTCTGGCCCGTGAGCTTAAGATGGACGTTACATTTTTAAAAGAATAACAACACATAAAGATCATGTCAAATTCAAATTTCAGTGTCTATAAATAAACGTTTAGGGGAACACAGCCACGCCCATACATTTACATATTACCTGGAGCTAGGCGGGTGTGATGGAGACCGCCTGGCTCGAGACACCTGCAATATTAGTTGGTCCTTTACAGAAAGGTTTGCTTACTCCTGCGTTTTGCCAGTGCTTCTCACACCGCCTTGGGGGAAAGTGCCAACATTCCGATTCTGTTTCAGCTGGCACGATCTGAAACTCGTCCTTAACCATTCTTAACTGTCAACTGCACATGGTCCATCCCCATACGGTCTCTTGGTTGGGGACCACCTGTGCGGTAGGACTGGATGAGTTAAGTCAATTCTGGCACAGCCACGCCCTGGACAAGCACGCTTCATTAAAACACACGAAGCAGATTTGAACGCATGAACTGAGAGCTCATGTAATGTCCAGAAAAGGTCAGTACGCTACGTAGAGTATGACTCCATTTCACTACATTAACAACATTTTTTAAATATCTTTATGCATAAACATTTTTTTTTTTTCCTGAACAGATACGCAAAACTGTCACTTTGGAGGAGAGGGGCAGGTGAGGGGGAAAGACAATATACTTTTCATTTTATAACTTTCTACATGGTTTGATTTTTTTTTTTTTTAATGAATGACCAATATATGTGTTAAGCACCTGCTACACGCACTGTTTTAGGTGTGGGACCAGCAGCGAACAGAAAAGACAGAATCCTTGCCTTCCTGAAGCTGACATTCTAATGGAGACAGACATGATAAATGAAAGAGTAAGTAAATTTTAGAGTGTGTTTGGCACTGCCACGCAAAATGTGGTTCACAGGCCACCGCCAATCCAAGTGTGTGACCAAGTGGCAATCAATGAGAAGCCAACACCGTAACTCAACGATGGCACCAAGCCTCAGTTTAGCTCAGCTGACATTTTTTTTTTTTTCTTAGCAAGACTTTCTCGATGGAGCAAGCAGAGAACACTGGTGAACATTCCAGGGCAGACTCCTTATCGCGAGTAGGACCTATGGCAAACAGCTCCTGAACTGGCTGCCTTGAAGACCCTGGACCGGGAGCTGACGAAATGGCAATAAATAAAATAAAGAAGGATGTGTGTGGCAATTTTAAAAGGAGGGATCAGAGAAGGCCTTGTTGAAATAGTGACCTTTGAAAACTAGGTCGGAAGGAAAACAGAACGGAACATAAAATGATGTGGGCCAAGACGAATTTGGCTTCACTCACCAGGAAAGGTGTGCAGACCCAGGTGAAGGTCCCCACGGCCGCCAGGTAGGCGGACTTCTTCAGCACCTTCAGCTCCTCCTGCCTGATGGCCAGCACCTTGTCTTTGAACGCCAGCTCCCAGGCATACAGCTTTAACACTTTGATCCCGTTGAGGATTTCGTTCATCAGCTTAATCCGATTGTCTTTGCTCTTCATGTGGGCCACCTTCAAAGAGAGAAGAGCAGTTGGCATGGCAACCGGGGGGCCGGCCCGCTCGCTTCCGGCCCTGGCCTCACACCTTCACTCAACGCCCCCCTCTATTGAAAACGGCCTTCCTGAGGCTGGGAACGCTGAGCCTGCGATTCCCATGAAGCCGGCTCTTGACCCTGAGAACACTCCAAACGACTCTCATCAAAGGAACAGTACTGCCTCGAATCACACTAAATTACATGCAGAGAAACCTATCAAATTTAAAACTGAGAAACAGAGGCAAGAAAAATCCTTCGGAAGCAACCTAAGTGCCCATCAACAGACTACTGGATAAAGACGTAGTTCACATATACAACGGAATATTACCCAGCCATAAAAAGAATGGAATCTTACCATTGGTGACAGTATGGATGGACTTAGAGAGTATTATGTATGCTACGTGAAATGAGTCAGAGGAAAAACAAATACCATGTGTTCTCACACATGGAATCTACGGGACAAAATAAATCCACAAATGAAACAGAAACAGATTCATAAATACAGAGAACAAACTGATGCTTGCCAGACAGGAGGGGGACAGGGAAGGGCTGAGTGAAAAAGGTGAAGGGGTCAGAGGGGAAGGATTAGGAAATCCAAACTGGCAGTTACAAAACTGTCATAGGGACGTGAAGCCCCGCACAGGGAATATAGTTAATAACACTGTAATAACTGCATATGTCGGATGGGTACTAATTGGGAGATCACTTCGTGAATTCTATAACTGTGTAACCACGATGTTGTACACCGGAAACTAATATAAAATAATAAGAATGTCAACTCTAACTGGAAAATAAAAACTAAAAAAAAAAAAAGAGAGAGAGAGAGAGAAAGAGAGAAGTAAAATCTTTCAGGTATCCAGGGAAGAAAGGGGACATGGGCCCACTCTGCTGATCCAGACACAAGAAAGAAGACCCTGGGTTTTTCCCTCCATTTCCTTATTTTTCTGTATTGATTTTTCAGCCGGTGCGTGGTTGTTAAATACTGAAACGTCTCTGGAGCAGCCAGCACTGGTACTGACTCTGGGCCACACAGCTAGTAGATGTTGCTAATAGCATCCGGTTCTTTCCATGTGCCAGGTACTTTTCTGAGCATTTTACATGCATTTAGTCATTCGGTGCTCACGAGAACCCTGTCATTAAGCTCTATGGTCATTCCTGGGTCACAGATGAGGGCACTTTCAGCAACATGAAGGCAGTGTGACTAGTGCTGTGTCAGAGGTGGAAGCCTAACCGTCAGCGGGATGAAAGGTAACAGGGCCCCGAGCCCCCTTCCTGACCTATCTTCTCCCCCCCCACCCTCCCCACCCCCGAGATGATACGGCCACATCCTGGAACTCCCTTCCCCTACAGCACTGCCCGTGCGGCCGGGAGCTCTCCTCGGAAATGCCACAGGCACATCGTCAGCAGCCTTTGAGCGAGGGGCAGAGAAATAAACTCTAGCCTGTCTCTGTTATGGGCCATTAGGCAACAATTCAAGAGCATGAAGTCAGAAAAATCCCCAAGACACGGTGTCAGATGACGCGGATGATGGAATCAGGCTGCTAGACGGTCCCGTCAGCGTAGAAACGGATGCAGTAACAATGCCACAATGAACACACACGTACACACCAAACCTAGCTATGTAATCAGAGCTCTACAGAAATACATAGAAAGTTCTAGAAAAACTTGCTATGTCTTCACTGTGGTTGAGAGGGTAGGGGACATCCTTTTATAACGTATACACTTTTGGATTATTTGAACTTTTTTTTATGAGAAGGCATTCACTCCGTTATCTGGGTATTTAACAACTTAAAAAATACAAAGTATCTCTGAAAATAAATAGTTTAACGCTGCACCTGCCATTAGGTAACAGGGGGGAAAAGTAGGGGGTAATATTTACTCAACTCTTGAAAATGCCCACGCACATAAGTGAATACACTCCATGGGAAACGGAATTTCTCTGAGGCTCACAGACATCACTTCAGTCACTAAAACTAATGCTTTCAGGAGCCGTCAACCTTGGCTGCCCAGTGTAATCACCTGGCAAGCTCTAAAAACTCCCGATGCCCAGGCCCGCTCTGTACCAGGTGACTCGGAACCATGGGAACGGGACCTGGGCATGGGCGTCTGTTAAAGCTCCTTAGGGGGCGGGGTTCCAACAAGGAACCCAGGAAGGCTGAGGACCCCACTCCCACTCCTGAAGAGAAGGAACTCCCCAAAAACCCAGGGGGAAAGGCCTCAGGCCCAGGCCCAGCTGGGAGCCCTGTGGGGGCAGACGCCCTACCTGGTAGGTCTTGGTCTTCATGGCCATCACTGCGTTGAGGGGAACCATGAAGATCATCACGGCCACCCCGGCCAGCACGGAGGGTCCCAGGTTCTAAGGAAGGAGAGAGTAACAGGCCTTCACACAGGGCTTCTGCCCACTGAGCCGCCGCATGCTGACTCTGCCTGGTGAGTTCGGGGCAGATCCAGTACTTATGCCCAAGGATGGGCTGTTAAGAATTTCCAGATTTATTACTCAGCATCTCTCAGTGTCCTACAGCTCTTAAAGGTCACACAGGTGCACCATCCTTTATCTGAAACCCTTGGGACGGGGTGAGTTTTGCTCATTAGAATTTAAGAAAGGAAATAAAGTGTTGAGTAGACGAGAGTTAACACAGCTGGCCTGTAGGATTATCTGATTTGAAGGCCAGCTTAGAAATCAGGCCTTTGGCTGGTGCCTGGGAGCTCGGCTTTGGGAGGGTTGCCACCACCCTCAGAACTGATAAGAGTGGCGCCTTGTGCCTGAACTGTTTGCACAAACCATATGGCGTGTTCTGAACACCCCTTTTCCTTCTGGGAGTCTGGAAGTTTAGTCTGTGACCAGCCCTGAGGAAAAATCCTGGGCGCGCAGTCTCTAGAGCTTCCCTGGCTGGCACCATGCCACAAAGCTGTCAGGGATACAGGGCATCCTGTGCGACTCCGCCCAAAGAAGACTCGTGGAAGTTTGGGCCTGGTTTCCCTCAAAAAACTTGCCCCCTGCGTCTCTCCCTGTCACTCATCCCGTTATAGTAAATTATAGTCCTGAGTCCAACTAGCCACTCCTCTACTTGGCGTGGTCTTGGGGACCCCGGCCACAGGTGTACATGCCCTTCTGCTGTATCCCACGCCCACCAGGGCCTGGCACAGCACTCCATAATCAAACGCACTGATTTTTCAGCAGCAAAATAGGTACATTCACACTGAGAGGGACAATCAAGATTACAAATGCTTCACATCAGGTCAGGTTTTGCCACCAAATGAGTGAAGAAAACCTCTGGGTTTTCAGAGCTGTTTAACGGGGATTTGTAGATTTTTTTTCTCGTAGTCCCTTTACAAGGAAGGTAACTACTGTCTCAGAGGGGTTAAGAGGCCCGAGACAAGATACACATCCATATCTTTCAAATTTAATAACTACAAAGACACAGCTTGAGAAGCTGGCTCAGGGTGCATTTACTTAGCTGAGACATACAAAGAAAACTATTAGGTAATGTGATTTTTTTCCCCTTAGGCATTCAGTAAACAGAACTATCTGTCTCTTCCAAATAGTCACCTGCAAGGCTCCAGTTGTAGTTCTAAAAAAAAAAAAAATGCTACCGTTTATCCAGATGGTTTCTGTGATGTATCTCTGCCCAGTGAAGATTACTCTACCTTCAGAGCGAAGGTGATTCCTACGAACAGTCTAAAGCATTCAGAATCAACTCCGACAGCAAATAATAGTAACTAAAACAAACTGAGCTCATCTGTGTACCCCGCACTGGTCCATAAACATCACCTGCATTAATTCCCTCCACTGTCCCAACATCCCTATGACAGGAGGTACCGTTATCATCACTAATTTACATAGATGAACACTGGGGCTTAGCGACATCAAGTGACAAGGTCACAGAGTTAGTAACGAAAGAGGCGGAATTTGAATCTAGAGCCCACGCTGTCATCCACTATCCTATACCATGTGTTTGACGGTCAAATAGAGAAATCCTATTTTTGGCCTGAACCTGCGGCTCCCAACCATGTAGGAAGTTCTCCACACAGACGTAGGTTGCCAGGGGGTGGGAGGGTGCTGTGCTATTGGCATCTCGTGGTGGGGTGGGGGGGGAGGCCAGGGATGCTGCTAAACATCCTACAGTCAGGACAGCCCCTGACCACAGAATTATCTGACCCCAAACGTCAATAACATTCAGCAACCCTCACTGTAAACAAACCAATCTTCTTAATGGTTCATAAATCAACCCCGAAGGCAATTCTAAACGAAGTGTTCTAAAAATATTTTCCCCCTGGCAGCACTTCCTGGGAAAGCGGATACCCAAGATGACTGCCTCAAAAGACGTTTACTTTAATGTTTACATTCTGATATTTATTTTCTAAGTTTCGTTATTACGCAATTTATAATCATTTGCCATCTGTTCTATAAATGCACACAAAAAATGTAAACTACAGTCAACTCAACAGATAATTTGTTGTGTACTTATTATTTGCATCTGCCCGCCCCGTCTCTTGGGCAACTATCAGCTTGTTCGCTGTATCCGTGAGTCAGCTTCTCTTTTGTTTTTTTTTTGTTTGTTTGTTTTTAGATTATACATATCTGTCTTTCTCTGATTTATTTCACTTAGCATAATACCCTCCAGGTCCGTCCGTGCTGTCACCAATGGCAAGAAATGATTCTTTTTTCTTGCTGAATAATATTTCATTGTATGTATGCACCACATTTTCTTTATCCAATCACCTGCTGATGGACACTTAGGTTGCTTCCATATCTTGATTATTGTAAATATGGCTTCAAAGAACATAGAGGTGCATTTATTCTTTTTGAATTAGTGTTTTGGATTTCTTCAGATAAGTACCCAGAAGTGAAATTGCTGGGTCATATGGTAGTTCCATTTTTAATTTTTTGAGGAACCTCTACACTTTTTTCCATGGTGGCTGCACTAATTTATGACTCTGCCAACATAAGGGTTCCCTTTTCTTCACATCCTTGCCAGCGTTTATTATTTATTGACTTAATAGTGATAGCCCTTCTGACAGGTGTGAGGTGATATCTCACAGTGGTTTTAATTTGCATTTCTCTGATGATTAGTGATGCTAAACATCTTTTCATATGTCTGTTGATCTGTATGTTCTCTTTGGAGAAATTTCTCTCTGGTCCTTTGTCCATTTTTCAATTGGATTGTTTGTTTGGTGTTAAGTTGTAGGAGTTTCCTCATATATTTTGGGTATTGACCTTTTATTGGATGTAACATTTCTTCTCCAATTCAGTAGGCTGTCTTTTCGTTTTGTTAATGGTTTCCTTCACTGTACAAAAACTTTTTAGCTTGATATAGTCCCATTTGTTAATTTTTTCTTTTGTTGCCCTCGCCCAAGGAGATCGATCCAAAAAGATAATGTTAAAAGTGATGTCAAAGAGTTTTTGCATCTGTGTTCATCAAGGATATTATTCTCAAATTCTCTTCTTTCCTAACAGCTTTATCTGGTTTTGGTCTCAGAATAATTCTGGCTTCATAAAATGAAATCGGAAGTGTTTCTTCTGCTTTTATTTTTTGAAATAGTGTTAAAATGACAGGTACCAATTCTTTCAATGTTTGGTAGAATTCACCTGTGAAGCTGTTAGGTACTAGACTTTTATTTGCTGGAAATTTTTTGATTACTGCTTCAATTTCATTGGTAGTAATCAGTCTGTCTAGACTTTGTATTTCTTCTTGGTTCAGTCTTAAAAAGTTACATGTTTTTAGAAATTTTTCCAGATTGTCAAATTTGTTGGCATATAACGTTTATAGTATTCTTTAATGATTCTTTGCATTTCTGTGGTATCAGTTGTAACTTATCTCTCATTGATCATCTTATTTATTCGGGCCCATTCTCCTTTTTCTTGATGAGTTTGGCTACAGGTTTATCAACTTCATTTATCTTTTCAAAGAACCAATTCTTAGCTTTCCTGAGATTTCCCACCGATTTTTGATTTCTATTGATTTCTACCCTGAGCGTAACTATTTCCTTCCATTTACTTTGGGTTTTGCTTGTTCTTCTTTTTCTAGTTCCTTTAAGTATAGAGTTAGTTTATTGAGATTTTTCTTGTTTGTTGAGGTAGGCCTATATAGCTGTGAATTTCCCTCTTGGAATCGTTTTTGATGCATTCTACAAATTTTTAAAAGTTGTATTTTCATTTTAATTTGTTTCAACATAGTTTTCAATTTATTTTATTTCCTCTTTGACCAATTGGCCATTGAGGAGTGTGTTCCTTAGTCTCCATGTATTTGTGTTTTTCCAGTTTTCTTCCTATAGTAGATTTTTATTCCATTGTGGTTGGAATAGATGCTTGATATTATCTCAATCTTCTTGAATTTATTGAGGCTTATTTTGCGGCCTAATATTTGTGATCTATCTTGGAGAATGTTCCATATGCACTTGAAAGAAAATGTGTATTCTATAGTTTGGGGGTGAAATGTTCTATAAATGTCTATTAAGTTGATCTGGTCTAGTGTGGAATGCAAAGCCATTATTTCTCTGTTAATTTTCTGTCTGGATGCTCTATCTATTGATATGAGTGGGGTATTAAAATCCTCTATTATTATATTACTGTGGAATTCTTCCTCTATGTCCATTAACAACTGCTTTATACATTTAGGTGCTCTGTGTTGGGTGCGTAGGTATTTACAATTGGATTAACCCTTTTATAATTAAGTAATTTCCTTGTCTTTTTTCACATTTGTTTTAAAGTCTATTTTGTCTGATATGAATATTGCTACCCCAGCTTTCTTTTAGTTTCTATCTGCATGAAATATCTTTTTCCATCCCTTCACTTTCGGTCTGTATGTGTGCTGCTGCTCTTATAAGCAGCAAGCATATAGATGGGTCATGTCTTAAAATCCATTCAAGCCACCTATGTCTTCACATTGGTGCATTTAATCCATTTACCTTTGAAGTAATTATTGATAAGTATGTACTTACTGTCATTTCACTAATTGTTTTTTGGTTGTTTTTTTATAGTTCTGTGTTCTTTCTTCTTCTCTTGAGGTTTGCTCCTGGTTCTTCAGTATTTTGTTTGGGTTCCTTTCTCTCTGTATATCTTGTGTTGGTTTTCATTTTGTAGTTACTGTGAAGTTTATGAACATCATTCTTTATAGCAGCTTATTTTAAGCTAATATATGTTAAAGTTTGAATACGTTTTATAAGGACTACATTTTTACTCCCTATTCCATGCTTTGTTATTTATGTCAATGTTTTAGATCTTTTTGAGTTGTGCATCTCCTAACTACTTGTTGTAGCCTTAGTTTGATACTTTTTTCTTTTGATTTCTATAGCAGCTTTTTAAATCTCTGCTTCACTGTATTTATTAAATATTTGGCTTTACCTTTTTTTTTTTTTCCTTTCCTTTCTCCTATTTTCTTAGTTCTGGCTATGACTTTTCTTTTCTGCTTAAAGACCCTTTAATATTTCTTGTAAAACTACTTTAATGATGATGAACAATTGCTTGTCCAGGAAACTCTTTATCTCCTTTAATTCTAGATAAGCTTACTGGGCAAATTATTCTAGGTTGTAGATTCCTGTCTTTCAACGCTTGTGAGATATCCTGCCATTCCCTTCTGGCCTGTGAGGTGGCTAATGAGAAATCAGCTGACAGCCTTATAGGGTTTCCTATGTATGTGACTCTTGCTTCCTTCGAGATGGTCTCTTTAGCCTTACCTTTTGGCATTTTAATTGTATCTTAATGTGGGTCTCTCTGGGTTCACCTTGTTTGGAACTCTCTGTGCTTCCTGGACCTGGATGTCTGTTTCCCTTCCCAGGTTAGGAGAACTTTCAGCCATTATTTCTTTAAATAAATTTTCTGCTCTTTTCTTTATTTCTTCTCCTTCTACAATCCCTAGAATGCAAATGTTTGAGCATTTGATGTTATGGCCTTTAGACTAGCTTTGTTTTTCTTCCATTCTTTTTTGCTGTCCTGATTGGTTGCTTTCCGCCAGTCTGTCTTCCTGGTCACTGAGCCATTCTCCTGTGTTCAGAATCTTCCTATGCCACGGCCGCCTCATGGATTTCTACCCCTTGCAACCAAGAGAATCTTGACCAGCATAATTCAGGACTAGTGAATAAATGAGTTCTGTCAGTGTCTGGGAGGCTACAGTGGGAGAAATGTGGTGTGTATGTTGGAAGATTGTTAACTATGTATGCTGTCAAAAAAAAAAAAAAAAAAGACAAATGCAAACAAATATCATGCCACCAAAGAGAATATAAACCCAACAACTGAAGAAAGGACTAAAATATCCAGTTATTAGCTGACTGGCCAGAAGATAAAATGTAAGTGAGAGCAAGAAATATCAGTGACTTATAGAGGTTCTGATCATCGACACCCTCTCCCTCGTGCCCACTGACCACACGCGGGGGTCCCTCCCTATGTGCCCACACACGGGGGTCCCTCCCTACACACGATGGGAATGACATCAAACACACACCAGCCACAGGAGGTAGAGCGCAAGGATGACTTGCAGAGGGGCTGACCAGATCATGTTAATGTACGTGGTGAGGTCCATGAACCTCTGGGCGTCCACAGACATGAGGTTGACAATCTCCCCGACTGTAGAGGACTTCCTGGCGGAATTGGTGATCACCAGGGCCTGTGGGACAAAGGAGAGGGAAGGAGGGTGAGTGTGGCAGGCAAGGAGCCCTGGACTCTGCCTCTGGGCCTGTGTGGAAGGAGCCTGCTCGAGGATGGCCAGGCTGCTGCTGCTTCCTCCCCCACTCCTGACCGGTTGGCCTGCATTGTCTCATCACAAAGCCCTCGCTCGGATCAGCAGCGCTCACTGCCTCCCCACCAAGCTCTTCAATACAGAAGGGACCTCAGAGGTCATCTACACCTGGGCTTCTCACACTTCGGTGTGCACACACCTTACCTGGGACGTTTGTTACCATGCAGGCTCTGATTCAGCAGGTCTGGGTGGGGCCTGAGACTCTGCATTCCTAACAGGCGCCCAGGTGATGCTGATGTTGCTGGTACCCAGACACACTGAAGAACCAAAGTCTAGGCCAGGGTCTCTCAACCCTGGCATTCCTGACTCTGAGGTTGGATCATTCTTGGTGGGGCTGTCCTGTGAACTGCAGGATGTTAAGCGGCATCCCTGGCCTTTCCCCACTAAGTTCCCCCATCCCCAGTGTATGCCAATCAAAAATATCTCCAGACACGGCCAAACATCTCTCTGAGAGACAAAATTGCTCAGGTTCTCAAACGTGGTTTCACACTATTACCTGGGGGCTTTTAGAAAAACTGATGCCTGGGTCTCACCCTCAGAGGCCCTGATTTAGTGGGCTGGGGCACAGTCTGGCACTGGAAGCATCTAAAGCTCTTTAGGTGAGTCTAACTTGCAGACAGGACTGAGAACCAATGGTCTAGTCCATCCTTCCTGAACACCTGCTAGACAGTTTCTTCCCATCCCCTGGGACCCAAGCGAGTCCTTGCCCCAGAGGCGAGGAACAAAGGAAGCAAGCAGATAATCCAGTTCCTTTAAAGCTGTTTGTGCACAAATGCCTGCTAAGTATTCTGTCACCCAGGGAAGGGACCATCTGCTCAGTTCCAATGGACAGCTACAACAAGCTCAGACACAGAATATGCAGAGCAGAGCCAAGGACTTGCACATGGATGTCCCCAGTTGAGTACCACCTAAGAAACCCAGTTACCCGCATATGGCACGGGCCTCATGGACATTCCAGCAGCTCAACCCTGAAATCCACTTGGCTGAGGCCTAATGGGCCATCCCTGCCATCCACAGTCATTTAGGCCACCCTCGTGCTACTGCTCCCCAAGCTGGGCCTGAAGCCCCTGCCGTGGTCTCGACCAACTCAGCCAAGTCCCTACAGATTCTGGGGCTGCAGCAGGAGACGTCGAAGTCAACACTGAGACCTCAACATGAAGACCTGTGCCTGCAAGCAGGCCCCACCCACCTTCCGGCCATGCCTTCCGGCCACGCCCTCTTCCGGCCCCGCCCACCTTCCGGTAGACAGCCCCGATCACGGCCGTCTTGATCCTCATGCCGCTCACGAAGCAGATGTGGAAGTACTGGTGCAGCAAGAGGGTCTGCAGACAGGCGCTGACGAACAGGAGCACGGTGTAGAAGTAGCCCTGCCAGCTCGGCGCCGTCTTGTCGTTCACGAAGTTGATGAGCAATCTGCGAAGGAGCGAGGACAGAGCCCGGACTGACGTGACCGGGGCGCATGCGCGCAGGGAGAAGTCCTCTGGTGCCGGCATGCTGACTTTCTCCCAAGCCAGGCAGGCGTCAGTGCTTTGATTTTAGAGATGGAAAACCAAACCCGTGGTGGTGGTCGGCCTGCGCCCTCGCCCAACCTATGCCTGCACGGCGGGGTGCCTCTGCCTCAGGCTTCTCGCGCTGACCGCGCCAGCTTGCCACCTGCGAGTCGCCCAAGGGTGACCAAATACACAGCATCATGGATGGAGTGGAAAAGATTAGAGAATAAATGTATGGCCCCAAGAGACAGAGGGAGAGAGGGGAAACGGAGAGATAGTGACAGAGAAATAGAAGAGAGAGGAGAGGTGACCTCAGTTCTGACTTTCGGTTTCGGGTGGCAGTTCCCACGCCATCTGGGCTCTATGTTTCCCAAGACGACCCTCTGTTTTTCCCCTTGTGGCTTTAGGGGAGCCAACAGGTTTCTGCAACTTGCAACCAAAGTGGCCTTAAAATAAGATGCTATCTAGGCAAAGCAGGCAGAAGGGAAGCTGTAAACCCCCTGCGCAAGCCACATGACCCCGCAGGAGAGTCCAGAGCATCGAAAGGCAAAGGCCAAGGACGCGCAGCGTGGCCCCCCACCCCGGGGAGAGAGAAGGTCTTACTTCAAGATCTCAGGGCCGGTAAACATCATCAGGTCGTGCAGGGCCTTGAACAGGAAGCTCATGAGGAAGTGGGGCCCGAAGGTTTTGTAGAGCACCTTGAACAGGGAGGGCTCCCGCTCCTTCTGGGGGGATTTGACAATCAAAGCCTCCGCCTCCTCGTTCACATCCACCTTGGAGCTTCTTTCTGGCTTGGCAGGGTCCTTGGAGGAGTACACGACCTTCGTCCGCTGCCTGGAACACAAGGAGCGTGGAGCCACCGTGGGGTCAAAACTGAGCCCACCAGCTTGGGGTGGGAGGAGGACCCCGACCTCCAAGGAGGCCCAGTCAAAGAAAAGCCCAGTCACCGCAGAGGCAGCTTAGCATGGTGGTTATAAACGTGACTGGGGATCCTAGCTTCTCCACTGGCCAGTCTGTGAATTTAGGCAAGCTCCTTAACCTCTCTAAGCCTTAGTTTCCTCCTCTGTGAAATGGGGATAAAAAGCGGGACCTCTCTCATAGGGCTGTTGTGAAAATTAAATGAGGTAGCATATGTAAAGACAGAAAAGTGCCAGCCCCAAGAGAATCTGCATATTCAATGCCATTGCTGTCAGAACCCCGGCTGGCTTCTTCTGTAGAAACTGACAAGCTGACTCTCAATTTAGTGTGGAAATTCAAGGGACCCAGAATAGCCAAACAATCTTGAAAAAAACAGAGTTGAAAGACTTCCTAATTTGAAAACTTACTATGAAACAACTGTAATCAAGATAAGCACAGGTGTATATAGAGAGGAAACAGAATTAAGATTTCAGAAATAAACCCAAATGATTCTTGAGGAGGGCATCGAGGCCATTCGATGGGAAAAGAATAGTCTTTTCTATAAACGGGGCTAGAAACTAGATAGCTACAGGCAAAAAAAAAAAAGGAAGCTAGACCCTAACTTCACACCATATACAAAAGTTAACTTGAAATGGATCGAAGACATAAAAACATAGAGCTAAAATTGTACAGTTCTTAGAAGGCAATATAGGAGTAAATCTTTGTGATCTTGGATTTAGTGATAGATTCTAAGATATGATACCAAAAGCACAAACGACAACAACAAAATAGATAAACTGAACTTCGTCAAAATAAAAAATATCTGTACTTCAAAAGACACTACCACCAAGAAAGTGAAAAGACGACCCTCAGAATGAGAGAAAATATTTGCAAATCGAAAGTCTGATAAGGGACTTGTAACCAGAGCATATAAGGAACGCCTCCGACTCAATAAGAAAAAGACCCAATCTGTAAAAGGGGCAAAAGGAATAAGCAAATGGCCAGGTAGCACACAAAATGTTGCTTAATCATCATTAGGTGATGATTAAGCAAATCAAAATCACCATGAGATGTTACTTCACGTCCACCACGATGGCTATCGTCAGAAAGTCAGATAATAACAAGCGTTTGCAGGGGTGTGGAGAAATCGGAAGCCTGTGGAGGCCCCTCCCTCTCGGAAGAGGATATTGCAGAAATGACTGCGTGTCACTTCCAAGATTAGGTCCTAGAACATGCTGTGGCTTGCATCTTGCCCTTTCTTGGGTCTTTTGCTCTGGGGAAAGCCAACTAACTGCCAGGTCGTGAGGACACTCAGTGAGCCCTCCAGGAGAAGCCCTCCCTGGTGGGACCTGGACAGTAGCCAGGACAGTAGCCTGCCAACCAGGTGCAACCTGGAAGCAGATCCTGTAGCCCCAGCTGAGCCCCAGATGACTGTGGCCCTGGCTGCCAACTTGACCGCAACCTTGTGAGAGACCCTGAGCTCAGACCACCCAGCAAGGCCCCTCCTGGGCCCCTGGCCTAGAGAAACTGTGTGCAACAGTAAACGTTCACTGTTCTTTTAAGCTGCTAGGCTTCGGGGTAATTTGCCACAACAGACACACATCCCCTAGCTCCCTTCTGCCAAGATGCTGTCAAGGCAACGCCCCTAAATGTCCAAACGTGGCTCCACCACTGAAATTACATGCCCAAGCTTCATCCCCACCCAAACCCAACATTTCCAGCTTGAAAAACAATCCTTCCACAGCATCTGTTCACTGAACAGTATTCAATTTCAGGGGAGTCTTACTTGTCACATCTGTGCCACACGAGACCTTCTGGACCACCTGAAACTCCCTCCTGGAGATGACAGCCTTCCAACCCACCGTGGCTCGCTCCTCTGTTCTGAGTCGGGCACTGGCCTAGGCTCCGTCAAGTCCTTATCTGTCCCGCCCCAGGAAAGGACCAGAAACACAGGAACCATCTGCGACTCCCTCCTTCGTGCTCCCTAGGTCTGATAAGGCGCGTGTCCAACCCACTTCTGTGGTGTGTGTGGTCATCCATCCACGCTGTCCAGCTCCGCAGCCTCCAACCCATGCAAGCGGCCAGGCCACCTGGACCTACTCACCATTCCCCCACTGTGTTCTGTTCTTGTCCCCTTATGACCAATTCCCTGTGGAACGGCCAGTGAGATTGTCCCCAGAACACATCATTCTCCTCCTTCGACTCCACCGATGGCTTCCCACTGCATCTAGAACAATATCTAAACTGTGGGTGAAGCTGGACAACTTCCCTGAGCCATAACGGCTGTATCGAACTACCACTAACTTAGTAGCCTAAGACCACACAAATTTAGTGTCTCATCTTTCCAGAGACCTACAGTGGGCCCGCAGGGCTGCGTTCCTTCCGAAGGCACCTGGGGAGAATGTTTCTTTCCCCGCTTCTAGAAACCGCTTGCATTCCTAGGCTCGGACCCTTTTCCTCCACCTTCAAAACTAGCAGCACAGCATCTTCTCTCTGTCTCTCTGTCTGTCTGTCTCTGATCTCCTCTTCCCCTCTTATGAGGACACCTGTGACTATCTGGCCCACCCCAGTACTACACAAGGGTCTCCCTGTCTCAAAATCCTTCGCTTGGTCACATCTGCCAAGCCCCGCTGCCATATAAGGCAACACGTGCACAGGTTCTGGGGGCCAGGACGCGGGGATCCCTGGGGAGAAGGGGCATTATTCCCCCCATCCCCAAAGGGCTATTGCTGTTCTTCGTGTTGTCAGCGAGACCAGGTAAAGTCCTCCCCTGCTCGCCTTCCTGGCTGCTCCTGAAGCTGCCTTTCTGGCTGCCGTTTCTGGTGTGGCTTCTTTCAGCACCCACACATGCCTCCTTGGCGAGGGGGGCAAGAAGGCGGGCAGAGGGGACGGGAACGGCTCGGCCCGCCCCTGCTCATTCTCTGCGCCACTTCTCCAGCTGGGCCCTGGCCCCGGGCCTGCGTGGCCCGGCTGACCCGGGGCTGTTTTCAGTGGCCAGGGGACAGGCTGCCAAAGGGCCGGGGAAAAAGTCTCGGCAGGCAGGGAGGAGGAAGGCTCAGGCCTGGGTGGAAGAGGTCAAGGAGAGTGGAAGGGATCGGCTTAGGCCCAGTCAGGACAGAAAAACACCCAGAGAACGAGAGGCCTACACGTGAAGGAGGGGCTCCCAGAGGCAAGAGGAAGCAGACCGGGCATCTGCAGGGTCCGGCTGGGAGGGGAATGGAAAACTGGAGGAGGAAGGTCTGAGTCAGGAGAAAACTGCCCAGAACAGGGGAACAGAAAGGGGTGAGGATGCTGGACACTGGGAAGAAAACGGGACTCGCTGACTCAGTTGGATTGCGATGTGGGCTGAGGTGCCCGTCCCCCTAAAAACGGAACGCACGCTCTGGTCCAGGCACCGGGAGGGCCCCACCGTCAGGGAGCCTAGTGCGAGACACAAATCAGCAAACACGACTTCACAAGCCTGTGTGAGGGGCGCTATCACGGGGGCTTCCTGAAAGAGGTGACGTCCACGCCGAGACCTGCAGGATGAGGGAACAGTCCAGCTGGGAGGGGAAGGGCGCCAGGGGCAGGGCAGGGCGGGAGGGGGCGGGGAATGGGCACAGCCTGGAGCTAAGGATTTTGCAAAGGGGTGGGGCAGCCCTTCCAAGAACCACAGGCACGTCGGGGCGGCCAGGGCAGGGGTGGGAGAGCAGACAGAGAGGAGCCACTGCCGGCTTCATCATTTACTCAATAAGACTTTTCACCTGTTGGCAAAGGCAAAGTCTCAAACTTAAAAAGGTCTTAGCTTGATTAGAATTCCACGTTATCTGGATCTACTCGGAGCAAGGTCTTTGGCTCGTAACACCCATAACACAGAAGGGCAGATTTGATCGACTTAGTGCACGTCTCCCCTCTTCTTAGAGCTCCCGACACGCAGGACGACAGTTTGGGACACCCACCGCGGAAAAGCACGACGACCCCCCGCCCTTGGAAAGCACAGGACTGCAAATGTGTTGCTTACACGTGAAAATGACTCGAGACGGTCTTCCTTTTCGTGCTGTTTTGTTTACTGAGTGCTTTTGCTTTCTCAAAAATGGAGGCTTCTCAAGGTGGGGAGGGGGGCTGTTTTTGCAAATTGGTTCTCCGATTGTCGTAATGACTGGGCCAGACACCAGACCTTCCATTAGGCACAGAACGGGTCCCAGAGGAAGAAGGTCCCGCCAGGCATCCGTGCAGGTGAAAAGCCTGCCTAAAATTACCTAAGTCTAGAATCCAACTCCGTCTTCCAACATAAACCCGTACATTAGTGTGTGTTTTCTTTCTGCAAGTTTCAATAGGCCTCAAATTCTTTTCGGGAAGGCAGTGATTATGTAAATTAAAGGCAGACTGTATTTTTGTTAGGAATCTTGCCAAGCGTTGGTGACCAGTTGGCAAAACCCGGTCTTTGAGGGCGACGATGGTTCTGGTCTCCAGAACCACACAGGCCGGGTCATTTGGGATGTGCAGCTGTTACAGACCCTTCTCCACTTAGAAACCAGCGCTGACTCTTCATTCTGCATCCTCTAACTGTCGAGTCTTTAAATTAGACACATGGTGGGTTCTTGTCATTTGTTTCCGTAAAGTTGAGGAACAGAGTAACGAAATAAAAGGGAGTCACTATGGTCAAGCTGCTAAATTCCTTGGGGACAAGTCTGTTCTTGTTTGAACTGGCCTGAAACTTAACCTGTCGAACCTTCCAGTTCTCGCCAGTACCTGGATACACATCAGGCCTCCAGGTAACCCTCGGGTGACCCGCTGAAGGACTAAGAAAAGAATGTTCACTATCCAGACTGTGTGACATCCAGGATCCCCACCATCGGTCACCTAGAGGTTGAGCATCTCAGACCAGTCTGGGGGCTGAGAATGCAGACTCTTCTCGAGAATGTACTATTTACCATATGAACTCAGCTTTTCTTCTCCAGAACGCTTGAAACCGAGGGTCCTTATGACTTCGATTAAATTGAGTTTTAAAGCCTTGCTCTAGAAATCCTATTGACACCTACCCCTCAGAGACCCGCCGTTCCTCCCATAATCAGCCCTGAGGCAGCAAGAGACAGCAGCTGGACCTAACGGTCACAGGTCTGGACCTCTGGCAGGATGAAGATAAGGTGTGACCCTCTGGCAGGATAAAGATAAGGTCTTGACCAATAAGTTATGTTTCAGCTCCTGAGCCCTGAGGGAAAATGACCGGCTGGCCACTCTCCCATGAGACCAGACAGAGGGACACCAGAGCAGACCTCAGGACCGTCCTCCAGACCTGCAGAAGTGATTTAATACCCTCCCCTCGCCTCCGGCCAACCCCTAACCTGCGACATCTTGTGATTTTGCCCCACAGAATCTGTTACCCAACACGCTATGGGGGAGTCGGGTCTCAAGCACTGGCTCCCTATCTCAGGGTCGGCCAGTTCAATGTTAAATCATTTTTCTTCCTACACTGCAAACGCCTTCATTTCTTTGGGCCAGTGCGCGCAGGCAGACAGGCTCAAAAACACTGGGATCCTGGTAAAGCGGTTTGGGGTAGTGCCTCGTTGTGTTTCTGGCAGACCCTAAGACCCCTGAGTAGATCTTTATCGTGTATTTCTAGCCAAAGCTTCCAGACTCTTTGAGTTCATTCAACAAAGCCCGGTAAAGGAGATGTTAATGAAATCTCTGTCTTTGAGGGGACCATGGGTCCGAAAGGATGAGAACCAATGCTTAACGGAGGGTTTTGTTTCCTTTGGGTTTTCGTTTGTTTGCTGTTGGCCATCCTTTACGAGATAGAGACAATTAAGTAAAACAGCCACCCTTTCTTTACATGCTTTTTAAAAATATGTAGCTTTCCTGAGGTATAACGGATATACGATCAGTTGCCTGTATTTAAATGGTACAGCGTAATGGGCTTTGGTACATGGATACGCCTGCGAGACCACCAGGGAAAGCGAGGTAATGAACACGCCCATCACCCCCAGGTCTGCCCTGCCTCCGTGCAGCCTCCGCCCACCGCCCCTCTGCCGCGTCCCTGCCCCGGGCAACCCCTGGTCTGGTTTCCGTTACTACAGAACCGTTTCCGTCTTCGAGAATCGCGTATGAGGGAGGCACCTAGCGTGTGCTCTTGTCTGGCTTCGTTCACACAGCGTAATTATGTCGAGAGTTTTCCATGTTCCCGAGCGTGTCCGTAGAGAATTCTTCCCTATGGCTTAGATCCCTTGTTCGGCTGCCCCACGACTTGTACGCCTGTTCACCTCTTAATGGGTGTTTGGCCTGCTTCCAGCTCTGGCCATCGCAAACAAAGCTGCCACGAACATTCCCACACGAGCCGGTTCCCTCGAAATAGAATGGCTGGTGGTATAATAACTGTTCAACTTTTCGAAAGACTGCCAAACTCTTTTCCAGAGCCCCTGAATCATTTTACAGTCATGCCAGCAGGAACCACGGTCCAAAATGGCCTTAACCTACGAGAGGCCAAAAGTCGACATTTCTACCCCATTTTGTTAAACTTAAAACCATTTGATACAAACCAGTGAAGCACTGGATTTTAAATCCCGAAGGCAGAGGCCGGGTGGGGAGACAAGGCAGCTCAGGCCTGACGTTTGAGAGGAGTCCATCGGGGCTGAAGGGAGGAACTAGAAGGGGTGAGAGGTCGAGACCTGAGGCCAAGAAGCGAAGCCAGACCCCGCTGCCAGGGCCGCTGTCCCCTGCTTCCTGGAAGGCACAGGACACCCAGCAGCCCAGCACTGGTGCGGGCCACATTCATTCCCCAGCTAACTGAGGAGGCCTCCCTGCAGGGGGCCGTGCCAAGAAATTCCAGCCGAGAACAAGACCCCTCCCTCGCCCCGCCACACCCACAGGGGCTATGGGTGCCAAATATGGCTTCTGCCTCTGGGAACAGCATCCCCCAAAGGCAGGGAACCCCCAAACTGGGAATGCCTGCAGGCCGAGGTGTTAATGAAGCCAGTGATCCTTGGGGAGGGGCGGGGATGTTTGAGCCTAAATAGCCAGTTCTCACTATGTCCTTCCAGGCAAGTTGGGAGAGCCCAGCCTGGCGACTAAAAACAGCTTGTACAATATTACGTGCCAGAGTTTACCCGGGACTGTGACATGCCTTATCAGATGATGTTTACCTCGCTGAATTCTCAGAAAGCCTTGAGTAGAAAACAAAGTCTGCAGGCCATGGAGGGACTTGATGGGCAGCTGCCACCTGGGTCTTCCTGCCTCTTCTCTCACCCCATGACCGGCCTCCCCCAGGGCGGCCCAGGACAGAACTCAGGCCGTGCCACTGCCCGACGTAAAAGCCACCTCCATCTTCCTGCCGCACTTGGGAGCAGACCCTAACTCGCTCCCACGGCCTGGGAGACCCCTGAAAACACCCCTCCCCCTTTATCCTCTGGCCAGGAAGCCCTTTGCCCGCACATGCCCATGGCTCATCCTTCCTTCAATAGGAATCTCTACTCAAACGTCACCTTCTCTGAGGCCACCCCTGGCCACCGTATCCACATCTGCTCCCCTAGTCACTCCTGCCCTGACTTCCTCATTTTAATCTCATCATGACACTTGACGCTCTCCATAGTTTCTTGTCAACGTGTGCTTGACCCTCAACGTCCTGCCTGTCTCCCACCTAGAACGGAAGTGGCACCAAACACAGAGCCTCCCTGTTTTGTCTCACTCTCTGCACCCCTAGGGCCCAAACAGTGCTGGGCTCGTCTGCGGCAGTCAACTGTTTCGGCTGACTGAATCGACTAAGGGCCAGGCTGGCGACAGAGCTCCTTGTTCAAACCTGGTCCTCTTTATAAGGAGCCTTGTTGCCGGCCTCTCCCCTACCATCTCCAGCAACCTGTTCACTGAGAAGCCCCAGGGACACAGAGGCGGGCATTACCTGCCACACATCGCGGGAAGAAGGCGGAGCCAAGCAGCCTGTGAGCCTTGGGTAACGAGGAATGGGGAAACCCACGCTGAGGATACACCTGCTCATAAAGGAGGGTGCTGCAGGCCAGGCTCGAGGGAATGGGGGCCCCGCCTGTGCCTGAGAACCTCCAGCTGGGTCACGGCCACTGGACTCAGCCAGAGTCATACGTGCACGAGACGCCGGCCCTCTCCTCGCCATGCTCGGCCACGGACGCTCAAGCTCAAGCCGTCTTCCACGGACAACTTCCGTGTCCAAAGCCACCCCGAATGCGCCACCAGCAGGGAGTCACGAGCTCCTCTGCTAACGTCCTAGTGACCAGCAGCACAGATGTCCCACAGCCTCTCCCGCCGCCTGTGAAGTGGGTGTTCTTGCAATGGGGCGAGCAATCGGACCTCAGGTCTGGGGTTGCTCTCCCGGAAGGCCGGCAGGCCTGTGGGGGACCCACCACGCCAGGCCGGCCGCACGGTGAGCTGGCTCGCGAAGGGGAATAACAGGGACATCCTACATGACGATGGGGGGAGTAACAGCCGCCCTCTGCTCTGCCCCTACGGCCACCACCCGCTGCCCCCAAGTCACTCGGGATGCCTCGCCTGGCTCCTATAAATACAGGATGCGCCTTAAGTCGCTGGCATGTCCTAGTTTAATCGGCGGCCATTTTCCTTGCTCACTGGTACATCAAACAAAGGTGCATCGTACAGCTGATGACGTCTTAGAGTTGACGAAATACGGTAGGTGCTGGGGAGGCCCTGGCCTGATTCCCAAATAAGCCAAAGATGGAGACTGCACGGTGGCACGTGGCTCCTGTGGGATCCAGGGCACCAGGAGTGACCTCTGATGGAAACAGAAGACCAATGATGATTATGTTTTAAGTAGGTTCGCTGATTTCAACAAACGTGCCTTCTGCTCGGGACGGCTGTGAACCTAAAACCTCTCTAAAAACCAAAGTCTATTTAAAAAAAGAAAGAAGAAAAGAAAGAGGAAAGAAAGAAAGAGGAAAGAAAGAAAGAGGGAGGGAGGGAGGGAGGGAAGAGGAGGAAGGAAGGAAGGAAGGAAGGAAGGAGGGGAAGAAAGGAAGAAGGAAAGGAAGGAAGGAAAGGAAGGAAGGAAAGAAAAAGAAAGAAGAAAGAAAAGAAAAGAAAAAGAAAGAAAAGAAAAAAAGAAAAACAAAAGAAAAAAAAGAAAAGAAAAGAAAAGGAAAAGAAAAGAAAAAAGAAAAGAAAAGAAAAGAAAAGAAAAGAAAAAAAGAAAAGAAAAGAAAAGAAAAAGAAAAGAAAAGAAAAGAAAAGAAAAGAAAGAAAAGAAAAGAAAAGAAGAAAGAAAAGAAAGAAAGAAAAGAAAAGAAAAGGAAAGGAAAGAAATCCTCACAGCCAGACTCACCCTTGACCGGGGTGTCTTTGGCCAAACACCTCTCGGGTGGTTGGCGCGGTGCGCGGAAGTGAAACGCGTACACCAGCGAGAACACGCCGGGTCCAGGTGCTTGGACGGAGGCGGAGGAACCGAGACCGGCCGGGGTGGCACGGCCCCGGCACGCACTCCGCGAGGGGCGCGACAAACGGACGCTCGCCCGCTCGACAGACACCCTTCTCCCTTCTCTTCCTACGCAGGGTGCCTCAGCGACGCCCACGACCTCGTCCTGCACGTGAGCAAACCGTGGCTGCGAGGAGCGGAGCGACTGCAACGCGACTCGCAGGGGTGGCACCGGCCACCGTTCTGGGCCACGGTGGCGGGAGGGAGGCGCCCGGGCCGTCCTAGAGGGTGTCTGGCTTTGCCCTGGGACGAGAGGACTCACACTCACTTTCTGGATTTGGCGCATTCCTTCTTCCAGTTCTTCACCAAGACGGGCACGACCTGTTCTGACGTGTCCTCCCTGTTCAGGGACCAGAGGTCCGTGCTCTCCAGCGGCTGGCGGTAGCCCCGGACCATCATCCTGAGGCCGAAACACCAGGAGGGAGGCGATGAGAGCGGGAAGGACGAGGCCGACGGCCCTCACTGCGCATGCGCATGCCGGCCCCCGCCCCGGGCCCGCCGAGGACCGCGGTGCAGCTGCGACCATCTGCACCTGGATGGACATCATCGCTGCTCACCGGTAAGCCGCCCAACCGGTACGTCACCCAAGAAAAACAGCCTCATCTTTGAGAGACACATACCGAATATTTAGGAGGGAAATAACAGGATGGCTCTAATTGTTTTTTTTTATTTTTTTAAGGCTAATATGGTAAATTAATGATTGTTAATACTTTGCCACGTCTGCTCTAACCTCTCTCATCTCTAGGTATAAACACACACCTATGCACACACGCATTTTTTTTTTCTCTGAACCATTTCGGAGTAGGCTGCAGATGCTACACACCCTAAGTCTCAGTGTGTGCCCCAAGAAAAAAGGTGTGCTCTTATAAAACCGGAGTACAATGATCAGAATCAGAAATGCCAGGGCACATGGCACAGCCCCCAGTCCGTGTTTAAACCACACCGAGGGTCCCAGGGGTGTTCTTCACCAGGAATTAGAAAAATAAGCTAATGAAAACTTAACTAATTTAAAAAAAAAAAAAAAAAAAAGATGTTTTTAAAAAGTTTATAAGGAAAAGGAACAATGCTTATTTGGGGGGGGGGGGAGGGGTTCAAATATCACCAGTAAGATGCTGACAATGTGTGGGAGGGAAAAATGTGCAAAAAAAACCCAAAAAGAGAACAAGAAAGCAGCACGCCACCCTGATGGCAGGGGTGGCCTCTGGTGTGTTTTTGCTGTTGATTTACGTGTGTTTCTCTTACCCACATTTCCTACGATATGCATGTATTATTTTTTTAATGGTGAGGGGTTTGCAACACACCAACAACAATCATTATGTCTAATGTTAAAAATAAAAAATAATAATAATAAAAAAAATAACACCCGAATTGCAAGCTAAGCCAAGAGCACGCAGCATCTAGCTGTCCCAGGCCAAGCTATCGACAGAGGTTCCAGTGGTCTATGGTTCGCGCGGCTTGAGTCCATGGACGTGTGGGCGTGTGGGGCAGGGTCAGTGTCTCTGACGCCCTGTGCCCAGGGGAGGCACAGGCTGGACACGACTGTCTGAAAGGTGGTGGGGAGGGGCGGGGGGACACTCACGACCCACCACCCACCGGGGCGGGGGGCCAGGCCTTACCCTGTGATCCACCAGAAGGTGATCCTGGAAAGGAAGGAGGCGCCGGATTCCGGGCAAGGATTCTGGTGGAGAGAAAACATGGGGTTGGACGGGAAAGGGAAATGAAGGACCCGACTTCTCCGCCATCACAGACAGACCGCTCGTCCTCCAAAGCGCCAGCGGCCACTCTCACGCCACACTGATCTCCGCCCCGAGTGCACTGCGCTCCTGAACCCTGGTGGCCTTGAAATCAATACATGGAAGTTGCTCTAGTTTCAGCCAGAAAATGTTTCCTGACTGTCCGCTATGTGCACAAATGGTACGGTGCATCACACGCCCGCCTTATATCCCCATGGCAACCCACTGGGCGTGGTGATACTGTGGTCCCCACTTTACTCCACGCACGCACGCACGCACGCATTCATTCGTTCATTCATTCATTCAACATATCTTCTGAGCATCTGCTATGTGCCTAGCACCATGTATACAAATCCGAACAGACATAACCTCTCCCTTCAGGACGCCTGTGATATACTAAGGTGACAATAAGAACAACAATAATAACAACAACAACAACAACAACCACACCTGCTAACATCCTCTACTAGCTAGCTCTGTTCTGAGTGCTTTACTCGAATTATCTCATTTAATCTTCATAACTAGCCGAAGAAGTAGGTAAAAGCATCACCATCGTTTAGCAGTGAGACTGAGGAGGACAAGGGTGAAACAACCTGCCCAGGGTCCCACGCCGAGAAGTGGCAGGGAGAGGATATAGGCTCCAAACAGTCAGGCTTCAGGAAGAGACATTAAACAAACGATCTTGTGAACAAGATAACAAAACCGCAATTTTGATGGGGGTCACAGCCTGGAGGTAGGTGAATATTCCCAGTGAGATCACTGGTATCTTACGAGCCAATGGCAGATGGGGGCTGGCCTAGCTGACGGAGGTCAGGGAAGGCATCCCTCGGGAAGACATCCAAGCCGGGGGATGAAGAGAGTGAGTAGAGGATAACCAAGTAACAGGAGAGGCGAGGTGATCCCAGCAGCAAGAAAGGCATGTGCAAAGGCCCTGTGGTATATGGGAGCACAGCCTCCTCCAGGGACCAACTGGGGGCTGGACAGTCCACACGGGAAACCACACAAGGAATTCTGGTCTTCATCCCAGGGCGATGAGAAGTCACGGACAGACCTTATGCAAGCTTTCAAAGGGCCACTTTGCCAGAGGCACAAAGACGGGCGCCAATTTGACACCAAACGGACGAGGAAAGGGACATTGGCATCTGAGACGCACACGTCTGGCTTTCCGTGCTGATACTGTCCGGTCTAACTTCTGAAATACCGGCCTTAGTGAAGGGGCAGTGATGAGATCTTCCCCCGAGGATGGTGCTCGGCATGCTAGCATTTTTCAGAGATAAGGCATTTAGAGACCCTGTAACCCAAGTGGTTTTCCATCCAGGCTGGTCGTGCTTTTAGAAAACACTGCATCTGGGCGCCAGCCGCTGGTTTGGGGTGACCAGAGCATCTGAGTCTTTGCTTTTGTTTTTAAATCCCAGAGCCTCCTTGGCAAAGTGGCTGGGCAGGAAACGTACAAGATAAGCCTAGAACATCTTGCCACACCGATACCAAGGAAACGAAATCTGAATAGGATTGTCAAAAGGCCTCGGAAGCAACTGGAAGTGGCTCCGAAAGGCCCATAAATGGACAATCAGAGCAGCAGCAAGCACAGGAAATGGAATGGACCGAAACACATTACATATGCTTAAATACACACGTTCGTACTGATACTGGAAAAAAAAAGGACCGCCTCTTGGCGTTACTGATGAAAAGATGCTGGTGAACCATGCGAGTCGTTGCTTTGAAAACAGAAAAAGCATGGTGGACCACAGAGATGAGGGGCAGTGTCTTGGCATTGAAATTGTCCAGCTAATACATGAAGAAGGGATGATATAATGGGAGAGGGTATACCACGTTGCAACCACACAGGAGTTCTGGCATATTCGATGACATTAAAAAAAATTGTTATTAATGTTTTTAGGCCAGATAGTGGTATCATAATTTTATCGTATAGGAACTCTACATGTTTTCTCAACTTTTTGTGAGTCAAGTTATTCCAAAATAGAAGTTGCTAAAAATTCCTCTTCTCAGAGATACACACTGACATGTTCACACATGAAGAATCCATGACAGTTCATTGCGCTATGCTGTCCATTCCTGTACACGTGTGAAAGCTGCTATCATCAAAAGCTGCATGAAAAGCCTCCCCTAGTGACTCAAACATGCGTCCCGGGCTGAGAACCACCAGGCTCCGTGCCGGGGTCACTGGGGCCCAGAATCACCCAGGTGCCCAGGGCACCACCAGACAAACCAGATCGGTGCCTCTCGGGGCCCTGGCATTCTCGTACATTTCAATCAAAGCAAATCAGCTGTAGCTGGCCCACGGACCTACATTCCAGACCAACCCGAAGCAGAGGAAGTTCAGATTACGGAACCAGACGGACCGGATGCAACCTTATTCACGGGGGAGATGGTGAGATTTGCTCAGGAGGCTGGTGTTTCTTCCAGAAGTGGGTGGGTTATCAGGGAATCCAGAATGTGCTTCCACTGTAGCCCAACTCCTACCCACTGGGAAAAGCGAAGCGGTGCTGGCAGGGAAGGCAGAGGGGCGGGGCGCCGCTGGCATCCACTCGTTTATGCCTTGAGCAAATATTTAGGGAGGACCTGTCTGTCTTCCGGGAGGCGGCTGCGAGCTGGGGACAGAGGTAGGAAGGAGGAGGCACGGTCCTCGCTCTGTCCAACTTCCAGCCGCGGGGGGAGGTGGGCGGAAAGCAAGCCAAGATGCAAACGGGCACAAAACCATTAATACTGAGAGCTGCAACACGGCGGGGAAAAACGGTGCCAGGGAGAGCAGGGGGCGGCGGGGGCGGGGCGGCTCGCGTGCGAGGCGTCGCGGAGCTGGGAGGCTACAGGGCCTGAAGCCCAGGCCTGCCACTTACCAGCTGTGGGACCTCGGGCAAGGTACTTGGTGGCGATGAGATTAAACGACACAAAGCATGTTAGGTGCTGAGAATAGCACCTGGTACAGAGTAAAAGCTCAAGAAATGCTCTTAGCAGTGACATAAGCGAGAGCGGTAAGAACAGCAACATCCTCTATTGCTCGCAGGCCCTGGACACACTCACTTTCCATCAAGGTCAGCAGACGAAGGCCCATGGGCCGGACACGTGGAAGTAACATTCTACGGGGACACAGTGATGCTCATTCGTTTACGTAATGTCTCTGGCAGAGGCGAGGAGCTGCGACAGAGACCACAGAGTCTGCAAAGCCTAAACGATCTACCACCTGGCTCTACACAGAACGTTAGCTGACCCCGCCAGCCTCGCCAAGACACCGTGATTACAAAGGAGGGAAGCTGGAGCTCAGACGACGGCCTTTTGCCTCCAAATGCAGTCTTCCTTCGTTCTTGGTGTCAACGTGGAGCGGAGTTGTGCAAGTTACGCCTTGCACAACGATGTCTGGGTGAGGGGGTAAGTGGGAGCCAAAAGGTACCCCGTGCCCAGCTCGGCCAGACAGCCAGGCCCTGTGCGAGGGCGGGGCTGCATTGGCGTAAAGGGAACAGGGCCTTGCTCCAATTCATCCCCGGGGAGCTGAGTCGTCTTTGTAAAGTCTACACAGAGGTGCGGTGCCCACGGCAGAGGGGGTAGGCATATACCCATGAGCGTCTCACAAATCCTGGCCTCCTTTCAGAATCTGCGACTCCGGCTGTGGGTCACAAACGACGTCACCCATGGACTACACCACTAAAGGTGAATTTGTTCCCTTTACACCCAACTTTAAACTAATGAGGCTTTCAGAAACGATGGCCCAGAAGGAAAAAGTTAAGCCTCCCTCTGGCTAGCAAAAAACCCCAACCCCACCAAGAAAACCCACCCTGCAAACCAGATCAACACCACGGAACATTCCCGCTTCTAATCTGTGCCACTCCAAGAGCTTTGTCAAAATCATCTCCCCAGCCCTCTTCCCCCCGCTGGATCCAAACACGAATTTTCAGATTATCGACAGTCACCCTGGGCCGGTGCAGGGTCCCTGTGACCAGCACGGAGAAGGAAATACTGTCTGAGTTTGGGAACCCGTTTCTGGAAGTCTCTATCTGACATGGAAGACCTTATTTCATAATGGACAACTGGAGTTCTGAAGTAGCCAAGATCTGACGATTGAAAAAACAAAGAAGGCAAGACTAATGGATGAGAATCTAGGCAGCCGATCATTCAACTGAAACCAAGCAGAAAGTCCTGGTAACATGCGAGGTACGAAGGTGTGGGGTTCCCGGCCCCCGAGGCTGAAGTGGACTTAACTCCTGACCCAGGATGAAGGAGGTTTCTGAACCAGTCCCTCATTCATTAAGGAATGAAAATAATCCACTCCAGCCCCGGACAAAGGTGGAGGGAGAGAGGCCATCTGACCTCTGCAGATGGAGCCGCATTCCTTGGCATCCAGGTCTGGCTCCGGGTGACCTGGCCAGAAAGCGTGTGGACTGCACCGTTTTGGGGCGAGAGCTCGGGGCACTGGCTCTCTGAGAACTGCTCGTCTGCGATCTCTCATGCAGGGGCCTGGGGAAGCTGTCTGGCTTTATGCGGCATGCTGTCTGAACCTTCCGTCAGGAATCTCTGGGTCCCTACACTCGTCTCTTCCGGTTTTGATTCTGCTGTTAGTCTGGTTGGTTGTCGTCTGCTGGCGATTCCCCCTGTGCATTTCCTCAATGCCCAAGAAGTAAGGGGGTGGGTGGGGTGGCAGCATAGCTTAGAGCGAGGGGTTCTCGAATGTGGCCCCCGTCACCAGCGTCCACACTGCCTGGAATCCATCAGAAACGCAAATACTGGGGCCTCACCAAGAACTACTGACTCAAGCTCTGGGGGCGTAGGGCCCCATGCTCTGTGTTTCGACAAGCCCCCCACATGCTGCCCACGCCAGCTCAAGTGTGTGGACCCCACGAAAGGGACCCCCGCTCCAGCCTCGTGACTTAGGCAAGACCCTTCACCTCTCAGACCCTCGGCATTCTCATCTGTAAAATCCTGCCTCGCTGGGCTGTTTCGAGGATTAAACAAATGAATAAACACAGTGCACAGGGCTGCTATCGTTATTATTGGTTGGAACAATTTAAATGTCCAATAGTACAAGAGATTTGTCGCTTCGACGGGAAACATTGCTGTTTCCGGTTGGCCCTGCTGCTTTGAGCTGTGCCGGTCACCTCTGCCACTGGGGCACACCCCGCGGGCACACCGCCCTTCTCCCAGGGCCCTGTCCGTTTTTTCCTGGGTTTTGGTGCTCTGTTGGACACAGGGTCAGTGCCCGGCTCAGCCTTCCTCTCCACCCGCCCAGGCTCCTGCAATGGCTTCCTAAGTGCCACCAGCCCGTGTCTCGTGTGTCTTCTTCCTTCTGGCCAGAGGGATCCTCTTTATACTCCCAACCTGAGTGTGTCACTCCCCTGCTGAAAAACCTCCGTCGGGTAGAAATTTAAGTCCTTCTGGTGACACACCATCCTACCCTTGGTCTTTCGTGCTTGGCTCCCTGGCCCGTCCTACCCGGCCGAGCAGAATTCCAGGCAGTCCCCAAACACCTACGCGTTCCACCTCGGCACACGCTGGTCCCTCTCCCAGGCGCAAGCCCCTGTCCACCCTCCAGCCTCATAAGCCTGGCGAGGCCTCTCCTTTTCTTCGACCCCCCGGGACGCCAGCCTGGAGCCCCCCACACTTCGCTGCCTCAGAGGCCCACTGTCCCCTTAGCTGCTGGCTTATCTGCCTGCCGGCCCCCTCCTCCACCTCTCCCCCGGAGCAGGGGTCAACGTTCACCAGTTTCTACACACTCGGAGCCCAGCTCAGCTGCTGGCACGATGATGAATGACTAAATGACCAAAAGCATCGAAAGAAAGGAGTTTAAAATGGAGTTCACAATGCTTTCATAAACAGGCTAAGCTCAAAAGGTAGTTGCCTCCGGGGGAATGAGGGGTACAGACAGACCCTGAAGGAGCAGGAGGACACTTCTGGGGTCCTATTCATGTTCTATGTCTTGATAGGGGTCTAAGTTACTCATTTATCAAAAACTCATCGAATGGTTACAAGGTTCAGGACTATTCCCTGCATGTAAATTTTACTTTAAGGAAAACAAAACTATAAACAGATAGTGAATGCTAATAATTTGCATGGTGATGTGTTTGGGTGAAGGATGCTAAGGTATTTCAAACGAGGTTTCAGATAACCAAAAAAATTAGCCAGTTTTCTGGCTGGTTGCTTGGCTGGCTAGATAGTTCCATGATAAAGCAAGTTGAGCAAAATATTAACCGTAGAGTCTAGTTGGTGGGTAGCTAGGTTCTCCTGATACAATTCTTTCAATTTCTCTGTAGGTCTGAAATGTTTACAGTAAAGAAGAACTGCTTCATATTTATGGACAGGGCTAAAAGTGACTCTTACTCCAAATGAGCTGTGTGATTTTTCCTGAATGTGGTAAATCCGAGCTTTCTGACCCTGAATCACCCAGCATCTCGTTAAGATGAAACTGAGTCAGCAATACTCAGGAGTCAGGTGGCCTGGGACGCTGCCTTTCCAATGAGTGCCTGGGGACGCCAATGCCACTTTGAGACGTGAGGGTCTATTGCATGACCACGTGTGATGCCCTGATGCCCCTGACTTCAATAGAAAGCCCTTGCCCCAACCCTAAGCGGTAGCCTCAGGGCCAGCAAGAGTACAGGACCAGAGAGGCAAGATGGGCAGGAGCTGGGGTGGCCTCACCCAGGCTCGGGCCCGGAGGACGCAGGGAGCAGTCCCGCCGGAATAGCCGTCTGAGTCATGCGACGGGCGCGGGGCCAGAGGGGGAGGGCTGCCGGGCGGCTGCGTGACTCAGCAGGAGGGACGCTGGACAGGCCCGGGGCTGCCAGCTCCCACCTGGGGCCTGCGTGACCCAGGCCTCCCCTGGGCTTGGCTGACCGAGCTCTCTGAGGACAGGCGGCGACATGTGACTGTTGCTGAGGACAGGAGAGAGGCAGGGACCGGACTCTCAACATCTTTCAGGCTCCACTGTGACACTATCCCTGAGGGTGACAGGGAGACAGAGGAGGCACCTAATAGTGCGCCCCTCCTTCGGCCTGGGGTGGGAGGGGGGTGAGCGAGCATCGGGTGGAGCCTCGACTTATTTTCAAGATGGGGGCCACTGGCCCAAAGTCTGCAATCTAGAAGTCATGTGACCTGCTCCCCGGCCTTCATCTCGATTGTGGTTCCGCGGTTATTTCCCTGCTGACCGCTTAACGAAGGTCTTCCGCCGACATCAGAAGCGTCTGGAGGGCACACCGTACACTGTGTCTTCCAAATGGCCAGACATTACCTGCCACCCCATGAGCTGGGGGCGGGAGGGGGGGGGTCTGTGTCCCCCGCCACCCCTGCTCCCAGGCAGACTCTGCTGACTGCGTCCATCGAGAGAGCTGGGCGGGAGTGACACTGTGTGACTTACGAGACTGAGTCATAACAGGTGGCACAGCTTCCACCTGGCTCCCTCTCCGGCACCCACTCTTAGAGCCCAGGCTGCCAGAGGAGACAACTCGGAGCTGCCGGCCCCGCCCAGGGCTGGTGCTGCTTTCGCCACCAGACAGGTGAGTGAGGAAACTTTCCTGCAAAGCATCTGACTGGCTGTAACCAGGGAGGAGGCAAGAGAATTAAAAGCCACAAGCCACAAAGTCTGCGATGTGCTGCTCAGCCCGGCAGCCAGGCCGCAGGACACCTGCAGACCGGAGGGAGATGTCGCCTGGGCTCGCTGACAGCCCATCCCCCACACCCGTGCAGGGGAAACCGGGTCCAGGGGGGTCACGCCCTCGGGCTCAAACCGCGGGGAACCTAGGGACTGAGGGCTGGGACCTGCCCGTGGGCCGTTCGCTCCACACATCCTGCCCTTTTCCCGCTGCACACCCTCCCCTTCCTCGCTGGGCGTCCCTGTCACGGGAAATGGGGACTGAAGAATGACACACAAACTGACGTCCCCGACACTCGGCGCCCCTCGGTGCCTTTGCTCTCCCCGCCTCGCTGTCCTCACCTCTCTTGTCACTGTCCCTCTCACTCTCTGTCCGAGAGGAGACCGCACTCTGCGGGGTGCCACCCCTTTGCCAATAAACTCGCCTTTGGACTCCAACTTGGGCGTGTGTGTTGAATTCTTTCTACACTCTCCGCCAAAGGACCCTCTCTTTCTCCTGGTGCAGGGCTTGGTCTCGCTGTCACTTGGGGACATTTGCCCTGGCCTGCACCGATTGCAGGAGAGACCCCAAGCGAGACCCACCGAGCCCGGTCAACGGCCAGGACTGTGAAACCTGCTCCTGTTGAATGCATAAACCGTGTCCACTTCGCGCACCGTTGTGTCCCTAGAACTGAGCGCTGTATACAACAGGTGCTTAATCAATGTCTGTGGAAGGGATAAAGGGACCTGGGTGGGATTAAAGCCCAGGGTCTGCCCAGCTGCGAAATGAGGCTCCTCTCCCACCACACATGCTGGCTCCACCAACAGATTCAAGGTGTGAGTTAGGGTCTCACAGCCCATCCCCTCCGAGCTCCGATCCCTAAAACAGAAAAAGAATGCGTGGGGAGCGGAGTGGGGGTGTTCTGGCCTCCAGCGGCCAGAGCTGAGAGCGTCAGGCGGCCCCAGGATGGCAGGGCCGGGCCCAGGCTGCTGGGAACACAGACACACAATGGGCGGAGGAGTTGGCTTTCCGAGCCACCTCTGGGCGCACACACCCAGGAAGGAAGTGAATGGAACTTCATACAGATGTCCAGAGGGGAGCAGAAATCTGAAACTCCCTGCAGCATAAGGTGCCCAGGACGGTCCTGTGTGAGAGGGCTGCTGATCAGACCCGAGGGAGCCTAGAAGGCCAGGGTCCCCGTCACCCCCGCCAGGCCTGCTCTCAGGGGAGCCCAAGATCCACAGCCACCCCAGGGGTGTGGCTTGTCCGGTGCAATACTCAGCTCCACAAAACGGCCGGACACTTAACAAATGTCTTCTGAGGGGGAATGTCCACTGGCCCACAGACAGAGACAGACAGACAGACACACACACACACCCCCAGCAGCAGACATCCGAGCTCCTCCGCCACAAGCGTGGCCGCTGCCTTTCCAAACTTTGCACACACACGCAAACACACATGTACAAGAACATACTAACACACACACTCAGACACACACCTACAAACACATGCAGATAAAAATATGCACATGCACATACACGCACACATAGGCTTGCACACATCTGCACGCGCGCGCGCGCGCACACACACACACACACACACTTTGCTAATTGCTCCAACCCACTTCCTCCTTGAGCAGAAAGTCCAAGAACGGGGCCTCTCAGGACAAAGCCAGGGCGCGTCACCCTCGTCCTCCGTGCTGACGCCCCACAAGTCCCTTCGCCACCCACAATGGCAGCCTCAGCCTTTTGCTGAGGCTCGGGCCAAACCCGACGGAACCACAGCAGCTGAAAACTGCTCCTGCTGCAATTTCACCCATCAACAGCTGACTAACCATGAACAAAGCACCAAATAAATGCTCCACAGGCTTCCCCTCCCTCCCAGGGCTCATCCAGCCTATAAGCGACTGTCCCCGCCTGTCAGACGCCATCCTTCGGCCTCCCACTGCTCCAGCCATGAGGGCTTTTCCCGCCACCATTCCCTCGACATCCACAGCAGGTCCTGCTCCGCCTGTGCGCTCACCACCGGCTGCCTGGACCGCTCCTAGCCTGGGTGTCGGCTCACCTGGCTCCTCACTCCTTCAGGTCTCTGCTCCAGTGCAGCTTCCTGGGAGAGGCCTTCCCTGATCGCTCTTACCAAAAACTGCAAAAGACCCCCAACCATCATCCCCATGTCCTTTCCCTGCTCCCTTCAGCATTTACCGCCACTTGACGGAGACTTGGGTCCTGGGTTACTGTTTGTCCCCACTAATGACAACGTAAACTTCCGGTGGGCCAGAACTCTGCTACCTCCCTGTGCACTCGGCACTGGATGTAAAAAGGGAGGGGGAAGAGGAGGGAGAGAGAGAGGGAAGAGAGGACAGAGGGGAGGGAGGGAGGAGAAAGGCAAGGGTGACAGATGACTGTGTTCCCTTTTACTCCCTCGCAGGAAGAGTGGCCATCTCTTCCCTGCCCGCCACTGTCCTTCTGCACGTGCAGGACTTTCCACAAACTGACAGAATGGGCAAGGGGTCTCAAGCTCAAAACCCTCGGGGGCCAGGCACACACCTAAGCAAGGCCATACAGTGCAACGGGGAGTGGTGGGGGCTGTGGCAAATTAGGGGACACTCCTCAGCTCTGGCCAGCTGTCGCCATGTGGGATAATGTCCCTACCAGGGCCAGAACTTCTCATCTGTCTAGGAAGCTTAGACAGAATTTATGTGAAACGTCCTCATTTTTAAATGTTTGCTCCATTTTTTTTGTAAAATCACCATGCCAACCAAATGAGAAAACCTACGGGCCTGCAAGACACAGCAAGTTACAGCTACGAATCGGTCTCCCTCCTTAAGCCCCCGCCCCTGGCCCAGCTGCGAGGACAGCTCGGTTCCCCCACCTGCACGTGGGGCGGATGCTATCACTTGTCTCCAGGCGCTTAGGGGGAAGGTGGAACAAGACCGCAGATGGAAGCCACTGGCTCAGAGCAAAGGCCCCGTCCGCGCCGGCCGGCCTTGCACGGTACAGTTCTCTCTCACACACACACTCGTGTCTCTGTGATCACACTTACAGGGTCGTTGATGGTCTCAGAGAACAGGGGCGCGCGGTCGGAGAAACAGGACAGCACGAGCTGAATCAGCACGAGGGAGAAGTAGATGTAGAAAGTGACGTCACGAAACAGGTCGACCTTGGCATCCTGCACGTGAGGGGAGGAGGCGGAGGTCACCTTCTGGGCGCGACTTGCGGAGGCCGCGGGGAGCAGGCTGCAGGAGGCCCGCCTCTCGGGAGGCCCAGGGACCAGCCCTCTTGCCCTGGCACACCTCCCTCCCCACCGCAAGATAACGTGAGAGAGGCAGAGCGTCGGGGCCTGGACCGTGCACCCGGGGAGGGCGTCCCCCCGCGGTGCGAGGAGGCCTGGCCGTGGGAGGGAACCAAGCCCACGTTCAAGGCCTGGCTCTGCTCGGACCGGCCGTGGGACTCGGTCAATTGACCTAACCTCTCTCTGTGCCTCAGACCAGTGCTCCTCAACTGGGGGTGATTTTACCCTCCGGGGAACACCTGGCAGCGTCCGGAGGCAATTCTGTTTGTCATATCTTGGGAGGGTGCTCCTGGCGCCCAGCGAGCGGAGGCCAGGGATACCCCTAAACGTCCTACGAAGCTCAGGACAGCCCCTTACAGCGCAAACGGCATTTAGTGCTGAGGCTGAGAAACCCTGGCGGAGTATCCACGGAAAGAACTTCATCCCCTGCCTGGCACTTTGAATGCACCAACTCAACAGGTGTCAGCTGCCATCACTATTAAAGAGAGTCTGTACTGTACACAGCAGGAGCTCAATAAACAGTCCACTTCTTTACCTTCCTTTGCCTGTTGCCAGTTCTTGATTAGCCCAGGATGGCAGGGAACATCAGGATAGAGCCTGAAAGCCCCTAAGGGCAGGCTGCGGCAGCCGGCCCGAACCACTTCTCAGCCTGAGCAACAGCAGAAGGCACTACAGTAATAAGGGGACGACCTAGGGCCCCCTGGGGAAGCAGCTGCTCTGTAAACACGGCTCCCTGCTTGGCTCTGTCCCAGACTGAAGACACCTCGCCCTGCAGCTGGCTGCTGACAGAGGCTCACGGGGTGGTGTGCATCAGCCCCTGGAGGGCCCACAGGGGCTTCTCAGAGGCCCTCGCAAAGGGGGTTCTAAAAGAAAGGTTAGATGAGGTAGGGAAATCCCCAGAGAAGAAGCCAGGCCCATGTGGTACCCATCCCCTGGTTCCCGTGGCAACACAGCCAAAAGGAACAGGCATCTCTCCCCAGGGCCACTGCAGGGAAGGTGGGCTGAGAGGCCGCCACTTACCTCTTTTAAGGCAGTCATGATTTTGGATCTCAAGATGGCAAGGGCACACAGTAGGGCTATAAGCCAGAATGTGAGCATTATCCCTGAGGACTGGACTCCCTTCCTTCTCTCGAGCTGAATTAAAAAGGTAGCAAGCAGCTGGAAGAGAGGAGCACACAGAGAGAGTTACTGGGAGAAGGCCGGGCCCGCAAGGCCGCCATGTCCAGGCAGACATTGGACCCTGAGTCCGACCCTGAGCAGGGCTGCCCTCAGCCCAGTGTGCAGAACAGCCTGGGGCAGGCCTGGCTCCAGTCCCGGCCCTGCTCCCGCCTCGCTGGGTGACCCTGGGCAATTTACTGAACCTCTCCGAGCCTCTGCTGCCTCACCTGCAGAACGGAGTTCATGACAGCACCTAGCTCGAGAGACGTGAGAATTGAACGAGACCACGTACTCATCTGGGACGGGCTGGGAAAGTCAAGGGGGAAAGTTCAGTGTAGAATGGGGATGGGCACGCTTCTTTCTTAAAAGGCCGGACAGTAAGTAGTTCGGGCCCTGTGGACCACGGCGTTCCTGGCGCAACCACTCCCTGTTGCCATGGGAGCGTGATCGCAGCCCTGGACCACACGTGAATGGACGAGCGTGGCCGCGTGCCGAGGCCTCGCTGACAGATGCAGGCGGTGGGCCCACCCTTGATTCGGAGCTGGGAAGGCCTGTGCTCATACTCTCCCTGGGCCACGGTGATGACTGTTCTCCCTAAGGGAGCAAGTGCTCCCTTCGCTAGGTACGAAGTATCCGCGTGCACTTACTCAGTGCTCCCCGGCGGCCCCCGAGAGAGGGAACCCCAGTTTGCAGATGAGGAAACGAAGGTCACGTCGCCTGCCTACAGTCACATATCTCGTCGTCAGGGCACTTCGTGAGAGCAGTGTGGCCGGGGGTGGGGGGACTGGGATCTTTTATATCGTTCCCGATACCTGGGGCCACGACACCCATTGGACATGTGACTTCATGATCGGGGAGAGAAAATAAACAACACAACTGCTTTTTCCTTGGAAGAAAAAAATAACATCATGGCCACCCTATAGAGAGGCAGGGCCCCAACGCCAGCCACGGTCACGAGCCAACTCCCGAGGAACCCACGGCACCTCCCCTCACTCCCCAGAGGCTCAAGAGCCAGAAAAACATCTGTCCATCTGTCCTGCTCGGTCTCCCATCTCCTTATTTCCCCTCATCTAATCCATCGGTAACACACACTGGCTTTGCCAGCAAAGCCCGTCCTCAGTTTACCTGCTGCTCACCCTGGTCCCAGCCTCCATCCCCCTCCCCGCCACAGCTGGCCTCCCCAGTTCCGCTCCTGCCCAACAATCCCCTCTCCACTCGGAGGCCACAGTCAGCTTTTAAATATGCAGAGCCAGACACGCCACAGACCCTTGGTCAAAACCTGTGCCTTTAGGACTGGGGCTTTTAACCCGGGGCTCAAGGCCAGGGTGTGTGGAGAGAACCCGGGAGTCTGTGAACTTGGATGGAAAACGATTACAGCTTCGGTTCCCACATCAGCACCCAAATGGCAAGTGGAAGCAATAAACCACGAGGGCATTAGCGAGGGACCCTGCCACACTCTCAGAAACTGTATCTGAAAATACAGAGCAGGAGATGTCCGAACGATCCCGTACGGTCACGGCCATTTGGACGTTAGGGAGGCGTCGCCCCTGCCGCTAGATCTTCGCACACTAACAGGGAAGCACCTACATTTTTCACTTTGTTCTTTTCATCTTTTGATAACCATATTTAAATATATTTAGTTTCCCCGCCCAAATGTGCTGTAACTGAAGAACAGATAAATGACGGTGAAACCATTCAATCAAATACACTTAGCAATTAAAGAAAACAAAAAAAAAAGATCATTGGATGCACACGACAAGACGGCTGAACCACAGGTGCTGAGAAGCCAGACTTAAACTGCTCCAGCCGGCATGGCCCCACCCACACAGGGACAGGAAAAAAATGGCAGCAGGTCCCAGGGGAGGGGTGGAGGCAGAGGCTGACTACAAAGGAGCAGCCCAGGGAAGTTTGTGAGGTGAGGGAACTGCTCTATATATTGGGGAGGGGGTAGCTGCAAGATGGTGCGTATTTATCAATTAAATCTCACGTGAAAATATAAATGCACAGCACAAAATCTTCACAAACGCGCGTGCGCGCGCGCACACACACGCACACACACACACACGAGTGTGTGGGATTGGCTTCCTTCGTAATCCTGAGGAGGATTACATACATCGTTCTGAGAGGGAGACCAGACCGGCAAAGGGGAGAGGGATCCACAACAAAAAGGTACAGAACTCAGCTTCAGGAGCGAAAAACAAACCAAAACCCACTCGCTCGGAAGCTCAGTGGCCCACAGGGTCAGGCCTCTGCCAACGCTGCCATGCCAGCTCCCTCCTGCCCTCCTCCCCTCTCCACCCCAGCCACACAGGCTCACCCTCAGCCTCTCCCTGCAGCCCCAGGACCTTTGCACGTGCCGGTCTCCCCAGCTCGCTGGTCCCCTGCCCAAAGCCGCGTCGACTTTCTGACATCCTGCTCGCCCTTGGGGCGTCCGCTCCGTCATCTCTTCCTCCCGTCCCTCCAGACCACGCTTAACTTCACTTTCAGAGCGATGTCCACCCAAGCAAACATTTTCTGCCGTTCTGGGAGATCATCTGCTGAACATGTGCCCTTCTGGACTGTGCACTCTGTGATGAGAGCTACTGCATCTGCTAAATCTTCAACCCCTTGGCAATGATTAGGAAGAGAAAACATTCGCCGACTGCCTCGCGTCCCATATTCCTAGTGTATGCACCTCCCCATCCCCGCGGGGTGTCAGGAGAACGTTCCTGCAGCCTGAACAGCAGGGCGGGCCCTGCCTTCTGCCCTGGAGCCCCGAGGGGGCGGGAGACCGAGGATCTCAAGAGCCCGTCTGCCTCTCGGCCAGCCCAGCTCTGCCGCGTGCTGGCTGTGCGCTGTGTGACCCTGGACTAGTTCCGTCTCTTCTCTGTGCCTCAATTTGCTTCTCTACAAAATAAGGATAATGAGTTAACATGCTTAAATGAGCCATTGTGCAAAGGGGTTAGGACAGCGCCTGCCGCAGGGTGTCCACCGTCAGCGCGTGATGTAGCGATCCGCTCCGCGGCCCCTCGTGACCTGGCTCCGCCCTGCCCTGCTGGACCCAAATTCCGTCGCATCCACTATCTCCCCGCTGAACCCACACTCCGCGTTCCTTGCTTCATGGAACAGCTCGTCCTCCTTCCCCCCAATGCTCCCCTTTGGCCTCCAACCATTCCTGGGACACACTGTTCTCCCCACTCAAAACGTCCTGCCCCAAACCTGCCCTCTCCTCGTCCTACAACACCCAAGGGCTATGCTCACCGAGAACCTTCCAGGCTTCTCGGAGGACCCCAGGCCCATGGCGCCTTGTAGGGGTGGCCCTGGATGCAGAGTATGTCACTGTGGAACACAGGGGCCAAAAGCATGGCCTCTGGGGTGACCGCCCCTCACTTGGCTATGGACTAGCTGGGTGACCTTTAGAAGGACACATAACCTCTCTGTCTTACCTTAAAATGGAGGCAAAGTGGGACCTATCACTCAGGGTGTCCTGAGAATTAGAGATAGTGAGTACCCAAAACACATCGGTTCTCATAAAGCAGTTCCCCTGTCTGCACACCCCACTAAATTAGGGACCCCCGTGGGGCACGGTAGTCTCTCAGTTGGCGTGGCCTTGAACCCCTCGTGTCAGAGCCTGAAAGCGCGAGAGGCCGTTAGGTCCCAGGCAATTACTACAAGCGACGGAGTCAGCCGGGGCAGGGACGGAGCACGGCCCGCGCAAGGCGGGGTGGCACCTGGCGCTCGGCAGCAGGGAGGGCATCGAGGCACGGTGGGGACCACGGCGCACCGGGCAGCCCGCGCCCCGCTCAGAGGCTGCGGTCACTCCAGCTGCTCTGGCGCCCTCGGAAACGATGAGTCTGGGGTTGCCCGATTTTTGAGTTTTTCGAGAGAAGCCAGATTTCTGGACTTCTACTGTGAGGTCTTGACATTTCTCAATGCCGGCCACTACTTTTGCCTCCACACTGCCCAGTGGAGAGCCAGCCCCGACTTACCATGGTGATGCCCAAGAGGGTTGGGCTGACCAGAAACACGGGGGCTGGAAACTTGCCCCAACTTCTTTCCCAGAAAGAGTAGAAGAGTTCTGCCCAGCAGACAATCCACAGCAAAAACCCCAAGGCCTGGAAGAGAAGCACAGACACGTCTTACGATGGGTAGCACTAGAACATTCCCCAGCTCAGCCTCAGGGGGACCAGCCAACCCCTAGACTACCGGCTGTGGTCCTCGGATACAGCACATCTCCTCTGGAGCCCAGGTAAATGCCAGGTAGGGTAAGCCACCATCTGGACCATCTCTCGCTGGTCAATAACCAGGCGTGACTCTCTTTGGCCACTCTTTGCCTCAATACCTGAAAACTCGGGAGCTCAGCCTAGAGCTTACCTATAGGAACAATCACAGCTGCTGGCCTAAGGCCCCTCTCGCAAGAGCCATTCATTCAACAACGTTCATCCGGCCAAAATTTATTAGCGGCCTACTATGGGCCACAGAGTTTTCAAGGTGCCCAGGATCCGAGAGTGAACAAAAAAGAAAAAAAGTGGCCTGCCTTTGTGGAGCTGAGATTCTAGTGAAAGGAAACAGGCAAGAAACAGCCAGATACACATTATAACACCAGGGAGTAATAAGCGATATAAGGAAAAATAAAAGAGGTAAGATAAGGGTGGTCGGGGAAAGCCTCTCTGATCAGGTGACGTCTGAGTGAAGAGCCAGAAGTGAATATCTGGGGGAGAGAAGAAGCCGGGCAGCGGGAACAGCACGTGCAAAGGCCCTGGGGTGGGACCGCGCCAGGTAGGGTCAGGGCTGCTGCAGGAGACAGGAGAGCAGCCTGGGGCCAGGCCGAGCTGGACCACTGTGAAGACCTCCTGAGGGCCTCCCGATTGATTGATTGATCGATCGATCGATCGATCGCAGTGAAAAGCCACCGGGAGGGTCTGCGAGCAAGGCAGGACCAAAATAATGATTTCCATTTTAAAGGCAGATGTTGTCTCCCGAAAAAAATATAAGAGCGCTCCCGGAGATCGAAGGAAGATGTTAGATCTAGCTCGGGATGGGAAAATAGATCCCGCTTTAAGATGGGCTTGAATTGTGATGTTGTAGGCAAAGTAAAATCATTCAAGTTTTCCTGTTTGCCGAGGGTTTATGGGACTAAGCCTTGGGAAATGAGGCTTTAAAAAAAATCGCTGAGAGAGAGGTGCAATTATAAAATTTAAATTGCCTCTAGGGTGTGTTGTTAAGTACCTGCAGATACTCAGACAATGTCAAAGCTACACTGAGTTACAGGGGCCATCCTCTCTGACTCCTAGGTAATCTGCCTTACATACCAGCCCTTCCACTTCCCAGGTTCAACTCAGTGCCTCTGAAATTATTTGTCATGTCTTATTTTTTTTTTTTAGCATAGACTGGGAACACTTGAAAACTCAGATACCGGAGGTAGTACCAGCAAGTGTTCAGCAGAAACTAACTCCATAAATAAATGGAATTCAACTCCACACGTGCCGTGTTCAAGCACACTTAGGAAGCAGCCTATTTTTAAAATGTCTTCTTTAAATGTAAATATTTGAATGAAGTTTTTGTGTTCGATGTATTCATCTGCTGTATCAACCACGGTTTCAGAATTTACCTTTTGAACAAGTTGGCTTCAGAATCTGTAAAATGAACCAAGAATCTTGTGTGTCAAAGTAAGACGTGTGAGAATAACGTGTCCATAAAACATGGGTCTTGCAAGCACACACACACACACACACCCCTACGGAGATGCATGCTAAGTCAGGGAGAGAAAGTGGGATGAGGAGCTTGGTATGCACATGCTCTTGACGAGCCTTCCCCTCAAGGACTTACTCTTCACAGGGGAAAAATCCAGTAACTGTGTCCTGCAGAAAACAGATGCCACTTTGGCGAAATGATCAAAATTCACCCAACAACGAGTGGGCTACTGTACGTCCCCAGATGTAACGGCCTGAGAACCTGACATCCTTCTCACACTTTTCCAGCCAGATGTGAGCCCCCTGACTCTGATCATAAGGAGATACTATACAAGCCCGAGCCGAGGCCTCACTCTAAAACCACAGGCCCACATTCTTCGACTATGTCAGCGTCATAAGACACACACAAAAAATGGTGATGAGGTGAGGTCTGCCAGATTAAAGAATAGTAAGAAGGCCACAGGACTGACTCCTGGTAAAGCACGACCTTGGGGAGAAAAAGGCTCGAAAAGACACTACTAGGGTGATTGAGAAAACTGGAATACAGACAGATTTTGTAAAAAAAAAGAAAAAAAGAAAAAAAAAGTTGCGTCCATATCACATTTCCTTTATTTAATAACTGCACTGTGGTTACATTAAGAGACTGTCCTTGCTTTAAGAAGACACACGGAAGAATTAAAAGGGTCAAGGGGCATTACGGCTACCTATTCTTGAGTGATTCAGAAACAATAAAGAATAGGTGTATGTGGAGAGACCAAAAGCAAATGGTGAAACAAATATGGCAAAATGTTAACATTCTGTGACTATGGGTAACAAGTATCCAGGGCTAGGAGAAGTTCCCAGTGTTACTGTTGCAACTTTCTGTAGCTTGAAATTATTTCAAGATAAAAAAAAAAAAAAAAAAAAAAAAAAAAAAAAAAAAAAACAGAAAACTTTTTCAGTAAAAAGATATCCTTGGTCCAGTAGGAAGACCCCCCTGATCACCTCCTGACAACATTTTGAGATAGAGCCTGTCATTCCCAGTGTAGGCCACAGGCCACGGCTCGGGGAGGCTAAGAAACACACGCCAGGTCCCAAGGCCAGGAAGGGGCAGAGCCAGTACCTGAACCCACGGCTGAACCCGCCGCCCCCAGCACGACCCCGCCCCCAGGATGACTTACAGTTTTGGCTTTGTTGAGGTGTGTCATCTGAATGTAGCCTCGGTCGTGGTGGGAGAGATACAGGAAGTAGAAGGGGAAGCAGACCCAGAGGTAAGCACAAGGCGCCCACGCGAGGACGGTGTTCTGAAAGCACTTGGTGAAGTCGGGGTTGCTGGTGTTCCACGTGACGTTCCACTCCTGCGGGCACAACCACACGCGCGGGGTCAGCGGGGCGCACCGAAGAGAGTCGGGGGCCCGCCCGCGTGGCGCGCGAAACTGGCAGGCACTGGGATCAAGAAAACGGACGATGGACAGGGCCCCGACGCCCGAGGCCCTCCCGGGCCGAACGTGCCAACTGGGAAAAGCGGTAGCTAGAAAGACTACGACCGGAGGAACCAGGGGCAAAGGCGTGCCTCGCGGCCGGTAACAGGCTCAAGGGAGCGGCGGCAAGTGCCGTTCTTCCACGAAACATGGAGACGGCCACTGACGGGAAGAGTCCTGGGTCACGTGAATCACTCCCCCTCTACTGTCTTGTGAGTCGAGGGCTTCCTAATCTTTAATGGCATCACACATCGCCACCGCCACCATCACCACCTCCATCGAGGTATCGGATGGGGACTAGACTTCTTAGGCGGATCAATCACTTTGTAAGTGATCTAAATGTCTAAACACTATGCTGTGCACCTGAAACTAATGTAATATTGAGTATCAACTGGAATTGAAAACAAACAAACCAACCACCATCGTTATCACGAATAACACGCAAACTGCAGTTCTACGTGCCCGGCCCTATTCGAAGTGTTTTATATGTGTCGCCTCCTTTAATTCTCTAAGTGCTTTATCCTTCGTCAGATGGGACAAGTGAGGCCCAGCGAGGCCCAGTGATCTGTCCAATATCACACAGCTGCTAAGATTTGGAGGCGAATTCCAACTCAGGCACTTTGGTTCTGGGGTTCCCTGCGTTTTGCCACCAAGCTATGCAGCCTCAGAAACAAATTTGCTTTAAGGACTTTTATTTCTTAAGAAACTATCTGCATGTTGTTAAAGAGACAAGACAAACAGATAAATAGATACATACGTATACAGATCAAGAATATCTGCCCAAGAATAAACTTCGACCAGCCGTTAGACTTTGGTAATGAAGAATTTAAGTCCCATAGACCACTTACACCACTTTAAGAAAGTCGTTTTACCCTATCTTGGGGTCTCAGTTTCCTGTCTCTACCTTGATTAGGTCAGGTAAATTCAGAGGTCTGAAATGTGGGAACGTCAGGCCAATTTGCCCCACAAATAGTTTGTTATTGTTGTTGTTTTAAGCAGGTTTTTTAAAAAAAATTGTTTAGATTATATGCCAATATTTCAAATCAGGAAATTTCATATAAAAATTTGAATTTCGGGATTCTCAAATAGATCAGAAAATCTGGCAGCACTGGGCCCATACTGCTGTTTCACGATCATCAGCAAGAGCCAGAAAGTAGCCAGTCTTTGGATAAGGGCCACGTGTTCTGGCTGGCCGGTCCCCAGGAGCCCACTTTTCTCCTAGCCTTCTCTCTCCACCACTGGGTACTGCTCTCTCCAGATTTCTGACCCTAACAGCCTTCCTGCAATCAGATGAGAGACACCAGCAAGGAACTCCGAGGAACCCGTGATCGAACGGCTTCACGCAAGCTTCCAAGCTACGTCGATGATGAATGTTAAAGAGGAGATGAATGTTAAAGATGGGAACGAGATCATTTCACGTAGAGAAAACGTGTGACAATCAACGTGATCAAAACAGGTGTCCCAAGCATCCCAAAAAAAGAGACCTAGTCCTGCATAACAATGTGAATATACTTAACACAACCGAAGTGCGTATTGAAAAACGGTAAAGATGACTAAAAAAAAAACAAAGAATTTGACTTAAAAAACAAAAAATATATGTATGGAGAAAGTGCCTAAACCGGTTCTTCAGAAATAGAATTGATAAAACAGTTCTATGATACAAAAGGTTATTTTTCCAGAACCAAGAAGAAGCAATGAAATGCAAACTTTCAAAGATTAACACACAAAGGGATTTAGGCTGGAAACTTCTAAACACAAAGAAACCCTAAAAAAGGACAAAGATCAAGCCTCTATGAATTTAGGTATCTGGAAGACAGACAAACGGCCTCAGGCAGAAGTGATGTATATCAAAGACTGATTATTTCAACTACTTTCACACCACTTATAGTTCTTCAGATGATGGTGAAAAAAGGGATTTGACCGTTGGTGGTTATTATATACGGCAGTGGTCCCCAACATTTCTGGCACCAGGGATCGGTGCGCCTGTGAGAATCTAACGCCTGCTGATCTGAATTGGAGCTGAGGCGGTGAGGCCAGCCCCGGGGAGCGGCTGCAGATACAGATGGAGCTTCGCCAGCTGGCCTGCTGCTACCCTCCCGCTGGGCGGCCACAGACTGGTATCAAGGGTTAGGGACCCCCGGTATACGGAACAGTTTCTCAGCGGCTGTCAGAAAAAGCTCATTCCAAAGGATTTGCCTTTCTAATAAAACAATGCTGGAGCTTGATACAATGCAATTAGTTACGTAAATGAGAAGCTCAGTTTGTGTTTGAGACATTTCAGTAACCCCAATTATTTCTTGCCTAGACCATTACCTGCTTCAAGCCCCTCTGGGCCCTGCTTAGTCCTCCCCCAAACAGCCAAAGTTATCTTATCGATCCATACATCCATACGTGCATCCACAGATACTCTACCCACGCATTCGCAAACCCACCCATCCATCCACCCACCCATCCACTCACCCATCCACATGGCAACACATCCCTCCATCAATCCATCCATCTATCCACCCATCCCCACACCCACCCGTCCACATCTCCCTATTTATTTTTAATAAGTAATATATTTATGTGCTAAAACTTTTTCAAACTACACAAAATGCTATACTGTGAAAAATGAAAAATAAGTCTTCTTCCCTAAACTTACAGCCCACCATGCCATCCCACAAGCAAAGGTAGCATTGCTAACGTCTTAGATATATATTCTTCTACTTGCTTTTTGCTCTTAATAATAGGTCTTAAAAATCACCCCCGCACATGGACAGTCTCCTCCTTTTCCATGCCGGCTGCTTGATACTCCACGGTGTGACGGACTTGCCTGTATTTACTCAGTCTCCTGCCAGCTGGAATTGGGTTGCTCTTACAAACAATGCAGCAGTGAATAAACAACTGCTAAGCACCTTGCATTGCACACAAACAAGCATATTTGCACGATCGCGCTTTATTACAGTGAACCTGCTGGCCAAAGGGTGCACACATTTAAAATTTAGACAGACGCTGTCCTCCAAAACAATACCATCAATTTATACCCTACCTCACAAAGTATAAAAGGCAACTACTTCTCAAACGACTTTGTGTGATAAGCTTTTGACCTCTGCTAATCTGATAGTAGGAAATATCTCACTGTAGCATAACTTCCTTTTCCCTTGATGATAAGGGAAACAAAAGATCTTTCCCTATGTGCTTAAAAGGAGGAAAATGCATACTTGCATGCTTGCATTAACGGGCAGGACAGATCCCAACACCCACTGTCCTCTGGGTAATGGCCTCCAAGGGCTTCCGATTGCCTCTGGGAGCTGATCTCCGCTGTGGCTCCTGAGGCCCCCGCACATTCAAGGCCTGTCTGTTTCTTCCGCAATGTCTCCTGCCCTATTCCCCAGTATGTCAGCTAAGGCATGCGCTTACGTAAGCCTTTGCCAAGCACGCTGTCAGATGCTGTTCAAGGCACCGGGCGTTCAGGAAGGCCATGGTCTCTGCCTGTGAGGCCCCCCTCAGCTGCAGATCACATGACTGCTTCTCTGAGATACCTCTCGCTACATGATCCCCGCAGTGCCTATCGTAACAAACTCCTATTCATCCTTTGAAACCCGACTCAGGTACCTCCTTAAAAAGTCTTCCTCCTCACCCCGCAAACCATCAGCCTCCCTGCAACCTCCATGTCTCCCCCCAACCTCCACGCCTCCGCGCAACCTCCACCCCACCCGCCCAAACCCCGCAATGCCTTTCTTACATGTCTGTCCATGCCTCTGTCCTGCGAGGGCCTCAGGGCCAGAATCATGCCGTATTTACCTTTGACCCCTATCCCCCTAACCAGTAGGTCCCCAGGGGTTAATAAGTAAACAAATGGTACACAAATCATGCCTTTCTTCCTCCTTAGCATTATTTCCGACTTTTCTTTTTTTAGAAAAAATAACAACAACAATCCATTTAAGTAGAACCTGGCACTGACCCCTGGCTCTCTGGTCAAGTGGAAGTGGATTACAATGAAAGCCCTGACCTTGTGTGAACCTGGGCAGGTCATTTAACCTCTCCAAACCTCCGTCTCCTTGTCAGCAAACCAGTCAAAAAAAACACACGAGCCTTGGGACAGACAGTGTGATAAGAATCTTGCATGGGGCTGGCAGTCCTGAGACAATAAATGGTGGCTATTAGTAGCAGCTGCTAATAATTAATAATAATAATTGCCACCACTACCACCAGCACTACCCAGAATCAGGAAGCTTAAAGGACAAAGAAAAAAGCTCAAGTTAAGAAGCGAGCAAGAGGAAATCGGGGAGAACTCAGGACACAGGGTTCAGGGCAGGAGAGACGGGAGACCTGCAGGAAGGCGTTGACTCTGCAGAGAGCCGCTTCCTGCTCGAAGCCAGGGGGCCGGCCTTGACCCGGAGGGCAGAGACGACAGGAGGGGGAAGGAGGCACAAGGGGGCACGGAAAGGGGAAATCCGACCGTGAACGAGAACTTTCACTGCTGCCGAAGACAGACGACGAGGCCGTCCTGCCTCCGGCCCCTGCACAGCCTCAGTCGCTGCTCCCGTCACGGCCAACGGTGGCCCTGACCACAGCTGCCGCAGTCGTGCAGATAAGAGTGTTGGCGGGGGGGGGCCTCCTGCGTGTCCCTCACTGGCTGGGGCCCTGATGTTTCCTCTGTCCAGAGGGACTCCCTCACTACCCCTGGAGAAAAGCAGTGTGGCCCTCTCTATGTGGGGTTTTGGGGGGAAACAGCAAATGCTGAGGTCTGGCAGAAGGCGTAAGGAAGGAAGATTCACTGAGTCTGCCGGTCGCTCACTGCCCTTGACCCCAGGGAGGACAGCCACTCCCCGTCTTTCTTCGGTGGGGGGGGGGGGGGCTCCGCCTCCTAATGCAGGGAGCTTCGGAGGTCGAGCTGGTCAGACATCCCTGCTCTCCGAGTCTGCGAACAGTAGGTCCACTGCCAGGAAACGAAATTGAGCCCTGGGCCATCAGCGCTGGGCCAGGCTCTGCACCAGTCAACAGAGAAAGCACATCACCCGACACCCCGCCTGAGGCGTCTCTTCACGAGACACCGCCAGCCCTTACTCACCATCCACGTGCCCCCCCCCGTCCCCTCCCCCCAGCCCTGATACCCAAGGATCCGGAAGACACGTCCGCTCGGGCCGTGACCTTGGGGAGTTCGCGAAGCTTCCATTACGTAGCGTCACCTCACGCCATCTCTCTCTCTGGGCGGAATAATGACAGCCAACATGCCTGAGCCCAGACCTAAGTCTCCCATGGACAGGAGCCCCCAAAGGCCTCACAGGCGGAGGCGCTGCTGTCCCCCCACCTCACAGATGAGGAAGCGCGGGCACCAGGAGACACACACACGGCATCTTCCCGCAGGTCACGCTGTGGCGGGGACCTGCTGCCCCCGCCACTGGCCACAGCCCCTGGCCCTCTGCGCTCAGCCACCCGCTCCGGCAAAGCTCCAGAGCTCTGTCCTTTTCGGCCTCCGCCAATCGGCGGCCCTTGCCCCGCGTGCTAGTGATGAGTTCTGGAACGGGCGGGCGCTCGACCCGAGACAAGCCAGTCACAGCAAAGACACAAACCCGCTTGTCCCCAGTGATACCGGATGATGTGTGCGGTTGACGGACATCTAGGGAAGCGCCAAGGGCTGGGAGGGAAAGGGGAGGACAAAGCTGACATCACACGACGTGGACGTGAAAGAAACTGGTGCTCGGGGTCGCTGGGGGCTGCTGGATCACGCTTCGCCTGCCGCCCACCCTCCCCTGGGCTTCCCCAATAAACCTGTATTGTTTACGCCACTTTAAGATGAATTTGCCTTCACAACACAAAGCTTCCTGGTAATACAAGTTCCGATCCCCTGTGTCTATCCCCCTTGTCCCTTTTCTTCTCTATTCACTGTGACTTTAGACAACTTACTTAACCTCTCTGAGCCTCATCTATGACGAAGGCTCAGAATACCAATCTCCTAAAGCTATTCTAAAGAGTAAATAAGGTTATATACACACGGCTCAGTGTCACATATTAACATCCAATAGTTATTGACAATAATTTTAATTTTAATTCTCATGTCAGTCAAAAGAAAAAGTGGAGTTTATGGCAGTGAACTCTTAATGTGATTATATTATATTATCGTCGATAATAATAATACCACCTAGCTTTAACTGCGTTCTGTGCGCCAGACACCTGTTTCTGTGCATTTTATATAAACTGACTCATTTAATCGTCATGATCAACTAGGACACTGAGACACAGAGGTGTCAGATAACTTGCGTAAGATCACACAGCTTGCACGTGACGAGGCTGGGGCGCAAGGCGAGGAGGCCCGACTGCTGACCCACGTGGGCGCGCACACCCTGATCCCTAGTGATGGGTAACGTACGAGCTTTAACAGGGAAATCGGAGACAAGAGGAAGATCTGAGTCCTCAGACCAGCACGAAGTTCAGAACCAATTACCTACACCCATTCTCCGTGGCTGCTGTTACAAATTACCATAAACTCGGCGGCTTAAAACGACACAGTTTTTTCCCCACACGGTGCTAGAGGTCAGAAATCTGACGTGGGTCTCCGGAGGCGACATCGAGGTGTGGGCAGGGCTGCATCCCTTTTGGAGGTTCCATGTCTTGGCCGTTTCCAGCCTCAAGAGGCCGCCCACATTCCCGGGCTGGTGGGCCCTTCCTCCACCTTCAAAGCCAGCGGCATCAGGCCAAGTCCCTCTCATGCCGCCATCTCTCTGAGTCTCCCTCTTTCACCTACAGGGACCCTCGTGATGACCGTGGGCCCACCCAGGCAATCCAGGGTGATCTCCCACCTCAAGGCAAGCCGATGAGCAATCTCAGTTCTACCTGCGGTCCTCGCTCCCTTTGCCACGTAACCTGACATATTCACGGGTTTCAGGGATTACGTCGTGGACGTCTCTGGGCGGCCCGTTATCCTGCCTGCCACACCCCCCCCCCCCATCAGGCTGAGTCTGGTCCAGATGGTTGACCAGCCATCTCACCTCAGCCATGCTCGTCACAGAAGCACCACGTACCAGGCATCTCCTCAGCCGGGGCCTCCGAGGGCCCCCACACCCTGCTGCTCCGGCCTGGCCGACGCAGCTCCTGAAGGAACACGTAGCCCAGGCCTGCAGAGACGAGGGCAACAGCCCTGCCCAGGACGCAGGCAGGACAGTGGGGAAGGCTGCAGAGAGGAAAGTGGGTGGAAAACGGGCTGGGGACGTGACTGTACATATCAACGGCTGCTCAGTGTCACCGGTGTCTGGCAGTGAGAGCTGCTCTGATGCTCTTTAGGAACAAGCACCTACTATGCACCAGTTGTCCCACGAGGGTCTGAACGAACATCCACTTTCTCGTTCGATTGTCTCAGTAACTTGCAATGGCCAGGTGTCTATTGCTCAGTGGACAATTATTTATGGGGACTCTACTATGTGCCAGCATCAGTTGGAGGTAAAGTTTCCACGCTGAGTTTCATTCTATCGCGAGAGGTGAATAAACGACGACATGGATGCCTTACGACGAGAATCCTGAAGGGTAAAAGAGGCAGAGAATGACGGCGGGAGGTGGGTGCCATTTATATATCAGGTGGACCGAAAAGGCCTCTGGGCCAGGATGACATCTGAGCAAAGGCCTGAAGGAAAGGAAGAAGGATGTGCCACACGATAAAAAATGCAAATGTACTAGGGTTCCCATTTTAAATCAGCATGAAAGGGCATGTAGGATGCTGATCTGGGCAGGGAAGTTTTCTTAGAAGGATACAGGAAAAACAGAAGCTAACTGATTATCTGCAGGGGGTAGGGCTGGAGCTGGTGAGAGGAAGCAACTATTAGTTTTTGTTTTATTATCTTTTGCACTGTTGGAATTTTTCACTCTGCCTGTATTCCTTCTAACATAATAATGACGATAGCAAAGCAAGCTCACAAATAAACAAACGGCAGCAGCAGGCATGTAAAGGCGGAAATCTCTAAACGCTGAGCTGGGAGCTAAGAGAAAGCACATGTTTATTTGGCCGCCTATAATAATGGCAACAGTTGGCCGGGCCGGGCCGGGCCGGGCCCCATGCTGTTTTCCAAGCATGAGTCCGTGTAAACCTCACAACGGCCCTACGAAGTCAGCCCCACAAACTCCCCTGTGTCAGGCAAGGACTCTGAAGCCCAGAGAGGTTAAGAACTTGTCCAGGCTCACAGAGCCAGGAAGAGGCAGAGCTGGGATTTGAACCCATGGAGACCCAGGCACCGACTAAGCTCTTAACTCCTGGGTTCTACCACCACTGGGCCAGAGGCTTGGAACGCTAAGGGCCTGGCAAGGTCAAGTGGCCTCACCGCCCTGCCTGAGGCAGCCTGGAAGGCAGTGAACGCGAGGGCAGGGTTTCATTCATTCGCTCGTTCATTCCATCATACGATGTTTGTTGAGCGCCTACTACGTGCCGGGCTGTGAGCTAATCATGAGGCTGTGGAGATGACTCGGACACAGTCCCTGCCCTCTGAAGACTCTCGGCCCACTGAAGATACAAGCCACAAATCAAAACACAACCGCGAAGGGCAAACACCTGCGAAAAAGGAAAGGGGAAGGCTGCTGGGACGGCCGGCATCCAGTGGGGGTCTGAGAAGGTGACATTTCGGCAGACTGGGAGGGCCGGGAGGGGCCAGCCATGCAGAGATCGAGGGGAAGCGTGTGCGAGGCACGGGTCGCCTTCTCATAAACGGAGTGAGGGGCCAAGGGAGAGAAGGGAAGGGAATAAAGAAAATAAAAACACAAGAGAGACGGGGACCCCGGCACAGGTGACCCCGGCACAGGTGAGCTCGGACCGGAATCCACTCGCGCCCGCTCACTCGCCTCTCGGCCTCAAGAAAACGGGCTAACGTCTCCCACCCCGGGTCTCCCTCGTGTGCGAAACAGGACTGATGGTGGAACCTACTATGTGCAGGGGCGGGGTTCAGCGCTTAGCTCGCCCAGAGCCGGCTAACAGGGGCGGGGCTGGGGACAGCACAGGGCAGGCTGCTGGCTCAGCATCGCCAGCTGCTTTGCAAGGTACCAACCCGACGGGCCGAGCCTCAGGCCAGTAACAGTAATGACGGTGGCACTGAGACGGCAGCTCTTAGGAAGCCCTGGCTCGTACGGCCAGTGTCTCGTGCACCGTTCCCTTTCATCGCCGGAGCCCCCCGGTGAGGTAGGCACTGTCTTACTCCCATCTTACAGAGAGGGACCTGGGCAGACAGAGGTAGAAGACTTGCTGGAAGGTACACAGGAGGACCTGGCGGAGCCTGGGTCCAAACCCAGAGAGGCCGGCTCCAGAGCCCCAGGGCACAGCCGAGGATGAGGGCTGCGGGGGGAGGAACAGTGCAGAGACACCGCGGGGGGGTGGGGGGGGGAGGCGATGGGCCATTAGTGAAGCCGTATGCAGAACCAATACAGCTGCCAAGGTCGCAGGGGAGCTCGGAAGCAGAGGCGAACTAAGAAAAGGCATGCTGGGCAGCTCACACGCAGGTCAGGGCACCCGCTGGGCTACGGGCCTTAATCCTGTTTACAGAGCCAGCACGGGGCCGGCCGCCTGCCCTGCGAGAGAGAGAGAGGGCGCTGGCAGGCGAAGGTGGGCCAGAGCCATCGCCACGCTGGCTGGCAGCGAGGCCCCTCGCCCGCTGCCGGGCTGAGCTGTGTGACCTTCCCTCGCCCGCTGACTCACCAGAGCTAAGAATAAAGCCCAGAAACGGGGGTAGGGAGGGAGGGCAGCTTCCGGACCTCACCCCCAGCACCCGGGAAGGCAGGGCAAAGAGCCCCGAACCCTCGCCGGACCCGCACGCCTCGGCGAGAGAGGAGCAGGAGGCGCGTGCAACACCAGGACTCCTGTCTTAACAAGGGCTCCGGGGCCGGGCAGACCACAGCCGCCGGTCGCTGGGGTCCGAACGTCAGCGGTGGGCAGCCTGCTCAGACCTGCGCCGAGAGGCCTCCCTGCAGGGCCCTTCCCTGCAGGGCACACACGTGTCCCCACTCTCTCTGTCCAGCCCCGGCCACTTGCTGAGTTCGTCTCCAGGGACCTCCTCTCCTCTCCGGAGCGTCACCGAATCCCCCACTGGGTCACGTCCCGGGGGCCCGCGAGGGGTCAGGCGTGTGCCGAGCACAGGAGGCGTGTGTCTGGGGACGCAGCAGGAAGCAGGATTGACGGCATTCTTCCATTTACTGAGCACCACCGCCAGGTGCTGAGGACCTGGGCATGAAGAGGAGGCAACGGGCCTGCCCTCCCGGACCTGACACCTGACAAGACGTGGAGGGAGGGAGGGAGGGAGGGAGGGAGAGGGAGAGGGAGAGAGAGAAGAAAGGCTCAGAAAAGGAGGCCTCCCTGAAAAGGTGAACTTGTCAACGGAAACAAGGAAGCCGCAGGGGACAGCGAGGATGGCAAGTGCAAAGGCCCTGAGGCACAGGTGTATCTGGCATATTTTGGAGCAATAACAAAGAGGCCAACACGACGTAACGATAACGGGAGAAGTAGTCAGGGAGGAAGGCAGGGGACAGGCAGGGACAGACCGTGTAAGACTCGCAGGCCACTTTCGAGTGACATGGGACCACGGATTTCGCGGGTCATCGTCTGATTTGCGGCTGCGCACAGCGGTTCTCCACTGGAGGCCAGCCCGTCCCTTCCCCGCAGGAACTCTGGAAACCATGGCTGGCGTCACTGCTGCAGTGGGGGTGGGGGAATGCGACTGGAATAGTGTGGGCAGAGGCCAGGGAGGGGCACAGGGCAGGCCCCCGTGACAGAGAGCCACGCGGTGCCGAGAAACCCTATGCTCGCAGAATCCCTGACCTCACCAAGTTTAGAACCACGCTCCCCATCAGGAAGATGGGGATGCGGCTCCTCACCACGTGACACCGGGCAAGCAACCCAGTGCAGACCCAGGTAAGACGACGCACACACGCGCCTAACTGAACCCGGCCAGAGCGGCCGTCCGCAAACGCCACCGTGCTATCGTGACTCCTCACGGGTCCCGCTCTCGTCGTGGCCCTTCCGTACTTCTGAGCTCCTACTATGTGCCAGAAACTAGGCTGGCCGGGTGCAGCAGGTGGAAGAGCCCCCCCCCCCCCGCAAAGAACATCCACTTCCCGGTATCCGGGACAGGTAAGCTGCCCGACACGGTGAAAGGGACGTGGCAGACGGGATTTGGCGCAGGATCTGGAGGTGGGAGAACCTCCGGCGACACCCAGGTGGTGCCCCGGACTCGCGAGGGAGTCATAAGGGAAGAGGGGGCGGCCAGAGGGTCAGCGTCAGGGAGGGAGACGTGAGGTCAGAGCGAGGCAGGGCCACCGGTCAGGGAACGCAGGTCGCCTCGCGGAAAATGCCGAGAGCCTCCGGAAGCCACGCCGCCTGCACTGCGTTTTGGACTTTTGACCTCGAGACTCTAAGAGAACAAACCTGCGCTGCTTCGGGCCGGAAGTCTGCGGTCAATCGTCACAGCGGCCACAGGACACTCGTACGGCCGGCGACGCGGACGGAGCCAGCAGGGGACCAAGCTGGCGCACAAGCTGACGCTCGCTCACACCGCCCGACGCCCCGCCCCGGTGCGGGCCGCGGCCCTGACCTGCAACGCTCTCCAAGGACGGCATCCGGAAAGGGTGGAAAACACGGACTTTTAAATTCCACTTTGATCGTCAACGCGTGACTCAAAGTTTCACATGCATGCGTGAGTGTGTATCGTGTGTGTGTGTGTGAGGATACAGGAAAAAGTTCCTCTGCCTCCCTCTCCCCCACGAGCCCCGGCCCCTCTGCCGGGTCCCAGACACCCTGTCCCCACATACGGACGCAGCCACATTGGCGAGTTTCTTGTCGCTTCTGGATTCCTTTGCACGAAGACAAGCAAATACAACTGCCTGTTCTGATGCGCCCCTTCCTCTACACAGGACGTAGCGTAACAAACACGCCAACTAGATCTTGATGTTGTCACTTAAAAATTAGGTCCCGGAGGCCGGCCTTGTCCTCGCTCCAAGCTTCCTTCTGAAAGCATCCCCGCTTCTCCCCGGAACGAGTGGAGCGCACTGTGTTTACGCGAGTCCCTCCTGCCTGCCACTTGGACTGCTGCCAACCTTCTGCTATTCCAAACAATGACCCAATGAATTCCTTCGGAAACTACCCCCGAAGCTAAACACACACACACACACACACGCACACGCACACACGCGCACAGGAAAGCCCGAAGACCAGCGGGCTTTGCCCCATCGCTCCTAAGCCTCACAGGCGGACACCAGGCAGCTCAGGTGGTGTTTGATAACCCGGGGATCAGCACTGGGGGGTTGGGGGACGTGGGCGGTTATTGATCAAAGGGTACGAATTCCGGGTGTGAGACGAACTGATTTCTGGGGATCTAACGCACAGCCCGGTTAACTATCATTAACAATACCGTAGTGTACACTTGAAAGTCACTACGAGAGCAGATCTTAAACGTTCGCAGCACGAAAAAAAAACAAAAAAAACCCACGATGGGCAATACATAAGGCGAGCGATCTTAACCATTTCACAAGACATCCGCGTATCGAATCACCAGTTGTGTACCTTACACAATTATATCTCAGTAAAGCTGGGGGACTAAAAAATAAAATAAACTCAGGTTTTCCTGGACCCCACTGGTTTTCATTACACTTTTTTTTTTGTTAAATGTGGCTACCAGAAAATTAAACCCCTGTGTGTGGCCCGTGCTGCATTTCTATCGGACAGTGCCCATCTACCCACTGAAAGGTAGAGACGTCAGAGAACTGGCAGCCTGTGGTTTTGCTGCAATAGGACACAGCCACGGCCTTTCATAAACGCGAAGTCCTTTTAGTAATTAGAAATCATAAAGTGACGCTCCACTAGGAAGTATGGGATTCACTCTGCTCGCTCCACACCTGACAAGTATTTATTCGAGTTACCTGGGCAATGACCCCAATCCCCCAGCAGGTGGCCCACTGCCCCTCTAGTCCACCCTCCACACAGCGGCCAAGAGGGTAGCGTCCCCCTGCAGCCCTGAACCGCTCGCGCTCTGCCAAGGAGGCTTCGCTGCAGCCCCTGCGGGCGGCCCCGCTCGCTGACCCGCACCGCTGCCGGCCTCCGGGCCTTTGCGCAGTCGGTCCGGGCGCCCCTCTCCGCCTCGCTGCCCCGACTGCAGCTCAGAAGCGTCCTCAAAGGGGCCTGCGCACCCCCCTTCTCACACACGCCAAAGCCCTCACGGACGCTGTCCCTCTCCTGCAGGGCACTCGCCATGCTCTGTCACGTAACGTCTTTTGGGGACTGTTTGTCAAAGTGTCCTCTATCGCCTTTACTGAAGGCTTCACGTTCTGCACGTTACGGAACGTGCAACGTAGCGCCCAGTACGGTTATGTATAATGTACACGACTAGGACGAACCCTGGGCCTCGCCATCTGTGTAGGTCGGGGGTTGGCGAACTGGGGCCCAGGGGCCACACCTGGCCCACCACCGCCTGCTTTCCGTTCCGGCTCCAGACTCGGAATGGACTTCACATGTTTCAATGTAAGGTGTAAAAAAAAAAAAAAAAAGGTAATTAGCCCTTTGCCAAGGGGAGTCACACTCAAGGTTGCGGGTATGACACTGAGGCCTGCAAAGCCTGAGATATTTCCCCCACACGGTCAGTCACCGAGGGCAGCGAAGGCCCGGGTTCTGCCCCTCCGTGGACCAGTCCCCACTCACTTCCGGGTCCTCCTGGCACGCGGCAGGTGCCGGGGACGCACCTGTGCGTGCATCCCTGAGCAGACGCCAGAACGCAGCTCCGTGAACTGTTAAGTCAGATGCAGCCGACATTTGTGATGACCACACCAGGCGAGCGCCTCCCCACCCCCCCAGGTCCTACGAACACACTCCAAAAGCGATCACAAAAGAGATGGATGTGCGACTCCGTGACGGTACTAAAAGCTGCCGAACGGTACCCTTTAAAGGGGTGAATTATCTGGTCTGTGAATTATATCTCAATAAAGCCATTAAAAAAAAAAAAAAAAAGATAAAACCCAGAGTCATTTCGACTATGTGCAATTGTCACCTTAAACATGCTGTCGTTAGAACCTAATGCTCCTCCACAGAAAAAAATAAATTAACAAACACGCACAAAGACCCCACTCATCGCCTCAGGAAGAGATACATCATCTAGAAGGGATGCCTTTCCATTTGCTGAAAACCAGTTAAATGTGATGTCTTTTCCCTTTGCTAAAGTCGTTTGTAACTAGACTGCATGTCCCCGCCACCCGAGCTTGCTCACCCTCCGCACAACTGACATGTCGGGCCAGAAGATTCTCTGTTGTGGGGCTGTCCTCTGTGTGGCAGAATGTCTGGGGGCACCCCTTGCCTCTACCCCCTAGGTGCCAGTAGCATCCTCCCCCCAAGTCGTGACAACAAAAATGTCTCTAGACATTGTAGATGTCCCCTGGAGGGGGTAGGGGGAGAAGATCACCCTAGTGGACACTTGCTGCCTTAACAGCCATTCATTCACCCCACTCCGGCCACCAACACCTAGTGATGACAAAGACCCATTGTCCGCCAGCCATGCATCCATTTAACACCCTTACTGGGTGAGGCCTGCTTCAGAGCAGGAGATGCATTTGCGTCCTGCCCTCGGGAGGCTCAGAATCTTATATAAGAGGGAGGATGGGAGCGTAACTGGTATGACAAAAGATTTAAAAAGCACTAAGTGCCATTGAAGAGAGAGATATAAATGACAAGAGAAGAGGGAGGGATTAATTCACAAGGCCAACAGGGACGAAAACTCGGAAGAAAACTCCCTTTCCTCACCCACACAGCAAGGACAGTAATCGCTGCTTTTCAGAGTCGTCATAAAGACTACGTCCACACGTTAACTTACTTCGGCGTCACCCGTCAGCGTCACCGTGACAGAGGAAGCCACTGAGGCAGAGGAAGGAAAAGCAGCTTGCCCAAGGAGGCTCAGGCTGCAGGCGGCGGAGGCAGGCGTCAGCGCAGGCAGGAGGGCTCAACACTGCAGATCCTGCCTCCCTGGGCGAATACGGGAAAAACCACGCAGGTGACAACAGACGGGTCCCCGGCGACCGCTCGGCCTGCTGGAAGCCACTGGGCCTGTTCCCACCATGATGCTCAGGGCGGGCGTCTTGAAGCAGGTAGGACCTAAGCGGGCCCACGATGCCACCGCTGGCCGAGGTGGAGCTGGGAGGGACCGGCACCCTGGGAGGAGCACATGGCAGGACCCGAGACAGTCGCTGGACAAGCCCGGGGCGTGCAAGTGCACCCAGGAGTGGCACGAAGTCCCCGGAGGGGACTGGGTGACAGACGGGGCTGGGAGGACAAGTCAGAGCCCCAACGAGTTAAGCGCAGGAAAAGAGACACGTCACTCAGGGGTGTTCCCACCAGGTAAGTGCTGTCTCATGCACACGCTGCAAACGCCAGACTCGTGAGCCTCGCACGGAGGTCCTGGCTGACAGCTCTCACGCCCGTCTCTTGAATGGGGCTGGAAGAAAGCCAGCGGCAACCTCGGACACTCCCAGAGACACCCCTGACCCCACCTCTCCCTGCCCAGAGCCTCCTATCCCGGGAGTATCCCTAGCCCAAGGTGTCTCCTCCACTGGGGACTGAAACCAGAGACGGTGCTCCCGTCCCCGGCAGGCCGCATCGCGGTGGAGAGGGACGTGGACGGAGCAGGCGGTGCTGAAGAAGGGGCCGTGAGCATGGTCCCAGCACCACCGCCGCCTGGCTGTGTGGCCCTGGGGAGGTCGCTGCACCTCTGTGACTTTCAGCCACTCATCTGTCACTGGATCTGTCACTGCCACTCGTCTGTCCCACTCCTGGACTGCTGGCACTCGGTGTCGGCAGGACTGGGAAGCCGCTGGGGGCTGAGTTGGCTGCTGCTCCTTCTCTCGTCCCCTTACTGCTGCTGTCACTGTGGCTGCCGTCATCATGGCTTAAGGCGGCCCCTGCAGCCGCACGCCAGAATGCCGAAGCCCCCCCCCCGCCCGTCGCGGAGCCTGGTGGAAGACTCCGCCCCAGAGTCCTAGCATGCCACCGAGCCGGTAGGCACCCAGGCGACCAGGGTGGCAAGTAGGGACAATGCCGTCACAGAGGCAGGAGGCCCGGCAGCCTGGACGCTGGGCCCAACACAGGGGCTCTGCGGCCTGGGGCAAGTCACATGCCCTCTCTGGACCGCAGCTTCCCCACCTGTAAAATGGAAATGCTGCGAGTCCACCGATCTGGCGGGGCTGCTCTGCGGGCCAAATGGAAAGCATCTGGCACAGTGCCCGGGACCATATGCGAGTAATTGTTATCATCTTACAGTTATTAAATCAGCCCATGACCCTCTCCCGCAGCCTCTGATGCTTTCGGGGGTCCCTAAACCCCCAGGCCGCGGACTGGTACCAGTCTGTGGCCTGTTAGGGGAGGTGAGCAGCGGGCCGGCCGCTCCCCAGCACCGGCATCACCGCCTCAGCTCCGCCTCAGATCAGCAGGAGTTAGAGTCTCACAGGAACACCGGTCCCTGGTGCCAAAAAGGTGGGGGACCACTGCTCTAAGATGCGATGGCCTCCACTCCCTTCTTCAAACTCACGGAGCTTTCTCCCACCTCGGGGCCTCCCACCGGCTGCTCCGGGCCTGGAATGCCCTTGGCCTGGCCTTCCAGGGTCACCTCAAACGCCGGCTGGAGGAGGAGGCCGCGCCTGTCTAAAGTGCCCCTCCCCTCCATTGCCCGTCATTCACCAAAACCTGTGCACTCTCTTCTGCCACCCACACGTGTGTCGGCCGGCATGGGGCAGAGGTTGCCAGCCGGACTCTGGAGCAAGACGGCCTGGGTTTGATTCTGGCTCTGCCATTTACTAACTGGGTGACTTCACCACTCCCTGCCTCAGTTTCCCCATCCGTAAGTAACCACAGTCCCTACTCCGTAGGTTACAGTTGGGAGGAAATTAGCACTGATAAAGCGTTTGGGAGCCACTCAATGCTGTGAGCTACGTCCCTGTTGACTTCTCCAAGTCTCTCTCTCTCTCTCACACACTCCTTCCTGTAACTTCCCCAAAGCAGAACCACATCCTGGGAATTCCCCTGCATGCAGCAGGTGCTCGTTAAATACTTTTCAGCAAGTGAAAGGAAAGATGAGTAAGTCTATCTGGAGAGCAACGCAGAAACCTGCGAAGAAAAGCCAGAGGACCCCGCCGCCCCCTCGTCTTTGACCCGACGAGCCTAGCGGTGGGCAACGGTCCACGGGAAACGACCGGAACGGCAAGAAAAGGAGCAAAGCCACGTGCCCAGCCGTTCACATGGAAACCGGACGCTCCCGGGGACGCGAGCGCTCAGCACACGGTGGCAGGGGGCTCTGCCGAAAATGACCCAGCTATCGTGAACCAAAGCCAGGGGACGCCTCCGGGCCTGGAGTAAATACGGGCCACATCGGCCTCTCGGGTCCGTGCTCTCTGCGGAGGGCTTCTGACCCGTGCGTGAGAGAGGACAGGGACAGAGAGAGGTTTAGACACCGTCGGAGCCAACAGCCCCAGGCACAGATGTCGACTGGTCTAATCCCCAAAACAAACTCACGGGGAGACGGGTATGACGACTCCTCTCCATTTCACAGGCGTGGAAACCGAGGCACAGAATAAAAAGGCTTCCTGACCTGGGCCCGAGGACACTGTGCTGACCACGGCTAACTCGGACGCCGACCCAGAACCACACCGCTGTCCAGTACTCTGCCTCAGCTTCCTCCCGGATCCCTGGATGCCACGCGGCGGGGACTGGGTGAGGACGATGACAATCATAACAACGGCACGGTGACAACGACGACGGCTCTGTAAAGGACTAGCACACTAACCACATAGTAACGCGTTCCGTTTACACCTCTGTGATGCTCTACCGTTAATCCCCCTTCTGCGCTTGAGAAAACAGAGGCACGGAGAGGTAAAGGCACCTGCCCAAGGTCACACAGCCAGCGCGCGGCAGAACCAGGGTCTGGGCGGAGGCTGCGCGGGCTCCCTGCGCGGCTGTGTCCCTCTAGGCGTCTTCACGACCGTGGCCTCCGGGGGACGGAGGCTGTGTGTTTCACGCGCCATGGACGTGTCCCCGGCACTCAGCATCGAACCCACGGCAATAAGAGGACGAAGTTACAGGGCAGAGGGAAGATGGGGGAGAGAGGGAGGGAGTGGACGCCAGCAGCATCGCACCGCGCCCATGCTCAGACCTGCGCCTCTTTCCATTCTGCCGTCGTTGGCCTCGGTCCGCCTCCCGCAACCAGTGCATGCCACCTTCCCTGCTGGCCTCCTGTTCACAGCATAACCTCCCTGAAACTGAGACGCACGTCTGGACGCGACGCCAGCCACCTGGACGCGACGCCACGTGGACTGCCTCAATCGACAGTCCGGCCTCTTTTGCCATCCACCGCACCACAAAGCGGGTGGCCGGAGGCTCGCTCCTGAGCTTCGAGAATCAAGAAGGAAAGACGAAACATGCCCTTCGCCCTTAGCCACGCCAACCCCAGGAGGCACGCGGCCCGCCGGCCCCACCTCCTCACGCCGGCTCCACGACAGCTCTATTAACATCCACGGAGGGACAGGCATCACTGTCAAGCGTCACTGCCAACTCAGCAAAGCTGCCAGCATCCTGATCGGATCACCTCCACCTGCCCGCTGCCTTCTCGTCCCTGCGCTTCCTTCCCCGGGCCAGGATGTTTTCGCCAAACCCAGGCAGAAAGGAAGCAATCAAATCTTCTCCACCTAGGACGGCCCTTTCAAAGTGTGTGGTCACCAAGAGGCTCTGGTTTTCTCTGCGGCACAGAATTCTTCCCGAAACGCACACTTGGACAGGATTTGCCTGGCAAAAAGGGTTATTACTTTAAACTTCGGTTTCCGGGTCCGTGAGCTCCTTTCTCCCCAGTTTCTATGTAAAGTGCTCAAGGAGCAATATCATCTTGAATTCACAGCCACATGTTAAACCACTTCACAGGTTTATTGGAGAGCTGTTATCATCCCCGGGAACAGGTCTGAAAACCTCCAGGCAGGCTACAAACGTCGCGTGACTGATCCACGGTCACCCAGGAGAAAACGGAGGCAGTGTGCCCAGCCCCACGGAGCCTAACCCAAAACACGGCGGGCGGCATGTGAATGGGGTCTAAGCAGCTGTAGCTCAGCCTCAGCACTGTTGACATTTGGGGCCCGACAAGTCTTTGTTCTTGGGGGGCTGCCCGGTGCACTGTGTAATGTTAGCAGCACCCCTGGCCTCTACCCACTAGATGCCAGGGGCACCCGCCTTCCATGGTGACCTCCGACAAGGTTTCCAGATGTTGACAAAAGTTCCCTGGGGGCAAAATCATTGCAGCTGTGAACCGCTCGTCTAGGCGGTGTGCAGGCTTATCCTACTTTGTCATTTTAGTAGTGACATGTTTAATAGCCGTTAAGTAAAAGCACAAAAAAATGACCCACCTGTGACTTCGCTAACGTGACAGGAAACTCCCTTTGGGATATTTTTATTTAGGTTTTTAAAAAAGTGGATTGGAAGGAAGCTATTACGAAAATAAGTGGGTACCAGACGATAAAACAAGGGCCGAAAGAGCTCAGAGCAAACGCTCTCGTTCCCAGCCTCCCTTGTGACGAGAGCTGGTCGAGGCCAGTGCAAGGATATTCGGGGGACCCTTGGAGGCCGTCAACTGAATAGGGCCAGGCCATGGGGCCCATGGGTGACAGCTCATATAACCCTTAGCAGTTCCGTCTCCTGCAAGGAGCATGTAAGAGGGTCAAAGATGTGCCTCTCCAACCCCCCTCCCCCAACACTTGCTTCACATTTTCCCCAGGATTTCCCCGTACACAGAGGTTTAAAAACAAGCCTACGACCAACCGCCTGCAGAGGGAACAATTATTAGCAAATTACTTAATTAGGTTTCATCTTCAAGTAAATACCTGTTCGTTACAGCTGGACCATATCCAATATGCCCTAGTTAATGAAAACAAGAAAATAAGTATGTTTTCACAGGATCCCATTCTCACTTTTAAAAAATACTGTAATTTAGGATATGTGGAGGAATGAGACTGAAAATTAAAAAGCCAATCTGCCCATAAAAGATTATCCCTAGAAGAGTGTGAGTATGAAGAATTTTCTTGTTTTACTATACATGTTTCTGTAATGTTTCATTTTATACTGTTTCTCTGATAACATCAAAGGAGAATGAGTAAGGGGAAAAAAAAAAAAAAACGTCCCTCTAAGTAAGTCAATCACTACCATGTTGACAGTAACAGAAAACCTGGAACCTGCCAAATATAGAAATGTCAGCAGCAATCGGAGTTGTCATAACCCACCTGCGTTCACATGCCATCAATTCAGGTACTCAGGAAAGTCTTCGTAATCCTAAACTACAAAGAAAATCTGCAGAATGAATATCCCACACATCGGCCCAACCACAGAGCTGATACCCCACACCCTGGGCAGGCCTCACCCAGACCAGGCACCTTACACACACCCTGAAACAGCCAGGCGAATGAACCAGAATTGTCTCGACCCTGGGAACAGGTAGCCGAACACCTGAGGTCAGGCTGCCTAGGTCGTGCTGCCTAGACCTGCACGGACCCGCAGGTTGCAAGATGATAAACAAGAAAGGAACTGCTACGCGGAAATTCCCGCTCCATTGCCTTCAGCTGTCCCTTACTGTCCAGCCTCTTCCTCCATAAGCACGGCCGGCATCTGCCGGTCTGGGCCAAGCATCCTCCTCATCTGGCCTCTTTTCTTCCTCACAACTCTGTTAAGAATCGCAACGCGATCACGATCCCCACTGGACAGAGGAAGAAAGAGAGGATCCCAGAAGATAAGTAGCTGGCCCTGGGTCGTACACTGGTTAGAGGCAGGACCAGTTTTCAAACCGAGGCTTCTGGGCCCCAGCCACGTGCATCTCTGCCTTTCTTTGGAGCTGTGCCCTCTTCTCGTCCAAGCATCCCCATGCTTTCGGCCACCCACGCCCGTCCTTCCCCGTAACCTCTTTAAGAATAGAGAGTCTGACCCAGGGGTGAGCCCTTTCTCCAAGCCCTCCCCCGCTGAGCACAAGTGGGCTGGCACCCAGACCCCAGGGAGGGCCTAATTTACCATGTGCCCTTTTTCCTCAACTCTCTGAGTTAGTGAATTAATGACCTTGAGAAAGAAGCCGTATCAAAGGTTCCTGATAATCTCACCAAATATAACTACTAGGTCACCTTCCCTAGTGCCAGGCCGCATACCCCTGAGCCACTTGGTCTCCGGCCTTGCAAGGCTGACTGGAGAAACCACTGTCATTAACATGCACCTGTCACCTGCTCTTAACAGCAATATAAACAACAACAATGTGTATCCTCAGACCCTGCTGGAATGGTGAATCAGCCAACCCTTTTTTAAAAAACAGATAAGGCTATAGCTAGAGCAAGACCTTTTCGAATGTTCTGAGATATTCCACTTGAGAATATGGTCTACGGAAACACGTCAATAGGCACTATCCACATGACAGTCGTTACGATGTTTTAACATTAAAAAAAAAAAATTAACGTTTCTTCAAAATAAAAAGAAGGGGGAAGGGCAGCAAGCTAAATGTCAAACCACAGGTAGGAATTTCATCAATTGTAGTCCACTAAAACCAGGAACAACTGCTTGGGCATTAAAAGCATTAATTTTAAAAGTTATGTCGGAACATGGGAAGATTCTTACAAACATAAATAAAAATGGCAGGCACGACACAAGGGCAACCTTGCAAAACTAAGTACGAATCTGGACGAGAACAGGAAACGTTGACGTGTCGAGAGACCAATCGCTGCCTACGAAAAAATACTTGCAACACGCATAATAGACAAAGGGTCAGGAGCCCAATATATCGAGAGGTCCCGCAAAGCAACAGGAAAAGACAAGCCAGTGCAAAGATGTCCCAGAAGGACGCGGAAAAACATGCACGAACATGCACAGAAAATACACAAATCAGCGGGGACGATGTTGCAGGATGCTCGGCTTCTAATTTCTTAGAGAAATGCGAACGAAAACAAAGTCTTTTCTAGCCATCGAATTAACAAAATCCAGACACCCGTCCAGGGCTGGGAAGGATGAAGAGAAATGCGAATTCTCGTTCTCTGTCCCTGGATATGGACTTGCTACGACCTTTCTGGAAAATAATAAGCTGACGCCTATTAAATAGAAAACAAATTTACATAATTTTGGTGTGTGTAAAAGGATGCTGATTGATTGGAACATTTTTCGGGAACAAAATTCGGAAATGAATGCAAGCCATAGTTATTAATAGGAACACGGCTGAATTAATTATAGCAAGTTTATAACTTCAAATGTTAAACTACTATACAGGGTGAGAGTCTATGTATTGACATGTATCGCATAGTAAGTAAAAATAAAATGTAGAGTGAAGATTATAATGGAACTCATTTTAAACATTATTTCTGTCTTTAAATGTTTCTGAGATTATAGAGAAAAGACTGGACGAATATCTTGGTTATTGGCTAGCTCAAGAGTAGCACGTTAACGATTTAAGTATCTGTTGCTTTGCAACCAGAAAACTGATTAAACTGGAAAATTTGTGTAGAAATTAAATCAGAGTAGCACCAGCATGGTGGGATTATGAGTTAAATTTTACATGTTGTTAAACTATTGATGTACAAGCACTTTTTAAATGAAAGAAAAGTCAACGATGTTTAAAATGTAAACATATCTCTTTCAAATTGGAACAAAACCAAGCACTCTCTGGACCGAACCCACCGGAATGCAAGGCTTAACTGGGCAAAACCCTCTCAATACACAAGCAAGCAACAGGAGCCGGGTCAATTCCCGGCTTCCTCAAGGCTCTCAAATGGCAGGAACACAACAGGTGCTTAATAAATGCTAGCGGGTCCATTAGCGGGAGTGTAAACTATGGCCACCACCTGGTAATTATGGCTATCGAATTCCACTATGCTTCTACCCCTGATTTTAGCAACTTCTCAAGGGAGAATTTATCCTGCTGAGTCATTTACATCTATTTGCATAGATGTGCAAAAGTGAGGACCCAAGGATGTTCCAGGCAGCACTGTTCCTCCTGCCAAAAACGTGGAACTGACCCCACCAGAGAGGAATGAAATGTATGGCTCAGACAGGGAACAGACGTAACAGATGAATGTGGGGCTTGTAAACAAGTTGTTTCCTTTTTCTTTCAATTTGCATGAACTTAACATGGAAAGGAAATCAACATTGGTTTTAAAGTGGAAGAAGCAAGATACAGAACCTTATTTAGAACGCAAACCCATTTGGGGAGATAAAGGGGTCTCTCTCTCCCCCTCTCTCTCTCTCCCCACCCTCAATTCATACATATTTGCGTATGCTTGAAATTTTTCTAGAACACCCAGGAAACTATCACCTATGACTGCTTCTGGAAACAGAGCACAGCGGAGGGGAAGTACCGAAACGTCTTTCTTTCCCTTTATAGCCTTCTAGAATATTCACCTTTGTAGTGGTCTGCCGTGGCAAAGTTACCGCCTGAGCTAACGCGGACCCGACTACTCATTTTTTTAAAATAGCACGATCAAAAAAAAGTGATCTTCCTCATGCAATTGGCTAGGTCAATTCAACATCCGGTTTTAAAAGAAGAGTTTTCTAGCAATCTATACGTAGAAAGTCATTCTAATCACTTGAGAAAGCCCCTCGCCACTTTAATAGGTCACCAAAAAACCTTTGGAGGGGAACCCTGACTTGGTCTGACCCGGAAGCGTTTCAGTTAAGGGTTCTGAAACTGATGAGACTCATGAAAATAGAGATATATAAACTTAAGTTAATATTAAAAATCTGAGATTCATACCAACGTAAGAGGATCAGAAGCCGATGCCTCTGTGGGGACACAAATTTCCTTGCTAAGCTGGGGTAAGCTTCCTCCTGGGAATTTCCAGACTGTTATTATTACAAGGCATTTAGTAAGTGCTTTATGCATTTTTGCAGAATGCTCCAGGCGAGATTTTTATGAGACAGCCCCTGCAGTTCCCTTGAGTTAAGCTCTGTGGTACTCTACATGCCAAGCACCCCAGGACCTTTAAGCTTCCTGTGCCCCTCTATCTGGGACCCCCTTCCCCCCAGTCCTTGCAAGGGTCACAGGTCAAATGTCACATGCTCCGAAAGGACTACCCCAGACATCCCTCTATCATAGCCTGTACCCCATCCCGCTTGTTCCCAGATTTATGTCCTGGCGACACTGACCGCTATCCAAAACCACGTGGAGCATCCCCGGTGTAAGCTCCATGAGGACATGGGCCCCGTCTGTCTCTTTCATGGCTCTATTCCCAGTGTCTAGAACAGTGCTAGCACACAACAGATGTTCAGTCAATAATACGAGAATGAATGAATGAGGGAGAGAAACGGCTAGGCGAAGAACGAGAGAACAAATCCAATGTTTTAAAAGACCGCATTTAAGTTCTCCGTACTGGGAAAACTTAGACATCTCCAAAGATGAGGACATCCCCAAGCAAGAAGTCACCGGAGAGGCCAATGAAAGATAAACTGAGGTTCCCAAACGACTCAGAGAGGGAAGGAGAAAGCCCTATAAAACTACAATTCCTACCTAACGGTTCACAAGACCTGTCTAGAGCCGCCCTGCCCTGTCATTGGGACCCACTTCCCAGAACCTGCCAATCTCCTCCAGGACATGAAATTCACAATTAACCCAAGGGGGCAGGCAAGTAGAATCTCAACTTTATAATCGTCCATCTATCCTGGGGCAGTTTGAAATGAAGAAGCACCGCTTCAAAGCCGACCCCTCAAGGTGGGTGTTTTCTCCCCAGGACTGACACCCCCAACCCCAGCCAGAATGAATTCGGGGAGACAGACGCAGCCCTAGGTGAAAGGGGGGGAACCCCATGAGAACAACTGCTAGCTAACTGGAGTTGAACCTCATTAACATCTCATTAAGCTTCCCCAAGTCAACTCCAATAAGCCATCACATGAGAAGTCCAACAGCTCCTAGGGAAATGTAAGGATGAGGGCCACCCAGGGGACCTCTGATAGCATCTGGAGACTTTTTTTTTTCCTTTGTCTGGAGGTATCTTTGTTGCCACAACAAGGGGGGGGGGCGGGTGCTACTGGCATCTAGTGAGTAGAGGCTAAGGATGCTGCTAAACACCCATAGGGGACAGGACAGCCCCACACAGAGAATCATCGGGTCCCAAAACGTCAAGAGGGCCAGCGGCTGAGAACCGTGGTTCCCATCTATCACGCAGCCCCCAAACTGCCTTCTTCAAAGCTCTACCCCCCCCCCACCCTCAACCCCAACACATAAGTAAGGTTCCAACCTCCTGGTACAGGTTGTAGTTTCTGTGCCAGGCTGGGGAAAGCACTCGCCTCCGGATGCCCAAGCCCTTGTCGTCGTCCACACCCATTTTAATAGCACTTTCTTTCGTTCTGAAAAAAATGTTCAGGCAAGTTTTCACGGGCTTGAGTTTTTACTGGCCATTAAGGTCTGATCATTAAAAGCTAGACCTTGTCCCACCATGGGAAATCTGGAGCTGATACGCAAGTTAAACACTTGCTTCAAATTCCTCTGGCGTCGATAATTAGGTTACCCATTATCCCCCACCCCCACCCCGACTCCAGGCCACATGACTGTGCTGGAGCCAGGATCTTTGCGCCGTCACGGTAGCGAGTCAGAGAGGCCCCAGTCACTTCACCAACAGGTTGGCCTTCAAAGCAGGGGATGGATGCCCTTAGAAGTGAAGCTACAATGAGGAGTGGCGATGGCAGCAAACTGGAACCCCACCCCACCCCCAGCTTAACCCTCTGGTTTGGAACTTGTACCTGAAACACTCAAATTCAGATGTGTATGGAGCCTACTGTACTGGGACAAGAGAGATGAACGATGCTCAGTCTGACCCTTGCGAGATAAAATATAAGCAGTCAAATGTGGAAATTGGAAGGCTCGGTCTACCTGAGTGTCCATTGGAGCCAGGCTGAGTGACTTTCATCCTTAGGGATCCCAGAAGAGAGACTCCAATCAGTTCAAAAGCCTTCCGGGGCTTCGTGTCATTCATTCGTTCATTCGACAAGTGTTTACTGAGCACCTACTATGTTCCAGGCACCGTTCTAGGTGCTGGGCAAAGATCCCTGCCCCTGTGAAGCTGGCTTTCCAGTGAGAGTTCACACAGAGTGAAAATAAATAAAATATTTTGTGTATTAGGTGGCAGAAAGTGCTATGGGGAGGAGCAGAGGGGAGCAGGGACTATTGGGGTGGAGGGGATGGGGAAGGCTGCCTGAGGTGACATCTGAACAAGGATTTAAAGGTGAAGGAGCATTCTAGGCAGGGCAAACAGCCAGTGCAAAGGCCCTGGGGCAGCCTGGTCATCAGTGAGGCTGGCATGGAGTGAGACAGGAAGAAACAGGCAATAGGGTCAGAGGTACTGGGCCAGAGGCTGCCAGGCCTGGTGAGCCCCTTAAACCCTTTGGCTTTTACCCTGAGGGAAGTGGGGATCCACTGCAGGGTTTTAAGCAGAAGGGGGACAGGATCCCCCTTCCTGCTGGGTTGAGACTAGATTGCAGGGGTCAAGAAGGGAAGCGGGGAGAGCAGAGAGGAGGGAACATTCACATCCGGGAGGCGACAGCTCCAGCCGGAGCGGTAGCAGGGAGGCTGTGAGAAGCAGGAAGATTTGAAAACATTTTGAAGCAAGAGGCCGACAGATCCGGTGTGGAATGAGAGGGGAAGAGGCGAATCGAGGATGCTACAGGCTTTTGGCCTGAGCTTCTGAAGACGGGGCTGCCATTGCCTGAGATGGGGAGAACTGGGGTGGAGGGCCCCCAGTTCTGTTCGGGACACAGTGAGCTGGAGACACCCAGGTGGGGATACCGGCTTCTAAAAGTCGAGTCCACAAGTGGAGAGATTTTTCATCCACCACCATGGTCCAAAGGCCAGGTACCCCAACTCTAACTATGGGAGGGAAACAGGCAGTGTAAAAAATACACACACACACACACACACACACACACACACACATGTGTGTATACATATGCCCTACTGTTAAAAGTATACAGCTGAACCTTATTGGATTTCGTTAACCATAAGTTGTCACCATAAGTAAGTAAATAAATAAGCAAATAAACATAAAAAGAGTGTCACCTGGGCTAGAAACTTTGATTTCTAAACACAACCCTGATTAGGGGAGGAACCAGGCATGAGTGGGTGGCCGGATCCCATTCCCATCAACCGAATAAAAAATGGGTCCCAAGGAAGGACAGTCAACTGGAAACACACAACTTCATCTTTGAAAAAAATCATAACCATTGTTTAACTCCGTGCAGAACACAGGCTGAGCCACTTCCAGAGATGAACTCATTTACTCTTCGCGACCTTACGAGGTGCTTGTTTTTTTGTTTTTGTTTTGGCTCCTGTCCTCATTTTACAGATGAGGAAACTGAGGCAGAGACACGAAGTGGCTTGCCCAAGGTCGTACAGTTATGTAACAGATGGGAGGCTGTCTCTCCTGGCCTTGGAGTGTACAGCCCTAGAAAACAGACAAGCTATCTGTTTTCTGTTACATTTGGTTTCTCCTACTATCTGGAAGTTCTCATGCCCCAGCTGACTGCTCTCAAATTCTGGTTCCAGGGCACCTGCAGAAACTGGGGCATCTAGTAAGTCCGGGTGTCTAGAGGGAGGGAAGTCTGCAAGGCCAAAGACTGAGGAAAGACCGAGGGCCTGGCAGACATGAAGGCGAATCACCTGGCAATTTCTGTAGCAAAAAGTCCTTGTGAGGAGAAAAATACCCAATTGGAATTCCCAGATGAGCTTCTTAAGCTAAAAAAACGGAGGACACCCCAAAACACACTAGACTTTGAAAAACCTCATTAGCCATCCATCAAATACATCCTGAAGCAGAATCTAATTTATGGCCGCCTGTTTTTTTCTCCTCTGTAATTTAGCAGAAACAAGGACATACTTCAGAATTGACAGCAATGGTAGACCACATCCCTATCTGGATCCTTGAAGGGAAAAAAAAAAAAAAAAACCCTACTGGTGTTACAACTGCCACAGGGAGCAAGGACCCCACAGGCTCTCCTCTCTGCTAAACAGAGTCCTACTTTGCAAATGGCCAGCTCTGCAACCACTCCCAGACCCTGAACGCAAGCTGTTTCCATCCTTTCAGTAAATCTACCATGACATTGGCCTAAAAATGGGAGGCATACCAAGGTGTGTTTTGCTGTTCTACCAGATAATACCTCCCATCCCCCGAAAAAAAATAAAGCTTTCCTATGGGACTCTCCAGAATGACTTTTTCAACCCTCCAAATGCAGCCACAAAACCAGACAAGAAGGTATTTTTGGAGGCTAATCACCAGCTCCTACGAGCCAAGGCTGTTTCTCTCTCCCCATGCCTAAACAAAAGTGGAAAAACTATCAATGTCCAGGTCTGCTCTCCTGTTTACGAATAATCAAGATGGCCTGACACAGAAGTGCCCTCCTGGAACAAAGGAGGAAATCGCATTAGAGGGAAGCTAAAGCCAGAGACACTGGGATTAAACCACAGAAAGCAGACAGACCCTGGGGACTCAGCCAGACTCAGCACTGAACGTTCTGAGAAAAACTTGCTCAAGTGAAAACAGGCGGAGGTCCTCCACAGAGAGAAGCCTCACGTTACAGGGGCGGGGTGGCACGCTGGCACCGGGGTCCCGGGCATCCTCAGGTGCACCCCAAACCTGACCCCGAGAGTCAGGCGACACGTGGCAGAGGTGAGCAGCCCTACACGCCAGTCTGTTCCTCAAACTTCCCTAATTCTTTCCCGGTCCCTCCAAACCTACTCCCCCCCCGCCCCCCGCCAGGGTAATTAAGCCCTAAGTAAAACAGGACAAAAAGATGTAACCACAGGAGGGTAACGTGGATGCAAAACGATGGGGAAGGGGACAAACCTCAACCGAGAAGCCCCGTTCTAAGCCTGAGTCCCGCCCCAGCTCAGCCCCCTTTGATAACGGGGGGGTTCTTTGTGAAAGGGGGGGGGACCTCACCTACAAAGGAGAAGGGAGAACTTAAGAAGGGGGCAACTCCCTTTACCGCCCCCCACCTCGGGCACCCCATTTCCCGGAATGTTATTTTAAATTGGAGCGGGAACCCCAAAGCAGGAAGAACCCCTCCTTTCGGCCCCCTCCCCCCGGCTCTGGCCGTTCACCTTTCTCCCCCCACCCCGCTCCCTGCCGCCACTCCCCAAACCCTGGAGCCGGGCTCAAGCAAAGCGCCCCCTTCCCCCCCGTTTCCCGGGGAACTGAGTCACCCAAGTTTCCCCTCATCAGCTGCACCCCTGAAGGAGCGCCCCCCCGCCCCCGGCGGCTGCACGGCGGGACAGCGGCGCCCGGGTCGGCAGCCGGTGCCCGGGGACCGAGGCCCGCCCGGCCGGCCGGCCCGGCGCGCCCTCCGCGGGGTGGCCTCCCCGCCCGCCGCCGGCCGCCCTGCCTCCCGCCCGCCGCCCCGCGCGGCCCCGGCGGCCGCCGCGCACGTACCCAGAAGGGGTCGGAGCCATCGGCGCTGCAGAAGCCGCGGAGCGCCATGCGGCCGGCGCGGGCACCGGCGGGCACCGGCGGGCGTGGGGCGGCGGGCGGGCGGGCGGACAGGCCCGGCTGCTGGCGGCGGCGGCGGCGGCGGCGGGAGGCAGCGGGGTGGCGGACCCGGCCGCAACGCCGCCTTATTGGCCGGCGCGTCACGGGGATGCGGCGGCCCCGCCCCGCCCGGGCGCCCGGCTCGCTCGCAGCTTCACGGCGTGGGCCGCGGCAGCGAGGCTGGACCCGCACCCCTGGGCGCCCGCGGCCGAGCCCACCGCCATCCGAGGCCCCGGGAGGGTGTGCCGACCCCCCGGAAGCTGCCGGGGTCCGAGTGTCCCTACCCGGCGACCAGATTTCGAACCCTCCTGTAACAACAACAACGACCGCATCAACAGTAATAATAACCACCGGGAGAAAAGCCCATGGGCCTGAGCCCTCTTTGAGCCCGGAGCGGACCAAACGCCAGCCGCGTCCACGTTGGATCCCCTACGACTTTCCTTTCATGAGGAAAACAGCGCAGTCAGCTTGAGTGGCTTTTCCAGGGTCACCAGGCTAACCCAGCCAGCTGATCCCAGCGCTGACACAGAAACATAGGAGGTGGATACACTTAATCTGTTGGAGAAACTGAGGCTCAGAGAGGTGAAGTGATTTGCCCAAGGTCACGCAGGGGCCAATTAGTGGAAGTGGGATTCGAACCCACAATCAACTGACTCCGGAGCACACGTGGCCTCCGGGCTCCAATCAGCATCCGAGGCAGCCATGCTCTCCACACACGTGCGTAGCACCTTGTCATTTTCTCGACCCTCTTCGTACAGCACTCAGGAAATAACTGGCTTATTGAGCCCCACGGTAGAGGTAAAGAAACAGGCCTACATATATAGTAATGATTACCAGGCATTCGCCATCATTGGGCTTCCTAAGGCTTTGTTCTTAACAATAAACATGAATTAACTTGGTAATGCTTGCAACAACCCGTTGTGGAAGTACTGTTAGTACCCCTATTTTGCAGTTGAGGAGACTGAGGCTCAGAGAGGCAGAGTAGTTTGCCATAGATTGTGTAGGTAGTAAGTGGCCAAACCAGATTTTGAACCCAGGCGGACTGGTTGGGAAGGGAGGAAGCTCTAAAGCTAACCATTTTTGCCATGTTGCCTCAGAACTGTTGAACACACAGGCAGCCAGTGAGTGACAGGAGCTGGGGGTGCGGCCCAGGAGTCTCGATCCTCACTGTGACATGGGCAATGGCTTTCCTCTCTCCCCTCCTCCTAACCCCTTTCCTGATGTGTAGTTTCCATCACACACACACACACACACACACACACACACACACACACACTCACTACCACCACCACCACCACCACCCCCAGCTGCACCAACTAGAACAGAAACAATGCTTGAGATCCTCAAAGGACCAAAGGTGAGGGAAAGAGAGAGAATCGTTTTCTATATTTTATTGGCCCAGGTTCCCCTCAAGGTGAGTGAGTATTTAAGGGATAATTACTTTCAGGTGATAATACTCCTTGTGCTGTTGCTTTGACATTTGTATAATCAACAAAGACTTATTAAGCATCTAGTATAGGCCAGGTCTTGCTAAGAACAAGACAAGATGGCTGCTCTTATGGTGCTTAAAGTGTTGAGGTTTCTTGTGGGTTTTTTAAGTGTTTTTTTTTTTTTATGAAAGGGGAACAGGTTAATCAAATAATGACATAAAGAAAGGGTATCTGTGATAGAAGCTAGGAAGAAAAAAAGGTAAGTAAGAAGGCCTAAAAGGGTCCTGGCCTGCTGGAGGTAGAAGTCAGGGAAGGCTTCCTGGAGGAGGGAGGTTTTGAGTTGAGATACAAGTAACGAGTCTGATTTCATGAGCCCTGGGTTGTGTTCGAGGCTGAAGAAGACAGCTTAAGGAAAAGCCATGAAGCAAGACAGAGCAGGTCCTTGGAGGAACCTGATGACAATCTGGGTGAAAGGAATTCAGAGGGAGAAGAAGGAGAGATCGGAAGACGCCGGAGCATGCAGGATCCTGTTGACCGAAGGAGAGGTTTCAGCTTGGCCCGAACAACAGTGAGACTACTGGTACTGGTAGGTTCTAAGCCAAGCTGGAGATGGGGCAGATTTCTTTCTATTCTTATCCAAATTCTTTATTTATTCTTTTTTTTTTCAACATGTATTTATTGAGCAAGCATATGAAAAAGTGCTTGTCATCATTAGTCATCAGGGAAATGCAAATAAACCCCAGCGAAATACCATCGCTCTCCCACCAGAATGACTGAAACGAAATGTTAAGTTTGGGCCAAGATAAGGAATAACTGAAATGCTCACACTCTATTAGTGGAAGTGTAAATTGGTTCAAGTGCTTTGGAAAATGTTCTGGTGGTTTCTACCAAAGCTAAACATATAGCTATCCAGTGGCATGGCAATTCCACTCGTTCCCAAGAGAAAATAGTGCTTATGTCCATCAAAAGACATTTATAAAAAATGTTCAGAATGGCTTTACTCAAAATAGTCAAAACTAGAAACAACCTAAATGCCCATCAGTTGTTAAAAGGACGAATAAATGGTGACCCATTCACACGATAGATCACTACACAGCAATTTTTTGAAAAGGATCAAGTTATTAACACGTGCAACAATACGGATGTATCCCACAAAACATCACAAAGAACAAAATAAACCAGAAACCAGAGGACATTTCTCATGACCCCATTTAAATGAAGTTCAAGAGCAGGTAATAGGAATAGATATTGATTGAAGTCAGAATAATGGTCACATTTGGGGGGGTATGATTAAGAAGGGGTACGAGAGAGCTGCTGGAGCGTTGGAGATGTTTTATAACTAGTGGTAGTTACATGGTTTCTACACACACACATTTTAAAATTTATTGATCCAGATGCTTAAGGTTGCTGTACATGATAAACATTAGGCTTTATATAAAAATGTAAAATAGAAAATAAATAAAAATATTTATTGGGGCTGACCATGTGCCAGACACAGCAGTGGACAAAGCAAAGATCACTGTCCCCGTAAGAAGGAAGCAGAGGTTAGCCCAAACAAATGAGTATCCCTTTTTCCAGGAGCAGAAACGGAGGGGTTAGAGGGACGAAGTAACTTGTCCAAGATCCCACAGCTGGGATGTGACAGAGATAAGACCCAGCCAAGCCCTCCCTGAGCTACCCTTTCAGCCACAGACTCAGAGGCCCTCCCCTCCCCTTCCTTCCACCCCCCTTCCTCCCCATCAGTGGCTCTAGCACCAAAAAATGAACACCCTCTAACCAAGCGGCTCTGGGCCCTGGGCCAAACCCACTGAAATGACAACAAACAAAATAATTGGTGATGAAAATGCAGGATATGGATTTCAAGCATCGCCAGCCTTCGTAGACACTTCAGTGAATCGTAAGAATGCTAGAGAGACCCTTTTTATTTCCCCCTGGAATTGTAGCACCCTGTTCCTGTTCGTTTATTCTGTGGATCTTAATACTATTTGTAATCATTTATTATCTCTTTGCTCCATACAGGCCTCCCAGCCAGACTGGAAGCTCCAGCATGCTCCCTGGTTTTCCCATTCCTGTCCCTCCCCGCTGCTATCAGTCAGAGCTCTCTCTACATGAGGCCAGAGGAGTCCTATTAAAGCACCCTTGCATAAAGGCTCCCATGGCCTCCCATTGTGCTTAGCACAAAGTCCTACTGGAAATGATCCAGCAATTCCGTTTTGGGGTGCGCACCCACAAGAAGTGAAAGCAGGGACTCAAACAGATACTTGCACACCTAGCTTCATAGCAGCACTATTAAGAACAGCCAAGAGTTTGGAAGTTACCCAAGTGTCCACTGACAGATGAACAGATAAACAAAATGTGGTATCTCCATACAATGGAATATTATTCAGCCTTAAAAGGGAAAGACATTTTGACACATGCTACCGTGAGAATGAACCTTGAAGACATTGTGCTAAGTGAAAGAAGACAGTCACAAAAGGACAAAGATTGTATGAATCCACTTATATGAGGTCCCTAGAGTAGACAAATTCATAGAGACAGAGGTGGTGGTTGCCAGGGTTCTGTGGGGAGGAGAGAGATGGGGGGTTGGTGTTGAATGGGTGCAGAGTTTCAGTCCGGGAAGATGAAAATGTTCTGGATGGAAAGTTCTAAGGGATTCGTGGAGAAGAGAAAGGCAACACAATAAGCCATCAGATGGTTCTGAGGACCAAATAAAATGGAGTCACTATAGCCAAGCTGCTAAATTCCTAAAATCAAGTAGGTCGAGACCTGAAGAAATAAGTCTGTTCTTGTTTGAACTAGCCAACTTACAATGGTTGAACTTGCCAGTCGTCCTGCATCAATACCTGGATATACATCAGACCTCCAGGTAACTCTTTGGTGACCCGCCGAAGGACTAAGGAAAGAATGTTCACTATCCAGACCACATGACGTTCAGGATCCAGACCACCGGTCATCTAGTGGGTGAGCATCTCAGACCAATCCAGGGGCTAAGAACGCAGGACACATTCTTCTCGAGAATGTACTGTTTACCGTAAGAACTCTTAGCTTTATCTCTCTTCTTCAAAACACTCTAGGTATTGCCTTTATGTGTTCCCGGTTTGCAGACCCTAAGACCCTTGATTAATTCTTTATCATTTCTTTCTAGTCAAAGCCTTCGGGCTCTTTTTGAATTCATGTGACGGTTTCCAATTCTTTCTTTCAACCACACCAATAATAGTAACAGCGAGTGCTTACCGAGTACACATGCTGTGGCCTCACTTCGTGCCCACCACAACCCTAGGATAGGAGTTAGGGGCTATGATTAGACTCGCAGAGGTCAAGGGCTCATTCAAGGTCACACCGCTGGTGGGTGGCAACATGGATACTGAACCCAGGAGCCACTACCCTTTTCTGCCACGTCAATAAGAACATCAGAGAAGATCTTTGACAGAGGAGAAACTGAGAGACCAGGACTGCACTATTAGGACCAGGTTCCTTAAAGATAAGAAAGGCTGATACCATGAGGGCCAGTGGCCTTCCGACAGTGCTACAAGGGATGGGGTTTTTGCTTTTATTTTTGTTTACTTTTTCATTGTCAGTACTTTTAAACATAAAGTACTTACATCTCTTCATCTTTATCTGCACATGTAAAATGTATTCATTTACTTTTTTGTAACCATTTCAAAGTCATTAGACTTCGTGACAATTTACCCCTAAATATTTCAGTAAGTACCACTAAAAAGTAACAACATTCACTTACATAATCACAATACCAGCGTCACACCTAACAAAATTCCCTAATATCATCGAATGCTCAATTTATATTCAAATTTCCCCAATTTCACCAAAATGTTATTTTTTTTTAAAACTTACGTTTTCATGGAACCCGACTGTTTCCATCCAATCAGAAAAGGCCACCAGGAACAAACCTGTAATCATCCAACAAAGCCAGGTTTAGTCACTCATTATAAAGAGGGAGAGCAATTACGGGATACCTTACCAAACAAAGGGAAAAATCAGGTTATTGTAGGATGTGAGGAAGGGTCAAGTGTATGTGAAATTTAAAAGCTGGGTTTTGAGAGGCTTCGAAGCAAAACAGGGCTGTGAGTAGAGGGGTTAACATCCACTGGGAATGAAACTACAAAGGAAATAAACGTGGACCGTGGACCATTGGGTTCAGAAAGCCCTTACCTGACGCTCTGTGTTTGGGTTGCCCATCAAAGCAGCTTCTCAACCTCCAAGTGGCTTAGCTCTCGCAGGCACGAGAAAACTGTTTCGTTTGCACCGACATCATTTCGAACTGCAAAGTCTCCGTCCACCCATGATTTTTGAGAACAGTGCCCCAGCGAACATGAAAGCAATGGCTGCTCCAGAAAAGGGGGTCCCTATGGCACTTGACAGCGGCAGGGTGTCCTTGAAAAAGTGTTTCCTGGTCCCTTTGCCGATAGCTTGATCAGTGTCTGTTATTCCGGCCCGAAGAATGGCGGGGCTGAGTCCCACTCTCTCGGTCTGATCCAACTGTCATTGTCTCATCATTCAGGATCATGCACTGCATTCAGCTTTTAAGGGTCTTTTACTCCAGAACGGTCTGCCATCTTTTTTTTTTTTTTATTTTTAATGACATTGTCTTGTTGAAGAGACCAAGCCAATTGTACAGTCGAATGTCCCACATTCTGGATCGCTCCTTTTGTTTCTTCACTGGCGTGGTTTAATTTGTTCTTCCGTCCCCTGTATTTTCTGTAAACTGTAGCTCTAATGGCTTGCTCTGATAGAGGTTAGTAAACATTCTTCCCAGAATAAGTGCTCTTGGCCAGGACAGTTTTAGGAGGCTCTGTTTCCACATAGACTTACCACCTAACCTGCTCTTCGGTATTTCACCGAGAGAAAAAATGTAAATGGACATCCACACAAAGCCTTGCACTTGGATGAGCACAGCAGCGTAATGCATAAGAGCCCCAAACTGGAAGCGACCCAAATCTCCATCAGCAGGTAAACGAGAAACAAACTGTAGTCTATCCATACAGTGACTACGGCCCAGCAAGAAAAAGGAACTATACCTTACATTCATCTCAGAATCATTATGCTGAATGAAAAGAACCACACGTAAAGGACCACATGCTGTATATAGTGACAAAAAGCAGACCAGTGGCTGTGCCTGGAACTGGGGGTCAAGGAGGATTGATAGCAAAGGGGCGTGAGAGAATTTTCTGGAAAGAAAGCTTTCTTTCTATATACTGAATGTGGCAGACGCTACACAGGCACATATATTTGTCAGGCTTCATCAGAATGGACACTTTATGCATTTTATTGTATTGAACCATATCTCAAAAAAAGAGAAAGGGAGAGAATCTGTTTAGAGCTCAGCTCCTGTGTGTTCTCTCTCCTAAAACAGACATGCCTGAAAAAGTGCCTGAGGTCCAGGGTATCCCCTCCTTCACAGATGTCCTTCCTCCACTTCACAAAAGTAAGGCAACACTTTCCTCCTCATCTCAAAACTCACTAAGGTGTTCTGTGTTGCAGTCATAAAACCCTCGATGCCCAGCAAAGGCATGGTGTGACTTAATAGCATGTGGTTTGGAAGGGGACCGACCCGAGGGACTGGATAACAAATCTTTTTTCCAGTTCAGGTGGTTTCCAATTCGCTTTCCACCAACTTGAAGAAGGCCCTACATGATTTGTCAGGTGATTGATCCCTACAAATGATTCCTGATAATGGATCAGAATGTGATGTGTGGCAAATCACATGGGAGTTCAAATACATATGACCTTGAGTTACTTAGCTGTAACAAAATTTCCACTCCAGTCTGCTGTTTATATGAAAAACATTTCTCGGTGTTTACTTCTATAAAAACAAGAAACGGGAATAACGCGTGTTCTGACCTTTGTCCTATTCCAGCAATAAGTGACATTCATACACTGATAAATAAACCTGAAACAAATACACAAAACATTAGCCCACCCCAGTCATTTCATTAAAAGACTCATTTAGAATAAGACATACCTTTTAATGTATAACAATTATTGATCACGGTGTAGTGTTATTTATGTTGTTTTGATCGACTATATCCAAATAGTAATTGTAATGATAAATCAGAAAAATTTTTAATACTTAGAGCCTTCTGATCACAAGATGGTCTTCAAAATTAGAGCTTTGGGGAATCAGAACTTATTAAATATATATATATATATATATATAACTTCATATAAGCATTTGTATTACAGACAAGTATGATCATTTAATTAACTTTTAAAACAATTTCAAATATATCACATTAGGCTAGAAGTCTGTGAGGGAAGTCGAATGGAAATACAAATCCAAGGGGAAAAAAAAGAGTGAATAAAACTTCTAACGGTTAAGAGCTTGTTCTTGTATATTCTTCCCACAAGATTTTCCATTTATTTTCATAATGTTGTGTGTTATTCTCCTGGATTTTTTAGAGTGAAGGATGGCAGGTATATTTAAAAGTGTAAAGTTAAAGTTATATTCTAAAGTATCAATATTTATAATAACTGAGAAATTGGACTCTGCAACTATTTAAACTTACAATAAATTTTAGATGTCAACTCAGAAATGTGCAAGGAAAGGTCACATAGTTCTTACAAGTTCTTTTAGGAGAAACACGAGTAAAATAATTGAAGATCAGCAAACAAGGCCATCAACCAAGCAGTAACAGTGTGCTAGGTAAAACACCCAGCATTAAGACAGATGGGCTCCCTGCTCTCATGGAAATGACACCTCGTAATAAGTATAAACGAAGGAGAAAAAGAGCCAATTTCGGGACTTGTTGCTATTTAGAAGAACACGATAAATGTAATAGAAAGTTCCTTGGGTGAGGGTGAGTATGCTGGCAGGAGAGTGACCGCTGCATTGGTCAAGGAAGTCTCACAGAGAAAGGGACATTTGAGCTGAGGCCTGAATGATGAGGGTGTCGGCGACCAGAAAGTCTGAGAAAGAGTGTCAGGCTGAGGAAACCGTGCAAAGTTCCCATGGCAGAAGCGAACTTAGTGTGTTCCAGGGATAGAAAGAAGATGCTTGCGGCTGGGGCATGGTGAGCCGGGGGAGTGTAGAAAATGTAGGCTGGGGTCTTATAGGCTGTGCTGCGGAGTCTGAATTTTATTCAGAAGACAATAAGAATCCTTTAGTAGAGTTTCTCAATCTCTGCCCTATTGACAGTTGGCCCAGATCGTTCCTTGTGGTAGGGGCTGTTCCCAGCATTGCAGGGTGTTTGGCAGCCTCCCTGTCCTCCACCCAATAGTTGCCAATAACATTCCGCCTCACTATGCATTGCGACAGCCAAAAACAGATATGGCCATATGTCCTCTGGGAGGATCCATTCCTGGAAGGGGACACTACGTGGTCACCAGAAATGGCGATGCTGGTGTCTGTCTGATGAACAGGAGAACGGTCATGACCCCAGTGAGGTGTGGCAGATTGAACGCACTTTATTTCTGCTCCCTCCCATAACCTCCCGGAAAGGACCATCGAGGAATAAGAACTAATAAGAACATCATAAGAAAATGAATGAGGAAAAGGGAAATGGGAGAGGAAATGACATCAGATGAAGGATTCTGGCAAAATTTTAGCAGACAAAGCGGGTGGTGAGTGGACGAGCAGGCTACAGAGATGGAGGCCAGCAAGAACCAAGCTAATCCCCACCGCGGAAGATCATTGTCTGAGGAACTGAAAAAGTCAGTTACCTGTGGAGGCCGCGGTGAGTTGCGTGGACGTCAGCATCAGGAGAGGTTAGACTCTTCCCGCCCCACGAAGCAGGTGACTATATCTTTCTCAGTCACAGCCCATGATAGGAAGTTTTAGAGAGCTGACATTTGGGAAGGGGCGTAAGAGAGGGTGGAGTAAGTCACGGAACTGAAAACAGGAGAATTAAGTGAGCGTGGACCCAGGAATGGTGAGAGTCCCAAGCTTTTGAATGGTGTGGATTTTTTTTTTTAACCGTACGCGTATATTTTTTTTCATAATAAAAATCATTAAGATTTTTAAAACCAGTATTCCATCATCGTTGTTCAAACATCAAAACTATTAGAAGACAAACCAAGAAAACAAGAAAAAATACATAGAACCAAAAAAGAAAAAAAACTATAAGAAGATACACAATGGGAAGTCTCTTTCCTACTCCTGTGTCAATTCCCATATTCCTAACCCTCTCCAATAGGTCACTAGTCTCTTTCTCGATCCTTCTAGAATTCTTCATATAGATGCCCATAATGTGTATTTCCTCTTGGTATGGTCTGAATGTTCGCGTCTTCCCTACCTCCAATTTCATATGTTGAAACACTAACACCCAGCGTGATGGTGTTAGGAGCCGGGGCCCTTGGGAGGTGATTAGGTCATGGGGACAAATGAATGCATTTAATGCCCTCGTAAAAGACACACCAGAGAGCTACTAGCTCCCTTGCCCCTTCCACCGCGTGAGGGCACCAGGGAGAAGGCGCTGGCTATGAACCAGGAAGGGGGTCCTCACCAGGGCACGACCATGCTGGCGCCTCGATCTTGGACCGTCAGCCTTCGGAACCCTGCGAAATTAAATTTCTGTTGTTGCTAAGCCACTCGGTCTGTGGTATTTTGTTACAGGAGTCTGAGCAGACCGAGGCACCCCTCTTCTCAAAACAAATGCCATACACAGGCCGTATGTCTTTTTGACAAAACCTCTCCCAAGAAAACATGGGGTCGGTGGCTGCGTTCTTCTCGTTCAGGAGAAGCTGAATCTGCAAATCTCACAAGTGCTGATGGAGAGAGAGTTCTGGGGAGATGTTCTCCGGTGTTGCACTCTGTTCTCTCTTTTTAAAATTTTCGATCATTATTTATCGTTTTCTTAAAAGCCAGGCCCTGTGCTATGCTAAGTACTTAACATACTTGGCCTGATTGGTCTTTTCTTTCCTCCCAGCAAACAGAGCCCGTGTAACCATTGGTTACAGAAAGCACAGTGGCTAAGGCCCGTGATGCTTTTGGGACTCCAAGGAAAGGTTTTAATTCTTTTAGCAACACAGTCATAAAATGCACTTTGAGATTTTTTTTTTTTTTTTGATGGAGAAACGTGGCCTGACCAGCAATCCTACAAGGTGAGTACTCTTGTTACACGATTTATTCGAGGAAATTAAGGTCTGAGAAATGACTTGACCAAGGTCAGACAGATGGAAAGTGTGGGAACAAGAACTTGAAGCCAGGCCTGGGGGACCCTAAAGCTTATGGTTGGCCACTGAGGTGAAGGGTCTGCAGGTGAACACTTTTACCTCCAGGGATGTGTCTATCTGGAGCTGGGGAGGTTTAAGACTTGGAGGAGATTTGATACAGTCTTCAAATACTTTAGGGGCTGTCATATAGAAAAGGATTAGCCCTGTTTTCTGTTGTTTTTGAAACAGAACTAGACTAGGTGGAGTGGGGTTGCAAGAAAGCAGATTTTGACCTGGTGATGTAATGAACTTACCGGAAGTAACAAGATCTCTGTCAGCGGCAATTTATCCTAAAAAACAAGGATGGGGAGTTTGATCCCAGTCCCTGGCAAGACAAGAATTGAAGAGGGTTGCAGCCTTGGGAGAGGAGTTGGATGAGAATGAAATAAAATTTTCCATCCCTTTAACCTTAAGAGTCAACATTTGCACATACTAGCAGTTCAGCAATTTAGAGGAGCCTGGATCCTCCCCCGCCCGACCCCAGTTTTATTAATCTTAATTGAGACCTCTCATACACAGTTGGTGGGAGTATAAATGGACACCGTCTTTTTGGAAGAGCTATTGGCAGTATCTATTAAAAGCTAGATTCTTCTTACCTTTTGACTTAATTCTGCATGGAAGAATCGGTCCTATCCATGCACAGATATGCAAAAATATTTGCCCACGGATGTTCACCCACAGTGTGTTTACAACAGGAAATATTTGGCAACGACTTAAGTGTCCTCCAGGAGACTAGTTAAATGGATGATGATATATGATAGATACATTGCGCATTGTATTAATGATCTGGGCTCTGTTGTAGGCCCTAGGGAATCCAACAAAACAAGCATAAGTGACTCCCCCCACCCCCTAAAAAAAAAGCCCGCCCTGTGAATTTCCTCCTTGTGAGGTAGAAGAATGTCAGATTATAAACGGACATACTTAATAGGTAAGTCATGTAGCATATTTAAAGATGGTAAGGGCTGTGTTGAGAACTTAGTAATGTGGGGTAGAGATGTGGGCATGCTACAATTTTAAGTAGGAGTAGGCCTTACTAAGGTGACTTTGGAAAGACTTGAAGCTTCGTGAAACACCCACCATTTCTGTGGTTCTAAGGCAGAAATTCATAAGGAGAACAGCCGAGGGGGTCTGTCCTCCCGCAGGCCTTAGAGGGAATAGTAGCTATTGTTCATTTTATCCTGAAATTAACGAGCACTCACAAAACACTTATCTAAGGAAGACGCCTAAAAGCATTTCAGTTTGCAAATGAAGAGTGGGAGGGCTTGGGCTCCAGTGACTGTTTTATCTGCCTCCCAGAAAGGAGTCAAAGCATCTTGGCTAAAGGCAAGGTCCCTGCTTGAGCCGTCCGGCCTGGCTGCTTTTGTAGCAATCTGTCCATGTGTTTCCATCAGTTTGTTCCCTTTGTCCTTGATAAAGCTGCACAGGGCTTTCCCAGTAGGCAATGACGGAGCCATTGGTGTGGTGAGGTCCCTCCCTGAACGAAAGGTTACTAATCGGCAACTCCTTAAACTGAGGGAGTTGGTCCCATTCAATGCATTTATTCTGAGTTGTAGCAACAGACTGGGAGGTACCCGAGGGATCACTTGTTTGCTTTCCCTGACTCCAAGCCGCCTTATCTAGTTCCTTCTAAAAATGATGCTGGCCCCATTAGGGTAATAGGTATCTAACGGGATCCACTCTGGTTTCGATATCACCTGAAGTAGAGAAAGGAGCTCCTTCCGGAGGAAGAGACAAATAGATTTCCACACAAAGCCGAAAATTAATACTCCAAGAGTGATCAACAAAGTCCCAAAGGAAGATGAAGAAAGACTTCACTGGCACCCAGGATACTGCTGGTGGGACCGGAAGAGACATAGTTGGGGTTTTGACACAGGGAAAAGGGGAATGGCGTCCTAGGCAGAAGGCATGGCAAAGAACAACGCATGAGGCTGTTAACCATGGCGCATGTTCAAGCTGTTCTAAGTAGTTTTGTCTGAAGCATAGAAAAGAAAAGAATAAATAAAAGTAATAACTTATAGTCACTGTACGCTTATGATGTGCCAGGCAGCATTCGAAATACTTTCTACTCCATCTAAATCTTCATAATAATCCTGTAGAAAGGTATATGAACATCGCAATTCTGTAGGGGAGAAAACACAGGCAAACACAGGCTTATAATTTGCCCATGTGTGACTGAGGGGTTTGTAAAACATCGCCAGTACCAATAACAACAACCACAGAAATTAACTGCCATTGATTGATAGCCAAGCACTCCACTGAGCGTTGAACATCCTTCTTCCTCTGATCTGCCCTTCACGGTCCAGGTGAGGAAACTGAAGCTTGGGTAGGAGTAAAACTTTTATATGCTATTAAAGCTAAGCTGGCACTATTTCCGACTAGACCGTTATAAATTAAGACGCTAATTGTCATTCCCAAGGCAACTACTAAGAAAGTAACTGGAAAGTATCAAGTAAAAGAGATGAGAAGGGACTCAAAATAGTACACTAGAAAATATCTCTCCAACACAAAAGAAGGCAGTAATGGAGGACTTGAGGAACAAAAAAGACAACACGTAGAAAACAAATAGCAAATTAGCCAAAGTAAGTCCTTACTTATGAACAATCACATTAAACGTAAACGGATTAAACTCTTCGATTAAAGGTAGGACTGATGGAATGGATGAGATAACATGAACCAACTCTATGTTCACTTTAGAACCAGAGACCCAAACAGATTGAAAGTGAAAGAACGAAACAAGATATTTCATGCAAGCAGTAGCCAGAATAGAGTTGGAATGGTTATACTCATACCACAGAAATAGACTTTATATCACAAATTGTTTGCAATCACTAGATGTCCAAAGAATGACATTATATAATGATAAAATGGTAGCTCTATTAAGAAGATATAACAAGTACAAACCTGTATGAACCTAAAACAGAGCCCCGAAACATATAAAGCAAAATTTTGACAAAATTGAAAGAGAAATAGACAGTTTGACAATAATAGAGACTTTAACCCTTTCGATAATGGATAGATCTACTAGACCAAAGATAAACGAGGAAATAGAAACTTGAATAATACCATACGGCAACTAAACCTAAGAAACATATTGACGACACAAAAACAGCAGAATACGTATTCTTCTCTAGTGTGCATGGAACATTCTCCAGCATAGATCATATGTTAGACCACACACAAAACAAGTCTCAATACATTTTTAAAAGTCTGAAACCATAGAAAGTATCTTCTCCAATATAAATGAAACAAAACTAGAAACAGAAGGAAAACTGGAAAATTCAAATATGTGTAAATTAAACAACAAATTAAACAGCCGGTGGGGGAAAGAAGACATCACATGGGAAATTAGAAGATGCTTTGAGATGAACAAAAATCCAACATACCAAAACTTATGATATGCAGCAAAATCAGTGCATAGAGGGAAAGTTATAGCTGTAAACACATTTTTTCAAAAATGTAAAATCTCAAATCGATAACCTAACTTCCTACCTTAAAGGATTAGAAAAAGAAGCTCTAACTACACCCAAACAAGCAGAAGGAAGAAAATAATAAAGATTAAAGATAAACAAAATAGGTAATAGAAAAGCAACAGAGAGAATCAACAAACCCAAAAGTTGGTTCCTTCTTTGAAAAGATTGACAAAATTGATAAACTTTTAACTAGACTAAAAAAAAGGAGAGAGAAAGAGAGAGAAAAGACTCAAATTGCTAAATTCAGGAAGTAAAGTGGGGACATCAGTATCAACCTTATCAAAACTAAGCAAATAAACAAACAAACAAACAAATAAATAAATGCTATAAGCAATGTACGCCAGCAAATTAGGCGACCTAGATGAAATGAACAAATTCCTGGTAACACACAAACTGCCAAAACCAAGTCAAGGAGAAATAGAAAACGTGAATAGACCTAAAGTAATAAAAAGATTGAATTAGTAATAATAATTTTTTTTAATTTTAATAAAGAAAAGCCCCAGACCAGATGGCTTCACTGGTGACTTCTACCAAGCATTTAAAGAATTAAAGCCAATCCTTCTTAAACTATTCCAAAAAATAGAAGAGACTAGCATTACCTTGATATCACAGCCAGACAAAGATGCCCTTTATGGATATACATGAGAAAATTCTCAAAAAACATTGGCATATTGAATCCAGCAGCATATACACAGATTATACACGATGTTTGAATGAGTTTTATCCCAGGAATGCAAAGGTGAGTCGATATTTTAAAAGTCAATCAATGCCATACATCACATTAATAGAATAAAGAAGGCAAAAGACTACATGAACATCTCAATGTATGCAAGAAAAAAAAGCATTTGATGAAATCTAACATTCTTTCATACTAGAAGGGGATTTTTTCCAACATGATAAGGGCATATATGAAAAACCCACATGCTTTGAAAGGATGAGAGACTTAAAGCTTCCCCGTGATCAGGACCAAGACAAAGATGCCTGCTTTTGTTACTTCTATTCAACATTGTACTTGAGTGTTTTAAAAATAATACGGGTTTTATTATATTTCAGGTATGGTGAGGCCAACGGATCAGGAAGTGACTGCCATTGAAAAGATAGTTTATCATGCCCACGGATCCCAAGAGAAGGAAGCATGGCCACACCATGGGGGCAGGGGCACCCAGGAGGCAGAGAGACAAAGGGGCAACTATGAGCAAAAGCCTCCACTGAAGTTTCAAAGGAAATGGTGGAGGTAGGTGAGTAGGCTTAGGACTGGCTAGTTTGAATAATTTCAGCAAGCCCTGGGGCATGGGGGCTGTCCCTAGCTGCTTGATACCTGGCTGGCCCTGAAAACTACAAAACATTGCTGAAATTAAAAACCTAAATACATAGAAAGACATTAAGTGTCTGTGGATTGGAAGACTTACTATTTAAGATGGAAATACTACACAGTAGCAATCTATAGATGTAAGGCCATCCTTATCAAAATCCCAATGTCCTTTCTTACAGACATGGAAAAGCCAGAAAGAAAATATATAAGGTATTGCAAGGGACCCTAAAAAGCCAAAAAGATCTTGGAAAAGAACAAAGTTGGAAGACTTACACTTATTGCAAAGCTACTGTAACTGAACATTGTGGTACTGACATTAAGGATAGTCATATAGCACAATGGACTGGAACTGAGATTCTGTAAATAAACCCATACATCTATCGTCAATTGAGTTTTGACAAGAGTGCCAAGACCATTCACTGGGGGAAAGTGTAATCCCTTCAATAAATGGTCCTGGGAAGACTGGATAGTTACATGCAAAAGGAGGTTGGACATCAAACTCACACCATGTACAAAAATTAACTCAAAATGGATCAACAACCTAAATATGAGTTATAATTATAAAATACGGAAAGAAAGAAAGAAAGAAAGAAAGAAAGAAAGAAAGAAAGAAAGAAAGAAAGAAAGAAAGAAAGAAAGAAAGAAAGAAGGGAAGGAAGGAAGGAAGGAAGGAAGGAAGGAAGGAAGGAAGGAAGGAAGGAAGGAAGGAAGGAAGGAAGGACGAAAGGAAAGAAGGAAGGAAAAAGGAAGGAAGGAAGGAAGCAAAAAAAGAAGGAAGGAAAGAAAAAAGGAAGGAAGGAAGGAAGGAAGGAAGGGAGGGAGGGAGGGAGGGAGGGAGGGAGGGAGGAAGGGAGGAAGGAAGGAAGAAACTATAAAAATACTTAGAAGAAAACCTAGAAGCAAATCTTCATGATCTTGGATTTGGCAAAAGCAACAACAAAAATAAATAAACTGGACTTCATCAAAGTTAAAAACATTTGTGCATCAAAGAACACTATCAAGACAATGAAAAGACTACCCAGAGAATACAAAAAAAAATTTGCAAATCATATGTTTGGTAAAACTCCAGTATCCAACGTTGACTGAAAAATAATATTGACTCAGTGTTTCATCACCAAAAAGGATTTATTTAGGGGGTAAAAAAAGGGTTGCACCCATGTTCACACTTTGGCCCGTGAGTCAAGGTGGAGGGGTATTTATAGAGGGGGCAAAGGAAATTAAAACTGTAGAGCTTTATTATAAACATAGAGATTTTCCATAGGGTTTTTAAATAATAATTTTTAATTTTTAAATTACAATTGGAATACAATATTATATTAGTTTCAGGTATACAACATTGAGATTAGATGTTTATATAACCTATAAAGTGATCACCCCAATAAATCTAGTACCCATCTGACACGACGCATGTTGTTACAATATTGACTGCGTTCCTCATGCCGTGCTTTGCAGCCCCTGTTTTATACTTACCAATTTGTGCTTCTTAATCCCTTCCCCTTCGTCACCTACTCTCCCAAACCCCCTCCCATCAAGTAACCATAAAAAATGTTCTCTGTACCTATGAGTTTGTTTGTTTTTTTTTGTTTGTTCATTTGCTTATTTACTTTGTTCTTTGGATTTCATGTGCGTGAAATCATGTGGCATTTGTCTTTCTCTATCTGACTTACTCCACTCAGCACAATACTCTCTAGGTCCATCCATGTTATTGCAGGTGGGGAGATGTCGTCCTTTTTTACGACTGAGTAATATTCCATTGTGTTTGTGTACTACCTCTTCTTAATTCATTCATCCAATGATGGACACCCAGGTTGCCTCCATATCTTGACTATTGTAAATAATGTTGCAATGAACATTTGGATTCACACGTCCCTTCAAAGTCGTGTTTTAGGTTTCTTTGGATGAATACCCATAAGTGGGATTACTGGGTCCTTCTTTGTCTCCCATTATAGCCTTTGTTTTAAAGTCTATTTTGTCTGGTATAAGCATTACTACCCCAGCTTTTTGTTTGTTGCCATTTTCATGAAATATCTTTTTCCATATCTTTTCCTTCAGTCTGTGTCCTTTGATCTGAAGTGAGTCTTCTAGGAAGCATATGTAGGGGTCTTATTTTCTTATCCATTCGGCCACCCTATCTTTTGATTAGAGCATTCAATCCATTTACATTGAAAGAAATTAATTGTTGTTAGACATGTAGTTATTGCTATTTTATTCATGTGTTTTATCTTTTTTTCTTTTTTCTTCTTAAAGAAGTCTCTCCGACACTTTCTGTAATACTGGATTGGTATTGATGAAATCCTTTAGCTTTTTCTTATCTGGGCAGCTCTTATCTGTCCTTTGATTCTAAATGATAGCTTTGCTGGCTACAGTAATCTTATTTGTAGGTCTTTGTTTTCATCACTTTGAATATTTCATGCCATTCCCTTCTGACTCACAAAGTTTCTTTTGAGAAATCGGCTGACGGTCTTATGGGAGAGCTCCTGTGGAGTTATCTGCTTTCCTCTTGCTGCTTTTATTCTCTCTTTGCCTTTAACCTTTGGCATTTTACTTATGATGTGTTTTGATGTGGGCCTCTTTGGGTTCATCTTGTTTGGGACTCTCTGTGCTTCCCTGGCTTGTATGCATTTCCTTCACCAGGTTAGGGAAGTTTTCCATCATTATTTCTTGAAATAGGTTTTTAATTCCTTGCTCTCTTCTTCTTCTTCTTCTTCTCCTTCTTCTTCTTCTTCTTCTTCTTCTTCTTCTTCTTCTTCTTCTTCTTCTTCTTCTTCTTCTTCTTCTTCTTCTTCTTCTTCTTCTCCTCCTCCTCCTCCTCCTCCTCCTCCTCCTCCTCCTCCTACGCCTCCGCCTCCCCCTCCCCCTCCCCCTCCCCCATACAACGAGAATGTTGGTAGGCTTGATGTTGTCTTTAAGGCCCCTTAAACTATTCTCATTTGGGGGGATTTCTTTTTTCTTGTTGCTGTTCTGATTTTTTTTTCCCCTGCTACCTCATCTTCAAAATTGCCAATTCGATCCTCTGCTTCGTCTGATTTATTGTCAATTCCTCCTCAAGTAGTCTTCGTCTCAGTTATTGTATCCTTCATGTCTGACCGGTTCTTTTTGTTTTGTACCTCCACTTTTGTGCTTTCCGTCTCTTTGTTAAAGTTCTCACTGAGTTCATCTCCTCTTCCCCTAAATTCATTGCGCATCCTTATAACCAGTTTCTGAACTCGGCGTCTGGTATATTGCTTGTCTCCATTTTGTCCAGTTCTTTTTCTGGAGCTTCGTTCTTTTCTTTCACTTGGTACATGTATCTTTGTCTCCCCATTTTGGCTGCCGCCCTGTGTGGGTCTCTAGGTATTAGGTAGGGCTGCTATATTGCCCAGTCTAAGTAGGGTGGCCTTATGTAGTAGGTGTCCTGTGGGACTTAGGGATGCAGTCCCCCTTGTCACCTGAGCTGAGTGTTCCAGGTGTGTTTCTTGTATGGGTCCTGTGTGCCCTCGGATTGTAGTTGAGCCTTGGTAAATGTTTGCACGTCAATGGGAGGGACTGACCCTCTGGCTGATCGTGGTCGTGAGGATTGGCTGGTGGAGGAGCCCTTGTGAAGGGGCTGACCCTATAGAGCAAGATTCACTTTAACGGGGCTCTGATACCTGCTGAGTCTGCCCTTTGTGTTGTCCTATGATGTGGCCCTGGGTGGTGCTCCAGCTCAGAGGGAAGCCAGTCACCAGGCGTTCCAGCCCTGGGGCTTCCTGGGAGGGGCCCCACTGCAAATCAGTTTCAGCCACAGCCCGTGCCCTGCCTGAGGCCACCTGGCAGGAACCACCGAGCAATCTACAAATGGCTGCCACCCTTCTGAGCTTGGAAGTGCCTTGAGAGGCCAAGCCACAAACGGAGGCCAGCTAATGCGTATGCCGGACTTGGGGCTGCTCAGCAACAGGTGTGGGACATGCCAAGGCTAGATGTTGCTTGTTTGGGTTTTGTGAACCTTTGAGAGACTTTAGGAAAGTCCACGGCATGAGCCCAGACAGGCCATTTGTATGAAAAAGCCACTGGAAGCAGCTTGGGTGGGACCACACAGTAGGAGGGGTGGGGCCAAGGGAAGGCGGGAGGCGGGGAGCGTGAGCAGTGGTAGCCAAGCCGATGGAAACTCAGACATGGCGGCCCCCTGTGTCTGCGCACTGGGTGAGGGGAGGCCTGAACAAAGGAACGGTGGCCTCTGCCAGCACTTCTGTCTGGGATAAAGCTGCCATTCAAGTCCCCACCCTGAAGCCAGACCATTTAGTTCCTCCCCATATGTCCTTGGCGCCCTTTGAGCCGCTTCCTCAACACCACCACCCAGAGTGATTGGGTCCGTCAGCAGGTGAGTCCATGTGCGGGCCCTCCAAGAGGAATACCCGCGACCCCCCCGTAGCCCCCCGTCTCACTCAGTCACAATCTCTGCTGAATTTCATAGCCAGGTGTTGTGGGGACTTCTCTTCCCGCCACTGGAACTAGGGAGCCTGGTGTCAGCTGGGACCCCTTGCTCCTCCACAGGAACCCTGCAGCCAAGATATCCCCCCCTCCCAATTTTTAACGGCCACACGCGGGTGTGGGACCAGCCCATTCCGTGTCTCCACCTCTCCTACCAGACTCAAGGTGGTTCGCTGTTGTCCTTAGTAGTAGGACTTCTGTTCTGCTAGACTTCAAGTGATTTTCAATGATGGCTGTTCTGTAATTTAGTTGTAATTTTGATGTGGTCGCGAGAGGAGGCAAGCACAGTGTTACCTACTCTGCCACCTTGCCCAGAAATTGTCTTCCTGTATGGTTCCCGTGTGTAGAGTTCTCGCAATTACATAGAGCGCGAGAACTTCCATAAGCCCTTTCTCCTTCCATAGACTCTCCTGATTAATTATGTTTGCTTAAAGTTCCAGTTAGTCATTATCACAAGAAAGAACTTTTAAAACTCAAAACAAAGAAGTCAATGCAGAAGTGGGCCAAGGATTTGAATAGACATTTCTCCAAAGAAGATATTCGAATGGCCAATAAGTACAGGAAAAGTGCCTCAACATCATTAGTCACCATAAAAATTTAAATAAAGACATTTCATGGTGATTCCATTGTAAATTACATAAATGCAGAATTGCTATGTTGTACACCTGAAGCTAATATAGATTGTACTTTAACTATATTTTAATAAATCACACATACACACAAAATTAGATGCCATTTCACAGGCACTAGGATGACTATAATTTTTTTAAAAAGGGAAAGAAAAATAACAAACATTGACAAAGATGTGGAGAACTGGAAACTTTATATATTGCTGATAATAATGTGAAATACCGCAGCCTCTGTGGAAAACAGTTTGGCAATTTCTTTAAAAAGGTAAACAGAGAATCACCATATTACCCAGTAATTCCATGCCTAGGTATATACCTGAGAATTAAAAAAAACAGGTGTTCGAACATTAGTCTGCACACAAATGTTCACAGCCACATTACCTATAATAGTCCAAAAGTCGAAACGACCCGAATGTCCATCAGCTGATAACTAGATAAATAATATGTAGTCTATTCATACAATGTAATAGAATTCAGACATAAAATGTAGTTAAGTACTGCTAAGTGCTATCATTTGGGTGAACCCTAAAAACATTTGAAATGAAAGAACCCAGACATAAAAGGCCCTTATATGAATCCGTTGATATGAAAAGTCCAGAAAAGTCAAATTTGCAGAGATGGAGATAAAGTACCGGTTGTCAGGGCCTCATGGGTGGGGGAAGGGAGAAGTGGAGAGTGACTGCTTAATGGGTACAGTTTCTTTTCGGTGTGATGAAGAGACTCTAGAGTAGATAGAGGTGATGGTTCCACGACATTTTCAATGCGTTAAAGCCATCGCATCGTATAATTCGAAGTGGTGATTTTTATGTCATGGGACATTTACCCCAATAAGTTAAGAAAATGAATGAACATGTGACCCAGTTTGGAAGAATGGAATATGAAGGAGATAGCTTTGCTCAGTGTTTCTGGGGAACTTCTTTTTGGCTCTCCAAGAGAGATTCCAGACATCATTCTCTTTTTCTCCCGTGCTCGAATGTGACCCTGGAAACAACTTTAGTCATCTCAAGAAAATGGTGTCCGTCGATGGGGCCCTTGCATGCAAGTTTCCTCCGTGTTCGAAATGAAAAGTTCCCCACTGAGGAGGTAGTTGAATTTTAGCTCTTTCTTCTTGGTATGGGGCTGACTCTTCCCAAAGAAGATTTTCTTCTTCTTCCTCTTTTTTTTTTTTTTTTTTAAGTTATCTGTCCAGAAGGGCCCTTTCTCCTAAGGCCACCATGATAATGTAAAGAAAGGGAACCAGGGCCAGAGGCATGAGTCAGCCTTTAAAACTGCCAGGCACCTGGATTTCCAGTTATATTTAACATTAAATTTTCTCACCGATAAGACAGTTTGATTTGCATCCAGGAAAAAAAAAAAAAGTCTAATCAATTAGGAGTGTGTTTTTGTTTTTGTTTTTGTTTTTTTAAATTTATTTTAGTGGCAGGAGTAAGGATTGGCGTGAAAATAAGTCAGGGAGATAGTGGCCAATTTGACATGTTCCTCTGGCTTACTCTGAAAAAAATCTCCCCAAATCTGCCCAAGATCCGTTTGTCTCCTGAAAAGAACTGAGGGAGATCTTCGATCTAGACAAATCCTTCAGGAACATAATTTTCAGACACTTTAAACTGCCCCGTGATCTATCTGATGAATCACTGACGAACAAGACAATTGGTGTTATTACATATCGGTTGTATTCAAAAAGGAACATTTATAAAGGTCCCATACAAATGTTCTCGTAGATGTTCTGTAGAATTTACATTTGAACCCCAAAGTTATATTGACCTTTAGACCATATTGTTCAAGGGTCAAACTGTCTTTGAAAATAAAGTCAGACAGAACATTCATTTTTTTAAATTTTTATAAGTTTATCTGAACCCAAACTGATGAGAGCTGTAGGGAACGAGTTGACAAAAGCTCCTGGAAAATTCAGTTTTAAGGTTCTGATGTGTCAGTTTCTCTGATAAAAGATGGCCACATCGCCAGTTTTCAGCCCCACATATCCTAGGACCCCCTCCCCAGAGCTGAGCTACGTAAATAAAAATTTGATTTCGCGGCTGAAGTACTTGGACACTTCGAAAGGTAGCATAGCCCGTCTCACCTAGACTGCAGGGTCTGCCGCTAGTTCACAGTGCTTGTATTTTTCTCATCATATTCGGGTTTCCTCCCGGAGGAGCCACCAGTAAATAAATACTCTTGGGTGGCACTCGGTTTCTCTCTTCTCTTCAGCTGATTAAACTTTTTTTTCTGTACCAGTTAATTTTTCTAACTACTGATAGAATAAAGGCGGTCTTCTAAAAACCTGTCAGTGCTTAGTAGTCATTAGCTAATTATAGCCACGACAACATCCCAGGCAGATACTATTATACATATTCTCCTTTTTAGAGATCGGGACAAGGCTCAGACAAGTGCAACAATTTGCCTGAGGCCACTTAACTAGCCAGCATTCACACCCAGTTCTGAGTGAGAACAGAGCTCATGCGGATAACCAGGACCCGCAAAAGTGTCTGAGGTGGAGAATTAGAGCTGCAAGGGACTGAGGCACGTGTTTGTAAGAATATTATCAAGAGGAGTGGAGCAAGGTGACTACCCAGATGTCAGCTTGCCTGGCTAGGCTCAAAGCCAGCTCTGCCATGAATCACCTCTGTGACCCGAGGGAGGTACTTGACCCTTCTCTTGCTTCGGTTTGAGCTGACTGTATATTCTCACGATGAATGGAGAAAGGAGAGAAGAGGCAAGACCCAAGCCCTAACGGGGACAAAGGTGGGAGAGATTTTAGAGGCGGCGCCATCTTTACCCTAGATTCTTTTCCAGCGTGAAAAAGTCCTGATCATATGGATCCGTGAGTTTATTTCAACAACCGCACATTTGTCTTGTCCAGTCGGAATATCGAATAACCTGTCCACTTGCTAGGCAAATGGAACTGGAAGCCTTCGGGGCTGACATCAGACTGTTAGATTTTGGCCAGGTCTCTGTCCGGCTGTCTGACCTAATCCTTGGTTTCCTCATCTCATCGTTAAAGCAGGATAACAATAGTACCCACCTTCTACGATAGTACCTACCTTCTGGAATATTGTGAGGATTACATTAAAAGATGTAAACGCAGAATGTTTCACACAGTTTCTAGCATAGGGGTCAGGACTCCTTCAAAAATAAATCTCCCCTGTGTTTGGATTATGCCCAGTGCAACGGTATTGCAGATAAAGACAGTAGCTATTCTCCTCCTGAAGAAATCCAGAAAGTATCTGAATTCTCCTGGGATTCGGACCCCTCCCTTTGAATTAGCAGTTTACATTTGGTTGCCATGGTTTGGGGGCTCTGAATGACTGATGTAGAGGCATGTCCTATTTTCAAAAGTTGTCTTGACTTGTCTGAAGAAGAGATACCTTTTCTATAAAGTAGCTGTCTCCAATTTGTAAAATTCCATCTATGGATTCATGGCCCCCTCCACCGCCACCCCCATTCTCCAAAGCCTCTTGCTGCAGCTCTTAGGCAAAGGCAAGCTGACCAGGAGGGAGGTGGCTAAATCTTGATAAAGGGACGTTTAACTCTTTGAACTCAACCTGCAGCTTTTATCCGGCTGGGTACCTCTCATAAAATACATTTCAGCAAGAGTTACCCTAAGAATTCCTTAATCCTCAATCCTCCTGGCATATGAGGCATTGAGTGCTTATCCCTCTGTTATAAAGCAAAAACAGACCCAAAATGGAGTCACTTGTGGTAAGCCCCACCAAGACTTAATACCTAACCTAAATGCTATTTTAGCCTCTTCCAGGAGTGGAATTTTAAACCAATCAATCTGGAATGCCCTGGTCAGCACTAGTAAGGTAAACTGCGTGAAATAACCCCTGCCTTCTCCTAAGGGAAGGTAACCATGTCTGAAATAATCCATTCTTTCTTTCAACTTTTAATCCCACTCCTTTTCTGTTTATAAAAACCTGCCATTCTGTACAAGTCATCAGAGCATCATTCTATTTACGAGATTGGATGCTGCCCAATTCATGAATCATTCAGTAAAGCCAGTTAGATCTTTAAATTTACTTGGCTGAATTTTTGTTCTTTAACGCCTCTGAAAATGACCTGTCAAAAGTGGATGAGAATGTCATTTTATCGGGTGGACCTGTTTTATTGTCTCTAAAGGACCAATATTAATACCCACCACTCCCCCCAAAAATCCACCTTAAAATCTCCCATGTGACCACATGCCACCGTGAGAACTAAGTACATGCCACAGTGCGAAGGCTGGACCTGTCATTTCAACAGAGTAGAAAGGGCCAGCTCCACCACTCATATGTAATCGCTTTGGACCAGTTACTTCTCCGAGTGTCAGTTTCGTCTGTGAGATGAGCCGCCTTGCAGAACTTCATTCATTCATTCCCCAAAGATTTGTTTTTCCAGAGAGAGCAAGGTGGGCAAGTTTTCTGTCCTGCAAAGCAGCCCAGTGTGTATATATATATATAGGCAGCCACCACAGGGAGGGTGCAGGGTGAGGGAACTGTGGAGAGTTCCCAGGGCAACTGTAGGCTTAACTTCCCACTGCTCTCCAGGTGCAATGCCGGAAACTCCCTTGGCTCTGAAATTGCTGAATGATGAATCATGCCGAAGAATCTTGGGAAGTGGAGCAGGTCAGAAACCTGGGGCAACCCTCAACCTACCACTGGTCTCTGGGATTGAGTGGTAAGTTCCCTGGGAAACCGACTCCACTCCGAGAGTGAGATCAAAGTGTAGGAAATTTATCAAGGCAGGCTTTTGGGATGACACCTGGAGAGAGGGGGTGAGGAGGAGAAAAGCAAGCCATGCTGCCCCAACAAAGGCTCCAGCCTACCTCCTCAGGAAGCACTGAGGTTGAGGGAATCCCAAACTGAAGGGAGAAAGCTGGACATTATACCCCAACAGTAACCAGGCATTGAAATGGTCCGCCCTCAAGAAGAAGGCCTTGGGCCTGGGTGTGGGGATTGGGGGAAGGGATGAGGTGCCTCTCTCCTTGGAAGGCTTCTCTTATTTCTACACCCCTCCCTTTTCTCAGCCCCTCCCACCCCCAAAATAGATCTAAGAAGAGGAATCTAATCTAGCCAGAGGAGTTCAGAAGAAATGAGGTATGAACTCAGACCTGAGGAGTGAATATAAGTTAACTAGGAAGGGAGAGGAGAGAACTGGAGGATGATTCCAGGCTGAGGGAAAGGCGTTTACCAGGCCCAGCAGCGAGGGAGGGCAGCGGAAGGGAGAGGAGAGCGGAAGGGAGAGGGGAGGAAGGAAGGAGAAGTGCCTCTCATTTCATAACTGAAAATAGCTGAATATGATCAATGGACTTGGGGTCCAGCCCTGACTCTGCCATTTACTCGGGAGTTACTTAAACTCTCCAAACCTCAGTTTCTCTGTAAGTGGGAAGATAATACCTGCCTCTCAGTTATTTTTAGAATGATATGAAATAACACTTGCGCAGTAAAGGCTTCATGAATGTTAGTTGCTGTGTTTATTATTACTGGCTATTGCTCAGAAAATAATAGTGGTCGACCACCCCTCACCTAGAAAAATTAGAGAATTCAGGAGTCAGCAAACTTTTTCTTAAGGGACCAGATTAAATGATTTGAGCTTGTGGGCCATGTGGTCTCTGTTTTAAGCACTCAACTCTTGTAGCCACAGACCCTAAACCAGAAAACGGGCATGGCTGTGTTCTCCTAATAAGACTTCATTCACAGAAAAGGGAAGTGATCCCATCTGCTAACTCCCCAAACTAGATTATTAAAACATTAAAACAAGACTCTGCGTTTTGAGAAGACATTTCGGGTCCCTCCTCTATGTTCCCTTTCTCCCCTCACTTGGAAATTTCTCTGTACACAGCAGTTACACAGATCCGCACCAGATTCCAATACTGCACAAAGAGAGAGAGAGAAAAAAAAACAAACCAAGACGCAACGATAAAATCCCCGTTTTGTTATCACAAGAGCTCATGACTTCAGAGGCCATGAAGTTCACGAACAGCCATTTATTCCACTTGAGATGACCAGCTGCGAGGATCCTTTGTCAGGAAGCCAAGCTCATAACTGCGGTAATGAAAAATCATGCGAGGTCTCCGCATTTAATTCGACAACCCCTGCCCCTTTATTTATCGAGGTAGTCGCCCTGGCTTGGTCTAACCCAGAATATCAGAACCTGAGATTAGGACTTATTTGCAAATAGTTTATTTGGGGAAGAATTCTGGGAAACGAGTAGGGGTCCTGTGAAGAGAGAAACAGAGAAGGAGGTGTAACCAATGCGGTGGTCAGTTATCGAGCTGGTTATTGTTCTGGGCAACGGAGTCCAATCCCAATGGAGATCCACTAAGGAACTATGTAGACTATGTCTCAGAAATGTCCACCTGAGACATGGGTCATCCTTTGGCTCTCATTGGTCAAGGGAGATGTTGTCTTTTTCACATTTCACGAATTGAGCACGTCAAGATACTCGAGGCAGTCCAGAGGAAGTGCGCACACACACACACACCTGGTTGTGCACAGCGATGCATGCACATCGTTAAAATTTTAAGTTGATTGAAAAATAAGTCCCTCTCTGACCATTGACCCCTAGTCACCTGGTTCTCCTCTCCTGGGGCAATTTTTGTTTGTACTTCCTTATGAATCTTTCAGAGGTAGCCCATGAATAGGCAAACAAACAGTATTTCCCATTTCTTTAAACCATTGGTGGCATACTACACAATGTCTCCTGGACTGTGCTTTTGAACACTCCTATCTTTGCATCTTGCTGATAATTACATACATACACACATACATATTACATGTGTTTAGAATTCCCTCTTCTTTAGAATGACCATAGAATATTCCATTTATGGCTATACTTTAAACTTACTCCATCAGTCCCCCAACTGATGATACTGGTATTTCCAGTAATTTCTTAAAAGTCAAGATGATTGGAGTATGCAAGCAGTAAAGTTCGCCCTTCTGAGTATACAGCTTTATGAACTGTGGTATATACACAACTGTGTAGTCACAGCCAAGATGTGGGACAGTTCCAGCACTCCCAAAATCTCCCTAGTGAACCTTTGCAATGGGCCCCTGTCATTCAGCCTCAGCCCCTGATAATCACTGATCTGCTTTTTTGTTCCTCTACTTAGCCTTTTCCAAAATGTCATGTAAATGGAATCATATAGGATGAAGCCTTTGAGTCTTGTTTCTATAACCAATACAATGCATTTGAGATTCAGCCATATTGTTGCATGTATCAGTAGTTGGTTCCTTTTTATAACCGAGTGATATTCCGTGGTACAAATAAACCACAGCTAGTTTACATCCATTCATCAGTCGGAAGACATTGAGTCATTTCCAGTTGGGGCAATTATGAATAAACATACGATTATTGCAAACTGCGTTTTGTATGGATATATTTTTCTCATGAGTACACACCTAGGAGTGGGATTACTGGGGTGAATGGTGAGTGTATGTTTGACTTAATAAGCAGTTGCCAAACTGATTTCTAACATGACTAAACTACTTTGTTTTCCTGCCAGCAACATATGCATACTCACCAGTATTTGGTATTCTCATTGTCACTTGTTTTTATTCAGCCATTCTGATAGGTCAATAGATTTGTGTACTCTGAACAGTGCGACAATGAATACTTACTTACACACATATCCTTCATAATTAGTTGTGAATATATCTGTAAGATACAGTCTTAAAACTAGAACTGATGGATCAAAGGGTGTGAAAGGTTAATTAGATATTGCCAAACAGCCTACTGAGAAGGTGGGACCAATTTATAGCCTACCAGCTAGATATGGTAATTCCTGTTTCCCCACATCCTCGCCAACACAGTGTATTACCCAGTTTCACTACATGTTTTTAAATGAAATTTTACTTTACAATTGCTGTGTGAGTATCTACCTCAGAGGGTTGTTGGTGAGGACTTCAAGCAAAGGTTTTAGAGCAGTGCCTGCCACACAGAGAGTGGTAATGGCTGTTAGTTATTATGTGATTACTACTACTAATCAATCAACTACATTTTTTATTTTCCTCTCTCTCTGAGTTCATTAGTACATTCAGGAATGCTTTTCTCTGAAGAGCTCAAACGTTCTACCTATGGAATTGAGTTCATCCTTATAAATCTCTTCAGATACTCCCAGAAATACAGACACTATGGGTTTTATAGAATGGGGAAGTGTGACAGAACAGGACCCTTCTAAATTTACAGATCTCTGTCCCACAAGGTCAAAATTAATCTAGTTTGGAACAGGAATGGAGTCCTCTAGGTTACAATGGCTTAATGGCTTTCAAACTTTTTGATTGCCTCCCACTTTAAGAAATTGACCAGGAGTCAGCACACACATTTATACCCAAAAGTTTCAAAAAAACAATATTTGCTTGCTATTCATTTCATTCCATTTCACTGCAAATATGTTCATTGGGATCCACTAATAAATAGATTTCAAGAGCTACTATTGGGTTAAATGGCACTATCTAGGTCACAGATATTGGTCTTCTTGGCAACACAAGTGAAATCACAGAACCTCATACTCAGTTTTGGGTACATTATTCCTTTTTCTTCATTTTCCATGGGATGCTAGAGCTTATTCGTTCATCAGCTATTTTCTCAAATAGCTCTTGGACTCCTTATGTGTACTGCCCAGTATTGTCAGCAGAAGAGAATAGGCTTTAAAGAGCAAGAGGCCTGGATTCAAATCTGACCTCCACCATTTGCTGGTGATCTTGGTTAAGGCTCTTCAGCCATCAAAGACTCAGTATTCCCCTCTGTAAAATGGGTGCAATGAAAGAGCAATCAAAAAGCTAAGGGATGTAAAGGAGTTAGTACAGTGTCAGGCTTTTGGTAAGTACTGAATACAGTGATTCTCCAGGTGCGAGCCCCACAGCAGCAGCACCACCACCACCACCCTGGAACTTGTTAGAAATGCAATCCTCAGACCTCATCCCAGCTTTACTGGGTCAGAAACTTCGGGGGTGTTTTAACGGGGAAGATTGTTTTAACAAGTCTTCCAAGTGCTTCTGATGCACGTTCAAGTTTGATAACCACGGGCTTAATACATGGTAACAATTAGTACTTGAGGCTGCAGCGTGAGCAGCGGGTCAGAACATGAAAGGCCTACTGGGCAAAAGTAAAGCACTAAGCTGTCAGCAGCATCCACAGGTAAGGGGTGGAACCAACCCTTTCCTCCACACCTCCCTCTTCCCTCAGCAGGGCCTGCCTACGGTGCTCGCTGATTGGTGGCGTCTCTCTGGACAATTACCACCCACCCAACCACGGAGAACGTAACCTGAGCGGGGGCGGGACTGGGCGCCGCGAGAGCGGTGCACCTATTGGCTCCAGACCACGCCGCGGAAAGGGGCGGGACTGCGCGTGCGCACGGGCGGGGCGCGCCCCTGGCGGCCGTTGAAAATGGCGACTATCACCGAGCTGAAGGCTGGTGAGTGAGAGAGGGAGGCTTCCCGCGTGAAATACGTCTGGCCTGCAGCCTGTGAAAAGGATAGGACGAACAGAGGGCGCGCGGAATACGAGTCAGCCTTCCCCTTGACGTCGCTCTGCGGCGTCAAGGGCCTGCGGGCTGTCAGGTTGTGTGGCGGCCGCTGAGCCATGGCCCTGTCAGGGAAAGGGTGGCACAGGGGCGGTTTTTAAACCGGCTTTGAGTTGGAGGAGTCGCAGGATGTGCAGGTACCTGAGGGGTCTTCAGTCCTGCACGTTGGACCTCTGGAGCATTTTTCCGGACCCCGCCTGGATCCGAGGCCTTGGGCCGGACCTTTCACTCGGAGCTGATGTTTACAATAATCACAACCGTTATTGGTGTTAGGCACAGCCAGCCCTAAGCGATTTGCTTGGTTGCTTCCCTGCACCCTTACACCCTGGTCCCGATGGGCCGGAGGCAGACAGTCTCCCGTCTCTCTCGGAATTGTCCCCAAAAAGGAGCGAGTCCTTAAGCCGACAACATTTGTACACTCTGGTTTAGACGCAGATGTCCAGAGAGGTAGTAATAATAGTTATCAGTGATTGAGCCTCATGCATTAGGCACTGCCCAGCCCCTGCGTTATCTAATCGATTCCGTGTAATAACCCAGTGCCCATTTCACAGATTAGGAAATGGAAATGCTGAGAGGTAAAATAGCTCGCCCAAAGCAATTTATGCAGAAAGAGGCAGCGTGAGAACTAGATACGATGCGCCAGAGCTCCAGGTTTAATCACTGAGTGATACTGCTGCCCGATTAATAAGACCAATTTTCAGGGAACTTGGGGGCTAGATCAGTAATTCTTAGGGATTTGACAGGGAGGGGTTGAATGTCTTTGAGGTGGTTTAGTACCCATTGATGTAAATGTACATTTGTGGCCCTGGGCTGGAGAAGAATCATAAAAAAGGCATGCCTTTATCTACAAGAACAGATTTCGCATAAATCGGTGAAACCTCTCCCCAGGTAGCACATATCACACATAGTATTACATACGACTTCGGAGAAATTAGATACTTAAGGATATAAGCATATTAAGAACCTCTTTCTAAAGAAGTTGCTATGGTAGTGTTTTAAGTGCGGTAATAGAGGGAAGGGAAAAACGATATGGAACCCTAAAAAGAACTTTGGGGATTCGGAGTGTCCTACACAGTTGTAGGGACCCCCTTTATTTTCCTGCATTCCCAAGTTCTGAATGTATTTTGTGTTCAAAGGAAACCCAATAGAAAATGTGTTTGCCAATCAATTATCTTATGTTTTATGAGCTTTTACATTTTTTAAGCACTTTCACGTTTTTTCTACCTCACTTGGTTCTGCCTCTGAGTGTTAGAACTCATGTTGGAGAAGGCAACTAAAGCATGAGTTGGTGATCTACCACTGAGGGGGTGATGAGATTATGTTAGGTTTCCTAACTCCAGCTTCATTACTTCTCATTTCTCTGCTGAGTTTGAGTCTGGGCTGTGTGCAATTGGGACAGGATCCTTGCCAGTGGAAAAAAATCTCTCCATCTAATTTCCAAAGATGGTATTAGAAAACAGGGTCCAATTATGATCCCAAGAATATGATAAGGCTGTACCTTCCTTTTATGGGCCTGTTTCAAAGTCTGATTGGATGATAACTATATGTACTTACATACCTGCAAAAAGTTTAAGGGGATGATTTAAAAATAAGGGGCTAGAAAGGTTAAAGTCTAGTCAAGATTGTGTCTCTTTAATGATATGACCCAAGTTTTTGTTTTTTATCAAAGTTTAAACAATATTTATGTTCCTGGGCTTCCTTTAGGATTTTACATTATTGTGGTGTACTTATTTGGCGCTTTTAACAGGGCACAGTATGGTATTAAACTGTACTGTGTTACACCCAGTCGTATACAGCACTGTATTATAATGCTCTTAGGTAACATTTTTGAGCTCTTACTATGTTCTAGGCACTGTGAGTGAGAGGTGTTGATTCTCCGGAGTGTTATTTAGCCATTAGTAAAATTTGAAAAAGGATGTTCCAGACCTTTGCAAGGGATGGCGCCAATTCAGCCCTATGCCTTTACTATCCATACTAGTATTTATTGGTAAATCTCATTATCACAACTACTGATATTTGTAATAATGACCCTTGCTTGTCAAGTGCAAGTTAGGTTGCATTCAGCACATATATATATTCCCGATTTCTTAAAATGGCAGTGATATATTCAACATGTTATATTTCTAACTAGGCTTAAATTTTCTAAATCCTATTGTTTTAAGGAATTAACTCATAATTGTCTTTAAAAAACAAACAAACAAACAAACAAAAACCCAAAAACAACATCTACTTTTTCATGTGGAATGGGCCATTCCCCAAGGTTCTGGATAGCAATTTTATACAAAAGACATTGGCACATTCCTTTCGTTCATGGAGTGTTCTAATTATTTTTAACTGGCTTCTTTTTAGACCAGAGGTTTTTAGTGACACAAAGATCCTGCCTGCAGTAATAAACTCTCTCAGAAATATATGAGACACGGGGTTAAGTTGAGGTCCCATGTGTTGACTATAGTTCTATCCCCGACTTTTTTCCTCACTGAAGAATGTGTATCAGACTGTAACCTTTATCAGTGATGCTGTTGGAAGGTTAAACCTGAATTTGCTTAAATATATTAAAATTAGTAAGTCACTGCTATTTGGGAGCTTTATTTTTAATTGCAAACGACTTGTGGTTGTTAATGTGATAATTGTTCAGTTCGTCGCAGTGTTTAGATTGAAAGCTGCTGTTAGGCTGTTTACCTTTTTAAACAGTTTTCATTAAAGTATGCCTAAGAATGATAAAATTTATTCTGAAATTGAAACATTAATGTTTTATATTTAACAGTTTTAAAGGACACCTTGGAAAAAAGAGGAATATTAGGGCATTTAAAAGCAAGGATTCGAGCCGAAGTTTTCAATGCCCTAGATGATGAAAGTGAATCCCGACCATCATTATCTCATGAAAACCTTCTTATTAATGAATTAATTCGGGAGTATTTGGAATTCAACAAATATAAGTATACAGCGTCAGTCCTCATAGCAGGTAAGAGGTTATTGTTAGTCACCGGATACAAAATCTGCTTTTCCCTTCTCCCAATTCTAAGAAAGTCTTTAGCCTGGAAATCTAATTCCATTATTAAGCGGTGTCATCTGAGTGACTGGGACATAAAAATGCTGGTGAGAGAGCAGAGTTGAGCAGTTTCTTATCAAGGTTCTTATCGTGGACTCTTTCCATAGCTTGAAAAAGTAAGTTCTCATGAGGCTTCTTGAATTGTAGGGGAGAATAAATAACTAAATAAACACTTATACTCAGTGCCTACTTTGAAAAGGCATCTGCGGAATAAATAATTGCTTATATTTTACCCTGTTTGCTGCCAGTCTTTTTTTATGTGTACGCTTTAAAATACACAAGAATTTAATATATGTATATATGTATATGTGTGTGTGTGTGTATGCTTTATTTAAAATATAAAACAATGATAAAGCCTCAAAAAGTTACTGTTTTGTTTAGGATATATACAAATGTATATAAAAGCATGGTCTTTAATTTAGAAAGGATTAGGAAGGTAAACTCCAAACTCATTTAGTGATGAGAGGGAGAGAAATGATATTGGGGGAGGAAGTGGGCAATTAAAGATAAATTTTATCTGTTAAATTTTATTTCTTAAGAAATAAAGTAAGAACTCTGGCATGATACCTAACAGTAGTCAAGAGGCGTTGCTTCTGGGCTTGACAAGAAATGAAACTGAGAGAATGATCAAACACAGCTTGAATGTACATAATTTGATTCCCTCGTTTAAAGTTTTTATGTGCTTTAAGATTATTTTATGTCTCAGAGATGTGCCTCATCAAAGAAAAAGATCATGAAGTAGATATTGGAAAAGAGTGAATTCTTTGTGATGCTAGAACTTTCTATTACACTTCTTTTATTTAAGTATATATCTTAACTGAATAAAAACTGATGATTATTGATTAAGGATCTTCAAAATCAGTATCTCCACTTTTCTCAATTTGTTATAGATGTCTGTATAATACAATTAATACACAGAAAGGGAGAAAATTATAAAGTATTGATTAGTTGTCTTGGACTTGGGCTTCCCTAGAAGTGATAATAATCAAGCTTCATATTAAACATATTGCTTTTTAAAAAAACTGAGGCATAATTAAACTTACAGTACACTTTTTTTTTAGCTTATAGTTCTATGGATTTTGACAAATGTGTAACGTTGAGTAACTACCACGTCCATCACCTCAAAAATTTTTCTATGCCCCTTTGTAGTCAACTTCAGTGCTTACCCTACACCCCTAGCAACCACTGTACCTATCATTTGCCTTTTCCAGAATATTCTATAAATGGAACAATACAAGATGTAGCCTTTCGAGTCTGCTTTCTTTCACTTAGCATAACACTTTTTCGATTCAGCCATGTTGGTTTTTTCTCCCCTGAAAAGCATTCTGTTGTGTGGCTGTGTCAATTTATATATTTAATCAGTTGATGGACATTTGGGTTGTTTCGAGTTTTTAGCAGTTATGAATCAGGCTGCCACAAACAGTCCCATAGAGTTTTTGTATGAATGTATTTTAATTTCTCTTGGGTAAAGAGCTAAAAGTGGGATTGCTGGTTGTGTGTGGTAAGTATGTGCTTAACTTGATAAGAACTGCTTAACTTTGCTCTCTCACCAGCAATGTATGAGAGTTCCAATTGCCCTGTATCCTTGCCAGCATTTCATTTTAGGATTAATTTTACTTTTAAAATTATCACCGCCCAGTGGATATTGGTACTGTCATATGTTTAATTCACAGGCTTCTCGGAAACAGACTTCTGAAGTCTAGTATTGTAGTTTAAGTGCAGAAACAGCATTTCTGCAAACAAATATTAGATTTTAAAAAAAGAATTTATGTTAAATTGTATTAAATTATACATTTAGTAAAATAGATATTTTGAAAGTCATGAGAGCATAAATTTGATCTGTTATCATTTTTCTAAGATCTGAAAAATGTGTGTAAATGTGGTTCTTATCAAAATCATATTTGCTTTTTAGATTAATAAAGACTCAACGTTTTCATGATTTTTTCCTCCCAGAATCTGGTCAGCCTATAGTTCCATTGGACAGACAATTTATCATCCGTGAACTAAATGCATTTGAAGAATCAAAGGATAATACAATGTAAGAAGTTATTTATAAAATAAGCTTTCAGATATTGGAGTCATAGTCTCATAGCAGTGGTTTTATTTCATTTTAATCCAGCAGGTATTGATTTGGGTCTAGCGTGTGTCTAGCACCACACCAAATCCATGGTGTGTAGGCCACTGCTCTCTGGAGCTAAAATTCCCAGGGTTCCAGAGAACGGAGCATCCCCACTGCTTTCTAAGCGGCCCTTTTCCAGGCTTCTTGATCCATCCTTTTTATCTTCTCATGTTTTTGCTCCATCAGTTGTTTTCTTCACATTTAACTCTTCCTCCCCACTGCTTCCTTCTCTTCAGCTTAGGCATGTATGTACCCAGATTTCCCTTCTGCAAAAACCCCATCAACTCCCGACCTCGGGATTCTGCTCAATCTTTTGATCACTGAACTTAGTGAAAATTAACCCTCTGCTTGTATTATCCCCTTTTCAGCCCTCCTTGCATCCTAAATTCTCTCCTCACCATTTATACAAAACTGTGCTCTTAAAAAGAAGAATAACCACTTTCTAATAGTTTCTTAGCTCATTTCCCATTTCATTGTTTCTTAAACTTTTTCCAGAGGATCCCTGAATGGCCAAAAAAAAGAAATTGTGTGTAAGTGCCTAGGAGCATAGTTCAAAGCTATTTCTTGCTTTTCCTAGCAAGAAATTTCTCTGAAGTCTTATTTCTCTTTCTAAAAATTCATTGAACTTTTTCATTCTACTTAATGATGTAATATTTTAAATGACATACCAATGAAATTGAAGTCTCCCACAAATCTTTGTATGAAATTATTCCAGGATCAATTTATCCTGTAGTTTGTACCAAACTATATATATATATTTGAGTGGGCGTATGTATATATATTTATAATTTCAGGATTGTATTCATTTCTTTGTATAAAACTCATTGTATTATTCATTATAGTTCTTACTCATTGCATAAAACTGTTTTGAGTTTTTGTAGCATTTTGTAATATTGACTATTCTTCCTTAAAACACTTGGTTTTCCAATCTCCTTAATGGTGTTCTCAGTTTCTTTGTTGGCTCCTTTTGGATTCCTTTAAATTGTAGGCACTTCCCGAGTTTCATTCTTTTCTTCTCGTCCCCCTGACTACTTTTCTAAGTATCCTTGAGTCTTTAATGATGCCTCCATGCTGGTGACAGACACATCGAATCCACGGTGTGTAATGACCTAGTCTCTGGAGTTGCACAGTGCTATTACTTAAAGTCTTACTCAATTCATTATAAGCAAGTTCAGCCCACACTGCAGGGGAGAGCAGTTGGGCTCCATCTTTTGAAGGGAAAGGAATGTCATACTTGAAACCATCACACCTGCTAATAAGTAAACAGATATCTCAAAAAAAATCAACCCATTCATTGTATTTATGTATTTATGAGATTGGAAATGAAGGAAAACATTTCTGTTATACCTCTCTTTATTAAGTCAGCAGAGCAGCTTCTGTTTGTGCAAGGGTACCAATATAAATCCCAGGCAGCATATTGTAAAGAAAAGAATATGGGACTTGGGGTTCAAGTATAAAGTTTTTCCACTTACCATCTAAGGGATCTCTAGCAAATTCTCTTTGAGGTGTGGTTTCTCATTTATAAGTTGGGGATGATGATTATGGCATCACAAGGTGAGTATAAACTGAAACGAGGCAAGAGTGTTTTGTAAACTGTAAAGTAGCTTTTAAAAATGTTAGTTCTTACCCAAGTTCTGTATAGCTTACATTTACATACCATTTAATATATGCTCAGCACAGTTCTAAACATTTGACGTTTATTAACTCATTTAGTCCATAACTCTATGAGGTAGGGACTACACTTACCCTCATTTCTAGAGGAAGAAATATTTATGAGGCTGGGGTCATTAGGAATCTTGCAAAGGTCAAGTAGCAAAGGCAAAATTTGAACCCAGGCAGGGTGACTCTTTGGACATAAAACTTTCTCTGGGCAAGGATTTATCTAGTAGTGTTTATTGACTATCTGTTGTGTATCAGACGTTGTGAGGTACTAGTGAATTTTGTGCTTGACATTGGAGTTTAAAGCTGACTTCATGTGCATTGATTGAAATTGTGTTTAAGTTTAGATGAGGTTTAAGTTAACATGTTTTAACTTTTACCTTTTAACTTTTTAAATTGTCTTTAGAGTTAAATGGTACTCTTAATTTTAAAAAAGCATGAACAGTTTGCAGTTTGGATGATAACCATGCAACTTTTTTTTTTTTTTTTAAGTCTTGTGAATTACTTGGCTATTTTGGAATCAGAGGCTACCTTGTAAAGAAAAGATGTTTTAAGCTTTTCCTGTTAATGCAAATTTAATTAATTTTGGTTATCTTCCTGCCATAGACCTCTTTTATATGGGATTTTAGCTCATTTCTTGCATGGAACTAAGGATGGCATCCAAAATACATTTCTGAAAGGATCTTCGCTTCAGCCTCCGAACTCAAATCTGGGTAGACAACCTACTGAAAGAAAGCAAATGGGTATGAATTCTCTGAGATTTATCATTTAGTTATCATCAAAGATGTTTTCTTCTTTCATTTTTATCTTTGGGGTAGTTTTTCCTGAGCTTTTGAGTCATAGTTTATGATTCCACTTATATATAATATAGTTTTAACCTGTGTTATTTATCCTCCAAAAAGCAAAATGCTTTTTGGAAAGAGAATCTTGAGGGGAGGAGGGTGGATAACTGGACAAAATTCTTAGAAATAATTTCTATACAGAGGTATTGAGAAGCCTGATTTTCATATAAATTTTGTACTTTTTAAAGAAGCTTAGTCCTTAGCATACTGAATAAGTAGCTTTTTATCAAGTCATCATTTTTTTTTCCCTCTAAGACTGAAAAAAGGCCAGATTTCTGAATACAGATAGAAAAGTCACAGGTTTCTCTGTCCTTTGCATTTTTCAGATACTTTTTTGTGGTACAGTGGTAGGTTTCTGCAAATATGAAAATCTTAGAAGAATAGCTCTTATTTCTTTCATAATGCTTACTCTTTCAGTGAGCTTTCAGTTGTTTTGATTACATCAGCAACAGGACCGCAATTGGACACTCTGAACTAAATGGTTGAGAGGAGGGGTCTCCAACCCCCAGGCTGCAGACTAACACTGGTCAGTGGCCTGTTAGGAACTGGGCCTCACAGCAGGAGGTGAGCAGCGGGCAAGCAAGTGAAGCTTCATGTGTATTTGCAGCTGCTCCCAGCACTAGCATCATCTCCTCAGCTCCACTTTAGATCATCAGGCATTAGATTCTCATAGGAACCTGGTCCCTGGTGCCAAAAAATTTGGAGACCGCTGGTTGAGAGCTCAATGTGTCCAACTATGGGAGAAAGTTGATCTCTTTTTTTAAGGACAGTCAAATAGGGCTTATTATCAGAACAGTATAATTATTATCAGAACAAATGTGTACCTTAAACATTGAAATAAACTTTTAGGAAACATCTGAAATGTGAATTTTCTTTTGTAGTTTTCCTAAACTGCTTTGAGTAGTATCGATCATGTTAAATATTTGCTATATCTCTTAAGATCTGACAGCTAAATGTCTGTGAAGCAGGGTGACCTTTCAGAGGTTATTTCTGTCTTCACTAGGAGTTATTCTTCTATATATCTTAGAATTCTGAGCTATATGGAACACTGGAAAAGAAATCATTCCCCACTACCTATTTTACAGTTGAGAAAACCAAGACTAAGAGATTGAGTGACTCATCTAAAGCCTGTAGCTGATTATTTTTAGCAGCATCAGCACCTCTGATTGCCATTCCTGTATACTTTTCCATTTAAAGAAGATGGGGTTTTTCTAGTTCCCTTTTCAGGGCCTGGGTAAGGATCTGTCATTAGGTCTTGCTATTTGGCAAGTACTTAAAAAGCAAAACAGAACACAAGTACATGAGTAAATCTCTAAACATTCAAATAATATAATGTAAGATGCCCTTTAGCCTCTTCCCTCCTTGCCTCTCCCTAACTCTCCAGTTCCCCTGCCTTCCATAGACCATTCGCGTGTTAGCAGCTTGGTGGGTGTCCTTCAGGGTGCATTTCTGTGTATCTAAATACTGTAGATGCATTGCTACTATACATATTTTTCTACAATTTGCTTTTTTTACTTGTCGGTATATGTAGATCTACTAAAACCTTATTCTTAACTTTGTGTAGAGGTCCATAGTATTTGCTAATCACTGTTTACTGACGTACTTTTATATATATATTTTGCTTTTATAGTATTGAAGTATAGCATTACTTCTTTGTTCATACAAGTATTTTTTTGTGTGTAGATGCCTAGAAGTAGAACTGCTTATTCAAAGCCAATGCATATTTAAAAAAAATAGTACTAGATATTGTCCAATTCTCCTCCAAAAAGGTTTTTTTTTTTGTTTTACCATTTTATGCTTTCCAAGAATATGTGACAATATCATTTCTATGTTTTATCGTTACCAGTGGATTTTGTACACATTAACACTTGTTAGCACACCAAACTCATGACATTTGTATTTTCAGTCCCAGGAGGAAAAATAGCCTCTTGAGAAATGACTTCTGTGACTTGTAAGCTTTTCATAATCAGTCTCCTTAATATTCATAATGACTAATAAGCAAGTTATAAGTAATAGAGTATTACGTAACTGAGGTGAAGGTCGTGGATTAGCTAGCACCTGCCGCAGTGGGTGGGTGGGTGGCGTGGGGAGGGTGGAGGGAATGGGAGAGCGCATTGGTGACTTTGGGTCCTTTCTGTATAAAGTGCGAGAGACACCGGAGACTGACTTCAAGTCAGTGAAGCTTAGGGCGCCTCCTTTGTGGAGAACTCTGTGGAAGACTCAGGAATGAGGATGACTGCTCAACCAACAGAAAGACAGTAGTGATTTGGCAAATTATTTTTGTGGATCATCAAAAATTGTCTTGGCCTCTTCATGCGATGACGTGTGAATTATAAGCCAAAAATTGCATTATGTCCCAGTAACACATTTAAGCATTCCATTTACTTTTTCAACTCTAGCTTATCATCAAGGATGTATAAGTTGTATTTCACAACACTGAAAAGATTATAAAAAATGTTAAAATAATTTCTTTACACAAGCTCATCCACTGAAATATAAAACAGTAAACTTAAATTCTCTTTCACATGAAAACACTTCTTTTATCAAAGCTTTCTAAGTGCTGAAAAAATGAAGAGGGTTATATAGGCACCCGCACCTTTGAAATGGTAGCCAGTTCATTACTGCTGATATTAGTGCTTGTAATATTGGAGGCAAAGTAGTTTTTGCTATAAATAAAAGGCCAGATACTTTATAATAGAGAAAATCATTATCAGCTCAACTTTATGCACATCTATGAAGATGTACTTGAATAAAATACTTCATTTTTTAGTAATGTTTTTATAGAAAACCTGAAATGGTCGTGTCTTAAGGATATCGTTAATTTTGTCCAGCAAAGGTGCCTAAGAATGAGGGAGATAAATTTTCATTTGTGACCCAGACCAATAGTAATATTAGCACTTTATGTTATTTCTGAGGACAACCAGCTGCTTTGAACTAATAAGATTTCACAATTGTCTTTAGAATTCTCTTTCATTTGAAAATAAAATTGTATGTTTCACAATGTGTCTAAATTTATATTTTTTTCCTATGTTGTCAAAATTATAATTAAAAAAAAAGTTTTTTCAGCCTACGGCCTTGCCCCCCTGAATGTGCCCTATCTCATCTGATCTCGGAAGCTAAGCAGGGTCAGGCCTGGTTAGTACTTGGATGGGAGACCACCTAGGAATACCAGATGCTGTAGGCGTAAAAAAAAAAAAGGTTTTTTCAGTTGTAAAAAGTGTTTGGGGAATTGGGAGGGATGCACATTTTTCAGAAATTTTGTTTGTGTGTTGCATTTTTGTCACATTAGGTATTAAGTCTCTCAGGTTCTTTTAATCTAGAACACTTCTGTCTTCTACCCTTCCTTACCCCTGTCCATGATGAAAGAAATTGAGGAGAAGTGACTTGGGCCCCTTCTTTACTATACTTGGAGCACAGTGGGTGGTCACAGGGGCTCTGGGCTTTTCTGAACTCTCATGGAGCTTTATTGTTTTGTTTTTGGCTGAAGAACTTTTTCTACAATTTCTTAGATTTCTGATTTCGGTAGGAAGATATAAACCGTGCTAGTTTTCATCTTGCCACAAGAGGGCGCTGCTGGGAGGCACTGCTATTTGAAGAAAGGTGTTTTTTTGTTTTTGTGTATGTTTTTTTAATTGAAGAGCTTTGGTGTTCCATACGTTTACTTCAGGAGGGACACTATTCACTTAAAAAATGAGTCAAATATTTTTTAATAATCAGAGTGAATCTCTAGTACTAAACATTCCTGATTTCTTTAATCATGTTTAAAAAATAGTGAGTTTTTTCATTGTCCTAAACTATCTAAAGAACTCATGCAATATTAAATATGTAACATCCTGAAGTATATATGTAGCTATGTCTGCCTACTGCCTACTTTAACTTGGGATAAGTATTGACATTTGTTTCTGTTAATTACAGATGGCCACCTAAGAAAGGAGGAGGGGAGAAGCGCCGACGTTGAAGATTTCCATATTTCTCAAGCTGTGAAAAGATGACATTTCCATTAAGGGCATCTTTTATCTTAAAATTGTATGTATCAGATAACTAATTTATTTTCTCAACATTACCAACATGCATCACTAGTATTTATACTTTGTAGAAATGAGTTTCTGCAAAACATTTAGTCCCTCACGTTTTACTGCATTTGTCAATAAAAGCTAACTCTGTCATCTAGTTTATTGGATTTGACTTCAAAGAAAACGTATTGTTTTTAGGAAGTATTTTAAAGGTCCTTATATTTGTGAGACATGGAAGGTTTTTTTTGGACCCTGTACATTCTAAGAAAAAAAATCAGGTCTTTATAGCCATATGCTCTGCTGTTTAACATGGCATGTTAATTAAATTTCCTTCAGGCTGGAATTATGTGGGTTTGAAGGAAAATTCATGTTCTTAAATAACGAAAGAACATACAGTCAGAAAAAACTATAATTTCTATAAAGTTTGATTTTTTTTGATAAGCTATTTTTCAGATAACCATTTATAATTGATTTAAATATCCATATTACTATCTAAAGTTGAACTTTTAAACTAGGTAACAATGTAATTTTTCTTTCCTTAGACCATTTTGGCTTCTACTGGAAGATTTATGTAAAAGGTAGAGGGTGAACTAATTCTTTTAATTTTGCTGTAAATAAAAAGAGAGTTTATTTTATTACATGAATGTGGAATAAACATGAAGAGACAGGCTTTAGCAGAAATATCAGAAAGTACCTTCTAAAAGATGTCATTGTTTAACCTCCATGTGGCCTTCAGCTGTGCAGTTACAAGACGAGTTATGGAAGAGCCAACCCCTACTTATTTGGGCTCTGAAACTCTTATTAAATGGCAGTTTTTATACTTGGGATAGAAGAATAATAATGTCCCATAGTAGTATCTTTAAAATGCTATTTTGATATCTTTAAGACATTTTTTAACGTGGAGTCTACAGACTGATTTCCCTGAAAATCAGCTTAGAGTAGACAGCACCCGATTGGCTAAGGTCACAAGGTATACTCAGAACACAACTACGTGGGCTCCTGTGCACTGGTGCTGGTCAGTACTTAGTCCTTACAGGTTAACCACGGATTTTTATCCAGGCACAGAAAATTATTAAAGAAATACCCTTAAACCATACTTTACAAGTCAAAGGATTTTGAGAGGCTAAAATTAAATATATAGACATGAAGTATTATAATGACTTATTTTTTCAGTTTTTAAAATGAAATCTGTAGTATCTGATTATAATTATGAGTTCTATTTTATGTGGGAATATAAATATCCGAAGTATTCTCAGAGCACTTGACAATGGACACTCAGGAATTGCAATCATGCAGGACTAGATTAAGAAAAAATGCTAGCGTTTAGCATTTTGGATACTGATATAAAATCATCAAAATAGAAGCTAAACAGAATGTCACATGTCGTCCATAGTGCTTTTGTATGCATTATTCATTATTAACTTGTTTGTACCTAGGCAACTTTTATACTTGCGATGTATCATTCAATAAAAAAAAAATAAGCAACTTACCTTTATGCAAAGGGCGTTTGTATGACTGTTCATCAAAGTTATCTACCAGAACCAGAAGAATGATTGGAGATGGTCCCCCAGCTTCTTTCAGGATCTCCAGCAACCTCATTTTTGAAGGTATAGAATAAGGGAGGGGAACTTTTCCTGATGTATGTGCACTTGGCATCAGCTGCCTCACCCTGGAACAATTACTCTTTATAGGGTGGCAGTGGTAGGGACTGGTGGTATTGGTCTCTGGGGAGACAGTATCATCTGAGGGGCTATGTGTGGTTCAAAAACATAGTATTACATTTTTATATTTGGAAAAGAGAAAAATACTTATTTGCAGAATACTGTGAGATTTTTATGGTTATCAACAAAGGAGGATCTTGGGCTGAGAAAATCTGCTCTAGAAATTTCTTTTTTTTTTTTTTAGGCGAGACAACCCTTGGTCGACCTCACAGATTGTAAGGACCTTGTCAGCTTATAATCTCTTATTTTTTATTTAATTTTTATGCCTACAGCACCTGGTCTTCCTACATGGTCTCCCATCCAAGTACTGACTAGGCCCGACCCTGCTTAGCTTCTGAGTAGAAATTTCTATACTCATGATTTTTGAACAGTGGGTTAATTTATAATCCATTAGTTTAAAAAAGTACATGGGCTGAGACATTTAAAAAATTCAAGAGAAGAAAGAGAGGACCCATCAAACTATTCTCATAAACTCATAAACTAAATTAGTGCATCATTGCTGGCGGTTTTCATGGGGTTGTTGGGAAAAGTTGTCTTCTAGCAATGCAGGAGAAGTTTTAGAAGAAAACTTGATTTAGGAGGAATTTAGGAAAAGCGGAAATTTAAAACTTGGGCAGTCCAAAAGCTCAGCAGGAGCAGAGGGAGCTTTTGAAGATGACAAATTTAAACTTAGCATATATGTTTGTGTAGAATAAACTAATAGCTTAATAATTATGTGCAAGAACACATTTGTATATGACTCGCATGCCTGTATGATTATGTAACATCTGATTTGTTCTTTTAACCTAAAGCCAAGAGTACACCAAGGATTAACATTTGTAAGAATATGCCTTTAAAGGCATTTGGGACAATGCTTCCCAGCCACTTGGTATTTGATCTTTGTAATAACTTCTGCAAGGATTGTGTGGTCTTCATTATTTTTTTTTAAATAAAAGTGACGTAAAACTACCCTTTAAAAAAATAGACTTTATTTTTTAGAGCAGTTTTAGGTTCACAGCAAAATTGAGAGGAAGATATGGAGATTACCCATATCCCCCATCCCCACACATGCACAGCCCCCCCCCCCCCCATTATCAGCATCCCTCACCAGGGAGGTACATTTGTCACAACAGGTGAACCTACACTGACACCTACACATCACCTGAGTCCACAGTTGATGTTAGGGTTCATTCTTGTGACCAGTCTTGGTGGTGTACATTTCGTGGGGTTGAACGACTTGTGTAAGGACTTGCGTAAGGACGCATATCCACCATTACAGTGTCACACAGAGGAATTTCACTGCCTCCTCCCCAACCTCTCGTCTTTTCGCTGTCTCCATGTGCCCTTTCCAGATTGTGTTATAGTTGGAATCATACAGTAGGTAGCCTTTCCAGACCGGCTTCTCTCAGTCATGTCCCTTTAAGGTTCCTCTACATCTTCGTTTGATCGCTCATTTATTCCATCATCTGAATGTGCCACAGTTTACCCCTTTACCTGCTGAGAGACATCTTTGTTGCTTCTAATTTTGGGTAATTACGAATAAAGCTGCTGTAAACATCCATGTGCAGGTTTAAGTAGATATAAATTTTCAGTTCATTTGGGCAAATCCTAAGGAGCATAATTTGCTGTATTATATGGTAAGAATAAGTTTAGATTTGTAAGAAACTGAAAATACTTTTTTTGAGAATTTTAGGACACTTCCTGATAGAGTTATTAAGACACCAGAGTTGGAAACTGGCGATGAAGGGAAGCTTTGCGGGTCACTGTGCAGCGCAGCCTTTTACCTGGAGAAGTGTGGGGGCCGTCGTGAGTGAAACCAGTGCTTTAGTGCAAGAGTCGGAGCTGAGCATCCTTGTGGTCGGGAAAGAAGTCCCGTTACTCACAGAGAGGCAGTCCTGTGCAGAGCTCAGACTGGACGACTCGAGGGCTGATATGCTTTTAAATAAATTGTGAAGCACATGCAGGAGTAAACCACATTTGGACCTGATCTTTGATAATATTAAAAACTAGAGGAACTCACACTTTGGAGCTTTGCTTTTTTTTTTTTTTTTTAAATGCCTACAGCACCTGGTCTTCCTAGGTGGTCTCCGATCCAAGTACTAACCAGGCCTGACCCTGCTTAGCAGCCAAGATCGGACGGGATAGGGCATGTTCAGGGTGGCCTGGCCATAGCACTTTGGAGCTCTTTGAAACCAGTAGCAAATTCAAAGCGATTTGATAAAAAAGACTCCAAACAAGAGAAATTTCCCCTCCACCATCTTGTTCCATGAGTTCATGGAAACTCCCGTTACATGGCACCTTACAGAAAAGACGTGCCAAGGGAATTTACTTGACAGTTCTCAGTCAAAATAACTTTTTTTTTTTTAAGTAACTTTCTGTTTCCCCCAGTCTTAAAATAACTGGCTTTTTGAGCCACAAGGAATAAAATGGAGGCATCTGATTTAATTATAACAATGCACTTTTGAAAGTTCAAACATCCGAGCTTCTGCATCGGTCAGATATTTATTGAATGACTGTTATGCGCACATTCTGTCCCTCAGCACTTCTGGAATGTACCAGCAAGGTACGAAATGCTTTATATAAGGCCTTCACATGTTATATTTAACAACCCAGTAGGTAGCTGAGACAAAGATGCTGACCATCTGTGCTTTTGCTGGAGAAAGCAGGCTCAGAGAGGTCCACTGAGTCTTGAAGCTGCCTAGCTGGTGCTTAGCAGACCATGACTTAAAAACCTCAGACTTTTCATCAGAGAGGTGGGGTCGGAATTCCTGCTCCACCACTCACTAGCTGTGCTACCTTGGCTGGTTGTTTGACTCATCAAACCTGGTTTCTCATCAGAATGGGAAGAAAAAAAAAATTTTTTTTTAAAGTACCTTCTTGTTAGGGTTGTTATAAGGATTAGGTGAGCTAATGCAGTAAAAGTCAGGGTCTGGTTACCAAGGTCTTTAAAGAATCAGATGCAACCCTTTTGAAAGGGCCAATGTTAAAAATGTCACGTCTCACTCTGAGCCCCCAGCAAGTTCGATTCTGACAGCCTGCCCTGCATTACCTTTCCATGCTGGGGAGGTGGTGATCAGCTTCAGTTTCCCCCTTCCATTCTCTGCTCCACGGCGTTTCTGTGCTAGCGCAGGGACAATTTCCACTCCTTTTACAGTGTAGACATTAAAAGGCCCATGGGGAAGCAGTCCATTCATCATTTCCTGAAGAACTTTACCCGTAACGTCTCCGTAACTTGAATTGCTATCTCTTTTTGACTCTGATTTTAGGCCCATTGAGGTCCAGGGGCTGGGCGTGGGTGTTTTTTTGGAGTGTAAACCAGGTGAGCTTGATGTTAGAAGGATAAGGAAAGGACCAAGAGGGTCCGAGCTGCAGAGCTGTGTGGAGGGGACTGCGAGCCTGCAGGCCGGCACTGGACAGGACAGGCTCTCCCCGTTGTCCCCAAGGCCTGGTGCAGCTCTACTTGGTTTCATGTTTATTGAGCATCATAGCTAACAGGAAACAATGTAATACGTTCATTTTACATGGATCATCTCAAGGACTGTTTACAAACAGCCACAAATAACTGATGATCTTCCCATTTTACAGGTAGGGCAGCTGAGGCATGGAGAAGAGTTCGAGTAACTTGCCCATGGTCACAGCTAGAAACTGGCGCTGGCAGATTCAGACTCAGTCATCTAACTTTGGAGACCTGTCCTGGGCCTCAAGGCCAACTCTCCTGGGCATTTCCCTTTAGAATCCGGAGGTGAAACTTGGCAAAGGTGGGCTCCAGTCCCAGTGAGAGCTGGGGCACTCCTCTGGGTCCTCAGGTTTCTCTCCGGTGAAATGGGGGTATTAATAAAGCTCCTGCCGTCACCTGACTAGTTACCTGGGGAGGGTTAGTAGAATCAGACTGGGCGTGAGCCACGCTCAGAGCCTGGCAAGGGTCTTCCAACTCCTCCCCAGACCCTCTGGCGGGAAGGAGCCGGGACCCGCGTGGGACTGGGGCTCTGCGCCAAGCAGAGGGAAAGGGCTCGGGTGTTTCGGGGGGTGAAAGCCAGGTGAGGTTGATGTTGGAAGGATGGGGAGGGGACCAAGAAAATGTGCGGTGCCGCGCTCTCGAGTGCGGGCCCCTCCCGCGCGCAGAGTCGCGCCGCGGCCGCTCGGCACCATATTTAGTCAGGGGGAGCGGGCAGCCCCGGCCTGGTATGCGGCGCTGGGAATTCCGCAGGAAGGAGCCCGCGCCTGCCCTTTTTGGGTTGTCTCCCGCCCAGCGCCCCCCGCCCGAGCGGCCGGGAACCTCGGAGCCCGCGCCGGGCAGGGAGCAGGGCGTCCAGGCTGCCCGCGGGTCCCCGGCCTGGCGCCGGGCCAGCCCATCGCTTCGGCTTCCTTTTATGGCCAGTGTGTGTGCGTGTGACAGACGGAAGAGGGACGAAGAAGCCCGAGAGCCAGGCAGAGAGACGAAGAGAGACTGAGACAGAGACACCGAGGCCAGACAGATCAGAGACAGTGAGACTTACCGGAGAGACCAAGGCCAGAGAAGACATGAGAGAGACAGCAGTGGACAGTGACCGAAACAGACAGAGTGACAGATAAAAGGCAGAACAAGACAGAACCGGGGATGGAGAGGCGCAGGGGCAGACATACAGGAGACGGAGCCGGACACGGGGATGGCGGCGCGGTTCTCAGGGCAGGGAGTAAAATTTCGGGCGGCTTCTTCATTTGCAGGAATTTGGGGGGGGGGGCAGGGAGAAGTTGAGGGGAACTTGCAAGGGCGGGGCGCATCCTCATTCCCTTGGGATCCAGACACACACCTTGCAAATCACAGTATATGACTATCACGTCTCGCACACGTCCCAGCTTCGGGCACCGAGGCTCAGAAACAGGAGAAGGAAAATGACTTGCCCGACGTCACACGGCCAGGGATTGGCACCCCTGGGACCTTAAGTCACAACAACGGATTTTTTTTTTTCTTTTTCTTGTGGATGGAGGTGGGGATGGCAAGTTGGGCAAAGTGAAAACTTCCCCTTCCCGCACAATTCCCAGCAGTCAGAGGCCCCAGCTTTGCACTCTGCAAAGTTCAAAAAATCCCCCTTTCCACCATTCACGCAGCACGGCCGGCCCCCTTTCCAGAGTGCCCGAGGCAAATAACCTGGAGCGAGGCGGCAGGTGTGTTCACTCGAGCCGGCACCGTTCCTCCTGGGGGTGGGGGGCGGGACAGGGAGGAAGCGGTTAAAGCCTGTGCGGCTGTAATTTTGAAGCATCCCCAATAGACGCTGGCCGCTCGACTCCCTTCTCTAGGGACCCGGAGTCTCGGTGACTGTCGCGGAACGGGGGGGTGGGGGTGATAACGCTTCTGCGGGGCACGCCCTTGCCGGGAGCCTCTGTCGCCACGCCTCCGCCGCAGGTGCGCCCTTGGAGCGCCGGCAGCGCACGTGCGCCTCACGGCCTGCACAAAAGCCCGGGCTTCTCCGGCCCTGCAGGGGGCGCTGCGCGGGGAGCAGCCCGCGACCCTCCCGTACTCCGCCCTCCTGGGCCGCCTCCCCCTCCCCACCCACCCGCAGCTCCCGGTCTATAAAGAGAGGCGGCCCCGGCGACCCGGGAGATTTGGACGCTGCTGCCTGGGAGGTGTTCCAGATCTGACTTCTCCGTCCAGTTCCTCCTCCGTTATCCCCCCAGTTCATCTGTAAGTAGTGCGGTCCTCGTGAGGGGAAGGGGAATTGGGTGCGTGTGGGAGGGTGAGAGGTCCTACAGGGGCCGGGGAGTGGCGAGGTGCACCTGCTGCGGGTCTCATAAGGACCATGGTGGCAGTTTGGGGGTTCACAATTTTTATTGCTCCCTGCCCCATCATCCCAGATTTTCCCCAAACCAGGAGCTCGCAAGGTAGCCAATGATAAGTGCCACCTAAAGGGTACTTCTGAAAGATGACAATGCCTGGCCCCACGTCCAGTTACACTAGAATCTCCAGAAAAGCTGTACAAAACTTAAATAAAAAGAGTCTCAGGTAATTCTTGTTACGAGGCAAATCTGGGAGATGTGCTTCCTTACAAATCAGAGGTCTAGCTTTGACAGCCAGGCTTCTAACTTTTATTCTAGGCACAAAAAGGGTGCAGCTGAAGTCACTGAAAAATCATTTCCTACATAGAGACAGGCCAGGTGTCACTCCACGGGGATTCGCAAGTACTGCTTAGTTCTGCTGATAAGTTAAAAACACATGGGCACATGGTCCGCAGAGAGGGACGTGTTTTTCATCAGTCCAGAGGATGTGCGTGTTGATGACCCTGGAGCAATGAGGCTGCTTGTGCTCCATGTCCTTTATTATAGTCCAGTTTTCTTCCAGGCCCCTTGCCTCCAATTAAAAAAAAAAAAAAAATCTCATTCAGGCGGACCCCAGGGGCCACACATTTGACACCCACACCAAGGCCAGAGTCCCCATTTGCCTCCATGGCCTGCAGGTACACTATATAGGATTGTGTTGGGATTTCCTGCACACCAGCCAGTGTGAAGTGAGTGTGACTACTGCTTGTTATAAGTTTCCCCCCTGCACGGAGAGCTGGTGGAGATTTAGCTGCTTGAGGAAAGACACCCTTCAAAGCTCAAGAAATAAAATATTTAGAAACCCGAGACAGGGAGCAATGAGTTACAGTATTAACAGCGGACAGTTTACATTGCAAACTGGCTGGGGTTTGGCAAAGGGAAGGCTGTTAGTAAATTGCTTTGTATAGTTTTGCTCTGTTTGGCACAGTCTGGGATTTGAGAATTTTTAGACAGAAGAAGCTTGAAGATGCCGAACTGGAAATCCTGAGATGTCAGTATGTAAAATAGAACATTGAACATCCCTGAGAGGAAAAGCACTCTTACCCGCCTCCCCACCGAGGCTGCTGCCGCTGATGGAGCACTTACGTGCCAGGCACTGTAGCAGTGTTTGACTTAATGTATCTCATTTAATTATTACGACGACCTCGACCCCACCATCTTTTGTCTTTACCACAAACACAAACCCTGTTAGAGTCAAGTTTCTGGTGGGACCAAACGCTTCCAGGAAGGCATGTGTTTATCATCTTCTCTTTGAAGAAAACATAAACTGACCTTTTGAAAAATTAAAATAAAAGGCACCGTTTGGTATCCAGTTGGCCCGATGACCTTAGGTGGGCTGTCATCCCAAGAGTCTGAAACTCGAATTAGCTGGTCCTTCCTCAAGAAGCTTCTGGGGCTCACCTCGTAAACACCGTGTTTTTTTAAATTTTCGTGTCTGAAATAGACGTATTATTCCGTACAAGGTACTTGGTATCCTTACTTTTCCCGGGGAGGGCTGAGATTGAGGCAAACATGCCCATTTATGGTAGCGTTCTCCGTGAGGCCGTCCCCAGCCCCGTGGCAAAGGAGCCTTGTGTTGCAGCTTTGTTGGTGGGAACTCTGGGGATTTCTCTGTCCTTGTCCTTTTTCTTCAGGACCGAATGGAGGAGCCCGGAGGAGAAAGCATTTGGGAGGAAAGGGGGATTACTTTTCCTCATTCCTCTCTTATTTGGAAGTTTTTTTTATTATTATTATTATTATTATTATTATTATTATTATTATTATTTTGGTAGGAGGAGATGTCTCCTTTCGTCAGTACGATGGGTCCAAGCAGGTGGATTTTATGCCTTCAGCACAACCGTGTAATTCTCACATCAGATATACATTAGATTTTTTTTTTCTTGAAAAACATGTCCAATTTTAAATCCATGGGAATCCTAGACTGTCACAAGCAAATTTAGACATCATCCACACTGATCTTCCCAAACCTCAGTTTTCCCATCTGTAAAATGGAGCTGATGAGAATAGCTAATGTTAGTTGAGCACTTTTGTCAAATGACGTGCCAAGCCCTTTATGAGCATCATGTTGCTGCTGGCTTCACAATAACCCTTTGGAGTAGATGCTGTTCTTATGCGCCCCGGTTTGCAAATGCAGAGTCTGAGTGACTTAAGATAACTCGACTAGCCAATAAGGAAGACGGAATCCTACAAAGCTAATGCTTTCTAACCCCAGAGCCTAAGGGAAGGTTGAATGTGTATGAAGGGCTGGGCAGAGTTTCTGGCCCCTGGTCACCTTCAGTGGACGGTTATTTAGAGCATACATGACCAGAGACTTTAAAGGTCTTGCTCAGTGTGGTTTCAGCTGGTACTCGGTGGAACCAGGAAGCCTGTTGGGTGGTCTTTCCATAAAGAAGAAGTTTGTCCCTAATTTTCTTTTTGTGTTATCTCTTTTCGTAAACCCAATTCCTGTTTGCACTAAAGGTGGTGATTAGAATCTTCTGCTTTAATATAGCCACACTTTCTTACATGTGTCAGGAACATTAGAAATTCTAGTTGTACTGGCCCATCGGTGGTGACTCATTTAGGGCCACGTTGGCATCCTTTAAAAGCTTCCACCTGTGAGTAGGAGACGCCTATCTGGCTTTCACTGTGGTTTTGCTGTTCTCGGGGAGGGGGGGGTCTCGTCCCTCTACTCCTGACTTTTAAACACGTTTAACCATGGCCACACCGAGTTGGGAGAATGCCAAGCAGGAATCTGAAGGACCTCTGTATGGGATTAGCTGGGCCAGGGAGAAGCCAGTGCTGCCCGTTGTAGCTGCAGACGGAAGCTGGCTACCTCCGACTTAGGTCAGTGATTCAGGGCCGGGGGAGCACTCGCCACCTGCTCACTCATGCAGGCTTGAACTGTCTCCCATCCGCTGGTGAGCATGCTGCCCAGACACAGACGCGCTCGGAAGGGGCCAGTGTCTGAGGCCACCAGGGTCATTGTAGCCATCCCCCAGGCTCCAGGTGTAGAGTGCCTTTCTCCCTGATCTCCTGCCCCCTTCCCCCCTCTTCCCTCCTCCCAAATTCTAGATGTCATCATGGTTCATGTTTCCTTGTGCATCTAAAACTTTTCTATGCCAGATCTTCCTTTTTTACACAAATATTGGCATTCTGTAAATTAAGTCCCCCCCCCCGCCCACACACACACATTTAATTCCATATCTTCACCCTTTTCTATATCGGCGTGTTTTAAGGTTTTCTTGTTATCAGCTGCATAATACTGTCATTGTATGGACGCATAGCATCTTCCTGAGACAACCTCTTATGGAACCATACCAGCTTCACTCCACCATTTCTTAGAAACAGAGTTTCAGGGAACATCCTGGGTATCTGTTTTGTCATATTGTATGATTTACCTGTAGGATAAATTCCTAGCAATGCATTTGCTAAGTTAACGAGCAGGTGCATTTAAAATGGATAGACATTGCTAAATGGTCCTCTGCAGACACTAAATTTAAACTTGTAATGGTCTCACGTGAGACTATGCTTTGACTTTTAGGCTGTGCCGTGCCAGAGTTGTAAGATAGAAAACACAATGGAGCTTCTCAGGCCTGAAATGATCAGTTCTGTCTGTCCCCAGAGCATCCTCTGTAGGAGCTACCATGTCTCTTGCTAACCCAGCGCTCTTGCTAGGAAGGAAAAGTAAGTTAGCTTTACTAATTAAAAAAAAACTTCCTTATGGAATTACTTTAAAAACAGTTAGGATTCAAGTGAGTTAGACAGATGTCCTGAGGCAAGTTTCATGACAGGTTTACTGCTCACCTTTTTCCTGTTAGGTGAGGTCAGGCTTCCTTGGGACCATGCCATTGGGAGGTGGGGCAGTGGCAAGGGGACCAGGCCATGGAGTGAGGAAAAGGTTTTCTGCTGAGAGGAGGTCGGGTCTCAGATCTGGGTTCAAATCCTGCCTCCAACTTTTACTAGCGAATGCTTTAGTTTACTTTTCAGGACCTTGGTAGTATTCCATGAATAATAAATAATGCCCCTTTATGAGACCTGGTGAGATGGCGTGTATAATAAATTGCCTGGTCTGATAGCCCATGAATCAAGGGTCCCAGTAACTCTAGTGGTTATGAACAGAGTTAGAGTCCCAGCTGCCTCGTGGAGCCCAGTTCCAATCCTGCTTCCCTCTGCATACCTGGCTCCTCCCACACCTGAGCCAGGCCTGGAACAGCTTCTCTGCAGAGGCCCTTGCAGCTGGTGGGTTGTGCGCTAGATCAGGACCAGAGGCTTTCATTTTGCCTGACTGGCATTTGCAATGTGCAGCGGTTTAATTTTAGGGGTGAGGATTTGAAACCTCAATTCAGTCTTCCCGGTCTGTCGAAAAGCTGGCTATACAGGGCCCACATGCTTGCTAGGTGACACAAACTGGAGTCAAGCTGCCACCTTGGACAGGTGGAGAAGGCCCTGCCCAACCACCTCTGGTCTGGATCTCTCTGGATTGCTCACCTGACCTCAAGGGCTCCGCAATCTTGAACCAGCAGCTTGACAGTGAAACCCTGAGAGAAGCTGTCAAGCAGGCCTGATGTCATACAGATCCTGTATTCTTTGGGTTCTGGGGTATTTTACTCATCTTTTATTAATGTAGACATGGAAGGGGAGGACCTTTTACTCCTGAGCTGCTCTGAGGAAAATAAAATTGATGCTAAAACAAACTAATGCAGCTGAACAGTTGGTCCAATTTCAATTCAACCCTTTGATCCGGAATCACAGATACCATAAAATGTTAGAGCTGGGCCAGCCCACCACCACCTCTGCCGACCCCCAACCCCAAATGAACATTGCAAGGCCCAGAGAGGGAGAGCGACTTGCCCAGAGTCACGCAGCATGTTGGGAGGAGAGCTGGGACTTGAAACCTTGTGGTTTTATAGAGGCTAACAAACATCTTGTTTGTGCTCAGAGAGTTAAGCCATTCGTTGTTGGCGAGGAAGCCAAGGCTGTGTATAGGGCTGACAGACACACTCAGCTGTGGCAAACATTGCAAATGCCAAGAGTGACAGAGTCCTTTGCTTTCATCAGAACGTTTGAGAGCAGCCCTTGATCATGAAGTGTACTTATATCCATCAGTCCCGTGTAATCACCTGGAGGGGTCCTTTCAGCCCCAGGAGCTGACGCAGGACGTGGAGGGAGAGACGGAGGAGGAGGAGGAGGGCTTGGGGAGGAAGAAACAGGACTGAGGGTCCTCCCTCGAGGTCTGGCCATGTGGGCGGCTGGCTGTCTCTTGTCTGTTCTGCGACGACCTTGCTCATTTGGCATTCTAGGTTGGTGCTGACTAGTGGCCGTCCTGAGCTTTAATTGTCTTTCCCAAGAGAGGCCATCTTTGGACTCTAAAGCAGTGGTTCTCACCGGGGACAGTTTGGCACCCCAGGGGACATCTGGCAGTGTATGGAGACATTTTTGGTTGTCATGGCGTCGGAGCGGATGCTACTAGTGGTGGGTAAAGACCAGAGATGCTGCTGAACGTTCCGCAGTGCACAGGACACAAATATCAATATGCTGAGGTCAAGAAACCCTGCTCGAAATTAAGGACCACAGCGGGGTGGACCAGATTTTGCTTCTACCCAGCACAGGGAGAGTTCTGTCACGGGACTCGGTGATCTCTGATCTCTGCTGCAATTTTGCAAGCTGCTTTTCATTCCCCACCGGGCCTCACCTCATGCCTTACCTGACATTCTCTGCCTGATTGTCCACCACCCCGAATTTGGAAAACTCAGAGTTCTGGGCACATGCTGAGGCAAGTCCTTGTAACGATACAACCAAATTATCCGGAGCCTTCGAGATGCCACGTCTGATGCAGAATGTGTCCCGTGTGTGGCTGTGTTTCCTTTGGTCTTCAATTTCTCTGCCTGTTCCCTAGAAGACGGACAATACAGAAAAGATCACTTTGAAACCGTATCTTGATTTAGAGTCCACCCTACCTAGCTGTGCCACGATGGGCAAGTTACTTAACCTCTCTGTGCCTTCATTTCCTCGTGTGCGAGCCAGAGGTAACGGTGCCTCTCACAGAGTTTTTGAGGGGATTTAATCAGATCATTGCTGGTGCTCAGTAAGGTGTAGCAGCTATGATTACTGATGTTAACCTTAGTAACATAATTGAATTTTCTTCAGAGCAAATCTGTGGGATTTTGTCAGTATTTTGTGGCAAAGACGTCTGTGGCTGAATTATGTTGGGGGTCCTGGGTTCAAAGGAGTGAAATGGCTTTCAGATTTCAGGACTCACCAGGACCTTGGGTGTCCTGATAAGTTTTCTGCCTCTCCGTGAGGGGAGGGAACGTGGAGCACTTTAAAAATGGGTCTGACCACAGAACTTTCTGTTGTCGTTTGAAAGTGTTTCAACCTCCTTGCCTCTCTCCCTACCCCCACCTCAAATACATTCAAGGGGTTAGGGTTCCAAGGAGCAGACTGGGAAACACCTTTCTAGGGTGAAGCCACACTCCTCGTCCCTTTTCTTCTTTCCTTTGGCCAAAGCAGATGTCACACATTGTGACTGTCAGAGGTATCGGGGCCGTGGGAAGCAAGTCAGCTTCTCTCTCCTTTTTTGGACAGACACCACTCTTTGCATTTGATCTTGTTTGTGTTTTTGAATCCTAGATTAGACAGGGTTCCCAGCAATGGAGATTCTTGTGTCCTTTGAATTTTCTGTTTGTATTTTTTTGCTGTTTTTTTTTTGTTTTTTGTTTTTTGTGTTTTTTTGTTTGTTTGTTTGTTTGTTTGTTTTTACTTTTAAGGCAACTCACCCACATTGCAATTAGAAAGAGCCCACTTGGTTGTCACACTGCCGGGATCAAATAGAACACTTCTCCCGGCCCTTTTGAGTGTCACCAGCTACATTTAAAAACTTGTCACTAATTGAACAATAAGATAAACGTACTTAACACTGCCGAGCCGAACATTTAAATGGTTCAAGTGGTAAATTTTATGTTCCGTGTGTTTTACCGTAACTAAAGATAAAGAGGAAAAGAGAAAGAGTGTCAGAATTTTTCGTGGATGTGTACTTCATTTCCAGAAAGCGCGCACATGCCTGTGGGTGTGCCGCCGGGTGAATTTTCACAGAGTGAACACAGCCATGCATCGGGCATTCAGATTAAGAAACAGGACACTGGCCCACAAGCCCCCTCACGCCCCACCCTCCGGTCATGGCGTTTGACTCCTATCACCCTTGGTTAGATTTACCTGGTTTTGGGCCTCCTGTTCCCAGAATCACACAGTATGGCCTTTTTGGCGTCTACCTTTTCAAGTGTGTTCAGATTTGTTCTCGCGGTGGCGTGCAGCTGATCTGGGACCCATTTCGAACGTTTATCAGGTGCCATCACTCTGCGAGGTGCCTTAAAGGATGGGTTCATTTATTGCAAACTACCCCGCTGAGCTTCTGACCCACCTGTCAAGCTCGCGTGGGAGGCAGGGCGTCACGTGGAGTTGGGCCTGGGTTCGGATCCCAGCTCTGCCATTTTTTGTTGTCGTTGTTGTTGTGTGACTTGAGGCAACTTCCTTCGCCACTCTGAGCCTCAGTTTCCGTACCTGTACAGCGGAGCTGATCGTAAAACCCAACTCCCGAGGCTGTGGCGATGTTTCTTGGTGATCCTACATGTGAAGGATTAAGCCTGTCGGGGTCCGTGAGAGTGAACCATTGCCTTTGGCATTCAGAAAACTCGACCCCAGGTTTGACATACAGGCCAAATGGGAAATGGCGCAATATTGGCAATGCTCAGAAGTAGAAGATGGCTTCGTAAATTTTATATAGCAATATTTTTCCTTTTAAGGAAAACGTCAAACATGGAAAGCAGAACAGTGTAATCCACCTGCTGAGACCTTGTCAGGCAGCCTCAGCCATTGTCAGCACTCCGGCCGATCCCGATTCCCCTCCAGGTCCCTCTTCATTTTCCCTCCACCCCGATTCTTTTGAGATAAGCCCCAGGTTTGCCTTTTCATCTGAAATACTTCCCATTTGTCTCCAAAAGGAATGGACTGTCTACGTAGATAAAGATCACAGGACCATTTTCCGGATCATCTCATAAACTTTTTTGGGGGGGAGAAGTTGTCAAATGAAATTCTGTTTTTTTTTCTGACCACTATGTTCAAGTTCTCAAAGTGTTCCATTTAAGAGGGAGCTTTTTTAAAAAAATGCGAAATGTACCTTTATTTGCTTTGAAGAATAATTTTTTATTTTTCAATTACAGTTCATATACAATATTATGTTTCAGGTGTACAATATAGTGATTAGACATTTATAGAGCGTATGAAGTGATCACTTTGCTAAATGCGATACCCATCTGATACCATACATTATTTTTACACTGTTATTGATTATATTCCTCATGCTATACTTTATATCCCTGTAATTGTTTTGTACTTCTTAATCCCTTCTTAATCCCTTCCCTTCTTTCACGCATTCCTCCAAACCACATCCCATCTGGTAACTATCAAAATGTTCTCTGTATCTATGAGTTTGTTCATTCTGTTTGTTTACTTTGTTCTTTTGATTTTCGCATGCTCATGAAATCATGTGGCATTTGTCTTTCTCTATCTGACTTACTCCACTCAGCACAATACCCTCTAGATCCATCCATGTTGTTGCAGATGGGAAGATGTCATTCTTTTTCATGGTTGAGTAATGTTCCATTGTATATGTGTACCACCTCTTCTAAATTCATTCGTCCAGTGTCGGACACCTGGGTTGCCTCCATATCTTGACTATTGTAAATAATGCTGCAGTAAACATAGAGATTCATGTCTCTTCAAAGTAGTGTTTTGGGTTTGTTCAGATAAATACCCGTAAGTGGGATTACTGGGTCCTTCATTGTCTCTCGTTACGGCCTTTGTTTTAAAGTCTATTTTGTCTAGTGTAAGTATTGCTAACCCAGCTTTTTTTCCCCCTTTTCATTTGCACGAAATATATTCGTCCATCTCTTTACTTTCAGTCTGCGTGTCTTTTGATCTGAAGTGAGACTCTCGTAGGCAGCATATGTAAGAGTCTCGTTTTCTTATTTATTCAGCCATCCTATGTCTTTTGATTGGAGTATTTAATCCATTTACATCTAAAGGAATCGTTGCTAGTTATGTAGTTATTGCCATTTTATTCATATTTTTTATCTTTTTTCTTAAGTCCCTCCATCATTTCCTGTAATACTGGCTTGGCGATGAACTCCTTTAGCTTTTTCTTCTCTAGGAAACTATCTGTCCTTCAATTCTAAATGACAGCTTTGCGGGCTAATCTTATTTCGTAGGTCTTTACTTTTTTTCATCACTTCGAATATTTCATGCCATTCCCTTCTGGCCTGCAAAGTTTCTTTTGAGAAATCAGCTGACACTCTTCTGGGAGCTCCCTTGTAGGTAACTACCTGCTTTTCTCTTGCTGCTTTTAAGATTCTTTGTCTTTAACCTTTGGCATTTTAGTTATGATGTGTCTTGGCGTGGGCCTCTTTGGGTTCATCTTATTTGAGACTCTCACTGCTTCCTGGGCTTTTATGTCTATTTCCTTCATCAGGTTAGGGAAGTTTTCTGTCATTATTTCTTCTAACAGTTTTTCAACTCCTTGCCCTCTCCTACTTCTGGTACCCCTAAGGTGTGAATGCTCTCTCCTACTTCTGGTACCCCTTAAACTAGCCTCATTTGGGGGCTTTTTTCTTGTTGCTGTTCTGGTTTTTGCAATTACTGATAGACATTGCTAAGATTGATTATTTTGTTAGGGGTTACAAAATTGCTACCTTCTGGTTTTATCGTTTCTTCGACATTTATGAGCCAGAATTCCTCCAAGTAGAAGGGAATACTTTTTACTAACAGTGAAGGTGTGGTCAGAGGAGGATGCTGTTGGGATTATTAAGTCCCAAGAGAAAATCAATAACAATTTTAAAATGCAGGAAATGCGATTGTCAACCTAGGACAACTCTATTTCACTTTTTTGAATAATAGACGTGATCATTCAGATGTGTGGAATGATTTGTTCCTTCCTCCATCTTTTTTAAAAAGGAGCTACTAGATCAGGTCTCCCAGGATAAATAACCATCCCCTCTGAACAAATCAGTTTTTTAAATTATTTTTCAGCCCCGAAAGAGAAAAGTAAGTAAAGGCACATCTGCCCCTCTGATTTTGCCTTGCAAAGTCTGCATGTCAGGACTGGCTGCCCAGATCCAGGACCAATTCTTGGGATGTGGGGGTTGGTTACTTTATCTCCAGGGGCTTTGGTACCCAAGCATGGAGGTTACCTTGGCGAGTTCAAAGGAACTGTGAATAGTCTTCCGTGGGTGTAGGGGCATCAGCCACACAGTGTATCCTGGTGACTGTACATCCTAACTCAGCCTGCACCTTAGTTCTTTGGCGCACAGCAAAAGGGGGCAGCTGAGGAGAGAAGGGGCAGGACGGAGGAGCTGGGTGAGGAGTGTCACCAGGGCAGGGCAGTTCTTGCAGATCTGGTCAGAGGGTCTGGAGCGGGTCGTTGGACAGCCCTATAGAGAGTCTGTTGCCTCAGCACCTGCCTTGTGGACACTTCTAGAAAATAAGATGAAGAAGCCATCAACAAATGGCTTCCCCATGTTGAGAGGACATTTAATGGCTTGACATTTTGTATGATAGACTTTTCCTTGGTAGTTATGTATTCATCGTGAGGGACAATTTGTATAGAAAAGACAGAATCAGTGTTTTGGTCCACCCCCTCACCCTTTTTTTTTTTAACCAGTTTTTTTTTTTTTTTAAATAATGGGTTGGTTCCCGAGCATCTTACAAGGATGCTAATGAATTTTTTTAAAATTATTATAAGCTCACGGATTTAAACATACCCATCTTTCAGCTCTTACATTTTCTTACTGATGTTCAAACTGCCCGACATTTGGCCAGAAAGAATTGTAGTTTACTATTTTAGCATGTAATTTTCCAAACTTTTAAATATGTATACACACATATAAAATGACAAGAAAAGTTCCATTATAAATCTTTTGATCAGCAATTAGCTTTATTGAGGGATAATCTATATATGGTAAAACTCACTAATTTTTTTAAAAAATTCACTGGTGTTAAGTCTTTTGGTCAGTGAGTTTTGACAAGCGTATATAGTCATGTAATCACCATTGTAATCAGGATATAGCACATTTTATCTCCCCAAAAGTTCCTTTGTGACTCTTATCAAGTTTCCTTGCCCGCCCCTGGCAACTTCTGGTCTGTTTAGAGTCTCCATAGTTTTGCCTCTCCTAGATTTCCATATCGGCGGAGTGATAGAGCATGTCGTCTTTGGGGTCTGGCTTCTTCCACTGAGCATATGCTCTTTAGATTTGCCTTTTTTATTGTGTAGTTTATTTCTTTTTTATCCCTGAATATTCCATTTATACGTATTTCCAGCTTAGAAATATATCCTGTTTCTTTGTATGGCCAAAAGCCACCTATTTTATGATCTGTTGATCTGAAATCTCCAGAAAAGGTGAATCAGTGGAGAGAGAGAGAAGGTTAGTGGTTGCCAGGGGTTGGAGGTGGGAACAGGGACTACAGATCTGCACGAAGGAACACCTTTTGGGGTGAGGAGAATGTTCTGGAATTTGTCACGATGATGAAGCACAACCCATAAGTTTACTAAAAATCATTGAGTTGTACATTTGCAATGAGAATGTTATGGCATGTAAATGACACCTTAATACGTATGTTTAAATGAAAGGGGGAAAAAAGTCTTCGTGGGACACAAATAAGAGTCCACATCTTGAATTCTGGTGGAATTACAGCGCTCCGTTGGCTGGGCGTTCTGCAGCGCAGCGAGGTGCTTGCTCAAGGCCACCGAGCTTGCTCGCGGGCTCGGCAGTTCCAAACAGCAGTGCAGTGCATCTTCCTGTACCCCTGTGACACCTGTCTGTTTCCTTGGCTGAATTTCTAGGAATGCAATTGCAGGTCGGAGGGTCTGCATAGATTTTTAGGGCCCTTCCATCCTAAGAGTGGCGGGTGCAGAGGCCTGGCCCCTATGCGCTTGACAACATTGGGTATTATCAATGGTTTCCATTTTAGCCAAGCTAATAAATAGGTGGAGGTCAATAACCTCATTGCTTTAACTTGCATTTCTTCACTTAACCAGTGCGATTGGACATCTGCTTCTTATGCGTTTTTGTAAAAAAAATATCTATTTTTGTTCATAAATTTAACAAAAAATTATGAAAAATACAAATAGAAAAATACATAACGGAGAGAGTGCACCCGTGTTCAGAGTAGCGATAGTCACAATACCTACAATGTCGACGTGACCCAAGTGTCCATCAGTGAGGAATAGACACTTCCAAACAACATGCCACCCACGCCACAATGAGGATGAACCCTGAAGACGTCATGCCGAGTGAAACAGCCGCTCACGAGGAGACAGATACCGAATGATGCCACTTATACGCGGTCCTTAGAGTCACATTATAGAGACAGAAAGGAGGGCGGCGGTCGCCAGGACCTGGGGAAAGGGGAGACGGGGAGTTAGCATGTCATGGGTGCAGAGTTTTCATTTTGCAAGACGAAAAGAGTTCCAGAGACGGATGCCCGTGATGGTTACACGGCAGAGTGAATGTACTTAATGCCACCGAACTGTACGCTTAAAAGTGGTTAAGATACTAAATTTTATGTTACATGTATTTTACTGCAATTGAAAAATTGGAGAACAATAATAGAAAGTAAAAATCCCTTTATTAAAAGTGTACTCAATAAGCGCATTTCGCCAGTTATTTTGCCTATATGATTCTAAATATTTTAAGTAAAATGCCGTCTTATATCTACTGTTTTACAGTCTCCCCTTTGATTTCATTTTCTAGAAAGCTTTATTGAGAGAGAACTCACGTACCACACAATTCTCCCCCCTTAAACTGTGTGGTTCAGTGGCTTTTAGCGTATTCCCGGAGTGATACATTCATAGCTACAGTAAATTCTAGAACATTTTCATTGCCCCAGAAAAGAAGCTCTGCACCCCTTAGGCGTTACCCTCTAGTTCTCTCCCAGCTGCAGGCAGCCACGAATCTACTCTCTGTCTCTGTGGATTTGCCTGTTCTGGGACACTTTGTGTAATTGGAATCACACAATGTGTGGCCCTTTGTGACTGGATTTTTTTTTTTTCACTTAGACTAATATTTTCAGAGTCATCCATGTTCCCATATGTGCAAGCACGGCATCGCTTTATATGGCTGAGTACTATTCCATCGCATGGATATGTCACATTTTGTCCATCCATCTGTGGATAAACATTTGGGATTTTCTGCACTTTTGGCCAATCGCAGACAGTGCTTCTGGGAACATTCCCATTCGAGTTTCCGTGTGGGTGTATGTTTTCAATTCTCCTGCGTAGTAGACGCCTGGGAACAGAATCGTGGGATCATAGGGGAACTCCGTGTTTAACCCCTTTTATTTTTGCAGTAAACAGTAAGACCTTGATGTCTTTCTGTGTCAACACACGGACCTGCTTTTCGCTTCTTAACCCCTGGGTAGTAGTTCACTGTGTTACGCGTCCAACGCCATGTGGATGGACGATAGGCAGTGATCCAGATCCTTTCCCGAAGGGCCTTCGGGTTATTTCCATTCTTTCACGACATAAACAATACCGCAGGGGACACCCTTGTCCTTTGTGGAATGTCTCTGTAGACCACCTCCCCAATCGGGGTGAGCTGAGGGCTTCGTCTGTCTTCAGCTCTCGGTTCTGGCCCGTTTCTGACCCTGTCGCCTTATTCCGCAGGGGACCAACCAGGCACCATGGCACAGAAGGGCCAGCTTAGCGAAGATGAGAAATTCCTCTTTGTGGACAAAAACTTCATCAATAGCCCAGTGGCGCAGGCTGACTGGGCTGCCAAGAAGCTGGTCTGGATCCCCTCGGAGAAGCAGGGCTTCGAGGCGGCCAGCATCAAGGAGGAGAAGGGGGATGAGGTGATCGTGGAGCTGGTGGAGAATGGCAAGAAGGTGACAGTCGGCAAAGATGACATCCAGAAGATGAACCCGCCCAAGTTCTCCAAGGTGGAGGACATGGCCGAGCTGACGTGCCTCAACGAAGCCTCGGTGCTGCACAACCTGAGGGAGAGGTACTTCTCGGGACTCATCTACGTGAGTATCTTGGGGTGACCGGTCCCTCCTTCCTGGCCTCCTGCGCCCCTAAGGGAAGGGCGAGGTCTAGAGATGTGTTTGGGGTGCAGGTTGGGATGCTGAACGTCTCACTGAGGGCGGCTACATGGTAAAATGGAATCATTCAGACCCGGGTTCTAATCTCAGTCCTGCCCTTCCTAGTTCTGCGGCATTGAACAGGTTAGCTCCCCTCCCAAAGACTCAGTGTTCCTATCTGCGAAGTGGGAATAATCACCGTCCCCACGTGATTGCAAAGATTCTGCGTGATCACATATGCTAAGCACCAAGGCACATGGTAAATACTCAGTAGATTTCAATGAAGAAGTCCCCTGCTCTTTCTCCATCTTGGAAATTAAGAGCTCATAACCTCCTTTGGAAGGCTGGTCCATTCTGGCAGCCGGCCGGGAGACATGAAGATCTGGTTCTGTGAGGCCGTCCCTGTCACGAATGGGAATGGCCCGGTTGGACCTGGACTTCCTCGGGTCGACTGCGCAGATCAGAGTGGACTAGAGCCTCACTGTCCTATATGGCAGCCGCTGGCTAACAATTTAGATGTGCATTAGTTAAAAATCAATACTTAAGAATTTATTTCTTCAGTTGCACTGGCCCTATGGCAAGTGCCCAACAGCCACACTGCTGTATGAGAAGGCACAGGTGTAGAACATTTCCATCATCATAGAAAGTTCTGTTGGACAACCTGGACTAGATGATGAGAGGCTGTGACTAGGGGAGGCACAGATTCTTTGCGGGGTTGGACCAACTCTCCAGGGTAGACAAAGACGTGGTAACCTAGAGGTGCCAGGCTGGGGGGCCACGAGTCCCCCAGCCCAGCCTTTGTCTTGCCTCTCGGAAAAGGCATGCTGGCCCCTTGAACGAGTTACCTAATTTCTCTGAAATTCCTTTTCCTTCTCCGTTAAGTGCACACAAGCCCAGCACCAGCCTCAACTAAAAATAAAGTAGTTGCCATGCCCCGTGGCACGTTGTAAGTGCTCAAAATGCGAGCTAGGCATTATGGTTGGCTTTGTTGTTATGGTCAGGTTTGTCGCTGCTAGTCGGGTGTCCTTGGTGTTTTTGCAAACTCGTGGAAACGGGAACTTCTGTCATCATGCCCTCTGGTCCTTCCCTGTACGTTTTGCCGTGTGAAAATTACAAAAAGCCCTTTGTCGTCTCTAAAACTGTCCTGCAGATTTTTTTTTTTTCCTAATTAGGAAAATGAGACACATCCCTTACAGAAGACTTGGGAAATTTAGGAAAGCGTAGCAAACACAAAATCGGTCCTCCCCCGGCGATGCAGCTGATGAGATGTGGGCGCGTCGTTGGGGTCTCTTGGTGAGAACGGTACATGTTCGCATACTTAAAAGCCAGTGCACGTGGGTCAGCGACCTGCTCTCCTTCCCACGTGCAAGGCAGTGCTTAGCACCCCCACGTCTCAGTCCCAACCGCCCCACACCCCAGAATGCTCTTTTAAGAACGAGGTACTGTATCCTGTGGATAGGCCATCTTCGATGATTCATTCTTCCAATGGGCGGTTTGGAAGGGGCTTCTGTAGCTTTTTCGAAGAGCCAAGGGAAAACAGGGAAGCAACTCATAGTCCCAGAAATGCCTCCTCTAAGCCAGCTTCTCTACTCGGCCATGCCTTCTCTCCCTTACTACAACAGCCTCTGAATAGGTATGCTTGTCCCATTTTACAGGTGAGCAAGCTGAGGCTCACAGTGCTAAAGGTCGTCTTTTTTCCTTAAGGGATAGCCCCTTTTGTCCAAGACGGCCCTCGAATGGAGATATTATCAACCCGCGGCTGTCATATCTAAGGACACTAGCCTGCAAGGAGCTAGAGAGAAAACTGGGTTCCTTTTGGGACCAGGTTGTCATTCTAAGACATGTCCTCTCCATCAAGGGAGATCGAGGAGGGGCCACTGTATGAATCTCACCTGCGGTCTTCCGACGTGGTCTTTGAGCCCAAAATAGAAATTAGAAAAAAATGAGGGACTTAATGAAGGTCCCGAGACTCAAACCGTCTTCTGATAGCAGATTAAAAATGCATCAAAGCTTCAAATTCCTGCCGTGCTTCTCCAGACAGATTAGTTGAAAAGCCTTTCACCCTTGTGACCACGTGCCTACTCCTCTCTCGATCCTTTCTGGTCCATTTAGTCTCTTAAATAGAAACTGTTGTCCACGATGAAGAGATAAAGAAGTAAAATGGGGGGCAGAGTGAGTCACCCCGCCAGCGTAGGAGAGCAGAAGGCATGGCCCGTGTTTACAGGCGGGGGGCAGATGGTGCTCACACAGCTGGGCTTGCTGGACTTTCCACCCCATTCTGCAAGGCTTACCTCAAATGGTGTGCCTTTGAGAACTTCCTGTTGGATATCTTGTCCTCTTGGATCCAGAAGAGTCTAGAGGAGACAGAAGGTCCTGACTAGTTGTCGTACAGATGCAGGTTCTGGGCTCAGCTCTGTCCAGTGACTTGCTGGTATAGTGTTCCCTTGTCCTTTTGGATGTTGTTGCTGCCTGGGCTCTGCCTGCCTGGAGTTTTTCATGACCATGTAGCAGTGGGCTCTAGGGAATGGGACTAAGGTCTCAGGTGGAGGGTGCTCAGTGAAGGTGTGTCCTTGGCTGTACTGGTACTGTCCCACGTCCTCTCCAGCCCATTTCATCCCTTACGACACTGATGAGAGCGAAACTTATATCTTACCCTGCACACGCAGTGACCAGGGCAGAGAGGTGACATGCCTTGCCTGGGAAGGGACCTCGATCAGACTCTGGCTTGTCATGTACATGTTTTCTTCACTCTCCTTACCTCTCTGTGGGGTGCTGAGGTGTAACAAGGCCCAGACCTTGGTTTGAGGCTTTTTTTTTTTATTAAGGGGAGGCATGTAAGACACCCACGAACTAGACGCTTCTAAAATCATGAATGGATAAAGAAAAGATGGTGTATCCACATGGTGGAATATTACGCAGCTTTGAAAAAGAAATCCTGCCGTACGTGACAGCATATGAGGACATGACGATGCGTAAAACAAGTCAGACACAGGACACGTGCCGCGTGGTCCCACTCACACGAGGCATCTGAAACAGGCAAACTCAGAATCAGAGGGCGGGATGGTGGTCGCCAGGGGCTGGCAGAGAGGGGAACGGGGAGTTGCAGCCAAGGGCCATAAAGCGTGTTAGGCCAGATGAAGAAGCTCGAGAGACCGCTATACAACCAAAGCGTGTGCCTACGTGCGTTTCTTACGGGGCAGAGGGTCTTAGCTTTCGTTAGACTCTCAAAGGAGCCTCGTTGCTGGCAGGACAATGATGGCAGCTACTATTCATTTAAAATGCACAAGTTAAGAGTTTATCCTGACATTTTTATTGCCACTATTCCTGTTATGTAAGGGGGAGGTGCTACTACTTAGCCCCATTTTTGCTGGTAAAGAGACCGTAGCTTAAACCCAGGCAGGCTGGCCCTAGGACCTGTGCTTTTAACTGCTGTCTTATTTAATCCTTCCAGTAACCGTATGACACAGAGGCTGTTATCCCATTTTAGAGACCAAGATACTGAGGCTCAGATATGCTTAGTCCATTGCTGAAAGTGGGCAGAGCCGGGATTCAGACAAGTTCTGCCTTCCTCTAGGCCGGAGTGACAACTTAGGATGGTAAAGGGACCTAAGGTAACAGGAAGCTTGGAGCAGGAGGTAATATAATAGGTCTGGGCTGGGGCCGGTGGGCATGGTACATTTGACTTTGAGTTGGGCAAGCTTTAAGCACGCAGAAGGAAGGAATCGATTTTCTTGTGATTTCTTGAGCACGTACTAGGTGCTAAGCCAGAGATTGCAAGCTGTTGGCCAAGCGGGTGCTTCTATAAAAGTTAATTCAATACATTAAAAAACAAAGAAAACCTCTGATTCTGGCATCGCTTGAGAAAGCAGAGGCCCTAGTACCCTGGACCCAGGTTGCCAGGTGACAAGTCCCTGTAAGATGGGCTGTGTGTTCTGTTCTGCCACAAGTCCCACGCTCCCCGCCGTCCCCCATGCCCTGGGGCTGAGCGTTGGTGGCCATCGATCACTGCGCCTGTGTGTCTCCCCTCACACCTGTGTGGTCACCTTCACTCACATCTTACCTGCTTGGTCCCTGTCGACAGTTGGACCTTCCACCCTGCACTGAGCCCCTGGGATTGGGAACATGGTCCAGAGCAAAGGGAGAAGTGCTTTCCTGTTCGTGGGGCCTCCAAGCCCGAATTTCCCACCCACGAACCCAAAAGGCTATAATCTCGGTTCTGATCGTACTGTTCTGGGAAAGACCGGGGTTATGGAGAGGCCTCCCTTCCAAACTGCAGCAGGTGATGATGTTTTCTTCTTGACACCCGGCCCAGAGATCTTCGCCTTCTCTGGAAGGAGTGTCTGTCCGCCTAAGGACATGGGGAGTAGCTGTGAGCAGAGACCTCCTGGGTGCCAGAGGGTCCTGGAGGGTGGGAAGAAGATAGAACTGGAGGCCGCGCCCTTTGCCGAGCCCTGCGGACCAGCTGTCTAGATCTTTCAGATCGTTATTGCCTCTAAAAACCTTCCTAATAACACAAGGCTCTCCATGCAGAGACTACAATATTTTTAAATGAGCATCACCAAAGGCCAGGGTACCCCCGTCTTTAAAGAGCCCGATATTGACGCATGTAACAGATATAACCCTCCCAGATCTCCCCACGGAGCTCGCTTTTTTCACTTAACCACGTCTCGCGGCTCTTTCTGTCTGTTCGTACTACCTGGTCAGACTTAAAACACTTTTTGAATAGGTACTGCATGCAAATACTAAATAAAATAGCACATAAAAGTATTCAGAGCTTTTATCCCCACTCCTCACCTTCCACCTCCCCTCCTCAGAGAAACCGTGGTCACCAGTTTCTTACGTAGCTTTCCAGCAATATTTTATATCCAGGCAAATAAATGTAGGTACATTGGTACAAGTAAAATGTGTGTGTGTGTGTGTGTGTGTATGTATTCATTTTAACAGCAGCATGCCATAATTATTGAGCTGGTCCCCCGTTGATGGACATTTAGGTTGTTTCTGGTCTCTTTTTTTGCTGTTAAAATCAGGCTGCAGCAAATGTACGTTCTTGGTGGACTGTCTGTAGATAGGTATTCAGAAAACTGTGACATTGATGAAGGAGAGTTATCCGTCGTTTTCTAGATGGGGAGTGTTGGCTCGGGGGTTTGGTTACTTAATGCAAGTCACAGGTAATGAGGGCAGTGCCGAGGTCCCACTCAGGCCCGTGCGACTTAGAGCCGAAGTCCGTCCATTTTCCCCTGCTCTTCCTCATTTCCATCAGAGCTGTGGGAGCAGCCCCTGCTCCGGGCTCCACCGCTGACCATATAAAGTGTCAGGGAAAAGCCGGAGTCGCTTCCTAATACGGTCACAAGAGGGAAACCCTGGGCCCGTGGCTGAGACCTGCTGGTGGCACAGGGCCCTGAGATGCTGGCTGGGACAGGGGGTCGGGGGTGCCGAAACCTCTGAAGCTGACCAGCTGGAGAAAGGCTCGGGGGGGGGGTCGGGGAGGTAGAAACACAGTCAAGGTGGCCTGGGCGGGTGACGTTAAGCAAGGTTGAACAATGGAGACTGAGCCTCCAGGCCGTGAAGCCCTGCTGCCCCGCCCGCCTGCCTGGTCCTTCCCCTGGGGCCCTGCACCCCGGAAAGGTTTACTGAACCAACCGAACAGAGATTCAGGTCCGTTCGGAAGCGTGGATTAAGCGCTTGCTGTTTGCACAGCTCCGGGAGGCGTCCCAGCAAACAGGAGGAAAGTAATGGTTCTCCTTCGGAAGCATGCCTTCCTTTGTTCTTTCATTCAATTCTCCCAGCAAGTATTTACTGAGTGTCTGCCATGCGCTCGACCCTGTACTGGCTGCTGGAGCTATGACGGCGTGTGGCTTACCGTCCAGAAGGTGACCTTCAGGCCGAGCCCTGAGAGGGGAGACGGACATGGCTCTGGGGAGATTGGGGTGAGGACTGTTCTGGTAGGGGGAACGGCACGTGCGAGGGTTCCAGGATGGCAGGGCTTTCATCGTCATGCAAGCGGGAGCACGGCGTGTGTAGTCCTTTGCTGAGCACCTGGCAGATGCCAGGCACCGTGCCGAATGCGTCGCAGGCGTCATCTTCGTAAGTTACAGCGACCTGATGAAGGAGCTGCTTCTGCACACATTCGGCCCCTCCCACTCCTCAGACGAGGCGGAGGCTGGAGGCTCGGAGAGGCTGAGAGACTTGCTCAGAGTCACACAGCTAGGAAGCAGCAGAATGAAGGTTCAAATCCAGTCCCCAGGCCCCGGGTCCTGTATCCTGAACCGCTGCCCTTTTCTGTCTCTAAGTCAAAGCCTTGGGGAGGGTGTAGTTCGGGCTGTGAATGATCCCCGCATCCTAAAAAGGTCACGGCAGCAGCAGCGGGTGTGGAAGGCGCAGAGGTGGAGCCGAGGCCTGAAAGAGACCTAGGGCTCGGCTGACCTTCTTCGTCCAACCCACCCATCGTTCACTGGCACCCGCTCTACAGGGGGCCACAGGCTGGGGGCCAGGACCCAGATGAACAGGACACGTGCCACCCTCTCAGCAGACGTGTGCTGCGTCCCTACTGTGTGCTGGCCCAGGGCAAGGCCCCTGCTGCAGGAAGCACCCACTGTGCGCCAGGCCTGTGTGGGACTGAGGAGGAGGAGGAAGAGGGGCCTCGCCGCCCTTGGGGCACCTGTGGCCGGTGTCGGCTGGCTGGACGGGAGGGGTCTGGGCAGACAGCGAACCAACCCATCCGGCTGGGTGTGGGTCCTGCAGTTCACTGGCCGGTGCCTCCCCTTCCCCGACTCCAGCCCTTGCCGGCCCCTGAGCTGGCGAACACCTTCTTGTCTGTGAAGACTCACTGCAGGGAGCACCTCCCCCAGGAAGCTTTCCTGAGCACCCCCAACATGGCTTAGGGCCCTCTCTGCTTTGCTCCGCTAATCCTCGGGGGCCCCACCGTTGTTCTTCTGATGTTGTTTGAAAGTGTCCTCACCCCGCTTCTGATCCGCGGGCTGTCCGAGGCAGGGGCTTTGGCTGGCACATGGCTCTCCGGCATCTAGCATAGACCTGGTGCACAGTAGGTGCTCATTAATGGCTGATGGATGTTTAGACAGGCCTTAGGTCAACCTCACTTCCTCCCCCACAGGTCCTGCACCTTTAGAAGAATACTATCCACCCCCTCCTTGGGCCATCACAAGCCATTGTCCCTTAGCAAATTGAGCCCTGGAGGGACCCCACCTACTTTCCAGTCAGCTGAAGAAGCGACTGAAAGTCCTTCGAGGGCAGAGCCTTGTGTTTTTGGTCTCTACTGTAACCCCAGCACCTTGCACAGTGTCTAGGGTGTACACATCAAATGAATGAATGAATGAGTGAATGGACCAGTGGTCGAGCATTTCTGTTTCTGTGTGACAGGCATAGGTTGGACAGCCTCGTGGACAGTGCTCATACCTGGGAGCGGCTGAGCTGGGCTTGGCGCTGCCAGGGTCTTGCTTGGCGACTCTGGTCAAATCGCTTACCCTCTCTGGTGTTCGGTCTGCGTGTGACCCGGAGGTGGACTCTCTACTCCTCTCCCTTTAGCCCCTTCTCGGGGAGCTGGAGGGAAGATGTCCTCCGTGGCCATCAGAGCCTTGGGCAGCACTGACACTCTCATTCGGGGAAAGCGGTTCCTGCGGGACGTGTTAGAGCCTGTCACCTGAGCCGTGACCAGGGGTGGTGATGAGAATGATAGCAGCGTCTCACAGGTGCCCAGCGTGGGGTGGGGTTCGCGGGGTGCCTTCCCACCCCTTTCCGTGTTCCGATTATTTTCAGATGCTCCCGTGAACTTGGTAAGGCAGGACGACTATTATTTTTTTTTTAATTGTGGTAAAATCCATATAATAAAACACATAGTTTTAAAAAGTTGTAAAATATAGCATAAGTGGCCTAGAAATCCAATTTAAAGGATACAGTTGGGTGGCACTGAGCACACTCACCACTGTCTCTGGTCCCAGAAGCTCTCGTGACCCCGAAGGGGAACTCGGTACCCATCAGCAGCCACACACCCCTCTCTCCAGTCCCTAGAGACCAGAGGTCTGCCTCCTGTCTGTGGGTTTGCCCGTTGTGGGGATTTCACATAAATGGCATCTTAGGATGTGCTACCTTTCGTGACTGGCTTCTGCCATTCAGTGTAAGGCTTTCAGGGGTCCTTGGAGCAGGTATCAGTACCATTCCTGTCTAGGCACAGTCGTGTTTATCCTCCTCTTATGGACGGAGGGGTGCTTGGTTAATGGTCAAGAGTATGAGGTCTGGGCTAAACGGTTGTAACTTCCAGCTCTGAGTTTCCCACCAGCTGCGTGGCCTGGTGGCAACTTCAGCAAGCCTCAGTTTCCACACCTGTCAGACGGGCAGCAGAGAAACCGTGGTATCACTATCACAGGATCGATCCAAAGATGAAATAAGAAGATGTTGGTGAGGCGTTTGGCTCCGTGGCCAGCACATAGCACGTGCTCAGGAAATGGTGGCTGTTACTTAAGCCCTTGAGGCTCAGGAAGGGACAGGTAGGGGTGGAGCTGGGCTCCGAACCCAGAGCTGTTTTAAACACACAGCTATAAACGATGACGTAGGTGGCCTGGAAGTCCAGTCCTGTCCCTTCTCTCCTCTCATACATGGCATATCAGTAATGCCAAGGGGGTCCCACTAGGACTCTGAGCCTCAGTTTCCCCATCTCTGGAGTGAGAATATGAGTGCATCTGTCCGACAGTGGTACCGAGATGATGGAGCAGGAAGATGTCCACGGTGGCCTGGGTCAGTGCAGTCTGCGATGGGCATTAGCATGCCAGGGTCCCATGGGCAGGGGACCCGAGCACCCCTCCCTGTCATGTTCCGGAAGTAAGCTTGGGTTCTCCATTTGGCAGACGTACTCCGGCCTCTTCTGCGTGGTGATCAATCCCTACAAGCAACTGCCCATCTACTCGGAGAAGATCGTCGAAATGTACAAGGGCAAGAAGAGGCACGAGATGCCGCCCCACATCTACGCGATCGCGGACACAGCCTACCGGAGCATGCTGCAAGGTGAGCCGGCCCGGGGGCGTGCGGGGCCTGCGACGGGCACACGGGAGGCCTGGCCGGGGCTTCTCCAGCTGTGGAGTGCCCCTGGGCAGCCCACCGAGGGTCTCAGGGCCACCTCTGGAACCTGCTTGCTGTGCCCAGACCCCTCTCGTCCTGCCTGCCTACAGTTCTCGCCAAGAATGTGGAGTTTGGCAGGCAGTTCTGGGCGACAGGAGAGCTGTGACTGAAAAAGGGAAAAAGCCAGCTGAACATCTGTGTTGGCGGCCCCGGGAGGGTGAGGGAGAGCGGAGAGCCTGGGCAAATACGGGCATGGGCCCTCTCCAGCCCCAGCGCTCAGCGCCTCTGGCTGCCCGAGGCCCAGGCCCGGCCAGCTGTCTGGAAATGCTATAATGCTGTCACCTCGGAAGGGCAGAGGGTGGTACCAGACCTGGGGCTGAGCCAGCTCTGGATTTGCAACCGATCGTCTCTCACTCCCTGTGAGATTGTGGGCAGATGTCTTCTCCCCTCCAGCCTCAGTTTCTTCATCCATTAAAAGGGAGCGATGGTATCCATCTTGCAGCTTGCCGTGAAGACTGTAACGCAGGCTTTTCCAAACTAAAAGGCTTCACATGTTCCTTCCATGTTTATATATTATTATTATTATTATTATTATTATTATTATTATTAAGCTTCATGGAGGCAAAACACGGTAGAATGCGTAAAGTATACAAATTTAAAGTATCCAGCCCCAAATTGATTTTTACATGTCTAAAATCATATAATCACCCCCCAGACCAAGATATAAAATATTTCCAGAACATTTCCTCACACCCTATTCCCAGTAACACCTTTTCGACAGTCCCCAGAGTAACTGCTATTCTGATATCAGCTTTTCCTATTACTAAACCTCGTATAAATTACACCCTTATGTTATTAACTTAATATTTTTCTTATCAGTCGCCTCCCCCAGAATCTATTTCAGACTAAGCAAAAAACAGCAGTACACTGTGTTAGTTAAGAGCGTAAATCCTAGGACAGGACTGCTTGTCTTCACATCCAGCCCTGCCGCTCACTCGCTGTGTGACCCTGAGCAAGATACTTACCCTCTCTGTGCCTCTATGTTCTTACTTGTAAGAGAGGATTATAATAACTGACCTACCATCCAGGGCTGACGTGAAGATCGAATGAACTATTGTGTATAAAGCGCACAGAACAATGCCCGGAATTTAGTAAAAACTCACTAAAAGTAAGCTAGTATGTCATCGCGAATGAAATCAGATGTTGGACATGACAGCTATATATTTTTTTCCTAATGCACATTGAAAAGAATATGTAATTATTAAAAGAAAAATTATTAATCTGAGAGGCACTTAAAATCACATTGCCACACTTCAGGATACATGGAACTCGAGTATTTACCATGCTTCATGCAGCGCCTGGTGTGGAAAAAGCTTGGAAAGTAGAATTGTTGAGAAGTTGTCGTAGAGCTTCTTCTCAGCCTCTATTTGAATAGGAGTTTGGGTCCACGATCCCATTCAACACATACACACAATATATTCGCTCTTTTTTAATGTTCAGCACAATTCTGTGAGGTAAGGTTGGTGTTTCCACTTTGTAACAGAGGCAACTGAGTCTCTGAAGTGTCTGGAAACCCAGGCCATGCCCAAATGGAACTTCCCCAGGGATGCAAGCCTGGTTTATTATCCAAAAATCAATCAGTATAACAGTGTAAAGAAGAAAAACCCCATAACCATTTTAATCGGTCCAGAGAAAGCACTTGACAAAATTCGATGTCCGTTCATGAGCAAAACTCTCAGAAAACTAGGACTAGAGGGAAACTTCATCAACCTGATAAAAGGCCTCTACAAAAAGCCTACATCTAACATCAGACTAAACTGAGCAACAAGGCAAGGCTGTCCCTCTCACTAGCCCTGTTCAGTGTCGTACTGGAAGTCCTAGCCAATGCAGCCAAGACTAAGAAACCGGGACATCTCTGAACTGTGCGCTTTTCCTGTTCGGCCTGCGTGGTCCCCTCTCAGCAAGTCCCTTGGCCTCAGCAGCGTTGAGCACTTGCTTCCTTCGTTACGTGTTCTTGGGTACACGCTAAAAAGGGCGGCATCCATCCCGGAGTTATCGATCTTTGGGGAGTGGCAAGAAGATTTTCTTTCCTCTGAATGGCTCTAGGCTTGAGGTGTAGTTCTCCTGCCCTTGCACGTAGTAAAAGGGAACGGAAAAGGGCCCTGGCAATTGTACAGCTGTACACCAGTGTGAACACGATTGTTCAGTGTGAACAGTCCAGAGACTGCGGCCGGGAGGCTGGATCTGGCTCTCGGATGAGTTTGGTTTGGTCCACGTGGAGTTTCAGAGACACCCGAATTAGTCACCAGCTTTTAAAAATTGGGAGATGGTAGCTAAAAAAAAAAAAATCCAGATTTCTAGGTTGTTTAGAAAATATCAGAACGTCAGGCAGCACTGGGCCCGTGTTCCCACATGGCAGTTGCCACTTTGCAGGGAGTGTGAGCTCTGCAGTTCCCTAGTCCTCCTTTGGCCTCGTGTGCTCATCTGTGTTAACTGCTCAGCTGGTGTGTTTGACTTTGCAACCCCTGGGACCCTGAGTTCTCAGTTGGGAATCAAGGATTCCCGCTCTGGGAACTCCTGAGCAGGGATCCAAGTGTACCTAGGAGAGAGACCCTCCGAGGTAGAGGGCCTCAGGTACAAGTGCCCCAAGTTACCAACAGAGTTAGCGAAACCCCGTGGGTATGACCCAAGCTGGACCACTCTGTTACTCCTAAGACCAGCAGATGGAGCCTTGCAAGGAGGGTAGGGAGGGTAGTAGAGACACAATGTCAGGTTATACAGTGATGGCTCTTGGAGATAGATATGTGTCTTTTGCAAACAAACAAACAAACAATCGTTTGTGGTCTCCCTTGATGGAAAACTATAAAATGGTGGTTCGTTCACACAGCTCTTTGTGACGCTGAGCATCACAAAGTTACAGTGCCTCATTTTGGGGTGCTTTGGGTTGCAGGAAACATAGCAACCAATTAAAGTGGCTTAAGTGATAGGAATTTATCATCCCACATGACAAGAAGTCTGAACGTGGATGATTTCAGCGTTAATTCAGCAGCTCAAAAACAGACTTCTTTGCAGTTTTCTTGGCTTCTTCCTCATGGTTACAAGATGGCAGCCGTAGCTCTAGGCATCACATCCTCTTGTGATAATATCCAAAAGCAGGAAGGAAGTGGAGGGTTAAGTTCTTTTCCTATTCTCCCTCTCTCCCTCTCAGTCAGGAACTCCTCAGCAGGTATCTCCTTATGTCTCATTGGCTAAAGCTTGGTCACATGTCAACCTCTAAACCAATCATTGGCAAAGGGGACTTAGCATGTTCAGGATTGGTTTGGACTACCCCTGGCTCTTTCCTAGAGCTGAGGGAGCTCCAGCAAAGCACATTGTATCTCAATACCAGAATGAAATAAAATGTGGTTAGTAAAAGAGAGATTGGAGAGTGACAGGGAAGCGCTGTCATAGTGCTCTTAAAATATATATGTGTAATTTTTAAAAAAACTTTAGTATTATATGTTCATTCTGAAAAATAAAAATATATATATTTAAGCAAAAGAGAGTATACCTATAATTCTGTCAGCCAGAGATCACCTCTGTTAACCTTCTTGGTATGCAGCCTCTCATACTCTCAGCTTAATGGCATGAGATGAAGGAGATTTTGATGATCTGAAAATGACTGGTTCCAGAAAAGAAAGATCACTTAAAACAGAGACGAAAGTTTTACTATTGATAGTAAGGTGGACGGGGGATGGAGTTTTGACTGGGCTTGAAAAGTAACATTGCAAATTGTGAACATAGGTTTATTTTATCTTACATGCAATAGTAATTTGGTTGTAATTGCAAGTAGATGCTAATTCTTAGATTGAGTATAAAATTAATTCAGGGTTGATTTTTTTTTTTTTTTTTTTGGCTTTTTTCTCCTGGGCAAAATCATGTGAGGGCATAGTACGGCATTCTTCATATCACTCTTGATTTCTGCAGCCTGGGGTAGAGGAAAATTTTACAGGTTTACTGGAGGGGTCACCAGTTTTCCCAAAGTCGTCTTTCACTCCTTCGATGTCCGCACAGTCTCTCGCCGGCCCAGTGTGTTATAATTGTTCATGGTAACTGCGGCATCCGGTCGTGAGTCCACCTGGCTATTTCATGGCCTTTCCAAGCTCACTGCCCGTAACAAGCTTCACCTTCAGGGAAATGGACGGTTTTGCTCATCAGCTGCTGCGTTCTGTGTTTGTGTGATGATGGTGGATGTTGACACTCAGTAACACTCAGTAACCAGCATGGCAAGACCACCGAGTCGGTCCGGAGGCGGTGGTACAGACCTGAGAAGGATGCCTTTGGGGTCTGATTCCTGAGTGGTCAACTCAAGGACGCATCGTTTTGCCTTGTGATAACTCTTGCTTCCTGGACAACCTCCCCGCTGTGGGGCGATGTTACACTTGACAGCAAGGACCCCTGCGTTAGCGAATTTCATTCCTTTTAGGCTCTACATTTTAACACAAAATTATGTAGTGAAATACAAAATTACTTAGAAATGTCGACACATTTTAACCTTAAGAAAAAAATGACAACCTTGAGCTAAATAGGAAAAGAATGTAACTCTCCGCTTACATCATGCTTTTGGATGTTATTAAATGATAAACTTTTAATTTAGTTTGAATGGTAATTAACAGCTGCTACATTATTATGCATTCATTTTTCATTACTTAGTGCTTTCTGGCAAACTTGTGATGATAGACTGCAGTGGAAAAATATCTCAAAAAAAAAAAAATGGAGACAATGTAAGCTGGAGAAAAAGAATTTTTTTTATCTATAATGTGAGAATTCAGTTCTGGGAAAGGAATGTATAGGCCCAGCTTATGACTCCATTGAGGGATATCCCTGTCCCAGGCTGTAAAGTTACTCTGCTGGGATCCACACTGAGCTTTCTGCGTGTCGGAGAGGTAAAGCTCGGAGCTGTGGCTTCCTTCTCAAGTCTTTTGTGGAACAAGATGGGGTGTAAAGAGATGTGTTTGGGGCGGGATGGATAACACATTCACTGAATATAGACTCTTAAGTTCCCCAGGACCCATCAACTCTGTAAGACCCACAAACATCATCCTCGTCTGCCTGTTCATCATTGTCTCTCCAGCACATCTCCTGGTACCTGCCATGTAGTAGCCCGTAGTTAATATTTGTCGATGAATGAAAGAAGAACTCTTAGTTGTTTGAAGAAAAGGACTGACCAGAGTCAGGATAGGTGGGGCCGGTTGTCTGAGCAGACAGGGCTCTGCAAGTCTCGAAGAGTGGCTCACTAAGATGAGAGAGGACTGGGATGGTGTGCCTGCTGAGAACAGTAAAAGCTTGAGCGCGGAGGACGGCAGGATGCTCTAAGGATGCTCACTTGCAGATTGCAGTAGGGAGCTCAGTGCTCCAGCTCAGCCCTTTGTTGCCTCAGAGGAGGTGGGAATAAGGGAGGGACTTTCTAAGACATCGTACTGGGACACCCCTCCTCCCCAAAGGAAACCAAACCCCTTGGGGAAGAAGGGGAGCGAGAGAAGTAGGCATTTAAAAATGCGTCTTATATATGTGTATGTATAAATTGTGTTTATTGTTTAAAATTTCCCCATGCTTTTTTGTTTGCTTTTAGAGAGATGATACATTCAAATTAAAAAGGTGAAAATTCTCCCTTTATCCCTTGTGCATAAGACCCCTACCTAGTTTACCTCTCCAGAGACAAACTTGGTTTCTAGTTTATTAGGTATTCTTCTAGAGATTTTTTTTTTGCACATTTATGCAGATACATATGTTTTCCACCTCCAAAGGTAGCATTCCATATGCACTGTTTTATACTTTGCTAGAATGTTCCATGTCTGTGTCTCCAAGGATTCCTTGTTGCCTTTTTAGTTTTTATTAAAGGCGTGCATGGAGCTAGTTTAAAGTCAAATAATTCCTCAAGGCTTGTTTAAAAAAGTAGCTCTCTTTGCTTTTCTAATTCTCCCTTCTCCATTATCAACCACTCTAACTGACTTTTTGATTTTCACCTCTGTAATCTTTAAACAACTTGATTATATTGCTGATATCTTAATTTTTTTCTGTTTCAGGCATTACTTATTGGCTTTTTATCACAGAAGATGAGAATTTAGCTCATTCACCCCCTTGCTTTGCCTTACTGCCTCCTCCAAACACACACACACACACACACACACACACACACACACACACATATCTCTTAGACTTCCAATATATTTTATATTAACTTTGATGAAGTCTGTATTCCAAGTTTACATTATTATGACTGTGTAGATGCTGTTCACAGCTGAGCTCTGCTTGTCTCGTGATTACTTTTCCTGTACAATTTATTCTTTTCCCTGAAGTTGGTAATTGCCTTTTTTTAAACTCGGTTTTCTGCGTAGTCACGAATTCTACTCCCGGTTCTCCTTCTAAATGTGTTACTCTCCTTTTAATATGTCCAGTTATGTATTGGGGACCCTACTGATATCCTCTCCTTGAAAGTGATTGCTACTGGCGCCGTGTGACCTGCCCCGGGTGCCCCCTGTGTCGGGTAGCTGCCATCCGGGATCTTCCTTATCCTTGGAATTCCCTTCAGAGCTCTCACGGCAGAGTCTTTGCTTCCTAGTTTGATGCCTTCTTCCTTGTTTACTCTTTTGTTTAAATAGAGCACCTTCTCTAGTAACCGCTCAGGAAAAGATATATATGAGGCAAATTGAGACCTTGTATATCTGAAAGACTCGGTGCTTCTCTACTATGTGAGAGATAGTTTAGCTGGGTTTAAAATTTTTAAATAAGAAATAGTTTGCTATCAGAATTTTTAAGGCGTTGCATCATTGCCTTCTAGCTACGGCTTCATTTTTGTGACGATAGAAGGCAATCTGATTCTTAATCCTTTGTGACCAGTTTGGGTTTTCTGTTTTTTTGTTTTTTTCCTTCTCTGGAAGCTTTTAAATTTTTCTTTCTCCCCCTGTTCATGATGATGGGATTTTTCGTGGGTCTGTTATCACCCATTGTGCTGGAGACTTAGTGGATCCCCTTAATCTGTAAACTCATGCCCCTAAATTTTGAGAAATTTTTGTGAATTGTTTCCTTGATGACTTATTTCTCTGTGTCCTCTGTTTTTTCTAGAAGTCTTATTTCAATAATGGAACTCCTGGACCGTTCTTATAATTTCCATATCTTTTTCATCTTATTCTATTTTCTGGGCATTTACTTCAACTTTATCTTACAACCCTTCTATTGAGTTTTTAATTTCTGGTATCTTTTTTTTTTAATTTCTTAGAACTCTGTTTTGTTTTCCGAATATTTTTTTTCCCCCATGTGACATGATGTCCTTTTTTCTGGAAGATACTTCTCCATGTCTAGTCTCTTTTTTCCTCCAAGGTGCATGTTTTTCTGTTTGTTTGTAACTTCTGTCCGTCATATTAGTGGCTTTCTTCAGGTGTCTGGTGATTCTTGGCTCTCCATTCATCTGGGATGCTTTCATCCATGGGCCCCACAAAGGTGAAGGAAGCTCCGTGCTCGTAGGAGGAGCTCGCTGACGACCAGCTTGGCTATACTATGATAGAGCTGGGCCATTCCACTGGGCGCACTTCTGATAGAACTTTCAGTCATTTTTCTTTGGGCTGATCGGATTCTTCAGAGAAGACTTGTGCAGTCTTCTTTCGGGAGGGTAAAGATCTGTCCACCATCATTTCGAGAGTCTAGTTAAGAAGAGGCGGCTAAGGGTTTCAAACTGCGGGACGAAACTTGCACATTATCCTCCTCCTTCCCATACTCTCTGTCCCTGGTGCCCGCCTCCCCCCAGGATAGAAGCTCTCTACCCGCTCCAGAGACTCAATCTGCCTCCTCCTGTGGGCTGTGGGAAGGGCAGTCACTCCGCCGCAGGGAGTGTAGAAGATGCCCGGAGTGTTCAGCAGCTTCTCAGAGTTTTGACCAGTCCTCGTTTTTATGTCCTTCATCCCCTCTAACGGACGCCCCTGTACCGCCAGGTGCTGAGGTTTGGGCTGGGGCAGGTGATTCTGTGGTGACTCCGGGCTGCTTCTCAGCCGTCCGCAACTCCATCTTAGACTTCTCCTTTTTTGGGGACTGTCCTCATTCGTCTTGTTTTCTGGATTCTAAGGTTGAGTTGCTGTTCCCTCCTCTCCTGTTCATTTGATCTGGTTCATGTTTTTTGAAAAATCCCGTTACTGTCGCTTTAGTAAGGTGTGGGGAGAGAGAAGCAATAAATGCATGTGTCTACCCCGCTATCCTTCTGTGGAAATTCCCTCATACCTCCTTTTCCGAAGAAGTGACAATGATGATAGTGGAGTTTATTGTGTGCCTCCTGTACGCTCAGGGCTTTAAAGGAATATTCTCAATGAAACCTTCACGCAAACCTACATGGCAGATAGAATCAGATTAGGACTTTTAAAATGAAGCCCCGAAACTATGATGGTGCTTGCATATGTAATCCAGAATAAAAACAACACTACGTTATGAAGTCAGTAAAGCCAACAAAGTTTTAATTTCTCCTATGACATTCACCTTGATGCTTTTTAGGAAATAGCAAAATACTGAGTAGTTCTGAGCTGTTCCCTTATTTTTCCCCTCCTTCCTCTGTGTGTGTGTGTGTGTGTGTGTGTGTGTGTGTGTGTGTGTGTGTTTGCGCAGGCGCGCGCTCGCGCCTGTGGGCCTATGTTTAGATGACTCATCAGATAATCCAGTGCTGGAGGCAGGTGCTGTTATTGGCCCCATTTTGTAGCTAGGGAAACTGAGGCTCAAGAGGTGAACTTGCTGAAGGTCCGAGCCAGACTCGAACTTGGTTAATCCAGCTCCAAAGCCTGAGGGTCGCCTATGCAGTAGGCAATGCTAAGCCGATGCACAGCACCGCTGTTCCGTGGAAGGCTCTTTGCTCCTGCAGGTCTCAGGGAGTGGAAGGCTCAGCCCTCAGAGCTGGAGTTGGTTGACTTTGGTACATTAACATGATGAGAGTGGGGGAAGCAGCAACTAAGGCTTTCATTATGGATCCCGCCACCCACCACCCGTGGGTCCCCAGGGTGTGAAAGGCAGATAAGATTTCATTCTGATCTGCTGAGAGGAGCCATCAGGATTTGTCACCCTTTCAAGACAGAGGCTGGAGTGTTTTGTCCTCACCCAATTAGCACCGAATGGCAACTCTCAGGGGAGTTAAAAAAAAAGAAACAATAGTCCTCTGGCCTTCATCAGCTCAGGTTTTGGCCGAACCCCCTCCAGGCTGAAGAGGCTTGGGGAGGTGGGAACATCCAAGCTATGCTTCGAGAGTTCCCGCACTCAGCGGTTTCCCTCTGCCGTGGTCCTGGTCCTGGTCCTGGTGCTGGTCCTGGTTGACAGGCCTTGCGGGGCTGGCCCTACAGACTCGGCACTGAGGAGTGGCACTGGTGTCCACTGGGCTCGGCCCTCGCCGGCACCCTGCAGGACGGCCTCCCCATTTGACAGAGAGAAGAAACTGAGGCCCTGAGCGCAAAAACCTGGAGACATCACCTCTGGCCGCCCTCGAAATGTTTTGTCTCCCCTCAGAGGCAGTGCGGTGCATAGTGTAGCTCCGTTACCCCCTTTTCTCAGATGAGGAAACCGAGGCCCCCAAAGGCAAAGGGACTGGTGTGGGCCTAATCGTTGGAAAGGGTTGAACTTGGCCTAAGCCCCTGTCGTCCTGGCACAGAATTGCTGCCACCCATAACCCCTTCACTGGCTCCCTGTTTTAGACGACAGTGATGGTGGTATTGCTGATGATCATGACGGCAGTTGTTGAGCTTCTATGTGCCATGGGTCATTGTAAGCTCTTTGTATATCCGGTCTCGAAATTTTATCCTTTTCACATCCTCGGAAGGTGTGGGTTATTATTCCTGTTTTCCTGCTGAGTGGCCTGAGAGCGGGAACCAGGAAGCTCCAAGGCATTTCGTACCAGAGACCCTGTTCCTACAGTGAGTCCCCAGACGGGGGGCCGGTTGCTTGCACACATCTCTGCCTCTTGGAGACGGAGGTGAGGGGTGGTGGCGGCCCTGTCTGTCTGGCTCGGTCCTCGTGGAGGCCCTGGGAGGAGCGGCTTGGCGCTCAGAGTCATCGTGAGAAGCTCATGTTCTTTGGCAGGAAATAAGGAAGGGTAAAGGTCCATCTGATTCTGGTGAGCCTTCATGGACCATCAAAGGTATCTCATGTGGATGGCAGAGAGCGTAGGGGAATTAATCTTTTTTAATAAGCAGTAAATATTGAGTTGAAGAGGCAGACGTGCTTTAGGGGGGGGATTTGAGAAGCTCCAGCTGACACTTGGTGGCAGCGTGTTCCTCACGGAATACACATGCTCCAGCCTCAGGGCGAACCTGACTCCCTGTTTCTTTCGGGGGGCTAGAGGAGGGGCACAGTCCGTGGGTCGAGGGGCAGCTGTTAATCTCATCATCCTGCAAGTGCATGTGTTATGGGGGTGGAGAGGCGTGCATGGGGTGCTTTAAGGTGGACCCCTAGGGGCCCGTCCTAGGCTGCAAGGGCAGGGCAGGCCTTCTTGGGAGGTGGCATGCGGGCCTCACAAGGAAGCAGAGGTGGATCCACGAGGCTCTGGGACCGGCACAGAGACAAGGAGGGAGGCTGTGGGAGGTGGGGCTGAGGCCCAGGAGGCCACCAGGGCACTGGCCCTCCCTTCCCCAGTACTGCCGAAACTGGCCCGCTCTGCTGTTCAAGACGCCAGAGCGTCATGTGGGTCTGGAAGGTTCCTGTTGGGGTCCAGCACGAGCCCCGAGGATCTCTGCTTACCCAGAATCTCGTCCTGCCCAGCTGTGCTCAGGGAGGAGGATGAGGAGAGAGAGGAGGGCCGGGGAAAAGAGAAGGGCCCCGCCCCACAGAGCGGTGGGGAGGGCGTGGGCTCTTCGCCTGGGTTCACGACCCAGCTCTGCCAGTGCGCCAGCTTCCCTGTGCCTCAGTTCCCCCATTCGCCCCGTGTGGGTAATGCCTGCGCCTGCCCCAGTTGATCTGGACAGTGTGCGGCGAGCATAGTGCCTGGGCAGGGCAGGTGCGGCCGGTGTTAGCTGTCAGCCGTCGAGGCCCAGCACTGACGTTCACCTTGGGGCTGGAACTCTGGCATCTGCCCTCCGATGAGGCCGTAGGTGGGGAGTCACGTTCTGCACACAGTGGAGGCCGTGTCCTTCGTTCCGTGCTGGCCTCTCTCTCTCTCCCCGGGTCCCACAGCAGCCTGGCACGGGAAGGAAGGGAGAGAAGCAGTGAGCCCGAGTGTGTGCGATTTTCTCCTTTTATGGTCAGCCTGCAGGCCTCTGGCTCCCCAGCCATAAACCATGAGCTGGTGTTTGGGACTGGGCCGAAATAGCTGCTCTGTGGGGAGCTGCAGTCCCCTGAGAGTTGGGGCCTGCGGTGGGGGAGGGCCTCCCAGAGCCTTTCATCCCCTTCGGGCAGCCCACATGCAGACTTGCACATCCAAGGCGGACTCCGGAGAAGGAGAGGAGGGAGGCAGGCACGTTTAGGGATGGGGTGTGAAATAACACAGGCCCCAGGCCTCTTGGCTGGGAGGCTGAGGCAGACGGAGGCGCTGCTGCAGGCCGCCCCTGGGCTCCAGCTCTCAGCGTCTGTCGGTCTTTCCCCACCTCTGACCTGCCATCCCAGGCCGTCTCCTCCCCGGGATGCTCTGCCCCCTCAGCGTCTCTCCCTGGGGGCTCCTACGCATCCTTCTCGAGGCGGCTCAGTGGTCATCTCAGCTGAGAGAGCTTCCTGTCTCTTTCTTAGGGAGCATCAAGATCAGCGGTACCTTCCATGGCCCTTCGGGCACATAGCCGTCATAGGTAGCATCACTCACATCTTGCGGGCACCACTTTGCCTGTCCGACTCCCACATTGGATCATAAGCCTCTGAAAAGCAGAGACTGAGTGGGTCTCAGTGAACCTTGTGTTTCCTCGCACACAGTAGGGCCTCATAACTTGTTTGCTGAGTGAATAAGTGAATACAGGAAAAAGGGTTTACCATTGCTTCTGTCTCCGTTGCCTGAGAGAGAGAGAGAGAGAGAGAGAGAGAGAGAGAGAGAAGAGAGAAATCAAGCATTTACTGAGTACCCACTATGCATCAAACATTGTTCCTGGCAGCTGGGGTCAGGCACAGCCCTTGACCTTCAGGAGCTCATGGGCTAAGAGGACAAGCATCACAAGCATTTTTTTCTAACTGTCGGAAAACTAGTAGATCTGTGTGAAGTTTAAGGAGTCAGATCTCTTGATTCAGAAATGGTATAAAATTAACATACTTTTTTAAAAAAGCTTTATCGTGGTATAATTTATATGCCATAAATCGATCCATTTTAAGCATATAACTCGCCGGTTGTTCGCGAATGTACAGGGCAATGCACTCATCACCACGATCTAGTTTTTGTATTTCTGTCACCCCGAAAAGAAATCTCGTGCTCATTTGTAGTCACTTTTCATTTCCACCCCCAAATCAAGGCCATCGCTAATCTACTTTCTGTCTCTCCAGATTTGCCTTTTTGGGACGCTTGGTATAAGTGGAATGAATGATACAATATGTGGTCCTTCGTGTCCGGCTTCTTTCAGTTAGCATAATGTCATAATGTCTTCAAGGTTCATCCCTGTTCATCCTGTATCAGTGCTTCATTCCTTTTCATGGCTGAGTAATGCTCCCCCGTGTGGATAGACTCCAATTCGTTTATCCATTTACCAGTTGGACATTTTTATTGCTTTTACCTTTTGGCTATTATAAATAATGTAAAGTAACATAGTTTTTCCTGAGATGGATGGAACGGAAAAACCCTGCCTGTTATATTGTGGATAAATGATCCATTACCATTCCAAATAATCTGTACGCTTCCTCCCTAAAAAGTGTTGAGGTTAAACAGTGATCTCAGTGAGCTTAAGTGCTACAGTGGAGGGAACAATCGGATGATGGGAACCAGGGCCACCACTAGGCCACATGACACGTTTATGGCATTAGAAAAAGCCACCCCTTTCTCAAGCCACTTTTTCTCCATCTGCTGGGGGATTGTTGTAATAAGTATGCAGTGACCAAGGTCAATGGTCCCCGCTGGAGTTAGGCAGTGTACGACTTGTGGCACTGTCCGTGGCAGCTCCGGAGGGGGCGTGCAGGAGAAAGGCCCCCAACTTAGCTCTAGGGAGGTATGGAGTCAGAGGAAGTATCATCGAGGAGGTGACTCCAAAGACGACATTTCACAAACAGATCAGGTTATATACTCAAACGAATTGAAAACAGGTCCTCAAGCAAGAACTCGTACTTGAATATTCACAGCAGCACTATTCACAACAGCCACCCGAGAGACACAGCCCAAGCGCCCACCAGTGGATGATGAGTGGAGACCCCAAACGTGGTTTATCCACATAATCGCTTTTTCAGCCATAAAAAGAATGAAGTTCTGAAACATAACAGGGACAAGCCTCAAAAACATCACGGTCAGGGAAAGAAGCCAGATGCAAAAAGGCCATATATTATTGTATTTGTGTGAAATGTCTGGAATAGGTAAATCGAGGGAGACAGAAGGCTGACCGGTGTTTGCCAGGGTTATGAGGAGTGAGGATTGAAGAGTGACCGCCTCATGCGTGTAGGGTTTTATTTTGGGCCGACATGAATATTTCGGTACTGGATAAAGGAGTCAGCTGTACAACATGGCGAATGTTCTACCTGCCACTGAATTGTTTGCTTTTACGTGGTTCGTTTTATGGTACATGAATTTTGCCTCAATGGTAAAAAAAATAATAATAATAAAAGGAGAATGAATTAGGTAGGAAGAAAAATAGTGGAGAGGATGCTTAGGGCAGAAGAAACAGAGTGTGCAAATACTGGGCTGGGGGACTGCTTTGTGCATTCAGAGCCCTCTGCTCTCTTGCGTGAGATGCAAGCTCAGGCTCAGGAAGGACTCAGAAAGCCCAGGAGATCGGCCTCCCGGGCGCAGCAAGCGGTGCCCACACTGAGCCCTTCTCCTGTCCGTAGCCAGAGCTGCGTTAGCTTCCCACGCTTGGAGCTGGTGTGTTTCCGATGGGAATGTCTCAAACCGCAGGGCCCCCGGCTGTCCCCAGCATGGAGCCACCCTGGCAGCCTCCAAGCCTTCCCCTGGAGCCTACTCCCTCTCCTGGGGACCTGCGAGGAAAGGCTGTAGGATGAGCATCTGACCCATAAACCTCGTGAGCGTGCGCTCTGCGCCCGGCCTTCCCAAGGCTGCCGGGAAAGCCTCCCTCTCTCCCCAAAGCAGTGGGCTCAAGATAACCCATCCGTCTGTCAATCTCAAAACCGTTCCTTAAAATAGTGGAGGTTGTCTGGGCCAGCCCCAGGGGTCCTCCCTCTCTGCCTGGGTTCTGATCACAGGGTCTTGGTTCGTCCACACCTTCTCCACTTTGGCCGTTCCGGAATCAGGTTTCCACTGCTCTCCTGTTTGCTCTGTTCCTCTGGGTGGAAGTTGGCGGCACAGGCATCCACATGGCTTCGGCCCCAGGACGAGGAGCCGCAGGCCGGGTCTACCATGCCCCTCTCTGCATGCTTCCCGCCTACCGGAGGGGGCCGCCGACCGCCCGGACCGCCCGGCTCCCGGCTCTCAGTGCGGCGAGGAGATGGGAGGTCTGTTGCCCCCGGTGGCCGAGTGTGGGTTATCCGAGGGAGGCGGGGCCACACCATAGCCAAAAGCGAGAGCTTACGGGCTGTGCAGGTGCTGGCCTCGCGCCCCGGCCTGCCACTCACGGGCGTGTGACTGTTCGTTTTCTAGGACTGTAGTCCAACGGCTACAAACGGGGTGGCTTAAAACAGCAGGGATTTGCTCACGCACAGTTCTGGGGGCTGGAGGTCCGAAATCGAGGTGCCGGTGGGGTTGGTTCCTGAAGGAGCGTCCAGCCCGCACCGCGGTCCTGGTGCCGCAGGCGCTCCTCGCCTTGTGGACACATCACCGCGGTCTCTGCCGCCTCCTTCCCATGGCCTTCCCCCTGTGTCCCTCATCTCCTTCTTATAACTAGGGACGCTGGTCATGGTGTTAGGTCCCACCCTAAGTGCGGGACGATCTCACCTCGACATTTGGAGTTAGGTCTGTGAGACCCTTACGTTGAATGAAGTCAACTTCTGCGTGGGCACCTTTCGGGGCCGGGGTTTCGCCCACTGCCGCGACCTTGAGCACGTCACCTCACTTCGGTGCGCTCCTTTCCTCACCTGTGAACCGGAGGTGACACCAGTGCCCGCGCCAGGGGCCGCCGTGGGAAGGAAATGGGTCCCTGAGCACGGAGGGCGCCCCGCGCAGGAGACGGGCCGGCGGTCGGCTCTCTCCCCTAAGCGTTGGTTAAGGTCTCCTCAGGAGCAGTATGAACTGCCACGTTGGCCATGTCGGGTGGGGTCAAGGAACAGTTCTAGAGACTCGTAGCACCAGCATCAACAGGAAAGACGGGGACGAGGAGGAAGGAAGCCTCCTCCCGTCCTGGCTCGCTGCCTCTCGGACCCTCTCGTCTCTGCCGGCTATGTCGAGGGGCTTCACGATGTGCCTGGTGCATGCACTAATGTCTGAGGGTGTGGGCATGCAAGTGTGTTCCGTCCCCCTTAAAACACAAAAGGTGAAGTGCTATGTTACCTCCCCTCTTATCGTTTAGTTTAATCTGCCTCGGAGATCGTTCTGCGTCAGTCCGCAGAGATGTGCTTGGTCCTCTTTGAAGGCTGCCTGGCGTGCCGTTACCCGGCCACACCAGAATAAATGCCAGAATTTATTTAACTGGCCTTCAGCGGATGAGTCAGTTAAATGGTTTAGTTCTGGTGTTTTGCTCTCGCTCCTAACTGGCGCAGTGACCCACGTATGTGGGGGCGCTACTAGAGGGGTTGCGGAGTAGCCCGGGAATATAGGCCGAATGGGGATCCACGCAGCTGGCCTGGGGGGTGGGACTGTGTGCTGATGCCAGGGAGGCCACTCCCTCTGTCTGTCCTGTGTGTCCCTGCGGCCCTTCTCCCCACAAGGCCGCCCCTCGACCCTCAGCTCGCAAGTCCAGCCTCCCTGCACCGCCTGAGCATGTCCCCTGCAGGCAGCTGTGGCCCATGCCACCCCCCGAAGGTGGAAGGAGTGGGAATGAGTGAGAAGAAGGAAAGCCTTCGGGCCCTTCTGCCTTTCGTCCTGAGCATTTGGTCCAACCAGGTCACCAGGATGTTCCTCTGTAATCGGAGGGAAGAGACAGAATTGACTGGAGGCGGGCACAGGATGCGTGGGGCTGGCCCAGTCATCCCGTTCTCCTTGCCCTGGGGCGGGCCAGATCTTTATGTGATGGACACCCCCCTCTCTAGTCCCCAGTGATACATAGGTAGGACTTTTTCTGGTCCTGTCCATCCTCCCATCCATCCATCCTCCCGTCCATCCTCCCATCCATCCATCCATCCATCCATCCATCCATCCATCCATCCTCCCGTTCATCCTCCCATTCATCCATCCATCCTCCCATCCACCCATCCATCCACCCACCCATCCACCCATCCATTCACCCATCCATCCATCCACCCACCCACCCATCCATCCACCCACCCACCCATCCATCCACCCATCCATCCACCCACCCACCCATCCATCCACCCATCCATCCATCCACCCATCCACCCACCCACCCATCCATCCACCCACCCACCCATCCATCCACCCATCCATCCATCCATCCTCCCGTTCATCCTCCCATTCATCCATCCATCCTCCCATCCACCCATCCATCCATCCACCTACCCACCCATCCATCCACCCATCCATCCATCCATCCTCCCGTTCATCCTCCCATTCATCCATCCATCCTCCCATCCACCCATCCATCCATCCACCCACCCACCCACCCACCCATCCATCCACCCATCCATCCATCCATCCTCCCGTTCATCCTCCCATTCATCCATCCATCCTCCCATCCACCCATCCATTCACCCATCCATCCATCCATCCATCCACCCACCCACCTACCCACCCATCCACCCATCCATCCATCCATCCATCCATCCATCCATCCACCCACCCACCCACCCATCCATCCACCCACCCACCCATCCATCCATCCACCCACCCACCCATCCATTCACCCACTCATCCATCCACCCACCCACTCATCCATCCACCCATCCATCCATCTACCCACCCACTCACCCATCCATTCACCCATCCATCCATCCACCCACTCATCCATCCACCCATCCATCCATCCACCCACCCACCCACCCATCCATCCATCCACCCACCCACTCATCCATCCACCCATCCATCCATCCACCCACCCATCCATTCACCCATCCATCCATCCTCCCATCCAGCCATCCATTCACCCATCCATCCATCCATCCATCCATCCATCCATCCTCCCGTTCATCCTCCCATTCATCCATCCATCCTCCCATCCACCCATCTATCCACCCACCCATCCACCCACTCACCCACCCACCCATCCACTCACCCACCCACCCATCCACTCACCCACCCACCCATCCACTCACCCACCCACCCATCCATCCACCCATCCATCCATCCTCCCATCCATCCATCCATCCACCCACCCACCCATCCATCCACCCATCCACCCACCCACCCACCCATCCATCCATCCATCCTCCCACCCACCCACCCATCCATCCATCCATCCTCCCATCCATCCATCCATCCATCCATCCATCCATCCATCCATCCATCCATCCTCCCATCCATCCATCCATCCATCCATCCATCCTCCCGTTCATCCTCCCATTCATCCATCCATCCTCCCATCCATCCTCCCATCCACCCACCCACCCACCCATCCACCCACCCATCCATTCACCCATCCATCCATCCACCCACTCATCCATCCACCCATCCATCCATCCACCCACCCACCCACCCATCCATTCACCCATCCATCCATCCACCCACCCACTCATCCATCCACCCATCCATCTATCCACCCACCCACCCACCCATCCATTCACCCATCCATCCATCCTCCCATCCACCCATCCATTCATCCATCCATCCATCCATCCATCCATCCATCCATCCTCCCGTTCATCCTCCCATCCATCCATCCTCCCATCCACCCATCCATCCACTCACCCATCCACCCATCCACCCATCCATCCACCCATCCACCCACCCACCCACCCATCCATCCATCCATCCATCCATCCTCCCATCCATCCATCCATCGATCCATCCATCCACCCACCCACCCATCCATCCATCCATCCATCCATCCTCCCATCCATCCATCCATCCATCCATCCATCCATCCATCCATCCATCCTCCCATCCACCCATCCACCCACCCACCCACCCACCCACCCATCCACCCATCCATCTATCCACCCATCTATCCATCCACCCATCCATCCATCCTCCCATCCATCCATCCTCCCATCCATCCATCCATCCATCCATCCATCCATCCTCCCGTTCATCCTCCCATTCATCCATCCATCCTCCCATCCACCCATCCATCCACCCACCCATCCACCCATCTATCCACCCATCCATCCATCCTCCCATCCATCCATCCACCCATCCACCCATCCATCCTCCCATCCTCCCATCTTCCCTCCCTCCCTCCCTCCCATGCACCCACCCACTCATCTATCCTCCCATTCACTCATCCATCTTCCCATGTATCCATCCTCCCATCCATCCATCCATCTAGCAAATATAGTTGAGCACCTACTATGTGCCAGGCACTAGAGATACAATGTTCAACAAAACAGACAAGCCCCCTCTTCACCGGTAAAGCTCGCTTTCTAGTCAGGGAGACAGACGGACGAACACACAGTTACTCCGGATGGGCCTAAGTGGTGTGAAGGAAATAAACAGGTTAATTACCTGAGTGCCTAGGAGTGTGGCGTGCACCCCTGAGGACAGAGTTAGAGAAGGTTTCTCTGGGCATGTAAGCCCCTGTGACGATGGGAAGGCGTCGGCCCCGGCAAGAGCTGGGGTGGGGGAGAGTGTTCTCTGTGAGAAGCAGGCAGTGTTCAGGAGCCGAGTGGGTGGGGGTACTGAGAGGGCGGTGCCAGTGTGGCAGGCGGGTGGGGGGACTGGGGGCCGCTGGGACTCCCTAGCTGGTTTTGGCAAGGCCGTGGCATGGTCCAATTGTTTTCAGAAGATTCCTCTACTGCGGCGCAATACTACCTCACACCCGTTAGGATGGCTGCTCTCAAAACAAAAACAAAAGCCCAGAAATTAATGAGTGTTGATGAGGATATGGAGAAACTGAGCCCCTGGAGCGCCGCTGGTAGGAATTTAAAGCGGTTCATCTGCCATGGGAGGCAGCGTGGTGGCGTCTCAGAAAGTTAAGCTGCCGCCACGTGATCCAGCAGGTCCGAGCGCGTACCCAGGAGAAGCGAAAGCAGGGCCTCTAGCAGGCGTTTGCACACCCGCGTTCACGGCGGCACTAGTCACAGTGGCCACGAGGTAGAAGCAACCCAGGTGTCCGTCAGCAGATGAATGCATAAAGAAAATGTGGCATTTCCACACAGTGGAATATCATTCAGCTTTAAGAAGGAAGGACCTTCTGACATATGCCACCATGTGGATGAACCTTGAGGACATGATGCTCGGTAAAAGGAGCCAGTCACGGCAGGACAGATGCTGTACGATTTCACTTGCATGAGGGATCTGGAGCAGTCAGATTCAGAGACAGAAAGTGGAATGGACGGTGGTCGCCAGGGTCTGGGGAAAGAACAGACGGGGACTTCGTGTTTTGCGGGGGACAGAGTTGCAGTTTTGCAGGACGCAAGGAGTTCTGGAGCTGGAGGGGGCGGTGGTTGCTCAACTGTGCGAAGTTACTTAACGCCACCGAGCTGTGCACTGAAAAATGGTCACAACGGTCACAAATTTTATGTATATTTTAGCATGGTTTTTTAAACTTATAAGAGGATAGAGAAGACCCCTCTGGCTGCCCCATGAGGGTGGAGGGGGCACAGACAGAAGCAGGAAGACGGGGGAGAAGGGTCTGGGCCAGAAGCGATTGTTCTTAGGCCGGATGTGGCACCGCAGATGGGACCGACCGGGCTAGAGATTGGAGCTCGGATCCTTGGGACGCAGACCGTTCCATCCCGGAGGCCACTTCCTCCCGCTAGGGACCTTCACGCAGCCGCTTCCCTGGCCTGGGGAGTAGGCCTCACTCCTGCCTTTGGGTGGTCCCTGCGGGTCTCCTCAAGCTGCCCTGTTCCCTGGTGCCTTCGCTAATCCCCCTGGAGAACGGGCCCCTCAGGACCCATGCTCCCCTCCCTGTGCACTGTCCTGGAAAAGCAGGAAGATCCCAGCCTGACTGCAAAGCCCAGGTTGTTCGATGGAGAGGCTCTGTGACTTTAGGCTACCTGACCTCAGTTTCCTCAACCCTGAGAGGGTCAGGGTCAAAGGCCCCACATGGAAAGTACCTGACGATGTGTGTGGCCCATCGTAGGTGTTCAGTAGACAGGTGCTCAAAAAGTAGGTGTGGGGTTCAAATCCTGCCTCGTCCAGAGGCATCCACAGTGTAACCGTGGGCAAGTTTTTAAACTCCTCTGTGCCTCAGTTTCTTCATCAGTAATATGGAGGTAAAAAGTCTATCTCATAGGGTGTGTGAGAGTTGAATGAGTTAATATAGGCAAATACTTAAAGCAATGCCAGGCACTGAGGAGGTGCTAAGTGTTAGATACGATTATGTGGTATTTTCAGGGCCTAGCATAGTGCCTGATACCTGGTAGATGCCATGAAAGTATTTGTTGAATGAATCTATGAATGAATGAGGCAGTTTCTTGCATGTATATCGAGCTTTTCTGTCAAGGAGCTCATTCGTGTGCTCTAGATTTGGGGTCGGCTCTCTTCAGAGCTCACAGGCTAAACTTGCTCCGTGTCCGGGGCTCAGAGCTTGGGGGCTGAGGGTCCAGGAACTGCGGGCAGTGAGGTGCATAAGTGGGCGCTTCTGCCTGGGAGGGTTCTTGGTTCTGTGGGGAGAGAGGCAGGCAGAGAGAAGCATGGGTGCTGTGAGACTGCAGGCGGAGCGCCCGTCTCGCGGATGGGCAGGAGCCAGTGACAGACCCAGGGTTTCTGTCTGGGGGCGCTTGGAGGCAGCAGTGGGTTATTTCAGGGGGCTCGTGGATGCTTATTCCCTTTCGCAAGGCTGACTATTGGCCAGAGCTTGGGAGTGTTGGCGGAGACCTACAGCCAAGACACCCCCTGGCTTCATCGCCGTGGGGAAGGCTGCTTAGAAGATGTGGCGTCTTTGAGACTGAGGGACCAGGAAGTGGCCAGGAAGAGAAGGGAAAGGCCTACTCCGCAGAGGGGACAGCCCGAACAGAGGCGCGGAGTGTGTCAAGGGCCCGAGCCAGGTGGGGGTGCTGGGGCACTAAGAGCGAGGGAGATGGAGGCGCGAAGGCTGGGGGCCAGTCATGGGAGGCCTTGGAAGCCAGGCTCAGGAGGGCCTCGTCTGCGGGCACTGGGGAGCCTTGGACGGATTTAAAATCAGCTACTTAAGACGAAATTTGCATATCAGAAGTTCGTCTACTTTAAATGCAAAACTCACTGACCTTTAGTAAGTTGACGGGTATGTCAACATCACCACAGTCCCAGTGGAGAACCCCAAAACGGTCCTTCATGCCCGTTTGTAGTCACTCCACCCCCAGCCTCTGGGAACCAGTGCCGTGCTCTGTGTCTCGATGGGTTTGCCTCGTGTGGCTATTTCACGTACATGGAATTGTACGGCGCGTGGCCTTCTGTGTCCGGCTTCTTCCATAGTGTGTCGGAGGGTCGTGCCGACGGCAGCAAGAGTCGGCACTTTGTCGTTTTCATGACTGAGTAACATCGGCAGCTCGGCTGCACCACGTTCGCCAGCCGATGGGCAGTTGGGTTGTCTCCACGTTTTAGCTAGAATAACGCTGCCGTGAACATGCGCGTGCAGGTCTCGTAGGGACCCATGTTTTCAGGGCTCTTGGGTGGATTCCCAGGAGCGGAATTGCCGGGTCACATGGTAAATGTGTGTTTCCGTTTTCAAGTAAGGTCCAAAGCGAAAGGACTGGAGCCGTGGGGCAGCTCAGGGGGCGTGTTGGGAAGATCCCTTGGGGCACCTTCGGGGGAGGTCTTTGATCAAGAGGGGCTGGGCTGCAAGGGGCTGTGGAGCCGGAGAACGCGCTGGAGCAGCGCCTGCCGCTTTGGCAGTTTGCAGCAGTGGATTTGGGGCTTCGGGTTAACTGGCCAGTGATGAAAGGCGTTGGTAGCCCCCCCATGATTCTCGTAGATGAGGAAATGGGCTCCAGCAGCTGGCTCGGCCCTCCGGGGCCACTTTAAGAGTAGAAGGTGATCCGTGATGCCTGCTTAAGCACGTTGAATCTCACGATGCCCTCCCTCTGTACCCGCCTGGGTTCTCTGGCGGTGAGCCACAGAGACCAACAACTCGGCACCTTCCCTAGAAAGGAATGTATGGAGAAGTATCTGGGAGCTCACGGATGGGGTGGGAAAACTAGGGAGCCAGCCTCAGGAAATGACAGAAACGGGCTGCTCGGGCTCTGGGGGCAGGAAGCTGGGGCCCCGCTGGGCTCTGTCCCCCCACTGTGCTTTCCTGTCCTTTATCCGGTTCGGAGAGCCTGATTGACATGGCCTGGGACCCGTTCTTACCTCTTGACTGGTGGGGTTTGAGGGACAGCTGCTCTAAGACTGTGCTTGACGTCAGGGGTCATGTCTCCTAAAGGACACGTGATGGTCTTCCTGGAAGAAGAGGGAATGGATACTGGGTTTTTAACCAAAAATGTCCCCTACCCCGTATTCCAGATGAAGGAGTCGAGGCATGGAGTGGTTGAGAATATTCGCCCAAGGCCACAGAGCCAGTGGACTCCACCCAGTCTGGATCCAAAGTCTGTTCTGTCCATGATCCAGTCTGGGCAGAGTGGGCCTCCCAGGACCCTCCAGGGCCGGTGAGGCTGGGGCGATCACTGCCTCCCAAACAGGTCAGGCTCTAGCATCCTTCTGGGGCTGCCTCCAGGACTCCAGAACTGGGAGGCGTCTCTGAAAAAGCCTGCTGCCCTCTTGGGTTTGGTTCTCTCCCCTAGGCCCTGGGCAATGAGCCCAGCTAGCCCCCTGTCACCCCTGGTGGGACCAGCATGCAGGAGCTAGGATGGGAGGCCCGGGAGACGCCATATCCAGCCCCTCAGCTCAGAGCTACTTCTAATTCACGGCTTTTTTCTTTCTCTCCTCAGATCGAGAGGACCAGTCGATTCTGTGCACGTAAGTGGAGATGCTTTTCCTTGTTTTTCTGGGGTCAGAAAAGTTCCACGAGGGCAGAGCTCTTCGATTTGTTCGCCTTTCTAAGCATCTTGCCCTGTGTCTGGCTGGCACAGAGCAGATGCTCCCTAAGCATTTGTGGAACAGAAGTTCTCATGCTGAGTCAGGCACACTAAAATGGTCCACGAGACCTGGTGCCTTCTTGTACTGTGTGGCCCGTGTTTTAAAATAGCGTTTATCGAGCACTTACTGTGTGCCAGGCCCCGAACTCAACATTTTACGTGCAGACTTGCATCTAACTGCGTATCTAGTTGCATAACAGCTCTGTGAAGGCAGATGCCACCTCTGCTGGGTGAGGATGTCTTGGCTCGTGTTAAACAATTGCCTTACATTTTCACCATTAGCAACCACGTTTGTGCCGTGTTTGGTTGTTGGCGTCATTGTTTCTTTGAAGACCTGGGTACATGGTCAGAAGATATTAACTCAATTTAGAATCATTCAGGGAATCTTCACCCTTCAGGGAAATCCCTCCTGTGGTGGGCAGAGTCATGCTCCCACCCCACCACAGACCTCCACGTCTTAATCCCTGCAACCTGCGAATCTGTCAGGTTACACAGCACAGGTGATGGAGGCTGCAGGTGGTTTATAAGGTTGCCAATCTGTTGACCTTAAAATAGGGAGATTGTCCTGGATTATCCAGATGCGCCCAGTGTAAGCACGAAGCCCTTCAAAGAAGAAGAGAGAGGCAGAGGAGGGAAGCCAGGGGTTGGTGCCGTGTGAGAAGAACCAGACTGGCTTCGAAGAGGCAGGAAGCCAAGGGCGAGAGGCAGTGATGAGAACAGCCTCTTGCAGCTGAGCAAGGCAAGGAAGCTGCTTCTCCCCGGCACCCCCAGCAAGAAATGCAACCTTGCCGACACCTTGGCTTTAGTCCAGTAAGATCCATGTCAGACCTCTGACCCCCAGTGTATGAGATAGTATATTTGTGTGGTTTTGTGCCACCAAGTTTGTGGTCATTTGTTACAGCGGCGCTGGGACATGAATATACTCTCTTCCATCTCGACCCCTACACCCACTGCTGTCATTACTCATTCAGCAGGTGTAATGGGCCAGGTGGCCCGTAGGAATGAACCTAAATTTCTTGAGACCAGTCGGAGAGTCCAGCCCCTTTCCGTTGGCCTTCATTGGTGAGCCGACAGCAGCCCCCACCAGCCCCTGGCCGGCAGTGGGCTGTGGACGTCAGAGTGAGGGATGGTGGGGGTCTTCTGTGTTTAGCACATCGATTGAGGGACAAAGCTCTGCAACTTGCCAGCGCTGACTCCACCACGTACAGAGTGTGGGCTCAGAGCTGAGTGACGAGGAGCCAGCCCTGGGCAGAGTTTGGGAGAAGAGAGGGGCCGGCGCATAGGGAGGGAGGTGGGGGGGGGGGAGGATGTGATTAGGGGGGGGGGGTAATGCGGTGCAGGCCGTCATGCAGTGCCTTGCAGGCTGCAGGGAGGCTGTGGACCAGAGGTAGATGGGATCATTCTGACCATTCAGAGAGGCCGGAAGTGCACTTGGGGCCGAGCATGGATGCCGTCAGGGTCTGGAGGGTGTGCATGAGTCACCTGGAAACAGAGCTCCTCCCCTGCTCAGACTCAGCGTCCAGAGACACTGGCCTCGGCCCTTCTCCCCTCCAGGGGAGGTGACTCTTCCTGGGGCCAGCCTCACTCTGAAAGAACTGCAGGGCTTCTGAGGGCTTTGCATTGGATGCTTCACTCACAGCCTGAGTTCCTTCCCAGCCAGGCCCCATCTCCGCTGATCCCTTCCACCCTGGTTTTGAAGAACTACCTTCTGGTAAAGGCCTAGAGGATTTGTAAAGGTGTTTTTGATAACACAGTGCAATGACAAAGGGACAAAGGGACGTAGATATCTCAAGAGAGCGGCCGCGGTGGTTGGGTGGTGAGCCTTGGAGGCGCAGATCTCGGTTAGCTTTTCCACTTTGCTGCATGCTGGCAGTTCTCGGGCAAGTCGGTTAAGCCTGCGAGCCTCAGTCTCCTCATCTGTAAAATGGGGACCTCCCAGGGCTGTTGGGAGGACTGTAGGGGAGAGCTGAGCACGGTTCCGAGCGCATAGTAGGTGCCCCGTGATTGTCAGCTGATGCTCTGGCACAGTGGTGGCAGTTTGCATTAGCTGGAGTTCGACTGAGCTTTGCTTTTTTGGAGGCACTGAGACCGAATCCAGCCCACGTCCTGTTCTTGTAAATAAAGTTTTATTGGAACACAGCCATGCCCATTCACTTCTGCGTCATCTGTGGCTGCTTTTGTGCTACTACAGCAGAGTTAAGAGGTCGTAACAGGCCATTTATGCCCCGCAAAACCTCTGATTGTTTATTGTCTGGCCCTTCATAGAAAAAGTTGGCTGACCCCGGCTTTAGGCGTATCAGTTAACTTCTCCCAGTCTCCCTTTTCTCTTTACTTCTGTTCTACCATAAAGACAAAATAAACGCAAAATTATTAATTTAAATTGAGTTACAACTTAAAATACATGTGAAAATGTGTATTTAATTTTTTTGTTCCCCTGGGAGAGTAAGGCAGATAAACACCCAGAAGTGAACACTGGGAAAACTTCACCCAAGGAAACCTGGGTGTGTTTCTTTCTGGTTCTTTCCTAGGCAGTATTAAGCACAGCCATGAATTCAATCATGTGCACACTTTTTTTTCTCACTTTTTTTTTTTTTCCACTCAGCATTACAAAAAAAAAAAATCACATTTCCACGTTATTTCCAAATATCCCTTCAAACGACCACTGATCCTCCATGGAGCTATTGAACGACATAACCGGAATCAAGCGCTGGATTTTTTAGGTCGTTTTGAATTTTATCCTTGACTAAATTTCGTGGGCAGAACTTTGTCTGCAGTTTCTCTGCCTGTTTCTTTGAGGTCGGGTCCCCAAGAAGTAGAATCACAAACGCCCAAGTGGTTCATGGCGTTGAACGCTCCTGATTTCAGGAGTTTGGTCTTGAGAAAGAATTTATGCTGCTGACCCAGGTACAAACTGATGGGACAGGACAGTTGTATCTCCCCACCCTGGCGCCGTGGTCATCAGCTTGGCTGCATGTGCACACCGCTATTAAATTAATAGTGTTCTTTAAAAGGAATCACTTGTAAAACTAAAATTTTCATTTTGAAATCATTTTAGATGGACACAAAAGTTACAAAGGTAGTGCCGAGCGTTCCCAGATCTCCCTCGAGTTTCCGTTTCCCTTGCCACAAACATGTGACATCACCGTGGTCCATTCATCGCAACCAGACAGCAGCATTGGGACTTGACAGTCCAACTGTAGGCTTTATTTAGGTTTCACTGGTTTTCTGTTCCATGATCCCCCGCAGTATATGACATTACAGTTAGTCCTCCTCTCTCCTCGGGCTCCTGTTGGCCGTGACAGTTTCTCAGTCTTCTCTCGTTGTCTATGACCTTGACGGTATTGAAGAGGACCGATCAGGGATTTAGTAGAATGAGCTCGATTTGCGTTTGTCTGATGACGTGCTTGTCCTTAGGCAGGGTTGTGTGTTTTGGAGAGGAATAGTACAGCGGTAAAGCGCCTTCTTCATCACATTTCAGGGGCACATGATAATCACTTGACGTCCACACGATATCAGCGTGAGCTGTCACTGGTGATGTCAACCTTCATTGCCCGGTTAAGGTCATGTCTGCCAGGGTTTTAACGTCAATTTTCTTCTGTGGCGTTATCCCAAGTAAAGATGGAATAACCTGCGAAAATGGTTACTTTACTGTTCAGGTGATACATTTTTCTTAACCATGTACCCCTGCTGTGGGACCTCTGTCCTCAAATGGTTCAAGAGTCTAATAGTCCAGCATCACCCCCAGAGACTTTGAACTCGGTGGCCTGGGGTGGAGCTGGGCATAGCCGTGTTTATATCTAGTGTCTCGGGTGTTCGCGAGGCAGCTGGGCCAACCAGCAAGCTGGCAGAGATAGACGCACCGTCTCAGGCCGTCTACACAGGGGACGCTGAAGGGGTGGCCGAACCTGAGCTGCACATGCCCGTCCGCTCTGGGGCGGAGAGAAGGCTTGGCAGGTGGGGCTCTAGGGGTGTCGGGGAGTAGAGGAAAGGAGTCGAAGGGCGGCAGGGTGGCGCCTCGCCTCTGGTGGCCCACAGCCCATGTCAGGGCTCAGAGGGGCAAGAAACACGATGTGGGGGAGGGTCGGAGGGCCCTGGAGGTCCTGACGCACATTTTGCAGTGAGAGCGTCTGGCTCATCCCCCAGATTGCTTTTCCCTCCTCCCCCGGTGCAGACCCTGTGTCAGAAGGACTTCTGAGGTTACCTGGTTGCTGCAGGGGTTGACGAAAGGCCCCCTGGTCTCGGCTCCTGGGAGCGAGCCCACGCTGGGACCGGGGTCCGCAGAGTGTTAGCCGACTTTCCTGGCTGAGGAAGTGAAGCGATGGTCAGTGGGAGCATTCGGGTCCCTTTCACTCCTAAGTGGTGCCATAGGCAGCTGCCCCCTCATCTCGGACCTTCCAATCCCGTCACCCTGAGGTGGCAATAACGCCCCATCAAATGATCTGGAGTATTTCTTTATTTCCTTGGCTGTTGTCTGTCTCCCTCTCTTGGAACATAAGCGCGTTGTGGATGCTCGTCACGGATGGGAACAGTCTCCCCATCCCCTGGCACGCTGTCCTGCACATAGCCAATGTGCAATGATTAGGCGTCAGCCATTCCGATAAGGGAAATGCCCAAACTAATCAACTTTTATCTGAAAGTGCATCCAGTCACCCCCGAACCACCAACAGCTTAGCTCTTGCTATTAAATTTTATTTTGGCCATTGCTAGAATCAGCCAAAGTGGCTGAGGATCTACAAGTTGATAGCAGGGTATAAGCTTTTAGAATTAATCAGTGGTCAAGATCGGCCAGGTCACTGCAGGTGATTATGCAGTCAAGAAATTGAAACTCGAATGAATGTAATTTTGGGGCATGCCTTTTATTTGGTCCGGCATATAGTTCATCCAGCATGAACAAATCAGAGGCTCTGGATGAGGGGCTGGTACGTGGAGGGGCCCAGGGTGAGAGAGAGCAGTGTGTTCGAGGAGTAGCTGTGTGTGCAAGGGGCTGGATTAAGAGAGGAGGAGGGCGGTGGGGGCCCGAAATCAGAAAGCAGCGGGCGGGGTCTTCTAGGTCCTGGGGAGGAGTTTGAACTTTAATCTTAAATGGACAGGAAAGCACTGGAAGGCTGCAGCCAGGGGTCAGCCAAAGGACCAGTGGGCCACACGCAGCCCTGTCTGTCTTTTTTTTTTTTTTGTAAATAAAGTTTTATTGGAACTTTATAACTATGCCCATTTGTGTACACATTTGCTTCCATGCTACAGAGCTGAGTATTTGGGACAGATGTGTGACCCACGAGGCCTATATTTTCTACCTGGCCCTTTACAGAAATGGTCTGCTGACTCCCGGCTTAAACCATGGAAATATATGCTTTATATTTTAATGGTAGTGTGAATATTGAAGATAATGATCTAAGCAGAATATATAAGCATCAGGAAAAGATGTTATAAAAGTAATGGCAGCAAACTTTTTTGTGTACCTGCCTTCATTCTAAATGTTATATGCATATTCTCCCATTTAATCCTTACAACAGTCATGTAAGTGCTTTTACTATAGGCATTTTATAGATGAGGAAACTGAGGCATGGAAGTTAATGACTTGCCCGAGGTCACACAGGCAACTGGCGGAGCAGGGATTTGAACTCAGGCAGTCAGGCCCTGAAGCCATTGCGCTAGTCCTCCCAGTGATGCTACAGGGGCAGGCGGTGTTGCTTATTCCTGGGGGAGCTGGAGGCAGCGTTCAGAATAGAGGCATTCTTCAACAGGGACTTTGCGGTGTGTGTAGGAGTTCGATAGCACCAACGCCAGACAACCTTGCCACCTGCAGGGTGGGACTCATCGAGGACCAGGGACTCAACAGCTCTGACATTCAGAGCCAGTTTGGCTTTGCTTCCAAGGACAGACCACAGGCTGAAATTGGAAATGGCGATCGACCCTGGGAGCCAGGACTGGCTACCTGATTTATAAAGTTAGGTAAAATGAAGATGCATTTGCAGATGGCAGCAAGGGCATTGACTCAAGCACAGGGCCCGCCTCAGCGTGGCCCCCGTGGGACCGCACAAGTCACGCACCCATGAAGCGGGCTCTGTTGGGAATGAGGGGTCGAGCAGCCATGGGGTAGCATCTTCCAGCCCTGGGGCTGGACTCATTCGAAGGACTTGGGGCAGAGGGATAGTTAATTGCAAGGCCAGGAGGCTGTACGTGGTCATGAGTCCAGGTCCTCCTGCAGGAAGAGGGAGCTGGGAACCAAGTCCCCTAAGAAACAGGATGGAGGTTTGTAGGGTGCTTACAACCAGGAAGGCATCTTCACCCTCAGAGTTCAGAGGTCAGAAAAGCAAAGATTAATGTTTCTGAAGCAACCCTGAGCACATCCATCTTCAGACGCCCATGAGCCTGGAGCCTGGGATGTTTTCTTTGGCAGAACCTCCCAGGACGATTTATTTTTATTAATAGAACTTGGAAACTGTTGAGCCAAGCAGCCCACATCAAGAGAAGCAGATTCCCAGAGTTCGTATCCCATTTCCCCTCCCCTGCAAGGTGGGAGGCCAGGGCCACTGTCATGGTCATGCCGATGCCTTTGTTGTAGAAGGGAGTGGGTGGGAGGGGCTGGAGGCAAAGGTGGAAAATGAGATCACACGGGAAAGGGGGAGTGGGCAGTAGTGGTCCAGCACGTGGTGATCTAGCGCATAGTAGTCCTTCAACAAACATCAATTCCTTTCCCCCTTCCCTTTCTCTGGCCCTTGCAAGCAAGTTCTTAGAGGATGGGGTCCTGCGTCACGGGACAGCTCATTAAAATGTAGGAGAGTCCTGATCACGTTGTAATCAGAGACCTGATTTTCCACTCTGACTGCACTCTGGCCTTGCTGTGTGACCTCAGGCAAGTCGCTTACCCACTCTGGGCCAGCGTTCCTCTTCTGTAATAACATGGAAGTTACACGCCCTACCGTCAGGATTCGGGAAAGGACGGTAAAGGAGAGGATGCATGTGAAATAACTGCAAAGTTCTATTCTCTCCTTAGAATTTAAATTTTTTTTTTTTTTTTTTTTTTTTTTTTTTAGTTTAAACTTAGTTTTACCCCTTGAGAAAATGGGGATAAGGCCTCCCCGGTTCCCATTTTGGAAGGTGCCTCCAAGGCCGGGTGGAATAATGTGGCCATTGGGCGTGAAGTCCAGTGGGAAGGAAGAGGACAGTGCTGACCCCGGTGTGAGACGTTTCTTTGTTCTTAGCGACCAGACACTTGTTCCTGGAATATGGGGCCTTTAGCATTGGGTCCAGCAATTAAAGGCACATGTTTCTTTCTTTCTGTCTTCCTTTTTTTTTTTTTTTTTAAACCATGAGCAAAGTTATTAATGGGCCCTTGGCGGAGCAAATTAATTTCTTTATTTCCTAATTAGGAAGAAGCGTAGGGACCACACCAGTACTGGTGGCACCGATTCAGCCTGGAGAACCTTGGGCCGACCTCAGGGCGGACAAATTCTTTTCCAGGCTTAAAAAAAAAAAAAAAATTATCTCTTGCATTTCAGAATACTCAGCGAGCTCAGAAAACGAGAGAGTCTAGCGAAGAAAGGACACGCCAAAAGCAAACAAACGAAATGAGGGGAGACGACGAGAAGGAAGGAGAGCTTAGGCTGAGGCCCTGTCTTTCCCTCTCATTGGGGATGGTGGGAGTCGGGGGCAAGGTCTGGAATTCTTGCATGAAACCGGCCCGCGACGACAATCTCTGGTGGCCACGACGACAGACAGTGGGCTCAAGAAGGTCATCTTGGTGAAAAATAGACCCTTATCCTAGGAGTACTACTGTCTTGATAAGACAGGCATTGCCCTGCTGATCAAAACCTGTCAGTCATTTACACTATAGCATAAATTACTTCAACCAGGTTCATCCTTTGCTACTCAACTGAGATCGGTAGCCACCTGACAATCTGAGTGCAGTTCTCCAGAGGGTAAAAGGAGAGGCTTATGTTCTTTCTGGAAAGCTGCCTCTTGCCTAATCTTTCCATCTCTAACGAAGCTACTGATACCTTTGAAAGTAGGTACTTTGCAGTAAAACCATTCCGAATGAAAAAACAGTGGCTACTTGTCATTGTACATTCGTTCAAACCCAGCAAGAGTGAACCCCGATGGCAACTACGGACTTTGAGTGATACCGGTGTGTGTGTCAGCGTAGGTTCATTGATGGTGACACACATACCACTCCGAGGTGGGGGTGGGGGAGATGTTGGTAATTGGAGGCTGTGCATGTGGGAGATGCAGGGGAATGTGGAAGTCTGTGAACTTTCCACTTCGTTATTCTGTGAACCTAAAACTGTGCTAACCTACAGGCTACTTAAAAGAAAAATCCAGGTAAACCTAAGTGTGGACCTAGGTAGGAAAACTCAGATTCTTCTCTCTCACTCTTTTTTATCCGAATCCTTTCTTACATCCTCTCAGGAGGAGTGCATTGAAATGCTGGACTAGGGTTTGAGGTCCAGCCTGTTCTCGACCCGGGGCGTGACCTGGGGCAAGTCACTTCCTCTCAGTTTCCCCATCTGACAAAAGGAACCGCAGAGCACTATGCAGCGCGATTGCTGGCGGGTCACTGTTCCCATGTCTTTCAGAGGCGAGTCCGGAGCCGGGAAAACGGAGAACACTAAGAAAGTCATCCAGTACCTGGCCGTGGTGGCCTCCTCCCACAAGGGCAAGAAGGACACGAGCATCACGGTGAGTGGCAGGTCCGGGTCGGCGGCCGCGCCTTAGTGGACAAGCCTCTGCGGAGGGGGCCAGGACTCAGCCTTGTGAGAATGCAGGCTCGTGTTAACGGCCCCCCTCCCCCACGGCAGCACGCGGAGGGGTCTTTTTCCACCTTGGGGATCCGTTTGGGTCTGGGCCATTTCTCACCTCAGCCGGGATCATCACCTGAGGGGTCCTGTTTCATGAAACGGGATGGGCCCCACCCCCATCACACTGAGGGGTCTTGCTTTACAATTAGGGCTTCTTGATAGTGGCACCATTGTCACCTGGACCAGATGATTCTCTGCTGCGGGGCCGTCCTGTGCACTGTAGGGTGTTGAGCAGCACCCCTGGCCTCCCCCCACTAGATGCTGGTAGCACCCTTCCCCGAGTTCTGACAACTATACATGTCTCCAGACATGGCCAAGAGTTCTCTGGGGGGTGCGGTCACCCTGATTAAGAACCATTGCTGTAAATGAAGCTCTGTGGACTCCCTAGAGTGCGGCACCCCGTCATTTCTGCACATGTCCTTCCGACTGGGGCCCCAGGGGATGGTAGTATTGGTGTCACTCAGTACGTAGGCTTCAGGCCGGTGCCCTTGACTGAGCATCTGCTAGCATGAAGTTCAGCAGTGAGTCCCAGAGATGCTGTCATTCCAGACACATGGGAAAGAGAGCGTCATCAAATAATCATACGAGGAACCCCACCGTGACATGTTTAGTTAGATCAAGGACTTGGAAGGAAAAGAAGAGCAGGCTTCTAGAATGATCCCTTCTTGGGCCCGTCCTCCATCTTGGGCCTGCCTCATCTGTCCCAGAGGAGGGGACAAGCAGTAGGGCTGGCCGAAGGGCTTGCTGGTGCCCCTGTCTGCAGGTCCGGGGCTGGGGAGGTGGCAGAATGGTGGCCCGAAGATAGGCTGGCTGTCACCAGTTCCTGCCATTCTGCGTCTTGCTTCCGGCACTCAGAGGTGACTGTGGAGCAGCCACAGAGACCAGCTCGTCTGGATGCCCTCAGAGACCTGGGGCGGGCACCAGCAGCGTTAGCCGTGGGAACCTTCCTCCCTCAAACGAATGCAGAAAACCCAAGGTCCTGTGTTTGCAAACTGTGGCCCGGTGCACAGGACATGAGGGCCCCAGAGCCGGTGCGCCAGTTACATGCTGCTGCCCACGGTCGTTCCTTTCCCTAGGACAGTAAAAATAAGGAACAGTGGTGGCCGATCTTTGTCAAGTGCCTACTGCGTACCAGACGCTTTTCCCATCCACAGGTAGTAATGCAGTTCAGACAGGTGCTCACCTGACAGGGTCTTAAATTTCCCGCCACATCCCGCAGCCACGGACACCTTTGAAATGTCTGGGTGTCTAAGAAATTGGAAGTAGGAGTGAGCAAAACAGAAAGAGACAGAGCCTAAGCGAAGTCGCCTCTGTCCCAGTTCTGGGGAAGGCTGGCCGTTGGGGGGGCTGAAGTCCTGTGTTCTCCAGACCCTGACATGTGTGTGATTGAAATAACACTGACGTCTGTTTTATACTGTATTGTTCAACCACAGCAAGGCCCATCTCTTGCCTACGTGAGTAACTGAGAGTGTTTTCCTGGTGTGTACGGGGAGCACGGAGTGGATTTAGATCTGCATGGTCCTGTCGCACCCCCTCGAGCCCCATAGCTAATGGTAGAATGGGCGAGGACCCCGAGTTTCACAACCCGAACCTACACATGAACCAAAATGCTGTCCTGCGGGTGTCTGGTGTCAGCACGGGGTGTGGGGGTGCGTTCAGCACCTGCCAGACTCTCATCGGAGTCCCCGGGGTCATCCTCCCGGCTCGAAATGAGTCTCCTCGCCTCCCCACCAACGTGTCCTAGAGACGCCTGTCCCGTCAGGTTGAGCGTTTTAGGACTGTCCGGCCCTAAAGCTTACTGCCGTGGCATGCCCCCCTCCCTCTCCCCTGCCGTCCACCCCGTCGTCCTCCCTCAGACCCTGCCCCCCGCGCACCGGTGTGTCTCTGTGCATGTGTGTGCAGTGTGTGTCTCTCTCTGCATGCCGGTCGCTTGACCTTGACCTCAGGCTCCAGAGACAGGAGTCTTGGGGTTCGCGATGCACTAGCTTCGGTGGCATGGTAAGGCCCCAGCTCTGCGGCACACACCCGGGCCCTGCTCGGACCTTTGCCTGTGTCAACTCTAACGCAGAGCTTGGCGGGCTGGCGTATGGGTTCCGGCCTGGAAGAGACCTTCGGGGTCCGAGCACGTACTAGGATCGCTGTCCATCTTAGTGAGGCCCCAGGCGGCAGTGTCATGGGCAGATCAGGAGGAGAATGGAGATTCTAGTCGAGATCCGCTTCTGGGCGACCTCACCTAAGTGACTTAACTTCTCTGGGTCACAGTCTCAGCACCCATAAAATGGGCAGTTTGGACCAGCTCCCCATGTAGAAAGCTCTTCTTGAGAAGGACCTTTTGGGCCCACCAGCCAGAATTCCCACTCTAGCAAAAGAAACTTTTTCAGGGGACGTCGGGACCCAAGTTCGTGGTGAGAGATGAGCTCTCCAGACTTCCCACTAGCCAAGGAGAGCCCACCGCTCTCCTCGAAGCGTCCACGAGCCCCAGTCACAGGGGATTCGAGTTGCAGCTGGATTTTCCCGGAGGTGACACTTTGGCCTCATCTTCTTTGGAAGCTGCAGAGGAAGAGGGCATATGAATAAATAAATACGAAATTAGATAGCAGCTTCCTGTTTTGTCCCTTTAGGGGCAGCTAGCAGCCCGGTGCCCTCCTGCCGTACAGAGGGGCAGGAAGAAAGAGCTGTGTGTTTCCTTTCCCCCCCATAGAACCTTCCCCAGGTTCTTTTAAGCCCTGAAGAAGGAAAAAAAAAAAAGGACAGGGACATCAGAACCCGCCACTTCCCAGGGAGGCCTGGAGCAAGGGCTTGGACAGGGAGGCCGGCCGGTCTGCAGCCGCCGAGGTTTCTGGTGCGAGGCAAAGAGCAGCTCGTTGCTTTCCCGGCATGACTTACCTCGTTGGCCCTTTCCTGCCACGATTAATCACGTGACCGCGTTTGTGCACAGGAGCCCCCTCAGAGGGGGCCCGTGGGCTGTGTACGGTCTCGGCTGCGTTTAACCCGATGAATGGAGCTCAGGCAGCCTGCTTGGAAGCTTTGCCCTGCAGTCGGTCAAACATATTTCCTGGTAGGTTTTGCACTTTCCCTACTTGTCTTCCGTGACAGGCTTCAGACAACTAGTCCTGAGAGAGGAAAGGCTGCCGCTAAAAACCATCAGGAGAAAGATCGCAGTGGTTTAGCTTGAGGATGGCTGCTCGTTGCACGTGACCAGCGGCAGGCCTGCCGTGCACAGTAGGGCAGGTTGCACACGGCTCCACTCCACAGAGCGCCGTTCACTGTGATGCAGACGACGTCCCCGGTGTGGTGCCACGTGACAGTTCTGCGTGGCAGTGATGCCGCGTAAATGAGCAGGCCCCGTCTAGGGCAACGAGGCCTTCCTGGGGATCAGAGAGCTCAGCCGGTTCCTTCTCTTCCCGAATCCTCAAGTAAACCTGGACGTTAACGTCGGGGCGTCTGAGGGGCAGGAGATAGGATGGAGAGAACCCGGGAGTTGAGTTTTGGGACCGCACCGGTCTCTAGGGCAGAGTTGTCAGGAGCTGGGTCTCTTTCCCCAATAACTAGATGCGAAATGAATTTTAGGGCGAGCTGGAAAAGCAGCTTCTACAAGCAAACCCGATTCTGGAGGCTTTTGGCAACGCCAAAACTGTCAAGAACGACAACTCCTCACGATTCGTAAGTAGCAAAGCCATGTGGGTTTTCCGGACAAGGCTCGGGTCCCTCCCAGGGTATCATCTCCTGCCTGAGAGCAGAGGGCGCGTTTGCAGGGGGGAGTCTGAGCTGGAGGGGATAGGGGCGTACGTCACATTCGTTCTGTGTTTTCTGTCCCTTCTTGGCTTTACCACCCTGTAAGGGCTCCTGCCTCTCATTCCTTCCTTCCTTCATCCAACAAATAGTCATTCAACAAATAGTCATTGAGAAGACTCTGCTGTGTACTGGGCACCCTGTTAGGCATTTGACATTCACAGTTGATTCCATGACTATTTCCGAGCACTTAGTAGGTGCCAGACACTGATATCCAATACTCATTCATTTATTCAGCAAAACGAGAAATTGAGCACCTACCGTGTGCCAGGTATACATATCCTTCAGGAAATATTTATGAAGCACCTACTGTGTGTAACCACTCTGGCAGGCATGTTTACACACACTGCTGTCTTATTTTTCTCCCTGTTTGCTCAGTTAATTTTTATTAAGCACCTCCTGTCTACCAGGCACTAAACTAGGCTCACAGGATTACGAGGAGCAATTCAGATGTGGTTCCAGCCTCCGGGAAGCTCGTGGTTTCATTGGGGAGCTGACGGCCAACGAGGCAGGAGATGGCACCCCCGCACGCATGCTTCCCCAGGCTCCGAGGGCCTCCCCTTTTTCACGGGGGCCTCATGAGACAGGAGAACCTTGAAAGTGGGTGGTGGATGGCATCTGGACAGAAATTACTTTGTGGCCCCGGTAGGAGAGTCAGAAAGGTGTCTGAGAGGGAATTCTGAGGAGAGCCTGGTCTGCGTTCCTGTGGCGAAGGGGGTCTCTGCTGATTTGTGGGAGCCCTTCCGAACTGTCGCTTATCAGGATGGGACCCTGTAGAAAACTCTTTGTGAAAACCTTGCTCTGCCCATTAGAGCTGCTCTGCTGAGCATCCCCATGTCACATGGTGGTCCATGGCCCTGCCACCCCAAGATCCCTTTTTATAACATAATTATGCAGTGACCCCTTTCCTTTCCCGAAATTAGAACCATAGATAATAACATCACTTCACTACATGCATCCGACGAAGACAAGTCAGCATCATACCCTAACTGTGAGATGAAGGAGAAATGAAAGAAAACCATTCATAACTAAAATGTGCGTGTTAGCAGATGAGCGCTCAGGGACACGGTAAATAGACACTCGTGTCTATATCCAGAATCGCTGGGACCCTGACAGCTACAAACACAAACTAATGCAGGGCGGTGTTCTGGGGACCGCTGCCACCGGACGGGATTTTCCAGGATGATGTCATGCTCTTGGGCAAGCTCTGAACCGAAGGACAGTTTGCCCTGGAGTCACCCGGCGGTGACATTCTTTTCTCTAAAACAAGGTTACAGAGCTAATCACAAGCAGGTTTCTCACTTCCCGTGAGCGTCAGGTAGGACATTTGAAAGTCACGGGGGATGCGGACAGGGCTTGGTGTCTGGGACTCTCTCGGCCATTGCAGGACGCCCACCAAGAGGAGCGGCCTCTGCCATCATGGGGCACCCCAGTCAGCCGCTCCCCGCACATTTCCAGAATCCTCCTGGGGAGCGTGCCGTCTCCGCTGAGAAGCACGGCACTCGCATGTCCCGACTCCGTGCAAAGTTTCTAGCACGTCACGAATGAGAGCGCATTCGAAAGTGAAGCCCTAAAAAATGCCCTCCGCTCGCCGACGCCCGTGCCTTCCGGGAGGGGGAGCGGGGGGTGGCACCCATTGGCCCTGCGATGCCTGTGCCCATCCTACTGTCTGACTTGCGTCAAGGCCCGAGCGAGCCTTGGGGGTTGTGTGAACTCCTCCCAGCATGCACTTCATCGCGGGGGTGGAGGCGGAAGGATGCTGTTCTTTGTCATTTGTTGACGAGGAACAGGGCCAATGCGGCCAGAGGCAGGACCTGGCGGCCCTTGGCTCTGTGGTTCAGCTGAGGCGGAGGGCTGGCCGATGGGCGTACCCTCTCTGACGAGTGATCTGGTGAGGCCCAGGGCCCAGGGCATGGTCAGGACCTGCCCGCGCAGCCTCCCCGCCCCAGCGCGGCTGATGCGGTCCCTTCTGACAGGCTGGCCTGCGAGACTCTGAATGCTCCCTGACATCAGCCTGGCCCCTTGCCTGCAGGAAGGGAGTGAAGGGCTGCGGCCGGGGACCCGCCCTTGACCTGTGCTTTCCTCTTGACAGGGCAAGTTCATCCGCATCAATTTCGATGTCACCGGTTACATCGTGGGAGCCAACATCGAGACGTGTATCCTTTGCTGAGCCCGGGCCACATGGCTGCCCCATAGCCAACCTCCTTCCCAGAGCCCGAGGGGGCCCGAGAAAGGCCCAGGAGCTGCCCCTCTCCCCCAGGCTCTTGGCCTCCCCAAACAAACCTCCCTTGGATCATCTCCCTTAATAGCAGGTGTTGCGCCGCGGCGGTTTCGTGTTTGAACCCCAAAAAGCCTGTGTTTGATTCTGGGTTGCCCTCTCCCTGAGTGGCCTTGGGCCACTTACAGCGGCGAAATGGAGATGATGATAATACCTGCTTCACAGAGGTATTGGGAGAACAAAGCGAATTAATTCCCATAATTATTTCACTTAGAACCATGCCAGGGACAGAGTCGGAGCTGGCTGAGTCTTGGCTGTGGTATGATCTTTACTCCAACCTTATCAAGACGGCCAAACCCAGGACCCCTTGTCCTCCTTAGGTAGCTGGCCTGTAACTAGCTCCAGCCCGCCGACAGGAAATTGGTGCAAAGAGAACTTTCCCACAGGAGCGGCCATGCGGCCAAGGATACGTAGAGCATCTCCTGAGACTCTGGATGGCGAGGCGGAGCTGAGTGAGAAACTTCTGGGCTCGGGAACCAAGTCTGGGGTTCCGTGACTGGTCCGCGTAGAAGCGTCCCAGGCGCCTCTCGGGCTCGGGGGCGCTGTACCTTCTCCCAGAGCCACTTGTGGAGCATTCGCTTGGCTCGGCAGGACCCAGGGGAGTGCCGCAGCGACGTCTCACTGCCCTGAATGAGAGGGTGGACCTTGCGGTGGCACAAGTCTGAGTCCAGGTCTCAGCTCTGCCACACTAGCAAGTCACCTAACCTTCCCGAGCCTCAGTTTTGCCGCCTGTAAAATGGGAACAATAACAGCGCCTACCTGAGGAGCCTGACCTCAGTGTGGTTAAACGGCATGACGTGCACCGCCCTTGCCTTGGTCCTCGGCCCAAAGCGAGCCTCCGCTACGTGGCTCTGAGGCCGCTGGCAGTTAACCTTTAGTTTAGAGCCCACGAGAGGCTAATTTATAATCTCATCGTTCCGCCTGGTACAACAGCCCAGCCGCCCACGTGCCGTCCCCCACCATGGTCTCCACACGCCCCTCGGCAGAATGACTCTCCTTAGATTAATTAGCAGGGCCTGTTTGCAGTCTCTCTTCCAAGACTAGTCGGCTGGGTCAAGGTCACTGTGCTAGCCATGGCTGGCACCCAGCTCCATGAAGCTCAGACCCTTGGCTAGGGTGTTTTGGCCATCACAGCCCCCTGGCTTTGCCCCTTCCTAACTGTGAGCTCTTGGAAAGTGATTTCCCCACCCCCACCCCCGAGCCTCAGTTTCCCTATATTGAAAATGTAAATAATATTCACACTCACTTCCTGGGATAGTTTATGAGGCTTAAGTGAGACCATGTGTGTCACACGCTTAGCACAAGGAAGACTAAGTCATAGAGAGGGTAATTCTTTATACTCCAATATCTAACAGCAGCTCACGCTACAGAAGAGGAGCTGGTGGTGGTTGTTGGGGGTCTTTCACCCTGGGGTCCTTGACTCCCATCTTTTTATGCTTTTCCCTCTGTTCCCCTCACTTTCCGCCAGCTGTACCCAGAGGTCTCATTTTGGATCCTGAGCCAGGACCGGAAGATCAATGCGTATGAGTCAGGTGTGACTGTCTTGACTCAGCCCCATCTCTAAGACTCCTTAGAACTCTCCAGAAAGCCTCACCCAGCTCCTGGCGATATCCCCTCCAGCAGCTGGTGTGATGGGGATTGGGGAGAAAGGTTGAGTTTCTACAAGGGAAACACCCATGGTATCTGCAGAATTCTTAACTCCTCCCAAACCAGATCTGCTAGAAAAGTCACGGGCAATTCGCCAAGCCAGGGACGAGAGGACGTTCCACATCTTTTACTATCTGATTGCCGGAGCCAAGGATAAGATGAAAAGTAAGTGACTAACCAGAACGAGTGTTGGGAGGTTTCGGCTCTCCCTTTCATCTTCATCCAGGCTTAGTCGACTGGCTATCAAAACAGAGTCTGAGATTCTCAGGGAAAGAACGGTATCTTTGGGTGCAGGTACATTCTTCCTCATCTCCTTTCAGTGGGTGAGTGTGGCTTTTGTTCAGTCCTTCTCATTTACCGAGCACCTGCTATGTGACATCGTGTCCCATTAGGTATTAGATAATTAACTAATCAAGTCCAATTCGATTGGAAGACATCGATTCAGTTCGACACGGTCGGTGTCTTCCAGGAAGGGAAACAGACAATTGCTCTACTGGCCAATTTATAAAACTTGCAAGTATATAAGACACTGTTTTATACGGAATTTGCAGGGAAAGTGGAACTAAGCACCGCATTATCTATGTTTAAGAGTGACTTCGAAGTGACCTTTACGTGGCAGGGGTCAACAAACTTCCTGTAGAGGACTGGATAGTAAATCTTTTAGGCTTTTGCAGGCCACATATTTCTGTCACTACTCAGTTCTGCCCTTGTACGTAACGCAAAAAGCAGCCATCGGCCATACACAAGCCAATGGGCATAGCTGAATTACAGTGCAATTTTATCGACAAAAATAGGCCGTGCGCCTTAGTTTGCTGACATCTGTTACAGGGAAAACATGTGTTCGTGGGAAAACAATATACCGTTAGGAAATGATATGTTCGACGTGTAGTAATCTAATTCTTAGAATATGTAAATCACCTAGCCGAGAAAAGGCGTGTACCAGTGAATAGATCTACATGGTATGCACTCCATGCTAGTAGTAATAAGCTTAAGTCTAAAACTTTAGGACAGCCTTACAAACTGCTTCCTCTCAGCTTTGTGGTCCAAGGTTAGTTGTTTTTTAAGAATGAGATGAACTTCAGTGTGCCACCACTAGGGGGAGGCAGCCTTCCTGATTCCATCCCGATGGTTGGCTGGTTAACTGCTGGGATGCTGGCTGAGTGGATATTACAGCCCAGCAAATGGGTAAGTTAGCAGTGACAGTATGGACACTTGAGGTGGCCGAGGGAGACCTGTTTATATCCCTCCCCGTCCTGTTTAGCACCAGAGTCAACAGCGCGGCCGTTTGGTAACTCGGGTTCCAGTTTCGTGCTCTGCCCCGAGTTTTCCAGAAATCGCTAACAACTCAAATTCCTAGGGACCATCTGTATTCTTGATGGTTGATCTAGGAAGAGGCTAGGCTTTTAGAGAGAATCAAACATTTTAAAATTTATCCGCTGTCCAGATAATGAATTCTTGGCCACGACCCAAATCCTCGTGACTTTAATCAGGCATTTCAGTTAATCCCAGGCCTTAAGTTAACTGATGTCCTGGGTCAATTTAACCTCGAGGTTATCAAGTCGCTTCCAAGTGACTTGACCCATAAAAGACCTTTGTTTTAAAATAAAAGTATCTCACTGACTCCCCTCCAAAAGTATAATCAAATCCAGCCTAATTAAAGATCAGTCTGGAAGATGATATAAACACAAATGATACAAGAAAAAGAGAAGCGATTATAAATTGAGGGGAGAAAGGAGGGCCGAATACCTACAAAGGGCGCGTAACCACAGAAAACGACCTTACAGAGAACAACGTTTAATAGATGTAATAACGTAAACAAGGAGTTGGCAGATGTTTTTGCTAAGGGACCAGGTAGTAAATATTTCAAGCTTTGGGGACCATATTGTTTCTGTGGCAGCTCCTCAACTCTGCCACCATAGCGTGAAAGCAGCCATAGACAGTAGACAAGGAAATGGGAGTGGCTGTGTTCCAATAAAACTTTATTTGTAAAAACAACCACAAATGTTTGGAGGAGAGGGCGGATGCTGTAAAAGCGCTAAATCTTTAACCACCATAGGGGGAAGTCAATAGATGATATCTAAGTTGGACATATTCGGAAATAGCCTATTATATATGACATAAAAACATAGCATTAGTAAGCCTATTCTATATAGAAAGAGTGGTAACTATCCGGAGAAACAGCTAAAAGAGATAAAAATGGTTATTGTGGGGTAAGGTAGGAGTTGGAGAAGGGATGGGACAGAGAATGCTGTTTTTACTATAAATCTTCTGTTAGTAATTGATTTTTAAAATTCGTATGCATGTTTGATTTTATTTTCTATAATTTAATAAATGGATAAAGATCGATCTAACTTTTCAGACAGCTTGGTTCCTGAAGGCAGAGTTCCTTTGGGCAGTTGAGATACAGGTATCCCTTCCTCCGTGTCAGGGGTCATGGCTGGATTTCAGCTGCAAGGTCCCCTGGGACAGTGTCCCCTGGGACTTGCACCACTGTCCAAGGCCAGCGATGGCCGTGAGGCCACCAACGCAGGATGTGGAAGGAAGGTTTTAAATCACCCAAGGCTTGGGAAAGGGCAGGAAGCCAGGACGGCCGGGGTCCTTCACCAGCATCCGGTGTGATGCCCGAGCAGCGGTGCGCCTTTCCGGACCACGCTCCATCCCCCTCTCCTTCCAGACGACCTGCTTTTGGAGGGCTTCAACAACTACACGTTCTTGTCCAACGGTTTTGTGCCCATCCCGGCTGCCCAGGATGACGAGATGTTCCAGGAGACCTTGGAGGCCATGGGGATCATGGGCTTCAATGAGGAGGAGCAGCTGTGTAAGTCTTCACGCCTTGCGTCTGGGGGCTGGCAGGGACCCCTGGATCCATGCTCTTGGCTCCATGGAACCAGCTGGGGATGCTTCTCTGGTCAGGGCAGGTTTCTGGTCTCTGAATTCCCTACCCCTTCAAAAAAAAAAAAATGAATATTACTTTAGGTGGTTTATTGGTATTTTAGAAAAGTGACTGCATAAGTTAGGACTCTTTTAATTACAACTGACCCAAATTGACTTAAGCAAAATGGAAAATGATTCACTCGTAGAACTGAATCATTTTCGGGGATACTGGTTTCAGGTATAGTGAGTCTAGGGGCTCAAAGGATGTCTCTAGAGCCTGGTCGCTCAACACCGTCTTAGGTAGGCTGTCGTTTCTTGACAGTAGAGTGGCTGTTGTGGCTCCAGCCCTTACATTCTTCGGGTTTATGTCCAGCAGAAGAGAGCAGAGTGCATTCCTGCTGGAGTGCCTGAATGAGGTCTCACCGACTCTTATTGGTTGGCCTGGTTGATATGCATATTCCTGAGCTACTCATTCTAGCCGGGGTTGTGGAAAGCTCTGGAGATGGAGGTAGGGAAGTAGTTGTCCTCAGGAGCATGTGGGCGTAGGATAGAGAAGAGGGAGGAATCGAGGGAGCAAGTCTGCTGGAGCCCTTCCAGTTCTGGTGATAGACCAGGATTGATTAATCTCATCAACCAATGACAAGAAACACATTTGGTCCTGAGGGCAGGACAGCTCAAAGAGATACCCTCGGTCTCCATAATGTGCTTCGGGAACTCTTTTCTTTCTGATTAGACATGCCCCAGTATTCAAGGTTAATCTCTTCTGGGAATACCAGGGCAAGATTGTGGAAAATTTCCTTTCCTTCCCACGCCCCTTTGGAGCCCCAAAATAGCACCAAGGTTCCTGAAATGCAGCTATAGGGAGGGGAAGCTCCTCCCGAGATAACTTGGGGTCCACGAAAAGAAGGCTTCATGGGTCAGCTGACAAATGGACAGTGTTTGTGGATTTTGGCCGGGGTCCCACGTCAGAATCCAGTGCTAACAGCATCCCTTCCTGAATGACATCGGCTCTCCAAGAATAATTCATGCTATTTGTGACACAAGTCAGTTTTGCTTCTAATCTTTGCTTAAAAAAATACAGCTAATGATTAAGTACCTGCTGTGTGTCAGGCATTTGCTAAACCTACCCCCTTTTTTAAAAAAATGTACCAGGATGTCCAGTTTTATTTAAAGAAAACGGGAACAAACTAGAATGATCAATAAAGGATTTATTAAATTATCGTTTGACCTTATTAAAGAAAATAATGGGGCCATTTACATTATTTAAAAAAAAAAAAAACATTGGCTTATGTGGACATGCTTTAAAGTGAAGACATCAGGTGATAAAGTAATACGCTAAGTGCCTTATATGCCTTATTTAAATACATTAAGAATCTGATTGTTCATTATCCTTGGTAAGATCAGAAGTCTGGCAGCCCTGGGCTTGCCTCCCCCATGGCCATGCTTGGAGTAGCAGCTTGTGTCCCTTTAGATGGGATTACAGCACCCCCTCCCGCCACCGCCGGAGTCCCCATCAGTCTGCAGCGGGGGACGAGGGGAACTCTAGCAATATCTCGAGACGTTGTGGTTGTCACAAGTCGGGAAGGGAGAACACTTCTGACACCTAGTGTTTCGGGACCAGAGATGCCGGGAAACACCCTGCGCTGTGCACAGGGCAGCCCCACGGCTCGGAGTTAGTTAGTTGCCTGGCCCTAAGTTGTAGAAGTGCCACGGCTGGCCGAGAAGCCCTGAGTTACACTGCCCCCCTGTGCTCTGCGGGCATTTTAAAACCCGTGAGCGTCGCGGCACTGGACAATTTACAAAGCCCCTTCCACAGACAGTGTTGTGTTGTGAAAAGAAACCGCTCTAGCAGCATCCTGGCCACAGCGGCTGTGTCCATTTGGGAGGGAAGGTGGGCGGTCAGCCAGCAGCCGGGCCTTTCCTTTGCTGAGCCGGGCCAGGGTCCCTAAGGTATGAGGGCAGCCGTCGTGAAGGGCTGTCACCCCTAATTTGGCTTGAGGAACCAGAGAAGGCGGACATCTCTAGGATTTATTCCTGGAACACAGTGATTTCTTCTTGGAAATCGTAGGGGGTTTGCACCTGAGTCGATCTTAAGCCAGGCATTTGTATCCATCCATCCATCCATCCATTCATCTTCCTTCCCTCCCTCCATTCATCCATCCATACATACATTGATTCATCAGTCCATCCCTTATCCATTTATCAGTCCATCCATTGATCCATCATTTTTCATTCATCCTCCATCCACCTTCCCTCTTTCCACATGTGTCTGGACCTTGGACGAGGCTTTGGGAATACAAAGATGATAGACCAGCATCCCCAGGGTCCAATGACTCATGGTGTTATGGGGATTCTAGACAAAGAAACCACCTGAACAGTGACATGGGCTGAGTGTGGAGTCAGAAGGGTTCCAAGGGTCTGGGAACACAGTGTTTTGTCTGGAGATACCTAGGCAGGTGGGAATAAATTTCCCGCTCTTCATCCTAACGCGAGTGTCTTGCACACCCAGCCAGTACATGTTGGGAAGTACAGGGTTTGTTTTTAGTTTTTAAATACTTTTCATTGGCATGTAATTTACATGTAGGAAATTGCGTATGTCACTAGTATACAATCCCTTGAATTTTTACAAACTGAACACACCTGTGCAACTAGCACCCATCTCACGTGCGAGAACACTACCAGTCCCCCAACCCCAAAGCTCCCACACGTGCCTTCTAGTAGCTTCCCCCAATCAAGGATAATCATTCGCTTGACTTCTAACAGCATAGTTTTGCCAGTTCTCGAACTTTCCATAAATGGACTTATATGGTATATTCCTCTTTGCATTTGGCATCTTTTTTTTTTTTTTAAGCATTCATGTTTGTGAGATGCAGAAATTTTGTTTTTAGTAGCAAATCATTCATTCTCTTTGCTATATAGTGGGGGTTGACAAATGCGTTCTGTAAAGGGCCAGATAGTGAATATGCTAGCTTTTGTAGGCTATACGGTCTGTTGCAACTGTTCAGCTCTGCTACCATAGCCTGCAGACAGCTATAGACGATATGTAAGTGCACGAGTGTGGCTGCGTTTCGATAAAACTTTATTGACAATGTGTCCCAATAAAACTTTATTCATCATGTCAAGCAGGGGGCCAGATTTGGTCCACAGGCTGTAATTGGCCTGCCACATAGTATTGCACTGTAGCAAAAAGGTTTTAGCAGTCATCTGAAAATATTCCGCTCCTCCTGGCCAAGTTTTCTCCCCCATTAGCAGGGAGTTGGAGTGACGTGGGTTTCTCTTAAAAGCTCAGCATTGAGTGTCTGTAGGAGAAACGTATAGGCCGTTCTGGGTCCCCAGTGACTTTTCGACTCCAGACCTCTGTGGCCCTCGGGTGTTGACGTGTGTGTCTTGCCTGCCCCTCTGTCCTCTCCGCAGCCGTCCTGAAGGTGGTATCGTCCGTCCTGCAGCTGGGCAACATCGTTTTCAAGAAGGAAAGAAATACGGACCAGGCGTCCATGCCGGATAACACAGGTGCCCGCCGCCTCTTCCGGCAGCTGACGCCTTTGGCATCGGGAGGAATGGGGTGACGGGGGGCATTAACAAGAGCTCGGCTGAGTTATTGTCACTGACTCTTCTCTTTTTTCGAACTTTTCACTACGGTGGAAAGTTCTTGAGTCACAGTGTGTGTGGGGGGGGGGGGAATCTGAAAGCTTTAGATCAGACAGCAGCCACAGGGAGCATCGGTTCTAACTCCTTTGTTCAACAAATAGTTTTGAGCATGTCAGACACTGGGGTGCAGCAGGAAGCAATATAGAAACAGCTCGATCTCTCATGGCACACGTGGTCTTGCTGGGGAGCCAGACCTCCGTCTGCAGATGGCTGCCATATGACATATAAGACGTGCCGTTAAACTCGAGGGTCATAAGCAACAGACACTTCTGATTATAAGTATGTCCTAGGCAATATTTGGGACATAATTATATTAAAAAGGTGTTTGTTACTTTTCTGGCGTTCGGTTTAACTGGGCTTCCTGTATTTTTTTCCCTACACCTGATAGCCCTACATGCACGTAGGTAGTATTTTGTGTTACGGAAGATCGCCTGGCTGGTGGCTGAGCCAAAAGGATAACTTAGGTTACGAGCTTGTCTCGCACCCCAACGCCAAGTCATAGATTGTGTTGCTGTTGCAAGCCCCCTAGAACTTAGCCTCCCTTAGATCTGTCAGTTGTTTAAACCCTGAAACCACTCTATTTATCATCTGCCTTTCACGTGCAAACCCTCATGCAACGCTAGTCATCGCATTAAGAAAGCAGCTGATGGTGGATTTTCTTTGAGGAAAAAATTGTTAAATGCAGAAATATATACATCGATACAACAAGAGCCCACGTGTCCACCATCCAGAATTGGTGTTCGTGAATGTTTTCTAATACTGCTTTGTCTCTCAAATGAAACAAAACAGTGGAGATGACATTGACAGCCCTTGCTCTCCCAACGTTGGGGGTGAGGTCACTGAGGACAGCAGTTTTTAGGACTCTGCGCTGTGTTCACTACCATCGTACTCAATCTCTACCCCCCGACACCCACACCAAAAAAAAACACAACAAAACAATGTATGCACAGACCACAAATACCCCATGGGACATGCCTTTCTTCCCTAGTCTTCTCTTTTGTGATGCTTCTTTCCTCCATCCAGCTGCTCAGAAAGTTTGTCACCTCATGGGAATTAATGTGACGGATTTCACCCGATCCATCCTGACTCCACGAATCAAAGTCGGGCGGGATGTGGTACAGAAAGCTCAGACGAAAGAACAGGTAACGATGCACTTGCCATTTATTCCTGCAGAGCCTTCTGTCCGTCACTCACCCTTCCCTTCCTCCCTTCCTCCCTCCCTCCCTCCTACCCACCCACGCATACATCCATTCATCCACCCATCCATCCACCCATCCATCCACCCATCCATCCATCCATGTAGTCATTGATCCATTCATCCATCCATCTTTCTTATCCATCTTTCCATCTCTTTATCCCTCTTCTACCCAGTACTAGAGTATTCAAAGTCCTACGCCAGGTTTTGGCCATGTAACACTGACACGAAGAACAGCTCAGTCCCTCCCTTGTGACCTCACCTTGCTCTCTCAGTTGCAGGTGCAGGGTCTGACCTAAGAGATTTATCTTCGGAGGTGCCCGTGTGCCCTTTTTAGAAGCAGGACTGACCCCTCTAAACCGTCCCTCGGATGGAACAGGCTCCACTCTGCCCAGGTCCCTCTCACAGGAAGCGTTTACTTATCCCCAGTCATTCCTTAGGTCCGACCACCCTATTTCTGACTGCTACTTTTCTACTGGTTGCAGAGATAGTGGAGTTTCCCTTTTTGGTTTATTTTTTTTTTAAGGACATACGGGCAAGGGAAGGTGTAAAATCTGAGCCGTCAGCCGGGCTGCCGTGCAAACGCAGCGCGTTGGGAATAACCATGTCCCCTCGCTCCCCCCGCAGGCAGACTTCGCCATAGAGGCTCTGGCCAAGGCCACGTATGAACGCCTCTTCCGCTGGATCCTCAGCCGCGTGAACAAAGCCCTGGACAAGACCCACCGGCAGGGGGCTTCGTTCCTGGGGATCCTGGACATCGCGGGGTTTGAGATCTTCGAGGTAAAACTTGGGCAGGATCACGACAGCCGTGGTCTTGGTGGTCTGGAATGAAGCCGCCCCTTGGAGAATTCAGTATTTTGGAGAAAGGCAGGCAGGTGGCTACGATAGGGTAGAGGGCTGTCCGGTTAAGGCTGGACCCTCGAGGGTGCCAGAGAGCGAGATCCAATTGAGGGTGTAGCGGTTCGTGAGGCCGAGGGGCCAGGGGCCCAGCTGGATACACCAGGACCTGCTGTCCCGCCTTCGCCCCCTCTCCACTGTTCCCCCACGTTGGACGTGGGCTCCCTCCCCAAGTGGGCTCTCACCTCATGGTGCTGCCACAGGTCCAGCCTGCCTCTCAGCACGCCTGGCAGTTGCAGCCGGGTCCAGCTGTTTCCGGCAGTTCCCATCACGGTCCTGGAACTGAGTCTCTCTGACTCGTACTCACCGGAGAGGGGCCGCGTGGTCACCTCAGAACCCAGCACTGTCGTCAGGGTCCTGCCGCACTTCATGTAACGCAACCATGGCTACAGGCTCCCCCTCCCAGGGGTTGGAGGGACGTTCTCAGTTGAAAGGGAAAGTCTGGAGACGGACAGGTGTTCCAAGACCTATCTACTATGGAATTCCTCCCTCTCTGAGCCTCGATTGCCACAATTTGCAAAGTGGGGGTAATAAAACACCTCACATGGTCATTCTTCCTATAAATCACTGTGTTGATGGAGGAGGTAAGTGTCCTTAAGGCAACGTGTGTGTAGGCCACGTGACATGAGAACAGGTCAATTTGGCCGGCTTCTGTTGGGGCCTAAGCCCTCTCTGGGTGCGGAAATGGCAGAACAGGCTCTGTGGAAAGGGCGTCAGGCACGGGGCTCCCTCCCGGGTAGCGCTTCACGGCCGAGTCCCCTGACTGTGTCGGAGACGCTCACCGGGCCTCCCGCTGTCCCTGGGCGCAGGTGAACTCCTTCGAGCAGCTGTGCATCAACTACACCAACGAGAAGCTGCAGCAGCTCTTCAACCACACCATGTTCATCCTGGAGCAGGAGGAGTACCAGCGCGAGGGCATCGAGTGGAACTTCATCGACTTCGGGCTGGACCTGCAGCCCTGCATCGAGCTCATCGAGCGGCCGGTGAGGGCCCGCGCCACACTCGCACACGTGTGCACGTGTGCACGCGCACCCCGCTGCGCACGGCTTCCCCCAGGGCCCTGCGAACCCAGTCACACTTCCCCTTAACCCACATTTTAATATCAAAGGTATTCTTCTATTTCTCTTCCTCTCCCTCCCTCCTTCCCTTCCCTCCCCACCCCCAGTCCCTTGCTTCCTCTCTCCCTCCCCTCCCTCCCTCTTTCATTCATTCATTCCCAAAGTCAGGAGTCTGTTTTGTTCACGGATGTATCCCAAACTAGAACCATGCACAAAGTAGATGCCCAATGAATAACTGTTGAATGACTGTTTGCTGAGCACCTACTATGTGCTGGCTCCCTCTTTAGGAGGTATGGATGTAACTGAGCGAGGTGAACTCGGTCCCTGCCCTCCTGGAGGAGCAGGTGATGAAACCAGACAAACGAATAAAGCAACTAAACGCCTGATAAAGCCAAAGCAGAGCGGCCAGGAAACGCTTCCCTGACCTCAGCCCTGCAGCGAAGGCCGTTCCAGCAGAGCCTGTGCAGATCAGGCCGTGCTTCTGGCTCCTCGGTTTAGACCGTGAAACACATTACTAGGAGGAGCCCTGGGGGAATCTGCACAAAGCAAGGAATTCCTTTGCAAGAAGTGTGACATCTTTGTGATGTTGCTTGTTCCGCCCACTAGTGGGCAGCAGCAAGCAAGTTCTGCCGGTGCCCCTGCTGCTACGTCCCCAATGCTGGTCCATTGGCCGCGTGATAAATTGTAGACAGAATTTAGGGGGAGGGAGGAGGGCACATCTTCATCTTTATATGTAGCCAGTTGCGGTAATAGAGCTAGGGGGCTGCTTATGTGTGTGTGTGGGCGGCCGGCTCTCCCTGGGGAGCCTGAGGCCTGGGCGCCCTTGCTCTGACCCTGCCCTACATGCCCTCTGCAGAACAACCCTCCAGGTGTACTGGCCCTGCTGGACGAGGAGTGCTGGTTCCCCAAGGCCACGGACAAGTCCTTCGTGGAGAAGCTGTGCTCGGAGCAGGGCAACCACCCCAAGTTTCAGAAGCCCAAGCAGCTCAAGGACAAAACCGAGTTCTCCATCATCCACTATGCCGGGAAGGTACTCGCTGAACTGCCTGCCCCACGGCTGCCTCTGTCCCGGGGGACTCCGGCAGGATGCTCAGAGTGGGAACAACTTGGGAATGGCAGACCCAAGGAGTCTAGTGTAAATCAAACCCCAACCAAGTCCTATAAAGGATCTGTCCAAGCACCTGTCAGGGGCAAGATACGTACGTGTATTAGCCTCTCCAATATATTCCATCCCTGGGGGCCAGGCAGTTCTTTCTTATATAGACTTTTCCTGTTACAAGTTAAACCCAACAGGAAGGGCCAACCAGGACAGCGACCAGTAAACCCATTTTTAGGTCTGATAAGGATCTTGCTTATCACAGCCTTGGCTTCACCGTGGCCAGCCTGTGCCGTTCAGGGAAACCTGTGATGGTTGTCACCATTGTCACTGTCAACTCCCCCCACCCTCCCTCCCTCCTCCTCTTTGTCATCATTACGTCATGGCTATGACTGTACAAGGCCGTCCCATGCAGCTCCCGAAGGTCCTGGATAATGCAGAAAAGACAGAGCTTGGTCTGGCTTACAGGATCTTAGAGTATTTTATTGACTCCCCGGTATGCCCACTGCATCGTGGGAACAGGCAATGCCCTAAACCAGGAGTCGGCAAACTACAGCCCATGCACCAACTCTGGCCCACGGCCCGTTTTTGTAAATAAAGTTTTATTGGCACACAGCCACACTCATTTGGTTACATACTGCCTATGGCTGCTCTTGTGCTGTAATGGCAGAGTCGAGTGGTCGTGATAGGCTGTACAGCCCGCAAAGCTGAAAATATTTACCGTGTGAGGCTTTGCCAAAGAAAGCTTGCCAACTCCTACCCTACACTCAAGGGAGCATACGTTTCCTTAGGCAGGAAATGCTTTTCTTTCCCCCACTTTACAAGTGGTTTTATTCCGTCCCCCCTCTCCGATTGGGCCTGGCCATCACTGTAACAACCCACATCCCATAATAACCTGCCTGAGTTACTTTAGCTGTTGCTTCCGTTTTATAGTCAACAGTAATAAAATTAAGGCCTTGGTCACTGTCCATGTTCGAGTCGGGAATTTACATCCAGATAGCAAAATCTCCAGGGTACAAAAATTATGCTCATCAGAGAGAGGATGAGAGGTTCCCCTAACTTAACTTAATCGCCAGGCTCGTCGTCAGGCCTCCTCTGCATGAGGGGAGAGCTTTGGGTGTGAGGCACGGTGTTTGCCGTCAGCAAAGCTCCCCACCTTTCCGAGGGTGCGGGCGTCGTGCCAGGCCCTGGGGAAGGGCGCTGTGGGGGTGCTCAGGAGGAGGTGGCACGGAGTGGGGACCGGGACTCCCCAGCACGGCCGCCCCTGGCCGATGCCCTACTGTGCACAGGGCCCTTTAAAGTATCGGTGTGTTGATCTCTTCATCGATGTTTGCGGGTTACCAACCCGGTGGCTGACGTCACTTCCTCTCTGACCTCGGAAGACCTGGGAGGGGAGCAGGGGGACGCGGGCCCTGCCCCGGGCTCGAAACCGAAGTAGGAGCAGCTGACGGGCGGGGCGGTGCTTGGCAGGTGGACTACAACGCCAGCGCCTGGCTGACCAAGAACATGGACCCACTGAACGACAACGTGATTTCGCTCCTCAACGCCTCCTCGGACAAGTTCGTGGCCGACCTGTGGAAGGACGGTAAGGCCCTGCCGGCTGGAGCTGGAGAACAGGCAGAGTCCTCCGCCTCCTCCTTCCGGGGGCCCCAGCGCCCACACCTGCTCCCGGGAGGGGCGGGCCTGCGTGGGGGCGGGGGAGTGGGCAATGTGGACGGGCACTAGTGACATCTTGTTGACACATGCAGCCACTTCCTGAGCGGTGACGCCCGAGCCCCTCAGTCGTCTCCCTGGACTCCAGGGAGAAGGTCCTGAGATCAGGGCAGTGATGGAGGAAGTAGTGTTCAAGGCAGCGTGGGCTGGAGCGCCCCCACCGAGGGTCAGAAAGAGGGAACTCTGTCTCGTCTCTGCCGTGCCTTAGCTGTGCGATCTTGGACTAGTCCCCTGACTGTTAAGCTTCGGTGTCCTCGTTAGTAAAACCAGGAAAATAATAATAGTCCCCACCTCTCCTGGGATTTTTGAGAGGGTAAAAGTAGACCAGGGGAGCTCAAGCATGAGCATGCGTCAGGACCACCTGGGGGCTTGTTAACACTCAGATCACTGGGCCCCACCCCCAGAGGTTCTGAACCAGCAGGTCTGGGAGGAGCCTGAGAATCGGCATTTCTAACAAGCTTCCAGGAGATGCTGATGCCGCAGGCCTGGGGACCACAGTTTGGTTCCCTCTGAGAGACGGGGCATAGATAATCCGCGTGAAGTGCGTGGCGCCTGCTCAGTACCTGCCGGCCGCTGTGGCGATGAGGGGGGCGGGGTTTGCTGCTTTCGTTCCTGGACCTCAGTGCCCACGGCAGATTTTGTCCTTGGCACAGAGCCCATAGGCCTGAGGTTTACAGGGCTGGCCACCCTTGTTGTAGTCATGGGGTTCAGCTGTGCCAGCATTGAGCACCACCATGTACCAGGCCCTGGGATGGAGTAACATATCTTATCCTGGGTTTCCCTCACACTGAGACTCATAACTAACCCAGAATGGCCCTTCCCTCGAGGAGCCCACGGTCTTGTAGGAGATGCAGACAGGCAAAGAGAGCCTAACACAAGGGGCAGAAATGATGCTATCTAACGCCAGTGGGGTGGAATTCAGAACCACCCGCAAACAACCGGATATAACGGGCATCTGCAGGCCAATTCGTTCAACAGCAGCAGGAATAGCACATTCTTCTCAAGCTCCCTGGGAACATTCACCAAGACAGACCACCTTACGGGCCATAAAACACACCTTAAGAAATCTGAAAGAACAAATAATACAGCGTCTGCTCTCAGACCACCACGGAACTAAACCTGAAATCAACAACAGAAACATAACTGGAAAATCCGAACTATGTGGAGGTTAAACACCTTTCTAAATAACACGTGGGTCAAAGGAATTTTCTCTTCGGCCAGTGTGTCATTTAGAAGGGTTTGTGTGTAAATTTTCTCAAGAGAAATTAGAAGAGATGTCGAACTCAATGAGAACGAAAACACAACTTACCGAAATTTGTGGAATGCAGCAAAAGCAGAGCTTTGAGGGAAATTTATAGTAATGCCAGCAGGTTGGACTTGGTAGGTGCGGCGCCTGCTGGGTTGGTGGGACTCTCTCTTTCCAGAATGCCGGTGGCAGCGGTGGCGATAATGATAACGATAACATCATAATACCACCGCCACCTGCTCCTCGTTGAGTACACCCCTTAGAGTGCCAGTTTCCTCCTTTGGAGTGTTGGCTGCGCCTTCTGCTCCCAAACATCCTTTCTCTGGAGAGCTGCCTGATCACTAACTCATTCCTTTCTGGCCTCTGCTCAGATGTTAATGTATCAGAGAGACACCCCATCACCACATCTCACAGAGCCCTCCACCCTCTCTTCCCCTTTACCCTCCTTTTTCTTTCTAAGCACATCCCACCACTCAAAACGTTGTGTGTGTTTTATGCGATCATTGTCCCCTTCCATTAGAATAGCCGTAAAACATGAGCCACGGAGAGGGGAGACAGGGTCTGCGGTTTGTTCACATCTGTATCCCCAGGACCTGGCACTTAGTAACAATACAGAGTTGGCAGGTGAAGGGCTGCCCGCAGGCAAGGAGGTAAGCGCGTTACGTGCCTTATTCACTTATTCCCGCCCGAGGAGGTAGGTGCCGTTACCGCCTCCATTCTGCAGAAGGAGCTTGAGGCACAGAACGGCGCCAGGCCAAGGCCGTGCCGAGCAGGATTTATTCCTGGACCTCTGTGACAACGGCAGAGAGAACTCATCCTTCCTGTCACTCAGGAGCTCTCAGGATTTCCCAAGTAGATAATACATGGAAAGCAGCTCCCCCCGACACCTCCACTCACCCAACGCGGGGCCTCCACCTCGCGGCCTGGCCCTCTGGCCTGTTGGGCTGGAGGGCCCCTCGGTGGGCCAGAGGCCGACACCACCCTGAATCTGTCCCTCAGTGGACCGCATCGTGGGGCTGGACCAGATGGCCAAGATGACGGAGAGCTCGCTGCCCAGCGCCTCCAAGACCAAGAAGGGCATGTTCCGCACGGTGGGGCAGCTGTACAAGGAGCAGCTGGGGAAGCTGATGACCACGCTGCGCAACACCACGCCCAACTTCGTGCGCTGCATCATCCCCAACCACGAGAAGCGGGTGAGGCCTCCCGCGGGGCCCTCGGGCACGCACGCCGACCCCCCGCCTCCGGGGAAGGGGAGGGCGGACGCAGGCCGAGGGGCAAGAAGCAAGCCTGACCCCGCAGCCCGGGGGCTCCGTCTGGCACGGGCGCAAGCTTGTCTGAATCTGGCGCCCTTCCCCTGTCCTGGGGGCGGAGGGGGGTGGGGAGGGACGGGGGGGGGGGGCAGGGCAGCCCTGGAGACGGTGAACATGAACCCTACCACTCGGTCCTTCATTTTTCCATTTATTGAGTTCCTACACAGTGCTGGATAAATTAGAGTCCTTTCCTGCTGATTTCTTATACTCTTAGTGCAGGGGTGCTCAGCCAGGGACCCTTGTGCCCCGCACCCAGGGGACATTTGGCCATCTCTGGAGACATTTTTGGTTGTCATAACTGGGAGGGGGCTACTACCGGCCTGCAGTGCCTAGAGGCCAGAAGGCTGCTAAACGCCCCACAGTGCACAGGACGGCCCCCCAGCAGAAAACGGCCCGGCCCACGCCAGTAGTGCTGAGGCCGTGGGAGGCCCAGAGGGAGAGGCAGACACACAAGCTCATAACGGCGGTGCCACGCAGTAAATCATGGGAACGCCAGGCAGCCTCGGGGCTCAGAGAATGGGGACTTTGTGGAGGCCTCAACCTGGTCACGGGGAGAGAAGGGCGGGGAGGGCATCCTAGGCAGAGGGGCCAGGAAGGCAAAAGCGTGGAGGTGAGAAATGAGAAATGAAAGACCTTGGCGAGAGAGCGCTCGGTGGGCGGCTTCGTGTTGATGTGTGCCGGTGTGAGGCGGGGACTGGGGACCGGGGGCTCGGTCAGTAGTCAGGAGCTAGATTGGGGAGCTCCTCGTAGGCTGACCAGAGCTCGGCCTTCCTTCTGTGATATCCGTGGGGCTTTTTAAAGCTGGGGTACATCATGAGCACGTTTACATTCTGGAAACCAGACGAGGGATGGAGGGGAGAGGCAGGGCTGGGGGCGAGAAGACCAGGCAGGGGAAGATGCCCAGTGGAGAGAAGGGGGAGGAAGGAGCTACAGAACTGAGATGGGCAGGAAGCGAGGAGGAGGGAGACGGCCAGGAAGAACCCCCGTTTCTGGCTAGGTCATGTTAGTGCCACCAAGTACGAGACCAGTGTCACCTGGTGCTTGCGGTGAGTTTTGGTGGCCTGGCAAGGGGGGCCACGCAGGCCCGAGATCTGGGGCTTGCTGCGCCGAGGCCCAGTGGCCCACTGGTCCCTCCGCCTGTGCAGTCTGGCAAGCTGGACGCCTTCCTGGTGCTGGAGCAGCTGCGGTGCAATGGGGTGCTGGAAGGCATCCGCATCTGCCGCCAGGGCTTCCCCAACAGGATCGTCTTCCAGGAGTTCCGCCAACGGTGAGCCCGCTGGGGCCGGCCCAGGCGGGGCGGTGGGCGAGCGGGGCCGGCACAGGCGGGGCGATGGCGTGGTACTCGGTCGGTGACTCCCGCCCTGTGTCTCAAGCTACGAGATCCTGGCTGCGAACGCCATTCCCAAAGGCTTCATGGACGGGAAGCAGGCCTGCATCCTCATGGTGAGCCCAGCCCCAGAAGTCCAGCTGCGAACCTCCCAGCCTCCGGTGGCGCGACCGGGAGCCTCTTCGGGTGGGACCCTCCTTAAACAGCCCAACTCGGCCCGTCGGCATGGCCGAAAAACGGGAACCCTTGCCCTCTTTCCTTCTGCAGATCAAAGCCCTGGAACTCGACCCCAACTTGTACAGGATTGGGCAGAGCAAGATCTTCTTCCGCACTGGGGTCCTGGCCCACCTGGAAGAGGAGAGAGACTTGAAGATCACCGATGTCATCATGGCTTTCCAGGCCATGTGTCGTGGCTACCTGGCCAGAAAGTAAGGACCCGCGTGCGGTCCCCTCCCCGCAAACGCAGGCGGGAAGCACACACGCCCAGGGGTTTCTGCCCTCATGTTCTGGTTCTGCGGTTCGGGGGGCGGCGGTGGGGGTGGGGGTGCACATCTGCTTTAAGATGCTCTGGTGACGGAATGAATGGCAGCTTTTCCTCTAAGGGGAGGAAGTGCTAATACTTTAACGTGGGCTCTAGTTGTACGGGCAGGGCGGGAAGGAGGCGAGACCACGGCTCTGGAGTGTTAGAACTGGGCTCTTGTCCTGGCTCCCCGACTTATCTGCTGATGAACCGCAGGCAAATCGCTCTACCTCGCTGAGCCTCAGGTCCCTCCACTGGAAAATGAGCATCCTCATTCCTGCCTCGTGGAATTGTTTATGAGGCATCAGTGAAATACTGCCCAAAAGGGTTGAGGCGAGGGCTGAGACATCATTTCAGAAGTGTGAGGATGTGATAAAGTTCCTGAGGAAAGAGTCTTTGGCTGTATCTGTATCCTCCTTTCCCAGTGGGATTCGTACATCAGGGCCTTGGAGGATCGGATGCTCCTCTGGTTTTGGGAAGCCTGGGGGCCGGGTGAGGGCGAGGGGTCTTCAGTGAAAGCCACACCCCTGAAGGGACGCCAGGACTGGCGGAGTAGCTCCGTCCAGGGCGTGTGTCATCATGAGGTACGGTCCACGCTCTCATCCGCAGAGCCCTGATCATGTCAAGCTAATTCAGTGCCAGGTGGACCCGATGGTCAAAGCCAGATCCGGGATGCTCTTGGTCCAGGGACAGACCTAACGCGTTAAATCACACACTGAATTCTCTGCTGCCCCCTCTCCTGCCTCCAGACTACCTGGGGCGGTTTGCCTCCAGGCTCACCATGTCCAGGATGGCAGCCAAGCAGAGAAAAGAGGATTGTTCTCGTTGTCCTCTGGTTTCTCAGACCTAGTAACCTTTAAACAGGAAGAGTGCTGGTTCCGTGTCAGGTCTGAGATTTCCAAAAGACATCCAAGGAAGGAATAGGTTTGTCAGACGCTCAGCTCTGGGGTAGACATGGCCCAGCTGGATGTGTGTGGGGTTCTCCTAGGGATGGTGTAGCATAGATTGATTTCCTAGGACAGCTCCGGGTCCAGGGCGTTTCGTGTCTAGGTTCTTCCTTGCCCACTGAGAAGGGCTCTTGACTCCAGACCGTGTGAGTGGTCTGTACCCAGAGAATATACCTGTGCTGATGCTCAGAGCTTCTGGAGGAGTCCGAGCTGGGAGAAGAGGGGATGTCCCCATGCAAGTCCCCAAATTACATGCCAAACAGATGTGGCTTGCTTTTAGGAGGCCGCCAGGTGTGATGCTGTGACAATACAGCGAGACGTGTACTGGGCCAGCCAGGGCTCCTCATGGCTCTCCTGTCCCTCTCCCCAGGGCCTTTGCCAAGAGGCAGCAGCAGCTGACAGCCATGAAGGTGATTCAGAGGAACTGCGCCGCCTACCTCAAGCTGCGGAACTGGCAGTGGTGGAGGCTCTTCACCAAGGTGAGTGCTCCAGGCCCCACGCACCTTCTCGGGACCCACCGCCCTGGGTCTTCACTCTAGATGCTCCAGATGTGGGACAGAGGTTGTTGACAGTGGGTGCGCAGCTGAGGGCTTGAGATCAAATCTTGTCCGTTGGCAGTTCTCCAGGCCTGAGAAGACCCTCCTTCTTTGGCACATGGGTTCCAGCTGTGACTTGAACACAGATCCAGAGCATTTCCACCACGGTGCCCTTTTATAGCCATGCCCACTTCCTATTACAGCCACGCCCACTTCCTGCCATAGCCACGCCCACTTCTTTCCATAGCCCCTGTCCCCATTTCTATAATCTTTTCGCCTCAAGACTGTTATGTCAGTGAGGTCATACAGTGTGTCGCCTTTTGGGACTGGCTTTATTTTTTTTTCACTCAGCACCTTTCTCTGGAGATCCACCTGTCGCTAGCTGAAACATACTATTCGGGCAAAGACGTGCTCTGCCACGACAGACTCGGTTTCCTCCTATGTGCACTTGAGTGTCAAGTGGCCTAAACCATTTTTCATCGAGCAAACATTAACCGAGCGCCCGCCGTGCGCCAGGCACAGAGAGGTGCTGGGGACAGAGTCACAAGCAGACACGGGCCCTGGGCTCACGAACATTCTAGTCGAGTGGGGGTGCAGACGATGAGCAGGTCATCACCAGAACAAATACGCAGTGGCAAGCTGGGGTGAGGGCCTGAAGGGAGCCACAGTGCGTGTGCCGGGGCTCCCTAGTTTCCAGCGGGGGCTCGAGCCCGAGAGTCGGGAGTCGGCCTGGTGAGGGGAAGCAGCTTTTTTGGGAAATGTTCATTCCCATAGACACAACTTCTAAATGTTGGCCGAAGGAAGCCGTCTGAGGTTTTAAAAATCAGGAATTATAGGTGTTCATTGTGGCCTTATTTACAGCAGCCAAAATGTCAATGTCCAGCCCTGGCAGATTGATTAATTCAATAATGGCTCATTCATCATGGGTGGGATACTTTTCACCTATTAAAAATGATGGCTTTCTGTTGGGGAAAGAAGAAAAAAGAACGATGGCTTTTTAAAAACCAAGTTGTGACAATGATGGATGAGCATGGGGAGATAATTAGCTTGTAGTTTTAAGTAACAAAAGCATGTAACACTGGGCAGCGTGATCTCGAGTGTATTTTTTAGACATGTAGGAAAAAAAGACCGGAAGGACATGCTAACAGTACTGACAATGACTTCGGTGGGGAGTCAGGATGTGGGATTTTTTCCCTTTTCTCCTTGGAAGGAAACATGTCGGTTGGTCAGCGGCAATAGTCTCTCTCGGGATGAGCCTGAATGGAAGAAGGGGAAATTTTCTCCTTTCGCTGCACTTTTCTCTGTCGTCCTAGTTTAGGGTTTCTCAGCCTCGGCACTAATATTTCGGGATGGGTAATTCCATACCGTGGGCGATCCCGTGCATTCTAAAACGCTTGGCAGCATCCCGGGCCTCTACCCGCTAGATGCTGGTGGCATCCCCTACTCCAGTCGTGACAGCTGAAACTGTCTTCAGAAATTGCCAAATGTCCCCTTGGGGAGGTGGGGTGAAAATGTCCCCAGCTGAGAAGCACTGCTCTAATTTCTTACAAGACTGCATCCCTTGTGCCATGGAAACAAATGCTGGGCTTCCATGTGCACGCAGGTGAAGCCCCTGCTGCAGGTGACGCGGCAGGAGGAGGAGATGCAGGCCAAGGAGGATGAGCTGCAGAAGATCAAGGAGCGGCAGCAGAAGGCAGAGGGGGAGCTCAAGGAGCTGGAGCAGAAGCACTCGCAGGTACCACCAGGCCGGGAGCAAGGCTGGGGCTGAGGAGGCAGGGTGGGCCGCGGGCTCCTGCGGGGCCCACCGGCCACCTCCTGGTCCCCTCTGTGCAGCTGGCCGAGGAGAAGAACCTGCTGCAGGAGCAGCTGCAGGCGGAGACAGAGCTGTATGCAGAGGCCGAGGAGATGCGGGTCCGGCTGGCAGCCAAGAAGCAGGAGCTGGAGGAGATCCTGCACGAGATGGAAGCCCGCCTGGAGGAAGAGGAAGACCGGGGCCAGCAGCTGCAGGCGGAGAAGAAGAAGATGGCGCAGCAGATGCTGGTGAGGCGAGGCCGGGGCCGCCCTCTCTGGGGGCCGGGTCCCTCGACCCTCACTGCAGGCCCGTGAGGTGTGTCTGATCACATGTCCGCACATGATCAGACACAGAGACGAAGGCTTGGAGAGGAATGGCCATCTGACCCCACAGCCCTCTAAAGCCTGCTCTGCCCCACGGCACTGCCTTTCCCGTGCGTTTACTCTTCCTCCTAACAGCAACCACGTGTGAAGTATATTAGTTAGCTGTCGTCGTAGAACAAAAACACCCAGAATAAGCATTTATCTCACACAGTCAGGAATCTGAGAGTGGCCTAGCTGGGCGGGTCCGGCTTGGCGTCTCTCACGAGGCTGCAGTCGAGCTGTCAGCCAGGTCTGCGGTCATCCGAAGGCGTGACTGGGGTTGGAGGGCCCACTTCCGTGAGGCTCACTCACATGGCTGTAGGCAGGAGGCCTCGGCGCCTCCCCACATGGCCTTTTCCACGTGGCTGGTTGAGTGTCCTCACAACATGGCGGCTGGCTTCCCCCGGCCTGAATCAAGAGGACAGGGCCAGAAACATTTTATAGACTGCCACTAACGTTACACTCCATTACTTCCTCTTCGTTTTGTTAGAGGCACGTCACTAAGCCCAACCCACACTCAGGGAGAGAGGAAAGAGGCTCCAACTCTTCAAGGGGAGGCTATCTAAAGAACTTGTGGACACATCTTACAACCTCCATGGTGTCTACTGTCCCCACTTCACGGATGTGGAGACCGAGGCCTCACGAAGCGCCGTGGCTGGCCCACGCCTTCTGTTCCCCGTGAAAGGAGGCTGCCATCAGGCCTCGCCTCTGTGCCAGTCTCCCCAGAGCGCCACGAAGGGGGCTCTGTTCTAAGCAGTGCTGTGATTCTTTTCCCACAAAGGACCTGGAGGAACAGCTGGAGGAGGAGGAAGCTGCGAGGCAGAAGCTACAGCTCGAGAAGGTCACGGCCGAGGCCAAGATCAAGAAACTGGAGGATGAGATCCTGGTCATGGACGATCAGAACAATAAGCTGTCGAAGGCGAGTGGGGAGGGGCGTCTGTGTTCAAACGACTGGTCCGTCAGGGACAGGGACTGTGGACTACTTTCCCTTTTTAGCCAAACACGAGGTATTGAGGGCTGAGCCAAGGGTCACCTCCAGCAGTGACAGGGTGGCCTTGCGACCGCTGTCGGGATGCAGGTGTGCCGTGGACCAGGTCCCCGGTGGTCTCTTCAGTGCCAGGGCTGCCACGGAACAAGTCTCAGCAACACTACGACCAATGGAAACCCCAGGGCATGCGAAGGGGGCAAATGCGCGTGAGACTCTGGGGACTCTCCCACGTCCTCACGGACCAGTTAGTCACAGGGAGGCAGCCGTCCTGGCTTGCCCAGGGTGGAGGGGTTTCTGGGATGTGGGACTGTCGGCAGCAAAGCTGGGGAAGTCCCAGTGCAAACCAGGACGAGCAGGCCACCCTAGTGAGTAAGCCCCAGCCAGCTGCACTGAGGGCAGGCTCCTTTTAGCTCCGTAAGCAGGATGTCAGCGGGCACCACCATGAGCCGCCCTGTTGCATGCAGGGCGTGGATGGTGAAGGAGGACCCTGCCCTCATGGGGTTTGTACTCCAGCGATACAGTAAATACATAATCATCCACGTAACCATTAATTACCATTGTGACCAGGGTTCTGAAGAAAACGTTTACCATGTTAGAAGAGGTAGGGTATTCAGGGAAGGCTTCCTGGAAGAAATGACATTTAAGTGGGAACCTGAAGACTGAGGAGAAGTTAGGGGGAGAGGGGCTGGAGGAGTATCCCAGGCAGATGGCCCTGTCTGTGCAAAGGGCCTGAGTTGAGGCAGGGCAGACCTGGCATGTGACAAAAAGGGGAAGAGGACCCCATTGGCTAGAGAAGTGGCTGCTTTTTAAAAATTAAGGAGCCTCTCTTCACCATTACAAACTCTAGGTTGCATTTGGTTATAATCGTGGCTTTTCCTTTCTGCTGTTCATCTTGAAATTACTAAAAGTGAAATGCGGAGCCTGGAGAGAAGAAAAATGCTAACGGTACTTCTTTTTCTCTTCCCAAAAAGGAGCGAAAACTCCTTGAAGAGAGGATCAGTGACCTAACTACGAATCTCGCGGAAGAGGAAGAAAAGGCCAAGAATCTTACCAAGCTGAAAAATAAGCACGAATCTATGATTTCAGAACTGGAAGGTAAACTGGCCACCCAAAGAGGCTTCGAACGGATATTTTAAAACTAAGAAAATCAGAGAGGGAATTTCGGGACGAAATTTCAAGAGAGGAGCGGTAAACCCTCGCCTGGCTCCCCAGTCGCCCTTGGTCAGCACCTATTCCTAAGCAAGGGAGCTTTTCCTCAGGACTGACCATCCTTCCCCAAGATAGCGAGATAGTGAGATAGCCAAGGGCTCGTCCTCCAGGCGTCTTTCCGGTGGCTTCCGCCTCCTGACGGGCCCTGGCTTTGTCGTAGTGCGGCTGAAGAAGGAGGAGAAGAGCCGGCAGGAGCTGGAGAAGCTGAAACGGAAGCTGGAGGGCGAGGCCAGCGACTTCCACGAGCAGATCGCCGACCTGCAGGCGCAGATCGCCGAGCTCAAGATGCAGCTGGCCAAGAAGGAGGAGGAGCTGCAGGCGGCCCTGGCCAGGTAGCGCTGGGCACGGCCTGCGGGCCCCAGGCTCCTCCCTGCTCCCGGCAGGCCTCCAGGACCGTGCCCTCGACTGTCTTCCCTCCACACGGTCTCCCGTGGCGTCTGTCTTGCGGACACCCAGGCCCTTCTCGTCTACACCAGTCCCGCATTTCCAGTCCCTTCCTTGGGCATGCCACACGCCGCAAGTCTGAGGCTGGGACGACCCGGCTCTCCCACAAGCCCTCCTCCCGAGGTCCCTCTCCTCCTGCCCCCGGCAGGCAGCAGCCCTCGGTTTCTGCCTGTCCTTTGACACGTGCCCCATACCCAGTCCCTCTGTGTCCCGCCTCCGAGCTGGGTCCACGCTGATGGCCTCACACCGGGAAACATGCAGCGGCAACAACGAACGGTTACTTGCCCGCGCACTGTGCGCTCAGCCCTTGTGAAGCAGTGTCTTTGCAGACACCTGGCCAGGTGTGCTGCTGTTCCCTCCCTTTCACTGAGGAGGAAGCTGAGCCAGGGAGGTAAAGGAACATGCGACTGTCACCCAGCCTTAAAAGGCAGAGCTGAGATTCAAGCCCCAAAACGTTCCGATTGATCCCCTAGCCAGCTCTTTCTCTTCCGGGTCGTGCTGCATCCTCTGGGTCGTGAACCTGCTCAAAAAACCTTGCCGGCTTGTGCGGGAAAGACCAGGTCTTAGCCTGGCACTCGAAGTCCCCCACCCTCGGCAGCCTGACCCTGACCCTGACCCTGACCCTCACCCAGCTGTTTTGTTTCCTCTCTTGCTGTCGGCCATTCCCAAGTGCAGTCCAACCGAAGCCCTGTCCCGCAGAATCCTGCCACTGTGCCTTGCTCGAGCTGTTCCCTTTCCATCCGTCATGGCCAAAGCCAGGCCCCGGGAGGGAGCCCTTCGCACGAGGCTCCCTGTACTGCCCGCGGCCCACCCTGGCCCACGCCACTGCCTCCCGTGGCCTGAGGGCGCTGGCTTTCACACCCCCGCCCCCCCCCCCAAGCAGCACCTGGCCAGGGGCTTTGCCTGTCGCTGGCCCTCAGTCACTCAGTCACCATCTGAGCAAGGGGAAGAAAGAACAAATAAGCAGTTGCCAGGGAAGAATAACTGTCCAGTGTTCAGAAGGCACCTTGCGAGTCTGGGGCCAGTGCTTTGCATTCACACTCACACACACGCACACACTCCCATTACCTGGTTTTTCTTTTTTTTTTTTTTTTATCAGACCTTGGATCTCACGTCCTTTGTAAATCTCCACGCAGTCCAACATGACAAGGAGGGATCTCTGTCTCGGGGGCGGGGGAGGAACGTGTGTGATGTCTGTGGGATTCGAGGGGCTGGATCCAGAAAACGATCTTCGGCTGCATCGTGAGACAGCAGAGGCCCAGAACCCCCGGGTCGTAATTCTAGCGCCCTGTCCCTGGCAGGCTGGACGACGAAATCGCTCAGAAGAACAACGCCCTGAAGAAGATCCGGGAGCTGGAGGGCCACATCTCAGACCTGCAGGAGGACCTGGACTCGGAACGGGCCGCGAGGAACAAGGCCGAGAAGCAGAAGCGAGACCTGGGGGAGGAGCTGGAGGCGCTGAAGACGGAGCTGGAGGACACGCTGGACAGCACGGCCACCCAGCAGGAGCTCCGGTGAGGGGGCCCCGCCGTGCCACACTGCCGCGATGGCGGGTGTGGGGGGGTGCGGGGAGAACCCTGACTCACAGGGTTCCTCGGGCCCTACGTGTGCCGTCCTGACTGCAGTTTGCTGTGAGTGACGTAAGCGTGACTAATTTTCATCTTACTAGTTCAGATCGCGATAGTGGGACGTAATCAGAGAACAATTGGAAAACTGTAGAAAAGTACGCACCCAAACCTGCCTTTAGTTTCCCCTTCCTGGCTTTTCCTGTGTGTGTAGGCGAATCTCCAGGCTCTAGTCAAATGTGTGTGCTTATGTTTTGTGTTAAATTTTTAAATAACATTATCAGATTGGTCTTCGATTTAAGATTGACTGCAGGTGATCAGACAACAAAACATCATGTCTCCTGCCAGATAAGGAATGCCGGCTTAGGGAAACCAGGTCATTTACTCATTCGACAAACATACACGCGTACTTTGAGAACGTCCCGTGTCAGGTGCTGCGCTGACGTTCAGATTTGCCTCCCACACGCCGGGCTCCGGGCTGCAGCGCTTGCCTGTGCCGGGAGGCCAGCACAGCCCCCCCCCGCCCCACCTGGCCAGCGACGCGGCAAAGCCCAGTGCGGAGGCTGAAAGCAGGGGCTCAGAGTCAGGCTGTTTGCGTTCAGATCCTGGCCCTGCCACACTGTGCAAGCCGCTTACCCTCTCTGAGCCTTCGTTTCCTCACCTGTACAATGGAGACGATGAGATTCCTGCCTCGTAGGGTCGCTCGGAAGAGATTACATGAGATGATGTGTATGGAGAACTTAGGTCGGGCCTGGCATACAGTACATGCTCAATCAACAAGAGCTAATAATATTTCAGAAACATTTTGCAATTCATTTTGTAATTCTCGCAACAGTATAATTTTACATATTGGTTTGTCCACCCCCAGAGAGCCGAGGCAGGTAACACTGATTCTACAGCTGAGGAACTGGCAGGTCCAGAGAGGTTAGGCGACCCACCCGGGGTCACACGTCCAGGGAGCGGTGGTGGTGGAGACAGCAGCTCTGGGTCCCTCGCACGGCACCGTCCGCGGTGACTCCGTCTCCCCACAGCCCCCACCCACTGTGCCCTTCTGTCCAGGGCCAAGAGGGAGCAAGAGGTGACGGTGCTGAAGAAGGCCCTGGACGAGGAGACGCGGTCGCACGAGGCCCAGGTCCAGGAGATGAGGCAGAAGCACACGCAGGCCGTGGAGGAGCTCACCGAGCAGCTCGAGCAGTTCAAGAGGGTGAGTCGCGATGCTCTCTGGAGCGTGACAGCGCGCAGAGGAGCAGCGTGTGAGCAGCCGCAGAGAGCCCCCCGTCAGGGTCTGGACTAGGACGTGTAGCACGCCGTCCAGGATGCTGGTGGTCACGCCGGCCCGCGTTCAGGGGCTCCGTGTGCGTGGTCAGTCAGTCTTCACAACCACGTTCGGTTCAGCCCGTTTTGCACCGAAGAAACGGAGCTCTGGAGTGCGCAGAGGGGAAGAGAGGTACCCAGCGTCCCATGCAGCTCGTGACGGGGCCGCGGCCTGAACCCAAGCAGTCTGGCGGTGGGCCCCCTCTGGGCCTCTCCAGGGGAGTCCGCAGAACACTGCCCCCCACAGGTAGGCGACGCGGTAGCACGGCGTCTGGAAGGGCCGACGTCAGGAATGTCACACCCCCCTTCCTCCCTCCGAGGACGGCTGTCCTCATCGGGCTGCGGTGGCCGAACAGGCCTGGCGTGGTCTGAGACGGCTGGACCCAGTCTTCTGTCCCCCACGGCTGGCTATTGGGGTGTCTGGGACTGGGGGCTGGCAAGCGGTGCGTCTTACAGGGCCTTTCTCTGCCTATGGAGAATTTCCTTGCGTTGAAGTCCCAGGGGTGAATTTTAGCGTGTGACATCCTGCCACACTGCTTCCCCGACATCTGAATCGTATCGCCCTCAGTGCTGCGGCTCCCCCCACACCCCTGCATTTTTCTAGGTACCCCACAAACTAGACGCATTGTAGAGTAGGGCCCCCAAAAACGTGACTGACCGTGCTCAAGCCAGGTGGTCATCAGACGGGAGCAGGGGCTGGGAGCCAGGCCGCTCTGCTGCTGACGGTGACGCGGGCGGCGGTGCGCAGGGCCGTCTGTGTTTTCACGCTAACGGCTCTGTGTGGACCTGAAACCCAGGCCCCTTCATCTCGTTGCGGAAACTTTTGTCATCCCTACCGTCTCCCTCACACGCGTGGACTTGCCACTGTTCTGGCCTAAAGGTTTGGGGAGCCCAGGTCCCCTGAGGCTTCCCTTGCTTATCAACTGGCGCCATTGTCCCTAAGAGGCGCCTTGTCCCTATGTTAAGTCCCAACAGCGCAGTCACACCTGGGGCAGACGACCGGCTTCTGCGGCTGCCTGGACACCGCGGGGCCTTCCCAGGGGCTTTGGGGGGGCCGAGTGCTGTTCCCTCTGCCCGGGGGACCCACACACCTCTCTCGCCTCTGTTCTCCCCCTACGGCCCTGGGAGAAGCCCCTTCGTCTCTCCTGCTTTCGCCCCAAACACCTTTTATCTTAGGGAAACTCAGTGCCCGCAGGAGCCCGTTCGATGAAATGACTTTCTCTGAACCATCACACGAGCGTCAGTGTGTGACGGACGATGACTGTGGTGGCGAGGGGGGCTGGCGGGGCCTGGGGCCAGGCGGGTTGTGACTTGGACCAGCTGCTACTTGTTGCCTTGAAGGAAGGCAAGACTCCTGTTTCTAGGTCTTTAGTTTTTTTGAAGGTCAGAATTATTGAGGTATATACAGTATGCAATAAAAAGCTCCACTTTTAAGCGTATAACCCAATGAATTTTGACAAATGTATGCATTTGTGTAGCCACCACCGCAATTGTGATACAGAACATTTGATTATTTAAAAGAGAAGCTGGGAGTCCAGAGTTTTAGGTGACATTCCTTTATTAAAATCTGGCAATTACTTTTCAAGAAGTAATGAAGGGTTGGACGGGACAGGGCAGCAGGTTGGGTGCTGCCCGTGGGATGCAGGTTTGCGACCTCCGAGCTTGAGGAGGAGTCCAAGGAGTCTTCCCGGTGGCTCTGCGCCCTCCCCTCCCCCCTCCACATCCCAGCCTGGGCAGCGCGCACAGGTCCCAGGTCCCGGGACCTACCTGGGGAGGGGAAGGGACGAGGACGGAGGCCGAGCTCTCCCGCCACGACCTGACGCCCTCCTTGCCCTCTGCTTCTTGGGACAGGCCAAGGCCAACCTCGACAAGAACAAGCAGACGCTGGAGAAGGAGAACGCAGACCTGGCGGGCGAGCTGCGGGGCCTGAGCCAGGCCAAGCAGGAGGTGGAGCACAAGAAGAAGAAGCTGGAGGCGCAGCTGCAGGAGCTGCAGTCCAAGTGCAGCGACGGGGAGCGGGCCCGGGCCGAGCTCAGCGACAAGGTCCACAAGCTGCAGGTGAGGCCGCCGCGGGGGTGGCCTGGTGGGGGGGGGGGGCACGTCTCTGCAAAGCCAGTCCTTTCTCTCGTTACGCTCCTCTGGGGACGGTCCCTCTGTCCATTTTATGATGTTTAAAAACCATCTGTTCGTCCAAGTATTCGCGGCGTCCGTGCCGTAGGCCGGGCGCCACGTCTAGTCTAGCAAAGGAGGAGCCAGACGCCGCCCAGGGAACTGCAGCCTGGCGGAGGGAGGGCCGTTCGTTACTAACCACACAGATGAGTGTGAAACGGGGCTGGACAGGGCTGCACACGCCGCAGTGAGTGTAAACGAGAGGGCCCGCCCCACGGAAGGCACTGGGAGAAGCTTCCCGAAGGAAGGACAGAGTCTGACAGATAAGCACCACTCTACCAAGCAGGGGGTCAGCACGTGCCCAGGCGTACATGGAAGTTAGATCACGCAGGGCCAGTGGCGCTAAATGCCAAGGAGAAACTGGTACAAAATGGGACTAGAGAGGCAGGTTGTGGCCAGGTGACGCAGAGCCTTCGAGTCCCTGTTATATGTACGCTGGTCTTTACGCTGAGTGCAAGGAAGCCACCGATGGGTTTTAAGCTGGGGAATGATGACACAGTTGTGTACTTTCGTCTTAATTAGGTTTGCACAGACGTCTGGCCTGACTGTGCATTCACGGGCTCAAAGGCCAGACTCCTGAATGGGTACTCCGTGCGCTCACGGCGCATCCTGAGAGCAGGGGAGGTACCAAGCGTGGCTCGTGCACACCCGGTGGAGCGCAGGGCTTCTGCCGTCCGCACGCCACGGCGTCCTGGACGCGTACAGTCGCGACCGTTTATGTCCTCCCTGTAAACGCGAGGACAGGCGGTAGGCCGGCAGCTCCTGCTCAGACACCGGGCCCGAGTAAAAGGCAGAGAAAGCAGTAGAGGGCTTTTCGCCTTTGGCGTCTGCATCTTTGGTTTTGGCCCTAAAAGTCAGAAAAAGGGTGAAGAGTAGAGATGGGGGAGGGACGGATGGTGGGGGCAGGGCCGCTCGGAAGTGAAGGTGCCGTCCGGTCCGAATCCTCTTCTCCAGCCTTGCGGGGCGAGTCCAGGGTATCTTGGTATCTGGAGACCTGCTGCCCCATCCATGCCGACCTTGGCAAGGATCAAGGATCCACATAGATTTCGCAGGTCCAGGGCCCAGTCCTCAGAGTCCGGGGCTCGAACAGCTTCTTAGAATTACGGATCCCAAGTTGTAGGTGATGCACTTCCCTGGGGGCCATGGAGTCACCGCAATCAGGCCCCCGAGCTCATGGGTACTTCTCAGTCGGTAGGTACCACGTGAGTAAACAGGGTTCCTCTGGCTTAAAGAGGACCCTGTTCTAGAAGTTGCAACTAACCAGTGTCTCTGCACCCGCAGAACGAAGTGGAGAGTGTCACGGGGCTGCTCAGCGAGGCGGAGGGCAAGGCCATCAAACTGGCCAAGGAAGTGGCCACCCTGGGGTCCCAGCTCCAGGACACGCAGGTGTGTATGCTGCCGCGTCACCCCGGGGGACTCAGGGTACTGCCTTCCTGGCGGCGGGTCCAAGGACTTCCACGTGTCCTTCTCATAGGAGCTGCTTCAAGAAGAAACCCGGCAGAAGCTGAACGTGTCCACCAAGCTGCGTCAGCTGGAGGACGAGAGGAACAGCCTGCAGGAACAGCTGGACGAGGAGATGGAGGCCAAGCAGAACCTGGAGCGCCACATCTCGACTCTGAACGTCCAGGTGCCGGCCGAGTGCCCTTGCTGCTCTGGGCCTGCGCCCGCCGGGTGGCTCAGGGGCGGACGCACTGTGCGAAGCCTGGGCACCATTTTGCTGGGCTTACTGGTTCCCCTTGCTGTTGAATTTCTTCAATGGGAAGAAGGCGGCGGCTTCTTAGGGTCTGGGGCCAGGGAGAGGGACTCTCCGCCCTCCTCCCACCTCACTCTGAATGCTGCCTCTTCAGCTCTCCGATTCCAAGAAGAAGCTGCAGGACTTCGCCAGCACGGTGGAGGCCCTGGAAGAGGGCAAGAAGAGGTCCCAGAAGGAACTCGAAGGCCTCACCCAGCAGTACGAAGAGAAGGCCGCTGCTTACGACAAACTGGAAAAGACCAAGAACAGGCTTCAGCAGGAGCTGGACGACCTGGTCGTCGATCTGGACAACCAGCGGCAACTGGTGTCCAACCTGGAAAAGAAGCAGAAGAAGTTCGATCAGGTGGGGAGGGGACCCTCCGTGGCTCGCAGACGTGGCCGGGGCCGTCGGGTCTGTGCCGGCATCCCACGCCTGCTTTGCTGGGGGCGACAGCAAGCTGGCCGGCTTTGGGTGACTGCGAAACAGAAGGGCTCCTAGGGCAGAGCGAGGACAGTGGCAGCCGTGGCAGCTGGGACGTTATTTCCAGGTGCTACCACAGGGCCATCTGCAGACCCAGTGAGGCCTTAGCTTCTGGCTCCGATAAGGAACGAGGTTTATTTATTTTATTCAGTCGGTATTTGAGTGGCTACTGGATAGTCCAGGTAATTCAGTTTCTACCTTTTAAATATCACTGTCCCATAATATTTCATTACAAAGAATTGCAAGCACATAGCAAAGCTGAAAGGATCGCTCAGTGAACACCTGTGTATCTACCACCTGGGTTCGCTCGTTAACATCTTGCCATACTCATTCCATCACGTGTTTGCTCAGAAGGACCAATCGTATCTGTCGTTCGTACGTTATCAGATGCATTTCAAAGCAAATGCTAGACACCTTCCCCCTCGATGCCTCAGCACTGCATGTATTAGAGAGATTTTTAAAGTATAATTTTGCTTCTGTTGAGGTAAAATTTGCAGACAATGAAATGCACAGGTCTTAAATGCACTCTCCCTGCGTTCTGATAAATGCATATGTACCCGTATGACCAAACTCCTAAATGCCGACTTTTAAGAGATGTCGTTCGGATCTAGAAAACATTGGTTTGCAAGTGACGGGCCCCCGAGTGCCCGGCTCCCGTACACATGCTGGCTCCTCCTTTTCCCGCCGGCTGTCCCTGCCTGGTGCTCTCAGCTGGTCCTCACTGCTTTTCATGGGCTGTTTTGTTGTCCGGGTTGAGGGCCTGAGGTCACTTTTATTATGTTCCTGTCACTCACAGTGTAGGGTTTTTGTGTTGACGGTGCTGTTTGGGAGCGCCTGTTAGTTACCTGTCTTTGCTGATGATGGAAGTCTAGTTTCGGGTGTGACGTGCTGTTCTCTCTGGACATGAGCTCACGTCAGTACGGAGTGCTCTTTGAACCGCTTTTCCAAGCAGAGTGTGTGCAGCTCCATCCACACACTCACCGTTTCCCAATGAGGCCATGAGAGAAGAAAAGAGTAAGTGGCCTCTGGCAGGATTAAACGTCACCTTGATCAGGTAGGGAGGGGACCCTCCATGGCGGTCTGCTCTAACCACCGAGGGTAGCGTTAGTGGCTGCAAAGCACAAGGATTCAGCAGACGCTGGCTCTGATGGAGAAGTCAGACAGCCAGCTTATTACAAACAGCTTCCATAGATTTCTCAATGACTCACACCTGCACCTGGACAAATGCAGCAGGACACATGGCTTTGCCATGAAGTGCAGCTGAACCTCAGGCGTGCCTAACGGCCACCTCTGGGTCTTCCGTTGTGTTGCAGCTGCTGGCCGAGGAGAAGACCATCTCTTCCAAGTATGCGGATGAAAGGGACAGAGCCGAGGCAGAAGCCAGGGAAAAGGAAACCAAAGCCTTGTCTCTGGCGCGGGCCCTCGAGGAGGCCTTGGAAGCCAAGGAGGAGCTGGAGAGGACCAACAAGATGCTCAAAGCCGAGATGGAGGATCTGGTTAGCTCCAAGGACGACGTAGGCAAGAACGTAAGTTGTTGTTTATCCAAGTCTTTGCTGGTCTGCATTTCACCAGCCACCCTCTCTGCTGCCGATCAGTCCGTGGGGCACTTGGCTCTGTGCCTCTTCTGTGTTAAGTGATAATCGGGAATCGAAGGCCGTCCCTTGGGCCGGTGCAAAGATGGAGCCTGGCTGGGAACAGCACGTGGGGGTGGGGTCTCGGTCAGGGGTTCCGAGAGGAAGGCGCTGGTCTCGACTCCTGGTCATGCGTCCTGCGGGTGGCAAAAGCCATCTCCCTGACCTCAGTGAGCTGCCTGTCGCTGTGGGTTGCCTGACCATCTTCATGACGTCAACCCTCGTGTAAAAGGTCCATGAGCTGGAGAAGTCCAAGCGGGCCCTGGAAACCCAGATGGAGGAGATGAAGACCCAGCTGGAGGAGCTGGAGGACGAGCTGCAGGCGACAGAAGACGCCAAGCTGCGGCTGGAGGTCAACATGCAGGCCCTCAGGGGCCAGTTCGAGCGCGACCTGCAGGCCCGGGATGAGCAGAACGAGGAGAAGAGGCGGCAGCTCCAGAGGCAGGTAGGCGGGGGCGGGGGAGGGGGCCGTTTCCTCCTGTCCACCACCGCTTCCTGGCTGCACGGAGACTTTTCTCACCTGCAACCTGGGGATGAGGAAACCCACCTTGCGGGTGGCTGCGCGCGCCGTGGGAGCTCAGCGAATGCTGGCTGAGGCGGGGAAGAGTGTCCGAGGGGCAGCCAGCCCAGCAGCAGCCTGTCTCTCCCCCGCTCAGCTCCACGAGTACGAGACGGAACTGGAGGACGAGCGCAAGCAGCGCGCCCTGGCGGCCGCAGCCAAGAAGAAGCTGGAAGGGGACCTGAAAGACCTGGAGCTGCAGGCGGACTCGGCCGTCAAGGGGAGGGAGGAGGCCATCAAGCAGCTGCGCAAGCTGCAGGTGGGTGCCCTCCCACGTGCGGGGGGTGGGGGCGAGGGGCCGGCTCCCCGGAGCAGCAGCAGCAGGCCTTCCCCGCCGCTGCTGCCCGTTCCCTGCCCTGGGTCCGGCTCTGTTACCAGGCTTTTGGCCAAAGCCCTCAGCTCACAGAACTGGTTCTTAGCACCTCCAAGAGGGGACCCCCCAAACAGCCACCCAAGGCTGCGGGCAACGCCCCTGCGACAGGGACTTCTCTGTGGTTAGTTGTGGAGCAGCCTAGGGCTGGGCATGGTTGTGAGCTTGTCCTTCCTGTCGTCTCATGCAGGCTCAGATGAAGGATTTCCAGAGAGAGCTGGAAGACTCCCGCGCCTCCAGAGACGAGATCTTTGCCACGGCCAAAGAGAATGAGAAGAAAGCCAAGAGCTTAGAAGCTGACCTCATGCAGCTGCAGGAGGTCAGGCCGCCTCCCCGCTGCGCACGCTTTCCCGGCCTCGGCCAGCCTTCCACGTGGCTGGCCCCTGTAGTTAGGGCCCGGGGAGACATGCGGCCTTCCCCTCCGACGTACCTGCAGGGCCTCTGAGCTCAGAGGACGTGCAGCCCTTTACGAGGGTGGCTGTAGGCTGCTGGGGGCCTGGTGCCAGGAGCAGGGTGGCTTTGCAGTGGGGTCCAGCCCTTTCCTTCCTCCCTACCCCTCACCATCCAGGATCTAGCCGCGGCTGAGAGGGCTCGCAAACAGGCAGACCTGGAGAAGGAGGAACTGGCCGAGGAGCTGGCCAGCACTGTGTCCGGAAGGTATGGAGCCACATGGCAGGAAAAGGGGGTGCCAGACTCATGAGGATGGAGAGCCAGCTCATGGGAGCGCCTCTAGAGCCCCCCATGTTAAAGCTGAAAATGAGAGAATGCTCACCTGAGCTCGTGACAGGGGTCTCAGGGGTTTTAAACCCTATTTGGGAGTGTGGCTACTTTCATTGATTCTGAAGGAACAGCATGGTGGGGGCGTCAGGGAGGAGATGAGGGCTGGTCCTGGCCCCTCACTTCCCAGCTGTGTGCCTTTGGGCAAGTCTCTGAGCCTCTCTGAGCCTGGCCTCCTCAGCTATGAGTGAGGGCAACTCCAAGGCTTGCTGCTCCGAGGAGAGGGCATTCCCAAGCCGGGAGGCCGGCAGCCCCAGACACGGCTGTGTGTCCCTAGGAACACGCTGCAGGACGAGAAGCGCCGCCTGGAGGCCCGCATCGCACAGCTGGAGGAGGAGCTGGAGGAGGAGCAGGGCAACATGGAGGCCATGAGTGACCGCGTCCGGAAGGCCACGCAGCAGGTGGGGCTGGAGCCGGGCGGGGCCGCGAGCCTGTGGGATCCACCCCGTAGCAGACAGGCTCTAGTCCAAGCGCCCCACACTGGGTCCGGGTCTGGGAGCACGGGGATGCCGCCCGGAAGAGCGGCCCCGTGAGCTCACCCTTGATGCAAGACCAGGAGGGAGCTGGTGGCTGGAGAGGGAGGACACCCGGGTGCAGACAGGAGGCCAGAGACCGTGGGAGAAGTCGGTCTGGGCGTGCCCCGCACCCCCACTTATCCCCCCGCCCCCCGGTGTCCCTGCCATTGCCTCACCGACGTCCCACTCACTCCCCAGGCCGAGCAGCTCAGCAACGAGCTGGCCACGGAGCGCAGCGCGGCTCAGAAGAACGAGAGTGCCCGGCAGCAGCTCGAGCGCCAGAACAAGGAGCTCCGGAGCAAGCTGCAGGAGATGGAGGGCGCCGTCAAGTCCAAGTTCAAGTCCACCATCGCCGCCCTGGAGGCCAAGGTCGCACAGCTGGAGGAGCAGGTGGAGCAGGAGGCCAGGTAGGGCGGGACCAGGGCCTGGAGGACAGCCGGCCTGGCCCCGGGCGTCGGCGCTGGCTGGGCAGTGAGTCACGGCGCCCGCGCTGCGGCTGTGCCGGGAGAACGGAGGACGCAGGGCAGGGCCGGGCCTGGCAAAGCAGCTGCTCTCAGGAGGCTGTTCCTACCCTGTGTTTGCTGGATGTCATGGTAACGGGTACACAGAAAGTCCCGAATCAACTCATTCAGCACAAAATGTGGGAAGACTGGGCTGCGAGTTCACAGCGTGAGGCTTCCGACCGATTCTGCTGTGTTTGGTGGTGGCTTCACTGATCACGGATGCAGAGCCCCATCCAGCGTGGGCGACTCAGTGGCTTTTAGTACAGTTGCAGACAGGGCCACCCGCCCCGGTCAACCGCAGGGCAGCAGCTCAGGAGGAAACCTTGTGCCCCTGGGCCATCCCCCGACCCGCCACCCCTCATGTACCTGGTCTCCGGGTCTAGTCCGGCCGGTTCATGCACGAGGAAGCACAAGGCGAGGCCTGTGACCGGCCTGTCCCACTGAGCACGATTTCGGGGTTCACCCACATTAGAGCAGGTATCGGGCTGCTTCCCTTTCGTGGCCGAATCCGACTGCGCTACGTGTCGGGATGAGCCCTGAGTGGGGGCTGGGAAGAGGGCCCGCCACGGGCCAGGTGCCGCGGGGACACACACAGCAACTGCAAAGGAACCCCCCCCTCTGCGCAGAGAGAAGCAAGCGGCCGCCAAGTCGCTGAAGCAGAAGGACAAGAAGCTGAAGGAGGCGCTGCTGCAGGTGGAGGACGAGCGCAAGGCCGCCGAGCAGTACAAGGAGCAGGTGCGCGGCGCCGCGGGCCCTGGCCGCCCGGAGGCCACCTCAGGGCCCCCCGGCCTGACCCCTGACCCCGGCCTCCCCCCTGACAGGCAGAGAAAGGCAACGCAAAGGTCAAGCAACTCAAACGGCAGCTGGAGGAGGCCGAGGAGGAGTCCCAGCGCATCAACGCCAACCGCAGGAAGCTGCAGCGGGAGCTGGACGAGGCCACGGAGAGCAACGAGGCCATGGGCCGCGAGGTGACCGCGCTCAAGAGCAAGCTCAGGTGAGGGGGCCGCCTGCCCCAGGGCCCCGGCGCCTCTCCGGGCCTGTCCTGCTCCCGGGCCTCTTCCTGCCTCGCTCTCCACCCGCTTTCTCTAAGCCAGGTCTCAGCGCTGTTGTCGTTCGGGGCTAGATGGTTGTTTTTACCCCAGCAACCGGCCTGGGCCCTGCGGGGCGTCGAGCGGCACCACTGGCCTCCCCCCGCATCCGCACCAGGCGGGCGGGCACCGCCCTGCCCCTCGGGCTCCTGCCCGCTGGTCCCCTGGAGGTTTCGCCCCCAGCACCTTCGTTCTCACACACTCCTCCAGCCTCGAGTCCTTGACCTTCTCTCCTCTGGGATTCTGCCACTCCCCAGGCCGCGACCACCTCATGTGACCACCGAGCACCGCATCCTGCCCCCTTCCTGTCTCACCCCCTCCCCGAGCCCCCGCCCAGTGGTCGCCGTCAGCCTTCCTCACCTCCTCAACACTGGGACCCCCTCTTCCTTGTTGTCCTCACTTGGTTCAAACAGCCCACGTGAAACCCAACTTCCCACCTGCTGCGGCTCAAAATGGCGTGAGACAAGCCAACACCCGAGCCGCCACTTCCTGCGGGAAGTTCTGGGCTGCCCGCACTGAGGGGCCCTCAGGCTCCCACTCTAAGACACCTGCTCCCCACTGCCCCCTGACGGACACGCCCTGCCCCTCCTCCCCACAGCTGACGACTTCCTACTTAACCAAAAAACAGAAACTCATGAATCGAAAGCAGGCTCCATTGCCCCACCGACCTCCCAACATCTGCGCCCATTTCCTCTCTTTGCCCCCCATTCCTGACCGGCTAAGACCACCCCCTCCGCTGGGCCTGTCCCTGTTTACTCAAGGACCTTGCTCCAGAAATCTTTCCTGTCTCCTCTGCAGCTTTCTCCCTCACGGAGTCATTGCACCAGCTGAAAAACCTCAGCCCCACCCCCCTGCAGCCCCTGACCACAAACTAGTGCAGTGGGCAGCCGGGGCCTGGCCGGCACCACTGCGGGCTACAGCCCGTCCCTCCTCCCTGGGCCCCCCGGACGCCAGCCTCACCCGAGTCCCCCCCACCTTTCTGGCTTCCTTCTCCGTCCCCTCTGCCAGCCCCTCACCCCCAAGCCTGCATGCCGTGGCCCTGCCCACTCCTCCCTCGGTGATCTCAGCCAGCCTTGTGGCTTTAAACTTCCATTGACAGCTGGTGACTTCCTGCTTTCTTCCTGAACTCCAGACCCTGCTCGATACCTAACAGGCAGCTCACACCCAGCCTGAGCCCTGATCGAACCCCTTCACCCCCTAAACCTCTCCTAGTCCTCCCCAGCTCAGCACGTGGAACAATAAAGTTGCCAGTAACCCAGCCGTTCTCTAGCTTTCTCGCTCCTTTCTCTGCTACCTCCAGTCTGTCGGAAAATCTGGTCACTTCTCTTAAAGATACTGTGCGTCCAGCCTCTAAGCACTTCTCGCCACCCTGGTTCAAGCCACCCTCCCCTCCCGTCTGGACAGCTTTCACCGGCTCCCCGTGGGCCTCCCGGCTCCGTCTGCTCTCGACACAGCAGACAGCGGGGGTCCTGTTTAAATGGAGTTGGGTCACATCCCTCCTTTGCTCGGAACCCGCCAATGGCTTCCTCCTCACTCAGGGCCAAAGCAACGTCTTTACAGTGGTTGGTTGCACTAGGCCCTTCGCGATCTCTGCGTACGGCCTCAGGGCCTTGGCACTGGCTGTACCTACCCTCTGCCGGGATGCTCTCCCCCAGCCCTCCGCATAGCTGACCCCCGCCTCTTTCCTCCAGATGTCCACTCATCTGTTACCTTGTCTAAAATTTCCAGCCTCACGCCCTACAGTTCTCTTGCCCACCTGTCACCACGTAACCTGCTGCTCAGTGATTTACCTCGCAACCTGCCTTCGCTCTTGGCTGCAAGCCCACGAGCGGAGGTCTCGTCCTGTTATTTCACCACCAGCGTCTGGGGCTGTGCGGGGTGCCGAGTAAACCTTCGGCCATCGAGTCAGAGTTGTGTTTCTCCAGCCTCTTTCTCAACCAACTCTGCCATTCTGCCTTAGCTTCTTACTACCTGTGCTATTGCTGACTCGACTTTTTAAAAACTTAACTGTGTTAAGTACTACTCCTGTAATAGTTAAACCAGCATCACCTGCATCAGTAGGTCGCAACGAGATTAAATACAGTGAAAAGAAAACTATGTTCTAGCTATTGTGACCACAAATTACACCTTAGGCCTGGTGGCCTACTTCTCAGTTTAAAAGGCAGTGACAAACACAGTAGCACCAACCAGACTTTCTCTGACAATCATGACAACCGTAACCTGACAGTGCCATGCCCGAGCCCAAAACCACCTGGCATGTGGACTCGACTTTGAGAACCAGTGCATCGGGGTGGGGGGGGTGGCTGGTTTAGGGTACCAGGATTCGAGGAGCCCCCAGTCCTTGCATGCTGAGAGGCCTGTGGGCCCAAGATGGCACTGAATCCAGACCTGACCTCTCGGGTCCAGCAAGGCGTGGGAGCGACCCCCAGAGCTGACTGCCATGGCAGAGCTGCCGTCTCCACAAAGACCCCCAGAGCGCTCCCTGCTGGTGACACTGCCCCTTCTCAGCGGCGGGGCTGTGCGGGCGGGGCGGTCTGCACCCCAGCTCCCACCCCACTGCTGTCACTGCCCCCTGTTCTTGGGGTATGCGGAGCATCCCGTGGGCTCCGCCCCAGACAGCCGACTCACGTAGGCCGTACGGGCCGGCAGGGAACAGACCGTGCTCAGCCCTCACGCGGACACACACATGACGCAGGCTGAGGACGGGCACGCCTCTCCTGCCCTCTGAGTCTCCTGGGTGCACAGGCACCCAACACCGAGCACTGGAGTCCCAAGCGGGGCTGGCAGGCCTCGCCAGCTCCTCGGAGAACAAGGAAGTGCAAAGCAGGTTTCAGTTTCATGAACCCTGACACAGGCCCTCCTTAGAGCCCGACCGGTGTCCCTATGGGAGCCGCACTGCCGGTTCTGTCCAAGAGGGGCTGCCGGAGGCGTCCACCTCCCCCTTCTTGCTGTAGGCACACAAGGCAGTGGCCCCGCGTGAGGATAAAGTGAGACCTGCAACGGGCTCTCCGCCCGGGACTCTCCGGTTCCGCCCCACGTGGTCCTTGAACCAGCTCGGCCTAACGCCTTGACTCCCTGCACAGGGCCGCACGACGGGACGAAGCCGCCCGCGGTCCTACATGAAGCTCAGAAGGACATTTGCTTTTTGACCTAAAAGAACATCTTGTCCTTTCCTGGCCCGGCCTCTCCAGGGGCTCTGGCCTTCAGGGGCTTTGCTGGAAGGTTGACTCAAAGAGCCCGTAACTGTTTAATCGAGGCGAATGCCTTTGAAGGACGCCAAAGGCCGGCAGTGGGCTCGCTCCCGGGGCGACGGTAACCGCCGGGGACTCTCTCTGTTGCAGGGGCCCCCTCCCCCAGGACACTCCGCAGTGACTCACCAGGTATCATGCCTGCGGCCTCGCGGCTCGTGCGTGCCACACAGTTTCCACGCCCTCCCCGCCCCTTGCTGGCCCCTGGCACGGTGTCTTCAGGTTCAGCAGCTAAAGCCTTGCACGTCTTAGTTCAACGAGACGCCCCACGTCTGACCCGTTTTCCTCTCCGCTTCCGCTCTGGCATGACATGGCACCCAGAGTGTCCTTGTCACCGCGTGTTGCGAGTTCAGAGGCACATGTCACTTGGGCTGCTCTTACCTGCGTACCAGGGGCCCCTCTCCCACGGCTAGGACACTCCGCTGCGCTGTCCTCGCTCACCTGGCTGCGACGCCCCGTGAGCGACTGTGACGGCTCCAGGCTGGTGCCTCCCTGCAGAGCGGGCCAGGCTGGTCCAGGCCACTCATCGGGATTAACAAGCACAGGCTCGTGGTACCGCAGCCCAGGAGCTTGTCCCCCACGGTCGGGCATTCACAAATTTGTCACCCCCGCCCCCAAATAAGCTCTCACCGCAACGCCTCACAGTGCCGGGCCGTGTGGGGTTTCGGCAAGGCCTGGCTGCCAGCTGCATTTTCACGAGGGTAGACGCTGGCCACCATGCAGAGCCAAGCACAGTCCGGCAGAGCCTTTTCCAGAAGCCTCACGGGCACGTATTATGGACGGGGGATGGCCACCCAGGACACCAGGAAGCGCACAGGCCCTTCCCAAGACAGTGAACAGGTCTCAGCTCCTGGGATTCTAGCAGCTTCTTCCCCAGGGAAATTAGGCAGCTAGGGCCTGGTTTCTCTTCCTCCTCCTCGAGAGGCCAGGCAAGCCCTGGCTTCCAGCCTCCCCTGCCAGCTGTCTAGGGTCACGGATCGGCTGAATGCTAGGGCTGGCTGGAGTGCGGGACCCGCTGGAGCCTTGGATAAGTTTTCTGAATACACCAATAGAATCCAATTGTCTGGGACCAGACCCTTTAAGAAAATATTTAGCGGGTCCCTTGCTTCTAGTGTCAACCTTTGCCTAGGATTTGAAACCAGCTTGAGAGACACCTGAGCCGGAACAGGCTTGCGGGACTGCAGCCTACACAGGGACTCACGGTGACCGGGGCACAGTTTCCTCCTTGGGTCGAGGGAGCACAACTGGCAACCACGCTGTTCTAGCCAGGACATAGGGCCCCCGGGAGCCTGGGGGTGTCGGGGAGGCCCTGCTTCCTGGCCCCAGGCCGCCCGACTTGGAACCTGGAGGGCAGGAGAGATGCCTGGACTGCCGCTGCCCTGTCCTCTGGGGCCTGCTCTGACCCAAACTCCTGGAAAACGCAGCATCGAAGAAAAAGACATTTGACGTCACCGCTAGGGCAGAGCGACAGAAAGTTCGTGCTGGGGGGCGGGAGGCCCAGAGGCTTTCCTGCCAGTCACGCTGGCCGTGGGTGGCTGCACCTTTATTCCTGAGCCTTCCCTAGGGAACACTGCTGTGCCTAGAGGGTTTTCCCAGCCGGTTTCTCCCACCCCCGGCCCGGTCCTGTGGGGTTCCCCTTCCCAGCCCTCAGGACCCTCTGGGCCCTGCCTCCGCCTCCAGTCTTACCTGTCCAAGCTGACCTTCTGACTAAAGCACCCTCCTGGCTTTTCTGTCCGGCCTTTATGTGGCGAAGTAGGTAATTTTTCTTACAAAAAGTCTGCTTGCTTAGACATCCTAAAAGAAGTTAAGACCTGACCTTGGAATCAGGTCAAACAGGACCAGGTGGCCAGACCTCAACACGATTATGTGCTGTGGTCACTGACCAGGGGTGAACGTTTCTCCCGAGCCGTGGAGGTTAAGTGCAGGTGCATCTAACTCCTCCACCTGCCCTGCCTCCTACTCAAAGCCTGAAGGGCCACCCGAAGGTGGCTCAGGTGGTGGCAATGCAGGGCGACGGGAGCCGTAAGGACAGAAAGGGGTGTCCTACCAGCTAGAGCTGAACCATGCCTTGGAGTAACAGTCCAACAGACGTTCCCTGAGCCCCCACCATAAGCCACGCTCGGCGGCTGCCATGGTGAGCAGAACGCGGACGAGACCTCCGTCCTGGGGGAATCGGCCCCAGGCGTCTGCTCCAGCGGCGGCGGCGGCGGGCACCGCACGGCCCTCCACCAGAATGCACCCGGCGCCCGCACCGCCCTGCTTCCCTCTCAGGCTGCCCTCGGCGCTCCTTTCCGCATCCTTCCCACTGTCTGCCTCGAGCCCCTCCTCCCTTCCGGAGGCGAGGGGCAGGACGAGAAGTGGTGTTTTCCTTTCCTAGCCGCCCCTCAGGGCTACGGATAAACCCACGGGACAGGGGCGCCGCAGATCAGAACCCCGAGGGCCGTGAAGTGACGACCAGGCCAGACAGTGTTAACACAGAGTCCGGCCTCCCCCGTCCCAGCTGCCGGGTGGAACCACCCCTGGGACTGGCTGGCATGTGCCGTCTTCAGCCCCGACCCCTGTGCCTCATTTGAGTTGGTGATTTCTGCCCCTTCTAAAAAGTCTCTTCCAACCTTGGCGATTTCTGTCCTAAGAAAACATGTGCTTTCTTCAAACCTGCAGGCGAGGAAACGAGACCTCCTTCGTCCCCTCTCGAAGGTCTGGAGGACGCAGGGTCATCGAAAACGCGGACGGTTCTGATGAGGAAATGGACGCTCGCGACGCGGACTTCAACGGAACCAAGGCCAGTGAATAGACAGACGCCTTGCTGAAAACAGAACACCGTCGAGACCCGTTTTCAAATTCCGAACATCACAGACACCCCTCACGATGAACGTCGGATGCCGCCCTGGGCCCAGGGTGTCAAAGTTCTGAATGACGAACCCAGTGAGAAAAACCAGCAGCCGACACAGACACACCCACTCCCCCTCTGCCCCGTGAATCGTGCAGAGAGTTTGAGTTTTTAGAAAAATATATCCACGGTAACTTAATCACTGGCAACTTGGTTTACATAAAATGGGGAGAAAGTCACCCAAACGGGTGCCACTGCCCTCCCAAGCCGTGCCCTAGCCTGTGTGCCTTCCAGGGTCGTGGGTCGGTCCTTGTTTGAGAACTCCCCCCCTCCCCGTCCCGGTTGCCACGCCTCAGACGCACACAGTTCACGGAGACCCAGTGCCTTGTCAGTCACCTGAATCCAAAGGAGACACTGCTCGAGCGGGTAAGAGCAGGAACGCCACACCGTCTTACGTGCACCCCGACTGTACTCGAGGACACTCTCACTAATAAAAGGTTATAAATCACTAGAACGAAGTCGGCTTTTCTGTCTTCTAGAGCAAAAGAATGGGGGACGTTCTCGTTGGATCCTTACAACGACCCTGTGAAGTCGGGGTTAGTTCATGAATAGGGAAACTGAGGCCTGGGGAGGTGAAATAAATTAACTGCCCAAGCTCCCGCCTGGCAAGAACAGAGATGTGGAGTGAGTCTGTGGGAGGGGCTTGTCCCACCAGGGGCTGGGCAGTCCGAGGCTCAAGGAGGAAGCATGTGACCCAAAGAACAGCCTTACCAGTCAAAACCAGTATGTACACAATGTGAAGAGTATAAGATTTCCTTGAATTTTTAAGTCAAAACAGACAACTGTGCCTGGCTGGGGTTGACGAACTTTTTCTGCAAAGGCCGGAGTAAATATTTCAGTTTACGCCTGGTCCCTGTCACAGCTTCATCTTTTATTTTCCCTAAACCACCCTTTACAAATGGAAAAGCCATTCTTCACACGAGGGCCACGCTAAACCAGGCCGTGGCCCTTACCCACCTCGGCTCGAGTGTTCTAGACAGCTTCCTTGGCACATACGATTCCATAAGCCAACTCTGGGCTCATACAGATTTGAAAGGAGGAAACATGGCCACTGAGAAGACTCAGCTGAATGGCCAAACGCTAACAGACCCTGAATCACACACAAACGTGTCGCAAACGCAGTTCTAAGGAGCTGAATTAAAGGGAAATATTTAAAATGTTTTTTTTTTTCCCCACATATCCTTGGTTAAAAAAAAGTCTTCCACCACCGTATGTGCAAATGCAGAACCACAAACAAAGCAGCATTTACTGACCACCACCACGAACTAGGTGAAAAGTAGTTTCTTTTGGTTTTATTGTTCTTTTAAAAAAGTAAAAGTACATCTTTCACCGACCTGGGTTAGAATGTTGGTAGGGTAACGAACTGAGCGCTGAAGTTCGATTCTCTGTTGAATTTCAATAACACTTGAAAAAGTCTATTTTCAAATCAAGGCTATTTCGCTGTTCTTTTGGAAAAAGAACTTAGTAACAAAAGGAAGGTCGTTAAGCTGCACACACACATGCTCCTGAATTTGTGTTCTCTTCACACGTGACGGAAAGCGTGAGGCAGCAGTTCGCACAAGCAGAGGTACATACAGACGCCGTCGCGTGGGAAACCTCCTTCCTGTCTGCTGCTGCTGACAAGGAGGCTCCCGACCACCCCGGTGGTGTGACGGTGTGATCTTATTTGAAGGTCACCCTGATTATGTCCTTCTGGCCTTGAATGAAGTCCTATTCTTAAAAGCTGCGTTTTAAGAGGCCATCCCAGTGACCCTCGGGGTCCTGGAGCGGACGGAGGTCCCCGCCCCCACACGCCAGGGGTGGAGACTGAGGACGACTAACGGTTGGGTCAGATCTAAAGAGGACACAGACTTTCCACTGACCTGGTCCACACAGAACTTACTAAAACTCGAGCACACCTCTAAAAGCCTCCGCGAGAGGCAGGTTAAAAAGCGTGGGAGGCACACTACACCACAGTTGTCAGAGCAGGCTCGTGCCCACGTCACTCTTCGCCCCTCGACGTGCTCTCAGCGTGCTGACCCTGCTGCCGTGCTGTGCCGAGCGGGGCCGGGGTGGGCTTGGCGCGGCTCGCATCCCATTTGTGAGGCGTCTCTGGACAGTCACGCCACCTCTCAAGCCCAAGCAGGACCTGGGTCAGCCCGAGATGACAGGGTCGCCTCAGCAGCACACCTGAGCACCCTTCTCCAGGGGGGTCCGTTTGCAACACACTGATACGGAGGCTGGGGGTTATGAGACAACAGTTCACGGGGACCACAGGCGTCAGCCTCAGTCAATGGCTAGTGTGACTGTTCACTCGTAGTTCTCAGACTAACTTAAAAAAAAGGAAAAAAAAAAAAAAAACCTAGTGTAAAGAGAAGAAGACAGGTGACAGCTCTCACACAGACACCGGCAGCTTCGCTTCTGTGGACTTTCTAAAGCAACATCTTGACCACGCCCTGGGCTGACGGCAGCGATGGCGAGGACAGAGTGGGAGGCGGCTTCCCGAATTCCAGGCGTTTCCCCGACCTTCAGACAGAGCAAACCAAGTTAGGCGGCATGACAGCTGTTTCCGACTGACTAGCCTCAGGGCCCACCAGGTCATGGGGGTGAACAGTGTCGCGAGGCAGGCGCGGTCTCAGTGGGTCTCAACTTTCCCTCCTGTGAAACGAGGAAAAGGACAGGACACTGGCGTCGAGCTCTGACGTTCCCGAGGCCACACAAAGAGCCGGTCGCAGAAGACCCTCTGAAGTCACCCCTTCTAAAGGTCCGGGGGCTACGTGCATGCCGTGGAAAGCGATTCTTCATTTCCTGTCCTCTGTGCCACAGACCCACCAAATGTATGTGGCCTGGGTCCAGTAAGATGGTGGCACATCTTTTAAAAAATAGTCGGTTTTTGTTTTTTGACTGTTTTAGAAGCTGCCCTGATTTAATGAAGCCGTTAGAGACCAGAGTTGTGTTTTCCACTCTGGGACTGGTTTCAGGAACCGAGTCTGGCTGGAACCTAGTGCCAGTTTCCTGAAGGTTCTAAAGAGACTTTTTAAAAAAATCCTCTTCTGGGGGAAGCAGAGCAGTGTCTGAAGCTCAAGTCCCAAAAAAGCGATTTATACAGGACACTCCCACAGCGAGAGGGACCGGGCTGCAGGATCAGATAATAAACGGGAGCCTCTCCGGGGCCATCTGCCCAAACAGAAGACACCACCTAACTCTGCCTCTAGGGATGGGAGTGAAGGATCTGGTTCACTGACATAATCCTGCAACTTTTGAAAAATGGTCCTGGGTGGGGTAAGAGGCTCCCGCCTGGAGTGACGGCAGAAGGTACTGACCCTTTGTCTCCCGGAGGCACGCTGGTGCTGCCGGGCCGTCTGTCGCCGCCCTCTCTGCTCTTGCTCCCCCGTCCTGAGCCCAGGCCGCTTGTTCGGTTTGGGGACTGCTCATACACGAAGTTCCGGCAGGATGCGAGTTTGGACTCCAGCGCCTGCGGAGAAATATGCGTTCATCTCTCAAGCACTCTCATCTCTCACCGGAGCCTGTACGCAGACAAGAACCTAAAACAGTGGTTCTCCAAGTGCGCTGTGTGCCGGGAGTCCAAAGTTAGGCCCCAGCGGGATCCAAGGCACAGCCAGCCCTCAGACCCCTGGCCTGAGGGATTTAGCTGCTTCCTGGAGAATCACTAGCCCTGCCGATGATGATCGGACTCTGCTTGTGGGAAACATGAAATCATCTCGGGGGTCACTCCCTCTTGCTTACCTTGTGGAACACACACAGAGAGGCAGGAGGTTTAGATTAGAACTTGGCCTTGATGTAAACAGGCCCCAGGAAAACTGAGGGCACTGAGACACCCCCCCACCACCACCAGGCTTCTCTACACTGTGCGGAGTATTCAAACAGACTTGTTTGTATAACAAAAAGGCAACCAAAAGGCCAAAGTAAAAACATTGAGAATTGAGTAGCCAGCCTCTAGTAAGTTCCGGCTCTATTATTTTTTAAGCGCAAAAGAATCCTTCCCCTTAATAAAAAACCTGTAAAGTCAAGTTCCTTGCCCTAGCCTTTCAAGATTTTAACTCCCTGAGAAACAAAAAGAGAAGGTGACTTTCAAAGGTTTCTTAGTGTTCCGAAATTAAAACAGACAGACACCATCTAAATTTCCCAGCTTCTGAGGAAAATGGTACAGGGATCAAAGGGGTGACTTCGAGTCTGGGCTCTGGGTGTCTGTCAACACCGAGGCCCACAGAAGCATCAAGTCTAAGAGACACGACAAACCCAGAGCAACAGCTAAAATGCCGAGCCTGCGTTCGAGGGGAAGGAGCTGGCAAGGTCGCGCCTCACAAGCACTCTGGAGGCGGGCGAGGCGCCACGCTGGCCCGCCGGTCTTACCCCCACTTTCCGCAGCAGGTCTCCCACGATGCTGAGCGCTGATATCCGGGCCGCAGGTGTGAGGGGGGTCCCGCCCAATGAGTCCTCCAGACCTGGGGGGAGGCGGGGGAAGCACAGATAAGGCCGGCCTGCAGCCAAAGGCTGTGTCGGAGCATCTCCGACCGCGAGACGCCCAGGTGGGAGGGGGCTGACCCTTCTCTTTGCAGCCCTTTGATTCTGGACGTGCCCTGTTGCCTTCCATAGTTACAGGTCTCACAGAGTCCATTTGGTGACCAACCTTTCACAGCCTTACAATGACTATATTAAATATTTATTTTTACATGTTATTCTTTTACAACAAAACCAACACAAGCCCTCTTGAAATCCTAGGAATTCCATATAGTTAGTTAACATGAACATCAGAACATCATCCGGGCCCACCACGGCTGTAAGGGTGCGACCTTAGGGGACTGCGACCTTAGGGGGCCATCTCCCAGCAGGCCCTGGGGCAGCGGCACCAGCTTCACAGGGTGCTGGTTACAGATGCAGGATCTCAGGCCCCACCCCCACCTCTGGCTGAAGCCCTGGTGTTTTAACGAGGTGCCCAGCTGAGTCGGGTGCCTGTTAAAGTGGGGAAAACATCGCTCTAGAACTGGATTCTGGAAGTCGCACCAGTCTCTTCCCAGCAGGGGACAAGCTGGGTGACGAGATCCTCACTTCAGGGCCTCGGCGTCCCCATCCTTCACATGGGGACGGCACCTGCATCACTTGCGCCTCGGGCCTGTGGCGAGAACCCGGGAGGTCGCGGCACCTGCATCACTTGCGCCTCGGGCCTGTGGCGAGAACCCGGGAGGTCATGTACACTCGTGAGCCCCTCGGTGCAGTGACGGGCTATTGTTATTCGCCATTAAGCGGCCAGGTGAGAGTCTCGCAGTTTATCAGTTGGCAGAGGCGCCGAGGCAAACACTCTAGTTTCTTATTTTTCACTATGCGGCACAGATGACATTGACTCGAGATCTAGAGGGACATACTGCTGGGCCCACAAAATGTTTTTTAAACCTTTCTTTTGGTTACTGAGATTCTAAATGTGTGAAAGCTCACACTTTTACGCAGGGGACTTCTGGCTTTCGGTGAAGAAGGGCAGGGAGTCCCAGGTCCACGCTCCCCACGGCAGGAGCAGGGCCGGGGACGCCACTGACCCCGTGGGGGCCATCGCCCTCACGCTCCGCCCTGTGCGCGAGCACCGCAGCGTGCACCCCACCACCCAGCCTGGCCCAATGCCCACCTCGCCCGGGACGCACGCCGGGTCCTCACCCAGGAAAGCTCCGTGAGGCAAAGACAGTCCTCCCGATGCCCAGGCCCCTTACCGCGTCTGAACGTCCCCGGCGTGGCTGAGCTGCAGCTGGGTCCCCGGGGGGCCACGGGGGTAGACGGCACGGAGCCAGTGGCCTGCACAGCGGTGTCTGTCCTGCTGGCTTCCACCGGGCCGGGCAGCGGGGTCCTGGGTTTCTCCTGCTTCTGCTGCACAGCCAATTCCTGCCGCAAATCTGGGCAGGGAAAAGGGGTCGGATTAAGGCCTTGCTTTGGGGGGCGGGAGGGAGGTCAGTGCAGACACTTGCCAAGCAAAAGACACACCAGGGTGAGAAATTTCAGGAGGACACCTGAGCCAAGCGGAACCACAGGACCTTGCTAACAGGCTTGTAAAATGGGTTGTGTTTTTTTTTTGAGTAAAAACAAAAAAGTTTTTAAAAAAATTTTAACTATGGCAGTGATACACTAATGCAAAAATATGCTTTCCCAGCCCATCCCCAGATGCCCCTCATCACTCATAACCACTGTGACGCTGAGGTCGCTTCAAGCCTTTTTCTCTGCATTTTCTCACATATGAGTTGTACGTATGTACCTATCCATTAAGCACATAATATGAATAATCTTCAGTAAGAATAAATAGAAACATTCCGTCTACAACTCATCTCCCTTCCTCCAACAGGATGTCTTAACAATTGTTCTACAACTGCATTTATCTATACCTTGTTCATTTTAACACTTAACATTCCGCAAAATAAATCTATGACACTTCCTTACTGATGGGCACTTAGAAACAACTACCTTTTAAATTTAAGGGGTTTTTTTTCTTTTTAATGGCCCTTCTACTGGCCACATATTAGAAACTAAATGTTGTAAACAACTGGGACTTACAAAAAACACCTCTCATGCACCCAACTTGGATGATGCCCTAATGGCCTATTACGATTTGAAAGCTCTACCTCTGGACCTGCCGGCCTCCAAAGAGCACCTGCTGATGAGCTTTCCGCGTGCTGAGCCACATCTACTGCCTGCCGCCAAGTCACAAACATAATGGGCTAGTGGCAAGTCCATCGACAGGAACTCCCCACGCTCCCCACCCCCCACGAAACTCCTGCGCTCCTTCTCAGCACAAAGATCCACAAGGGGTCTTTCCAGGCTGGACGTCTGACGGTTCTTAGCATGGGGTGGGGACCAAGCCAGAGCCTGCCCGGTGTGGTCCCACACCCCGTAGCCCGAGCCCAGACAGCCCGTGCAGCGAATGGAGGCGGATCTTCAGCAAAGGTGTTGCCAGGTAAGAAGAGGGGACGAGGCTGGGGAGGGGACGCTGCTGACGGGGGCGCAAGGAACACAGCTCAGGGACCCGACCTCGGGCTTCATCCTTCAGCCGCTGGACAGACTCTAGGAGATTCTCCTTCTCGTCGAGTTCGCTCTCCAGGAAGGCGTTTCTTTCAATGGCCTGATTCAAACGCTGCTCAAAATCTTCCAGAGACATGATCGTAGCCCTGGGTGAGAGAAGAGCAGAGATGTCCAAGAAAGCAGTCGGGGACATCATGCGGTGCCTACACACCGAGGGGACGAGAAGGGTCGGATACGTGAGGGCGTGAGCCCCAGCGCTGACACTTCCTGAAACCACGGACCTGAGCAAGCCTCTTAACCCTCTGGGACGCAGGCTCGTCACCTGCCCAGAGGGAACCGTCTTAGATCATGGGGTGCACAAGGCTGTCCTGAGAGTCAAATGAGAGAATTCCACACAGCGCTTAGCCGCGAGCCAAGGCCTTAGTAGGGCCACGTCCAGGGCCCAGGCGACTGCCAACAGCTCCATCTTCTCTTGGAGACGCACATGCAAACAGTATTGAGAACATCCTACTAAAATGTATGCATGAGGTAATGACACGCATTTAAAAGAGTAGAAGAGATCATCTTTAATCTCTCAGTTTACCCCCAAAAGTTTAAAGAGTTCAAAATGCCCAGCCCAGCTGCCCTGACGGCAGCCACCTGTGAACAGTGCAGACCCTTCGATGGAGCTGGAGCGCTGTCCTAAAGGCACCAAAACAAAGACGTCTGCTGACCTCTGGGGCACAGAGAAAGCAGCTCACCCCGAGGTTTCCTCATATGCAAAGCAAGGGTGGTAACAGAGCCTCCACAGGGGTGGGGTGGGGTGGGGTGGGGACAACTAGAGGAATACAGGAAGCACGCGACAGATGTTTCACACGTAAGTGCTCAATAAATGTCGGCGATTTTTATTACTGACCCCGTGTTTGTCTCCAGAAGACCTTTAGCATCCTAGCTGTCTGTATCTCACGGTGGTTAGAAGCCTGTGCTGAGAGTGGAAGCCAGGAGTGAACACGTGACTAAGTGTCCCTGGGAAACTTAACCTCTCTGGGCCTCCGGCCCTTCCACAACAGCGTGAGGATTCATTCGTTCATTTATTCAGCGCATCCTACTATGCCCCGACGGAGACACGTGAGTACCTGCCCTCCAAGGGTCTTTAGAGGTAAATAAGATAAAGGTACATAAAGCGTCTTAAGGAAAATGACAAAGGGATATATTTAGGGGTACAATATGGGAATTGGTTAAAATGACCCTAAGGCTGACATGCCAAACAACAAGAAAAAAAGACAGAATGCCTAGGAATTCGTGTAACAACAAATATGGAAGACATTACTGTTGGGCACAGAAGGCTTGTGGAAATACATCACAGGGCGTTTATGAAGAAGACGACGCACCATCATAAAGAGATCCACTTTCCATAACTCACCTAATAAGTCTAACGCCATCCTAATAGAAGGTTTTAATTGGGGGATGGATGCGCCAGGGGACTGATGGGGAAGATCGTGTGGAAATGAGCGAGGAGGGCCGGGAGAACTCTCAAAGAGAAGAGCTCGCGGGAACCAGCTGTCCCGGAGGGAAAGAACATTCTGCCATGAAGCCTCAGCAATGAACGACTGGGAGCCGTGTCGAACCGGCACAAGGACAGGCAGCAGGGGGACCACAGGCCCAGAAACAGACCCAAATGCACCTAAGAGTGTGATCTGCCGGAAAGGTGGCACCACGAATCATCGATGAAGAGACGCTGGTTCCATTCTAGGTTTGGGGAACACTGGGCAGCCACCTGGGAAAAAATTAATGGTGGCTCCATACCTCAGACTGCACCCCAAAAGAAATTCCAACCAGATCGAAAATTTAGACAAACTCAGTATTTGATCGAAATCCACTACGGGCTCTGGGAAAGCCAGAGAACTGCAGACCCACTTCAGGGGTGGTTCTGGCCTTCCTGAACCCGCGCGGGACGGTGATCACGTGACTGCACACGGTCAGCATGATAACGGCAGCAGGAACGGGCGCGTCTGTCTATTGTTACTATGGGAATACTCGCTCTCGAATAAAGGTAAGCATCGTAGTCGTAACCTGAGTGAAAACAGTTCTATCCGCCTCATACACTGAAATTCTATCATCAGCAAATGTGTTATCTATACGAGTGAAATGCTGCAATGCACGATGACTGTGACGACCATTTATCTCACGTACAGTTATTGAAAACTTGAAAATAGTTAAATAGGGAAAGTTTCAGTAAATCTGAATGTTAAGACACATAGTTAGGTAACTAGAAACATATCCCTTTTGGAGCAGTAAATGCTTTAAAAGTCTCTCATCACCCCACACCTATCAGAATGATCACTATCTAAAGAACAGAAAATAACGAGCATTGGTAAAGATGCAGAAGAGCTGGAACCTTTGTTCATGGCTGGTTAGAATGTAAAACGGTGTGGCCGCTACACAAAGCAGTATGGAGATTCCCTTAACAATTAAAAATAGAATGAACTTACAATCCAGCAGTCCTATTTCTGGGTATATATCCAAAAGAACTGAGAGCAGGACCTCAAAGAGATATTTGCACACTTATGTTCATAACAGCATCATTCACAACGGCCAAGAGGGGGAAGCAGCCCAAGTGTCCACCAGCAGATAAATGGATTAAAAAAAAAAGCGTGGCACATACATGCCATGGAATAGTAAACATGTATTCCTTAAGGAAGAAATCCCGTCATGTGCTAGCCTGGGGATGAATCTCAAGGACAATACGCTAAGAGACTAAACGAGTCACAAAAGGACAAATACTGTGTGATTCCATTCACATCACATGATGTGTCGAAAGTCGAAGTCACGGAAACAGGAGACAGAAAGGCAACTGCCCAGGGCTGGCGCGTTTAGCTGGTGGGGTTCCGATGCGAGGCGGAAGGGCTCCGAGGCACCACTGCTCGCCGACGGCCTGACTACACTGACGCTGAAAGATGAAAGCCACGTAACGGTGCACCGAAGAGCGACATCGGACCAAACCAATGTTCAGCGCTGTAGGACCTTTTGGTATGTTAGACAAGGTAAACTCTAAGGAATGTATTTAATTTTCAGTTATTGCCAATCTGGCCTAAGTCCTTCGAGGCGACCCTTGCACGAGGCAACCCCGCTCCTCGGTTAAGTGAGTCGTTTTGTTTTATAGGGGTACGGTGTGGGGAACACAACAGCGAACAGCTGATTGTGCCAAGAAATCACTGTTCTGCAGCAAGGCTGTCAAGCTTTAACAGTATAACTATTAAAACTTTATAATAAAATTCTACTGTTTTTTTTTTTTTTTTTAAATAATAGTTCAGTGTTCCAGGACTTTATTTATTCTATAATGGTGATTTGAGCCTCTATCTCATCTGATTTTAACATTATACTATTTAGCATTTGGCCAAAATGTGAGCCAATGCATCCATAGTTTAGGAGAAAAAAAATATATATAAATACTACAAGAAGTCTAAGGCCATGCTACCCCTGAATGTGTCCAATCTCGTCTGATCGTGGAAGCTAAGCGGGGTTGGGCCTGGTGAGTATTTGGATGAGAGACCACCTAGGAAGACCAGCTGCTATAGGCATAAAAAATTTAAAAAATAAAAATAAAAACTACAAGAAAACAAATCCTAATTGCTTTATAATCGTGGACTGCAGAAGGCCCGTCCTTCTAACTATAACTGGCTGATAAATCTGACTACATAGAAATCAAATACCTTTTAACAGTAACATTATAAAACAAATGACAAACTCCAAATATTTTCAATTCATATCACAACTATATAAAAATCTCCCAGAAAATGATGAAAAGAACCCAACCAATAATCTAATTTTAACACTGGCAAAGAGAAATAGAGTTCATAGAGGAAAAAAAAAATAGTTCTTAAATACGTGGAAAGGAATCTGAGGTCACTCGTAATTCAAAAACATACCTATTTGTCACCTACTGGACTGGCAGAAATTCAAAGTTTGAAAACCATTCTGTTAGCTATTTGGAAAATCGGGACTTACATACATAGCTGCTGGAAATGTAAATTGGTACAAATACACAGAGAACAACTGGGCAATTACTACTTAAAGGACATGCATACGTCCTTCGACCCAGCAATGTCACTTATCTACAGATACGCGTCTGTGCAAGTGATGCTTATCATTCCTTACGGCAACGATTATCTCTGCAAAAGAAGGGAAGTGAGTAGATATCCATTCACAGGGGGCTGGATAAATGGTTTTATACAATACCAACCATATGATAGAATATTATGCACTTGGGGAAAAAAAGTACTAAGAAAGTTCTGTGTCCTAATCCAGAAAGGTCTCCAAGATCTATTGTTAGGTGAAAAAGATGTACAGCAATGTATATAGAATGCCCTTTTGTGGAGGAAATAAGAGAGGGAACAATACAATTTTTCTATTTCTATTTGCTTGAATTTTCATTAAAAAACTCTACCCCCTGTAGGGTATTTTTGAACCACAGGAAGGTACTATCTCTTCATGACAGACTGCATCATTGGTCCTAATTCTTCACCCTCCCTGCTTCGCCACCCTTGCTGAGGCCTCATTGCGGGTAGAATTACCTTCCCACCCCTTAACATGGCTTGGCCATGTGACCTGCTTTGATCAAGGATATACGGATGGGAATGATGCTGTGCCAGTGGCTGGCCAGAAAGCAAAACACACTACAAAGCCACAGTAATTAAGTCATTATGGGACTGGCACAGTAATTCACAAATTATGCACTGAACCAAAATAGAGAATCCAGAATTAGATACCAAGATATACAAGAGTTTAACAAATGACAGAGTTGAGTTAAATTCGGTGGAAAAAAGATGGCGTTTAGCTTATCTCAAGAAAAAAGAAAAAGCTCAAATAAACAATCTAACTTTACACTTAAAGGAACTAAGAACAAAATGAAACCCAAACTTGGAAGGAAAAAAATAATAAAGATCAGACAAGAAATAAATGAAATACAGACTAAAATGATAAGAGAAAGATCAATAAGACCAAGAGTAGGTTCTTTGAAAAAAACAAAACTGACCTAACAAACCTTTAGATAGACTAATCAAGAAAGAGAGAGGTCTCAAACAAAATTAAAAATGAAAGAGGAGAATTTACAACCTTTACAATGGAACTACAAAGGATCATAAATTACTACAAATAATTATACACCAACAAACAGACAACCTAGAAGAAATGTATAAATTCCTGGATATACAAAACCTTCCTATACAGAATCAGAAATAAAAAATCTGAATTGACCATTTACTAATAAGGAGATTGAATCAGCAATCAAAAACCTCTCAACAAACAAAAGTCCCGGGCCAGACATATTCACAGGTAAGTTTTACCATACATTCAAAGAATACCTAGCCTACTCAAACTCTTCCAAAAAAGTGAAGTGGAGGGAACACTTCCAAACCTATTTTATGAGGACAGCATTTCCCTGATACCAAAACCAGATAAGGATGCTGCACACAAACAAAATTAAAGGTCAATATCCTTAATGAACATAAATGCAAAACTCCTCAAACAACATAAGCAAACTGAATTCAACAACTCATTAAAAAGGATCATACACCATGATCAAATGGGATTTAGTCCAGGGATTCGAGAATGGTTCAACACCCACAAATCCATCAACATGAAGACACCACAAAAACAAAATGAAAAAAAAAAAAATCATATGATCATCCCAATAGGTGCAGAAAAAGCATTTAACACCTATTTATGATAAAAAACAACAACAACAACTTGACAATGTGAGTACAGAGGAACGTACCTCAACATAATAAAGGCCATACATGACAAATCCACAGCTAAAAATCATACTGAACTGTGAAAAGCTGAAAACGTTTCCTCTAAGATCAGAAACAAGACAAGGATGCTCACTCTCGTTTTGTTCAACATAGTATTGGAAGTCATAGCCACAGCAATTAGGTAAGAAAAAGACATAAAAGGCATTCGAGTTGATAGAAAGAACTAAAACGCTACAGATATGATAGTATATACAGAAAACCCTAAATACTCCATCGGAAACCTGTTACAACGAATAATGAATTAAGTAAAGCTACAAGATACAAAATCAATATACAGAAATCTGTAGCATTTCTATACACTAATAACAGACTATCAGAAAGGGAAATTAAGAACACAATCCCATTTACAATGGCATCAGAACGAATACCTAGGAATAAATTTAACAAGAGAGGTGAGACACTGATTAAAGAAACTCAAGGAGACACAAATAAATGAAAAAATATATACTTTGCTCATGGACTGGAAGAATTAACACTGTTTAAATGTCCATACTACCCAAAGCAATCCACCCCTATCAAAATTCCAATGGCATTTTCCACAGATAAATAATTCTAAAATTTGTATGGAACCACAAAAGATCACAAATAGCCAAAGCAACTTTGAGAAAGAAGAACAAAGCTGGATGCATCACGCTCCCTGATTTCAAACTATACCACAAAACCGCAGTAATTAAAATGTATGGCATTGGCATAAAAAGACACACAGATCAATGCAACAGAACTGAATCCCAGAAATAAATCCACACGTATATGGCCAATTAACTGACGACAAAGGAGCCAAGAACAAACAATGGAGAAAGGACAGTCTCTTCAACAAACGGTGCTGGGAAAACTAGACCTCCATAGGCAAAAAAAAAAATGAAACTAGACTGCTATCTTACACCATACACAAAAACAACACAACATGAATTAACGACTTGAATGTAAGACCTGAAACCATAAAATGCCCAGAAGAAAATATAGATGCCAAGCTCTTCAACATCGCTCTTAGCAATGTTCTTGTGGACTGGACTCCAAAAGCAAGGGAAACAAAATAAAAAATAAATAGGACTACATCAAACTAAAAAGCTTCTGCACGGTGAAGGAAACCATCATCAAAACGAAAAGGCGACCTGCTGTAGAGAACGCCCACAGCAGCAACAAAAGGCCTTCTCCATTTACCAAAGAAGACACAGAGACGGCCAGCAGGCAAATAAGATGTTCACCATCACTAATTATCCGGGAAATGCAAATCAAAACCACAATGAAAGATCAAAAATGGCTATTATCGAAAAGACAAGAAACAACAAGTGTTGGAGAGAATGCACAGGGAAGGGAACCCTCCTGCATGGCTAGTGGGAGCATTAATTGGTGCAGCTGCTATGAAAACAGTCTAGAGATTCCTCGAAAACTTAAGAACTACCATATGATCCAGCTATTCCGCTCCTGAAGAATATGAAAAACACAAATTTGAAAAGATGTATGTACCCCTGTGTTCACTACGGCATTATTTACAATAGCCAAGATACGGAAACAACCTAAACGTCCATTAATGGATGAATAAAGAAAATGTGAATGTGTGTGTGTATAACACATATATTATATTCAGCTGTAAAAAGAAATGAGCTCCTGCCTTTCATGACAACATGGACAGACCCTGAGGGTATTATGCTAAGTGACATAAGTCCAGTGGAGAAAGGCGAATACTGTATGATTATACTCATATGTGGAATCTAAAACAAAATAAGCAAACAAAGCAAAACAAACTCATAGATGCAAGGAACAGGCTAGTGGTTACCAGAGGGGAGAGGGGTTTGGGAGGTTAACTGAGTGAAAGGTGTTGATTTTATGGTAAAGGACAGTGACTAGACTTCTGGTGGTAATCAGCCTGTAGTGTATACGGATGCTAAATTATAACAATGTACACCTGAAACTTACGTAATATTGTATACCGATTTTACCTTGATTTTTAAAAAGATGGAGCATTTAATCAATAGTAATGGCACAACTGGCTATCTAATGAAAAAATTAGACCCATGTCTTATAGTAGATATGAAAATAAATGAGGTGGATTAAAGGCGTAAGTATAAAACGAAAAAAAATCTTCCAAAAAATTAAGAGAATACATGCACAATCAAAGAATCATGATTTCCTTACTGAAGTCTGGAAAACTGGAAGCTATAAAAAGAGCCCTAACTGATGTCCTAAAACTATAAAATATTTGCATGGAAAATCATACCATACACAAAATCAGCAGAATATTCTGTAAAATATATTTTCAAGGCAGGACAAAAGATTAGTAGTGAAAATATAGAAAGAGCTCTTACAAATTGACAAGAAAAGAGGTTCCATTTCGGGTAATAATGAAGTAGGCTGTATCAGACCAAATCTATAGATTAAACCTACAAACTCTAGACAAAACATGAAAAACAATGATCGGAAGGCACTGGCAAAAGTTGGAAGGAAGCCAACACCTAGAGGACAGGAAGAGGAGTGTGTGAACTTTGCATCTTTATGAGCTTTTTGTCTATGGCTCTAGTGACAGGAATGCATCACTGAGGGTGGGTGGGGGGCAGAGGAGTATCACATTCTGCATATAAACTCTTCCTACAGCTCTGGCTGACCCCTGAACTCCACAAGTACATGGCTGACTTGAAACAGTCCATTTAAGGCAAAAAATTATGAGAGTTTGGCTACAGCCCATCAAGGGGAGACACAGAGTTTGGGATGTGCGTTCAGCCTAGTTACCAAAAAATTAACAGAATCCATAGTTTCTGTAACAGATCATTCATTACGTCCAGAATAAAATCCAAAATTACTAGACATGTAAAGAACAAGGAAAAGGTGACCAGAACTTGAGAAAAAGGCAACCACTGGAAATCGACCCTAAGATAACCTAGATGCTGGAATTAGCAGAAAAGGATTTTAACATACCTCTTTTAACTACACTCGAGGACATAAAGAGAGCTCGGTGGAGGAATACAAACTACTAAAAAGAAAAAGGAATTCTAGAAATGCAAACAAAATAGCTAAAATAAAATATTGCTGGAACTGGCTTAACATCAGATTAGAGAAGAGAGAAGGGAGTCAGTGAATTGAAATTAGATCAACACAAATTTTCCAATTTGAGAAACAAAGAGGAAAAAAATATTAAGAATGAACAGACCCCCAGGTACTTGTCTGACAATATCAAAAGGACTAAGGTCCCCCAGGAGAGACAATGGGGCAGCAAAAATCTTTGAGGAAATAATGACCAAAGTTAAAAATGGCAAAAGACAAACTCACAGAAGAAGGAAGCCCAGCAAACTCCACTCAGGATAAATACATACAAAATCAAGGCATATCATAACCAAACAGCTGAAAATTAGAGCAAGAGAAACACCTAAGAGCAGGCAGAGAAAAACAACTCATTACATACAGGGGAGGGACTATTTAAATGACCAGTAACTTCTGATCCACAGCCAGGAGAAGAGAAGACTTCCGGAACATCAACTTGGAAGGAAGGAAGGAAGGAAGGAAGGAAGGAAGGAAGGAAGGAAGGAAGGAAGGAAGGAAGGAAGGAAGGAAGGAAGGAAGGAAGGAAGGAAGGAAGGAAGGAAAGGGAAGGAAGAAGGAAGGAAGGGAGGGAGAGAGGGAGGGAGGGGAGGGGAGGAGAGGGGAGGGGAGGGGAGGGGAGAGAGATGCAGACAGACAGACCTGTAAGCCTAGAATTCTACATCCAGTGAAAGCATTCTTCAAGAATGAAGCCAAGGACTTCTGCTCAAGACGGTGGAGGAAGAAAATGCTGTGTTCGCCCCCGCCCAAGACCACATCGAAATGACAGAGCAATTACAGGACCACCACCCTTGAGAACCACCTGAAGTCTAACTGAACAAAAGTCCCATCACTATGGATCCACAGAAGAGGCCGCGTCAAGACTGGCGGGAGGGGCGGAGACGCAGAACTGGGCTGGCCCCGCCCCTGCTTGTGGTGGCTGAGAATCTGAAGGGATACCTCGGCTGTGGAGGTCCCCACCGAGGAGTGAGGGGAGCGAGGGGAGTGGTCCCCCACCCAGGTCCCCAGCTGGAAGCACCAGTGCCAAGGAGAGAAGTCTCCATAACTTCTGGCTATAAAAAGAGACTGCATACAAAGACAAAGGGCCCTGGGAGACTTGGGTGCCCCCGCACGCGGACTCACTCACTCCAGGCTCCTGTGTAGGGGCAGCAGTTGGAACAGCTGCAGTAGCACACGGGGAAAAGCTGAGCTGACCGGCTGCAGGGCGAGGGCTGGAGGCGCAAGGGTCGGTGCAGGGGTCAGGGCAGCTCCCTCTGGGGACAGAAGCGCTGGCAGGCACCATTGCTCTTTTGCGGAGTCCTTCCCACGCCCCAGCGGCAGGCACAGGCAGGTGCCAAACCTGAGCTCTCCATCAACCTGGCTGACACCGTTCTCCCGTCCTGGTGATTCCCTGACACCCTGTCCCACCCAACTCTTGTGCCTGAGCCGCTTCCAGCAGCTGTCGACACAAGCAGCTGGCCGCGCTAGTGCTGTGGACTTTCCTAAAATCTCCTGAACACCCACAAACCCCAATCCAGCAGGAGCCAGCCTTGGCGTGTCCTGTAACTCCTGCTAAGCTGCTTCAAGCTCAGCACAAGCAGAGACAAGGCTCCACTGGCACTGGAACTGCCATCAGGTGGCCCCAAGCCTGTCATAAGGTGCGGCCAGTGTTGGCATGGACTGTAGGTTCAAAGAAGCAGCCACAGACCTGGCACGAATGGATGCTAGCCTCAGGTCACACAGCAGTGCACACCAAAGTGTCCCAAGCCCAGCACTCACAGCGGCCGGCCTCAGTTCACTGCACAGCCTCCGCCAAGGGCCCCCAAACCCAACATAAGTGGCAACGAACTGCAGGTGACTTTGCAGCTCCCACCAGGCCACCTAAGCCAGGCACATGTGGTGGCTGACCTTGGCCTGCACAGGAGCCTCTCCCAAGGGGTCCAGAACCAACACACCTGGCGGTCAGGTTCAGACCGCACCAGAGTACTCCATAAATGACGCACCCAGAGCACGCTACAGTGACTCCCACTCTGAGGGGGCAGCGCCTGCACGACAGCTCATCCGCGTAGTCACAGCCAGTCAGCCTGAGGGTCAACCTCACACACTGAGGTGTCAACAGTAATCAAGGCTCAACTACAACAGGAGGGCAGACAACCCACACAAAGGACACTCTGGAACAGCCACTTCAGGTGAACAGGGAGACTGTGCCACTGGGCCTCACCGGACACCTACTACATAAGGTCACTCTGCCAAGACACGGAGATGTAGCTAATACATAGATCTAGCTAAGACACAGAAACAAACACAGGGAGGCAGCCCAAATGAGGAGACAAAGAAACATGTTCCAAATGGAAGAACAGGACAAAATCCAGAAAAGGAACTAAAAAAAAAAATAGAGACAAGCAGTCTACCAAATAGAGATCAAAACACTGGTTACGAGGCCTCTCAATGAACTCAGGCAAAGACTAGATGAACAGTGAGAACTTCAACAAAGAGACAGGAAACAAAAAGAACCAGTCAGAAATGAACACAATAACCAAAATGAAGAATACATTAGAGGGAATCTGCAGAGGATCAAATCAGCAATTTAGAAGATCCGGTAACAGAAAACACCCGATTAGAATAGCAAAAAGGAAAAAAAATTTTAACGACAATAGTTTAAGGGACTTCTGGGACAATATCAAGGATACCAACATTTGCATTATAGGGGTACCAGAAGGAGAAGACAGAGTAAAGGATTGAAAACTTATTTGAAGAAATAATGACTGGAAACTTCTCTAACCTGGCGAAGGAAATAGATATGCAAGCCCAGAAAGCACAGAATCCTAAACAAGATGAACCCAAAGAGGCCCACACCAAGACACATCATAATTAAAATGCAAAGGTTAAAGGCAAAGAGAGCGTTGTAAAAGTAGCAAGAGAAAAGCAGTTAGTTACATACAAGGAAGCTCCCGTAAGACTTGTCAGCTAATTTCTCAATAGAAAATTTACAGGCCAGAGGGAGCAGCACAAAATACTCAGAGATGAAGAGCTAAGGCCTACAACCAAAATTATTCTACCCGGCATGGCTATCATTTAGAATTGAAGGAGAGAGCTTCCCAGACCAAAAACAAAAACAAAACAAAACAAAACACCCAAAAGAGTTCATCAACCACTAAACCGGTATTACAAGAAATGTTAAAGGAACTTCCTTAACTAGAAAAGTTCAAAAATATGAATAAGAAAATACAGGAAAGAACAAAGTTCTCAACTGACCAAGGCAAACAGCAAAGCAGTGGATCAAACTATAAAACTAGTACAAAGGTTAAAAATCAAAAGAAGGAAAATCATATGTAATTACAATAAATTAAGGGATATACACACACAAAAGTAAACAATAATGATAAAAACATAAACGTGGAGGGAGTGAGTAAAAATTGTGATTTTTAAAAATGTGTCCAAACTTAAGAGACCATCAACTTAAAGCAGCCTGCTGCTATACACACACCCTCATATGTAGGAAGCACAATATAAGCACAAACCAAAAATCTGTGAGAGATATACAAGACATAAAGAGAAAAGAGTTCAAACACAGCACTATAAGAAAGTCATCAACACACAAGAGAGAACAAGAGAATACGGAACAGAGAACAAGTAAAACAACCAGAAAACTAATAATATGGTAATAACTACACACTTGTCAATAATTACTTTAAATGTAAATGGACTAAGTGCTCTAATCAAAAGACATAGGGAGGCTGAATGGATTTAAAAAATTAGATCCGTACATATGCTGCCTTCAAGAGACTCACTTCAGCTCAAAAGACACTTATATATTGAAAGCGAAAGAATAGAAGAAGATATCTCATATAAATAGAAATGAAAAAAAAGCTGGGGTAGCAATACTTATATCAGACAAAACAGACTGAAAACAAGGGTAATAATAAGAGACGAAGAAAGGCATTTCATAATGATAAAAAGATCAATCCAACAAGAAGATATATCTCTCATAAACAGCAACACACCTAAAGTAAGAGCACCTAAATACATAAAGCAAATATTGCAGGACATAAAGGGTGAGGTCGATATTAATACATTCATAGAAGGGGATTTAAACACTCCACTGACATCAATGGACAGATCAACAGATCATCCAGACAGGAAATCAACGAGAAACAGTGGCCTTAAATGACACATAAGACCAGGCAGACTTAATTGATATTTGTAAGACATTTCACCCAAAAGCAGAATATACATTATTTTCAAGTACACATGGAACATTTTCCAGGAGAGACCACATGTTAGGCTACAAAACAAGTCTCGGTAAATTTAAGAAGATTGAAATCATAACTAGCATCTTCTCTGATCATGACAGTGTCAAACTAGCAATCAATTAATTACAAGAAGACTGAAAAATCACAAACACATGGAGTCTAAATAATGTGCTACTAAAATAGGTTGACAGTGAGATCAAGAAAGAAATCAAAAGATGCCTCAAGACAAATGAAAATGAGAACACAACAACCCAAACTCTGTGGAACATAGCCAAAGCAATTCTAAGTGAGGACACGTATAGCAATAAAGGCCTATCTCAAGGGACAAAAAAATTCTTAAATACACAATCTAACCTTATACCTAAAGGAACCAGAAAAAGAAGAACAAAGCCCAATATGAGAAGGAAACAATAAAGATCAAAGTGGAAATAAATGAATTAGAGTCTAAAAACAATACAAAAGATCAATGAAACCAAGGGATGATTCTTTGAAAAGATAAAACTGATAAACCTTTAACCAGATTCATCAAGAAAAAAAAAAAAGAGGGCCCAAATAAAATCAGAAATGAAAGGGAAGTGAAAACTGAAATAAGGAAATACTTCAATTATTTACCAACAAATTAGACAATCTGGAAGAAATGGATAAATTCCCAGAAACATACAATCTTCCAAGATCAGATAAGGAAGAAACAGAAAATTTGAAGAACAATATAATAACGAAACTGAATCAGTAATAAAAAACAAACCTTCAAAAACAAGATGGCTTCACAGCAAATTTTACCAAACATTCCAAGAAGAATTAATACCTATCCTCAAACTATTTCAAATAGTTGAAGAGGAGGGAAGGTTCCCAAACTCATGTTATGAGGCCAGCACTACCCTGACACCAAAACCGGGCAAAGACACTACAAAAAAAGAAAATTAAAGTCAATATCCCTAATAAGCACAGGTGCAAAAATTCTCAACAAAATATTAGCAAACCGAATTCAGCAATACATTAAAATGATCATAAACCATGATCAAGTGGGATTTATTCCCAGATGCAAGGCTAGTTCAATATCCTTAAAGCAACTGTTGATTCACCACATAAGCAAAAGATAAAAATCATATAATCATAATCATTGTAAGCAGAAAACATTTCACGAAAATCAAATATCCATTTATGATAAAAACTCTCATCAAAATAGGACAAAGGAACATACCTCGACATAATAAAGAACCCCATAGCTAACACCATAGTCAAAGGTGAAAAGCTAAACACTTTTTAAGATCAGGAACAAGGCAAGAATGTCCCCTTTCAGCATTTTTATTCAACATGGTATTGGGAGTCCTAACCACAGCAGTCAGACAAGAAAAAGAAATAAAAGCCATCCACATTGGAAAGGAAGAAGTAAAACTGTCATTATTTGCAGATGACATGATAGTATACACAGAGGACTATAAAGAATCCAGCAAAAAAAATTTTAGAACTAATAAATGAATTCGGCAAAGTAGCAGGATACAAAATTAATATTCAGATATTGGTTGCATTTTCATACATCAATAACAAACTACCAGAAAAAGAAATTAAGAAAATAATCCTATTTACAATTGCTTCGAAAAGAATAAAATACCTAGGAATAAATTCAACCAAGGAAGAAGTAAAAGACCTATACTTAGAAAACTATAATATACTGAAGAAATAACTTACAGGTAAAAAAAAAAAAATGGAAGCATACATTGTGCTCACGGATAGGAAGAATTAACATTGTTCAACTGTCCATACTTCTCAAAGCAATCCATAGATTCAATTCAATCCTTATCAAAATACCGGAGGCATTTTTCAAAGAACAGGAACAAATAATCCTAAAATTTACATGGAACCACAAAAGACCCTGCACAGCCATAGCAATCTTGAAAAGGAAGACAAAGTTGGAGGTATCACACTACCTGATATCAAACTATACCCCAGGGCTATAATCATCAAAACAGCATGATACGGGCATGAAAACAGACACATAGATCAGTGGAATAGTATAGAGAACCCAAAAATAAACCCGCACCTACACAGTCAATTAATCTGTGATAAAGAAGGCAAGAATATACAACGGGGAAAGGCCATCTCTTCAATAAGCAGTGTTAGGAAAACTGAACAGACACATGCAGAAGAATGAAACTGGATTACTTTCTTACACCATATACAAGAATAAACTCAAAACAAATTAAAGACTTAAACGTCAGACCTGAAACCGTAAAACTCAGAAAACATAAGCAATAAACATTCTGACATTGCTCTTGGTAGTATTTTTTCTAACATATCTCCTCAGATAAAGGAAACAAAAGAAATAAGTAAATGTCACTACATCAGACTAAAAAGGTTTCGCACAGTGAAGGAAACCATCAACAAAGAGAAAGACAACCTATTGACTGGAAGAAGATATCCACCAATGATTTATCTAATAAGCAGTTAACATCCAAAACACATAAGGAACTCAAAAAACACCAAAAAAAACAAAACAAAACCAAAAAAAACCCAAACAATCCAATTATAAAATGGGCAGAGGACCTGAATAGCCATTTCTCCGAAGAGGACATACAGATAGACACATGAAAAGATGCTCACCATCACTAATCATCAGGGAAACGTAAATGAAAACCACAATGAGCTATCACCTCACACTTGTAAGAATGGCCATCATCAATAAATCAGTAAGTGGTTGGCGAGGATGTGGAGAAAAGGGAACCCTTGCGCACTGTTGGTGGGATTCTACATTGATGCAGTCGCTATGGAACACAAAATGGAGTCCTCGAAAAATTAACACTAGAACTACCACATGACCCAGCAACTCCACTTCTGGGTATTTACCCAAAGAAATCCAAAACACTAATTCGAAAAGATATATGCATCCTTATGTTGACTGCAGCATTATTTACAATAACCAAGATATGGAAGCCACCTAAGTGTCCACCCAGAGATGAACAGATAACGAAGACATGGCACACGTATACATAGGATAACTACTCAGCGCTAAAGAGAAAGGCGCTATGAAGCCATGGTAAGGCATGAAAGCACCTTACGTGCATGTTACTAAATGAAAGAAGCCAACATGAAAAGGCTACATACTGCTTAATTGCAACTATGTGACATTCTGGAAAGGGCAAAACTATGGAGACAGTAAAAAGGTCAGTGATTAAGAGGGACCAGGGGGAGGGAGAGATGAATAAGCAGAGCGCAGAGGCTTTTTAGGGCAACGAATCGATTCTGTATGATACCACAGTAGGGGATACACGTCAGCAGACATTTGTCCAAACCCACAGAATGTACAACCCCAAGGATGAACTGTAACGTGACCTGCAGACTTTGGGTGACAATGACGTGTCAGTGCGGGTTCACGGATTGTCACGAACGTGTCACTGCAGAGGATGCTGACAGTTGGGAAGATTGCATGTGTGGGAACAGGGGACATGCAGAAACTCTTTATGCTTTCCTCTCAATGTTGCTGTGTCACCTAAAACTGCTCAAAAAAGAAAAGTCTATTTAAAAGCATTAAAAAAGAAAGAAAAAAAAAAAAGAAGAAGAAAGATAAAGGAAAGACATTTGCAGATAAACTGAAACTGGCAGAATTCGTCGTCGGCAGGTGAGCGCCCTCCCACGGGAAGCTCTCCAAGCTGAGGGGGAATGATACCGGACAGGGACCCGACGCCCCGGACGGAATGAACCGGAAACCACACTTACCAGTGGAAAGATAAAAAACTATCTTCATACCCTCTTAATTTCTTTAAAATACGCGTGGCTTTTTCTAAAGCGAAAACGGTAACAATGGAATAGCGTTTGTAGGCATAACAGCAGCCATGGGAACTCCCGCATAAAGATTAAGGAAGGTGCGCGAAATGAGGTTGCAAGGTCACTGCCTTTTACGTGAAGCGGTACGACATTAACTAAAAGACTGAGAAGTTCAGCAAAATAATGTGAGCCCTAAAACACACACACACGCACACACACACACTAAAAACTAGTGCAAGGAATTGTAGGGCATTGCAATGGCTCCATATCTTAACGGCAGTGTGGGTTACGTGAATACACGCATTTTCGAAACTGCTGGAACTGTGCACTTAAGATCTATGCATGTCACTGGATGTTAATTTATATCTAAATTTTTAAGTGTTTTCTTAAAAAAAAAAAAAACGGAGAGCTGGTTCAGAGCTGTTATTCAATAAATGTTAGTTACTATTGCTAATATTCGGCTAAACAATAGGATATCAGTTTACAGAAATGCTGTTCTTCGAACACACTTCTTTCCTTACCTCATGGCCTGATTTATTCAGCACAGGCTCATCCTTCTGCCTGGAATGGTCCCAGCTCACACTTCCTCTGGACAGTTCCTACGTACCCCTCGTTCTTAGCCTACACAGCATTCCTTCGAAAAGCCTTGGCTGACATCCTCCCACCGGTGTCAAACTAAGACGCCCCGGCACACGTACCAGGGCACCCTGGACTTGCAGCCTCACCGCTGTCCTTTGCTTGTGCTTGTTCACTTATCGTCCCTTCCCTAGGCGACTGTGAGGCCCACGAGGGCGCTGGCTTGGTTTCACTCACTGCTGAATTCTCCACACTCAACTCGGGACAGGAGGCCCAGAGAGCCGCTTCCTCCCCGCCCGGCATACCGTTTCGCTCTTTCCAAGTCGTCGTTGGCTTGCTCCAGCTCGCGGATGTACTTCTGCAGCTGGTCTTTGATGGCTTTGGTCTGGGCCAGGTCGCCCTCCAAGGCGGAGATCTGCCGGTAGCCTTCAGAATGCTGTGTCTCAAACTTCTCCTGAAGCACGAAATGCACAGTGATGAAGGATTTAAAACTCTGACAAACTGGGTGCATCTCCCCTCCCCTGCCACCTCCTAAAACACTGAGGGTTATTCTGGAAAGTAGAGTCTCCTGTTGTAGTGGACACTATGTTTTTAGCCACTGAGTGTCCATCCCGCCCTCTCCCCACAGCTGCCAATGCCCTGATGTCCTTCGGGGCTGTATCTGTTACTACAGAGTCTTCACGGGACCAGTCCCCCCATCACACTTGCTGAGGTGGCTTCAGGTTCCTCCCTCAGCCTCCTGCCATGGCCAGGGACAAGCCTAAACTCAGTTCACAGAACCTCTGTCCACAGACATGGACTCCTAAGCAAATGACAGAAGAGGGCAGGAGCTGTCACGCCCTGAGTGGCTGCTGCCCCCCAGCCCTGAGCACCTTGTATCTTGCCCCATCCCCAATCTGGTCCTTGCAACCTCTGGGTGTCAAAAAGGCTCAACTATCTCCAAAGCGATCATTTTGCTCAAAGTGTCCACAGCCAGAGAAAGCCACATAAACCTCTCCAAGCCTCGTCCATGATGGCAATGAGTCCGCGTCACATGACATCCCTGGATTCCAAAGGAAACATCAGGGATTGCAATGACTTTGGCTTGTGTGTGCCTCACAGGCAGAGCAGGACATCATGTACTTAGTTTGACAACTGCACTGACTTTGTGATCCAGGGTACTCCCCCGACAGCGAGGGGGAGTTAGAAGGAACTTTTGGACTTCTGGGGGAGGAAGGGAGGAAAGGAACAGAGAGAGAGAAAAAAACCTGCTGTGAATTACGAAAGGAAGTTTAGTGTGATCTGGCTACTGCTTTCCAAGACAAGGAGTAGCCCAGGTGACTTCTCAGTGATCTGCTGTCACCTAATTGTGCCAGCCTCTGGGCTTGGTACGCTACTTACACTGCCTCACCTCATGCCATTTCAAAGATGTGGAGGTTGAGGCCCAGTGACTTAAATAGCTCAAAGTCAACTGGTAGTAAATGACTGAGCCAAGATCCAACCCAGGCCACACAGACGTTGATCGTGCACACAGACAGACACAGAGACACAGACACACACACACATATTCTCTGCTGGCTCCTCTTTCAAATTACTTTCCTTCACCAAACACCCTTACTACTTTTCCTTCATCTACACACATGAAAGAAAACACTTCCCACAGGAAAGGCCCAACATTTAATTAGAAAGTTAAAAAACAAACTCCTTCCTTTTCTTTACTCAGTCAAGTAAACAAAGCGGTCGCCAGAAACAGCCTGGATGCACTGGGAAGAGTGACGTAATGGTGCCTAGGCTGGAGAGGCGTGGGGAACGCCCACGGAACGCCCTGATTTAGCGTGAGGACAGGACACTCCACGTACTCAGACTGCTCAGTCCCCGATACTTTGCTTCCTGGCTGTCAGCCGAGGAAGCGTCTTCCCTGGGCGAGGGGCACACCAGGCTCCAAGCATACCCAGCGGGGTTCCCAGAGTGGCTCTGATGGCCTCACACCCTTTAGGTGGGGGACACCTCCAGATCACACAGGAGAGTGCAGGGTCCCAGGTCGTTAACCTAACTTCAAATGCAGGTCCTAAGAGGACGTAGTTAACGGGCTTCTCCACCAGCATCACAATTCAAAGGTCATCCTTTGAACGCACGGACATGAAAAGCTGTTGCTGAAACGTTGAGCTTTCTATTTGGGGCTAATTATAACAAGCTGTCAGCTGATGGGGCATCAATACACGCTCTGTTTGATCTCTTACAGGCTTTTTTATTCAACTTGTGATGAATAAGCCAGTTGTCAAGAAGCCTGAGTCAGATGAATACATTTCTCTTAGGGGACAAACATGGGCTGGTAGCACTTCTTTATTCCAAGGTCTCTGTTTCTCCCCCTGCTCTGTGCTCTGGGTCTCACGGGTCTGTTGAGTGGTTGCAGTGAAGTCTTCTGCAGGTTCAAGCGCTCAGTCTTGAAGCAGCTATTACTTGGCAGTTGCTTGATATTTATTCAGCGACCACAGAGGGTGGGCCTCTTTCCCTCTCCAAACTACGGTCCGTACCCCTGGTGTCCCTTCCACACAGCCTTCCACCCAGAGTTTAAGAATGCAATGACAGTGTTTGACCCCTGCCATTAGCACCGAGGAACTAAGCCCTGCGGGGGTCAGGCTGTGAAGTGGGCCAGGTTTAGGGATAAAACAAATGACACTTATCCCTAGGTGTCAAAGATGAGTAGACAGCTGTGGGGACGGGTGAACCAGAGGACGCTTGCTGTCAGCGACCACTACTGGCTTTTCGCTGGTTAGAAGGACGCAGGCCTGGTGTGGCCAGAGCCGCCAGTTCGCAAAGCAAGTCGGAAATCTAGACTTTTACTGCCTCAGAATGTTGATCGAATACATTTTAAAAACACTAAAGATTTACGTTTTACTATCAAAAGAATAAACTATAAACTCCAATTACTAAGACAATGCTGAAATATTTACAGAGATGCAATTCATCTTGAAATGCATCAAAACATAAGACAAATGAACAGGTGTGTAATAAAAAGCAACTGTGGCAAAGGTTATTGGTAGAGCCTGGGTGGTGGACATGCAGATGACCACTGAAAAATTCTTTCGACCTTGCTGTGTGCTTGACAACATCCATGATAAAATACTGAATGAGAACCACTGAAGGCTAAGCAGATGGCCGCTTCGGGCTCTGTGGTCCACACCATAAAAGTCTGAAGTCCACTGCTCAGTGTCTAAGGTCTTTGGGGCCTTTCCTTGGCCCCTCCACACCCTCAATCCCCAACCCATTTGTCAGCCCCACTTTTGGCCAGGTACAGTAGTAAAGCCAGGGCTCCTGGGATCCGCTCGACACTCATCCTTGTCCATGTCTGGGGCAGGTCCACAGTAACTCTTCGTCAGCCCCTATGCGCCAAGCTGCTGGATGGACGGACAGGGACGGACACACACACTCACCCCACACCTTCGAACACCAGTTCAAGTCCCTCCCAGCACCTCCCGGGAACTACCTCCAACCCGTGCAGATCCTCCTCTCTCGGGAGGAGGACGCAGTCAGTACTACGTAGCAGCATCTTTTCCCTAACTGCTTCCCGCTGTGAGGTTCGTCCTCCTGACGAAGCTTCCAGAAGATGAAGCGCTCATCTCCTTCCATCGCACCTCGCCCTGGGCCACACCACAGGGCCTGGCTCTTTCCCCCAATGGCTCTCATGAGGAGATTTTAAAAAATAAAAAAGATATCCAGACACGCTGACTTACTGGGAAAGGGAACCTCAGGGCGGGGGTTCGGGCCCATCTGACGTTCACAAAGCTGGCCAGGTGGTCCCGGCAGCAAGGGCTGACAGCCAGTCCCGAGGGCACAGTGTTACACTCCATCACCTGCTGAGCCCTATAGGACGCCCAAAGGCAGTCCTTACCCCTGAGGGCAGAAGCTCTCTGGACACTTGGCAAGGTCTGGAGATATCTGTGACAGTCACAACCTGGGGGAGGGGGAGCTACTGACATCTAGTGGGTGGAGGACAGGGATCCTGTTAAGCATCCGCAGTGCAAAACTCAGTCCCCACAGCAGTCATCTGGCCTCGAATGTCGACAGTGTGCGGGCTGAGGAGCCTGTCCGAGACTGGCAGTGTCCACTGGAACTTTCTGTAATGGTGGGAGGGTTCTACGGCCTCACTGTCCAACAGCGAGGCCCCTGCAGACATATGGCAGCCGAGTCCTTGAAATGTGGCCAGTGTGACTGAGAAGCTGGATCTGGTTATTTCATTTTAATTAATCTCATCAACAGCCACTTGTGGCTAGGGGGCTACCATACTGGACAGCATAACCCTGGACCTTCTAATGATCAGCAATTCCAGTGACACTTCATACCCTAAAATTGTCTACTTTTCACATGCTTTGTGAGATTACAGACGAGTCATGAATGGCCCTGGGGACATATGTGTGACTTGCTTCTCCCAGAGCTCCCATCGGGGCAAGAGTTCAACGACCACATGCACCCAGAAGGCCCGGAGGTGGGAGAGAACCCAGGGCTGTAGGCCCTTGCTCTGCGGGGCTCCGTTCCCAGGCACGTACGCCACGCTGGTCCCCGTCTCTGCCCGTGCGCATCTCCTCTCGCCCGCCTCACCTTGATGGTTTCTAGCTCCATGCGAAGCCGGTTGTTTTCTGACAGGAGGTCCCTGTTCCTGGTCTCAATTTGTTGCAGCTGCGTCTCCAATTCAGCTTCATATTCTCGGCTTCCCTCCTGGAATTCTCGGAGCTCCTCCTGCGTATTCTCTGCCCTGTGGAAGTCCCAGACGTCAGAAAATAATTCACTGAGCACACACATGCTGCTGAGTGTTATACGTGGACTAGCTCTTTACTCAACTGCCTTCTGAGGCAGAAGCTATCATTGTCCTCATTTTACAGAAGAGAAGATGAGGTTTAGACAGGATGACTGACTTGTCCCAAGGTCACATGAGAAGTCAGAAACAGAGCTTGGCCCTGTTTATTCATTGTATAGTAAATACAATGTATTTACTATACAACGAATAGTACAGTATTTACTATACACTATTCAATGTATAGTAAATACACTTTGGATTGTGTATCCTCTGCAGATGTAATTCTAAGTAGAAAATGGATGTAATATAAATGTTCCCTTATCACACCACTATGCCTATCAAGGAAACAAAAATCATGAATTCAAAAGAAATACACAACTTTAACATAAACGATGAAGATATCAAAACTGTTCAAGATTTTGTTCACCCTGGTTCAGTCATCAGTTCAAATGGAGACTGCAGCCAAGACGTCACAAGAAGGCTGAGACTCGGAAGGGCGGCAGTGGAAGAATCGGGAAAGATCATCAAGAGCAAAGATGTGTCATTAGAAACCAAGGCTAAGGTCACCCACACCCTCGTAGTCCCAGTGACTGTGCACGGATGCAAACGCGGGACAGTGAAGGAGGCTGATGGGAAAAATATCGGTTCGCGTGCAATATGCGGTATCTATGGATACCGTGGACCACCGGAAAGACGAACAAGTTGGTCCTAGAGCGAGTGAGGCCTGAAACGTCACTGGAGGCGAAAATGACAACATGGAAGCTGTCCTACTTCGGGCACGTGATGAGAAGGCAGGGTTCTTTGGAAAAGACAATAATGCTGGGGGATTGGGGGGGCGGGGACTAGAAGGCAGCATTAAAAGAGCAAGACCAAACGTGAGACGGATCGACTCCCTAAAAGAAGCCGCAGGAGCTGAGCAGGGCTGCTGGGGACAGCACACTGTGGACACCGCTCACTCATAGGGTCACCAGGAGTCAGAGCCAACTCAACGGCATGTAAGTCACACACACATTATGTGTCCCTACGCCATCCCAAACGCCCAATTCTAGCTTTTCGATCCTTAAAATGCAAGGGGCATTTTTTTTTTTTTATAATATCGTCATGAGTTATCTTGAAGTCACACTAAGAATCAAGAAATTAGAGGGACTGGAATAAGACCTCCGCGTGGAGATTATAAGAGTCCACGAGGAATGAAAGAAACAGCACTGGACACAAACACACATGCACACCCCCAGGTATGGACACTGAAACCCTGGTTTCCGATTTTAAAATCTGCAACGACCCATCTCGCTAGGCACAGGGAAAAGTTCCCTCCGCACGTACGAAGCACTGACCAGATGTGGCATCTGGGAACCAACAAAACCCTGCCAGAAAATAAGCCGGGACGTGGCAGTACGCTCAGGATCATCGCCTTTGGAGTTCGAATTCCAGCTCTGCTACTTCCTGCTCGTGCGACCTTGGTGTGCAAATTACTTGCTTCACTTTACAGACTTAGTTTCCTCATTTGTGAAATGGCTGACCATGGTTTCTTCAGAGATAATATACAGTTAAGCCTTCGCAGCGCTTGTCACATAATACGTCCATGACATATGACTACCACCATCATTAAGGGAACAATAAAAGCAGGGTGAACTTTGGAGAACTGACCTTTGCTTGTAGGTCATAGCCAGATCTTTCCAATAGTTAGCTTCTTCCTCCTCAGAGCTGAAAGTCTTTCCCGAGTCCTCCATCGTGAAAACGGGGACGAGGTCACTCTTCCTGTGGCATGGTGTCTAGGAGAGAAGTTTTAAAATTATTATCCGCACCCGGTTAAATAGCTGATCTTTAATGGGGGGGAAAAAAATCCTGAACTTTGTTGGATTAAATAAAACATTCCAAAAAACTAACATACAGCTCACCTGCACGTTACATTCCACGGAGAGATAAAACTATCAGGATTTGTTGATTTATTACATTGGGTGGGGGGACAGGGTAGGGAGAAAATGGAGGTGAGGTCATCTCTTGAGTTTCCAGCTTAGACAACGGGGTGCTACCACCATTCCCATTACCAGAGATGGAGAACATTGAAAGTCTTTAGGGTGAAGGAATAATGAACCCAGCTTGGGACATTTTGATAAACACATCTAGACATGACACTGAATCTGAAATTCAGGGGTGAGGTCTGGGCTAATGATACAAAACTAAGAGCCACAAGTTTGTAGCTGGTTCTTCCCTTTTTCTTGTGATGGAACCACTGGAGAATGAGGACAATTTATGGAACTCTGAGACATGCCAGTGTTTGAAAGGTGAGCAAGGAAGGAAACAATAATCAAAGGAGATGGAAGAGAAACAGAGAGAGAGACGGAGGAGAAATAAAGGGAGAGAGAGAGGAGAGCCAGGAAGCGTAAGCTGCCCTGGAAGTCCACGGTTTCAAGGGTAGAAAAGGGGACATTACGCAGTATCCATGATGCAACAGAGAAGCTGGGAAGATAGAGACTGAAAAAGATCCACGAGATTTAGCGAAATGTCGGTCACTAGTGATATGAGCAAGAACAGTTTCATTACAGTGGAGGAGTAAGTGGGAGGCAAGGAAGTCCAGGGGATTTTGGAGAACTGGGTGTTAGAAGATGAATAAGACAGTAGCTAGAGGGGAATGGTGTGGGAGTGGGGGGGGGGGGGGTAAGGGCCTCGGCTCTGAGGACTGAGATGCCCAGGGCAGAGGGCAGAGAACATACTTTATCAACAGTTGTCAGTTTACAGAGTCCCTGCTGATTGAGTCTCTCAATGTAATAGCTTATTTTCTGAATTTAAGGCTCTGAACTTGTCAAAAATCATTAGGAATCCACATGAGATGGCCCCAAGGTCCCTTCCTTCAAGGGAGCTCACAGTCTCCTGTGTCCTTGGAGACAAAAGGATGAACGCCACCCCTCACTCTGCAAGGCATAACCAACAAGCTGTACTTGAGGCTAAAAATACAAATCATTTGGCTAAATGTGTTAGCGCCAATACGGACACAACCACCAACTCCTGGATCCCCGGTAGAAATTGAACGCTTCTACCTGTATTCGAGTGTAGCGCTCACTGATGCCTCTACGTTCGTTAATACCTGTACGCACCTCTTCTCTGCCTCCTAGCTTCTTTCCCTTTCCTAACTCAGAGAAAACATGCCGTGTTCCCTCTCACCCACCCACTACCAGGGAACGGGGTCTCAGAAAGCTTGATCTACGCAAAGAAGCTGGATGGAGTAGAAATCTGGTAACGTGTTCGCTATTTCCAGGCCAGCCCTCCCTCCATCCTTCTGGACAACACCCCAACAGTCCCTTGAAGTGGCTGGCCCTCCATGTGGTTCAGAGGGACCTGGCGTCATCTCCTGCACCTGGGAGAAGGCACATGACTACTCATGCCTCCAGCATCAGTCACTGGCTCAGGGGTGGGCCTAACCCAAGCTAAGCCAATGACAGGGGTCAACCTCACCCAAGCTGAACCAACCACTGACTCAGGGGTGGGCCTAACCCACACTGAGCCAATGACAGGGGTGGACTTAACCCAAGCTGAGCCAATAAGAGTTCAGGCCCACGCCTTTTACAGAACTATCAAGAAAGAAACTTTGGAAATGTTAACCAGCCTAATTGTGGTGATTATTTCACAATAGTCTCATGCATCAAACCAGCCTGTAGTACACCTTAAACCTACACAGTATTATATGTCTGTTATAACTCCATAAAGCTGGAGAGAAGAGGAAAGAAAGGAATGCTCTCTTTCCACTAGGGTCCATAAGATGGTAGGAGGTTAAGTCCGGAGCTGCCGGGAGTCATTTTTGTATCACAAGAGAGGAGACTGCTTGAGAAGGAAGCCAAAACAGGACAGCAGGACCAAGAGGTCCTGAGGCTACTGACAACACCTGGATCCAGTTGCACCTGCTTTACAGTTATGAGAGAATCAATTCCCTTTCTTGACTGTTCCTGTTAGGGTTGGGTTTCTATAGAGTGATCTTGTTTGCTGAAAGTAAAAAGGATAGAGCATAAATAATAATTGACATGGCAACAGGAAATGGGAAATCTGAGTCTGGTCCTCCCTGCTCAAGCCACAAACTCCAATGAGCCCATCTCTCATCTCATGCAGTCATCAAACCAACGTCTCTAGTGGCAAGAGCCCGGAGCCATTGCAACTGTAACTGAGTCCTGTGTGACCATCAGATCTCATATCAAGGACCGACCCAACCGCCTGGCATGGGAGGAAGTCTGCACATAGTACAGTGAGGAACTAGGAACATTGACTTTTTCTACTGTTTGGGAAAAGATCATGTTCGAGGTTCAAAGCAATTAGTCACTGCCTACTTCTCTAGATATTGCCTACTACCCACTTGCCCGCGTATGGTCTGGCCACACTGCCTTTTCTATTCCTTGAACACACCAAGCTTGCCCCCACCTCAGGGCCTTTGCACTTGCTGTCCTTGCTGCCTGGAATGCTTTGCCCTCAGAGCTCTCAGCAGGTTGCCTTCTCACCAGAGAGACCTTATGTGAATATCCAACCAAACACTCCCTCCCAGCCCTGCACCATCACATTCACCCTAGCTTTATTTCATCACTGTATGAGGTTTGTGTTTACCTTCCCTCACTGAAATGTCAATTACTGAGCATAGGAACCATCTCCAACTTTTATACCCCCCCCCCCGTGCCTAAAACAGTGCCTGGCATTTAACAGACACTCGGTAAATGCCAATGGACTGAATGCACAGAGGGGAAGACAGATTGGCCACTAGCTGAAAGGGGTGTGAGGTTAAGGAAAGGCAAGAAGCAGGAGACCCTCAGAAGGCTGGGCTATAATTTACGTCTGTAAATCCCTAAGACTCTATCAGGGTGGGGAACACCTCTCCCTCAGCACCTGAGGGGCACCTCCTTACGGGGAGGGGTGGAGGTCAGGCCACCATGTTGGAGAGCACTCCCGTCCCAGGTCTACATGATAAGGAGTGTCTGATACAGTAACTGGAGTTTAATAACCATCCCTTGCACTCTTATGAGACAAGTTTTAGAAAAGGGCTTCTTAAAACACTGTTACCATGGCCAGTGAGGCTTGAAACTTAATCCTCAAGAAAGGAATGAATTTAAGATGTTTTAGGAGGCACTGGCATTGCAGGAGAGGCTCTAATTACAACCACACTGATGGGAGGATCTGGTTTTGGACTTCAGAGACTGGAGAGAAATTAAGTAGGGACCAGAGCGTCTGTCACAGCCTGCATAATCTCTGTCTCCTTCAACTAAAGGGCAAAAACCACAGGCCTGGTATTTCAACCAAAACTCCCTGCATGGTAAAAACAATCCTCAGGAAGAGGAAAAAATATACTACAGGCTAAAAGAGAAGAAGGAACAGCTGAACCTCACTGTTATGAAACAGCAATCTTAAAATATGAGTCCTCCACAAAGAGAAAATGTCTCAGAAAGTTCTAATGTGCATTGTTCTCTGCCACAGAAAGCAGGTAAGATGACTTGCAAAGGTTCCCTTTCTTCCAAGATTATCTACTGAATTTTATCATCACCTTTTCTTATCGTCACATTTGCTGCACGCCAGGCATTTAATGTTATTTTCAAACAACTTTATCCCCTTTAAGCCATTCAACTGTAAGAGTAAGCAGGACAATCACTTAGTTTCTTAGAAGCAGAAGCTGGAGCAGAAACATATGCCTTGGACATATCCATAAGGTGCAAATGAGCAGCAGAATTAGACCAGACCTAAGTACAAGGGTTGGGGAGGGCGGGTCTTTAAATTTAAGTTCAAGGTCTCCCTAAGGTTACAGACTGAGCAGAGATCAAATTCACTTTTTTCATTTGGCCCACACAGTCATTTAAAAGCCACTGTGACAGGCAGGTGTTAACCTTTGGTCACAGAATATACAACTTTGTATTGGTATCTTAAAAACAAATACTGCATGTATTTATTTCATCTGTATGACAGGCGCCATAGGCATTCTAACTTGTGTTCTCAATACACCATCGTGCCAGCGTTGTGGGCGAATCTAATGGGCACCTCAACTACATATGCTACAGCATGCAAAAAAGAACAAACTGAGACCAAGTGGTTTGAAAAAGATCCAACTTTTATTTTGCATAACTTAGATCTACTACTCTTACAAAAAAAAAAATATGTTTCATCGAGTCTCTCTCTCTCTCTCTCTTTTTTTTGGTGTGTCTTCCATGATCAAATTTAATAGAAAAGTCTGAAAACATACAACCTTGATTTCAAAACTAGAAAAAAAAAAAAAAAGCAGTCTGTCTTGGCTTCCCTCTGGGTGAAGAAAGCCACTCAAAAGGAAGGAGCAATACACACCTGTAACCCATCAGGAATTAACTTCTCCACCCTAACCCCGATCCCTGCCAATCAAAACAAATGAAGAGCTGAAGGGAAAGGGAGGTAGGGGAAGAAGTTCCCGAACGCCAGCATGTGCTCTGACAGCTTTTGTGCTATGGCACAGACTTTGCATTTTGCAGAAGTGAGATCACTGGGGCAAAATCAGTCAAGAATCAGCAAGTCTGGCTTCTCTATTTGCGTTTTCAAAGTCTGTAATGATCTACCTACAAAAATACTTAGGCAAGCAGAGACAAATGCTCACGGGTGTACACCATCATTCACTAATGTACAAATTGGAGAAACTGTCAACAGAGGACTGACTGGAAAACTATGCAGTTGTTAAGAACTGTATGTACTAGTATAGGAGAAAGTTCACTACACGTAAAAAATGCCATTTTTGTCTACAAATGTATCTCTCTCTCTTTGCATACAAAGGGTCTGGAGGGATGTACCAGAATGTGAGTAAAGCAGGCAGTGAGATGAGGACTTGAACCTGACACACCACTATACATACTGATGTTTACAGTACGCCTACATTGCATTTGAAATTTTAAAAGGCTTAACCTCTGACAAAAAAAGAGAATAGCTACTGTTCCAGGATTTTATTCTACTGAACCAAGATGTCAGACACACAGGTTTTTCCTACTGTGGTTCCCCTCTCTTCCATCCCTTTTCAAACATTTCTGAACACCTACTAAATGCCAGGCACAGCTGGGAGAGGCAGATAAAAAACACCTGTGTCTGTACCAGGTGTAAACACAATCCTAGCAGCTGATACCAACTTTCTGTACCTAGGTGTAATTATATCAAAAAATTACTTTGCAAGAGCGTAATTTCTCTGGGTTCACATTCTAAAGCAAAAGAACACGCTGAAACAAACAAACAAACAAAACATCTGAACAGAATAAGCCAAGTTAAAAAAACTATTATCCAAAATGGGATAAAATAAACCAACCAGAGGCCCTTGAGACTTCAAAGGCATAGATCATCTGGATCTAGTCCTACCCAAAAGACACACTAAGAGTTAAAATTTTAGTTTCAAAACTAATTGAGTATCAATGTGTATTTATGTCGGAGTAAGGGGGCCAGGTAGCAAGTGGCCCTGGGAGTCACTGGGATTCAATCCTTCTTCAAAGCACCCTACCCACGTCCTAAAATGCCATCCTATCCTAGAATACGCAAACAAAACTAGCACAGAAAACGACAGATCTGCCCAGCAGAGGCGGCAAAGGCCAATTCTTTAGAAAGTTAGTTAAAAGAGCCCTCGAGCTAAAAGTAGAAAAGGCACAACCTGTACAAACCCTGGACAAAGAAAAAAGGGAAGCTCAGACCTTCGGGAGGCAGAGAACCTGAGATGACTGGAGAAGATAATGCAGCCCCCCAACAAAAAAAGCGTGTCAAGGGGGTGGCGGGGGTTTCCCATGACCTCAGAGAAGCAGGTACGCCCAGCCACTGCATTCAAGCTGTAGAATAAGCGCTTTTATCCTTTATTCAATCCGTTCCCAAAGTACTGTCAGGGGAAATCTGAACCGTCCTGCAGCAAAGATCTGAGGAAAGCGGAGGGAAGGAGACAGTTCCAAACACGTTCCCGAAGGAAGGGAGGTGCCCAAAGCAAGGAGGTTTGGGGAAAGAGGCCTGCACGGAGGGTGGAAGCAGGGAAGGGAAGTGGGCGAGAAGGAGGGCTACAAGGAATGAGGGGGAGATGAGGGCAGGAGGAAAGGAGGTGGCGGGGATCGAGAAAGGGCAGAAAACAGGGCGAGAAAAGAGACTGGGGCGTCAAGGAGGGGAGTCTGGGGTGGGAGGGCACAGGAAGGCAGTGGAGCTGGGCTGCGGGGACCGGGGACGAGGAGGGCAGAAGGACCGAGGAAGTCAAGGAGGGTGGGGAGGGCTGCAAGAGAAAGAAAGTTGGCAAGGGCGAGGAGCCGGACGCGGGGGCACAAGGGTGGGAAGGCACAAAGTTGGGAAGGGAGGCTGCAGAGAAGCGGGAGTTTCGAGCCCGGCGGCCGGGAAGCGACGCGCAAGCGAACGTCGGAGACGCAGGGACCCTGCACCGCGGCGGCCCGGCGGCCCGAGAGCGCGGCGGGCGCCGGGCGGGGCGCAGAAGTTTCCCCGCGGCCGTGACGGTCCCGGGGTGGGAGCTAGCCCGCCGGCGGCTGCAGCTCGGCACTTACCCCGGCTCTGGCGACGAGGACGGGCGGTGGCGGCCCCAGCGGCGGCGACTGAGGGCGCTGCGGCTCGGACCTCGGCCCCCCCGCCCCGCCCTTGAGCTCCGGGCCCGCGCCGCTCATTGGCTGCCGCACCACGGGACCGCGTCCGCCTCGGCCAATCAGCGCCGAGCAGCGCCGTTTGGAAACTTTTTTCCCAGGACTCGGGCGCGGCGCGGCCACGCGGCGGCCCTGGGGCTGGTGATAGCCGGGAAGGTTCTGGCTGCCGACGGAGACCTGGAGGATGCTGGCTGCTCCCCGCACACTCGGGAACGGGCTGGGAATTGCGGGCCAACGCACTTCAAGTGAATACGCTTCCCTCCCCGTGACACAGATTGCGTTCTCCCGTCCTTGCATTTCCCCCGCATCAGAGGACAGGGCAAAGATCCAGGTCCGCTTAGGCTAAGCAATACCCCATGTTCTTCCCACCCCTTTACACCCAAAATAAAAATTTAAACATTAATTTCTTCTTCAAAGGCAGCAAAATTTAATGTGTAAGAGTTTGATTTTGAGCCTGGCTTTGAATCCTAGCTCTGCCCCTTAAAATCTGTGTGATCTTGGGCAAGTTATCCTGCGACTTAGTTTCCTCATCTATAAAACGGGTTCGTGATAGGGTTCTAACTTACAGGATTACGCAGTAACGTCATGTGTTAACTTGGCATTTGTAAAACAGTGCCTAACACATAAATAAAATCTATTTGTTAAGTGGTCTTGATCTTTTAATTCGTTAGATGTGTCAGGCAAAATGTGAACTTCTTGACCTGGGTTTCTTCATTTAATTCTCACAGCAATATTAATTCTTCACCAACAATTATTTATTGAGCACTCTCACTTAGAACAAAATAAATGTCAAGTAAGATGCCTGTCCTCAGAGACCTCACAGAACTAAGAAATAACACAGAAAACCAGCAAACAGAAAAAGTAAAATAATTTCGGTCTCCAATAAGTGCTATGTATCAAGCAAGGTCATGTGATAGAAAGGGGCTAGGGGGGAGTTGCTTCAGATAAAATGGTCAGGGAAGGCCTGTCCAGGAGATGACAAAGGAGCTGAGACCAGGATGATGAGAACCACAGAAAGCACTTTCATTGTCGTCATTTTATAGATGAGAGAACTAAGGTACAGGAAGTTAAATGTGTTGCCCAAGGTCTCACCATTAGTAAATAAGAAATCAGGTTTTATAACTGCATCTGCTGGACTCTTACACTTGTGTTCTTCAGTACTACACTAGAGGCAAAGAGATCTTAGCTACTTTGAAAATTCCAACCACATTCCCTCCTGCCTCCCTGCTGTCTTTAAGAATGACCTTTCTCTAATTCTATTTTGTTTTGACTCCTTGCTAGTTCCTGAAGAAACTCAGACACAAAAGGGAACCACCACCTACATCAACAGGGCTAAGGAAAGTACCTGAATGTCTTTCAGGAAACTTCCATCCCAAATACTAGTAAATCATTTGCACCCTCTTGACATTTAAGCTCTTTGCTTTCTTTCACTCCAGAATTTTATCAACCCTCCTCATTCTGTGAGGTTTCTGGAATAATCACCCCGGTTTACAGATGAACTGACGCACAAATTGATGAGGCACCAGTTATGACTGAATGGTGTTGATCAAGTCATTTAAACTAGTTTTCAATTTCCTTTATTTTCCAGTTAAAAAAAGGAGAGGATATTGAAATGATTGTTAAAATCCTCTTCAGGAATGGGGGTTTAGGTAAATGTCCTTAAGTAAAACCTTAAAAATTTAAAGGAAAAATTTGGCATATTTTAAAAATATGTTCTGAATGAACAGAGAGCTTGGTTTCTCTTAAGCCCTTCCATAACATTTTATCATTTCAAAACACTAAACCTAACCTAACAGAAGAGAAGTTACTGAGGGAGGAAGTCCTTCACTGGCAGCCAGCTTAATTTAAGAGCTGAACTGAATGTAAAGTAGCTGCTTAAACAGATCAAAAATCTTCATCCTGTTTCCATAAATATGAAGATTATAATTTGGCCAAGGAAAACAATGAAAGTTACTCTTACTCTCTGATAAGAAGAGTTTGCCCAGCTAATAAATAGGAATAAGATTAACAGAGTCTATACTTAAGAAAATAGATCTTAAGAAAAAATGTTAAAGTGCTCTTTCACAAATATCCAGTAGAATTTCAATGAATAATTACCTGCTTCCAAAGTCTGGTGTACTCTGCTTAGGCTAGTTTTCTGCAAAAAAAAAAAAAAAAAAAAATTAAAAAAAAATAAATAAAATTACAGTTCTTTAAAAATTATCTGCAATTCAGACTTTTCATTTGCTTTCCATTTAGTATGATTGATCCATTTTTATTTACTGCATTTAACCTGTTGAGACCAGGCACAACTCTGGACTCAAAAGAATGCCAAGCAAAGTCAAACAAAATGTGTATGCTCTTTATTATGTTTTGTGACTAAAACCCTTTTTTAAAAAAGCAATTAAAAATCCACAATTATTTTGTTTCTTTTTTTATATTTTTAGTTTGTATGGTTTATATTCAGAGATACTCGGGGGTAGGCGGGGAAGGAGAAAGAAAACTATCCCTAAAGAGAAGCACATTTGTTTGGTACTTTGAACAAAAAAACCAAAATGCTAAAAACAGAGTTGCTTTCCATCTGTTCTAATTCCCACTTGGAAAATACTCTCCACAAGCAGACACAATTAAGATTTACTCAGCAGTAATAAATACCTAAGCAGACAGATGATGTGTGTGTTCTTGTCATCTGCCTCCTGGCAAATGAAATTCAAGCACAAAGGATTCTTCAGCTACATGTTTGATCTCGTCCTCCCCAATACAAGGATGACTATAGGGAAGTATGAGCTTCCCCTGAAATTTACACCACTTACTGTGAATTGCCTAATGAAATTGCCTCACACTGCTGACTTCAAGGGGGAAAAAGTTCTCTTTTGGCCATTTCTAGTTACTGATACTTCACAAAGTCAATCTGCTTCTTGACGAACTTTACAAAAAAACCTTTCTGCGGTATTCAGCTAACACATCCTAAACTACGTCTAGATTTAGACATAAATGTGTGCTTTCTTTTTCTCCTTAATTTGCAACAGGAAATAGTGAGAAGCTGGCAGTTTTGCAAATGACCGTTGTGCTTACTGTTAATTTTTTTTTGAATTTTAGGCAAAAGTAGATTGAGGTGAAGAAATAAACCCCGAATGTGGCACATCTATCCACTTGAAACAACTGCTTTGGGCTTCACAAAGCTTTTGCAACTGTAAGGTCTCATTTTTGCTGGCCCAATCTGTCACTGGAAAAGTAGTGTTCATTTGTAACGAGCTCTGAAGCGGGGCTTTTTAAAAATTACGTTTTCTTACTAAAGTCACGAGGACCTCTTAATTGTTGATGACAACATTCAGCCTAGTCTTAGCCCACACTTTATTTTGGCCAGCTGGGTCGTAACTGCGAGAAACCCTGCCGGCCCAAAGGACTTGGCGGTTACCTCATTTTTTTTTTTTTTTTTCTCTACTCGCCACTAGGTTGCACTAGCTTAAGGATGCTGTGGAAAATATGCGTCATTTAATTTTTTTAAAAAGTAGAATCATCACGTGACGAGAGACAGACAGGCATATAGACACGGGAGAAAGCCAAAACGATCGGGGTTTTCCATCGAAATCCCGTTTAAATTGCCTTCCCTCAAAAGACCGAAAGAGCTGAAATGTATCAAATCCTGGTTGGCAGGTTTTTCCCCTGGTTCCACCTCACAAGCTCCTTAATTCTCCGCTTTCAGGTTCCCTTCCACTCCACAACGGTAAGCCACGGGGAACGCCTCCTTAAACTGAGGTTTTCGCACCAAAAGCTGGGGTCACCCCCCTGGGAAGTCCCCTATTTAGGGGTTTATCGGGAGGGGACTGAGCCTGACGAGGCTGCAGGGCCGCGAGGCCCCGCCCCCCCCGGGTTCCCAGCACGCCCCGCGCGGGGAGGACGCGGCGGCGGGGGAGGGGCGGAGGAAGGGGCGGAGCCACAGGGAGAAAAGGGCGTAGGTTTTGCGACAGGGGCGGTTCGGTGCGGAAGCGGAAGTGGAGGGTGCGCTTGGCGGCGGCGGCGGGAGCTGCGGAGTCGGGAATCAAAACAAAGGGCCTGGGGGGGCGGGGGAAAGGCGGTGGGCCGGAATGTGAGCGGTGGTGGAGGTGTCGGCTGAGGTGAGTGAGTTGGCGGTGCTAGGAACTAGTTCCTGATGGGCCCACTGTTCTGGGGCCACCAGGCTGGAGGGGTGACAGTGCCCCCCCCCGTTACTTTCCCCATTGCTGGCCGAGGTGGAAGAAGTTGGCTAGTCGTAGGGGAAGGACTGGGACCCACCAGTCAAGCCCCCGCCGAAGGTTTGGGTTGTCTCCGTTTCACGCCCGTTCACGGCTGTCATTGCAGCGCCGCTACAGCCCCTTTGGGGAGTTCGGTTCTCCGCCCGCATCTGTCTACCTGCTCCCTATGGGGCCCTCCAGGTGTGGAGAGCAGCTTTTCCGAAAAGTGCGCCCAGAAAGACCGGGCGGGTGTTTTCGCAACCCCCCTGGGAGTTTTGCATCCTCAGTTTTTCAGCATTTTCTGGGGTGTAGCCTCTGGTTTGACAGATAATGTTGGGTTTTCTTAGGGCTCGAGCCCCTCCCACTGCTAATAGTAACGCAACACCGTGATACACCTTTCAGAGTCTCTCAAGCACCTTTTTGGTATTACCAAGAGTTTTCTAGTTACATTTGTAGCTTTTGGACTTCTCAATATCTCTGACCGGTAAATACTGTTTTGCATTCAGGGAGATTGAAAACTAATCGAAACGGTTTTCCTAGACATTTATCGAACTCTTCGTTCAACAATTGACATGTACTAGGCACTGTGCTAGATGCAGGAGATACAAAACTAAGAAAACATGATCTGTGCCACCGTGAAGTGTGTATTTAAGTGGAGGAGACAAAAAGAAAAAGCAAATAAGATAATTTTAGATAGAAAAACTATATCGGGGAAAAAATGGTAATATAATGGGATGGCGTGGTGGTCGAGGACTAGATTGGGTATTAAGAGAAGGCGACCGCTAAATTTTCTACTTTGATTGATTCATTTAAGTCAAACAGCTCTGTGAAGTTGCTACTGATATCATCAGGCCCATTCTACAAGCGGGATCTGAGGTTCACAGAGTTGAGAGTTGTCCAAAGCTGCACAGATAGGTAGCAGCAGAATTGAGGATTAATATGCAGATAGTCTGACTTCAGAGTCTGTGCTCTCAACCACTATCTGAATCGCTCAAAGACTCAGAGAGGTAATAGAATTGAGATTTCCACTCAGCTCAAATAGAACTTGCTTTAGCTACTTAAAGTCCTTAGTGGCCTTCCTAGGCATATTGGAGGAAATTTCTGGGTGCAGGCCAGAAATCGTTACTATGTTGAGCAATAGTGAAGGCACCCTGGTATGATAGAAAGAGGTGGACAACCCTGGTTCTGCCCCCTTTCTAATTGTGTGATCTTGAGAAAGTTACAAAATGTCCTTAAACTCGTCTCCTCTGTAATATAAGGCCAATTTCTCCCTTATCTATCTCACACATATACTGTGGGAGGGGAAAAATTACATAAACGGATATCATTAGCTGATTGATTTCATCATTGTATCTCTTCGCCAAGCATAGGCCTGCTACATAGGAGATAATAAGTAAATATTTGGTGACTTTAGAAATAATGTTAAGTAAAAATGGTTAATAACTTGTATTGTACTCTACCTGTCAACTCACTTTCAGGATTGGCTTTGAGGTTGCGGGAGCATGTCGAAGTCGTGTATGTCATGAACATCACAAATCCTTATGATCTAGGAGAGATTGTGGGGAGATATAAGACCTGTATTGAATAGGAAAAGCAAGTACCATAATTTACTAACATATACTAGGTAAACAGCTTTATTCGTTGCCTCATCCAACAAATATTTACTTAGTGTATACTAAGTAGCCGGGCCCTGTGCTTGGCACAGGCGACACAATGGTGAAAACAAAAAGTTGGGCTCCTTTATCTAATTGTTCTTGCTCTCAATCCTGTGAGGTGGACATGGGAGAAATTAGCCACGCTTTACAGAGGAAGAAACCCAAATTTAATGAAGTTTTGTAGCTTCGACATAAAATTCCAAATAGTAAATATTTTAGGTTTTGTGGGCCATAAAGTTTCAGTTGCAAATACTCAACTCTGCAATTGTAGTGTAAAAATGAACCATAGATTATACCTACAACAAATTAGCATGGCCATGTCTTGATAAAGGTATTTATAGACGCTAAAATTCGAATCTTGTACAATTTTATGTCATAAAGCAAAACATTATTTTGATTTTTTTCTAAGACTTTAAAAATACATTCTTAGTTTGAGGGCCATTTAAATGCAAGCAGTGGGCTGGGTTTGGCTGGCAAGCCATAGTTTGCCCACCATTGCTTTATGTGATCAGCTGTCCTATACCTTAGATATAGTACTTGTATAGTCATCTCGTCCCTCACCGTACTATGTAGATGTTAAAATACTTGAAAAGAACATCTTATCAGAGAGATAGATAACTAAAGGGAATTCTTTTCTATATGCCCAGATTAAATTTCTGAAAGATAAATTAATAACCTTAAAATGGTCACCGTAGGTAAGGGTAGGTGGTTGTTGGGGTATGATGGCGAGGACTTGGGAATGAGATTCAGTCGTGCGTACCATTGGCAAGCTGCCTTCAGGCCCAATGGCTATTATTGATTTGATCGGCTTTTATTCTACTGTTTAAGTGTCTTTGCCCTGGAGTAGATATAACACAGTTGTGACTTGGTATTTTTCTGTTAAGATTTTTGATAGTATACTATACTGAACTTTCATAACTAAACCAAGAAATTTGTTTGATTTATTCTGTAGCAGAATCAAAGTCAAAGTCCGCAGAGGTCACTTAATTTGGACCTTCCATACTCATACCAAAAACAGTAGGATAAGTTGCTCTTAAATCAATTTCAAAATCTTATGTAATTGGTAATGAGGACATGTGGTTGTTCTTTTACTAAAATTACATGCTCTTTGCTGTTAACTTTTTAATTCTCACAAACAATCTTCAGGGAGAGTCGAGGATTAAGAACAACTATAGTCTCACATTTTAATAGTAAAATTTGTTCTTATGCATATAAATAACATTGAAAACTCATTCTTAACAGGGTGGAAGAATGAAAGAAAAGAAAGATGAAAGAATGTTGAACCACTTTGTGTGGCTGTATGATGGAAGGAAACAGAACTGAGAACTCCAGCAGTAGAACACTTGGATGGCTTCAACAAGATAATGACGCTAAGCCATGGCTTTGGAAATTCTCTAATTGCTTTTCTCGTCCTGAGCAGACATTGCCACTTAGTCCCCAAACGGTAACTGTGTGCAAGACTAAGGACACAGCAATTTCCTAATGCAAATAGATGAGAGGTCCACTTGGTCTGGGGCGGTCTCCCTCCTTGGACTTGGAGTTTGTGCTAAGTTTACCCTTGTATCTTGCTTATATTACTCCTTGTAGCACATTATTGTAATTCCTTACACAATGAGAGCGTAATTTTTTAACTACCGCACTTCGATGCTTTAAATATTTAATGTTAACATCTTGAGATGATTCATTTCTCAAAGTCACAGATTCCAAAGATAAAATCCACATTATAGAATAAAATCAGAGGAAGATATAAAATAGATTTTATTTGACTGTGGCCTTCTGAGTCTTATGACATCAGTAATTTGGGTCATTTCAGAAATGTTTTACTTTAGGGGCAGGTGACAGCGTTGGCAGCTCAAGCAGGGTTTCCTGGGATGGCCGATCTGGCTCTCAAGTAGTCAAATGATACAGAATTGTGCTGTCAACTTTACAGATCCGGAAACTTGATTTTTGTCAGTGGCATCCAGAATTAAGTATGTTCAAGGGGACCAGCTCACGATAAATCTGCCCCTAAGAGCCAGGTATCTATAAATCAGAATCCCAGTCATTTACAGCCTGAACTGTAATTATGGAGCGGGCAGAACACACTGCTTGTTGAGTGAGCAGTCCATGGCTGTTGCCTCCCTTTTAGGAAAGTCTAACTGAAAATCCAGATTTCTCCCAGATGAGTATAGAATCACAGCAAAAGGAGTGAAATTATGGCAGAGCATAGACTCTTCTGTGCTCCGAGGGGTGAGCAGGTCTCGATCCCTGTGTAAGGGCTTACTAGTGCCTCCCATCAACCCATACAGGCTCTCAATTAGTTAGATCTCACTTCAGTGGCCAGGTGCTCTGCCGAGAGCTATATGTGCACGATCTCATTTTTTCCTCTTAATAACTCTAGGAGGTATATCTTATTCTCAATTGAAGGGTGAGGAAATGGAAAGTAACTTATGCAAGGTCATAAAACTGTTAAGTATCCCATGCAAACCCAGGCCTCTGACGTCAATATCATGCCATAACCTTTGCAAATATACTGACTTCCTGTGTCTATTTTAGAACCATGTGACAAACTATTTATCTTGTACCTTTTCCCAGGTAGTTTTCTAATTACTGTAATGCTTTTGACTGGCTACAGAACAACTGTTGGCATCATGGCTTTAGGTCATGATATCCTTGGGTTTGCTAAGTGTCATCAGTAATGCATTTACAGACCTTCGCACAGATGGGCTACTTGGGCAGCTGGCTGAGCTCATCCGTAATGTTTGGAATCTTCTTCTCTGGAGGACCTTACTAAAACTCCTTATGATCTGACTGTAAGAACTATTAAGTATTTTCCTCAAAGCACTTTGCTCGTCAGCCGTCTTTCTTGAATGCTGTTTGTGACTGTGTTGTTTTCATACCACCTATTTTGTCTTCGGAAGATGCTGTGAGGCGAGGGGAAGTTATCAAAGGGAAGTACCAGAGACGTAGATGGTTTTAACCGGGCTTGCTGAAGACACCTCCCCCAGTCTCTTAAAACTCAGGAAGAGCGCAGTCTTAATTTTAGTCTGTTTCCGTGTTCACCCTCTGCAGACCTCTCTGAAGAATGCCCCTGGTTTTAGCTGCCATTCCATTTTGTTTGGTCATGATCGAGTGGTGTAAACAGGATTAAACAGTGTCTCCATTGTCGAATGCAGTAAGATGTAACCAGAAATCACTGGCCTCATAAAATTAACACGTAGTCTGATTTTCTTTTCTCAGAAAGAGTACATGGAGAACAAGAAAGTTGCTGTGGAATTAAAGGATGTACCATCTCCCCTTCATGCTGGCTCTAAACTTTTTCCTGCAGTCCCACTTCCAGATATCCATTCTCTTCAGCAACCTAAAATCCAGCTTTCAACTGTCCCCAAAGTAAGCTGCTGTGCTCATTGCACTAATGAACCCTCCACTTCACCAATGCATTTTGGTGGTGGCGGTGGCGGTGGCGGAGGTGCTGGTAGCTTGATTCACACGGGCACACTGTTAGACTCGCAAAGCACCAGGACAATCACGTGTCAGGTAGGGTCAGGGTTTGCTTTCCAGTCTGCGTCTTCACTCCAGAATGCCTCAGCTAGGAACAATTTGGCCGGCATTGCAAGTGACTTTCCCAGCATGTGTCTAGAAAGTAATGTATCTTCCCGCCAACACCTGCCCTGTTGTGGAAAGCTCCATTTCCAGTCATGCAACGGTAACATGCACACGCTGCATCAGTTCCCGGCTCTCCAGGGCTGCACCTCCGCTGGCTATTTCCCCTGTTCTGATTTCACAAGTGGGGCTCCAGGGCATTTGGAAGAGCACATTTCACAGTCGGAGCTAACGCCTCACTTGTGCACCAACTCTTTGCACCTAAATGTGGTCCCTCCGGTGTGTTTGAAGGGCTCCCTTTACTGCGAAGACTGTCTAAACAAGGTTTGTATCTTTTTATTTGATATGTTGGGTGCAGCTGAACTTTGAGGAGTGACTTTTGAGAAGCAAATGTATCTTAAAGATGTTTTGTCGTGCATGGGGTTTTGAGGATCCTTCCCACGAGGTAGCTTTCTCCCCGTCAGCATAACTGCTGGTGGACCTGAAAGAACTAAAGGGTAAAATGGGAGGGACCATTCAGAAAAGGACAGTAATTGTTACGTAGTTTATGCTTTTTGGGCCTCTTGCAATAAATCTATTGCTTACATGTGAACCCAGCTCGGCCAAGCCTTGTGTTCTGTTTTTTCTTCAAAGGCTAGAGCACAATCGTGATTTCTTATAACTAATATCCACTTTATACATGGACCCATTCATGTAATGTAGGTAACTGCATGTTGTCCTTTTGTAATAATTTGAGGAACTTGAATCGTGGCCTCGATCACACCTGTGGTTAAGTGAAGATTTTTTTTTTTTAAGTCCCTTTACGTAAAGTGTGTCTGAGGTCACCATTGCAGCAGACCCATGCCCCAGAATGTAAAGGTCCGATCATGTGGCTGTCTTTCCTGATCACTTCAAGTCATTTCTTGAAGTGAGTTTATGAATTGATAACTATTAGTTCTGCAAAAGATGATTTGAAAAGACGTTTTATCAGAGGTCAGTAGGTAGAAAGGAGAAACACTTAGAGTCTATTTACAGTTGTGTATAACTCTAGGTTCTGAAGTGATGTATCTGAACCTCCTTTTTTTTAAAAAAAAAAATTTTTTTAAACAGCCGGCAAGAAATAGTGTTATTGCTGCTGCTAAAGTCTGGCCAAATATACCACCTCCAACTACTCAGACCGCACCTGTCACTATTCCTCTGTGTAATGGCTGTGGAACCAAAGGAACGGGGACGGAGAGCACGTTGTTATTGGCGACCGGTCTCGGGAAAGCTGCTGCGAAATTCGGTAAATGACAGGACAGTATAAAGTGTGCATGTCCAGTAGTGTTCTGTCAGTTGAATATCTCAGACCAACTGCATTTAATCACCTTTTAAAAATTTCTCGTGGTTCTAATGGTACTGTGTATGTGGTTCTCTTGTTCTATTTCTTGGTAAAACTCCTTTTTTGCTTTGACAGACAACTCATTTGCCCTTTCTGTTGGGCTGAGGCTATTTGAGATCAGAAAAAAAATGGGAGTATATTAGAAAAAATAAGTGCCAGGTGGGACTTAGTGTCAACTTAGAGTCATAATCACACTTGTATACTCCTTACAGGGACTTAGTATCTAAAAGATTTGGTAATGGCTACTGGAAAACAATATTTGAAAACTTAAGATTATTTCCCCCAAAATAGTTGATGTGATATTTTCTTTTGAAAACATTTAAGAATTAAATCTGATGTTAACACAGTACTAAAAATCATTGAAGATGCTGGACAGTGAGAACCTTACCTTGCATTGCCTCTTGATTGTTCTTGCGTACTGAGCAGGTAGACAAGCATGGGCGGAGCATCCATTCACCTCTGTGCTAGTGTTCAGAGATGCACAGCCGGTCAGCGTGAGGGCGGCTCATGCTTCGCGGTGGATGTATTGCGGGCTTAAAGTAACTTGACCCTTAGGTTTGTTCTCTCCAAAAAAAATAGGACTATTTACTGGAGAGACCGTGGCAGCTTTGGGGCTGTTATTAGACCAACCAGTGAGGTTGATAATCTTAAAGTTAACATCCATCAACAATTTCATTTTTCTGCCGCTAAGGATGATAGGTAGCTACGTATTTTATTTTTATTTGCCATTTCTTTGTCACTATGCCTGATTGAAAGTGTTAACATTTCTCAAGGGTCACCAGAAGTCACGCTAGCCGGACAGGTGCTAGAAAACTTACCCCCAATTGGAGTTTTTTGGGATATTGAAAACTGCTCAGTTCCTTCAGGCCGCTCAGCGACTGCTGTTGTACAGAGGATCCGTGAGAAGTTTTTCAAAGGCCACAGGGAAGCGGAATTCATCTGCGTGTGTGACATCAGTAAAGAAAACAAAGAAGTTATTCAAGAGCTAAATAATTGTCAGGTAAAAAAAAAAAAGAAAGAAGACTTTAATATATTATGGTAGAATAAGCACCTGTGATTTTTTAAAAATAATTTCAATTAAAAATTTGTTTAACAATATGCATTTGTGCTGTTTGCAAATAAAGGAAATTAGCAAAAGATTCTTTCTAAAATACAGTAAATTCACAGTGCCGTCAACAGATTCGGCCACTTTAAGTGAAATGACATTTAATGAAAGCTGTTTTATCATAGGCTAATTGATATAAACAAGTTAGGTTCCTTTGAATGAAATGACATTATTCGAGGTCTGCTATACTAAGAACCATTTAATCTGGTCTGATTTTTAATAATGATGCTTATTTGTGATAGTACCAATCCCATATAATGATACATATGTATCATTTCCTTTGATTTTCAAGGCTCAGAGGATTTATTATTTGAAAGTTATAAATGAAACAGGCCCCCCAAGTGGTTAAGCATTTTCTTTAAGATCACATGTCCAGTAAGTGGATGAGCTAAGATTTAAATCCAGATTTACCCCAAAATCTGTTCTCTTAAACTAGAACTAGGATTTAGTTCTTTTGACTCTTAGACAGTTTCATTGATAATGTCATATCGCTGCCTAAACTTATGTTTATGTTCTTTATAGAACCTAATAAATTCTGTCTTGTATTGTGTGCACCTCTCAAAACCAACCTTTGCTTGCTTTTTTTACGTGTGAACCTGATAGTTTTAACAGGAATAAACATGTTAGCTCCCTAAGGTGCAGATGCCTCTCTTCTCCCACCACCTAACCCCAGATCCTGAAGGCATAGATGGTGTATACAGCACAGACAAATAACATCAAATGCAGCCCCAACTCTTATCTTAATCATGTATCAGATCTCCGCCCCTCCCAAATTGTTGTCAAAAGCTACTCACTCACCAGAGCTCATTTAACTACAAATTTCACTTCCTTTTCTCTGCATATTTTCTGAAAGGGGGATGGATAAAGCAAAAGGAGAAGGTAAGGGGTCAGAGCTGGGGTAATAATGGAACCAATTAATTCATATGGAGACCCAAATTTGAAATTAAAGAAATGTGGTGGTAATTTTTTTTCCATTCCTAAGTTGTAATAATAATAGTTTCTTCCCTCAAGGACAGTTTATTAAGATGTGAGCAGAATGTGTAGTGATTTTCTCACTCAGCCTTTGCCCGTTTGTCCTTATTATAAATTAATGCAGGTAACTGTTGCCCACATCAATGCTACTGCAAAGAATGCTGCTGATGATAAACTCCGTCAGAGTCTCCGAAGGTTTGCAAATACGCACACTGCTCCAGCCACTGTGGTTCTTGTGTCAAGTAAGTATGAAAACCTCTGCTCATTTCACTTAAACTCACTGAGTGGGAATTATCATAGAAGCCAAAAGTTGTTAAAGTAAAACGTCCCCAAAGAGGCTGAAATACATAGGACATACTTAATGCTCATTTTTGAGAACTGTGTTAGAAAAACAATTGAGTCTACATGCATTTTTGTATTTCCTCCTTGGAACTTGAGTGAGGATTTTTGTGGGGCCAAGTTTATTAAAGAAAATGTAAGTTTTTAAAACTCTGGGCACAATGTTGCTAATTTTAAAACTCTAAGATGAGTAATTTCCAAAATCGACACTCCCCAAGATATTAATATTTGCTCCCTGTCAGAACTGGAAGTAACATGTGTCTTGGGATTCAGTATAAGCATGTGTTGAAATTGTCTTACCGTGTAAATTCCTCTGATAACGAAATGTGCTCCTGTTCTAAAAAGGGAGAGGGAGCGACTTTGAATACAATCCAGCCATTCCTTCTCAGTAGGTGTCAGTAGAGTTGTCTGTCTCTGTCGAGTGTTTCTAATGTTTGGGGATGGGGTTGGGCTGTACCTTTTCTTTCAGCTGATGTCAATTTTGCATTGGAACTTAGTGACCTGAGACACAGGCATGGTTTCCATATAATTTTGGTCCATAAAAACCAGGCCTCAGAAGCACTACTGCATCATGCTAACGAACTGATCAGATTTGAAGAATTCATTTCCGACTTGCCCCCCAGGTTACCACTAAAAATGCCAGTAAGTGGGTTTGCATTCTTTTTGCTGTGTTCCAGCGTTAGATTAGGGAGGCTGAACACAGCCCTTAACAAGGGGGTCTCCAAGCCCAGGGGAGGCTGTTCTTTGTAGGAGGCTGACCAGATTTTGAAATAAGACTTAGAAACCTTCAGTCTTCCCTTAAAATATCCAGAGACTTGCTGTATGAATGTTGCTTTTCTTTTTCAAAACCTCATAGGGAATCGACTTTTAGATTTACCTTACCAGCAGCCACTTGCCAAAGCTAGCAATGTTTTGTGTCAAACGGATAGAAGTAACGGAATAAAAGTCATTGCTCCTTTTGCTACCAAGTATTGTGGGTAAAGAATATGGTGATGTTTTGTACCTACTGCTGTGGTTGGAGTCAAACAGAGTAATTGTACAGTTTTTAGGCATTTAATCCCTAAGCTCCAGCAGGCCTGTGAGCCTGTTTTCTATGATTACATGCCCTGTCATGCACGTGCACAATTAGGAGTGGTTATTGCTACACTTGTAGCCTGGTAAGGCACGTGATAGGAAAATGTGAACATGTTTACATCAGGAGGAGCATCTCTGATAGTCTTAATTTGGGATAAGAAGGTTTACTGCAGTGCTGAGCTGGGCTTATGCTGTTTGGAGAATATTTGCATAACTCTTAAATAGTCATAATGGACAGGAGCTGTAGTGTGGATGAAACAGAGGAGTGGGCCATCCCGTATATTAAATGCAGTTTTAACATAATTAAATAACTTTAGAATTAACAGAAGCACCTTAGAGAAATTATCTCACCCTGTCCTCGTTATAGGGAGGAAGAAATCAGCACATAGGAAAAGCAAGCAGTCCGTTGGTGGTCAGACATGCTGATCACAGCAGAGCAAAGACTGGATGGACCCCAGGCCCCCTGATCTAAGGTGTTAGGCTGCTAGTCCCCCCGCATTCCCTAACACCCCAAACGAGCCAAGATGAATCACGTGCTGAGGAGGCCTGCCGTTGGGGATACCAGAGTCAGGTCCACGGAGTAACACACGCCCCCCGTCAGCCTTTGGAGCCACCCTCCTACTCATTTTGCTGTTATTCAGTATATTTTCAGCCTTTTGGCTATAGCTAGGTTTTCTCCCGCTGCTTCTGTGTAGCGTTCACTTTTCTAATCTAGAAGACCTTTAAGTCAAATGTAGTGTTCAGGTGAAAGATCCTTATTCCTTATGGTTAAAAAAAAAAAAAAAAAGACATTATTCATAACGTTGAGTCTTGCCAGTCTCATTCACTAGAGCGATAACTCAGGTACATTTCTCTTTTTCTGTTTTTCAGTCTAAGTAAAGTTCACCTTCTCCCGACTAGATCATTATTACCTCCCTTCTAAGGCAGCTAGTTTGTTTGGAGATCACTTGCTGTTCTTTTCTTGTAATTAGTTGAGTGCGTGCCCTTGCGTTAACCTGTGGTAACATTTCTCTTCTGTATCAGCAGTGCCACACTCTGCTCTATGTTTATAACCTCCCAGCAAATAAAGATGGCAAGAGCATCAGCAACAGGCTCAGACGCCTGTCGGATAACTGTGGCGGGAAAGTGCTGAGCATCACAGGTTGCAGTGCGGTCCTCCGCTTCATAAACCAGGACAGTGCAGAACGGGCTCAGAAGCGAATGGAAAACGAAGACGTCTTTGGGAATAGGATCATTGTGTCGTTTACTCCAAAAAATAGAGAACTCTGTGAAACGAAAGGTTCGAATGCAATTACTGATAAAGCGAAGTCTCCCAAAAAACTTAAGAATCCAAAATTGTGCCTCATCAGAGATGCAAGTGAACAACCTTCCAGTGCCAAAGCCATGCCTGGAAAAGGGTCGCAGGCGCATTCTGGATCTGCTACAAAAAACACAAATGTGAAAAGTTTACAGGTACTTTTGATACCTCTCGCTTTCCCAAGCCTCCGGCAGGCTTGCTTTCTTTGTCCCCGTGTGTTAAGATGCCTGCTTGCTTTTGGTGTGCCCTCTCTTTATTTCTGTTTTTGATGATACCCTAAGGCAAATGATTTCTGTATGACGTCTAACACACCTTAGGTACTTAGAGTTTAAACTCCACTGCTCTTGTCTCTTTTAAGGAGCTGTGCCGCATGGAGTCAAAGACTGGCACTAGAAGCTGTGAGCCCCAGCAGGCCAACCTGAGACTTGTGGCCCCTCCTCACAGAAACCCGGGTGCTGTGGTGCCCACACTGAAAAACTCCGGGATGGCAGACTCCGTTTACAAAACCAATCCTAGGTAGGTTGAATTGCTCTTTCTCGTGGTTGCTTCTCCAAGTGAAGGAAACTAAGTGAAATTTTCCCTTTGATTTTCCCTCCAGTAGAAAAGAGAACCTCAGTGCCCAAAGTGTTACCAGTTCTCCTGTGGAGAAAAAAGACAAAGAGGGGACTTTGTTCCAAGTGAGTTACCCGTCTGCTTTCAGCAAGTTGATTGCAGCAAGGCAGGTCGGGCCTCTGCTCGCGTCTCCGCCTTGGTCTCGGTGAGTCCAGCTCCGTGGTCCGCGGGTGGTTACGTGCGCTAGAAAGGATGACGTGCATGCGTAAAGGGATCGAAGCAGCATAGAAGCGTGTAAAGTAAAAGAGAAGTCCATCATGCCCTCCCTGCCAGCCCCGCGTTCCTCAGGGGATCTCAGCTGACATGGGGGGCAGTGCTTTTCACCATGTCTCCCTCCTTCACATGGCCATTCCGCAGCAGACAGCAGAGGGCAGCGAGAGAAGCTTGTCCTGCGGTTCCTGGCTAACAGCGGGAGGCACATTAACATGTCCTCACCACTTCCTTCCCTTCATCATGTGGAGGGAAAGGCCCAATCTAGACAAGCAATGGTTATTCCTATGCGTAGGATAATTATAGGAAGCCGTTTGAGAAGTAAAGGCCTCTATACACCTCTGTTATGATACTCACCTTATCTAAGCTTTCCAAACCCACAGAGTAATTCTGGAGGCTTGCAAGACAGAAGGAGCCATAAGGCCGTGGCGCGTCCCACGAGCTCCTTCTAGCATTGCATGTGTTCTGCTGAGCTGATGAAGACTCACTGTAGAAAGTGACTTCGGACCTGTAAAATTACATTTAAAAATTCACACAAAACTTAGTCTTATATGGAGAAGGACTGCAACAGATGAGGAAGAATATCTAGCTTTTTCAAAGCCAAGGGAGGTTACATGACTCATGTTAGTATCACAAGCTAATTTCCTAAGAATAAATGCCCAAGGTGCAAAATTAGTTCATCACACCTTCTACCTTTAGCTTGAAATAATCTGGTGAAAGAATACTTGATAGTAAATAATTTACTGGTTGTTTTTGCAATATTAACAGATAGTACTTTTAATAATAAGTCTGAATTAGTGTATGCTTAACATAAATACATGTGAAAACCAAATCGTGTTGTGGCAAGCTATGTCTACGTGTAGCTTCAAACAAAAGCCTAAATGATACAGACTATATAAATGGAATAACATTTAAAAATTATCTCAGTACGTATGTTTTAAGCATTAGTATGTCTCTAAACCTTTTAAACAGAGCGTCTCCACTTGCTTTCAACGTTGCAAATTCAAGCATTGGTGCCAACTGCTCAGACACATTTGCAAACGGTGCTGACATCCAGATCAGCAACATAGACTACCGATTATCCCGGAAGGAGCTGCAGCAGCTCATGCAGGAAGCATTTTCCAGGCATGGCAAGGTAGCCTTTTCACTCCTGTTTTTGCCTTTGTTTCACCCTTTGCTGGCATTTCAGATTGAGAGAACTTAATTTCACACGTATCCACAGCCAGGACGTAAGTGTTACTGACCAAGTCTGAACTCCTTCCTTTATCCTTTTGATCTGCTCGTGGTGGTGCCGTGCATCCAGTTTTTAGGACACAGCCCCGGAGAGCAAGAAACCTATCAGAGAAGCACTTGTGGTCACAGGCTGGGGTTTAATTGATACTTTGGGAAATAAAATACTGGCAGGTTTTAGTTAACTCTGGCTGCTAAAAGCTGGAAATAGAGTTATAAAATAATGTCCGCTGTTTTTGTTAGCATCTTTCTATATATGATTCAGTTTTTCAATGCAGTTTGCTACGAATGCACCTTTTCCAGATTCGTAAAACAATTATGCCCCAGGTTTTCACGGGTCTGGAGAACAGAGATCTTGTCCAGGTGTCGGCCTCTGAGCTCGTGTCAGACAGCCGTGTGTTCAGAACACACAAGCGGGCCAGGCCGCTGGCACGGCCCTGAAGGTCACCCAGGTCACTTAGGTTCTGATTGGCAGAAGTGCAGAGTTCAGACAGGTTCCCTCACTTCACTGAAGTCCACAGATATGTCCCTAAATGACTCACCTTCAGTCTTGAGGTGACAAGATTCTGGTAGACTTGCATTCTGTTTTCCTTTTTACTGCTGTAGGTGAAGAGTGTTGAGCTCAGCCCCCACACAGATTATCAGCTCAAGGCTGTTGTTCAGATGGAAAACTTACAGGAAGCCATCAGTGCGGTGAATAGCCTCCACAGATACAAAATTGGCAGCAAGAAGATCCTGGTCTCACTTGCCACAGGAGCTGCTAATAAATCACTCTCTTTACTGAGGTAAAACAAACAAGCCATTTATTTCAGGACTTGAAGCAATTTTGTAAATAATAAAAATAGGTTTTGTCATGTTCCCAACCATTTTGTGGTGATTACATATGCAATAATGTTTATTCTGAATTGATAAGGGTTCAAAGTAAGCTAGTGGTTAGAAATAGTAAGTTAGAAATACGCCAGGTAGAATAATTTGACTCTTGTTCCAGGCATTAATCAAGGGTAAACAGCCTAAACTTGGCAGGCACTGAGGAGTGAAATAATATTCCACATATTCAGAACAGCTTCTAAAAATAGTAGACCTTGACAAGAAACGTTTATAAGCCCGGAGATTCTGAAATATTACCTTCAAATCTTAGTAGACAGTAGATCGGTCTATAAAGAGCTCTACAAAGAGCCAGGCTCTCAACTTGCAGATACAGTCACGATGTCAAATAGACACCAACCCCGTAAGTCTCGTCACGACTCTGTCGATCTCGGGAATCTGGTGATGGTTTTATTCGGAATCAGCTTTGATTCTTCTTTGGCTCTCTCTGCTCTGCAAGGAGCTAGCGACACAGGACTCACTTCTGAGTACCCTCAACCGCAGGACTCCCACTCACTCTCTCACAGACGAACCGCAGCGCAACAGGAGCCATTCGCGCTTGTCTGTCTTTTGCTCTGAATTAACATGGCGTTTGTCTCACCGCGTGGTATACAGGTGTAGAAAGCCCTGTGCTGCACCACAGGAACATCCCAGTGTGTGACTTAAAAATTGGCTCTAGTCGCCCCGTCCTAAGGTCCTTTCTTTAAATCTTTCTGGAAAATAAATTCTAACATGTCAGAAACTGGTAAATTTATTTTGCACATACATTGTGTTAATCAATTTTGTGTACTCTTTTTAAATGAAAACTTGGGAGTTGCCTGTTGATATCCAACAGGATTTTTGCTCTAATTAATTAAATTTTTGTCTTACAGTGCAGAAACAATATCTGTTCTTCAGGATGCTCCCGCCTGTTGTCTACCTCTTTTTAAATTTACTGATATCTATGAAAAAAAGTAAGTTAGGTTTTTTTTTTTCATTGATCCAGTCAATGCCAATTGGTAACTTCCAGAATGTTGATTGGTGATTGGCATAAAACTGTTGTAGCAGCTCTTAAAGAACGTCCAGCCTCTTGGAGGAATGAGACAAAGACAGTTGTGTTAGAATTAAATTTCTATTTTAACATAAACTTTAAAACTTCTTTCACTTTTAGCAAATTTAGGCCTCAGTCCCCAAAGCTGTACTTTAATTTTTCTTCTACTTGACCGATTAGTTTTGTTATTTTTTGAGACTTTTGGAACATTAGCTCCAGGATGACAAGGACTGGGTCTGACCTAACACAGCACGTGGTAGGTGCTCAGCTAGTGTCAGTGGAATGAGAGGCTGAGGCTCTGTGCAGAGTGCAGAGCTGGGGAGACTCCTTGCCCTCGAGGGCATGCCAAGCATCACTGGTTCGGTAGTGAATGGATTTATAGTAAAATTATTCCAGTTGTACTTTTGGAGAGACAGAGGCACCATTTTTGGTCTTAGCCCTTTGCTAAACAGGACAGGCATTTCTGTATAATCAAAGAAAAATGTTCTAAGTCAGCATCTCTTTTTCCTTGCTTTTAGGTTTGGACACAAGTTAAACGTGTCAGATTTATATAAATTAACAGACACGGTTGCAATCCGTGAACACGGAAATGGAAGACTGGTGTGTCTCTTACCCAGCAGTCAGGCCCGACAGAGCCCCCTGGGGTCTTCCCAGTCACATGACGGCTCCTCAACGAATTGCAGCCCAATTATATTTGAAGAGTTAGAGTATCACGAGCCTGTCTGCAGACAGCATTGTTCCAATAAAGACTTCAGGTACAATGCCCATTTTCCTTTAGAAGTACCCCTTTTGTAGCAGGGCAGGGAATGTCTGTTAGAAAGCCTGTTGTGGACACCAGGAGATGTCAGGTAACTGTGGTGGTGTCTTTTCTGCAGCGAACATGAATTTGATCCGGACTGTTACAAGATTCCTTTTGTGATTCTCTCTTTGAAGACGTTTGCGCCCCAGGTTCATAGTCTTCTGCAGACGCACGAGGGCACTGTGCCGTTATTAAGGTGAGCACGTCAGAACCATCGCGATATGATGCCTTGGTTCTCTTTGTAGAAAATCTGCCCTCGCTGTCCACACCTCTTTCCAAGCAAGTATCATAGACTGCTTCATTCTAACGTCTTTATCTTTGCAGTCAGTTAAACTAAATCTGAATGGATCCATTCACTCAGTGTTTCAACAAGAAAGTTTTTGTTGGTGTTAAATTTTAGAAACAAAACCATAAATAGGGCAGTTTCTTCTCCACAGAGACAAAATTATCATAAGTGCTATCACAAAAGGTTGCACAAGTGTTATGAGAGTGTACACAACCTCACATAGCTATAGATTTCAAAATTTGAGAGAGAAAATTGTTCTTCAGAAGTCTTTAACCACACCATGTACCATCTGGTAGACATTGTGGGGTCTAACGCAGGACTAAGTTGCCTTAAGGCCTACAATACTAAAAAGCAGGTGAATAACGCACTTGGAATCCAGTTGCCTTTTTTTTAACTCCTTCTACTAGAAAATTGTCCTGGAATTTCTAGTACCATCAGAATGCATCAAAGAGGTAAATTCCAGAGTGATCAACTCCCTGGGACCTTAATTTTAACTCCAAACCCAGCTTGTGAGCATTTAAACAAATGATTTATTAATAGATACATTAAAATAAAGCCCTTTGTTTAGCGGATACTTTGCTTTTCCGATATTTTAATTAACCTCTTTTTTTTTTTTTTTTTTTTGCTTCAGCTTTCCAGATTGTTATGCTGCAGAGTTTGGTGAACTTGAAGTGGTGCAGGAAAACCGAGGGGGTGTCCCCTTAGAACACCTCATCACCTGCATTCCAGGTGTCAACATCGCCACTGCACAGAATGGCGTCAAAGTAGTTAAGTGGATTCACAACAAGCCCCCACCTCCAAACACAGGTAGGTGTCAGGTGTTTGGTTGCTCTGAGCCATCATCTAAGGTGAGAGGCAGCGTTTGGCTTTTATCTCAAAGAGCAGCACTATTGGCTGAGCGGAACGCACCATGAGCGTCTCCTCTGATCCTCTAGAAACTGCTCTCTGAAGTCATGTAAGAAAGCCCAAACCCAGTTCCTCAGTTACACATCTCTCTACCTAGTCCTTTGAAGCTTTTTGATTTGCCAGTTGATTTACCTTTAAAAAATAGTTTCAAGTATTTGAAGGAAATACCTCTGAATGCAGGTTTACCTTTGAAATGCATTTTGGTCAATAATTATGACTTTGATATAGTCAAGATTTAACTATAAAGGACTAGGACATTCGAACCTAGATTTGGGTGAGTTTCTGAGTTCTGGGCATCTCCTGAGGTGCAAATGTCTAATCCTGCTACCAATGAACAGCACTTTACATTGTTGCCTTCATACTTTCACTTTCTTCTTTTTGGCTCCCAACACTTCCTCCTTTTCTCCCCCCAACTCCCTGCTCTACAGGAAGAAAGATGTGATTAATGAGGGAGCTCTGTTTGTACCAAAGCTTCTTACCCACCTCCTCATGCCCCTTCCTTTCAGTCCTGGACCACTCTGGGTCCCGTTTGTTATGCTATTAAAAATTAATTATGTGAACATTCAAGATAAATGCAAAAACCAGTTTCTTCATTTTATATCATACTAGTTTTACATTATCGCTGTCCATGGTGTCCTGGGCAGTGTTTTTAGCTGCTCTGTGGGTTAGTTAGGCTCCTCTGGGCTACCTGCTTGATGACCATTTATAACTTTGTTCTTGTGGGAAGATGGGAAGGTATGTTCCACATGACCAAATTACAAATGGATCTTTGAAATACAACCAGTTTATAAACTGAAAACTTCCTGTGTATTGTTTCTTCTGCTGTAAGTTAACACTATGGTGAACGATGCTTTACCTTGGCTACTCGACTCTGAGAAGTAGTGGGAAAGCATTTGCCAGCCCATAAATAAGTTGGGCTAGCCTGTTAATTATGTGGTACCCGAGTATAAAGGTGAGAATTAGTGGCTTCATGTCATCTGCTTGGTCACGATTGAGCCCAAGTCCGGGAGGGCGAGATGAGTTACCTTTCTTTCAGCTGCGGACGTCATGCTTTGTGACTTTGTGTTCTTTTTCTCTCCCCACCATCCAGACCCTTGGCTTCTACGTTCCAAAAGTCCTGTGGGTAACCCCCAGCTGATCCAGTTCAGTAGAGAAGTGATCGACTTACTGAAGAGCCAGCCATCCTGCGTCATACCGATCAGTAATTTCATCCCGTCCTATCACCATCATTTTGCAAAGCAGTGCCGGGTCTCAGACTATGGCTATTCCAAGCTGATTGAATTACTGGAAGCAGTGCCTCATGTGCTGCAGGTGAGAGTGCTCAGGAATTGCTGTTTAAAGATGCGCGTGTTCCTCTGCGGCTTTGGCCACCTCAGCCAGATAAACAGGAAAGCCGGCAACCTAATCAATTCCCAAGAAGTCAGTTCAGAACAAAACATCCTGTACGAGCTTTCTCTGGTGTGTGGAACACATATACGGGGCGGCTTCTTAATTTTTCAGAAAGCTGCAAGCTTCCAACTTAAAGGAACTTCTTAAAGCAGCGGTCCCCAACCTGTCTGGCACCAGGGACCAGTGCTTCTGTGAGAATCTAATGCCCGATGATCTGAGGTGGAGCTGAGGTGGTGACGCTAATGCTGGGGAGCAGCTGCAAATACAGATGAAGCGTCGTTCTTTGGCCCGCTGCTCATTTACGCTGCGCGGCCTGGTTCCTAACAGGCCGTAGACTGATACATGCCGATAGACCGGGGGTTGGGGACCCCTGCCTTAAGGCACTCAGGGGCATTTGCCTTCCAATCTCTATAGACTGACTCTCCTCCTAGCACAGCTCTCTCCAGAATTGTTCACTATTACATGGGAACTGCCACGGACATGGACGCACCTTATAAATGAGTCGAAGACCAGTTACTGGGCTGGAGCATAGCATTGGTTCCTGAGAAGTCTTTGCCTATTAACACTATTATCATAGCTTCCCATTTGTAAAAATGGCCTGTAAGACTTCAGCTGTCTTTTAGAGACAAAATTATTCATCCAAACTGATAATATGCTTTTCATTTCTGTACTCAGGACTATTTGGGAAGACTATGCAGGGCGGAAAAAAAAAGAAAAAAAAAAAAAGGCCCCAGGCACCTGAGGCACCTGAGCAGTTGTTTGTTTTGATCTTTTACAGTTCTCTGAGGCAGTAACAGGAGGGAAGAGCCAGCAACAAGTCAGTATCTGCCAAGGTCTTATGAGTATAAATAATGCAAGTGTTTGATTTGCAGATTCTCGGAATGGGCTCCAAACGTCTGTTGACCCTTACACACAGGGCTCAGGTGAAGCGCTTTACTCAGGATTTACTCAAACTCCTCAAGTCCCAGGCCAGCAAACAGGTCATTGTGAGAGAATTCTCGCAGGCGTATCACTGGTGAGTTGATAAGAAGAGAAGAAGAAAAAATGAAAGCAAATATTTTAAAACACTTTTTTCTTTCCCCAGATTTTAAGTAATTATCTAACTTTTCTGTGTAGCCTTCTTTTGGAAAACTTATAAAAGTTACTTTGGTGAGTGATAATTCTCATTCTTCACCCATTTCCATGGTTTAAATTTAGGTGTTTCTCAAAGGACTGGGAAGTCACCGAATATGGGGTTTGTGAGTTGATCGATATCATCTCAGAGATTCCAGACACAACTGTCTGCTTGTCCCAGCAAGATAACGAAATGGTGATCTGTATCCCCAAAAGAGGTAAGTTGACTGAAATTCGCTAGAGGAAAGTGGTCTGTCTCAGTGGCGATTCTGACATGGAATCATACAAGGGATGCGTTTTCTTCCTCCTCCTCTGTGGTCCCTAAAGATGCCATGGCAAGTGCAGTGTGAAAACTCTGCTGAGCAGCAGGTCTTGGGTTCTTCAGAGTAGGTGGAGCCCCCTGCTGGGAGGAAAAGGAGGCTAGTTTTAAAGAACTCACTCTAAATGCCTCTTCAGCCTCTCTGTGGCTGTTTACCCCGTGATTATCCCTTCGAAAGTCAGGGACCATGGCTGTCGTTTGTCTCTACTATGTACACTTGAGAAGGAAAGAAAAATCAATGTTTTGAAGTTTAAGCTTTTTCTCTATATTTTTGATGCCTGATGCTCTTTTCTGCTAGCAATCTTAACTAAAGAGCAGATGAATAAAAAGCATGGGAATATTCAGAAGTGTGATTTCATAGAAAAAATGTCTAGATTACTTTTTCCAGTACGGAGACCTGTGTGTGTATCATGTTCACGTATGGGGTGAAGGTGGGAGACGGGGGAGTGGGGGCTAGAGAAATGGTTTCCAGCTTATGAGAGGCGGTTTCATCGGTGCGTGCGTGTATTCATTCTGTACCCTGATAGTATCATGACTTCCTCGTGTTCTGCCCTTGAGCGAGTTTGAGCCACCTGCAAAGAGAAAAGAGGAGACGAGTGTGCTCGTTTTAGATTGTGACATTTGGAAGGCAAAGGTGCCGTCTCTTGTCATCCGTGCATAGGACTAATATTAAACGCAAATGAGTAGGAAAAGAGTGTGATTTTTTTTTTTTTTTTCTTTAAGAACGTACTCAGGATGAAATAGAAAGGACAAAACAGTTCTCCCGGGATGTCGTCGACTTGCTGAGGCATCAGCCCCACTTCCGGATGCCCTTTAATAAATTCATCCCCTCGTACCATCACCACTTCGGCCGGCAGTGCAAACTCGCATACTACGGGTTTACGAAGCTACTGGAACTCTTCGAAGCCATACCGGATATTCTACAAGTAAGTGAAGAAATTCTATTTTTCTGAACAATATAAAGGGAAATTTTTTCCCCCTGAGAAGAAGGGAGTTAGGAAATAGGATGAAAGTTTGGAATATTTCTATCAGAGAAGTGTTGTTGGCTCATTAGTATTTTTAGGTAAGTGTAATTTTTTTCCTTCAATAAAGAAATAAATCATTCTTCAAACTTGTTTTACAATAATTATTTTGAAAAGGATAGAATACTTTTATTTTTAAGCTGAATATTCTTTCATTAGCTCCATGCATTTCAGATCTCTCATGTTAGAAGTCGGGATGAACATATAAATGCTTAGCTGTTAGGTCGTTGCTAATGTAATCAGCTTTCTGTTGTTGGTTTTTATTACTGTTACCATCTCTGACAGAGTGCTTTTGACATTTTAAGAAAACGTTTGGGGTAAGACACACATTGCCTACTTAACCATTTTTAAGTGTGAAGCTTAGTGGTGTTAAATACATTCTCACTGTTGTGCAACCAGTTTCCAGAACTTTTTAATCTTTCAAAACTGAAACCCTGTATGTTAAAGAACACGAAAGTGCTTCTTTGCTACTGATCGTACCCATTTTCATGCCGTTTAGTTCCACGAACAGTCATAACATTTTCTATCTTCTTTTCCTTCTGCGTGTTTTCCAAGGTACTGGAGTGTGGAGAAGAAAAAATCCTCACCTTGACAGAGGTGGAACGATTCAAAGCTCTAGCCGCCCAGTTTGTTAAACTGCTCCGGTCCCAGAAAGATAACTGCCTCATGATGACGGATCTGCTCACGGAGTACACTAAAACCTTTGGTTACACTTTCCGTCTCCAAGACTATGATGTCAGTTCAATTTCAGCTTTAACACAGAAACTCTGCCACGTTGTAAAGGTAAACCTGTGGCGGCGTGATCTTCATTGGGATGTTCACGTGTGTGTACGCATTTGTGTTTACACGTCACACTTCTTACTGCTTCACAGGTTGCTTTGTGTGTCGTTAATATTTATGAGGTAAGAGATGATGACCTAGGTTTGGCAGTTAAGATTTTTGCGCTTGCCTGTGTGTGCGTGTGTGGCCTTGCTAAAGTGATGTCTTCTTGGACTGATGAGGTCATCGTTTTATCCCAGGTTGTTTATTCTCCATTACATCAATCTCAGTACTGCTGACCTGAAGTTGGATCTTTCTAAGCAGATCTTTGTCTCCAAAGTTTTGGGGAGACTGTAATCACAGTCTCCCTTCCAGATTCTGACTCACTTAAGGAGCAGGTCTAGGAGCAAGCTGGGGCTAAGGGTTTCCTTCGTTGCTGGTAGTGACGCTGGGTGGAGAGGGTAACTCTGTCCTCTTCCCTGCCCTGGGCTGAGCTGACCCTCCCAGTTGTAGGCAGAGCAGCTGGACAGGTTCCAGGCTGTTGTTGCCACAGGACCAAGAAGGCTCACTGAAGGAGGAAGGCATGGAAAGGAAAGCGCAAAGCGTGATGGCAGCCCGGGTCGTAGGTCTGGAAGGAGTCCACGTTCTGGTCAGTTAGAGGAGGACAAACCTTCCCAGGAGATAGACGGGCTGCTGGAGGCGGGAAGAGCACTAGGCATGGGGAACGTCCACAGCCGAGGAGAAGGAGCGGCCGCAGCCTCACACGCTGCTCAGGGCCAGCAAGACGAGGGCTCATGTGACCTCTGGACCTCGCTGAGTGGAAGTACTCAGTGTTGCTGGCCAGGGCGGGGTCAACATCAGAGAGACATGGGGACAAAGCCACACCGAGTGGGTTGGTGAATAAGGAGGAGGAGGCAAGAAAATGGAAACAGGTAACCTAGACGGCTTTTCGTCTCAACTCGCCTGGGAAGGAGGAGCGCGAGGGGCAGAGGGGGCAGCAGCGGGAGCCTGCGGGCCCGAGAGCGCAGCCGGGGCTTTCGGTGGCGGTTTCTCGTTCCGGTCGCAGAGACCGAGCATGTTTGAGAGCTGCCGAGAAGGATCTTGAGAGAGAAGATGGATGGCAAAGGCGAGGAGCGGTGGGGGGCGAGGGCCCCGAGGAGGCAGGAGCTGTGGGAGTTGGCATTTAGCAGAAGGAGGGACCGCTCGGGTGTCAACATGGCGACGGAAGGTAGGATGCTTGGAGACGTAGGTAGGCTTGATGTTCGTTACCATGAAAAGGAGGGAGTTACCCTCCAGAGCTGTTTTGTGTCGAGTGGAAGGCGAGAGTACCTGCTTAGCGGAGGAGAGGATTCAGGACGGCACTGGGGAGAACGTCTGCTCCAGGCTCCTGTTTGCATGCAGGATGCATGGGAGCTCTGAATGGGTTACCTTGGAAGTGGGCAGTGGCAAGATCCCAAGTATGACACTGGGGATAGGAATCTGGAATGGAGTCAAGTAGAAAGGATGTCACTGGAGTTGAGAAGGTCGAGGCACGGAGAGGCCATGGTATGGGACAGGCCCCATGGATGTTAGTCACGCAGCACAATGGCAGTGGTGGGCTTGGTGCAGGAAAGACGCTAAGCTGTGACTGGAGACTTTGATGCATAACGGGGAATGACTGGGGAGCAGTAGAGATGCGGAAAGATGGGTGAGGCACCAGGGTGCTACCTTGGCTGCACACCAGAATCCCCCAGGGAGCTTCCAGGCAGGCCAGTGCCCAGACTTCACCCTGCCTCCAAGATTCTTCTGTAACGAGCCCAGGTCTGCTCTGAGCATCGGCATTTTCATAAACCCCATGGATGATTCTAATGTGCAGCCAGGTTGAGAATCAAGAGGTGTATTATGTAGCATCAGAGGAGCAGGTTTCTGCCTTTTGGCCTTAAGGGGCTGGAGGAGTAGTGATGGTCTGGGCATCTAAGAAGGTGACTCGAATTCTCCTGGACTTGGTACTTTTGGCTGACTAAACCCCAAGCCTGCAAAGGGAAAGCATAATCTAGCTGTCAACAGCTCCATAGTCATGGTAAGTGGAGTGGGCCTCCCCGGCAGCCTTCTGCCTTGGCTCTAGGTGAGCGTCAGAACCAAAGACACTGGCGCTGGGATAGTTCCTCAAGTGCCACCCACCTCCCTCTGCCTCCAGGGTCCAAAGCCCGAAAGAGTACAGCTTGCGATCAGTGCGGGCGCCGAGGCCTGTGGTCCCAGGTTGGCCTCCGGCGCCTCAGCCGCTTGTGCCCTGGAGCTCTGTGTTCATCTCAGTGCAGCCTCATTCACACTCACCTGCCCCTGCCCGAGGGTCTCAGTACCAGATGCTTGTTCCTTCACGTGTTCTTTGGTCGCCACACGATAACCTGTGTCTTTTTGCAAGGTTCCCCTTCCAGTGCACTTAAAAACTGAGACCCATTATCTCCCTGAGAATCTGAAAGAAAGGAGAAGTAGATGTGTAGTCAGATGTGAAAATACCAGTGTTTTGGCAAGTAATGACGGACTAGAAGAATGTAGCTCGCCTTGTAGTCAGGGTGGGCCTTCTCTCACTCCCCAGCCTAGGCCCTGGGATACACAGAGTGAGTCGGGTCTGCAGAGCAGCCCCGTGGAGTGTCGCCGGTGGCTAACTGCCCCCATCACCCTCCCTGCCCAGCACGGCAACCCTTCATTCACAAGCTCGGGCCAGTGGACATCAGCTGGCCAGCCTTATCTCCTTCCCTCTGTGGCGAGTGGGGAGGGCATGACGGAAGTTACAGTTATGGACCAGCAGGAAAGGAGAGAATAATTTCTGCCCCGATCTCACCTGAAGTGTGGGTCACAGAAGCTGAAAGCAAACCCAACTCACTTCACTTCAGTCGAAGACCAAGGATTAAGAGATTTTCCTCTGTGGGTCTCATTAGCCAAGCAGGGTGTGACCCCAGTTGTCTCCTGAGTTCGGATAAGTCTGACTTCTTGTTTTCCCCAGGTTGCAGATATGGAATCTGGCAAACAGATCCAACTGGTCAACCGCAAGTCCCTACGCTCCCTCACTGCTCAGTTGCTGGTACTGCTGATGTCCTGGGAAGGAGCCACCTGTCTTTCTGTTGATGAGCTCAAAAGACACTATGAAGCTGCCCACGGCACTCCTCTCAACCCCCGTGAATACGGATTCCTGACCTTGACCGAACTTCTGAAGAGTCTGCCTTACTTAGTTGAGGTGCGAGTGCTAATGCTCCTTTAGAACCACTGCAGTGGAACTGTTGGGTGTTTCCGGATTGCCTAGTTGTCTAGATTAGAGGGTGTAGAGCTGGAAGGGACCAAGCGGGAATTTTGTAGTTGAACAAACCGAAGTGTAGAGAGCTGCAGGCACCCTGCTCAGATGAGTGCCCAGCCACTAAAGCCCTGGCCTCCTGATTCTTGACCTGGGGTACTTTTGTCCTATATCAAGCTGGACTTTGCTGCTGCCGTTACCTCTTTCCGAATTAGATGGATTTGGGGGGGGGGGGGGGAGGGTAGCTTCACATGACTTACTAGTCAGATGCAAGTCAGAAAGGAAGATTGACTGGTTACCCAGGTAACCTTTCAAGAATGGCACATTAAGATTAGAAGAATCATAAGAGAATACTACAGAAATAGATATGGTCTTAGAAAAATTTATCAAAATTGACTAAAGAAAGTAAAAATTAGATCAGTGACCACAAAAAGCATTAAAGATCATTGAGATTTTACCACTGAAAAAGACACCAGGACCAGATGAGTTAACAGTTGGGTTTTAACTAACACTTAAAGAACAAATAACTCCCAACTTCTTAAAAGCCATTCTAGGTCACTTAAACAAGATGGAAAGCTTGCTACTTCATTCGACGAATCCAAAATTACTTGAATACCAAAAACCCAATACAGTCCCCTAAAGAAAATGGTTCTAAATAGGATATTAACCAATAAACTCCAGCAATGTATGGAAATAATGATATATCATTGTCCATGTAACTATGTGATGCGTAATTAAATAACTAAAAGATATTGACAAAAACTGTCTCATTGGCCCACATCAGTCAGACTCCACTGAGCTGCCTTCTAGGCTAGACCTCAGCGTTGGATGTCAGTTAGTGATGTCTTAGGAACTTTCCACCCACCCTTGGTTGTAAGTCCCCATTTGTCTTTGTTGTACAGTTGACCCTTAAACAGTACAGCGGTCAAGGGTGCCACCCCCCATTCCCCCCACACAGTTGAAAATCCATGTATAACTTTGATTTCCCAAAAACTTAGTTGTCCCTCGGTATCCACAGGGGATTGATTCCAGGACCCCCACAGATACCAAAATGTGCAGATGCTTAAGTCCCCTGTATGAACTGGCGTAGAACAACGGACAGTTGGCCCTCTGCATCTGTGGACTCCCAACCACAGATCAAAAACGGTGCAGGTATTTATTGAAAAAACCCGCATGTAATTGGACCCATGCAGTTCAAACCCTTGTTGTTAAGGGTTAACTATACTCAGAATTGAGCCCAGTTCTGTACTGAGGTTATTCCTTTTCCCCTATTGCTATAACCCCTGAATAAAAAGCTGTTTTTACTTCTTTTAACTACTGTCTGGCTCTGGCTTTATTATGTGAACACTAGTTCTAGGCAGTACAAACAGATGGTAAAGGCCAAGGGCTGTCCGTGGCCAGCTGAGGTGGGGACATATCCCTTCTCTTACAGATTCTCAGGGCACATGAAAGACTGAAAAGGTTTATGCTTCATTTACTTGAGAACAAAAGAGCTTTGGGTTTTTATCCTTATTGCTTTTGTTGGGCTTGTTTTTTTTTTTTAAAGAATGCTAATGTCACCCCGCATCTCGCAGTTCTCTGGACACCACCGGGAGATGAGGTTCAGGGGTCCCAGTCCTTGGGTCTGGTGCCACTCTCTCTACCTGGGGTTCGCTTCTCATCCTCCTGCCTGTCTTGTGTTTGAACCCCAGGTTTGCCATTTTCCTTCTTTTCCGACACACTTTCTCCAGACCTCTGCCCTCTTAGACTTGCAAATAGGACTCAGGTTTGCTCAGGGCTTCGGCTTTCTCTCGGCGAGAACCTTGAATGAATCCCTCCTCCTCGGCTAACCGTCCATTTCCAAGTCGTCCTGGCACCTTGTCTCTCTCTGCTGGAGGCCCTCACTTTTCGGGGGGCAGGGCCAGTCACTCCAGAAGAGTCTAATGCTGTGTTTCCTCTTGGACCAGGTTTTCACTAACGATAAGGCAGAGGAGTGTGTGAAGCTCACAAGCCTGTACTTGTTTGCCAAGAATGTGCGCTCTTTACTGCACACTTACCACTACCAGCAGCTTTTCCTCCATGAATTTTCCGTGGCCTACGCCAAGTACGTCGGAGAAACGCTGCAGCCCGAGGCTTACGGCTACAGCAGCGTGGAGGAGCTCCTGGCAGCCATCCCCCAGGTGGGTGTTTTCTGACCTCAGAGAGCGTCTGCCTGCAGGGCCGTGGCTCACACTCCTGGACAGAGACGGGGAAACAGCAGGCATTTTCGATAGGTCCTTTCAGAACACGCTGTTTGCATAAGATGAATGAATTTAGCGTTTCTCCTTCATTTTTCAAGAAGGTAAAACCTTTGCCTGCAAACCTTTATTAAATTCTTGTATGCCAGGCGACTGAGTCCTAGACCCTGCTTTCAGAAAGGTGTCGGTCATGGAGTCAGGACACCTGAGCAGGTGGGGAGTCGGCATCAGTCAGTGCAGCCGACGGAGGGGGCAGGGCCCACTCCCGGGCAGGCGGGGCCATGGCTTGCGGAGCTGAGCTGACTTGTCAAGGGTGTGTAGGAGGGAAGAGGCGGCCTCTGGGCCGAGGAGACGGCGCACGAGCAGAGGCGGAGCAGCGAGAAGTAGCGGGGAGCCGGGGAGCTTGCTGACGGTGAAGTCAGAGCTTGGTTACAGAGGCTCTGCCCGGCCAGGCAGGGGCAGGACCCAGCAGGAGCCAGGGAGGGGCCTCAGGTTCCCACGTGGAAAAAGACCGCAGTTACCGTAGAGCTGAGAGAAACAGGAGGGGGAGGGGTGCTTGGCCAGGATGCTGGCCATCGCGAGGGCAGAGCGAGGGTTGTGAAGGGGGTTGAGCCCGAGTGAAAATAATAGAAGTAATAAGGACACATGGGGGCTGGGATCAGGGACTTGGTGACGGATGCCCGTGGGGGAGCCCCAGGAGCCAGCGCTTAGCCGAGGAGGCGGAGAGCAGCAGCCTTAGGTAGAGGACTCGGCTTTAGGGTGGGGACGATGAGCGTAGCGTGAGGGGTCTGAGAGAGCTCCGTTCATTCTTTCAGGTGTGTTTAGGTCGTGGGAAAATGGTAAGAGTTCATGTGAGAACTGTCTCCATTTATAGACCAGAGCCGGTGTCTGGGAGATGTTCGTTTTAAGAACCATAAAGAATATTTTTAAAGCCGAGTCTCACGATTTTTAGACTACACAGCTTTTGATAAAGGATGTGATTCTACCAGTGTCTATTGCTTTAAAAGATAAGAGTATAGAAATATTTTTCTTGGCATTTAGCTTCTAAATTCCAGATGTTTGACGCAGACCCAGTAGGTCACATTGTCCCTGAAGTTCAGGGCTAATCTCCCACCCTTTTTCACTGCTTGACCAGAATGTGTCTTGTGTGCAGGTGGTCTGGATAAAAGGACATGGGCACAAGAGAATTATAGTGTTAAAGAATGACATGAAAAGTAAGTAAGCGCCTTTCCCTGACCCCCTGCGAGGCCCGGTTCTCTCACCGACTTCTCCCTCTGACGGATCGATCTTCGTCCTCCAGGTCGTTTGAGTTCACTCTGTGTTTCCCCAGCCGATCATGGAAACCGGCCCGCAGCTACTGAGTGTCTCCTGGAGGTGCCCGAGTGTCGCCCAGCCTCGGAACTCAGCCGTGGGGCAGGTGAGGATGGTGAGAGCAGAGTCAGAGCTGGGGAAATCCCGGCAGAGCTGGCCCGGAGTGGGGCGGGGCGGAAGGGGGCGGCGTCAGAGTGCCTTTCCCATTAATTCAAGTTTTCATACGTTTTTCAAAGCAGTCTAGTATTTGGTTAATAACAAAAAAAAAAAAAACTGGCCTCCATCCGACAGCGTTTTATGGCTCCTAAAGGGCAATCGCACCCCCCAAATGACACTATGTCAACTCACTTCAGATGTTAGAGGGAAAAATCATTCTGACGCTTGTTAAAAGAGTATTTCAAGACTGTTGCAGTCGGGTCAACTAGACTGTGGGAGGCGAGAAAGGTCGAGCTCGGCTCGGTACAGCAGGGCCGTGGGGCTTGCGGGGAGCAGAGCGAGGGCGTCGGTGCATGGAAGTGACCAGAAGAGGCAGCGGGACAGGGATCCAGTCAGACTGACAGGCGGAGCCTCGCTCAAGACAGGCCAGGGACTTGGACATCTCGGGGGTGGGTGAGGCGCTTGGTCAGATAGCATGGGGGCGGATTCTCGATAAACCGACGTCCCAAGATTCTGGCTAAGACTGGACTCGGCAAGGACAGGACAGACATGGAAGGCCAGGGCCGAGTGGAGAAGAGGGCTCGGAGGAGAGGCTTTGTCACAGGACACTCCTGGGAGAGACTCGCTGGTCATTCGTTCACGTTACTCAGAACAGCACTGAGTCGCTTTGATGTTAGGTGGAATCATCTCTGTAGACAGACATCAACTCACTCGAGTTTTCCAGCAATTTTAACTTCATTGGAAGTTAAACCCGTTGCTGCGTATGAGAATTTTATCTTCATAGGCCTCTGAAAGTCGTTAGTTAATAGTGTTAACTGTGCTGGGTTTATAGCTCAGTCGTGCAGCATTTTACATTCTGTGAAGCACCTTACTGTACCTCGTCTCCCTCAGCTGTCACCGCAGCCTTCAGCGGTAGGTATTTCCATCACACAGATGAGGAGCTGAAATTGCAGGGAGCGAAGTCACTTAACAGGATCACTCAGCTAGGAAGTGACAGAACCTGGACCCTCTTTGGAAGCTGACTGCAGATCCCTCTTCCTCAGACGAGTCTCAGGGGAGGTCCTGGCGTGTGGCATTTCACTTGCCAAAGAGAGACCCAGATCTTTCTGTTAAAAGCTTTTTTTTTTTAAACCCTGAGTTCCTGAGTACTTCCTGATAGTTTTCATCTTCAAGGCCTCGGGCACAGACTTGTGGTAGACTGCTGTCCTCAGTAGGGTCACGGCCTGCCTTCTCTGTCCAGGTCCCCGTCACACGGAGCGGGAGCTTCTCCGCCTGGCCAGCGACTCCCCTGTGGACCTCCTGTGCGCACCCGTCCCTTCCTGCCTGCCGTCCCCTCAGCTGAGACCGGATCCTGTCACCCTGCAGTCCGCCGATCTCATTCAGTTTGAGGAACACCTGCAAGAGCCTTCTGGTAGGATGCACTGTGCTGCCGTGGGCTTAAAAATAAAACTAACGCCAGCACATTAAGTGTTCGGTAGGGGCGGGGAGAAACGGTACCTTTTGGAGTACAAAGTGCCTGTGCTGATTACTCAGGACCCTCTTTTCCTGTCAGGGTTCCTTCAAAATTGGGTTCACAGCCTGAGGTGGTTTAGGGAGTGAGCAAGGGAGCGATGGTGGGTCTCGAGGGATCACGCAGCCGGTCTGGCCCGGAGTCGAATGACTCCAGAGCGTACGGGGCTCTCTGCGGGTACGAGCAGGGGTGGGAGAGTGACAGCTGTGTCTTGCGCTTCAGACCCTGGGCAGCGATCTGAGAAGCAAGAGGAAACAGACTGCCGAGTGCCCGCCTCATGCCACACGGCTCGGCTCTCACCGTGTGCTCACACTGCGCTGGGGCCGGGGGCTGTCACATTTAATTCTCGCCACAGCTCTGCAGGTCAGGTGACAAGCACAGCCTGTGTCGTAACAAGAGACGAATCTGGCCCCAGGCTGCCGGAATAGCAAGTAGCAGAGTCAGGGTTTGAACCCAGGGCCTCTTGTCTTTGTGCCGGAAACCCTGACCTCCTGAGAGGATGACCCACCTGCTCTGCCGAGGTCCTTCCCCGCCGTCTTCCTTGTGGTCACTGTCCTTGCCCGTGCAGCCTCCCAGGCCCCGGATTGGTTTCCCCGGCCCATAGTCTTCTAAGCAGCATGTGGCACTATTGCCCAGTGAAAGAACCGGCCGTTCGCCTGGAAAATAGGAGACACTTGGCTTCTGATACCGGGAGACCGGGCCTGTGACGAGAGCAGGGCTGTGTCCCCTGGGACGCCTGACTGGAGCTGGCGTCAGCTCCTCAGCGGGGTTGCAGCCTTGGTGCATTTCGTGTGCCCGAGCTCAGCCATGCGCGTGACGAGAGAGAAATCACTTGAATGGTGCGGGCCGTGCTGTCTGACAGTCTCCTCGGTGAGGGTCGGCCTGAGGAGGGGGCTGGAGCGCTGCCACGCCCCTGCCCCCCCGCCATGTGCGCCTCGGGCGCAGGAGCCCTTGCACGTGCAGTGCGTGTGTGAGGAATCACAGTCCATCTCCTTAAAGCAGCTTGGTCCCGTTCATACAGCAGGCTGCGTGGTTACGCGTGGCTCCACCAGGAGAGAGCAGCCGGTAGCACTGTGGACGGCCAGCAGCGTGCGACTCCCCGGACTCTCAGGGCGGCTCCGACCTGCAGCTTTCCCCTCGCCCCGGCCATGCCGCAGGTCCCCGCGGAGCAGGGTCCTCTGCCAGTGGACGGTCAGGGCTCCCTGATGCTGGGGCCCCTCCTGTCTGAAAGTCTTTAAGTCACATGTGGCTTAGGGGTCCTCAGCTACCTGACAGTGAGTGGGCAGAGAATCTAAAGTGGGAAAACGTGTTTTAAAGTCATGCCCAGTGATTTGTAGCCAGATATGAAGATCCCTGAAACTTTGTGACCCATGGAAAAGCTGAGATGCAGTTAATAAATATTTGAGTGTGACACATAATATTGGTCACACAGGTAACATGTAAATTGTGGCACAGCTGTGACATCTGAGGGGTTATTTTTAAAATATCTTTTGAGAAAATACAAGAAACTGAAAACCAACCCTTAGAGGTCCTAGAACTGAATCTGTCTGCTTCTCTGTGTTTACAGAAATTATGATTCTAACCCAGGAAGAGAAAGTTGGAGTTCCAGTACCAGTAAATGATGACAAGCCGACCCCCGGCTGCTGCTCCTCTCACGTCCCAGCCCCTGTCTCGGTGCCCGCCTGCCCCCCGGAGACCCCGGCGACCCCGGAGCCCCAGCGCAGCAAGGACCCCGTGGAAAGCCCCGCCAAAAAGCAGCCCAAAAACAGAGTGAAACTGGCAGCCAACTTCTCCTTTGCACCTACAACTAAGCTTTGACTCATTTTGAACATAGGATTAGGATGGGAAAACACTGTCTGATTCTGCACACAAAAGTGGGCTCAAAAAACACAACCTCTGTTATTTTAACGAAAACTGCCCGGAAACCACTTCCTTCATCTTTAGTTGTATTCCGTAATGTTTTGTTTCTTTTACATTGAACACAGCCTTGCGCTGAAGTTTTTCTTTTCCCCCCACAATTAAAAAAAAAAAAAAAAAAACCAAAACCAAAAACAGACAACAAAAACTGGCATTTGTTAAAAAATCCTTAACGTATTTTACCAAATTTTTCTTAATTATGAAATACGATGGTGTCCTATAAGAAGAGAGCAGTAAGACCTCAGCTTGAAGGAAGTGGTTTTACTTCCCTTGAGACACGTCAGTGGTGTGATCCTCCACGTAGCGTAGCGTAGTCTGTAAGCCTTTGCCTACCGACGTTCCAGACAGTATTGATCATATGCATGGCGTGTCTTGACGCAAAGCCTGTTCAGTGACCCTGCGTGTCCGCACACCGAAGGAGGGTGGGCCGGGAGGTGAGCATGTGTTTTCAGGTCGGATATGAAGGTCCCTGGCTCCCACGTGACTTGTAAGCGTGCCTTGTTTTTTATTTCACTGTGTCTGTAGTTGACAAATGTGGCTTCATCACAAAATCTTTTAAATGTTTCCACTTTGGGGTTCCATTGAGGAGCTTTCTAGAAAGTTGAGGGTGTTTTAAGCTTCCCTTTTATGCTAAGTTCCAGGGTGATACGTATCAGGTTAAGGAAAAGGAGACGGTCTTGGTGTCAGGCATTTAAAGTCAGCATCTGAATTCCAGCACACGTCATCGTGTGTTGAGAGGCAGTGTTGGGAAGAGAGTCTGATTTCCTAAAATATGCATCAAGTGCATAAATTACAAATCAGAGCTGAGGGGTGAGATGCTTTAACAGGGGTGGTATCGATACTCTTTCCAATTGGAAGACACGGAAATTCTATCCACACATAGGAAGGCCAAGGTTGATCGACTTAACCTTGTTTTTGTAATTTTAAAGCTGGTTTTGGTAGCTGGGAAGCTTGCTGTGTATGTGTTTATCTTTTAATAGTGTCTGCTTTTACTCTGTTACTTCTCGCTGTTGGAAGCATGTTCAGGATCTTTGTGGTGTCTGATGTTGGCATTTGGGGAAAGCCAGCCTTAAAGGGAGCACTGCCCTATGGAATGACCCCCGCCCCATGGTGGCTGAGGCATCCGGTGATGGGTGGCCTCTCTCCCCTCCTGGAGAAACCTGACATTTACAATGGGTTGTATTTGTTGGGCAAAAGGCGGATTCGTTCATAGAGCAGAAAAAAACCTGTTGGCAAAAGGTCTTCCACTAGTTAGGTGGTTTCTTTGGGGGAAATGTTTCTATTTTGTAATTTCTAGAAAGCCAGAAAATGGGCTCTGATTTCATAGCCAGCATTTTGATAAAATGCCACAAAATAAGGGCTATCGAGAGATTTTTACCAGTTAGATTTTCGTTCCCCAGATCTTTTAAATGAAGCCAGTGATTCCCAGTTCTCAGCACGTGGCCCCACTCAGGGTGGAACGGCTCTGGAAAAGCCTCCCAAGCGCGATGGCGCTCTGAACCCCTCTGAAGGCACGTCCTCCGCAGACACTGTGGCAGGCAGGACGATGCAGACGTGCAGGTTTTTTTTTTTTAAGAAGCTTTTAAACAGTCATACACTTGATGTCGAGAGCGTCAGTTGCCTCGTTCTGAGGCTTCATGAGGCCGAGTGTGCACACTTGGACTTTAGTTTTGCTCGCATGCGAAGAATCGTGGACCGTAGCAACCTAAGGGGCACCACTACAAGTCACTGGGGACAGTCCCGGGGAGCAGTTCCTTTGGGCAGCAGAGAAGAGACTGAAGCCGTGCGCTGTCAGGCGCGTGCGGTCACACCGTTGGCTGGAGTCACCAGTCCGCCTGGGACGCACGTGTGACTCACGGTCGCTGTTTGAAGATAGAATACAGCGGAAGCTCGTTGTGTTCGTAATGTACTCCACAATGGCCAGTCTAATCGCTATCTATTTTTTTATCCAGAGGCTTAATTAAATGATGTGACGAAATGATGTATGAGAATTAAGACAATGAAATTCTTTATTTCCGGGTGGAAAGATGTATCAGATGAGATGTATCTGTTTAAAAAAGAAAAATTATCACCAGAACCCCCTTTCCCATCTTGCACTGTTTGTTTTCGATCGGGTTTAGGGGAAGAGATGTTTTTTCTTAACTGTCTACTTTGTTTGAACACTTTTTTTTTTTTTTTTTTTTTGTGATTCAAGTGCTGTTTTGTGTGTTGGGACCAAACAGTTGTCAATAAACTTTACAAGCAAGCATCTAGTCTGAGTGTGCAGGTGAGTGTTTTGTTGGGTGGAGGGGAAGGATCACAAACCAGTGCAGTTCTGTCATCTTCATTCGGGGTTCACCCAGCTTCTCACCCCTTTCTAGAAGCCGAGGCGTTGAGCACAAACTGGTCTGACGCTTCGGAGGCCCTTTTAACTTGGTGTCCACCTGGCAGGTGACCGGATATCGGTCGGCCCCTCCTGGTCAGGACCCTCTGAGGTTTCCAGCCTAGTTCCAGCTCATCATCATGCCTGGGGAAAATACTGTGACCACAAAACACCCTTGTTTTAAGACGGATAAGTCCTAGGTCCCTGCACCCCGTGACTGAAATCTGCTTTGCAGGCTGCTCGGGTCTCAAACACTGCCAGCCGCGCTCCTGGAATCAGCCCCTCAGGAAAAGACTTCTGTCACAGACCGCGTTGCGAAGCCCTTGCCGAGACGCCTTGCTGCTCAACCCCTCGTACAAACACGAAGGGGCCTAGAAGAGACTCACACGTTTGGGGACATTGCTTCTTACAGTTCGGCATTAAAAAGCTCTTAAAAACCCTGGGCAGTCCTTTCAACACATCCCTCACGGTGGCAAACGTTTGCAGAAAAGCTCCAGCTGCCACCGTGCCGCACCCTTAGAGCAGCACGGAGTTTCCTGCGTCCAGACGGGCGTGAAGTGGGGCGTTTGCACGGGTCTTGGTGCGTTTCCCATCTGGTCCGCAGATGGTAGCTTAGAAGATGGCTGGCTGAGCAAGAGCAGCCCTGTGCCCGGTTGTGCAGTCGCCGCGATCCGGCCCCTCTGTCACAAGGGGCAAGCTCGCGCTTCGGGTCTTCTCCGGTTCCCAGCTGCTTCAGGGGCAAAGACCGAATCATCCCTGCTCCCTCCCTCCCACGGCAGCGACCTTCGATAGCCTCCATTTGCTCTGCGCTCTGGGGCTGAGGGAGGAGCAGGAACCCTGACTCACTGCCCCATACACCAGCAGTCAGGGGGCCCCCACCACTGCTGCACTTGACCTTGCACCCTCCCACGTAGCTTTACGTCAGGTTTGTACGGTAGCTGGCCCGGCTCCCAGCTGCTGATGTGATTACAGCATCAGCCTCATCCAACTGGACTACAGGGAGAGATACAGAGAAGACAGATCCAATTCGCTTGTTTGAATTAATACTTTCAAGGCCAAGTGCAGAGTCTTTCCCCAGGAGAGTTCTAGTTTCTCCCTGGGAGGGAGGTAGCCCTGGAGAGCAACTTCGTTTGGAACATTAAAAGAATCAGTTGCTTTTGGAACAAATTTGGTAAATTCTAGAACTGGTGAGGAGAGAACCCTCACTTTTCAGGTGGGTAGGATGAGGAGGTCTCGGAGATGGAGGGCTAGAGCCTTCCTCAGCAAGATGCAGAGAAGAATTCAGGTTTTCTGGGAAGAAAGGACTTGGAAATGGGGACTTAAGACACAGAGGAGGAAAAGGGGGACAGACGACTGCAGGCGGAAGCCTAGGAACTGGCTCCCAGAGGCGCCCCAGGCTGGCAGGGCAGATCCTGGCCACACCTCTTCTGACCACTGCAGGCGGCTCACGTGAAGGCCTTTCCCCCTTCCGCCTCTGCCCACAAGCCTTCCCAGATGCAGGGCCTGGAGCAGACTCTGAGCCCTGACCCCAGCCAATCCTCCCTCATCCTTCCCGCCCCCAACTGAGGGCCCCAGGTTTTTTTTTTTGGCTGTCAGCTGGAAGCCGCCTGCAAAGCCTGGAGGCCACCCACAGTTCCCCCAAAGCGGCAGCTTAGCCCATCAAGCCAGCAAGGAGAACCTCCTCCTGTCTTCAGAGAGGGAGCCTTACACGACGGAACCTAACCAAGGGGCTGACCTCCCATCATCTTCACCAACTTCCATTGGTTAGAAGAAAGTCCGGGCCCTGTATCCCAGGCCATTCGTAAGTATTTGGTGACCGAGTGAACGGCTGATGTAGAAGGCCTGGGTTAAAGGTTTCGAAGGCCAAGAACTAAGCTTCAAAGCTGCAAGGGCCCTTACGACCAACTAGTCCAACCCAACATCTACCCCCAACTGAGGTTTACAGATGGGGAGAGCGAGGCTGGAGAGGCCGAGCCACTGCCCAAGTCACTCCATGGCACAACTAGGCTGGGGGCCCTATACAGCTCCCAAGTCCAGCCTTTACTGAGGCCCCCTCACTGAGGTGCCAGCACCGAGTCATGTGCGGGGACCCCGATGAGCAAGATGTGGGCCCTGCCTCCCCAGCAGCAGCAGGTCTCTGGGGCTGAGTCAGGAAGACCCCTTGGGGTAGTGGTTCTCCAACTGGAGAGGACATCGACTCACCAGAGCAGCACATATAAAAGGCGGGCCGTCTGCCGAAACCACCTCCCTGGGCTCTTCAAAATTGTCAGGGTCGTGCAAGACAGAAACGCCCGAAGGAGGGTGAAGGGATGCGGCAATGGGGAGCAGCCCCCGTCCCTGGGCGAGATCTCAGACAGGGGAGGAGGAGACGCACCATGGTGGAAATGATGGGGACGAGGAACGAAATGTAAATACTGGGTAACAGCCCTGTGTCCTTGGATGCCAGGGACTGGTCTGTGACCCAGAAGAACGAGCCCGTGTTCTCCACGCATGCCGAGATTTAAGGTGACGCCACATCATGTCCGCAATTAACATCATTGGCAGATGGTGACGAAATGCCAGCAATCAGTGACTCTGAGTGAGAGGGCAGATGCAGGAAGAGGCAGGGACATTACAGGATTCTCGCTCCCTGCAGGGGGTTCAGTTAGCTGGGCAACACCGCTCCTGACGCTACATCCTTAAGTCACTCTAGATACCTGTGCTCCCGTAAGATAGGAGGCAGGTCTCAGAGCGCAGGTCACCTCAGCTCTTCCAAGGGTCACCAGGAGCAAAGACAGTGGGCCGAGCCTGGCTGAGCGAGGCAACGTGCACCCCGGGGGCCTCAGAGGACCCAGGGAGACAGAGAGAATAAAGAAGGAGTAATCCTCTGGGTCGGAAGAGGCCCCGTGAGCCCCTTTCCTTGTGGAGGGCTCCCAAGGCTTTGCCAGGACAAAAATATTTAAGACTCAACATTCGCATCTTTCTCGTGCTCAGCCTCCTCCAGGGCCCCCAAACACACGTGGCTCCAGTGCCCGTGGCTCTGCAGATCAAGGAGGCAGGTGCATCTGCAAATAGGAGACCTCAGAGGGGCTTCAAAGCCACAAAGGTGAAGGAAAGGAAAGAAAACACTGGGAGGCAGAGAGGGCAGGCAAGGAAACAAGTCAGTACAGGGGGCAGCGTTTCTATAAAAACCAGCAGAAGTTTCTAGAAATCTAAGAGAATGTGTAGGAAGTGCTGCCGTGTGTTACATGGTTTAATCTTTCCCTGGCCACCTCCCCAAATGACCTTCGGTTAAGACCCGCAGGCCTTTGCAAGGCTGGATTTGACTTTCTCTTAAATATGAAACAGGTCCTCAGGCCAGAATGGGTCCTCAGGGTTCATCTGGCTCCAGCGTTGTGGGTGCGTGTGCCGAGGCCACGCCCGTTAGGCAAGGCTGTGAGTCCCTGGAGCAGACGATGGTTTTGGTAGGAAGCTGAGGGCGGTGCTCCAGGCGGTGTGTGGGCGCACGCCACCCACTCACCTTAACTGCTCGACCTCGGCATCGTCCACCAGGAAGTCTCTCTTCTGCACCAGTTTGTGGATCTTCTGGATGAGCTCGTCCTCTCTCTGCTTCTGAAGCTTGTTTTTTTCTTTTTCTGGGAAGAAACAAACATCGGCAAAGAAACAGCCGAGTAGAGCTGTTGAAAGCACTTGAGTCCGTGGGGCCAGGGGGTTGGAATCCTGGCTCTACCATTTCACTGGGTGGGTGAACTTGAAGAAGTCACTTGACCTCTTCAAGCTTCCGTTTCTTCCTCTGTAACACACACCTAGTGAGGCTAAAGCATAGTGACGTTAGTCGATGGCTTAGCATAGAGCTTGGCCATGCGTGGCAAGTGCTCACTAAATGGTAATGATGCTCGAGCAGAAGGCAGAGGGTTCAGAGGACTCGGGGGGCTCGGAGGAGGGTGCCAGGAGGGAAATACTCCATAGCACGGGTGAACCGATCCGCGAGATGAAAAGCATCCGCGTTGATGCCGTGAGTCCTGTCCCAAGTACCTGGGACTGACGTTGACAATTTCTTCTAGAACTAGAGGCAGAATCAGAGGCGAGGGGACTATAATATTTGAGTAAGAGAGAAAATCGGCTTTTCTCATTAACCACAAGGGGAAGCAGAAAAGGGGGCAGGATTTCTAGCAACGCTTGGGATTCCTGGCCATTGATGGTGGTGGAGGGGTATCCTGTGGGCCAGACTCCCCAAATCATTCGTCCACACCACAGAGCACCTCCCAGCCCTCTGCAGGCGAGTCAACGCAGAGTCCCGACTTGCCAGGGTGCCTTGCTCTCTCAGGCGGTCTGGTCCATAAGGACTCACAGGGCCTCCAGGAGCTGACACACTTCCGTCTCCAAGTTGTTCAGCCCTGTTTTCTATCTCTGACCAGCTCGGGCATCCCCCCGGTTTTCCAGGTAATGCGCCGAAGCCCTCCCCTCACGCATCCCTTCCCGGCAACTCACAGAGAAGCCACCTAGGTGAAGACCTGGGGGATATGCAGAAAATGTTCAGTCATCTGCGGCAGGTGGCTGCGGAACTTTGAGAAGCTCTGGCTGACACATTGGTCTCCTTGGGGTACAAAATGTGTCTCATTTTTCTCTGTATTCTTATGGCGGATTCAAGGCCATCCATAGACAGCGTGCCCAGGCATGAGTTGGCCACCCTTCCATCGTCCCAACACGCATCCATCCCTTTCAAGGAAAAGGCAAACGAGCAGCCTTAAACTGGTGCAAAGAGGTCATTTTTCAGCAGACTTCAGACAGCTGTGGGTCTGAATTCTGATTCTGTCACTTATGACCTGTGTGGTCACCTCTGTGAAGCTCAGTTTTCCATCTGAAATGTGGATAAAAGGACCACAACGACGAGCTCAGACACAACGGTGAGAGAGTGAGAGGCCTATAATTCCTACAGGATCTGTGGGCAACAAGTCATTTTTTGTCTAAAAACCACCATATATATATGCACATATATATATATATATATATGGTAGCTCTGGCAAAACACACTTTTTTGACATCAATTTCAAGCCGCCACTGGAGATTTCTGAGAAATGTCTCACAGTGGCAAATGCCCAGGCTTCCTCGTGGCCTGGTGATATGTTGGGAAGTTTCAGTCATCTGCGGTCGGTGGCTGCAGAACTTTGAGTCGCTCTCGGCGACGCCTAGGGCTCCTTGATGTCCAAAGTGTGGGGAGCCATTACAAGGCATTGAAGGTGTCACTTTGCTTGGAGACATAAAGCAGTTGCTGAGACTGTGTAAACAATGGTTCTAGGGAGCAAAATGTTGAGTTAAACTTTACTGACCCTGATTTTACTGACCCTGGTGGGAAAGACTTGCCTCATTAAAAAACCCTTTTAAGGTAATGGGATGTTTTACAACCCAGATAACAAGGATGTTTTATGATCTTGTGTAAGTGTCAGGATCTCGACCGATACACGTTGTGCTTTATTATTGTATCAAAAACTTATATAAAGGCTGCGCTAAATAAACTTGAGGCTGCAGCAGTGAATGCACGCCCTCCCGAAGAGCTTTCCTGTTTTCTTTTTTTTCTTAGTCTTCACCCTCCTCTTTCACGTGCTATTTGACTTTAGCCGGCTGGCTCTGGAACTCCTCTCCTGTTCCCATTCGCTTCTCTGCTGGACAATCTCATTCACATCTCTTTCACATCTCTGCCACATCTCTGGCCACCGCTGTCATTTATCCACTGATGGCTCTCACATGGACAGCTGTATCCCGGATCAGTCCTCTGAGCCCCAACCCTATATGTTCAACTACCTACTTGGGTATCTCTTCTTAGATATCTCAGAAATATATCCAGCACAACATGCCAAAAATGGAACTCAAGACTCCCTCTCCCCTTCTTAGGGAAATCTTTCCTAACTTTCCTGAATAGGTGAAGCCTGCCCAGTAGACACATTCAGTATGTGGCCTACCCCCCTCTCAGCATTGGATACAAATGCAAGGTTACCTTTGTTTGTATATTATTTGATTCAAGTTTGTCTCCCTAACTACACTGTAAACTCCATGAAGGCAGAGGCTCTATCTTTTTTTCTCAACATTGTATTCCTTAGTGACAGTTACTCAATAAATATTTTGCTGACCACACTGGTATTTATCTACGTATAGCTATTTATTGAGAAAAATTTTCCACTGCTACATAAATACTCCCTAAAAATAGAATTTACCAGTAAGAAATTCATCCAAAGTATAGCAGATTAGGTGGTTGGTGGTGATCGGAAAGAATTTGTTTATGAACATGTGCCTCTCGATTTTATTACTGTGCAACACAGATTCTAAGGGGGAATTTAAAAGGCCACCCTGAAAGGTTTTTATATAGCTTGAAGACTCTCGGAAGATATGTGAGAACATTTTATATTTACTTATGAAAATCAAGCAACTATTAAATATCAGTAAGTCCGTTGTAATGGAGATGTCAGCAGGAGAGAAGTGATCAGCCCAGCCGGAAATAAAGCAGAGACTGATAAAATCTGAGAAAAGGCACAGAGAGCAAAATGCAAAGACGAGGAAGGAAGAATAAATAATGCAATTTGACCAGCCAGGGAGCAAACCGTTCTTCAAGGAAGCCAAAGGTGAACCAAGTTCAATGTGTTTACGAACAAAAGTAACAGTTCTAGGATGTGCTTTTTACCACATTAAAAGAAAGAACAGTAGCAGCTCTGAGAATTATTTGTCTTATGATGGCAATTAAGTAAGTCTTAAAAGGCTGAGATGTAAAAAAGCTTCAAAGATAGTGAAAAACTGTTAATATTATAGACAAAAGCCATTCATACTGAGAATCTACTTGAAGGCAAAAGACCCCAGAAAGATACCAGAACATTATAGATCAAATACAAAAGTTAGTAGGAAGGATATGGAAAAAATGAACTGCGTTCATGAACTGAGCGAAAAAAATGAACCAATTCTGAACAACCGCAATATCAAAACTTAAAAATATCAAAATTTAAAAAGTAAAAGTGCTAGGGGGAAAAAGCATAAAAGGTTTTCCCATTAAACTCTGAAAGTTTTACTTCGGAATATTCTGAGAGTACCCTGGTAACATTTGAAACTATCTGCTTTTAATAACCCCAATCTAAAGAAAAAAGGTGACGTCTGACACGTTCTTGGAATTCAGTAATTATTCAATGATAGCATTTGTTATTTCATCAAAAAAATCAACAGGTCAATGTTAACCATTATTGATGTTTTGGTCTAAGTTTCTAAAACAAATTATTATTAAAGTCTTTTCTCAAGATCAGAACCAGAGCTTGCTGTATAATAAACATTTAATCCATTTTATATATTTATCATGCAAACATGATATGTGAGAACATTATTTTGTGGATATGACTGTGCATATGGCATACACTATCCGCCTGTAATATTTAATCTGATCCAGGTTATGGTTATAATTCTGATTTAGTGAGCTCCAAATTAGGAAGGTTTTATTATATTGGCCACAGTTGATGTTTTCCATGCCTCCGTTCATTTTCTTGGGTCTCTTCTAGAGTCTTATTCAAAGTGTGGTTTGTGAACCAGCAGCATCAGTACTTTGAACCTGTTAGGGACCTAATTCAATTGGTCTGGGGTGGGGCTTGAGGTTTGTACTTCTTACGAATTCTTAAGCCACACCAGCGCTACTTGTTCGTGGACTAAACAAGGTTTCTGTAGAGAATGTCCTATTTGCCATCTTGAAACTCTATTCCTTTTATTAGAGTTTTTCTGCGTTTTCACCTAAAAAAAAAAAAAGAAAAAAAAGTAAAGTATTGGGATTTCAAAATGCTCCCTTTCCAAAAAAAATATGTCTTTGAATATGGCAGTTTTATAACTCTTTATTTTTTAAAGATGGCTAAGTTCTTTACTCATGAATGATGAGTCTTGGTCCAGGGAATTTTTTTTTTTTTTTTTTTTTGAGGGCTATGGCAGGCCACTAGCGACACCCTGTGGCCAATTTTTATAATTATAAAAATTGTAATTATAATTATAGCATTTTAGGGGTCCCTTTAAAATGCAAAATTAGAAAAACTGACATTATTTTTTTATTTTAATAATTTGCGTTTAAATGCCATTTAAAATGTCTTAACTTTTTATTTTTAAATAATTATAGAGTCACAGGAAATTGCTAAGAAGTCCCATGTGCCCTTCCACTGGCCTCTCCCAAAGTTAACATATTATTGAAACCAAGAAACTGACATTGTTCAGATTTCACAAGTTCCACATGGACTCATTTGTGACAATAGTATTTTTTAAATATTAAAATGTATTTATTATTATTTTCAATCACAGTCGACATACAATATTATATTGGTTTCGAGTGTACGACATAATGCTCACCCTAGTTAGTACCCATCTGACACCATACATAGTTATCACAATATTATTGACTATATTCCCTATGCCGTAGTTTACATCCCTGCAACTATTTTTATGACTGCCAATTTGTACTTCTTAATCTCTCTCCCTTTTTCAGCCATCCCAACCCCCCTCCAACCTGGCAAGCATCAATGTGTTCTCTGTATCTATAAGTTTGTTTCCATTTTATTTATTTTGTTTTTTAGATGTCGCACTACTGTCTGACTTATTGTACTCAGCCTAATACTCTCTAGGTCCATCTATGTTGTCACAAAGGGCAACATTTCATTTTTTATGGCTGTGTAATATTCCTGTGTGTGTGTGTGTGTGTACCAATTCTTTTGTTATCCATTGATCTATTGATGGACACTTAGGTTGCTTCCATATCTTGGTTATTATAAATAATGCTGCAGTGAACAAAGGGGTGCATATATCTTTTTGTATTAGAATTTGTGGATTTCTTTGGATGTAAACAGAAGAGGAATTGGTGGGTCATATGTTAGTTCTATTTTTAAATTTTTGAGGAACTTCCATACTGTTTTCCATAGTGGCTGTACCAATTTGCAACCCCATCGATTGTGTACGAGGTTTCCTTTTTCTCCACATCCTCGCCAATACTCGTCGATTTATTGATGATGGGCGTTCTGACAGATGTGAGGTGATATCTTGTTGTGGTTTTAATTTGCATTTCCGTGATGATCAGTGATGGTGAGCATCTTTTCACATGTCTATCGCCCATCCGCATGTCCTCTTTGGAGAAAAGTCTATTCAGGTCCTCTGCCCACATTTTAATCAGATTCTTTTGAGGTGTTAAGTTGTATGAGTTCCTCCTATATTTTGGGTATTAAGCCCTTATCGGAGGTATCATTGTGAAATATCTTCTTTCATAGGTTGTCTTTTCATGTTGTTGTTAATTTCCTTCACCATGCAAAAACCTTTTAGTTTTACGTAGTCCTATTTGTTATTTTTCTTTTGTTTCCCTTGCCTAAGGAGATACATTCAAATAAACATCACGGAGAGTGACGCCAAAGAGTTGACTCCCTATGTTTTCTTCTAGGAGTTTTATAGTTTCAGGTCTTACATTTAAGTCTTAAATTCATTTTTTGCTTTATTCTTGTATATTGTGGGTTTTGGGTGTTTTTATTCTGTTTGTTTGTTTGTTTGTTTGTTTTGCAGTTATCTGTTCAGTTTTCCCAACAACATTTATTGAATAGACTGTCTTTACCTCATTATATATTCTTGCCTCCTTTGTCATAAATTAATTAACTATATAGGTGTGGGCTCATCTATGGGGTCTCTCTTCTGTTCCGTTGACCCACATGTCTGTTTTTGTGGCCGTACCATACCGATGACTATATGCTTTTAGGATAGTTTGATATCAGGTAGCGTGATCCTTCCAATTTTGTTCTTTCTCCAGATTGCTTTGGCTATTCGAGGTCTTCTGTGGTTCCAAATACATTTCAGGATTATTTGTTCGAGTTCTGAGAAGAATGCCATTGGCATTTCGATAGGGATTGCCTTGAATCTGTAGATCGTTTTGGGTGTCAAGGACATTTAAACGATGTTGGTTCTTCCTATCCATGAGCACAGAATATGATTCTATTTATTTGTATCTCCAGTGTCTTTCTTCAGCATCTTACAGTTTTCTGAGTACAGGTCTTTTACCTTTTTGGTTAAATTTATTCCTAGGTATTTTATTCTTTTTGATGCAATTGTAAATGGGATTGTTTTCTTAAATGTTCTCTTTCTGGTATTCCATTCCTGGTGTATAAAATGTGCTACTTCACTGAATTTATTTATTCTAATAGTTATTTAGTGGAATCTTTAGGGTTCTCTCTATATAGTATAATGTCGTCTGCAAATATTGGCATTTTTACTTCCTTTTCAATTTGATTGCCTTTTCTTTTGCTTGTCTAATTGCTATGGCTAGGACTTCCAACGCTATGTTGAATAAGAGTGGCAAAAGTGGACATCCTTCGTCTTATTCCTGATCTTAAAGAAAAAGCTTTCACCTTTTCAACATTGATATTAACTGTAGGTTAGTCATACATGGCCTTTATTATGTTGAGGTATGTTCCACTTTGCTGAGAGTTTTTTTTTTTTTAATCATAAAAGAATATCGAATTTCATTAAATGCTTTTTCTGTATCTATCGGTATGATCATTTTGTTTGTGTGGTATGTCACATTGATTTGCAGACACCGAACCAGCCTTGCATCCCAGGAATAAATCCCACGTAATCATGGTAGATAATCTTTTTAATGTATTGCTGAATTTGGTTTCCTAATATCTTGTTGGGTTTTTGCATCTGTGTTCATCAGAGATATTGGCATGTAATTTTCTTTTTTTGGGTAGTGTCTTTGATAGCAAGTTAATGCTGGCCTTGTAAAATGAGATTGGGAGCCTTCTCTCCTCTTCGGTTTAGTTCTTCTTGGACATTTGGTAAAATTCATCTGTAAAGTCAAGGGAGATGTGTTTTGAAGGCAGTGTTCTCACAGAGGAAGCGGCCAGTTGCCAGCCTGGGCAGGGGAGGATGGGGCGGCATCACGAAACAGGGTGGAGTAGTGGGGACTCCCGTTTCAGCTTACTGGTCTTGATTTGAAGGGCACATCGCCATATCATTTGCTCCAGGAGATTTGGCTTCTTGGATGTGTGTACAGTTTGTGTAGTCCGACGAAGGTGCCGGGAATAAATAGGAGGGCCAGAAGTGGGCAAAGAGTTGAGAGCCCATGAGGGACAAGAAGAATTTCAATGCACTACGGGACAGTGAAGAGGCAGATATCAAAGGGTTGGGGAACTCCATGACAGTTGAGGATTGTCAGGCAAGGGGTACAAGAGAAGGTTTCTGAGGACAAGAGGGGTTGCGTGGTAAGGGGATGAAGTGTCTGCAATGACGTTTTGGAGTTCTGTCACGGTAGAGGACACTACCATGGAAGGAGGTAAGTGATGGGGAAGAACAGGACGTTGCAGGTGAGGAGGGTCGTGAGCTGGGCACCTGTGGTCTTGAATGGGTCACCTCTGTGCATGTTAAAATCTGCAGGAGGTGACGTGAAGAGCCAGAGTGAGAGGCAGAAGCCAGATCTTCAATTATGATTGAAAGAGAGCAAGAAGGTTGGTTATTGCAGCAACAGGGAGGAAGAAACGGATTCTTTCATCTGGCATACATTTGAGGGAACAAGGATTTCTGCAGAAAGAAACAGAGATTTCACAGAAGCAATAGGGAACAAGAACATTCCAAAATCGGATAAGCTTTTTAGGAGCTAGAGTTTATTTCTATTTAAAACAATGTTCACAGGAGTTTAAAAATGCCCAAAGGCCCAAAGATAACTGTGTTTAATAAACGTTATAGTCCAAAGCTTGCTGTTTCTGTCTCCCTTTTGCAATAGTTATTTCTGAGCCTCTGGGTGCTTTTAAGGTTCAGTAATTCTTCTAAGCTGAAAAGTGAATTTTCTGAGTTTTGGCATGCTTCACACAAGGCGAACATCACAGCAATAACAATAAAAACAATTCCGGAAACAGCTATTATCATTGCAAGAGAAAAAGGCATATGATTAGAGAGCTGCCACAGAAAGTTCCAGAAGCAAAATGATTAATCCAGTATTTTAAAAGGCCCTGACACATTTGGAAAAATTCTGGGGAAACCATGCCTGCCGTCTTCTCAGCAACCAGCTCCTTTGATTATAAACTTGAGAAGATAGGATCATGCAGAGATTAGAAGGAAAAAATTAAGGTCTGAGAAGTCGGAGGCTGAAGTTTTGAAATCCATTCACTCTCAGTTATCGAGTGTCCTGGATATTTATATGCTGCGTGAGACTGGGGATGGGTAGTATGGGTGGCACCGAAGGGTCTTGATGGTGTATATAGCCATTTTAAAAATAATGCCAGGAAGTTCCTTGTACGAAAGGCTGGCAGAACAGCCAGATCCCACAGTCAGCTGTTAGGTGACGTCCGCCTTCCTGGAATATGCTTTCGCTTCCTGTAGTATACATATATGCATTCACATATACAATATCATAGCGATCTTATTTTTTAATAGTTTGGTTTTTAGATTACAAAGTCTTGGGGAAATTTCGGAAAATACAGGACACATCCAAGCACAAACGAAGGCCATTAATTACCCCACCTCCCAGAAACAATGATTTCCTATTATTTTTATCTTTTTCTCATTAGTTTTCATGGTGGCAAATGTTTCATCTCATACTGCATGATTTTTTTAAATCATCCATTATTGGATATTGTTTTTGCATTTTTCCCATTATAGTGATTTCCCTTGATATATCACTTCAGCTTTATCATACAAAATGCTTACATTTTTTTCTGCCCTTATTTTCAATTTCCAAGTGCTTTTTTCTTTCTTTTTAACTGATAATTTGTAATGCCCTATTCTTATTTACGTGGTGCAGCCTCCCAGTCGTCTGAACATGTCAGTGACAAGTCAAAGGTATTTTTTTCTGAGTACCGCTGCCTGCACCGTCTCTGTGTTCCATAGAGTCCGTTGAGTCTGCAAACGGGGCAGAGGCTTTCCTCAAAGATTCTAGTTCCTGGGCTCTCCCTTTATTTCCAGAGTGAGGCACTCAGGGCTGTTCAGTAGGGCTGGTTTATGGCTGGGATAGCTAGGTGGAGTGGGCAGCAGAGTAAATCAACATTTCCTGGTGGAATCCCCATTATCGATCTGGGGAGAAGGAAGGACTTTCGTTAGCTATCTCAGGAAAGGATCAAGTAACTGTCTACCTGAGCCGAGGGAATGAGAACCAGCAGTCAGAGGAGACACCGTCATGTGAGTCCTTGCATATTAGCCATTATGGTTGCATAAGAATCTTGTCAACCTTGTGTGATTTGTTCCAACATGTTTACCTCAGTGGATTCTTGGACATGACGGATAGTTCGGTTAAATCAGGTTCACACGTAGCCATGCATGTAGAATCTTAAAAGGGTGAAAGGTAAAAAGTATTTTTTAAAAGGGGCAAGAAGAGTCAGGGTGCCCTAGGGTAATGAGAAGACCAGGGCTTCTAAGTGTTGAAGAATTCCGTCACGTTGGAGAAATTCAGGTGAATGATATGAGAGTAAGTGACTAATGACAAGTGGAATGTGGTGAGAAAATGGGGGTTCTGCATGTGGGTTTCTGGAGTGATGTTTTGGGGCCTCACAGGTGGCAGTGGTGACCACGTACGGGACACTACCATGGAAGTAGGTAGGAAGAGAAGAACAGGACATTGCACGTGAGGCAGGCTGTGAGCTGGGCAACCGTGGTCTCGGATGGGAGGGAGGCGCAGCAAACAGCAGGAAACTGCTGAGCCAGACAGGGATTCGGAAGCATAAGGACTTCTGCAGGAAGGACGTTTTCACAGAGGCAATTAGAAACCAGAACATTCAAAAGCTGAGAAAGTTTTTAAAGCCAGAATTTATTTCTATTTAAAAGTGCTCAAGAGACTTTAAAAAGGCTCAAAGGCCCAGAGACATCCAGGTTTCATATGAGATCACGCTGCGGTTCTATCTGTCGATTTCTGCGTTACTAAGGCATCGGTTTGATCGTGGTTAATGAAACGCCCCGATAATTCTGCTAGTTGGATAGTGGTGATTTCCTCTGTCCACCGGTATCTTTCATACACAGCCATCAGCTTACGTATGAGGAAAAAGGTAACACCGGAAATAATCACTGTCATTGAACGAGAGAAAGTTGTACGACTTAAATGGAAAGCCACCATAAGCCCAGGGATCGAAATTATTGATTCAATGAACGAACCAAAACGTCTGCAGATCCCACTTGAATATCCCTTCTGCATTATTCTTCGAAACCATATCCAAGGATTATCACCTTGAGTAGCGGTGACCATGATGAGGGTCGTCTGCAAAGACTAAGCGACAAAAAAGATTGAGGTCAGATGGTCAAAAGGTTGTCTAGGGACCTGTCTCCCCACTTGGCAACACATTGCTTTCAGATGAAGTGTTCGATTCCATGTGTTATGAGTTATCAAGTGTCCTGATGCTGTAACGTGAAGGACTAATGGCTAGTACAATCCAGAAGTTGACTCTCAAGAAAGGGTGCTAGAAATCCAAAATAATAAGTATATATTCCTTAAAACACTAAACAACAACAACAAAAAAAACAAACAAAAAGTATACATGCTTAATTTAAGTACATCTTTCAATAACCTTCATGATGCTATCTAGTACAAGCATCTGGGTCATTTCCAGAGAGACCACCTCTGAATCGGGACACGATCACATACCTGAGATTTGTTAGGGGGGCGTGTAAACTCAGGATGAACATTGCATTTTACTGGAATATCAATAATATTAAGAATATTATTCATATATAGGTGGACTGGAACACAAAGCAAGAGCTCCGTTAATTTAGACACGGGTATCATGGAATTCATGTTAAAAGCGACATGAACTCTAGACAAAGCATTCCTCTGCCAATGAGAAGACCAGGGTGCAAAGTTTGACATGTGAGAGGGGAAAAAATGCTTCTAGGTGTTTCCCACTGATGCCCTTGCCTGAGTGAACCGATAAGGGCGATTCTTGAGTTCACCAGACTTCAAGAGGGCCACTTGTGAGGGCCAGAGCGAAGCGCAGAGCCATAAGGTAGCTTTTGTCCTGATTGGCAAATCAACAGAAAGATGGGCTGCCTGCTGCCTCAGGACCATGCAGGCCCCATCTGAAGATGGACTTAGTTTCTAACTTATGTGATTAAAAGCCATGATCTCAACTGACTCTAAGGAATCACCCCTACCCTTTAGTGTGCTTTTTTTCCCCGACATGTAACCCACTGGACCAGTGAATCCTGGTTCTGTGTGCATTTGGTTTGAAGAAACAAACATTTCAAAAACACCAGCTTGTTTAAGTAGCAATGCCTTGCCACCAAGTTTTAAAGGGCGTTTTTGACACCCACCTGTATTCATATTAATCCATTGATAATTTTTATAATATTTTATGAGAGAAGACTCTAGACTTATCTCCAAAGCAAATAACAAAGCAATACCATGTTTGGAATATTTCAATCTTTCTCAGTATTTTGAAAGGTCACTTTTGTCATGTTAATTAGAAGACTGTAATCCTTTGATATATTTTGAAACATTCTCTTATTTAGTCATTTGCCAGTCCCAGATTATGCTGCTTTAGGTCTTGCTTTGTGATCACATTGGAAGTGTTTCTCATCAACTTGTCTTTCAGACTTCTCCTGGCACCACCCTCAACATATTCAGATAAATTAGGGTTTTAATAGGAATTTTGATGAAGCAATTTCACAGGAAGACATATTTTCATAATACTAAGACTTCCTTTTTGACAGAGACTTCACTAATTGAGCTCATCTTTATATTCATTTTTATATTCTAATTTACCTCTGTGTTTATTTCCCAATTGATATTCATGTTTATGCTTTTTATTTCATTGTATAATATATAACAAATATATCAAGGCTTTGAATGCCTAATAACTGGGTAACAAATAGTTTTACCATTAGACAGCTCGCGCTCTCGCGCGCTCTCGCTCTCTCTCTCTCTCTCTCTCTCTCTCTCTCTCTCTCTCTCTCTCTCGCTGTTGACAACAAAATGAAGGAATAAATAAATGGAGCTTTCAGGTCGAGAAAAAAAACTTGAAAAAATATCATTATGTGATTTTTGCATGTAACCTTGAAGAACTTCAAAGAATTCCGAAACTTTGTTTGAATGAGATGCTATCCATCGTCATCTTTTTATGTAAGGTGACAGAGATTGCTTTTGCTCCTGTCTGTGAAAAATAAGAGTTACCAGAGAATTGGTGCTGCTGCAGCTGATCTCGCTCTAGCAGTAATAATCCTCCACGCCAAGGTGCACGAACAGAAGAATAAAGCAAAAGAAGAAAGTATATACATGTATGACTGCAGGAGCAGCTCTTAACAAAAGTTCTCCTTTCGTGTTTAATAACAAAACGTGTTATATGTTGTCTGAATCACATGCATATTAATTATAATGGTTAACTTAGTTCAGAAGGAATTTAAAGCTTAGAGCATTATACTTAGAAGTAATTTTTAAATGCAAGTGTCATACATTTGTTGCAGAAGGCAATGATATGGTGATCAAAAAAGTTTTAAAGCATAACATACTATATTAGGATTCATTCTGGTGAGGGTGAATAGGATGCGTCCAGTAAGAAAAAGGAAAGAGAAACAAAGCAAAGTTTCAGACTGTGAGAGAAGGCCTTCTTCATTTATATTTCAAATAGATGATTGCGTCAAAGTGTCAACATTTTTTTAACATTTTTTTTTAAAAACGCCTACGGCACCTGGTGTTCCTAGGAGATATCTCATTTAAGTACTAACCAGGCCCAACCCTGCTTAGCTTCTGAGATCAGACGAGATCAGGCATGTTCAGGGTGGCCTGGCCCTAGATGTAAATGTCAGACTGAGTGCACGCATTTCAAAGTTGTGGAGCAGTTATCTATGAGTTTGTTTCTGTTTTGTTGATTTTGTTTTACAGATTCCACATGTACATGATATCATACAGTATTTGTATTTCTCTGTCTGACTTATTTCACTTAGCACGACACTCCTAGGTTGTCAAATACATCCACGTTGTCACAAATGGCAAGATTTCCTTCTTTTTTATGGCTGAGTAATATTCCATTGTGTATGTGTATGTGTATATGCGTATATATATACACACGCATATACATATATACATATATATGCATACACAATGGATTATATACATTACATATATATATTATATATACATATCATATATATACATATACCTTCTTCATCCATTCATCCATCAATGAACACATCTTAATAGCTTCCAGATGGGAGAGCGTTTCGGGGAATGGGTGAAAAATCCCTTCGGATCCCTTAACCTCTTTGGATTAAGATGTACAAATTGACAGTTATAAAAACAGCCACAGGGGTGTAAAGTACAGCATGAGGAATATAGTCAATTATATTGTGATAACTATGTATGGTGTCAGGTGGGTACTAGACTTATCACAATAAATACTTTGTAAGTTATACAAATGTCTAATCGCTATGTTGTACACCTGAAACTAATATAATGTCGTATGTGAAATGTAATTAAAATCTTTTTAAAATAAAGAAAAAATAAAAGTGGTGAAGTTATTTTGAAGTGTCAGGATTTACAATATGCCAGTATTCTATCCTTTGTGACTGTTTTATGATGAAAACCTTTAGAGGTCAACATAGGATACAGACAGTACAGAGTAGTTCCCTCTAAATATTATGGTCCATGGGAACAGGGATGCTTGAAGATTTGAAACAGAATGGAGAATAAGAACATTGAAAACCAACAAAGCTTTGTATGCTGCCTTTATGGAAATGCCGTGATTATCTGACAATTTTTTAAATTCTGTGTGCTGTTTGCTATTCTCTTCTGCACATTTAAAAAGAACTCCTATTTATATTTGAGAAATTTTAATCAGAAGTGGCTAGAGAATTTTGTCAAATGCATTTTCACCTCTTGTTGAAAAATGTGACTTTCTCCTTTATCAACATAAATTTCAATGATTTGCTTAATATGGCGCCATCCTTGTGTTCCTAAAATATACCCTTTTGGGTATCTATTAAACTGTACATGTAATTTTCTTACATGAAGGCAGTATTGAGTTTTTGTAGGAGACTGTCTGTAACTGTAGGAGATGCATGTTCAAGAATTCAGGGGTGAAATTTCCTCATGTCTGTAACTTACTTTCAAATGATTCAGCAAATTATGGTGATAATAAATTATATACACATGTACTACCGTCACAACAAACTTTAACAATTTATTGCATCTAAGTGGAGAGTAGGTAGGTGTTTATTCATTTTTTTTTAAACCTGTTTGCATAATTAAAAATGATTGCGATTAAAGGTTTGAAAAAAGACAGGATTTTTATCTGGTTATGTGTTAGGAATTTTTACATGCATATATTTAATTTAGAGAAGACTCCAGTTTTGTCATGGGGATTTTTATGGATTCTAGAGCTAGGGTAACGCTATTTTAACAAAGTGATTTGGAAGCTTCCAGAGCTCACAGTGATTGGCTGCTAAGGCCTTTCCTAGGTGGGTCTGTGAACACCTTTTTTCATTTCTTCTAGAAAGATTGGTCTGATTGAAATTTCTATCTCCTGATGTGATTTTGGTAACTTCAGTTTTCAAGAAAATGACCTATTTTGTGTAAAGTGTCAAGTTACTGAAATGAATATGTACGGAACCCTTTTAGTAATCTTTTGTTCTCACTACATTTCTTGTCTCATTCAGAAAATGCTAATTTTTTATTGGTTTGCTAGAGATAGAGGTACTTGTTACGTTTTCCAAAAGCATGCTTTTAGGTTTATCCACAAATACAGCACTTGCTTCCTAATTTGTTATTTTTATATGTTCTTATTAAATTCCTCCTTCATTTCTGTCGGTTTTATTTAGTTCCTTGGATTGAATGCTAGTTTTGCATATTTTCAGACTTGCTAAATAGGAAAGAATGTTGAGTTCCCCTAAAAAAATCAAAGAGAGGCTTGAAAGGATATTTTTATGCCTTGAATGCCACAAGACCCCAGAGACAAAGTCCTAACTTTGTCAGTGACAGATGGAAGAACACATTTTATACCCAGAAAAGACAAAAAAAATTAAGATCACTCATACACAAAGAACGTTGACAAATTAAGAGAAAAGAAAACCAACAAAGGTCATAAAGAGAAATATCTGAGAAAATGCAATGGTCAATGACTAAATAAACAAAAAAGGGAGTGTTTTTAATGACTTCAAAACACACTTTTACCATTATATATTTTTCTAAAAAATAGTAAAATAACCTGCTTTACCTGGTAGTAAACGCAGCTCTTCGAGACCAGAAACCCACGAACACTCTTCAAGCTGAAACACAGAATACCACGTCCTCTTTGTGTTGCTTTTATAGGAGAGAGGACTTTGATTGGATAATTGCAATGACATGGACGTCCATGGAAAGCCATTTTCACCTGTCAGCGTGGCTTGCTCCCAATTAACCAGATGATATAAGACACTGAGGGGCAGAGAAAACTCCTTAACAAAGAGAACAGGTGGGGACACTTGTTATATGGTGGTTAACACTTACATACCTGTGTGAAACAGTAGGAAATTACAGATCTGTTTGCCCCTGGCTGTTTATCTGGCTTCACCTAATGATGGTCTGGCCTCCTACCGCCCGTTTCTACCTGCGTCTTCCAACTGCCCTGAACATGAGAATCTCTGGGGCTCTTGTTGACGGTACGACTCACCTGATGCTTCACGAAGCCTCTGGTAGTGGGACCAGGAGTGTGGACGTCCCACAGCACCCAGAGGCTCCTTAACATCAGCAAAGATTTGGGAAACATTGCTTAAACTCATTTACTCTATGCATCTTCACTCGTGATTTAATGGAGGCATAAGGAAGCACAAAAAATGGCACATGAGTTTTGACATATGTATCTATGTACGCGCACGCGCGCACACACACACACACACAAACCCAGTGAAAGCATCAGCACAATAAGATTTAAAAAAAAAAATCCATTGTCCCCCAAAGTTTCTTTGAGACCCTTTGTAAAGTAATGCCTCCCCTCCCTTTACACCCAAGCAATCATTGATCTGCTTTCTGTTACTATACTTCGCCTTCTAAATAAATAGCATCAAAGATGTAATCTTTTCTGTCTTGCTTCTTTCAGGATAATTATTCTGAGATTTGGATATATCACTGTTTGCCTAACTATTCCCTCATTTACAAATATTTAGGCTGTTTCCAGTTTGAGGCCATTACAAATAATTTAGATAATTAAGGAGATAGGATAAATGAGTTTACTCTTTTTTTCCGCTGAAAAAGAAATTTTATTGACAAAAACTTGGAAAAAATATAAACTGGAAATAGAGGTAAAAATTAAAAGCCCTATTTATTTGGGAAAAAAAGACTATAATAAAACCAATCGTCTTAATGTTTGTTAGTTAGTGGGCTTTGGATATTATTTTCTTACAGATATCCCATCTCAGAAATGCAAGACATTTCAAAAATATCATGGGAATGTATCTCTATTTCAATGATGAAAAAAAAACAAGACAAAAAGTTTATCAGTTTTTAAAATAATATCAAGGAATGGCCTGTATGAAATATCCACAGAAGGGCCGAATATCATCTTCTACCTCCTTCTGCTTTGTGGGGGACATATCTTCTCCTTTGGGGAATATATTTTCATTTCCTATAACTTTTCACTGAGTCACTGGGATATTGATATATATAAAGGCAATTTTATTTTTAACCATTTAGTTTTAAAAATTACAATGTAATACATGTATCTTGGTGAACTTTTGAAAAATACAGAAAGACTGAGCTAAAAAGAAAGGTCATTATTACCCCACCCCTGAGAAAAAATCACTGCCGACGTCAGTTTCCTATTGACTTTTTTTAAAAATTTTGTTTTTGTTATGGTGACATTGGTTAATGAAATCCAGTACGTGTCAGGTGTACAATTCGACAGGAAGGCATATCCATATTGCATTGTGTGTTCAGCGCCCATAGTTAGATTCCTTTCCGTCACCACGTACTTGACCCCTTTTACTCCGTCTACCTCCCTCGTCCCCTCTAGTAACCACTAGCCTATTCTCCACGTCCATGAGTCTGTTCGTTATGTCTGTTTGTTGCTTTTAGGTTTAAACCCCACATGTAAGTGATATCATGTGGTTTTCAACTTTTTCTGTCTGGCTTATTTCGCGTAGCATGATTGTCTCGAGGTCCATCCGTGTTGTTGCAGATGGCGGCATTTCATCTCTTCTTATGGATGAGTAATATTCCATTGTATATATGAAATGGACTTCTTTTTGTCAAGTTTTAGGGACAGGACAATGTTCCACTGTCTCTTTCTATTATATCTTTAAATTTTTTTTCTATTGTTGGACATTGTCCTGTTTTCTTTTTTTTCTTATTGTAAATAGTTCTTCTTGAACATTGCATTACTTTTATCATACAGAAATATTTGGGTTTTTAATTTCTGCCATCATTATTTATGTCTAAGAGCTCTTGCTTTCTCTCACCGATTCTTTATAACACCCTATACTTATTTCAGTTGTGCAATGTATTCCTACATTTCTGAGATTGTTAAATGTTAAGTCGAAGGACATTTTTTTTCTCTTGCTGCTCCCCGCGCTGTCTCCTCTACAATTCTTTCAATCTGTAGATCATTCAGAAGCATTCCTCAAAGTTCCCAGTTTCCGGGCTCTCCCTTCACATTTCAGAATGAGGCACTGACGGGCTATCATGTAGAGCTTGTTGACTGGTGGGATTTCTAGTGAGTAGGTGAATGGGTGTCATCATTTTCATGGTGGGACCCTCAAGGTCAGTCAAGGGAGGAGGAGGACTTTCCTTTAACCAGACATATTTAAGAACAATCTTCTAATTCTCATTAAGGCTGAAGGAGTAGGGACACATCCAAAAGGCAGGGCAGTAGGAAGTAGGAAGCATCCTTTGAGGTAGTGGTCATGATTTTAAAAGAAGTCAACTTTTTTGCATGATTTGCTCCAAGATGTTTGGGTCTGTGGACTCATGTATACTGCAGATAGTTTGAATAAGTCGGGTTCCTTTGTCACGAGGCATGGAGAGTTAGAAGAGGCAAAAAGTTGAAGGTATTTCCAGTGATGAAGAGTCTACTTGACCAAACTTTAGTCAGGCTCTTCTGAATCCTCTTCCCCAGTAGGACTTGACTTTTTACTTCTGTGTAGTGAGAATCCCTACCCTTGATACCAAATCAACTTCCCCATACCCCACCATCATCCAGGAGGTGAAGGGCTCTAACCTCTCCATGCAGAGGAAACTCCACATATAACTTAGACTCCCCCAAAACTTAAGAACTACCATTGACTGGAAGCTTTACCAATAACATTAAACAATGAGACGCCACTACACACCCGTTAGAATGGCCAAAACCTGGAACGCTGACACCATCAAATGCTGAGGTGGAGCAGCAGGAACTCTCATTCATTGCTGGTGGAAATGCAGGATGGTACAGCCACTTTGGAGGACATTTTGGCAGTTTCTTACAAAACCACTCTCTCTATTATGTGATCCAAGCAAACACGCTCCTTGATATTTATCCAAAGCAGTTGAAAACTTATTACCACACAAAAAACTACACAAATGTTTATAGCATCTTTATTTATAATTGCCCCGAACTTGGCAATTGATAATATTCGAGACAATGGAATATTATTCAGCACTAAAATGTGCTATCAAGCCATGAGATGAATCTTAATTGCATATGACTAAATGAAAGAAGCCAGTCTGAAAAGACTATATACTATATGAGTCCAAATATATGACATTCTGGAAAAGGCAAAATTAAGACAATAAAAAGATGTGTGGTTGCCAGGGGCTCTGCGGGGCGTGGGGAGCGGAGGGGAGTGAATAGTCAGAGCACAGGCAATTTTTAGGGCAGTGAAAATACCCCGATACTATTATGGTGGATACATGTCATTATACATTTACCCAAACCCGTAGAACGTATATTACAAAAAGAACCTTAATGTAAACTATGGACTTTGGGAGATAGTGATGTGTGAGTGTAGGCTCATCAATTGGAAGGAATGTACCACTCTAATGGGAGATGTGTGGGAGCAGAGGAATAGGGGAAATCTCCGTATCTTCTGCTTAATTTTGCTGTGAACCTAAAACAGAATACCTATGTGTAAGAACTGCCTATATGTAAGATTAGTGAAGAATGACTGGGTAGTACTGAGACGCAAACCAGATTCTAATTCTGAGGATGCCATTAACCAGACAAGGACTCCCTTGAAGTTCAAAGCTGTTTTTAGGTTTATATCCAAGTCTAGTACCGTACTTGGCAGGAACTTACTGGTTAAAGGATGTGTGAATATGTGGGTGGCTGAACGAATAAAATGAAAACTCCTGTAACTTCATGGCTCAGTGGCTGAGTTCAGTGTTTTTGAGATGGTGTCATTGTGTGATTGAGTACACTGGAAAAATAGATTTTGAGGGAAATCCATAATGAAAAGATGAGTGTCTAATTCATATTATCAGTAAGTCTTTTGAAAAGCTGAGTGACATCTTTCTAGGTGAGTCAAAATTATACCCATGCCCTGATTATTTCCTGCCACTTCAAGTATAGAATATTTTATATATATATATATATATATATATATATATATATATATATATATATATATATATATATATAAAGTTATACAAACAGATGTTAATACTTCTTAGACAGTGTTATACTGACATACAATCTGGGATTATATATAACCACCTAAATAATTTGCCCCTTTCTCTCTCCAGGACCATTATTTCACTTTAACCAGAATTTTATTTGTGGTCTTTAATCACATGCAATATAACATCCAAGGCTCAAGAACTTCTTAGGCTCATAAAGTCCTAATTGGGAATCTCGGTGTTGTGACTACTAACACACTAGTTATAGGCAGGGAAAACAGTATAATTTAAGAAAAAAAAGAGTAGTGCAGAATCATAAATATTTAAATGACATAAAAAAGTTCTTTGCTATTTTAAACCCTTAAATATACCCATGAACTGAATAGATTAAGGGTTTTTTGGTCTGGTGATCAGATAGTATGACTTGGAAATTTCTTTGTACCCTCATTTAAATATTTCTCAAGGACATTATGAAATACAATGTGACCTTTATTAGAACTGTCTTAAATACATTCAAGGCATTTAAAAACAAATGAAATTTCAGGTACTTTTTCAAAACAAAAATATTGTAAATTTCTCCCATCAGATCTGGGTTTGTCCATTAAATCTCTGTGGTATGGAGGATGGATCCAGAAACCCAACCCTGACTTCCAATGAAACAAACATCAGCCACATACTCAACCTCTTAACCCACAAGAGCTAATACACTGATTTCTAGTACTTTTCTGGCCCCCTTGGGTAGACTACAGCCCTTTCAGCCACCAGGCAAGGTGTCCCCTATATTTAAGCCTTGGAAATCAAGCACTCAATTTGACTTTCTCATTTGCAATTCAGAATTATCACCAATTCATCAACCGTGACGTTTCATTGTCAAAAAAAATTAGCATCCTACTCAAGAAACTTAAATAAATCTGTTTTTCAATATAGAGAACAGTGAGAATTTATTAGAGAGAAACTAGATGCATGGCAGAATAGGAAGATTTTGTTAACACCCACATCATACTCACTGGGGACTAAAATGCACAATAACTAAAGGATAGGATCAGAAAATCACACAACTATCCCCAAAAAACTGTCACATGGACTCTAAAGAACAGCTTATCTGATTATGCATGAGAGTTTGCCTTATGCCAAACAACAGACTTCAATTTGATGCCCCTATAAATGGCTCCATGCTAATGTCCCTCAGTGAATGGGTGCTGACTCAGCGCTTTACACCCTTGGCTGACGGCCACTTCGCCAAGACCCATCAAGAATCACTGTCCTGGCACAAGGGCCAAGGACCTGAGATTTAACGTGAGTTCTGCGGCCGACGTGCATACAGTGAGCCCATCGTTGGCCTAGAAGACAAGCTTTGAAAATCTTCGCACAGACTGCTGTATTGGAGCCTATATAAACAAATAGTTTAAAGCAGATAAGGGTCACATCATAGGCATTCAAGAAAAACTAACAAGATACAGAATGCAAACAGTTTACTTAGAAGCAAATGTTAACATTTTAATAAAAAACAATCACAGGAAAGCACTGTATTTTCCCTCTATTATGTTAGCAAATAAACAGAACAACAATTTAAAAAATGGATTCGAGCTACTGTTTCTTACACTCACGAACATACATCAGAATTACTCGTGGAGGGTTTTACATATATTTATGTCTAGGCCTTGCTCTTGGAGAAGGTTGTTGACAGGGGCCAGGACCCAGGTATCTTTCAAAATACTCAGGCAGCTCTGATGTTTCCTCCTGGTTGAGTCACTGATTTTAGGTTGACTGGGGCACTTTGGGTTTTTTTGACCACTGTTTGGCGGTTTGGGAAGCCTTTCTTGCAGATTTATTAGCTGTAGTGAAGAACTTGGCCTCTGGCTTTTTGGGTGTCTGTCTTGGGTCTTTTTTCCCCAAGGCAGAGTTTTGTTCCTTCTCTGCCTCTTCTTTGATTCTTGGCTTCTTCCTTGGGCCTTTCCCTGGGGTTTTGGGCTCTGCCGTTGTCAGAGTCTCCAAAGCTAAGGCCTTCCTCTTCTTCGCTCCTTTTCTACCCTTTTGTGGAGACTTCTTTCCTGTGGCATGATTTTGTATCTAGGTAAAAGAAAAAAACTTAAGTCCAGGGTAGAAAAGAAAACCAACTGACAATGTTAACTCTGAGAGTTCTCATTCTGATTACTTGGGTACCCCCCGGAAGGCACACTTTGACATGATGAGAAAGGGCTTTTCTTTCTGCCTCACCGACATTCTGAAAGGCAGCTGTATTCTCCATTATTTGTGACTGTAAAAAGGATCCTGACAGTCGAATCAAAGGGGGAACCATCTTTCCCAATGGTTTAGTGTAGGGCCTGCTGGAAGCACCTTCCAGGAGCACAGGAAGCAGACCTGTGACATAATCCTGACTCTGTCACCTTCGGCTATAAATTCCTTGCATATGGAGTGGGGCGGAGACTAAAAAACCCAACCACCATCAACAAAACTTTAAGAGTAAAATATAAAACGATAGCTAATGGAAACTCTGAAAAACATCAAATATAAAAAACTCCTTAATAATACAGTGTTAACTCTTACTACCATTCTCCCATGGGTAGGTATGTATTTAAAAGCCTAGTAGTATGCCCTTTTCCCAATTATTTCATTCATATTTCCTAAGCCGTATAAACTCTTAATAAACATTATTTTCAAAAACTTTACAAAAAACTACTGCAGCGGTACGGGACCTTTTTTCATTTTTTGTTTCTATAGTGAATGATGATGAAACTGGCTTATTTATCACCTTGATCGTACTTCCTAGATGGGCTCACAGAGCACAAATGCTTTTACGGCACCTGACATACATCGGCCTGTCAGCCACACTATCCACTCTTTAATTTCCGACATATCACCTGCCAGTCCCCTTATAACCGAAACAGCTTACGTTTTCTAAAAATAATTATATAGTTAATATAGTGACCATTTATGTTACCTTTAGGAATACTGATAAAGTCAGTAGTGCTTTGGGGGCACTTTAAAAAGAATATTTTCACTAATAGATGTAAATTATAATAACGTTTAAGATTTTAAAGGTTACTGTTAGGATCAAACGCAAAATAGGTAAAGCACAGTAACAGCCCTGGGACCCTCAGTGCAGGCTGTGGCCACAGGGGCCATGAGTCCTGTCTGCTTACAAGGCAGGGGTGGGGTGGGATGTCAGCCCTCTAGACTCTTAGGGACCTATTTCTCCCCTTGTTTTCAAAAGGTCTTCCTCCAACGGGATAGATACTATGAGTATGAGGGAAAAAAATGATCAGAAGACCAAAAAAATGAAAAACTCTGTTCCTTTAAATCATCTTTTCTGAAACCCATGAATTCAGATTTCTGTGAAAAACCGCTGGGTGCGGGTGTTAGAAAGGTTTTAGGGGCAGGTCCAGGGTCCACACTTCCTCTCTAAGTTTTCTAAGACTAATTGTGAGTTGCTCCAGGACTCCCCTGCAGAAACTAAACCACTGCCCAAATGTCCACCCTGGCCTCCTTTTTAAAACCATGGGCAATGTTTTTAAGAATTATTAACATGGTCACATCTACCTTGATTCCCAGGGACATACAATGTGTTTGGTACATGTTACTCTGGTATTTAAAATAAGAGTCAAGTAGGTCATGGTAACTGTCTCCTGTCTACTTCAAAATCTTTTGTAGAAAACGTTTTACCTGAAATAGATTTCTATAGTGTCCCCATATGTTAACACTTCTTATAGCCATCACTCAACCATGCCTGCCTGACACAGAGTGGCACCTGAATCACTCCATGATGAGTATTAAATATTAGTAAACATACCTCTACATTTTCTTTGGTGGGAGATTTTCCTATTGGGACCAATAGTGGAATTTCTTCTTCAGATTCGTCTTGCACTTTATTTTGGGCCTTTATTCTGCGAGTCTCTTTCTTCTCAGACTTGGAGGTCTCTTTCTTCTGGGGTTCGGGGTCCTTCACTGGAGTATCACTTGTTTTAGAGGCTGCCTCCTTTGTAGGTAGGGCTGATGCAACCTTTTTAGCCTGTTTCATAAGCCTTTTGTTTCTTTTCTTCTCTTTTTGTTTTTGATGATATTCTTTTTGTTTTTGCATTTTCTTTGCGTCCTACCGAAAAAAAAAAACAAAACGTAATTTTAGTAAGGGATGTTTCCGTTGGAAAACAAATGGCCGAGACTCAACACTTACAGTTCTGATTACTTACAGGCTCCCTCAAAGGGTCTTGACTTGTACAAGCTTTGAGCAAATAAACCTTACCACCAGCACCCGAACACCAAGTCCACTTCGTTTTTGAGTCATAGCCACAGTTGCATTTTACATGGTAAATTATGTATTGGTCCTCAGAATCTGGATATTTGAGGTATGCGGTCAAGATTTTTGTGAAAGTCAACTTCATTTACAGGTGAGTTAAGAATTATCATAAATTGCACAGTATGTGGTGTGACTTAATCTCAATAAAGCTGTTACCAAAAACAAAAAAAATTCCAACTTCACATAGTCCTCAACTGAACCTGCTTACAAACAGCATAAAATCCAGACTTCCTGCTTCTGATAATAGCAGTCTGTGTTATTTTGGATCATCCTTCCAAGTGAAAAGGCAGGGCAAAATGTTTTGTTTTTAATTTTTTTTCTTTCATAAAAGCACCTCTGAGCAGATTACACTGTAGGAAATTAATAATGAGAACCCAATGGGGTAAGTGAGCCCAGAATCCATTGTTGCCTAGAAAGTATCTGCTGATCCTCAACTTGTTTTAATAGCTCTGTAGGATTTGGGTGGGTGGTGGGTTGGGGGACAAGGCGAAAGAAAATCAAATTTGAGCATCCACACTAGGTAAAGGTTCTAAGAGGAAACTCCTCTCATGAAAAGCTGGGGTCCCAATGAGTTCTACCCTCAGGACAGAGATGAAGAGGAAGCAGAGATGTATAAATTTAGTGCCATGGTTTGCTTCGTCATTCAGGGACCCTTTGGCCTTAAACGTCAGCCTCCGGAGAAAGGATTTTCATTCTACACCTCGAATTATTTCTACAAAAAATTTTCCAAATGCCTTGTTAGCGATAACCAAATACATAAGAAACCAGAAGTCAGACATGGCTGGCTGCAATACCAACACTTCTATCTGAATTATCAGGCGACTATCATATAATTATACTTAACATGCTCCAAGAATTAAGACAAATTAGAAGACTATACATAACAGGAAACCAAAAAAAAGAGTACAGCCAATTTGAAAAAGAACAAAACACGAAAGTTCTAGAAGTAAAAAGTAAAAGACCGAAATTAAAAACTCATTGGAAATAATTAACATGGCTAAAGAAAGAATGAATAAACTAGGAGATCAGTCTAACAAAGAGTAAAAAATTTAATTTTCTCATTCTGGCTTCTTTTGCAATGGTACCTGTTGCCATCAAAAACCTACAAACCAAAAACCAAGAGGTATGTGCTAGCTCAACACAGTCTTAAACTTTGCCCATAAATAACAAAGCACTTCATAAACTAGATTTCGGTTTTCCTCTTTCTTTTAGCTCCTCTTGCCACTGAATAGGCCCCTTCTAAGCCTAATACACCCTTTTAAGAGAAAGCAAAAATTTAAACACCTAACATCGATACCTATATTTGTGTTACACTGTATTTTATCCATGCAAGATTAACTAATGTCATACGTAGAAAGACAACAATGAACACAAAGCACAACCACTGGAAAACCCCTGAAAGGTTAACCTCAGGCGGGGATGGCAACCTCGCTGTCTCTTCTGAGGCAGCATCTACATCCTTGGTTACGACTCTGAAGTATACAAAACTCTGCTCACTTTTTTCTTCTGACTAGGGGTGCGCACTCCTTTGGCTTCACCTCGACTGCTGACAAACGAAGAAAAGATGGGAAGGGAAACCGATCTCTCAGTTTTCACGTACAAGAGTTTCACGCTCTCCCACTTCTGAAATAAACAAAAAAAAGAATAATGTAATCGACATGTTTTGTTTCTTTTAAATGATCGCTCAATTGATTCATCTATTAAGACTCTACCTCTGGCAACTTCTGTGAAAGCTTTGTCGTGACAGCAAGAATGTTTTCGATGAGGTGCTGAACCTGCATTCCAGTATGGCCGACGCGTATGGTGCTGAAATTTAATAAAGTTTCAGATGAATAAACAAGATTAAAAAAATAATCTTCAAAATAAAGCACAGGCAAGTATGAGGAATACAAAAATTCTAAACATTTTTTTAAATGTAGAAACATTAAGGACTTTAGGTTCTAAATACATTTTAAAGGAAGATCACCTTCCATGTTCTAGAAACTCTGCTCCTAAAATGTCACACCATGAAAAGGTGACTGAGGAGCTGGCACTTAACAGCGTGAGGCCATGAGAGTCAGATGGGTGTTCTACCTTCATTCTAGAAAACATAGGTCACTGAGTCGGCCCACAGCTTTTCTAAGGACAATTATACCCAGGAGTGGCTGTTCTGAAAGGAATGACCCCCAAAAGAGTTGCTTCCTGCCTTTATAAAAGTTCCACTGCCCTGACCCAGCTGCCACCTCTAAAACAAACAGCTCTCCTTCCTCCTACAGTACCAGTCTTCGGGCCAAGAGCAAGCCCATTCTTTCAGTCGCGAAGAATGCAAACACAGCCCAGAAGTACCCAGTGCTCAGCTACTGAGGCTGCGTATCTGCCCAGTCCCCATCTTCCTCACTATGGGAGCTGAAAGGCAGGTGTCTCTGAAGCAGGATGAGGGAGGGGCTGGGGCTTCCGCCTCCCTCCAGCCAAAGCCGGGGCTCTGCCCACTCTGTGTGCCCACTGCCAACTACCTGTAAGCACACCTTTGGCCTCCTAGATGGAGAAATGGCAAGTAGGGAGGGGTGGGGATGGGTGAGGGAGAGAGGAAAGGGGAAGAAGGAAGACAGGAAACTACTGTGTTGGGAAAGAGGAGGAAAGGGGATGAAAAAATGGTTAAGGTTTTTGTATTTTTTTTTTATTAGTTGTCCACAATGTTCCTTAAGCTATGGGTTTTGCCTGGAAAAACCTCGGGGGCAGGAGACTGCTACTCCTCATCAGCCTGCATGGTGCTGTCCGTCCCCTTTCTCTTGGCTACTCACTGATCCCACGAACAAGCCTCTGACCTTGTAGCTAGCAGTTTCTCAGGAACCACGATTTTGATGTCAGGCCACAACCAGAGAGTTGGGGACCAGGCCTGATGACTAACTCTTCTCAGTGGCCTAATGACACTCAATTAAAGGGTTTCCCACCTGCAGGCAGAAGGCCAAACCAGAGCCTATCTGTCTTTCCTGGTCAAACCCCACCCTGCCCTACCTGGAGACACTGCTGGGGGCTGGGTTACCTGGTGAGTCAAGATACCTTGGTGGTCCTTTTTTAGGGTGTGTATGACCACTGGGTATATATGGGCTCCAGGGTTATCTTTGGGAGGGAGGACCATATTCTACAGTTCTTCTCATCCCCACACCAAAAATGCCCCAGTCAGCAAACTAAGTATTTTATGAAATGATTTTTAATATGTTTAAACCAGGACTGAGGTGGATCTTCACTTCAAAGCATAATAATGATGCCGGTAACACGAAAGCCCAAAACTACTAATGTTCTCTAGGCATTAATCTCCTTCTTCTTGCTATCCTTAATCCGGAGGTGCCCTATCCAATACGGTAACCAACAGCCACTGGCCACATGTGCCTATTTAAATTTTATTAATCACGTAAAATTAGAAATTCGGTTCCTCAGCTGCAATAGCCACATTTCAAGTACTCAACAGCCACGTATAGCTAATGACTCCAGTAGGAGACAGCAGGGCCATTTCCATCTCTGTAGAAAGTTCTATTGGACAGCACTGTTCTAGAGAACCGAATACGTCCAAGGAATGGATTTTAGTTTTAATGGAAGGATCCGGTTTCATTAACACTATCTTGTAAAAAATGTTTATAAAAGCATTACTAGATATTAAACACAGATACACATGGATGCCTTTTACCTACCTGCAAGAACCACTTTTAGAGATGTTTAAGACAGTTCCGCCTATTGAATTATTGATCTCTCTGGATAGATTCTTGGCCAGAAGGTTTACAGATACCGGAACCCTGTAACAACACAGGCTTTTAGAGCACCACGCATAACACATCTACAGATTTCGTGTTGCTTGAGTCCAGAGATGCTCGGAAACTTACTTCTTTCTGTTGTAGAAATGTCTCCCGAGGTGTGAAGGCAAGAGCCGCCTGATTCTTGCATCTGTGAGGAAGAAGTCAAAACTCCCCAAGAGGCGGAGCTTGGCTTCATAGGCTTTATATTCCTTTTTTAAAGTCCGAAAGGGGATAATCTAAAATACATATGAAAGAGTAAAAACACAAAAAGTTGAGAACCTGAACAACAAGAAGTAGTACTTGGGCAACAACAGGTATTCGGAGTTTAAAATGTCCTAGGACCATAGTTTAGTGGACATGCGAATGCCTAAAATGTGCCAGGCACTATGCTAAATGTGGGGGACAGAAATGGAGACAAGTGAGATGGGACCTCAGCCAAAGAAAAAACATCAAAAACTACAAAATAGGGTGAGAAGTGTCAAGTCAGAGAGAAACAGGATGCTCCGAAGTACAGAGAAATGACCTAGTAAACAACTATTTGCAAAATCTTCTAGTTATAAAAGTTACTGATGTACACATTGACCTTTTGGATCAACAAACCCCAACAGCTCAACCATCAAAGGAAAGATGGACTATCCCCTACCTAAAGCCAGGGAGAATTAAATTAAAAAGAGAAAATTAAATTCTTCAGAGAGAAATACTAGGTAACGTAGCAATGTATTACTTATCACGTCAATTGAGTCAAATCTTTTAATTGCCAGCTTCCTACCTGAGAAATAGTTTTAATTCCATGCTTGTTCAAAAGCTTCTTATAAAAATGTTCCGTCTTTTCAGGAGTTACATTAGGATTGTCCTTAGTAAATAAGCAGATATCTGCTAAATCGGATCGAATACTATGAGGCAAGGACCTGTAAAATACATGAGAAGGAACCAAAGAATAAAATTTTATTATAGACAGAATGTATGTTTTTATATTTGACAGAATACACAATAAATTCACTGTTATTTCAATAAAATTCATTCATGACATTTAAGCAAATACTATAATGAGAACATTTAAAAATATATCAACTTTTCGATGGTACAGAAAAGATCCAATATTGAAGTACATCACCACAAATACCTATAAGCCAAAATATCAATTAATATTTGAGATCTAACAAGATTTAAAAGATAATTGCACACCTAAAACAGTGTACATATATAACTCTTATTTTATATGTTGTTATATATACACACACACACATTGTAATGTGTTAGAATGATCAACTTTCATCAGGACAGTTCTGGTTCTGAACTCGACCTTGCAGAAAACTCTAGCCTCCATAAAAAACATAGCTCTTAAGAGCTGAAACAGAAAACATGGAGCAAACCAAGAGGGACCAGTAAACATGCAACCATTCTGTTGACTTAAAGTTAGAGCCTACATGTTCTGAGGAAGCATTTATTACTTAGTTTAAGAAAGAGATGACAATACACATCAGCAAACGAGACTGGGTGAACCGTAAAGCTGTTCCATGGCGGAAATCACCAAGAGGTGAGCAGCTGGGAAAACATCCTAGACAAAGTGAGAGGGCTTTCCAGAAGAGAAAAGCTGCCTGAGCAAAGGTATAGAACAAAGAACACAGGCGGCCATCTGGCTGGGGCAGGTTTGTGAACACTATTTGATAGAACCTGAGCATCAAAATGGTCCTTCCCGTTTTTATTTATTCTTGCCCTGACATCTACCCCTCCTTAAGGTAAAGAAAACTGCTACCCTACACACTTTTTTTTTTTTTTTAGTAGAGCTGACTTTCCGACACTCAGGAAATGAGGGACTCCACACAGAGGCAGGGCTGTCAGAATTCAGGACTTGCAGTTAAATTTTAAACATTCTTTTAAGTAAAAGTAGATTCCAAATATTACATGAGACCTACTGATACTAAAAAATTACTTGTGTTTTTATTTGTTAAATCTGGTAACTCTGCAGAGGGGGGCAGTTTTTGACCTAACAGTCCTAGCAACAAGAATGTGTAATTATTCGCTACTGTTTTCTTTTCCATAATGAGTTCACTGCCAGGTTTTTAATAGTCTCTGTATAAAGGAGCAAGGCTGGTACCTCAGGGATTTTAACTTGGAATTAACTTGTCACTGAAAAATAACAGATTTTATGAAAATACAAAAGCTTTTAAATTTATTCTAACCTTTATTCTCTCAAAAACTGGGTTTTGGATTCAATAGAACTGCTTAGGCTTACTGTTCATCAAACCCCAGAAAAGTGGTAAAATTTCTAGAAAATTTAATCAGGTCTGTGCTTTTTTTTAGGCACGATTACTTATTACAACTGAGATTTTTGTTTTGAGTTTGGAAAGTTTCCATTAGAAACTGAGATTCACATGATTGCTAAATTACACATAACTGACCAAGCAAATAAAACATTAAAGGTAGAAAACCAGAACTTACAATTTGACCCTCAGTTCTTTACTTGGAATTTTCCATAATACCACCATTAAAAAGAAATTTTCATTCTCATTCAAAAGCAATCCATTTGCATTTTTCCTGGACCTGGAATGTGCCAACAGAGCTTCCACTGCTTTTTTGATCTGCAAAGTAGAGATATACAAATTAAATCTCAATCTAATTTAGCATTTACCCATCTCCCCACAACTTTTCACTTTTTTCTGCTTAGTTCTATTTTAACTGGCAACTTCCACAACCATAACTACTAGGATCCTGCAATCTGTAATCAGAGGAATGTCAAAATCCATCAGAAACCACAGAAATATCTGCTTCCAGAAGTCGTAGAACACAAGTGCCTCGTCCACATAAGATTGCGTGCCAGATAGTACATGCTTCTCACAATGATGAAGGCAGTAATCTCAGCAAATGCGCAACACACTGCAAGCAGCATTTACTGAGCGCTTGCTGTGTGCCAGTCCTCTGATCCTGGAGAACGGAGGCTGTAGAGCCCATTTTATTTTTATCTATCTATCTATCTATTTATTTATTTTTATGCCTACAGCATCCAGTCTTCTTAAGTGGTCTCCCATCCAAGTACTCAGAGCCCAATTTAAAATACGAGGTATCTGAGGCTTGTAAAATTAAGCGACTTGGCCCTAGCCAACCCGTAAGGAAGCAGAGCCAGATGTATCTCCAGAACCCCAAACTAAACCTGCAATCCAATTCTAAAGAGCCAGGCCGCAGGGCTGAGGGAAGCAGGTGCGTAGCCATGAGCATAAAGGAGCGGAAAAGGTGGGCGCACAGCGAAGGAGCGACCCTCCCAAAGCTCCGAAGGCGTCCGCGGAGGCGCGGAACCCGCCCCGGGCACCCCGTGCCTCGCAAGGCCACGGCCGCTAGTTTCCCAACCCACCTCCCCAGGGGCCACTAACCTGCTCCTTGTCCAGGTCCTCCGGAGCGGCTAGTGTCGCTGGAGTCGAGGCTGAGGTTGCGGGTGCGGTCGACGCTGAATCCTCCATTTCGCTCTGACCTCGTGCAGACTCGCGGGCCTTACCCCAGAACTGCCTCCCTCGAGCTGGCGCCCCGTCCGCATGCGCGAGCTCAGGCCTCTAGCCGGAAGTCAGGGGGCGGGGCGCGCAGCCACACGTCACTTCCGGACGTCGCGTCGTAGTGGTTTGGCGGGCGCGAGCAAACTGAGTGTCCGTCATCCTGTAGTCTCCGAGTCCCTTCCCTGAGGCAACTCTCCTTCCTTTTCGCTCCCGTTTTCCGTGAGGCTCTGGGAGCAACCTGGCGACATCTCGCTCTCGCTCTTCCACTAAAGAAATCGAGCAAGCGCCTGGAGGCGGGAGAGGAGGCCTGTCCACTCACCCGGGGGGATCGCTCGCTCTGCGTGGACCCCGCCTTGGGGCAGGCCGCGTGGGGCGTGGGGAGAGCGGGGAGTCCTGGCCCCATCGCCCGCTTGCTCAGTGACTCTGCCGCCCAGCCACAGTCCCGTCGAACGCCAGGATGGCGGGCACCTCCCCGCGGCTGGTGAGGATTCCGTGGCTTCGGGCACGGGAGACTCAGGACTCGTCGTTAAGCGGTGTCGGGGCCGCGAAGGAGGAGCCAGAGCCAGTATGAGCTTCGGGTCTCACAGAGGCGGGAGGTAAGAGCGTCTGAACGTACAAACGTGCAGCCTGGGATGCGGTAGACGGTCTCTCCCTCCCCACTACCCCGGAGGTGACCAGTTACCCGTTTCTCCTGGGACCTGCCAGGAATATTCTGGGGACTACTTAACACTTTTCTCTGTGCGGATGGTTGGATTTAAATTTTATCATTTTTAAACACCCATGGTAGCCTGCTATACCCATTGATTTGTACGTTGACTTTTCCTTAATATATAACTGGCTGTCCAGGTCAGTACATAATGCTAGCCTCATCTTTTTTTAACGGCCACCATGTAAACGACAGTTTATGTAGGAGCTTTTTCATACATTCAGGATGGTTGTAGTCTTTTTACAACTAGCTATAGAAATTGAGGAAAGATGAAAAAAATGGGAGTAAGAGGCTTTCCACGTCAGTTATTTCAAAACGCTCCTTCCATGTTACCAACGCTGGAGAAAGGGGTGTTTTGCCGCTTCTCTCTAATACTGACTCTGCCTTTGATGAATTTGGAGAGAAATGTTCTTAAATCTCTGGTACCTGCTCCCACTTGTCTATCCTAGAATCTAGTATAACATAGAATTCGTTTCAGCACGAGGTTATGAACTGTTACATTAAGCTTCATGTATCACTGTTTCCTAGTACTGCGAAAAGAGCATTGGAGCTATCTGATGTTGTGTCACCTGTATCCAAGTTTGAAAAACAGACTTCTGGGCCAAGGGAATGGCATGAATCCAGGTGAAAGAGCATGGTGGTGTTTGGAAGCTGGACGAGAGATGTGCAGAGGGAAGGAATAGGCGATGAGGTTAGAACTGTAGGTTAAAGAATTCATGATCAAGCTGAGAGTTTATACTTTGGAGGAATTGTACAGATACAAGATTTTTGACTGGTGATAGGGAAGAAGAGGTAGTGATGAATTATACTTTAGGAAAGTTGATAATCTGGATGTGGGATTGTGATGGTTTAAAAAATGTCATATGCCCACAAATTCTTTGATACTAAAGTGATTGAATTTTATTCCCCTCTACTTGATTTGTGGGCTGGACTTAGTGCCTTGCTTCTGTCGCATATAGTAGAAGTGAGAGGATGTCACTACTGAGATTAGGTTATAAAAAGATTATAGTTTCCACCCTGAGTGTTCTTTTTCCCTTCATCTCTCCCTCCCTCTTTTTCTTTGACTCATACTTGCTCTGAGTGAAGTCAGCTACCATGTCCTGAGGCAACTCAGGCAGCCTGCCAGCAACCACTTTGAGTGGGCTTGGAAGTTAATCCTACCCCTATCAAACCTTGAGATGGCTACAAACTCTTGAGACCCTGAACCAGAACCATCTAGTTATGCTGCTTCCAGATTCCTGACCCATAAAAACTGTGATTGTAACTGCAAAATCAGCCCAAACTGGTTCTACCCTGTTTCTAACAAGACATCGAGTTGCTTTTCAGAGACAGCAAACCAAAACCGCAAGTCATGCAGCTGAAGCATGCGCAGAGACAATTTTGACCTCCGGTTGCACCCAGAACCGAAGGACTGGGACATAACTGGAACTTGGACACTTGAACCTTTTCCAAAGTGAAGGGTCTGTTGTCCCAGGAAGATCCGGTGCTGAAGCCCCTAATCTTACCATAAATGGCCCAGTTCCATAGCTCTCCAATCAAAACCTGACCCGCCAGCACTTCCACATACCAGCCTTTCCCCCTAACCCCTTGGAGCTCGCCCTAATTGAAAAAGTTTTAAAGAAAAATAAGGAAAAACAAAAAGTTTGTTCTGAACCCTGGATTGGGAGACAGATTTGAGCCTTGTCTCCTATCTCCTTGCTAGTCAAATTTGCAATAAAACCTTTTATCAAAAGCCGATGTCATAGTATTGGCTTCTATGTGCATTGAGCAGCGAGTCCTTGCTTGGTAACAAGTTGTTTGTTATTTAAGCCAATAAATTTGGGGTAATTTGTTATCCATCAACAGATAATAGAAGTTTGACTTCCCATCTTCAAACCCATGTGTTGACATGAAAGTCCTATGAGGACCTCACACCCAACAAGTCCCACCATGAATTCTATCTTTCCTTCAGATCTGCTCCTTTTCTCTGAGTCATTGGCACTACCAACTGCCTAGTTGCCTAAGCCAGAATGTGGGAGTCATCCTTAACTCTTTTCTCCTCATCCACAAATACTTAATAATAGACTTGTTTATTCCTTTTAAATCTTTTGTATTTATCCAATTCTTTTTATCCCTTAAACCTGCAATAGAGGTCATCAATTTTTCCCTAACAGCTTTGAGTTGTCTTTCTCCGCCCAGTTTTGCGTCTTGTAGTCCATTCTCTGTCCTTTAGTTGGAGTGATCTTTGTAAAGTGAAAATCTAATCATATCAAAGCTGCTCATGCTTAGCCATTAATATTTAAATGAATTAAATATAGTAATTGCCAGCCAAAATAAAGGTAGTGTTTGTAAAGGAATACTACAGGTAGTCATAATAGAGTCAATTATGATAAAACTAAATGTAGTAACTATCTTGAACCAGGTATGAGAATTACTTTTTAAAAATTAATACATACTATATTTTGGGAAGAAATTGAGGTAATTAGTATACACTTCTAATGGCCATCATTTGTTCTAGATTGGGAAGTATATAGTTCTTCACTACAAAGAAAGCTACAGCGTCCAAGGAATCGATGCTGTTTTTCAGCTTTAAGGTGCCTGGACAGAACGAACTTGTGTCTCTGAAACTGGTTCCTTGGGCCAAGAAATGTAAAATTGTCTATTGCAGATTCTCTATTGTCAGTTTTCTACCCACTAAAGTTTAAGAAAGTTGTTCTTTCAACAACGAACACAATGTTTGATGGACAGGGTTGGAAATCTGGTCATTTAAGATTAGAAAATTGTGGGAAATGTCAAACCATTTATTCAGAACTTGTATATGAACCCCTGACTTGATAGCAAGCTTGCTCATACGTTTTAAGCTAAGATTCATGTAATGCTAAACCCCCATAGCAAGAACTAAGTAACAAAACCTTGAAGTGGTTCCTTTCACCTAAAATTAAGCAAGAACTCACTCTAATTCAAAAGATCTATGTGTGTATACAACGATGTATTGCTGCCACTCCTCATTAGCCACTCTACGTACTGCATGTTTATCATTAATTTCTTCTTGCCCTTGTACAGTAAAGGGCAAATACTTTTCGGTCTCTTGATCATTATTTAAAAATCCTGAACATAGAGGTTTGTAGTTCTGGTAGTATCACTGATGTTTCCCTAACTCTGTTCACATAAAACCACATACTGTGATATACTTATTTGATTTATTGTTAAATACCTCTAACTTCCCACTGGTTTGCTGTTAAGATTCAGTCATATACATTGTACAAAGGCCTTGCTTACCATATGCAAGCAGACCACACGTTTGTAAATTCTTTATGTGACAGAGCTTATGAGATCCATCCAACAGATCTGCTGGTTCCAATAACTGATACAAAAATAAAGGGTTGTACAGAAAACACACTCACGATATGATACAATACTTGTGATCATAAACAGACATTCTTCGAAAAGGTAGATGACAATTTTTATTGTTATTACAAAAGCAAATTTAAAACGTCAGTGATTTGAGTAATTGCAAGAGCAGACTAAGGGCTTAATCCTCACACAGGCACCAAGTCAGGCACAGTAGGTAGCTACATATCATTAAGAAAAAGGTTTACCTTGGATTCCCATAATTCCTAATAGAGCATTCTGCCATGCTTTGGAATAAGGTTCTTAAAAACCAGCAAACCTAATCAGTCCCACTTTTTCCCTCCATAAAGTTGAGAGCTAGGTATTAACCTGCTGTCTAGTGAAAACTAGTCACTAAATCCTGGCCTGAGATCCACATTTCCTTTGGAATAAACAGAAGAAACTAGCTGAAGTATGTCGATTTCTGAGAGCCCAATGCGAGGCCATGAAATGCAGACCTTCCAAGCTCAGACCTTAATTTCACCTAATTCATGTGGAATATCACCTGAGGAGTGCAGGAGCTCCAACTCCCGGCACAAATACTCTGCCTGGGCAGCAGGAAAAGGAGGTAGCAGGGACTTACGCTGACATCTGAAGCATTAAGCGAATGTGCTTGGCAGAGGGGAGCCTTAGGAAGCACAAAATGTCAAATGTTGTTTCACCTTCGCTGCCCACAAACCTGAGGTCTCCGTGTTAAATTTTAAATGGCATGTGTGGCAAAGCAGAAAAGACAATTTTCGAAGGGTTGCTTAAGAAATCCTGTGTAATTTTCTGCCTAATCAGACATGGTGCCTGCTTTTCCCTTATATTGGAGAACATAAAGGTATTAATCTACATTCCCACACTTCCAGGGCCCTTATAACATTCCTTAGTAAACAACTTGGCTAGCATATTACTGTTTCAAGGAAGCATAGGATTAGAAATTTGTGACAGTATTTATTGAAGGGGAGACTTAATATGTTGTAGGGTATTGAAAATCAAGAGTTCTATCATAGAGCCAAAATCAATACAAGTTGAACCAAATCTACCTTGGGTGCTGGCAGTAAACTGGTTCAAATGGAATCCACTGAACTACAAGAAAGTAAAAATACTTCCTTTTCTATTTAATATGAAATTTAATATAACTAACTGTGTGCTAAATTTAAATCTAATCTTTTCAGTTATGTGATTACATTTATTCAACAAGTTGCTGCCATGGCAGGATCTCTAAAGAAACAAGATCATGAATGTATTAGATGGCATCTGCTAGAACCACTGAGAAATTAGAGGAAATAAAAGCCCTATTATTTGGAGACAGAAAATCATCCCCTATCTCGATTGCTATCTACCTTACATATGTCTGTGAGAGGATTAATGGCACAGTTTATCCTGATAACATAGACCAACACTTAATACAACACTTAATCGACCTAAACTCAGAGCTATAGTGCTGGAACCACAATTTTCACAAAGGGTTTAATGGTTGAAAGTTCCTGATGTTAAAGAGCTAATAATAAAAACTGTTTGTCCCTTGACTACCTTAAGTCCCTACCCAAAGCAATGAAGCTGTCGTCCATGAAGCAGCAGTCCAAGAGGAAGTCCATGCCAGTGAGGAAAGGTGTTACAGTGCTGTCATATGGGATAGTCATCAAAGATCATGGAGTAACTAGTCATAACTAGTGTTCCTGAAAATTGTCAGGGAGTTTGGCTGATTTTTTTTGAAAGTTCATCATGGAAGCAGTTTCTGACCATTGGTTCACCGTTTTCTTGGGTTGCAAAACTGTATCTGGTTGAAAGTATGACCCAAAATATCTACAGTGCTTCTTCAGCTGAGAGGATAGGGTAACTATTCAACGGCATCGTGTTCAAAGTCCATCGCATATTGTAAAAGCAGTTCTTGTAGTTTATGTAACTAGCAGACGAGTATGAATTACCTCTTATTACAGTGACCGACACGTACTTTTACAATTTACAAAGTTTTTACATTCAGTTATCACATATTTCAAGACTTTCAATTCAAAACAAAGAAATATACATGGGCTTAATTATTCAAGAACCTTACTATTTGTTACATAAGTTTATGGCAGTACACACTCGGTTCAACTCTTTTGGTTTGACTTTACATATAATTTTCACTGGCTGAGTCCTTTTTGCAAATTAAAAACAAAGAATAGGTACTATATTTCTACCCCTCCCACAGTTAAGAAATAAAAGTTTAAAATGGCAATTCCCTACATGTTTATTTCCATGATCGTTTCTTTTCTTAAATTCAGTTCATTAATTTAAAAGAAACCAAAAAGCTATAATTAAATAATCTAGCACTTAAGTTGTATAAAGAACATCATTAAAGTAAAAAGATGCTAAGAAAATTATGATTCTAACATACCTATGCTAGAGAAAATAAAATGTTTAGGTCTCTAATATCCTAAATCTGGCCCTATTTTTGTGTATTGTTAACCATACAAATGCATTTGCACTTGCAGAAGACAAAATGACAGCATAGGAATCTATTTGTTTTTCAAAGGTCCAGTATCTCCATACACTGCCATCTCACACAGGACATTTATTTCCTCATCCAAATAACTAGCCAGTGTAAGCAGTTTAAAATGCAGCAACTTTGAGACGACTTCTCAAAAAAACTTCAAAGTCCATAATGCATATTGTGTTGGTTAATTTTAATGAGGTTTCTTCTAAATAATCTAATTATTTGCACAAATGTGCAAGTATCCATGAACTATTTCTTTCATTGCTTTTGTTTTAGAGGTAAGCCCTTCACAGTTGATATCCATGTCATTTTAAGAGTGTTGGCAACATGCACACAATGTTCTACAAGTGTAAATGTTTTAAAAGCAAATATAACTGGTTTTTAAAAATGGAAATTTATCTTTGGAAGTAATTACAATGACTCTTGAGCTTTTAAAGATTCATTAAAATCCAAGCAATCGCTAGTATTTTATTCACTCGGAAGTACAAGTACTGGTTAAAGCTCTCATTTCCCAGAAAAATAAAAGCCAAGATGTGCAGACATAATTTAAATTTCATGCAGTTTAATAGCCATTAAGTATAGTTGTAGGAAGCTATGACTTTGCTCTGTCCATAAAATGTAGCCTCATTCATGAAAGGAATGGGAATTCTATAGTTAGGAAAATAGGGTTAAGTTTCTGGTTTTATTGACTAGAAATAGTTTGGCTAGGCTTTTCTTTTCTGGGGAGGAAGATTTAGAGACAAATGATCTAAAAGAGGCTAAGTCTTCTATAAATGGCAACATTCAAAATCAAGGGGGGCTTCCAGTAAACCCAGAAATTGTCTCTTCCATTTCTCATTTATTCTTATTAAAACTTTCAAATATTTGGTGATAGAAGGAAATCTAACTATGGGTGGTAAACACAATGCAATATATATATGACATACTGTTGAATTTGTATACTTGAAACATTGAATTTTGTTGATCAATGTCCATTTTTAATTAAAAAATAAATATGGAAAACAAAAATAAAATTTCAAAGTCATCCTTCAATCGAAAGCCACCACAGTACTGCATTGTGGTTCATCCAAATCATAGTTAACAAATTTCAGCTTTGTATTTAAGAAAAGTCAGTTTCAAATAGTTGAGAAAAATGTATACTGTGCTTGATTCATTGTTAACTTTAATATGTGCAGATTCTGATGGCTCTAAGTATATGTCATTTAGTTGCTGGATGAGGTTTAGCTTTAACCAGCAAGAATCACTCAACCTTTAAAATCAGTGATACAAATAATAAACTGAGTAATTTGTATTATTGGCACTTGCAGTTGATACAGTTTTCATACTAGTTGCATGCAGCTCTTATAAATTCTAAAGGAGGCATTTTTGCCAGGTCTTAAACATGCTCGCTTTATTGTAAATTCCACTAATTTAATAAGTTAATGGAATTTTCTCTAGGAGTATAATTTCATTATGCTTTCTTTACTTATAAAAACTACAGTATGCTGTTCTTTTTAAAACAACTTACTGTGTTTAAGAAATGTTAAAATATAAATTGACCTAATAAAGCAGTGTCACAGTTGCATAAAGGTATTTAATTGTATGTATGCATTACCATCAAAAGGGGTCAAACCAATTCTTTCCTTTAATACAAACTTGAATATTGTTTGTAAATGCCTCATTTAAAGTAGTGGATAGGGAGTTTAGAAAAGTCCAAGTAATAAAATGTATTCAATTACTTGGTAAAGTTAAAAAGCTAATGCAACAATGTTACATCCAGATAAAAAACATTATTCAAAAGCAATTCAAATACCGAAAAGGGTTTCAAATTGAATATTTTATTAACATGGTAGTTGTCTTTGTAACATGTGCACACACACTCGCACACTCAGAATGATCTGCCTGGGGGGAAAAAGACTAAATATGCCTAAAGGGAAATGAAAAATTAAAAAATTTCTGTAGGTTTTCATTATTGTAGGTGATTTTGTCCACATCACTTACAAAGCTACTGCCAAATCTGTCCAAGGAAGCAGTTTGAGAGGGGAAGAAAAAAAATCTTGGGAAAAATTCAACAGTGGCATAGCAGAGCTCTCAATATGAGAAAGCTGACATAATGTGGACCTTTGCTGTGAATTTTGACTTTGCAAAATATGGGGAGGTTTGTCAATGGGCAGAAAATAAAGAGAAGGCGGTGTGAAGTAGGCTTTTGCAGTCTATTTTCCTCACAGTATTGTGCAGGGTCATCAAGAATATGCTTAGTCTTTCTCTGGAACCAGTTTCAGAACTTTTCCAATTGCAATGGTCTTACCTAAAAGTAAAATTAAACAAAAAACCTTTTCAGTAGTTAACAGCAAGGCCATGTAAGGTATTAAGGTATTAAAGCTTATTATTTTAAATAATAAAAAAAATAGTTTTTATAACATAAATTAGTAATTAACTGGCTTTACCACCAAAGGCATGATTTCTAATTAGGTAGTCTTAATAACAGAGTCTTCTGGGGGGAGAGCTGAAAAGGAGACATGATTTCTTATATCAAAAATCTCTCCCTGGACAAATAAAATGTGGAGTATAGGTATAATGGAATACTATTTGGCAATATAAAGGAATGAATTATAAATAATACATACTACAGCATGGCTGAAACTCAAAAACCTGCTGAGTGAAACAGACTCGACACTAAAGACCACAAATTGTATGATTCTATTTATACGGCTTGTCCAAAAAATGCAGATACAGAGAAAATGATAATGTGGTTACCTAGGGCTGGAGATAGAAGGGGGTGATTGTAAATAGATACAAGGCTTTCTTTTTAGATATGCTAACTGTTCTAAAATTAGGTGATGACTGTACACCTAGATAAACATACTAAAATTCACTGAGTTGTACACTTAAAAGCAGCTCAATTTCACTGTGTTTGAATTATTTCAATAAAGCTGTTGAAAAGGGTTCTCTACCTTGTGAAAAACCTAAAAAACAAGCCCCTCTTTAGGAAAAATAATTCCTGGGGTTAAAAATTCTCGCTACATTAATTTCCTCTGTCTGAATGGATCAGGTTATAATTAATAACTAAAATTCTCATATTGCAAAAAAATTTTTTCATTTTGTTATATTAATAGGACAAACCCAATAACCAGTTTCACTATCACTAAAGGAGAGTTTTTAAAATAAAAAATTTTATGGACTTTAAAATAAAATGAATACTGTTTTCATACAGATTTCTCTGAACTAAGGAACCAGGGACCACATTCATTATACTCCTAGTGTTTTAGCATGGTTCTTCACATGGAGCAGTTACAGTTTTTTTTTGCTGAATGGAATTGGAACTAACATGTGAAATCAGCACTCTATATTTTAACTAAACCATAAAGTTTTACGTAAAATTTTCCACTCCACAGAGAAATGTTTAATATTAAACAAGGGTCTTTCTGTTTTCATGATACCAAAAGAATTTCATGGCCATAAGATTAAAAAAGAAAGAAAGAAATTACAGCTGTTTAGATTCACTCAGAAGCAGGCAGAAATGGACAGACACACAAAAATATGAATATTAAACCTCTAAAAATAGGCGTTAAAAGACTATCAATCTGTGTATCCCTTCTATTCCCACTCCCATGAGTAGTGATTTTAAAATGATTTCTTCTGACCACTAAAATGACAAGATGTGTATGGACCTCAGAGGGTTGCTTAACAAAAATTTGAAAGGGCATCACACATATTACAAAGGATTTCATCCCAGCAATGTGTTATTTAGTAAATTAAGACTCTCAAAAAATTAAGACTCTCAAAACCCACAATTAGCAAAATAACAAAGTTCTTCCTTTAGAGCATTACTGCTAAAATGCATGGTTAATTCAGTGTGCTGTTCATTTAACTCATATTTGTATTTATTATAGGAATATATATCAGAACATGCATCTCGTTCTCTATGAACTAGATGTAATGTGCACTGTTACTAGGATGAAGATTACCAAAGCTACTACGCATCTCAGATGTACTACTAGAAATCAGTTTCAAGGCTTACCCTCATCTCGTAAGGTAAATCGACCCATCTGAGGGAAGTCTTTAAAGGTCTCAAGGCAGATGGTTCCTGCTGTCCTTAAGCGAGCAATGCATACTTGATCTTGTTTCACAAAACGAGGCCGAGTCTTACTTTTTTCTCCTGATTTTTTGTCTACCAAGCAAATTAAGGCCTATCCAAGAAAAAAGGATAAGACATCGGAATAATGCCAAATAAAATAATCTTTAAGCATAGGAGTATATCACTATTGCTGCCCAGAAATTTCAAAGATGAAATGGTCTCAAAACACACAAACAAAACCCCCAATTATCTTAAATAAAACTCACTGTTATTTCGACTTCCTCAATACAGGTATGAATGTGCAGCACTGCATTATAACCTGGGCAGATGATGGATTTGTGCTCTATAATCACTATCTGTCAAACAAACAAAAAAATTCATATCTTTATCTGTAGGGCAAAAAAGAATGTGCTAAAGTACCAAATATAGTAGCACAAGAATGTGTAACTACCATCTAGGCAGGACACCAACTTATTTTTGTGTTAGAAGTGATAGGTCAGGTCACTTGGCCTTGAAGCATGAACTCTGATATCCTTACCCTACTGACCTCCTTGGCAAGTGCCCAGTTAAACTTTAAAAAAGACACAGTAGGCAGATTTTCTTCCCTGGAAAGTCTTCTATACTTCCTCCAAAGAATTAAGTTTATCATTACTGTTCACATGCTACTAGGGTTTTTTCCTTAGATGTGAACTAAGTATAGTTTTGTCCATTTCTCAATATCCGAGGTCCAATAAAAGTAAAACAGCTTTGTATCTGGCATCAAAATCTAATTTAATTAGTTATCATACCTTATAAAAGAACCAAAAAAGTCTGTGACCTACACCCATCATCTACTCTGTCACTCTCCTGGAGAGGTCAGGTTGCTCAAAATATGGAGAAATTGTGCATATTTTCCTGTCTGGAAAATTATTTGTCCTGAATGAACACTCAAACCATGACTTCCAAGGCATCATGCTCTGCTTATGGTGAAGGACATTGAGCAAAATAGAAGTAATGTAATATATAAACAGGAAATTAAAAATAAAAAGGAACTTACAAAGAATACTACCTACCCCAGTAAGAACCTATACCCTCTTAAAGACCTTATATTTGTGAGATACACATCATGGCTGTTGTAATACATATATACACATACGTACATACACACACACACACACACTCACACATATGTATATAAAACATCATGGCATGTCATCAATAATTAGGACAAAGGGCATTTAAATCCTAATTTCATTTAAACAGTAAAGATCATTAAGACAACTATAATAACTGGCTTACCTGGGCATCAAATGTGCGTCCAGAATGACAAAGATTATTAGGATCACATAGGATGAATCCTGGAAGAATCTCCTCTTCTTCAATTCCTTTCAGTCTGATTTTGAGGTTTTCACCTGGGGCTACAGAATCAGTTTCTACATCATCAGAAAGGATTCCAAGAACTTCCACGTTGTGCTTAAAAAGAAACCAAAATCGGAGGTTTTCTGACACATTGACTGCATTACAGGATCATAAAATGACCTGTTTGCTGAATGGCTGCAAGTTACAATTTTCTGAGCTTGTAGATTAACCAAAATACTTATTACATTTGTATGACATGAACTTAAATGAAAACCATATCCCAGAAGTGCAACTGCCAATTAAATACTAATTTGTCATCTTTTAATAGCACAGCTTAATAAATTCTAAACAGAAAACAGTATAATCTAGCATTGCCTTTTTTCAAAATTAAAACATTAAAATTTATGTGGATTTTAATTTTATAGATTTTTATTATGAATTTGATTTAACAGACATAGCTTCCATTACCTATCAACCCTCAAGAACATGAAGAGTGTACTCAAAAAGTTATTTGAACAATTAAGCTTAAAAAGCATATCGACTTTTTTGGGTAGAATTTCCTTTGGTGTGATAAACTGTTCTGGAACTAGACAGTGGTGATGGCTGCACAATACTGTGAATGTACTAAATGCCACTAATGGAAAATTTTGTATTTTACCATAATAACTTAAAACATACAGATGGGGAAAATGTCCATAAGTATTCCTTGATTTTACTCCATTTCTACCCTTGGAGATAATTCATATTTTAAAAACATATACCAGAAAACAAAATAACCATCTTCAAGACAAAATGATCTCATGATGGTAAATGAATGATGAAGAATGAAGAAACATATTACATACCAGAATTCTACAAACTGTCACTTGCTAATCTCCAGTAATTTTACCCCTCTCCCCTATAATGGTTTTCTTTCCCAAAAGGTAATTTATGCCTCAATGACACCTCTGTACTGAAATTCATTCCAAGAAGTGAAATATAACCATATTTGTTAGCTAATTTTTTTACAGTAACAGGATAAAGGAGTAGAAACTCAGCAGTTCCACCATATACAAAAGCTAAACAAGTATTGTTTAACCATTCCCCCCCCCCCCCCAAATAATCCAGCACAACAATCCCTTCTCAGACATGGCCTTTTATGGCTAAACACAATAGAGCTGGTATAAGATTAAGTCAATCTATATATACCCCTTAGTTTACAAAAAGTATTAAAACGAACTTCTCCATCTGGAGATCCAATGTGTAGCTGTACACCGAGTGACTTTAGGCTACATTTGCAAGGAAGGCATAGCTGCAGCTGTCTTCATAGATGCCAGTGTCATGTCTGCGATGACTGAAGTGAGGTGCCCTGTCTCAGTTCTATGAGTTTTGGACCCAAGTCTGTGATCTGTTTGACACACATACAACACAGAATCTTAAATGTTTGAGTCCACATCCCTCATGTATGGGCTTTAAGTTTATACAAATATCCTCGAGTTTCTCAACTTCTCAGAAATGAGTGTTCAGATCATGATGCTGAAGGGGAGAAAAGCCACTTTGCACTAAACGTGCAGATTCAGTTACCTTAACGTCTTTATGTTCATATACAAACACAAAGCCATTGAATTTGTAAATATCAGAGCAAAAATCAGAAATCCCATCACAAGACAGTTTTTTATCCTCTGATCTCATTTCTTCTGCTTCACCTTACTGCTTCCTACAGCCCAGCATAGGAAGTAGAGGACTGGTGCAGGCATTAGAGCTTCTACCATCGGCTTCCAAGAACTCCTTTTAAGAACCAAAGGTTAACATGCCAACAACCTAGGAAAGGTCTAAATATCAATCTGCACCTTGGAATAATTTTGTAAAGTATCAAAGTAAAAAGGACCAATTTCTAATTTTACTCTTTTAAAAATATTTAAATATTGTAAAATATGGAACATAATTACCATCTTAAGCATTTTTGTTAGTTCCGTAGTACTAAGTACACATTGTTATGCAACCAATCTTCAGAACTCTGAATTCTTTTCCTCTTGCTAAACTGAAACTCTATATCATTAAACAACTCCTTATCTCTCCCTCCCCCCAGCCCCTGTCTCTATGGAATATGACTATTCTAGGTACCTCAAAAGTGGACTCATACAGTATTTGTCTTTTTATGACTGGCTTATTTCACTTAGCATAATGTTTTTAAGGTTCATTCATGTTGTAGCATGTGTCAGAATTTCTTTTCTAAGGTTGAATAATCACTGTACATAATTACATTTTATTTATTAATTCATCCATTGATGGACACTTGGGCTGCAAACAAAGCTGTTATAAACATGGGTATATACAAATATCTCTTTGAGGTCTTGCTTTCAATTGGGGGGGGGGTGTATACCCAAGAGTAGATCTGCCGTACTGTTTTTCCACAGCAGCTGCATAATTTTACATTCCCACCAACTGTGCACAAGTGTTCCATATCCTCATCAACATGTTATTTTTTTTTTGATAGTAGCCTTCCTGATAGATGTGAAATGTTATCCCATTTGAGTTTTAATTTGCATTGCCTTTATGATTAGTGATGCCGAGCATTTTTCATATGCGTCTTTTGGCCATTTGTATATCTTTGGAGAAAAGTCTAGTTAATTCACTTCACTTGTGTTTTTAGTCAGGTTGTTTTGTTTTTGTTGTTGAGTTGTAGAGTTCTTTATATATTCTGCATATTAACCCCTTATCAGATTTATGATATACAATAACTTTTTTCCCATTCCATAGGTTGCCTACCTATTAATTTTCAAATATAAAATAGTCTGGTACCTGTATCTTTTACAATACTTAACTCTTCCAGAGACTCAGGAGGACTAATGTGAACTGAGTTTTTTTTTTTAAGGCAAGGCAACCCTTGGTTGACCTCACGGATTGCAAGGACCATGTCAATCTATGTCTACAAGCACCTGGTCTGCCTAGGTGGTCTCCCATCCAAGTACTAATAAGGCTTGACCCTGCTTAGCTTCCGAGATCAGACTGGATCAGGCTTGTTCAAGGTATCATGGCTGTAGACTGAACTGAGTTTTTAAGGCTCACTTAAGCACAAGGTATGCTGCACTTGCCCAGTGATTAGTGTAAAGGGACAGCTTCCACAGAACACAGCCACTTCATCTGAAACCAGCATACTAAGGCCCCTCACCTATAGGCATAGCCCCACACTAAGTTACTTGCTCATACTGAATTACACTTTTCTTTCATTGTGGTACATACTCATCACATAAAACTTATCTTTTAAAATTTCACACTGTACAATTCAGTGGCATCTAGTACATTCACCACGTTGTCCAACTATCACCACTATCCAGTTCCAAAACATCTTCATCCCCCTAAGGACGCCTCGTGCCCATTAAGCAGTCACCTCTCCTTCCAGCTCCATGAGCACACTGCACCTTTGTGACTGCTCTACAAACAAAACTGAACAAGGATTTAAACTGACCCGCAATTTTCATTAAGTTGTCATTGACCTTCAAGTTGCAGAGATAATTACCTTAGAAAAACCAAGCTTTAAACTAGAAACATTTTAGAACAAAGATACCTTGGTAACTCTAATATCCAATGCATAAGGCATCAAGAGCCCCAAAGGATTATTCGTAAGATGCCAATTATACCTAAACACTACATACGCAATGGATACCTTTTCTAATTCACTGTGCCTGAAACTGAAATTCTCGCTTAAATCTAACAAAATCTCTGGAGGTTCTGATGATTCAGGTCTGCTTTCCTACATAAGCAACAACTTGGGAGTTGTTAGAAAAGCCCTCTCTCTGGAAAACAGGTAACAGTTTCTTAGTAACTTGTGATCTGCAAATATCACCAAGTGATAAAGGAATAATTCATGGAGATTCTGCATGTTTCAATAAAATCTCCAATGATGAAGAAGTCACTATAAGGTAGGAAAGGGTTAAGAAGAGATCCATTTATGATTAAGGCAATTTCTTTTCTCTTCAATTAGGGACATAGCTTAGACATATTATAGAAGCGAGAGACAGACAGACGAGAGAGAGAGAGAGAGAGCGAGCGAGCGAGCTAACTATTATGAGTGAACGTGAGTTTTCATCCCTGGCTTACTTACTAATCCAGTGTGTTAGGCAGAAGCAACTCATTTAACCACTCCAGATCTCTTCTTCTTGTAAAATAATGGAGTTATTTTGGTGCATTTTTTAGTTCTAACACACTGTTAATTCTGACGTCTCCCCATTTGTCAATGAATAACACCACATATTTTTTCTTAAATTTTGTACTTAATAAAATGTAATCCTGGATTTTAAAAGTTAAGTTGATTTTAATGGAAATCCCTGAGCTTTTTAAAAGTTCTAGCTCCTTGCTAACATCTGCAAGAGAAAAGCTAAATGGGAAAGAGCATTACTAATTCTTACCTTGTTTGGCATCATCACAAGCTGCTGGCCTTTACAAATAGATCCTGATTCCAGCTTTCCTAGGACCACAGTGCCCATATCCTGTTAATATTTAAAATGAAAAATCAAGTTCCAGATTTTTATTACCACTCTATAACAGTTCAACGACATAAAGTGAAATCTTGCCGGGCTTACCCATAAAAGAAAATCATTAGATCAGGTGGTAGAATGTTTAAAATTAACCTTAAATAAAGGGTAAGTAACAAATACTCTGTAACATCTGTGTCATAAGCATATGCAAAATTATAATACTAAAAGTATGCTTAAGATTTAAAAAGAAAGCAGGAGACAGCACAGCATTTTATGTTTGAGAATCTGAACTACTCGCTCAAATTCAGGTTCTTGCAATCTCTAAGCCTGTTTCCTCAGGTATAAAACTGGAAAAACAATACTTGTTCAAGAAATTTAGCATGGAGCTAATGAGAGAATAAAGTACTTGAAGGGGGATAAAACATTACACACTGATATTGCAAAACTTAAAAAATCAAGTTGAAAATTCAGTTAAAGACAATGATGGTTAATTTTTTTTTTTTTTTAAAGACTAATATCCAGTGTTGGTGAGGCTATGGTAAAACTAGCATTCATATATTGTTGGTGGCACAGTATAAGTTAGCATAGTATTATGGAAAGCTATCTGTCAATATGCATCAATTTAATGTGCAAATCCTCTGAGTCTAACAGTTTCACTTGTATGAGTTTCTCTCTAAAGATGATCATTGTTGGCTTACTGGGAAACAGCTGAAATAAAGCTGGTTGAATAAATTATGGTCTATGATACCACTAAGTAATATAAGCCATTAAAAAAGAACATGTATGTTATGTTGTTATTAAAGTTGTTTCATAGTTTAAAACAATTATTTTACCTCCCATAAAACCCAATTATACTTGAACATTTTGGGTACCTTGTACTTATCCACAATTGGCAGCCTGATTGGTCCATCAACTGATCTATTGAAGTTTGGCAAATTATCCAGATATGGAATAAATGGTAATCCACTGAGAACATAACAATATCCATTAGAGTCAACATAAATATCAGAATTTTAAGAAGTTACATGACTGTAACTTTATACAGAAAACGTGGTTATAGTTTCATTCTACCCATGTACTCTCCTCATTCAGCTGATTATGCAGTTCATCTATTTCTCAGAACTAAAAAATATAACAAAATAGCGCAATATAATATGAAAAAGCCTCCCCATGAACTTATGGTTTAGAAAAATATTTTATAGCAAATAGCCTACATATTTTAATAAAATTATTACACTCTATTACTTTTTATGGACTTTTCCAGCTCTGAAATCGGGCTTTTATAAAATAATTTCTCATTTAAAACTATACTTTGTAGATTAGGGGACATAATATCGTCATGATGGCAATGTTCCTCAAAGGCATCTATAGATTCAATGCAATCCCTATTGAAATCCCACCTGCCCCTCCTTTTTTTTTTGCAGAAATTAACAAACTGATCCTAATTTTCATATGGAAATTCAAGGGACCCAGAATAGCCAAACAATCTTGAGAGAAAAAAATAACAAAATTAAGACTCACAATTTCCAATTTGAAAACTTACAGAGCTAATAATAATCAAGAATTCACCTTACAAAAATAACCCAGAGGGAAACATACATCTTAATGTAAGAGTTAAAACTATAAAAGACTAATATAAAATAATATTTGATGTCATTTCTAACAACAAAAAAAATATGTAACAGGCTTAGAAGAAGTAACTTCATGACTGGATTAGGCAATGTTTTCCTACATGTGACACCAAACACACAATCAAAAGAAAACTGGATTTCATCGAAATTAAAACATTTTGTGCTCAAAGAGAAGTGAAAAGATGACCGACAGAATGGGAGAAAATATTTGCACATCATGTATCTGATAAGGCACATGTATCCAGTGCACAAAGAACTCTTAAAATCAATAAGACAACCTAATTAAAAAATGGGCAAAGGTCCTGGTATTTTTAAAACCAAGGTTACAGTCAATATTTTCTTAAATTACTTATTAAAATGAACTTTTTTTTTTTTAAGGAAGTAAAGTTTACTTACATGTACCAAGGACAGAAATCTGATTGCTCTTTAAGATTTGCTCCAGTCAGTCCTGAGCAGGGCATAAAGTGAATGTCCTTTTTGGGATTGAAGCCAACTTTTTTCAAAAATGGCACTAGTTTCTCTTTACATTCTTCGTATCTGTGAATATTTATAAATAACTCAATTGTAATGTAAAGCAATTAAACTCTAGTTTCATCATTAAATAAATTAGGTTTAGAAAACCCCCTATGGAAAAATGCATACAATAATAAAACCATCCTTCATTTCACTAACATGTCTATAAAAAACCAGTAAGACAGGTGAGCTTACCTCTCATTGCTCCAATTCACTGTTGGATCATCCATCTTATTAATAAGCACAATTAAGTGTTTTACACCTGCTGTCTTTGCCAACATTGCATGTTCTCTTGTCTGTCCTCCTTTTTCAAATCCAGTTTCAAACTCTCCTTTCCTGGCAGAGATTACCTATTCCAAGAAATCAAATAGTTCATTCTTACACATTCAGGTATACCCTTCTAGCAGAAAAACATCTTTCCTTGCAGTTTTATCAGAAGCTTTCTGTAAGAATATAGAAGTAAATGAGTTACAACATACATGCTTTTGAACATCACAATGTCTAAATGGTTTAAGATTTCGTATTTCTTCCAATCCTCCAATTTTCCAAAATCTAGTATGCCTGTGATATTTTACAATTCATGTGATTTAGTGCAAGTACATTTATCGGGCCGGGGGGGGGGCGGCGGGAGGGAACCTGTAAAATGACAGAAGGTCTCAAGAAAACAGACCATTTCTTACTCATTTTTGTACCCAGTATCTAATTGTGGCCTTGGCATTTAATGGACACTTCTGACATAGTAATAGATAACAGCTATGATAAAGGAAAGTGGAAACATATTTTCATAAGTAAATCAAATTATAAAGAATTCTTAAGCAGATCAAAGTGAGACAAAAGTAAAAGTTGTGACCATGTATAGTTGACTACAACCTAAATTCTAGCTTTTAGAAGGTAAATTGAAATATTTGTAACTTAAACGGGACTGCTAACAGATACAGAGTTGAATTGGAAATGCCATTCTTACCAGTACAGCCAAATCAGCTTGAGAAGCGCCACCAATCATATTTGGGACAAAACTCTTGTGGCCAGGGGCATCTAGAATTGTGAAATGCTTCTTTTCTGTTTCAAAATAGGCACGACCCACTTCTACTGTTTTACCCTTGTCTCGTTCTTCCTGATTTGTGTCCAAGGCCCAAGACAAGTACCTGAAATAATTTTTAAATAATACTGATAAGAACATGAGAATTTTAAAGATATTCTTCTACCATTAAAGGTATAATTAATGACATCCAGCTTTGTGTCCATTACACACTTAAATCAGGAACAGGACTGGGTAGAAATGAAAATTAAGAGACTAAAACTTGCATGATTGTGATTCAAACACTTGGAGCTTTTACTTATTTCCAGTCAACTATATATTCTAGAAGCACACATTATTCATTAAAATAAGCTGACAACATAGAGACTAGTTAGTACCAAAGACAATATTATAGCGAGTTAAGTAATAAGTTCCTTCATATTTCATTTTTATAATCATCTGGCATTAAGTATAATACAAATAATGGATGTCTAAGGATATTTTTCAAAAGTGAAGACCACTAACCTGCTAATTGGGAGCAACATTACATGCTAAAAATTATTTCACTACTTTGCCATGTAAAAATTATGTAAGTTCAGATCATCCATAATAGGAGTTACTTGCAATTACCTCGTCTGTATTTCATAGTATGTAATCTATTTTTTAGTATAATAGATTTCCCCCCTTAATACACAGCAATATAATAAAAAAAAAACCACCATCAATGTTCCATTCAGATAAAACTAGTTAAAAATAAAATAGATAAGGTTAGAAAAACGAAAAAAGTTGTCCTTTTCTCTCACCACTCAAAGCAACCACTGTAATAATTTCTTCCATTCTTTTTTTCTTTCTAGTGTTCACTTTATAGTTAATGATCTTATCCTTCAGTACTATGGTTCCTGCCTTCATCCCAAATTCCACTGCAACCTAAGTTCTATTCGTGGTTACTAAGAAGTCTATAAATGCAATTTTTTTTAGTGGTTAGGTAATGGCCCAATTCAATGGATGGTCTATAATTTATTCAACAAGTCTCATATTACTGAATGTTTCCAAATTTCTCTTAAGTTTTGAAGTCATCAGGAAATGATGTACTGTGTAGTATGAGGGGAAAGGAAACTTTGTTAAGACCATTTTAGACATCAAGAACTTTCAGTAGACTAAAAAAGCATTAAGTGAGCAGTGTTTCTTTAAAAGTAATTTATAGTGTTATAAAAGTTTACTGTACCAAGTTTCCCTGTTTTTTTCTTTTGCTTCTCTTTCATATTTCTCAAGTGTCCTTTTATCAACCATTCCAGTCAAATACCTGAAAAGGTTTAAAGAAAAAAGAAGTAAACAATTACTTACAAATTACTCAAGGAGATTAGGAAAACTTTAAAGCTCTTGAGGGGAATTTCAACTCTAGAAAACAGTTATTTTCAAGTAAAGGTATCTCTGATAGATGCTTAAATTAGGAAAGTTTCAGTGGTAAAAGATACTCTCATAGTTTCAAATTAACTACCACAAAATAAAAGAAAAAAAAACCCTTATAGTGGAGAATCCTAATAGAAAATACTTTAACCAAGTAATTATGGCTAATATCAATAATAATAATAATAGTTATTACCCACTGGATACTGACATCGTTTATCCCAAAAGGATGCACTGTGCACAACATGGCTTCTGTGATATACCTCCCCCAAATGCATAACCTCAATCTAATTGTAAAAAGCATCAGACGACCCAAAATGAAGAATATCCTATAACTGAATAGCACTCTTCAAATTACGAAGGTTGTGAAAGATGAGACTGAGGAAATGTCTCATGTTGGAGAAGACTATGGAGGAAACAGCTAAACACAATATGGACTCCTTGAACAGAACAATAGTATTAGTGCAAAAAATGGTGAAATTCAAATAAGATCCATAGTTTAGTTACTAGTACTGTAGCAATATTAACTTCCTAGTTTTGATGATTATAATATGGTTATGTAAGATGTTATCATTAGGGTAGGCTGAGTGAAAGGTATATGGGAACTGATTTTGTAACCTCATTGTAACTCTAAAATTATTTTAGAAAAAGGTTTTTTTTTTTTTAAAGCAAATGTAAATATAATATAAAATGATCCCAATACTGTTGTTCAAGCAATTAAGTCTTACTATACAGTTCAATATTTAACATTTTAAAAAGGTTATTCAAGTGAAATTTAAAAATAATTCTTTAGTAATTCCAGTTCTATCTTTCATCTCTATTTGTTCTCTGTATAGTCATCTATAGTGCATGTTTCTAACCAAATGAATGTAGAAGCCCAGTGAAATACCAATGAAAATTATAGTTCATAAGCAAAAAATATACATTCTCCTGTAACACAATATCAAATGGGCCTGCTGATACTGTCATCCACACAGCCTTAAGTAAATATCCCTGTTTTAGGGTCTGTTGGGAAAATCTCCAGAAGTGAGAACTGGCAAGATTACCGATTACGTAACCAGGCAAGACAATGATATACCCTTTAGATCCTCTGATGACACAGTTTTAAAAAATGGGTCTCATCTAGAAGGGATTAAATTTTTAAGACCTGTTAATTAAAAAGATTTTTCAATACTAGAATATATTACTGAAGGCCAACCATGGTTTTTTCATACCTCGATACTTTCTATAATAAAAAATATATTAGCATGTAAGCCAGACTGCTTGTCTTTGATTAAATCCACATAAATTTGAGGAGTTCATGAATTAGGATAAACCAGTTCCCCCCATGCACCAGATTCAAGAGCTGGTTTTCAATATTCCTGAGAAAATTACATTCCAAGACAGATTTCCTATAAGCTAGGGTTCTATTAGTTTTTATAATAAGACAGCTTTAAGAAAATATATTTAATTCATGTTACACGACAGTCTGACAGTGATAAAAGAATTTTAGTGAAGGCCTACAATTCATCAAAAATTACTAACAATGTTCACATTGCAAAAGTTACTCCTTAACATCAGCCTTCCCTTCTCTATCATGTCATTTTGTGATTTTTATTGAGGTGACCTTTAACAAAAAAGAGACTTACATTATTTGCCCTCCGATGGTTGACTTGCCAGCATCTAAAAGTAACAATATCATCAACAATATGCAAAGCGTAAGTGTCAAAAATATTTTTAAAAACCAAACACTAGATACTAACACAACTAAAGATATGGTTTAACATATATAATTAAATCTTGCAAAAGCACTCAAATTCTAGAAATCTGGGGAAAAGGAAGTTGCCATGTCCCTCTATAGCTCAATAATGATTTAGAACTATTTTACAAAGAATTTTTGAAAAGACGGTCTCTGACCTTTAGCTATGAGCATAGCAGCAAAAGAATATCGATTATCCAAAGGGAGCCTCAGAGGACAGCAAAAGTAGCCAAAGAGTTGTAACTACATTTAGATAGTCTGCCTTTCATTTTTAGCAGACAGGTGTTCTTTACAAATTTCAAAGTTCTTGCTAAAATTTGAGGGGTGGTGGTGGTGGTGGTGCTAAACCAGCAACCTGACTCCAAATTACTAATTTCTTATGTCACATAATCCCATAAAACAAACAAATTAAGTTCACACAAAAAAATAGGCACATTTCCTAGGATATTAACATATCCACTGAGCCATCATCAATGGACTATAGACTAATATGCATCCCACACAAATATAATGAAGCTTATCTTCTTCCAGTTTCCATGCCATTACGAAATTGTTAATCTGTCCAGCCTTCAAGAACAAAGTTGGCCATTTCTGCCAGCTAAAAAATCTGGCAAGTTAAAAATCAGGACATTTTAGATTAATTCAGTTCAGTTTCACTAAACACTCCCAAATAACTAAATAAGATGTTGCATGTTGACGTCCTTCATAATTTTGGTCATTTCTTAAAATAGCCATGAGTGTAACTTACCTACATGCCCAATGAATACTACATTTACATGTTCTTTTTTAGGAGCACCTGGTGGTGCAACCACAGATTTAGGTTTTGGTATTTCTTCTTCCTCTTCCATCATTTCTTGGGCATTTTCTTCTGGGGGCCTACCATCTCCCAAGGAACCACCCCCAGGCTCTGCTTCACTTATTTCTTCTTTGTGCTCCCATGATTCTTCTGGGGACATTTCTGTCTCTCCATTTTCTACTGAAATAAGGCATTTTAACTTAGTATTCTGAAAAAGATTTATAATCTATATACTTTATAACACAGACACTTTCAAACAACTGAAACTTTGCACATTTAGTTCCATTCCCTAATGTCTAGTGGCAGACACATAAGCAAGAAAATCTCTTTCACAACAGAAATGGATAATAATAGCTTTCAAGCTGGCCTCACTGCTGACATCAGAGCTCTGACTCAGAGACTATGAAAGATTGCTATTTTAACAAAGCTTCATTTTCATAAGGACGAACATGTAAGCAGGAGAGCTAACATTACTAACAGCCCTGGTATTCCAGAGTTAAGATGCTGACAGTGGAAAAAAGGGAAAATTTAAAATCGGAACACAGAAAAGTGTTAAAGGATTCAGAAGATCTTTTCTTTTTCTTCTGCAAGTGTTAACTTTGGCATCGACTTTATTAATTGCCTTGGGAATATGAACCCTTAAGAGTAATAGTTACAAAGGGGAAGAAAAATTTTCAAAGTCTATGGAACAGGTCCAACTATTTTAACTGACTGTAACATTCTTCCACTCAATTCTTTTATATTGGTAATCATTAAATTCATCACAACAGTATTAATGCCCAATTAGTTCTGCTTTCTAAATCTTAATAGCAAAGAAAGACTCAATGTCAGTTTTAAATGTAGGCATTACAATAATCATAACACTTACATTTGCACCTTAAATCTTGAGAGTGAAAGAGTTTCTTATTACTGTATTAATATGGTCAGAAATTTTCTTACCAACAGGTTCTGAAAGTTCCATGCTAACAGCTGAATTTGAACCTAGACAAGAAATTGATATAATATATATTTTACAAAACAATATCTAGCTTTACACACTGTAGATAACTTAATGTTTTCTCAAATTAGATAGTCAGAGTCACATCATAGGAAATTACCTTCACACAACAATGACTGTTCCTCTTGAGAAGGTTCCACAGGTGCTGTTTAATAGAAATAAGTTCTATTAAAAATAAAGACCTATACATCCATTTTACTTATATTTTTAAAAACAGTAAAAACAAACATCCAAAACACAACAAAAACCTCAAAATTCAGACCAATGGCAACTAACTCAGGTTTTCAAATTAAGTCTATTTAACCTACTTTTTCAAATCTACCAATTATAGCCAATTTTAAAACATTTTAAGTAACTGAAATGTTTTCATAAAAGCATGCTTATTCTATTTGCTTCCTAAACTTTTCCTTCACAGATATTGTAAAATTAATCTGTAGGTGAGTACACATCAGATTAGTAAGATTTGCTGAACAAATACATATTACTGCTCTAGAGTTTCTTTTTTGGTAGCTCTAGCTCAAGAAGTCTTTGACTAGCCCTTTTTAAGATTCTATAATCATACATGTTTATCATCAAGGTCCCTGAATAAATTACATTTGATACCAATAAAATATAAAATTACAACATCTCAGAAAAGGTGATTACAATGATGCCAGTTTTGTCCTATATTAGAATTCTAAGATCAAGCAACAATCCATTTTCCACATTACAAATCTACTTATGACATCACTGGAAGAAATGTTATAACATATACTGTTACCCAACTATGCAGTCTATATTTTTTTTTAATGTCTGATAAACTTAATTGACAGTCAAATATGAAAGTGCCCTTGCTTTAAAGAACCTCCAAGATATGAAAGACAAAGAATGTGAATCACATGAATCCTGCACACCAACTAATAAATAATTAATTCATAACCAGCAAAAACTTATATTTAAAATCACTGCCCACAAAGTATTAACACATGTCAGAGTCAAGAAAAGGTTTTGGGCCCAACCGTCAATAACATAAAATCCTTAAAGCAGTTTCTGTCCCTGATAGTTTGTTCTGGATGCAAGTGACACATCAAATATCACTTAGGAAGATCATGCTATGGTAGTATATAGATGAACTAGAGAGGGAAAGACACTACAAGCAGAAAGACCAACATCACTACTACAAGAAAGCATGCCATTAGGATAACCGAGCAATACAACTAGACAGGAGAGGTTAAGTGCAAAGATAATGAATGCAGTATCTGACAGGAGTAAGAAAGAGTGAAAGGTCTAAGATGACCCTAACCTATGTGACTGATTAGCTGATAGTAACAGAAACGGGGGGAAAAAATCAACTGAACTAGGTTTAGAAGGGAACGGGAATTATACTTCAGACATAATGTAGATTAACCTTTGTTTTCCCATTACAAAGCAAAGTTTATGGGTAAGTTAAGAAAAAATTACTGAATTCAGAGAAAGCCAGGCAGTGGTAAATGAATCAAGTTCACATGCCACCCTAAAGATGGAGGAGGCGGCATGGGATAGTAGTTAAGAGGCTAGAACTGAGCTGATTCCTGACTCTAAATTGTGGCTTATAACTACTAACTTCTGAGATGTAATTATTTCACTGGATTCATAGAAATGACATGCCATCTACCTGACAGGACTGTTGAAAGGATTAAATGAGAATATATGTTTAGTGTCAATTAAATGTAACTCCTAGCACCAAGCAGATACTCAACAAATGACAGTCTTCACCTCATAACACGTACTGAGTATCAACTCTATTTTATCAACTAATATGTACCAAGTATGTATTATGGGCCAGACGAGGATACAAAGCACTCACAAATCCATACAGTGCTGCAGGTGGGGGTGGAGGTGGTGGCACATTACCCTAACTTCAATGAATTTTTATTGAGATTTATATATTGATTGCTATATAATGTAAATCCCACAAAAACCCTATGAAATACTGTAATCATTACCATCTAATACACACACAGACATATCAAACTCATTTGGTCTTTTTCCAAATCATACAAGTGCTCTCTTGCCTTTCTTCAAACAGCCTCTTTTGAAAATCACTCAGTAAAAGTAAACTAAGTTATGATGTACAAGTATCTTAAGGCACGAAAAAGATTTGAGACAATTGTCTGGTGGTTTCCCCCCTCCATCACTTGATATCCTCCAAACTGTAAGTGAGCTTTTCAAAGGCAAATAGTACATACACCTAACACCCAGTTCTAGAACCAACTCTCAGATTTATAAACATACAATACTGTATATGCATAAGGCTGTAAGGTACTTCTTAGGACCGTTAACATCAGTCATGAGACCACCTTCACGGCTGCGTAATGCAGCACAATGAAAAATCTGTTCACAGTTTTACTTTTCAAAACATTCTACATTTATAATGTTTATCTTAAGTTTGTAAAGCTCAGAGGCAAGTACTGCAAGCAATGAAATGCTTAATATACACATAATTATGATAAAGGGTCCCGAAATAAAGAAGTTGACCACAGTTTTGCTGCTTTGGAAAAAAGCTTTCCATGTATTCAGATCATAGATCATGTTATAAACCTAACAACAAAGCTAGCAACATTTGCCAACTTATGCTTTTGGAATATAAGAGCCAGAAAAATCATAAATATAGCAAAATGTTCTTTAAACTTCTCCATATAGTTGTACCCAGTGTTCACACAGGCACAAGCAACCATCTCTTGTTCATCTATCTGGTCTTATTCATAATGCATACCACATCCAGATTTTACTGACTCCTCACAAGCAGCGGCTTAGAATTCTACTAGGCCCAAAGTCATTTGTTCATGGTTAGCAAACAATGACTGTTAGAGCTTGATCTCTCAGGTCCTACATGGTTCATAACTTCTAGTAAAAGAGAAGTTAATAAACCTCCTGAGTAAAGAAATTATGGTTTCATACCTTCCAATGGTATCTCCATGTTCAGAAACACACTCTTATCAAGTATTCAAACAAGGAACAATTCTAATTAAGTGGGAAAGTTATCTGTATGTACCAGTGAATAAAACTGTCATACCCCAAAGTAAAAGGAGAAACTAATACTGTTGTTTATAATAAAGGAAGACGAATGAACTGGCTGTGATACTTGGTATATTACCACAAATTTTAAAATAAGAAAAGATTTTACCAGAAGACAGTACTACCTGTGGTTTAAGAAAGATGATAATCTGGATTTTTAAATTTTTAGTTAAATTTGGTTATAGTGAAATAAGCCAGGCAGACACAAAAGGTCATATGTTGTATGATTCCATTTATATGAAATATTCAGGATAGGTATATCTATAAGACAAAGCCAGAGTTGAGAGGAAAGGGAAATGGGGAGTAACTGCTTAATGGGGACAGGTTTCCTTTAGAGGTGATGAAAATATTGTGGAGCTAGACAGAGGTGGTAACTGTACAACACTGTGAGTCTACTCAATGCCACTGAATTGTTCACTTTAAAATGATTAATATTATACTATGTGAACTTCACCTCAGTTTTTGAAAAGAATATCTTTTTTTCTTTTAAAGATTTGATCATGGATCAAAGGACTTCGACATGGGGAATCCTTCTTCAACAGTTCATCAATACAGCACAAATTAGTCAAGGCCATACACGTGGTGGGTAATGAAAAGTCATGATTTGATTCAAGGTATGTTTAAACACAAATGTTTGCCCAATTCTTGAGAAGTGCTTAATCCATATATTTCACAAATCAACAATTGAAATTTGTACTGCTTTAGATATAAAATTAATCTTGAATCTTTATACGCTAAACAGTGATGTTTAAAATAGTCATCCTAAAATGTCTTAATCCTATTAGCTAAATGGTATCTTCATTATAAAGAAAACAAACAGCCTTTTGAGCCACACTTCTCTTGCTCGGCCCGCTTCCATGTCTGGAAGTGTACTTTCCCTTCTAATAAAGTTTTTCTTTGCAAGTGTTAAAAAAAAAAAAAAGAAAGAAAGAAAGAAAGGAAAGAAAACAAACAAACAACTTCAGTGCTGTCAAAGAAGTCAGAATTGTCTTGTAATGCATGTTGAAAATGAGAAACAGTGTTACAAAATTCTGCCCAATACAAGTTTCTGCAAAGATGGAAATATTCTAGTCACTAGGTAGGTACATGTGGCTGTTAAGCACTTGAAAGATGGCTACTGTGAGGAACTGAATTTTACATTTTATTTAATTTTGATTAATTAAATAGCCACATGTGGTTCTCATTTATAGTACAAATTTGTCTTACCAGATTTTCCACTTCCATACCACTTCCCACCCACCCAACACCCTGAAAGACTAATGATCTCTCTTCTGCACACCTCTAAGAGATGACCCTTCTTTCAATTACAGGAACTCACACACATTAGTTAGTTCTTGTTCCCTAAGAGATTATAGACTTCCAGAATGTGCCTTTCTGAAATATGGAGACTTTCCTCTCTACTCTTGTAGTCTCCACAGATTGACAGGGTACTGTATAGAGTAAATATACAATTGGCTTTTATTGAATTAACTTTACTAGTTTTCTTTTGATTTTCATGGCTCACTAGCTCCTTGTAGTCTAATCACTTCATTTTTCTTACCACTCCTACTGTCTATCTATATGTTCACTGCATTTCCATTAGGGTTCAGTAAAGAAAATTTTACATGTGCCAACTTTCTAATAAAGTGTTAGAGAAATACCATATTCACGAGATATTAAAATATAGCTTGAGTAAGGAGCTCAAATTCTCTAGCACTCAGGTAACTATACAGTCTTACCAAAATTGCATGGTGGAGTATTGTTCTCCCACAAATAATACTGGAAGATAGTAAAAGCAGGTGTCAGAAAGGAAAGACCACAGAACATATACAAATACCCACGGTGTTACCTTAATTACCTAAAATTAAAAATAAAAAACACAATGCTACAGTGAACAGACTGTTTAAAGTATTTTCTATCATCATTTCCTAAAATATATGAAGTAATTTCAAAATATTGCTTTAAATGAGAACATGCCTACTTATGGCAATGTTACTCTGCTGCTACTGACATAAATATGGAGGCCATGCCACAGTCTGCAAACTCAGGGGCCCAGTTTCTGAAAAAAAAAGTCTCAGCTGAAAAGATCTTTTAATATCAAATCACAAGGAAAGGACTAGCAGAATCACTATTACTAGACTAAGCTTTGAAATCAGACCTAGATTCTAATCCTAGCTCCTCCATTTATTCATGAATGTCATCACCTCACTAATTTATTTAGCCTCTCTGAGTTTTAATTTTCTTATCTGTAAGTGGTTCAGCAGTCCCTATACCTCAAGAGACTGTTGTGAAGGGCATATTATGCACATGGTAAATGCTTGATAAATTTATTACTACAAAATATTTCAAAGCCCCATAATAATTACAAAAACTTTTAAGGAATATGAGACAGGCAAATTCCAAGGCTACTCCATACTGGTTGTAGTAATTAGCTCTCCGCGTGCCATGTCGTCCATTATGTTAAACAGCACAGTGTGAGAGAGAGAACTCTAAAGTAGCAGCCGGCAAATCTGGATTCTAGACTCAACTGTGTCATTAACTCTTGTGAATGACCTTAGGCATCCACTTAGCATGGCTAGGCTTAAGTTTCTTTACAGGAAAATGAGGAGATTGTATTACTGCTAGTCATTTCCATCTTTAACATTCTAAGAACCTATTTATTCAGTCACTAAAGCTATGCCATGTATCAGCCTGCAGAGTAAAATTCCAACAACCCTAAAAAATCGTCTTACTTATAATTTTATACCCCATATACTTTTAAAATAATTTGAAGTATATTTAAAATATATAAACCAAAACTATTTCAGATAGCCCCAATAAGACACAAAGATAACAGAAAAATGCCCATCTACAACCAAAATCAACCACCCAAAAGAGATGAACACAGACCACTTAGTAGTATGGTAACCTATTGGAGTTTTATAGAAATAGTTAACCAGGAAATTGTCCCAATGATATTATAAGGTCCACAATTATTTGTTTCAAGTGAAGTGACATACAATAACTTAGGTGGAATGTGGTTGGGAATTTGGTGTCACCAACTCAGGGTAAGCTAATGAAAGATGCTCGAAATATCCTTTGTGAGCATTTGTCTCAGCCAGAACGTAGAATGATGGGGAACTGATTAACTTGGGGAGTACTGTACTAATTAAATTACCTGAAACCAAAACCATTTATGAAAAAATGAATACATCTATAGCCCAGCAATGCTTTGTTAAAATCTATTGAAAACAAGGAAAAACTTTAAAGAGGCTTTAGTGTGAATCAACTGACAGCTAAAAAAGTAGTCTGAGGACCTCAGAAAAATCAAGGATCTTCAACTAGTGAACAAATTCTTGCTTTCCAAAAATTTCTAAGATCTGTGAGTAGAATGATTAAATTTTAAATTAACATGCCCAACAGAGATACACCAGCCAGAATCAAAGTAACCGAACTCACTGCTGTTTGATAGAAGAGACAACACGTAGTGTAAAAAGATAACCGATACCGAACTCTAGCAAATTCCAAGCAAACTTAAATTATATAAACCCAGGATGAATTTTATATGTGAATCATATCTCAAAAAAAAAAAAACCCCAAAAAACAAAAAACACAACAGTATTCACGACAGCAGAAAGTGTTTTAAGAGTAGGATAATAAGATTGAAATTATTTACAGAGCACCTGTAACAAGGTAACCTGTGAACAATTCCTCTTCTCAGCTTTGAAAGCCCTCTACACCCTTTGTAAGGCCCTCTTACCATGTGTTTATCTTCTGTAAGAGAAAATTGGTTATCTGATCCCTTTCTAGACTCCTTGAGGACAATTTATTCATCTTTGTGGTGTTATTTCAAGTGCCAGAATATCATCCTGCATTCTCTGGGCAATTCATTAATTGTCATACATATATCTGAGCAAAACCAGAGGGTCACATCTCAAAAACTTCCATTCTAATATTGCTAACACACTCCAGAAGGTTATCAGATCTTTTTCATTCCTTTCTCTTCAACCAGATAGTATTTTAACACTTTAAGACATTTCCTCCTGAGCAAACAAAACAAGCAAAACAAGACTTCAAATCTATCCTCCACGGTATTTTCCTAACTCACCCTGGTAAGTTTTGATTGCTGCCTTTTGTGCAGTACAGTTCCAGAAAAGGTGAAATATAAACAAAGGATAAATGAATGCAAAAGCTTTGTAGTAACTGCACTAAATAACACCTGCTCCAAAGATGGTTTATTCCCAAACTTTCTAACAGTTTAAACAGCTGCTCAACCTAGCACAGCACTAGTTCCCTAAATCCTCCTGCTCCAGTGTTTGAAGCATGTAAAATCATGAAACAAGAGCCCAAATCTATTAATCTAATAATTAGTAAGTCGAGGTAGGAAAAGAATTAACACGCCAGGAACAATATTTTTCCCTGATTTCCTCTGCCTACTCTATTCCATTTACTGTCCCACATAAGCCTGAAAATCCTTTATATTAGAATTGTTATTGCAGGCATTTTAATCTTATGAGGAATAGGAAAACAAGTATAAAGCCAAGAACCTTACCTATTATCTATCTAAACTTATTAGTCAACAAGTAACATTTTAACGTAATAATAGTATTTCTGGAGGAACTGGCATTACTACTTAGAATTCTGTATCTTCTCTATTCTGCTCCCCGACCCAAGAGGTTATTCAGTGATGAACAGCATCCACCAAGTCATGATGGTTGCAAAACTCTGTGAATATACTAAAAACCACTGAACTGTACACTTTAAAAAGGTGAATTTTATGGTATGTGAATTGTTATCTCAGTCATTAAAAAATATAAAAGCAAATGCCTCTCCCACAAAAAGGCATTCAGCAAAAACCAAACATTACAAAACAGAACATTTCTCTTTAAAATGTAAGTTCCACAATATGGTGTGCTACATTTTGAAGAAAAATCCTCCTGTGAGGACCTTCTGAGGACTGCTGGTTTTATTCTATATTTTTTAGTGGCAGAGTTGTAAGAGGTGTTAAGGGACAGATGGTGTAAAGACCATCATGCCATTAATTTAAAAGCTCTGGCTGTTATTAAATCCAAGTACTATGGTCTGAATGTTTGTGCCCCCCCCCACACTCCGCACCCCTAAATTCTTAAGTGAAATCCTAATGCCTGAAGTAATGCTATTAGGTGGGGCCTTTCTTAGGCCATAGGTCACGAGGGTGGAACGGGTGGAACACTAGTGAATGGGGTTAGTGCACTCACAAAAAAGGCCCCAGAGGGCTCCCTTCTCTTTTCTGCTATGTGGGGACATAAGTCAACAGTCCAATATTCTGAAGAGGCCCCTCACCCAATCAGGGTGGCACCTTGATCTCAGACGTCCAGCCTCCAGAACTGTGAATTTCTGTTGTTTATTAACTACTCAGTCCGTAGTATTTTGTTATAGCAGCCCAAACAGACTAAGACACCAAGTATTCCCTGATTAATACTGCTAAATCTTTTTCTCATTTAATTAAAAAAAAAAAAAGACTGAACTAGGTGCAAATTGGAACTTAAAATAAGTACACTCTATAATAGAAAATATTCATTCTAGTACATATAACCCTTGTCTTCTATATTTTCAATTATTTCAGGACCTCTACTTTTAAAGAGCATGCCTTAGCCAATTTACTTGCTCTGTAGAGAGTTGCTCTAAAATGAATTACTTAATGGATTCCAGTTAATCATTTCTTTGGAAGCCTATATTAAATTTTAAAGAGCTTCTAGGTCAACACTGATCTCGGGGTGGCTGGAAACAAGCATAACCAGCAGCCTTTCAGGGAAGGTGAATGACACTTTGTACAAAAGCATCTTCCTCTATTGATCTGTTCAAGGCACCCCTATAAATACTGGAAACAAACTAGCCTATTGTCAAGCAAAATAGTCATCCTAAACAGACACATTTTAAAAGTCATTCATTCTAGTGCTCTATCTCTAGACTCCTTCAAGAGCTCTCCTGATATCTAGTTTAAAAACACACCCACCACAAATTTTAGGTATGGCTTAACAAAAGGAAACATGCTAGCCCTACTGTCTATTTCCTCACTATAAAAAAATTGCAGACTGCATGGTTTCCCCTTTGTAAATTTTAATCTAAGTGCCATTTCCATTTTTTCCCCTTCTCCAAGCATAGCTCTCTGCTCTGATGGTATTTTATAGACCTGAATGGACTGGAACATGCAATCCAGCAGCCCCATATAACCTGGGACCTCAATTTTGAAAAGCCAGTCTTTTTTAAATATATACACTACAGAGGACAATTTTTTTTTTAAACATTAACTGACATTTTGTAGAATCAGCTGGTAAAGTCAGTAACACCGAAATAGGTTTCTGATAAAAAAGAAAAAGCTGACCATATGGTAGGCACTTTTCTTATGACTACTTAACTACACATTTTTACATTTCCAACTTCTATAATGTCACAGAGAAAACTATTAAGAGTAAAACTGCAAATGGGCAAATATCAACAAGAAGTTCTCCTGCGTTAAGAGGTAATGCCTAGTCACTCAACAGTGACCACCATTCCAAACCACTGTTCTAAGGATGGCTGTCCTTTGATGACTGACTGGTTGATGACCAGATTGGCTGGAAATGCAGTCTTAGGTCTAGCTAGAGTGGTGCTGGTGGCAGAGGATGGCCAAAAAAAGAATGAACAAAAGGGATCCGCATGTCAAGGTACTGGAAAGAGGTACATTTAGGAGCTGGTAAGTGAACCAGTTTAGGTAGCAAAAATTGCTTGATCTAATCAAAGAAATAAAAGCTAAGTTCCTTGTTCAAAGGGAAAACATCAACTGCCCACGCAAGTTAAAGAAATACCAGTCAATAAACAACCAAATCCAAACTGTGTGCTCACATATACTTCATAAAAGTATTTCTCCAGTTTCTCTTTTTGCCTCTAGAGAGAAGATTGTAGCAAAAGTTTCTGAAGAAACTAAACTCCTAGAGCACTTTTACATTGTCCGCTTATCTAAGAAATACTACTGGTTGTTAAAGGCTCCCCTACAAATGTTATAGTTCCTAAAATAAGCATTTTTGGGGAGAATACTTAAGTTTACTCCTTTGATATTCCTACAAAGTCAGTACCTGAAAGCTTGCTGTCACTTAAGCAGCCCCTAAATACAAGATTTTTAAAGACCTAACTTAACTTGAAACAATAGAAAGTACGTCTACTAGCTATGGTCAGGAAGGCATGTGACTATTAAGTTATAACAAATGCTCAAATGTCTGAACGACTAATTACTGACACATGAACATAGAGTCTTATACCAAGCAACCTGAAAAAGGTAAACTATTTTAACGCAATGAAAATTCGAAATGTGTCAATGACAAGGAAAAAAGTCCAACTCCCTCTTAAGAAAAATAATGTAGTTTCCTACCCACATTAATATTAAGTGAGGAACTCTAATTTCATTACACTTTGTGAACTTTACAAGCTTACAAAATGCTAAGGGTGAAAAGGATCTTTGTATTGATAGCCAACACTTTCTGCCTGATCACAAGACTGCAATGCATCTTGGGATTCCTTCAGGCCGGTTCGGTGCCACCGATGTTTAACACGTAATTACAGCTTCAGTAATAGAAACTGCAGCGAGACGCTCTCTCGCCTAGGCCTAAAGGGAAAACATGACCATTCGTCCTCCCCAAATCATCGAATCTCCCTCTCTACGCCCACACAACAGACTCCAGACTCCATATGTCCGCACTTTTAGGCCTCGTGTTACTGACCCGCCGCTGCCCCCTCTCCGTCCCATACGGTTCTCATGTGGGTAACTGCAGCCCCGGGGGAGGAGCGGGTCCCAGGCCCCGCCGGCGTCCCTACAGCGCTTCTCCCTCCCCGTCCGGCCCTCGGCCACGGCCGCCCGACGCAGGCTGCCTCCTCGGCCCAGGGCCGCCCCACCCAGGTCTGCCGGCGCCGCTGTCAGCACCCCACGTGCCACTGGGCCCCAGAGCCGCGAGTCCCCCGGCCCTGCGGGGCGCGCCGCCCGACCTATCCCACCCTCGCCTCATCCCAGGTGGGCTCGGGCCCCCAGGCCGCTACTCCCGCCCTAGCAGCCCGGCCTCCTCCCGTGTCCTGGCCCTTTACCCGAAGGGCCTCCCGCGCCGCTGCCGGCTCCGTGGTTGTTGGCGGCGGCGCCGGCTGGAGGTGCCGGCGGCTGGGCCGGGCCCCGCAGGAAGGACGGCACGAACTCGGCGGCGTGGACGTTGGGCACGAAGGGTTTGGCGTTGACGTTGAGTTGCCGGCTGAAGGCCGCGCTGAGGTGTTCACGCTGGGCCTCCGCCGCCGCCGTCGCCGCCGCCAAGGGGCCACCGGCGCCGCCGCACGGGCCCAACCCGGGGGCTTCCATGTCCGCTTGGTCCCAGCAGTCGGGCGCCGAGTCGCTGCTGCTGCTGCCGCTGCTGCTCCCGCCGCCGCCGCCGCCACCGCCGCCACCACTGCCCGGATCCATGATCGGGGGGGCCGTGTGTGTGGTGAAGAGAGGGCGGGAAATGGAGGCGGGGGCGACCGGCTGGGAAGGAGCAGGCCGCACTGACCCTGGGAAACGGCGAAGCAATAGGGCCAGGGGCTAGCGGCAGAATCCCCGGCGTCGTCGCGGCGGCAGCTCCAGTCCCGACCCCGCACTCGCGACGACGGCGGCGGCAGCTCAACCCTCCTCGTGTGTGCGAGCGGATCTCCTCCCACCCAACCCCAACCACCTCCGACCGCCTCAGCGCCAACCCCACGCCCGGCGCGGATTGACCCCCCCCGCCGCCACCCGTACCTTCGCCTCGGTAGTTCTCGGCCCTGCTCGTTCCCGTTTCCGGCTATGAAGCGCTGCAGAAGATGGAACTACGAGTTCCGGCAGCGCTCGCGCGACCTGGTTACGGCTTTCCCGGGGGCCGACGGGAGTCGAAGTTCCCGGGCCCGGAGCAACCGGAAGCGGCTCGGGCTCCCAGCAGGCAGCGCGAGGAGGCGAAGATCTAGTCGCAGCTCCGCGGCCCAACCTGTCACCGGGTGGGGGCAGGGACTGGGGCAAGCGGTTGTGCGTCTTGGTGCTGTGCCGCAGGCCGCGAGCCTTTCAGCCCTTGGGGCGTGGGCCACTGGTCCTGTTAGGCAGAGGATGCAAGATAATCGACAGCAGTTCTAAGGTGGAAAACAAGTTCTCAACTCCTGAAAATTCATGTTACCAGCCTCTCTGCATTCTCTGCTTCACATTCTCCCTACCTTGTTCTTATTTTGTCCACCTTCCATCTCTCCTCCCCCTAGCCAGGTTTTGCCCTAAATTTCAAAGCCTATGCAGAGCATCTTTCATTTTATGCATTTATTTGGTGGAAGAGACCATAAAACGGAGAGAGACTACAACTTAAACTGCCATGTGGCTCGTAAAGCGCTTGGGCCCAGGCACTGCCCAAGCAGAGGGGTTTATTAACTGGAAACATTCAATGACTCACTGTTTGACTAGTCATTTAAAGCCTTCACCCAACTTTTTCATCCCTTCCAAACCTCCCAGCCAAGTGCTTTGCAATTTAAACAGAGGACTGCCGTATTCCTTGACGTATACAACTGTACCTCACTATCAGGGTTATTTTGATAGGTCCAGCTTCTTTATGCTCCATTACGGGAAGTGTTTTTCTTTTACATGGTCGGATCACGTATTCCTGTAGTACTGCATCTTACGTTGACTGGTTGCGTTTGGGTAAACAGGGTAAAGAAAAAAAGCAAAAGAGAAATACTTAGATCGAACTACATGAAGTAGGGAAATAACGTGGCTCTGAGAATCCGTTGTTTTCCTGTAATTTACCCATGTGAAGCCCAAGCAGAGAAAAACATATTGTTGATATTTTTCTTCAAGGAATCTAGACAGAGTGCAACTAATCTGCTAATAATTAAACACATGAACACACAGACAATAGACGTTTCTTAACAATCTCAAGTTAAGGCCCATAATTTAGATCTAAATATGCATTTTGCTTTTAAATATATATACTTTAAACATAAAAGAGAGCCCAACGTAATGAAACAGGTCAAAAACGACACTGTCAATTACCTTTTAAAACAAGTCCTACACTAAAGCAGTTTGAAATTATGTTTAATATTAAAGTAGCAAATTTTGTTGGTTTTTTTTCCCCCTTAACACATAACTGTAAAGGTGAAGGAACCAGAGACTTTCATTATAACAAGGCCAGCTATACGGTTCTCATCACACCTGTGGTCCATGCTCCCTGAATTCTTTTGGACATTCGTTTTTTGGTTTTTTTTTTCTATTTTTTTTCCACAATAGATAATGTATTCCTCTGATTAATACAAAGTTTTAGTTATAGCCTATCATAGTTCTGTGAAGACTCAGTTGAATCTTAAGAGTGCCCCACTTTAAGTTGCTATTGATTGCCCTTAGATTTACAGAGAACTTGTCAAAATTCATATAAAAATCAGACCTTCTTTTATATACAGGAGACCTACTTTACTATTTAATGAGATATTTTCATCTTATATTTACAAAAAGAAAATGTGTCCAAAATAAAGTGCCTTTTCACTCAAAATATGTACTCCCCAACCTACTTCAAAGAAATTGTCAACACAAGCAGCTGACTCAAACAGTGAACCACACTGTCCTTCTCCAGTCACTGTCATTGGATAACATACTTCAATTTGTATTACCAATAGGGCACTGGTTATTTCTTCACATCTGATTACATTAGAGTTTTTTTGTGCTTGGTGCTTCTTCTAGGGACAAAGACAGAAACTACTAAGACGGCAGCTTAGAAAAGCAATTGATGTCATTAACTTCTAAGTCCCTCAATAGGATAATTATGAATATTCAGGAAAGAATCCACTCCATTGGTTTTCAAAAGCCTTGACCTACCAGAGATGAGGCACTGTTCCAGCTGGAGAGAGAAAAGCTCTTCTTGATAATTACTGTTGCGCTAAGACTGAGTAACTTGAGGTCAAGATCTTTTCTTCATCTTCTTTATATTCCCAATGCCCAATAGCCTGGCACACAAAATGGGCTTAATAAATGTTTAATGAATGAATGAGTGAATCACTAGAGAGTTTGGGGTTATACTGCCCTTTCATAGTCATCTATGGCTGTTGAGACCCTGGACTATCAACTTTCAGAAGAGTTTTTCTAAGGACATCCTGCTCTTCTCTCTGAGGCACACACAGGGTGAGTTTGACAATAGTTGTACTTTGCAAAGCTATACTGGTTCAAGGTCTGAGCCATTTCATAACAGATAATTCCCATCTTCCAATGCGAATTCCACCAGCTGGCACGCCTAGTAGTCTCTGCCGTCTTCTTATCCTCCATTAGTTATTCTGCCTCTGAACTGAATCAGTGTCTCAGCATTTACCCCCTTTAGTCAACCACACAGTACATTGCTTTGTTTTGTTTTTGAATCTTAGAGTTTACGCTTTATGCTTTTGATCATAAGGCTGATATGAAAATTCACGGCCGTCCCAGGGTTCTAGTGGGTGAGAACGTGCACACAAATACACACTGATGTAGCTGTCTCACTTCTGGAAGTGTTTTCTACGGAAATATAAGCATAAGGTATAAAACACTGTTCTTTCTAGCCATTTTGCGATAGTTCCGAACTGGAAACAACCTAAAAGTTCATCAACAGAGAAATGGTTAAATAAGTGATATTATATCAGTACTATGGAATAATATGCAACTATCAAAGAGTAAAACTGATTCAGTGCCAACATGGAAGTTCGTTTTTAATATATGGTAAAGTAGGAGAAAAACAAGCTATCCAGTGTGTGTAGACTATGTAGTCGATTGATATATCTAGTACAATTCTATTTCTTTAAAAGCATCTAGTTTTTTCCTTTCCCTAGATCAGCACCTATCTAGCTTCTTGTCATCATTCAGCTCAGATGTCGCATCCTCATCTCAGAGGCCTCTCCTAGACACTCTGGCCCTCCACTAACCTACATCACTCTCTACCCTCTTACCAGTTTTATTTTTTCATAGCACTTGTCACGATCTGAAATTCTTATTCATTCCCATGCTTACTACCCATCTCCTACTAAAAAATCAATTCCATCAAGCTGTCTTATTTGCTATTGTGTACGAATCATCCACAACATTGTTGGGTGGATAAAGTGCTCTGTAAACATTTGAGAGAGAAAGACATATATGTACCTCTTTGTACATTATACTTTTTTGGGGGAGCAGCGGGGAGGATGTGTTATACTTTAAAAAGTATGAACAGTTACATATTAAACAGTTAATAGAAGGCATATTTATGGGGCGGGATTGAATGTGAAGAGGAAATCGCAATTTTTTCTTATGCTTTAGTGTTTAGATTTTCCTACAACAAGCAAATTGCTATAAAAAAATTTTTTTTATTGAGGTGATATTTACATAACATAAAATTAACCATTTTAAAGTGAACAGTTTAGTGGGATTTATAATGTTGCATAATGTTCATAATGTTGCATAACGACCTTTGTCTAGATCCAAAACATTTTCCTCATGGCTCAAGGAAACCTATAATTGTTATGTGAACAGTTCCCATTTCCATGGGAACATGCTCACCATCCTCCTTTCCCCTCACCCCTGGGAACTATCTTTCCATCTCTAAGATCTATCTGTTTTACTCATTTAAATAAATGGAACCTTTTGAGTCTGGCTCCTTTCACTTAGCATGTTTTCACATTTTATGCATGTTGTATAGCATGAAAATCAGTACTATATTCCTTTTTTATGGCCAAATAATATTCCGTCGTATGGACGTACCACTTCTTGTTTATCTATTCCTTCACTGATGAACAAATTGCGTTTGTAACCTAGAGACATTAAAGATAAAAGAAAAGTTAAACAGGTAAAATTTCAGTAAGGTGTAGAGTCTACTTAATTATACTGTGGCAATGTCAATTTCCTAATTTTGTTAGTCTACTATAGATATGTAAGATGTTACCACTGGGAGAAGCTTGGTGATTGAGGCATGGGACCTCTTGTGATATTGATACACCAACAGTACTTGTACAAGCGTCAGCATCCTTTCAGAATTTCTTGTGAGTCTATAATTATTTCAAAGTAAATAGTTAAAAGGTTAAAAACTCTCATACCAACAAAAATTCATGTTTTCTAAACTCTCGTAGCCCACTTGTAATTATACAGACTTCAGCCTCTGTTTCCCAAATTTTTGCCAAAAGGTTTTTTTCTGCCTTCCTTAATTAAATTTGTTTGGACTAGGGGTAGCACCGGGGAAGGGGGATTTTTTTTTTTCACCTTTGGTAATTTTATAAGTATAGACTAGCTTAAAGAATCACTAACACATACCTACGTAGTCTCCCAAGACTGCCAGTTGTTAACATCTCATCACCTTGTTTCATGTTTTAAGATCAGAAATAAAACAACTCTAATACATGTGTTGCCTCTCTTACCCCCATCCCACTCCCATTCTACGCCCTCAAAAATGGCAACCACTATATATAATGTGATCCATATAATCTATTTAAAAACACTATATATATATATATATATATCATACAAATCAGTGAAAGTTCACTATATTGTTTTAAAGTTTACATATAATATATAAAACCTGACTTTCACCTGTCTTTTTTTGTCTTTTAACTGCTATAGAGTAATTCCATCCATGTTTATGCATCTTTTTATTTACCCATTTCCCTACTGATAGGCTTCTAAGTTATTTCCAACATTTTGATATACCAATAGTACTTGTACGGTTTCAGCATCCTTTTAGAAGCAAGTTACAGAAATTTCGATTCCGACAGGATGTAACCATAAGAAATGTATTATCTTACCTAAGTATAAACCCTAAAGTAAGACTGGATTTTGAGTCCATTGGTCCAGTAGCTTCATGACATCACCAAGGTCCCACATCTTTCCATCTGTCTGCTGCTCCGAGCGTTGGCTTCATCCTCAGGCTGGTCCCAAGATAGCTACGGAGTTCCAGATGCCAGGACCAGAGAACCAAAAGAGAGTATCTCATTCTGTAGTTTTCTTCTAAGAAGCCCAGGTGGTATCTCCTCCCATGTCATTGGCTTGAATTGGGACACATACTCATTCTTAAAAAGGAGATCTCTCTCTCTCTCTCTCTCTCTCTCTCTCTGCTCTCTCTGTGTCTGTCTTTATTGTGGTAAAATATACATAAAACTTACCACTTGAACTATTTTTTAAGTGTACAGTTCAGTGGCATTAAGTACATTCATGTTATGGTACAACGATCACCACCATTCATCTCGGGAACTTTTTTTTATCTTTCCAACCTGTAACTCTATATCTATTAAGTAATAACTCCCCATTTTTCTCTCCTCCAGCCCCTGGCAACCACAATTCTACGTTCTAAGTCTATGACTTTGATGACTCTAGGTGCCTCACATAAGCGGAATCCCATAGTGACAAACACCGTGTTTCACTTAGCATAATGGTCTCAAATTCACCCACATTGTAACACATGTCAGAATTGTCTTTTAAGGTTGACTAATATTCTATTGTCCCTATACACTACATTTTTAATCCATTCATCTGTCATTGGACACTTGGGTGACTTCTACTTTTCACTTTTGTGAATAATGCCGTTATGAAAATGAGTGGTACAAACATCTGCTCAAGTCCCTGCTCTCGATTCTTTTAGGTATATACCTAGTAGTAGAATTGTTGAATCATATGGTAATTCTAAGTGTAATTTTTTAAAGGAACCTCCATATGTTTTCCATGGTGGGTGTATCATTTTAAATTCCCACCAGTGAGGCATAAGGGTTCCAATTTCTCCACATCCTCACCAGCACTTGTTATTTTCTATTTTGTTGTTGTTGTTGTTGTTGTTAAATAGCTATCCTAATGTTGTTGTTAAGCATCCATCCAGGGTGTGAAGTGGTATCTCTTTGTGGAAAGGGGATCTCTTAAATTAGTGGTTTGCACTGTTGAATGCACACTAAAATCACTTAGGGGAACCTTCAGTCTAACCCATCTCTAGATTCTGATTTAACTGGTCTTGGGTAGGACCTGGGCATTGCTTCATTTTAAATATATCCCAAGCGAGACCTCTGTGTGAAGCCAAGTTTGAGAACCACTGGTCTAGAGACAAATCATCTATTCAAAGCAAAACACAGAGGTTGGAGAATCATTCATAGTGTTCAATACTCAGAAGTGAAACTACTGAGTCCTCAGTTTTCTGTACTTGTTAAGTACAGCCAACTCTGAATTATTCATAGAAATTTGGAACCAGTGTAGCATGTTAGCCTAGATCACTATAATGGACAGAAAATATGCTGTTTTGCTGTTTAATTTCCTCACCCAGCAAACATTTTGTCTGCGTGGGCAACCAATACTGCAGAAGAGGAAGTGATTCCACTTGGGTTAGACTTTCCTTTCATGAAGTTTGTTTTTAACGGCCTGTTGAGATTTAATTCACATGCCGTACAATACATTCATTTACCGTGTACAATTCAATGGGTTTCAGTATATTCGCTATTGTGAAACCATCACCAAATTTAAATCTGGATTAATGGAAATGCAGTTTAGAATGAGATTACTCAAGAGCTGACATCAAGGGGAACAGAAGCCGGAAAAAGGGATCTCGATGAGTCACAAAATGCCTAAACAATTCCTCACAAAGAAGACTGCGCTGGGCAAGATAAAAAAACGTAATGAAAGACTGAATCGATAGCAGAAGGTGATGATGGTATTGGTAATATTCGATAATGCCAATGCGATCACAATGCCACTGACCCTGAGAGCTTTGTCTTAAGGAGTCAATTGACCCGTTCTTGGGCTGCAATTGGCCTCCTCGCCGGTTGCATTGTATTTATTACTGCCTTTTCACTGAACTGTTACAAAAACCAGTTGTCTAGGTTCCCCAGAATTTGGAGATGTTTCCATGAGTAAATCTTTTACGTCACTTTGCAGGCCTCATTTTCCAAGACCATCCAACCAGAGGAAATGCTTATACAGTATTCAGAAGTCTTAGCCAGCATGATTCTGGGTGCCCTCCGTGACTAAAATCCAGGAAGTTTAATGATTGCCGATCCCTCTGGAAATGCCTTTGTTCCCCTGAAGTAGAATGAAGCTACCGGGACCACCCTAAGAGCTGCTTTTTTTCTCAGCCAGCTTCCAGTATTAGCACAGCATGGCCATTAAAAGTTGTCTAAATAGCAGTAGTCCCCAGGTTCAATTGGCTTATTGATTTACATTTGAATTAGCTGTATCACTGTAATGATTATCTCGTTACGTCCCTTTTGTGAATGTAAAAGACCCATAATGGAGAGAGCGCAGGGAAAGTCGGATGATAATCAGTTGATTCAGATGAAAAGTTGATTCATTCTGCAGAAATCAGGGTTCGTTATTCCTGTGGTATAATTTGTACTCCATATTGCTTATGGTGTTTTACACCTAAGAGCCTGACATCTTTCTTTCCAGGGTCAGCACATTTGTACGGACCCCTCGTTGGGGAAGGTGGGAGATGGAAAACTCCAACTGGGTTCAGTGGTGTTAAGCTGCGTGGGTAGCCTGTTAAATAATGTAGATATTATACAAATATGTAATAACAGCAATTATAATTTATAAATATTCCTTTATTATTATTTCTATTTCTTTTACTTTAAAAAGTTATGGTAACATATACCTAATGAAATTTACCATTTTAACTATTTTTAAGTGTACAATCGGTGGCATTAAGTATATTCGCATTACTCTGCAAACATCACCACCACCCACCTCTAGAGCTTTTTTATCTTCCCAAACAGAAATTTTATAAACAAGAACTACCCACTCTCCCTTCCCTATTCTCCAGTGCCTGGGGAAACCAGACAACTGGTTTCTGTACCTATTCAAGGTACCTCATAGAAGTGAATCATTCGGGACTTGTTCTTTTGTGTCTGGCTAATTTCACTTTGCATGTTTTCGAGGTTTGTCCATGTCGGTAAGGCCGAATACTGTTTCGTTGTGGTGTAAACTGCATTTTGTTTATCCATTCTTCCGCTGGTGGACACTTGGCAATTTCCACCTTTCAACCACTATGAATAATACTGCTATGAATACCGATATACAGCTATCTTGAGTCCTTGCTTTCAGTTCTTTTGGGTATATAACCAGAAATGGAATTGGTGGGTCATTTGGTTATCATCTTTAATGTCACTTCAAAATTTATCTGTCTTTAATGTCACATTGTCTCCATTGCCAAGGGGAGAGATCGGACATTCAGAGAGCATGAGTGAGTGTCTTGAACCAAGGTCTGTCAGACTGCAAAGCTAGGACTCATTCTCCATTTCCTCACACATGGCAGCCTCACATCACTGGTATGTCTTGCATAGGGACACAATCAGAAACTGCACAAGCCAGCGCCCGTCAGGGTCTTCTAAAGCTTCATGTTGACGAATAAGCTTTTTTCTGATCAGTTGAATTAAAAACAAATCTCTGGCTTAAAAACATCACTGGTTCCATCGGGGTGGCCCAGTATTCTAAAAATGTCTCTGATTCAAACTCCTATTAACTTCCAAAGAGGATTGGAAGCATTTTATAACTGAATTGTAGGGAAATTTATGCCAAAAAGCATAAAACAAGAGAAAAATCTGAAACCAAGATTTAAAAAGGGGAGGAAAAGGGGGAAAGGATACAACTTTTGTTGATCAAAGAAGAGTATATGGACCGATCACAGTATCTAGTTCCAAGTTCCTCAGGGAACAGAGAGCTTCTGTACCTCTCTTTGGCACTAGAATACACACCAATTTATTCATTCATTCACCCATTCACCAGTTTAATCCTCTTAGAAATGTAATTCCTCACTCAAGCAGCTCTTGGAACAGAGTTCCGCTTTCTGGTGCTCAGGGACTCCCTTCTCCACATACCTGCGGGCAGTGGTTTTCGGATTTTAACGCTATCAGATTTGCCCGCAGGCTCGCCAGGTGTGCAGACTCCTGACACCAACGACAATTGGTATGAGGCGGCTCATTCTAGGAACAGAAAGAATGTCAGGAAGGGAGTGGGGCATGAAATGAAACGAGAGAAAAAGGCAAAGCCGAATCCTGCGGGGCCTCCGTGGTGGCAGTCGGTGGCTGTCTAGGTTCCCACTTTCTGCCCTCTGCACGGCTTTCATCATCCTCAGCGAGTCCCCCGCTGAAAACGCTACGCGAGACGATTTCCTGTCTCTCAGAGATGAAAGTCACCGACTCCATCGTGGCTTGTGAGGCCCTGCAGTCGCCTGGCTTCTTGCCACCTCTCTGATCACTCCGCTCAGCCGGCCTTGACCTCGGTTGACCTTAAACACTCACCTCAGGGCCTTTGCTCTTGCTATTTCCTCTACTCAGAGGGCTCGCCTCCTGCGGGTCTGAACCTAGATGGCGACTTCGCAGGAAGGCTTGCTTCATGGTATTTATTGCTGCCTAATATGCGACGTATTTTACGGGTTTCTTTGCTCGTCATCTACTCTGTGAGGGTAGGGACTTCGCATTGTATCCCAGTTGTATGATAACATAGAGCGCTTCCTTGAAAAAGCAGGTTAAAGCAAGACCTGTTCTTTTAAGTGTCACCTGCACACTAAAATCTACAAATGTGAGTACATTTGCCAGTTTCTTGAGGTAGGACCACACTTTTTCTTCTAGGGAAGGTCCGGTGGGTAGGGTTTTTGATCTGGCGTGAGAGGTGCAATACACACCTCTGCCTGACAGACGCACAAGGACGTTTATTGGAAGGCTCTGTGGTGCCCACCGAGTGGAGTCCCAGTTTGGGAATGGGAATGCCAGAGGGCCGAGACCTGGGAAATGCCAGGTGGGCCACTAGCCGCTGACACAGTAAATTGAGTTTCTGGACCCAATTCCACCATGAGGAGGGGTGCACACCAACAAATCAATACTGACACTGTCTAGCCAGAGATAGCATCAGATTTTACAGGCTAAGGGTTCAGTCCTATAAGACTGTCCTCGTCCTCCGCAACACACACACACACACACACACACACACGCACCGGACACCAGGTTCCTCGTGTTTCTGTCCATCTGGCCATAGGTCGTAGGTTCCAACAACCCCTCCAACTCAAAATGCCAATCACAAGTCCAAGTTGTCATTCTGACCAACTAGCTATACACCAGAGGTTTCCACAACTCCCTCCTTGGGTTTGATTAATTTACTAGAATGGTTCATAGAACTCAGGGGAACATTTTAGTACTAGATTACTGGTTCGTTATAAGTGGACATAACGCAGAAACAGCCAGATGGAAGAGAAGCATAGGGTAAGGTATGTGGGGAGGGGTGTGGGGCTTCCATGTTCTCTCTGAGCATGCCACTCTCCCTGAACCTCCATGTGTTCACCAACCTAGAAGCTCTCTGAACCTCGTCCTTTCAGGTTTTATAGAGGCTTCATTACATAGTCAGAATGGATTAAATCACCGACCAATGGCGATGGATTCAGTCAGTCTCCAGCCCCCCCTCTGGCGACCAGCCCCCATCCTTAAAGGCCCCTCATTCTCGTAACAAAAGACACCTTGATCACTCTCAACACTTAGGAGATTTGCAAAGGTTTCATGAGCTCTGTGCCAGAACTTGTGGGTAAAAACCAAACAAACCTGAGAACTATATTTTGATCATCTGTATGACCAAATACATGTTTCTTATCAATCACAATATTGCAAACAGTTTGGTCAGCACACCAACATCCCTTCCGCCTCTTCTCAAGACACAGAATCCAGGAAGAGAGCTGCCCATTGGCCAAGCTCTGGTCGCATTCCTCCCCCAGCTGAAGCGGACTGTGGAAGGCACCCCTGTGGGACCGCTTCCCAGCATGAGAAAGGTTACCCGCAAGGCCTTTCCCCAACCAGAAGCCGACGCGTTGTTAGAAAGAGGGATTGGGTGTAAGGTAGCCAAAAATAACAAACGCCCGGACATGGATTCTGTGTGACAGACACCCACGGCAAGGACACAGCGTGACAACTGCTAGGGCCTGGAAGCTGCGTGACAAATGCCTGGACATTTGCGCATTCAGCCCGCCTAGCAGAATGTCATCCTTCCTGCTTAGTCATCCACTTAAGAAATGTTATAGTCAAGATTTAGGTAGTGATAATGCGCCTTCAGTCATAGACTCCATCTCCTTTTGCTAATTACAAACCATGCAAATAATAGTAAGCCGTAGAGACTGACTCTTGAGTCACCTTGTACAGGGCAGGGTACGGGGAACAGGATAAACTACCCAATTGTTTTTATACAGATGAATCAAGTTATTGTGACCATCCATAAAGAGAAGTGTTGAGAGTCTATAAGTTTGAGAAGAGCCAGCGGAGGCAAGTAGAAACACAAGAGAAAGAGTCCAACTGGAGTTAAAAGACCCGAGTCTGAATCCTCGCACAGCATCTAGCTGTGGGACGTTTGACAAATTATTTAACCTTTTCCCTTAAAGCTCTTGGCGCATTGCTTTGTGCTCAGAAAGTGGTAATTATAATACATGGAGACACGATTGTGATGGTAACTCCTTTATATTGTTACTTAAGTCAAGACAACAAAATATAGATTTGAATCGTTGATTTAGGTTACACATCAGAAAGAACTTCTGCTTGTTAGTCTGCCCAATTTAGAGAGAGGGCAGGGCCCGGGTTGCCAGGGGGAACTAGCCAGGGCTCGCTGGGAGGGCCCATCAAACCAGGATCTATGTGGACCAGCCCACGCCCAGCCTGGCTTCTCCCACTTCATCTCCTGCCTGCTTTTCCCCTCATCGCTGGCTGTGTTCTATACCAGTGGTCCCCAACCTTTCGGGCACTAGGGACTGGTGCTCCTATGAGAGGCCGATGCCTGATGATCTGAGGTGGTGAGGCTAGAAGCTTTGCTCTCTCGCCCGCCGCTCATCTCCTGCTGTGCGGCCCGGTTCCTAACAGGCCATGGACCAGTACCGTCCGTGGCCTGGGGGGTGGGGATCCCGTCTCTACACTTCAGCTGCTTTGGCCTCCTTTCTGATTCCCCAACTCACCAAGCTGGTTTCCTCCTCAAGTCCTATAGTCTCACTGCTCCTTCTGTCTGGCACGCTGTGCTCCCTGAACCTCACGTGGCTGGCAACTTCTCATCATTCAAGTCCCAACTGAGACATCGTCTCCTCCCCTGAGATATTCCTGCTTGAAGTTGGATCCCCTCCACCCCCGCACTCTGTAACATCACACTGATTTACAATTGACCATCGGTGATGGCAGATTCCGTATTTGCCAATTCGCCTACCTGCTCGAATTTATTCGTAACCCCCAAATCCATACTCACAGAGCCTTGGCGGTCGTTCGCAGACATGCACAGAGCGGCAAAAATTCCAGTCACTTGAGATGCACTTTCCCCGCTGAGCTGGAGCAAGGCCAGGGTCTGCCTTCTTGCTTCTGCTCTCGTAGTGTAAGCTTGTGTCCTTTTCAGGAGGCGATGAAAACAGAAAGAGTCACGGATACAGAGAATATCCTGGTGGTCGCTAGAGGGGAGGGGAGAGGGGGGCAGGTAAAAAGGGTGGAGGGGAATGAGAGGTACACGTTTCTAGTTATAAAATAAATAAGCCACGGGGAACGGAGTGTACGGTATAGGGAATACAGTCAATAATATTGCGATAACCTTGTAAGGTGTCAGATGGGTCCCAGACTAATCAGGGTGAGCACTTTGTAAGTGATATAAATGTCTAACCGCTATGTTGTACACCTGAAACTAATATAATGTCATCCGTCAACTGTACTTTAAGGACACGAAAAGAGAGCTAGGAGAGTCCGTTGACTAGACGGCCACGCTGGGAAGTGTGAGTAGTCGAGGGCAGAAGAGATGAAGCGAGGTCGGGAAGGTGCGGGCAGAGAGAGAATCCAGGCCTGCACAGTGTGGGACTTCTCCGGAAGCACCCTCGTTGATGTGGCTTACGTAGGCTGGATGGTCCCTTTCATGGGTGGACTTCTGAGTCCCCAACACATCCAGGATGTGGTCTGAAGGTAGCCAGGGCAAGAGTCACTTCAGTAGCATCCTTCAAGTGGCGTGCTTTGATGAGCCAGATGCTATCTATGCTTGGAGTTTTGCTTGCATATCTCCTTTAGTTCACACAACTACTCTGTGGGGGTTGGGATTATCTCCTCAACCAAGTGGAATAACGGGATCGCAGAGCTACCAAGCGGCAGAGCTGAAATTCAAACCCAGGCCAGTCCGAGCCCTAAGCCGGACTCTTTCACCGCCAGAGCCTCAAGCTTCACAACCAGAGCCTCAAGCTTCCGGCTTCATTTTTTTGCCACCAGCCCTCACCATCTGTACCATTATTTGCTTCATGCTTTTTCTTTAAACTGACACCCTTTTCCCACCAAATTTATTTTCAAAGGGAAATTTTGTTACTGAAGTAAATGGGAAATGAATATCCCTTACCATAAAAAGAAGATAGTTTTGAAAATATATACAAAAGAAACAAAATACTATCACACTGTGGCCAGATCCTGTGACCTTTGGAGGCCTAATCTCTCTCTTCATTTGAAATGGAAGTTAGCAGGTTTCGGATGTATGTCAAAGACAGAGTAGAGTTTATCTGAGACCAGCTTCTAGGCGAATCAAAGAGTAATTGAAGAGAGAATAGTTGTCTCTTTACCATACATCTTTGCCACACACGATCTTCTCATACTCCTCCTAAAACCAATTCGTGTGCCACTCTAGGCTTTGGGAAACAGCCGCAGACCTCTGTGGCCTGAGCTTCCGATCCGAACAGCATTAGGAGGCAAAGCTTATGTTACCAAAAGTTGTAGAGGGAATTTAAGGAGCTAGGAATGCAACTCTTTGAGCTGACATTTGATCCAGTTCCCGAAAACAGGCCGAGGGAGCAGCAGCCCCAATCAGAACTCTGCTGCTGCGTTTGCTTTCCAAGGATGCGTCAAGGTCATGACGTCTGGCTTTGAGCATGGTGGGAAGGGTCATTGGAGGAAATCAGCGTTCATACTGAGGGCGCCTCAGGGATACTGGTGACTGTGGAGTGGCGCACAGTTCAAAATAGGTGGAAAAAGCCAATTCAGAAGATCATGACACAATGTCCTTCTCCCGCTCTGAGTCTTCCTCTGGAAAACAAGCCGATCATTCAATGTGCACACAGGGAGTGAAGACATTCCCAAATGAACAAAAGCAGAGAAGAGAGGCGTCCAGCTGGAGAAGCTATAGGATTCCTTATGGAGCCTCAAGTTACCCAGCCTGATCGTGAGAAGAGATATCGGAGGATAACGTGTGCTTGTTGTAATACGCATGAGACAGCCTGTCTCAAGTAAGATGTTGTGTCGATCTACTTCTTTCTCTCTCTCTTCGACTCTTCACCCTTAGTCATTTTACAATAAACAGATATCAAGGGATCTCTCTCAATGCTTCATTAAAACTCAATTTTTTAGCAAACAATACTTGTCACTCACCATATGCCAGTCGCTGTGCTAGGCACGGGGCAACCATAGTGAACTACTGGACAATGAGGTAGTCTGTGCGAGGGCTTCATGCAAGGGGAGAGAGATGCTGGTCGAACAAATAAATGAACATAAAACACAGTATAATAGTTAAGACCAATGAGCTTTGGATTAAACAGACTGCCTGAGTTTTGGTTCCTGCTCTTCTTCTAGTTGTATAAGCTATTATACTTCTGTGTGGCTCAGTTTCCGCATCTGTACAATGGGGGAATCAATAGTACTTGTTTCACAGGGTTATTTGCAAGACTTAAAGGGATTAATGCAGGTAGAGCACTTAGCACAAAGCCCAAGATACCATAAGAAGAGCTCCATAACTTAAAACTCCTCTGACTAATATTTCAATCAACAGACCAAGTGGAAGACGAGGTAGCATAAAGGAGGGAATACCTTTCTAGGCAACTATGGGGGCTTCCTGGAAGAGGCGATGATTTCTAGGCTGAGCTTTAGAGGATGATGTCGTATATAAGCATGTATAACTTCCCAGCTCCCAGTTTCTCAATAGTGTTCTCCAGTGTCGGTTAATAAGAGACTCTCTAGGGGAATGAATGAATAATGCAGATGCCTGGGCGCCCATCCCAGAGGACCTGGCTCAGCAGGCCTGGTGTGATGCCCAGGATTCTGCTTTTTCAGATAAGCATCCTAAGGCATACAGTTGCCAGTGTTTTGCCTGTCAGTCACACTTTGGGCACCTTTGGGGTTCCAGCTCTCCTTTGAACTATACTTGTCTAGATCTCTAATGTAGATTATAGCCAAGTCCATGAGTGAGTAGCTTCGAAATTGGCTTTGACGATCTATTGAGAACCATCCCCATATCGGCTCTCACTCTGAGACCATTTTTCCTTCAGCATTGGAAGCTCTTGCTGTTTCTTTAGTCCTATACTTGACTTATATTAAGGGACCATGATGTCCACCCCCCCCACCCCCAAATTGCATATTTCTCAACCCACACTGTTCACGAGAACTTTCTGGGATGATGGAAATGTTTTACATCTATATTATGGCTACTAGGCACTTGAAATGTGGTTGGAGAGATTGAGGAACCAGTAATTGTATTTAAATTAATTCAGATAGCCACGTGTGGCTTCCCGCATTGGACAGCTGGGTTCTAAACACTGGAGCTGTGCTAAGCACAGACTGCAAAAGGCACAGGGACCGAGGAAGTCTCAGGGACCGGCAGGTGTGTCTTCTCCTGGCTTTGCCCTCTGCAACCTGTGCTTTTTGAAGAGAACAGAGGGCAGAAACTCCCGCATTATTTTTAAGTGGTGCTTCTCTCTCACTCTTGCATGTATCATTAGATTTACCAAATTAAAAACCTATAGTACCACTCCACTGTGGAGATTTTTAAAAGCATCCCTTCATGATGTTTTTATTTTTCTGTGATTTATAAAATTTAAAAAAAAACCCCACAGAATGGGAGAAACATATTAGCAAGTCATATATATGATAAGGAATTATATACATAATATATTAAAAAAAACTCTTATAACTCAACAACAAGAAAAACGACCCAGTTTAAAAATGGGCATAGGACTTGAATAGACATTTCCCCCAAGAAGACGTGCAAATGGACAATGAACACATGAAAAGATGCTCAGCATCATTAATCATTAGAGAAATGCACATCAAAACCACAGTATAAACTGCCTCACACCGTGGTTACTTTCAAATAGAAAAAAAAAACAAAACCCGGAAAACAATAAGAGTTGGTGAGCGTGTAGAGAAAATGGAAACCTTGTGCATTGTCGGTGGGCATGTGAAATGGTGCATTTGCTGTGGAGGATGGTGTGGTGAGTCCTCAAAAATTAAACATAGACTTACCAAATGATTTAGCAGTTTGACTTCTGGGTTCATACGGAAAAGAGGGGAAATCAGGGACTCGGACATTTACACATTCGTGTTCTCAGCAGCCTTATTCACAACGGCCAAACGGTAGAAGCAACCCAAATGTCTGTGGATGCATACGTGGATAAACAAAATGTGGAATATTATTCAGCCTGAGAAAAGAGAAGGAAATTCTGACACGTGCTACAGCATGGACGAACCATGAAGACGCTACGCTCAAGGAAATAGGCCAGTGACAGGAGAGCAAATACTGTATGATTGCGCTTCTGTGAGACACCTGGAGTAGTCAGATCCCACAGAGACAGAGTGGGGAACAGCAGTTGCCAGGGGCTGCGTGGCGGGAGGGATGGCAAATTGTTTAACGGGGACTCAGTTTCAGTTTGAGGACACGGATGCTGAATGCGCTTAGTGCCCCGGAAACCGTGCACTTAAAAAACGACAATTCTTTGTTATGTATATTTTACCACAATAAGAAATGTAAAAAGTCGAAAAAATAAGGCAGGAAGATCTTAAGCCTGCCTCCCTACCGTTTTTTTAGCCATTGCTCCATGAGAAAAAGTCCTGGGAGCTAATCCTAGAGGAACATTTCTCTGTAGATAGCTTCTCCCAGGTGGGGGGAGGAAGTCAGAGGGGGAGGGGTGGTGGGTGGAGGAATCCTAGTTTAAGAATTCCTCCAACTTGATGTGCACATGCTTGCCTTTCCTTGTCTCTGCCCAGCATGGATTTTATTGATTTACTTTCCAGTCAGAGTGCATTACTGAAGGTGAAAATCCTTGGAAACGACACAGCTTAGCGTAGTTATTGTTGGCACTGTTGATAACCTGCTCCCTACATAAATAATATATGCAAATCTTGAAGTGTGGCTAACAAGTACAGTGTAATCATCTTATAAATACTTTGATGGATCAAATCATTCCTGCAGCAACAATGTCAAGTGACACTATTATTATTTAGCTCTATAGTTAGGCTGAAAAATTCATCTATTTGATGATTATGACTACCTTCATTTGGCTCTATGCCATACTCCGATTTTGCCAGATTTTTTTTCTGAGCCTATCAGTTTGTTAGTGCTTATAGCAACTGTAGGAGTATAATGAAATACCCTACTTCTTACAAAAAAAATATGGACCTTTAACAAGAAAGAAAAAGTTAGCTTGGATGGAAGAAACAGTTGTTTACTCTTCATTAGGCTGAAATAACAGGTAGATAAAGCCGTTGCAAAGTGTCATGACAACCCCCTTCTTTGAGTAAGTACTGCCTTTTTACTCAGTGAGAAAATTTGTTCTATAAAATCATTGACAAACAGAAACTGTGTCATTTGAAACTACCAGTAATAACATCCCACTCTTATCTGGGGAATCTAAGTCGCTTGGATACGGAGAAGCTACCTACCTCCTCCATTTCCACACAGGGCAGAACATCAGATAAGAAGTTTCTAAGCACAACAGCCCATATTGATTGTAACTGTAAGTTTCCAAGGCAACGGGACCCTGGGTGTACTTTGCAGTGTGGACCTGATCTTGACCGCTGCTTTGCTCTGAGCTTATCAACACCCTGTTTCATTTAGATTTAAACTCTACACAAATTCTATAAAAATGCTATTTTTTCCTTTGTTCGGTGAGACACCCTGCGGTTCCTCTGGTGTGTGGTCTCCCTTGCACCAAGTCAAGAATCCTGATTTTATGGGTCTGCAGATTTGTCCCATGTGACCTTCAGCCAATTGGGCTAAGACAATAGAAACCTCAACTGAAAAATTAAATTAGTCAATCAGGGTTCAATGTGTGTGTGTGTGTGTGTGTGTGTGACCACAGGAAAAAACAGTCATTGCAGGAACTCTTTAAATTGTGAAATTCTCCCTGCTCTCCACACATTTAAATCACTAATTTGGATTTACTTGCAGCATTTCATGTCAACATTATTTTTGGAGCAGCAAGGCACAGTGGCGTTAGTGCCGCAGAACCTGTCTTTTTCATAACATACCTTTTGTTACCCGTAGGGGGCCACGGGCAGAGACGGAGCCTAGAAGGATAGCTGAGCCTTCATTCCATCCTGAAGTGGTCCAGGGTCTGGTGAATCAGCTTTGTTTATTTTTGTCAGTTCATTCAGAGGTTATCAGATTCAAGGACTGATTTATAATTATGAAAATCTTAGGACTCTGATATGACAAGAAAAATGTCAGTTGATTTATGTACCTAGAGGAATGTCGTGGCCCAGTAGGCTGGAATCCTGTGTTGGCTTTGATTAACAATTCTTTGCTATATAGGAAAGTGTACACCGGAGTCACATTATTGCAAAAGAGTTGTTTGGTGAGAATCTTTAAACTGTGATTCATTGATTTTATGCATGCATTCATACATTCATGCATTCACCCATCCATCATGCATGTATGTATCTATGCATGCAAGTACCCATGAATCCATGCATCCATCCATACATGAATGTATGTCATTAGACCAAGATAACAATGACCGACATTTTTCGAGCACTCATTATGTGCCAGATACTATTTTAATCATTTTACTATGATATACTCACTTAATGTTTATTAGGGCCCTATGAGATAAGTACTATTGTTCATTCATACAGGTGAGGAAACTGGGCACAGGAATAATAAACAACTTTTACAAGATCACAACTATGAAGTGGCAGAGGCCAGATTTAGCATAGACTCCAGACACATATATTTTTTTCTTTTTTTACCTTTTAGATTTATGGGAAAGTTATGAATATTGTAAGAGATTCCTGGAAACTCTTTACCCAGATTCCTCAAATGTTAACATTTTACTACATTTGCTTTACTATTCTCTACCTATTGCTATATAACTTTCTTCTGAATTGTTTTAGAGTATGTTGATTTATGTACCTAGAGGAATGTCGTGGCCCAGTAGGCTGGAATCCTGTGTTGAACTATTTGCTGGAATCCAGCAAATAGTTCGACATGTGTGTATCTTAAGAACAAGGGCATAGCAAGATCAGAAGATTAATACTGATAGAATAATACTGCCTAATATTTGGGTCTCATTCAATGTCACTAATTGTTCCACAATGTCCTTTATAGCAAAGAAAATACTGGATCATGTTGCATTTGGTTGTCATGTCTCTCTAATCTCTTTTAATCTAGAGTAGTTCTAAAGTCTCGCTACATATTTAATGTCATTAGTTTTCTTAAAAAAATTTTATTTTCAATTACAGTTGATATTCAACATTATTTTATATTAGTTTCAGGTGTACGGCATAGTGATTAGACATTTATATAATTTACAAAGTGATCCTACCGATAAGTCTAGTAACCACCTGCCACCATGCATAGTTATTAAAATATATTGGCTATATTCCCTGTTTGTATTTATCAATCCTTTCATCCCTTTCATCCAGTACCCCAAACCTCCCTCCCATCAGGCAATCACCAGATTGTTCTCTATATTTATAAGTCTGATTCTGTTTTGCTTATCCATCTATTTTGTTCCTTAGATTCCACATACGAGTGGGATCATATGGTATTTGTCTTTCTCTGTCTGACTTATTTCACTTAGCATAATGCGTCATTGGAATTTTTGAAGAATACAGGCAAAACCATCATTCAATATCACAATATATGCTGACATTCTACAATCAAGATAGTTCTGTCATCACAAGGATTTCTCATGTGACTTTTTAGTTTGAAGTTCTTTTTTGCTGCTGTCTTTATACATCCAATGTCTCCAGCACCAATGTTTCCTTCACTGAATTGCTTTTGCAGCTTTATAAAAAGTCAATTAAACATATTTGTATGGGTCTATTTCTGAGTTAGGGGACTCAGAGGATTCTGTCCCATTGATCTGTAGTCTTGATTACTGTAGCTATATAATAAGTCCTGATATTGAGGAGAACAATTCCTCTAACTTTATTCTTCTTTTTAAAAATTGTTTTAGCTATTTTAATTCCATATACAGTATAGAATGATCTTATCTATACCAATAAAAAAATCTTACTTGGATCTTGATAGAATTGACATATATATTATGTTGACTCTTTTAATCCATGAACATGGTATGTCTCACAATTTATTTAGATTTTCTTTGATTTCTCTCATCAGTGTTTTTTAGTTTTCAGAATATAAGTCCTGCACATGCTTTGTTAGATTTACACCTAAGTATTTACTTTTTTTTTTTTAGCTATCGTAAATGGTATCATATTTTAAATTTTAGCGTCTACAAGTTCATTGTTAGCATATTAGAAAAGGCTTTTGAAAAAAATACAAATGTCTTGATTTCCAGGCCCACCTTCCAGAGAATCTTATTCTTTTGTTCTAGGTGGTGGGACCTGACATTGATGTGATTTTAAAGCAGGTGGTTCTGAAGGACAGCCAGGGTCGAGAACCACTGTTTGAATGAGCCTGGAGTCACACGTTTGCTCTTCTCCGTGTCCAGAATCTTCTCACTTTGGCTGCTTTGGCTGCTTCTTATCATTTGAGCCTCAGCTCAAATAGCACCTCCTCAGAGAGGCCTTTCCTGAACACACTATCTAAAGAGGCCTTGTCTCACCCCTAAGAAACTTTCTATCTAATCTCTTTAATTTCTTATAGCACTTTCACTATCTGAAATTATCACTGCTTTATTTCTTGGGATATCTACACTAATTGCTAAGAGCAGGCACCGTTTCTGCCATTTTCACGCCGTATCCTCAGGGTCTGAATTGTGCCTAGCACACAGTGGACACTCATTAATATTGGATGAATAAATAATTATTCTCAGGTGGATGACATTCTCTAATCACTGGTAGTTCTCAAGTCTTTATTAGTAACACATTTACAAACTATCTTTTGAGATTTTTTTTATCTGGTTAATTTCATATGTTATATCTATATTTTTAAAATGTTAAAAGTTGTACAGATTCATTTCATCTTAGCAAAACTAGAAGGCAAAAGTCTTGCACTTAAAAAAATTGTGATAAAATACGTGTAACATAAAATTTACCTACCATCTCAACCAGTTATAAACGCACGGTTCAGTACTGTTAAGTACATTGTTGTCCAACTATTTTTCATCTTGCAAAACTAAAACTGTGAATCCAATAAACAATAACCCCCTCTCTCTGGCAACCACCATTCTGTCTTGTCTCTATGAATGTGACTATTCTGGATGTCTCATATAAATGGAATCATGCAGTATTTGTCTTTTTGTATCTGGCTTATTATTTCACTTAGTATAATGTCCTCCAGGTCCATTGATATTATAGCATGTGTCAGAATGTCCTTTCTTTTTCAGGCTGAATACTATTCCATTGTATGGATCTATGACATTTTGCTTATTTATTCAATGGACATTTGGGTCATTTCCACCATTTGGCTACCGCTATGAACATGGGTGTACAAATTCTATTTGAGTCCCTGCTTTGAATTCTTTTGTATATATACCCAGAAATGAAATTGCTGAATCATATGGTAATTCGTATAGTTTAAATTTTTTAGCAATCGCCATATTGTTTTCCACAGTGGCTACTCCATTTTACATTCCCACCAATAGTACATAAGGGTTCTGATTTCACATTCTCCATACTTGTGTGTGTGTGTTTTTTCTTTTACTAATTGTCATCCTAATGGGTGTGAAGCAGTATCTCATTGCAGTTTTGATTTGCATTTCTCTAACGATTAGTGATGTTGAGCAATTTCTTAAGCGCTTGTTGGCTATTTGCATATGTTCTTTGGAAAAACGTCTCTTCGAGTCCCATAACTTCTTTCTGTGCCAGGGTATCTGGTTCTGTAGCATCTTTTCATAGCTACGTAGCACTCCAATGTGCTACTCAAATGATAAGATGTTCTACACTTGATTAAACTAGTTTCTCATAGTAGGATTTTTTTAAAATTATTATTCTAAACAGCATGATAGTGAATATTCTTGTAACCAAATCTTTGAAGACTTTTTTAATTCTGTAAAATAGTTTCCTGGATGTGACCTTCCGGGTCTAACTATATACACACACACACACACACACACACACACACACACACATGTATATATATGTGCATATATATTTGTGTGTATATATATACATATATATATACACACACACACACATGTATATATATATGTATATATATATATATTTTTTAGAGCTTTTCAAGACACATTGCCTAAGGTCTCTTGAGGCAGGAATATTGCCTTGACTGCTGCCCACAATGTAAACAGAGCTATATTGCATTAACATAGTGTTCAGAAATAGATTTTAAGCCTTTATCCCTTATAAATTATAATTATACCCTGTTTCTTCAGGTTTAAGTTGCCTTCTTCAGATTAGCTCGGCTGGCGGGTGCTAATCCTTGTGCCTGTTACTAAACACAACTAACATTACTAAGCTGATAACAGCAGCAGCGCAGGTTTGCCTTTCATTTTCAGCCAGGCGATTAGAGTCTGTTTATAATCGCTTGGTGCAAAGACGGGTTGATTTCCAACTAGCGAACCAGACAAATAGCATTCGTTTGAAATTTTTGTTTTTGTACAATAAACTTCGTGTTTCCATAATCCAATCTCTAATTAAATATAAAATCGGAGAATGATAATTTGCCTGATATTTTCCGATGCTTCCTGGATAAATATTAGCGCCCTTCCTATTTAATGGTTGTTTCTGAAGGCGCATTCGCTTTTTGTCCCTGCTTGCCCATAGTCCTTCAGCCTTGAAGTAGGAGACGTAGCAGTGACACAGAAGCCTTGTAACACCTGTATGGATCTGAGCAATGACGTTCAAATGACAATGGCGTTGTCACAGTGCATTAGCCCTCACTTTTCTTATGTCTACGTGACATTCTACGTTATTCTGTTGCATCACCCATTGTGAATGGATGGTCCAATTCTCAGAAGATAGCACAATAAACTGTGCATAATAAAAGCCCTAGACTCAGAGAGATTTCATTCCTCCATGGACCAGCCGTTTGACCAGGACGGGTAATTGAATCTCTCTGTGCATCGGGTTCTTATATAAAGAAGCGTAATAACAAGAATCGCTTCCTTTTAAATAAGCGATTCCTTTTCAATAATGCTTAGCGTGTGCCAGGAATATAAGACCAGTTCCTCAGTAAATATTAGCTATTATTATTGTTGCCATTATTACATCAATGTTGTCATGGCTTTTGGGAATCTTTCTGTAGAACATTCGAGAGGGAAGCTGTATAACAAGAACTATATTCATAGTGATGATATTTGTTTCAGGTCTGTTATTGCTATTTTGGGTTTTAGCCTCCCCAGGGCAGGGACAATTTGACTTGTTTTGAATATACTCAGGGCTCTCAATTCCTGTAAGGAACGTACCTTAGTGACTCACAGTCTTTTTTGTTTGTTTGTTTGTTTTAAAATTTTTTTTTTGATTTTCAATCACAGTTGACATACTATATTATATTAGTTGCAAGTGTATAACATAGTGACTAGACATTTATACCACTCAACTCACAGTCTTTATGTGGGTTAAGTAGAACAGCTGAACAGTTGGCACTGAGTTTATCCTCTGGTGCATTCACAGAGTCGGTACTCAATAAATACCTGTTGAATATCGTCCCGGGCCATCACCATTTTATGGATTCCTCTTTCGTCCTCTCTGTTCTTTGGCAGCCCCCCCCCCCACCATACTTTCTGGAGCAAAGGCCATAGGTCATCATGTTTGTACTAGTTTACTCCACCTACTTGCCAGGGATGACTAAGACACCTGGCTCAGAAACGGCCATTCTCAGAGGGAAGAACCTTCCTTGCCTCTGCTAGCTTCTGGCGATAGCCGGCCGCTCTCTCAGCGTTCCTTGGCTTGGGGAAGTGTCACTCCATCTCTGCCTCTGTCTTCCACAGGGCCTTCTCCCTTTGTGACGGGGTCCAAATTTCCCTCTTCTTCTCAGGATACCAGCATTGGATTAGGGCCCGCCCTAACAATCTCCTTAACCTGATTACCTCTGTGAAGACCCTGTTTCCAATAAGGTCACATCACGTGTCTTGGGGAGCAGGCTTCAACATAACTCATTCTAGGGCAATACAGTGCAGCCCTAATGAGGAGGTACATGCTGCTATTTGGGGTCAAGTGCTCTGTAGGGGGGACCATTGACAGACACCAAGGAGAGAGGGCTCCAGTCCCGAGCTGATTCTGAGGAAGTGCAGTCTGAGTACAGGACGTCACAACGTCCTTCGGTGGGAAGGAACTGAGTATGTCTGAGGAACAGCCACGAGGACAGTGTGCCCAGAACAGAATTCAAGAAGGAGCTGAGTTCCAATAAATCATGGGGCAAAGAGACGCAGATGGTGGGGCTCAGGTCTCTTCCAGTGATGTGCGCTCTTCCGCATACCCTGTTTTTGCCACGGGACCTTGCTGGCCCAGGACTAGCGAAGCACACAATTGTTAAAGAGAAGCTAGAACTCTAGATTTTTACAACGTGCAGTCTCCCGCTTTTTAAATGCTAATAATAAATTCATGTTAAAACAAAATTCATTCGAGGCTGTCAGTTTGCAGGATGGACTGGAAGAGGGGAGGGAGTCAGCAAAAGCGTCCCAGGGAGGGTTTTGGTTGGTGGTGACTAGGAATAAAAAACAAAGGACAAGTCAGAACCGTGGAATGAGGTGGCTCTCTTCCTCCATCTGTTATGCCCCGACTCGTATCTCCGCGGACCACCAAGAAGCCGACACCGATGCAAGAGCAAGAGGGAGTTTATTTCAGACTCGAGTCCGGGCCGTAGTCTGCACACCGACGCAGCAGTGAGTAGGAGGCGGTCCCGAACACGGGGCTCCAGGGGGATTTGAAGGGAAAAACCGTAAGCATGGGGAGCGATGTCTTGGCGTTACAGGATTGGTACAACGAGCTCGTCGCTTAGCAGGATTGGCTGGGTGATGGCGCCAAGGAACAAAGCGGGGAATTTGGAGAGTTACTTTCCATAGTTGCTCTGATTGGCTGAGTCTAGGGTGGGGTGATCGTCTTGCTATCTGCGGCTTTTTGGGGAACTGGCCTGTGCTTCAGATGGAGTCTTATACCTAAGATGGAGTCACTTTGGTTGTTCACATCCTCTTATATGAGTGGCCTTTTCTGTTTTCCTTTCTCTCTTGGGAGTCTGGTATCATCTTTTCAAGTATCCCTACTGACCAGCTTTGTGATCATGGTTACGTCATCCAGACTGTCTGTACCTCGGTTTCCTCATCTGTGAAATGGGGCAAGTCCCTTAACTTCTCTGGGCCTGGGTGTCTGCCCTGAAAAATGAACTACCATGGCATGGGGTAAGTTGTGAGGATTAAGGGAGATTCAGCGTCTGACTTACAATAGGTGGTTCGGATCCTGCAGCCTCCTGCTCTTCTCGTCCCCAACCCTCACCCCAGCCAAAGTGTGGGGGATTCATTACTATGCATCAGCATCCCTGAATCAGCCCCTGAATGGAGGGCAGCTGTCCCCTAGCTCTGCCCGCTGGGAAGCATCTAGGTACAACCATGGGGACCTGGCACCCTTGAGCAGAAACTGGTGGAGGAATTTCTTAGTAGTTTCCTTCTGCTTGCCTTGTTTTCCTAGAGAACTGGTGGCGGTCCCAGCAGCTCTGCCTAGCAGACGGACAAATAACCAACCATTCCTGGGGGCAGGGTAGGGGTGATTGAAAAATGGATGTCTAGTTACTCCTATCGTTCTGCCTGGGTGACTCCTGGGCTGTGATTATGGCTGTGTGTGTGGTGTGTGTTCTGTCACTGAGCGGGAGGAGGAACTTGAGGCCCAGCCACAAAAATCAGAGGAAGCTGGCCTAAATGATGTCCAATCAACAGGTATCCTTGGCTCTGATGCCTCCGAAAGCTTGATCACTTTGAAGGTTAATTGTATGTGTCGAACTCAGAGGACACAGGGTGCCCAGATATTTGATCAAACCTTATTATTCCGAGTGTATCTGTGAGGGTGTTTCTGGATGAGATTAACAGTTGAATGGGTAGACTCAGTGATTGGATTGCCTTCCCCAATGTTGGCGGGCTTCGATCCAATCCACTGGAGAGATACGTAGAAAAAGAAGCAGGGTGAGTTGAGGATGTTAATGCCCAGCCTCTTCCTTCCAATGTGCTACTCTCCTGCCAGTGTCTTGCACTGGCCAAACGCAACTATGAACCAGAGGGCAAGGATCAACTGCCGTTGACGGAGTCATACCCATTAGCCTCCTGGGGCAGAAAGCAGGGCGGAGGAGGAAGAGGATAGGCATGGATGGGCCAATGGAAAACATTCGGCAGAGGAAACAGCTCTAAATGTCCCCTGCGACAGCAACAGACATAACTTCCCGACAGGCCAAAGGATAGAGCAGCCCTGCTGAGGGAAGAGAGTGGCGTTTATAGATAATCTGGTGGGATCAGACATCAGCTGGGAGATGGGGCTACACGACCATTGAAGTCTTTATTGAGGACTTTAAGAGAGTGAATGATTCTGTGAAAGCTACTGCCACTAGGCGCCACCGTGCTTTATCCTTAGATGGGACAGCAACAATAATAATAGCAACAACGATAACCATAACTGCTAAGGTATAATTAACATGTAATAGGTTCATGGTATGTGAGGCACTGTGCTAAGCCATTTGCATGTTTACCTTATTTGTTCCTCATAACAACTCTGTGAGGTAGTTACTTTTACTGATTCTATTTTATTGATGAGTAAACTGAGGCTTAGAAAGAGGTTCGGTAACTTGCTGGAGGTCACACAGCTAGTAACTGTCAGAACTGGGATTTGAACCCAGGTCTCTCTGAAAGGGCAAAGTATAGCCTGAATGCCAGGAAACAGTTGTCGCTTTGCAATGAGAATGAGGAGACCGTTTGGAGTTCCTCTGAAAAGAGTAGAACCCCTAGGAATAGGTATTTCCGAGAGTGGGCCCCCGAGTGTGCTGGGGCCTCTCTCCCGCATGCGGGTGCATGGGCTTCACTGGCTGTTAGAGCAGACAAAGTCCACAGTTTCAGTTCTTCCTGTCAATTCACTGGAGCTCAGTCAGCTTTTCGGTCTCTGGTGAGTCATCCGTCAGCTAAGTACACAGACAGAGTTCCCTTTACAGCCGGGGAAAGGGGAGCTGTAAAAAATGCAGTTGGGGTTCCGCCTGGAGCCAGATTCTCATGGAGGAGAGGACGCTGGTGACGGCCAACGTGGGTCAGTCTTCGTCTTTGCCGATTTCTATGCCTGTATTTTGCCGATTGGTGTATCCTGGCACACTGACTGGAAATGATGCCCTCCAGGGGCCTCCATCATAGACGAGCAAACTCATCATGCCTGTGGCCCGTGGTAGAGCTGGGCTCTTGTTTTCTCAGAGAGGAAGATACTGGCGTCAGGGCCGCATGGCTCACACTGGGGGAGCATACTTTACAATATGCAGCTATAAAATGGGGGTCGTAATAGAACCTATTGCATAAGGCTGTAATGAAGGCTAAACAGTACCATGTAGGAAGCACATAGCACAGTGCTTGGTACGTAGTAGTCACTTAATAAGTGTTTGTTGAATGAAAATGCCTCATGATGTAATTTTGGAAGCGGCACTATTTTGCCCACTCTGTATGAAATTCTTTTTTATTATTTGTTTTTGTTTTTAATGGAAGTGATGCCTTATTTATTTATTTATTTATTATTTATTTATTTTTTAGACGAGGCAACCCTTGGTTGACCTCACAGACTGCAAGGAATTTTTCAGCTTGCAATCTCTTATTTTTTAATTTTTTATGCCTATAGCACCTGGTCTTCTTAGGTGGACTCCCATCCAAGTAGTAACCAGGCCCGACCCTGCTTAGCTTTTGAGATCAGATAGGATCGGGCTTGTTCAGGGTAGCATGGCTGTAGACTGTATAACATTCTTGATTGATGAAACCAAATGCTTTCTCTACATAAATTGCAACAGTCATATGATTTACCCCCTTTAGCCTGCCAATGTGATAAGTTATAATGATAGATTTTCTTAGGTTGAGCCATCCTTGCATTCTTAAGAGAAATCCTACTTGATTTTGGTATATTATTTTCCTAACACTGTTGGATTTGGTTGGTTATTCCTATGTAGGATATTTCCCCCAGCCCACTCCCCCCCCCCCAGATTTACTGAAGTATTGACAATTAGAAATTGTATATATTTAAGATGTACAACTTAATGATTTGCTATACATATACACTATGAAATAATCACTCAATCAAGCTAATAACATATCTGTTGCCTCACATATTTACCTCCTTCTCCAACTTCTCCTCCTCCTTCTTCCTTCTTCATCTCCTTCTCCTTCTCCTTCTCTGTGGTGAGGATGCTTAAGATGTACCCTGTTAGCAAATGTCAAGTATACAATACAGTATTGTTTTAATTGTCACAGTGTTGTGCACTAGATCTTCAGAACTTATTCATCTGGCATAACCGAAACTTGATTGCCCTTGCCAGACATCTCTCTATTTCTCCCTCCCCTTAGCCTTTGCCACTACCGTTCTACTCTCTGCTTCTATAAGTTTGACTATTTTAGAGTCTACATATAAGTGAAATCATCCAGTATTTGTCTTTCTGCTTCTGGCTTATTTTGCTTAGCATAATGTCCTCTAGGTTTTTCACATTGTTGCAAATAGCAGGATTTCCTTCTTTTTAAAGGCTGAAAAATATTCCATTGTGTAGATATATACCACACTTTCTGAATCTAGAAGAAATAGACAGCCTAAACAGACCAATAATAAATAGACAGATTGGATCAGTAATTATAAACCTCCCAGGACCAGATGGCTCTGTGGGTGAATTCTGCCAAATAGTCAAAGAAAAACTACTATCAATGCTTCATAAACTATTCTGAAATAATAAAAGAAGAAATACCTCCCAAACTCATTTTATGAAGCCAGCATCACCTTGACACCCAAACCAAAGACACTACCTGAAAAGAAAACTACAGACCAATATCCCTGAAGAACATAGAGGCAAAAATCCCCAATAAAATTCTAGCATGCTGAATCCAACAGCACAATAAAAGAATTACATACCATAACCAAGTGGGATTTGTCCCCAGGCGGCAAGGATATTTCAATATCTGTAGGATTTTGATATCTATATTCACAAGTGAAATGGGCCTGTAATTTTCTGGTATCAATTTTCTCTGGTTTGGGAATCAGAATTATACCAGTCTCATGTTATCTGGGCAGTTTCCTCTCTCTCCCTGTCTCAATTTTTTTCTCTGGTAGAATCCACTTATAGAGCCATCTGGACATGGAATTTGGGGGTCGGGGTGGAGGTCTTGGTGACTCTTCAGTTTATTTTGGCCCTCTGTTCCTTTTTTATACGTAGTCCTGGGAATTCATCTCTTTTTCAAGCTATCCATTATAATGATTGAATAAGGGTTTATCTAATCCAGACACGTGTGTGTAACTCAGATGCCAACCGGAGACCTTCCTGGCACAATGGAGCAAGGCGAAATATGAAATTGTCTTGGAAACACCTTCTATCTGACACCCCAAGGCCGATAGAAGTGCAAAGCCCTCCCCTTGATTTCCACTTCTTCCCAGGATGTTTGCATGTACCTCCCATGCCTTTTGGGTTCTGGTTTGTTTATGTGCTGTCTTTTTTCAACGTCGTGTCAAACCCATTGTGAATCCAACTTCTTCAGTTTCCACAGCAGTCAACCAAGTGCTTACCTTCGGGGAAATCTTAGAGAGTTCATAAGTGTCTACCATTCACTAGCTTTCCATCTCCTCTTCCCCTCCTATCTCTGTCCCTCATTCTCTCCCTCCAGGATTCCCCCTGGGAGCCCAGCTTCTTCTCTTTCTCTTTTCCTGAGCAGCTTCCTTTTCCTTTGAAGCCCTTGGTGCCATATGATTCTAAGGCCTGAGAAAGAAGAGGAACCTCACTTCCTAAGCCAAGCACATATCTAGTTACCTTTACCAACAAAGACAATTCTCACCCTCGAAGGAATTTTAATTTTGTTGTTAAAGTCATATAATTTTCTCCACCTTATTTTATATGCCCATCTATTAGGTGCTGTCTGTCCAATCTCTATCCAATATTTGGACTATTGGGACTTTATTAAGATGAGAAAAGGATAAGTGGAGAATGACTGAACCCATACTCTGGGGTGAAAACGCTGTAACTTTAATGTCTTCAATAGAAAGGCACTCAGTGAATGATGAATTCCATACCAGCGGTCCCCAACCTTTTTGGCACCAGGGACCGGTGCTCCTATGAGAACCTAATGCCTGATGATCTGAGGTGGAGCTGAGGCAGGGGGTGATGCCAGCGCTGGGGAGCGGCAGCGAATAAGAATGAAGCTTCGCTCACTTGCCCTCTGCTCACGTCCTGTTGTGTAGCCCAGTTCCTAACAGGCCGTGAACTGATACCACTCTGTGGTCTGGGGGTGGGGGAGCCATGTTCTATACAATGGGATTTATTCTGATATTAATTTCTTGTTATTTCTTACAAAGGAATGACTATAGATTTCTTAGTTTAGGACTCAAATAACATTCTGTGTCGTGGTTCAGTTTAGTGTCCTCTTCTTAAATTTCTCATTATCAGCTCATTCTCTTCTCTGTATCACTTGGCTTCAAAATTATCAACTAAAGGCCAAGCTTGCTTTATCTTTACTCCATCTCTTCTCCCAGGATTATTTTGAAGCAAAACCAAGACATCCTATTATGCCGATCATAAGTATTTCAGTACGTATCTCTAAAAGGATGTTTTCTGAGAAAACACAACCACGATATGATATTATACTAATCATTTCTCAACACGTAGTAACTCCTACTTAGCACAGTTGCAATACATCATCTTTCACTGTGACGATCTGATTAAAGTGCCTTCTCTCATGGCTGTCAGCGTCGTGGCATCACATGAGCAGGAACTGTGGCTGGTTTTGGTTTCCCGAGAAGGTACAGCCTACCACGCACCTCGGCTATATAGTAGAGCCTGCTGCTCCTACACTACAAACCTGTACAGCATGTTATTGTACTGAATACTACAGACAGCTGTCATACAACAGTAAGTATTTGTGTATTTAAACATAGAAAAGGTACAGTAAAAATATGATATAAAAGCTAAAACATGGCGCACCTACATAGGGCTCTTAACCATAATCGGAGTTTGGCTTCATGGTAAGAGCTGGGTTTAAAGCTGGAAGTTTTTCTGGGTGAGTCAGTGAGTGGTGAGTGAATGCGAAGGCCGAGGGCGTTACTGCCCACTACCGTCCACTGCTTTATAAACACTGTACGCTTAGGCAGCACTATATTTTTAAAGTATTTTTGATTCAATAACAAATCAACTTCGGCCCACTGTAACTTTTTTACTTTGCAAACTTTTTGATTTTTAAAAACTTTCCGACTCTTGTAATAACATTTAGCATAAAACACGAACACATCGTAAAGCTGCACAGAAATATTTTCCTTCTTTGTCACCATATTGGGTCAGCTTTCTCCTATTTAGTTTTTATAAAATTTTATTTTACTTCTTAAACGTTTTTGTTAGAAACGAGGACACAAACTCACACATGAGCGTGGGCTTACGCAGGGTCAGGATCGTCGATATCAGCGTCTCCTGCCTCTACTTCTCGTCCCACTGGAAGGTCTTCAGGGGCAATCACATTCCTGAAGCTGTCACCTCCTGTGATAGCAACGCCTTCTGGAGCACCTCCTGTAGGACCCGCCTGAGGCTCTCCTTGGGGACATGTCACTCTTTTCAGAAACATATCCATGGTTTGCTTTATTTTTTTATTTTTTTCCATCATTGTTTTGCTCGTAAGCAGATAACACACCATGAACATTCCTCTCTATTCATGAAAACCTTTCGGTGTTGGCGTCCATGTTTTCGAACTCTCTAAGGAGCTCGTTGAGTCTGCGAAAGCCTTCGCCGACCCCTGCACTGTGAATTTTCTTAGGGGTTCTTTCTCTTTTCCTCCTGAAGATTTCTTTTCTCTCCTTCAGCTGTGCGTTCCTGTTTTAGTCCCAACAACTCCTCATCAGTCAGTTCCTCAGGAACCGCCTGGAGGAGCTCCTCAGTGCCATCCTCACCCACAGCCAGGGTAAAGCTGTTTGTCATCTCAGCCACGGCCTCACTGATTTGTGCAGCCTTCGTCCTACAGCATTATGACTTTACAGCAGAACGACGTTGGCACTCGCGTCGGCTCCAGCGTCACTAGGTGACTGGAATTTTTTCGGCTCCACTATAATCTTAAGGAACCACCGCTGTGTTTGTGGTCCATCTGAAATGTCATTCTGTGGCGAATGGCTGTATTGAGAAGATGAAGATGAGTGCAGGGGTCCTCTTCTTTGCCTTGGGCATCCTTCCTCCTCAGAGCTGCAGCTTACAGCCTTGTGGGCTACGCCTGCCCGATCTGGGAGGGTGGGGGCCCTTCCCAGGAACTAGGATGTGAATGCTGTCCCCTGAGGGTGTGCGACAAGGCATCCTGACTTCTCCTCTTAAGGCGTTGGAGGCTTTGGAAAAGGCCAGCGGGATCTCTTCACTAGATCAGCAGAGGCCTTAGCTTTCTGCTTTTATTGATTGTTAAGGTCTAAATGTGTGTGCCCCTTCCCCCATTCCTATGTTGAACTCCTAACCATCAAATGTGGTGGTTTTAGGAGGTGGGGCATTTGGGAAGTGCTTACATCAAGAGAGTGTAGCCCTAATGAATGGGACTAGTGCCCTTTTATGGAACCCAGAGAGCTCCCTTCTCCTTTCTCCTGGTGAGGACATGAGAAGTCTGTGACCCAGGAGAGGGCCCTCACCTGACCAGGCTGGCACCCTGATCTTGGACTTCCAGTCTCCAGAACTGTGAGCGATAAATACCTGTTGTTTTTAAGTGGTGTTTTGAGACAGCAGCTCAAGCAGCCTGAGACACCGATGCTTTGGTAATTTTATTTGGACTCTGGGGAGAAGGTTCTTCGTGTTAAGCTTGGCTTAGGGTCTGGCAGGTAAACTGATGGTAAAGAGGGGTAACGGGTAAGGGTGAAGGTAAGTTCCCTGCCTCCAACTTCCCAGAGCCCTGGAGAAATTGTATCAGTTAGAAACAGGTCAGGATGGTCCAAAGAGCATCTCATGGTAAGAGCTGGATTGAAAGTTGTTTCACAAAAGCATAAACCTTGCAGATTTCTCGTCAACGTAATAAAACACCGCTGCCAGCAGCAATAAAGACAGGCTGGGAGCAACTTCACTGAAGGGTCTACAAGGGAGACCTACCGCTGCGTGTCCACATGGGCTGTGCTCAGCCCCCACAGGCTTCAGGCAACTGACCTGGTCTGGCACGTGGCTGGAATGAGTGGGGTCATTCATTGGTGAGTCCTTAGACTTTCAACTGATACCTTTAATTTTGTAAATTGTATAGTATGTGAATTATATCTCAGTAAAGCTGTTTTCAAAGAAAAGATTCAATATATAAGTAAATTTTAAGACCACTGTATTTGCCACATAACTTACACACGTCAAGTAATCCTTACTGAGACACAAGTCATAGTTTTTAGTCAGAAAAGCATCATTTCATGGACCAGCTCCTAGGACAGGTATCGGTGGAATTAGGCAATCATCGTCGCAATCAACTTAGAATATTTTCTTCAGCTCCAAAAGAAACTGCACTCATTAGCAGTCACTTGTCATTTACTCCTCAGCCCCCAGCAACTGCTAATCTACTTACTGTCTTTATGGATTTGCCTGTTCTGAACATTTCATGTAAGCAGAATCATACAATATGTGGTCATTTGTCACTGCCTTCTTATACCGAACATGATGTTTTCATGGCCCATCCATGTTGTGGCATGTATTAGTACTTCATCCTTTTTTATGGCTGCATAATATTCCATTGTATGGATGTGCCACATTTTGTTTATCCATTCATCTGCTGATGGACATTTAAGTTATTTCTACTTTTCGGCTATGAACAGAGAGTAATGTGAGTATAGAGAGTAATACTGCTATGAACATCTATGTATAAGTTCTAGTGTGGACAAATGTTTTTATTCTCTTAGGTATACATCTAGAAGTGGCATTGCTGGGTCACCTAGTAACTCTATGTTCAACGTTTTGAGCAACTGGCGGTTTGTCTTCCAAAGCAGCTGTACCACTTACCATTTCCACCAGCAAAATGCTTGTTATTTTCCTTTTTTTTTTTTTTTTTTGTATTTATTTGTTTGTTTTTATGGCCATCCTAGTGGATCCGAAGTGGTATCTCATTGTTGTTTCGATGTGCGGTTCCCTGATGGCTAATGACTATTGAGTACCTTTCATATACTTATTAGCCATTTGTTTATCTTCCTTGGAGAATTGTCTGTTCAGATCCTTTGCCCATATTTTAATTGGGTGCATTTAATCTTGAATAGTTTTCTTAGTAATTACACCCTGGAACCATTGGAATATCATGATTGACAGTAGGTGCTCTTCATGAAGTCAATGGCCTGGATTTGAATCCCAGCTTGGCCATTCATTAGTACGTGACCTTGATCATTCTCTCTGGACCTGTTTTTCCGACCTACACAATGCAGATAGAAATATTAGCTATTTCATAGGGTTGTTGTGAGGATTAAAAAAAGGTAATACCTGTCGAAGGCTTAGCAAGGTTTTATAAGAACTCAAAATGTTACCTGTAATGGTAACGACAGCAACACTTAGGAAGCCTTTTCTATTTTACTATGTGCACATAGCTGATTTCATATAATCTACCTGGCAACCTTGGAAAATGGGCATCATCATCTCCATTTTACAAGTGAGAAAACTGAAGCTCAAGGAGGCGAAGAGATGCGTCTAAGGCTACATGGCTGCCAAGAGGCGGAGGAGAGACTCCCACCCAGACCTGGATGGCACAGGGCCCTCTGCAAACGTTAGTGTCTGGAAAGTTTTTTAGCCAGAATCAATGTCTCTTCTTGAGGTTTCTGCTCTTCTAAGGCAACTGTAATTAAGCAAATGCTCTCAGAAAAGAATCAAAGAAGGAGCCGGAAATGAAATCGCCAACAACTCATTCGGGCAGAGAAAAGCTATAGTAGCCCCAAGAAGAATTCATTCATCTCACTTTGGGCTGGCTTTTGAGTTGAGGATCTTTTCAGAAAGTTCTGGCATGCTCTCCTTGTTTAGGATGGCCTCTCAGAGACCCTCACTGAGCTAGCTGGACAACAGTGATAGCTCAGGGTCAGGCATCCCTCTCTCCTCTGGTACCACTAGTCAGGATTGCTGTGTAGTTCCCCATAGTGACATTGGGTGTCACCTTTGAGTTATCTGAAGCCAGTCTCCCTCAGAAACAGACACAATGCGTTGTTTTCCAAGAGTTTCTGGCTCTCTAAGATCCATTTTGGAGGCGCTCATTACCAGCTTGAAAACGAGCTCCATGGTCATGACTTCGCAACTGACTTCTCTTGTGCTGAAGGTGTGGGGGGAGGTGGTGATGACAGCATTGGACAGAATTTATGCAAAGCCCGGACCAACTAGGAGCCCTCTCCCAGAGTTCTCCACGGCGTCCCTTTTCAGAAGTCATCTGCTCACACATCTGTGTCCACACTAGGCTGTGAGCAATCGTGAGCAACTCGGGGGCTGAACTCTATCTCTCCCTTCCTTCCTTCCTTCCTTCCTTCCTTCCTTCCTTCCTTCCTTCCTTCCTTCCTTCCTTCCCTCATTCCATTCTATTATTTATTGAGTACATATTATGTGGCAGACACTGGGGCAATAATAGAAAATAAAACAACAAAGTTCTCTTCCTTCATGGAATTGACATTCTAATTTCTTATTTATCTTTATGTTCTCAGCACCTAGCACATAGTAGGCACTTAATAACTGCTTTAATAGCTTGGTCTATCCTCTGCCATATATATATGTATATGTATACACATGTATATGTAAATAAATTTTAGATGGAAATGAAATCGCCCCCTAATACTATTCTGTGATTTCCCCCCGCCACACACACACTTAATAGTGTATTATGGCCATTTTTCGTGTTAGAACACAGAAATTGACTTCTGTATTTGCATGGACTCAGATGCTCTTTGGAGCCTCTCTGTCCCTTGGAATCTAGAAAAGACTGGCTTGAACCCCAAGTCCATTCTCTGTAGAATCAGTCTCGAGGTCTGGGGATGGGTCAGGAAGCTCATGTTCTCATGGTCGCCTCTGGTCCCTGTTCATGCTTCTGCTGACTCCGTTCCATCCCGGTGTACTTAACCAGTCTGCCGTTGATGGACGTTTAGGTCGTCTCCGGTCTTTTGCCGTCACAAATAATGTTGCAGTGAAAAACCTTGTTCACCCTTTATTTTATGCATATTAAATAAATTACGAGGGTTGCATTGCTGGGTCAATTTAGCAATAGATATCCTTATAGACATAGACGTAGCACACGATTTATCAATATTGCTAAATTCTCTCTACAGAGGCTGTACTAATTTTCATTCCCGATAGGATGTGTTATCAGATTGTGATTTTTGCTCATCTACAAATACACATATACACATTTATTTTTCATATTTGCCTTTTTTGGGGGAGGTGAGTTGTTAATCCGAAGTAGCTTTTTATATGTCAGGGAAATTATCCCTTTGTAATTTGAAACACAATTTTTTTTTTAGTTTATTATTTATTTTAACCTTCTTTTTTAAACAACTGTCTAGTATGCTATTGCATGGGTCTATCATAATTTTTAAGTGCTTCCTTACTGATAGTTTTTTCTTTTTGCTTTTATAAACAATAGCTTTTTTTAAAAAAACTAATTTGCATTGCATCATTTTGTGTTAAATTTCTAAAAGTGGAATGCTTGGTTAAAGAATATTAACTTTAAAAAGCCTTTGGATATATATTGGGTATTAGATATTATAGTTTAAAAAACTTTTTATTATTTTAAAACAACTAATGTTTATTGGTTGAAAAATCTCCCACATGCCAATCACGTACCCACTGAGATGGACTAGTCTAATCTATATCCCCGCCCACTTTTGTCTCTTCCGTATTATTTGGAAGCAAATCATTTCTACTCTAAACATTTAAGTATTTAGAGAGGCGCTATCTTCGGAGGAGAAATTCACCAACTCCCCCAGTTCTTCCAGATAGTGGCAACAGAAAGTTACCCAAGGATGCTGACGGGTGGGTGCAAACGTTTAATCGGATTCCTCGTGTCCGTTTTCTGGAGCCCAACTCTTGTTTTATAGAATGGAAAAAAAAAACGGTCACCCACATGGATGACTCAGCCAGCCCCAGGCCTTTTCCGTTCACTGCAGAATCCCCACAGACCAAAAGCTTTGTTTTGACCAACAGTTTTCACTTGTTTTTCACTTGTCCCTAGGAAATTGCCATCAGGACGTGAGTCACACGTGGGAATCTGCCCTCTCCCATGTCACTACGTGAGTCACACGTGGGAATCTGCCCTCTGCCATGCGGAGGTTGCTTCCTTGGACAACACCTCCGTCGATGGGCACGTTTCCCCTGCGATCTCATTTCCACGAGCACTGAGATCTGGCTGGTAGGGGCATGGTCTGTTTCACTGCTGAGTCACTGCTGAGAATCAGAGTTGAAACCTAGCTTTGTGGGCTCTCCCCTGTAAGCCACATCGTGTCTGAAAAAGGTCTTCTTCCTGGGGAACTGCTCTGAGTAGCCATCTGGAAGGAAAATGACCTCAAGCACAGTCCCCAGGAGGATAATGGCTGAGCTGAGGGTACTGGTGTTGCATAAGGCCTGCCCAGAAACCTCCTCCCAAGGCCCCCCAAGGCCATCTTCTGAAAACTCTGGTTTCTGACGGGCTCCATCCCTACTTGGCTTCACGCCAGGCATAGCAGGCACTGAGGAGGTCCTGCCAGCCAGGCCCCCCGGATGGCTTCACAGCCAGCCCTGCCTCCTCATCCTCGGAGCTCCAATGATTGCCAAGAGGGCTACTGGTTCTCAGGATTTGGGAGGCAGAGGACCCACGGGGGTGCAGCAACAGCTGGGGCGGCTGATCCTCAGCCTAGGGATCGCTGCAGCTGTCTGCCTGGAAACGTGGCTCTCCCTGCACGAATAACATGATCCGGAGCCGGGAACGCTGACTCTGCACCAGCCACCACGGCGTCTTCCCCGGGCCGGCTCACCGAAGCCTCCAGGACCCTTCAGATAGGCATTTCATCGTTCTTATTCTACCCGAGAGGAATAGGAGGCTCTCGGAGAGATTAAGGAAATCACTGCAAATTATACAACGAGCAAGTCATGAAACTGGGGTCTTCAATCCAGGTCCTCAAGCTGCAATTTTGACCCCAAAACACTGGTTCTGATGTTACGATTTTTTTTTTTTTTTTTTTTTAGATTCAGTAAATCAGATAGAGGTCATAGCAGAGAAGCCACTCAATAAAATCCACCTCTGTGGGCCAGCCTGGGGAACCCCAGAGAAGTAAGATCAGGTAGGAGGTGGCATGAGGATTGGCCAGTGACACTTTTCTAGGTAGAGGTAAAGTCCAGGCGATGGAGTCTCCTAGGGGGAAAGTGTGAGCAATGACTGGGAGTCTTTCTAGCTCAGCGATGGGCAGCGTTGGGGCCTTAGGGAGTTCTCCCATCAGCCCGTGCATTCATGCAAAGTCAAGTACTTTGCCCCAGGGGGGATGCTGGGGCCTTGTCTTCTCTGCCTGCATTGTCAGGGTTCAGCCACCAGGGAACTGCAGAAGGCCCAAAATTGGTAGAAAGCAATTTGCCTTCCTGAGCATTAAATGTTAGTTAATGACCAGAGACAGGATTGAGAATGTGTCACCTCCACATTTGCCACTTTGATTACTTTGAATTAAAGGTTCTCAAGAAACCGTTGGTGCAAGAAGAACTTTCTGACTCCTTTATTCCCCTGAAAGCAGGTGAAAGCTCCCCTCCCTGTACCAGTGGGGTAGAAGGCATCCTTATTACAGAAAATTTAGGGCCTGGAAGGCGGTATAAACAAATCTTGTTAATTTTCCACTGTTTACTATGCCTCGCCCAAATCTCCCTGCTTTGTCAATTCTTCACAAATGTATTGTTTCTTCATGTAAAAGCTTTCTACTCTGGTCATGTCTTGGATTCTGTATCATAGCGGAGGCGCCCATATGCATATACATAATGAAATTCATTTTTCTCCTGTTACTCTGTGTTTTATTACAGGGGTGTCTCAACCAAGAACCCAGAATGGAGGCAAAATTAGTTTTCCTCTCTGACTCATTAAATAAAGGTGGCGATTTCCAAATGCAAACTTCGACAAGCGTCAGGGCTCAGCCATCGTTTTGCATTGAGACCCTCTCCCCCCACTAATCTCGGTTCCTTCAGTGACTTTGTGACATCAACTTTCATCCCGTGGCTCTTCAATGAAACAGTCAGGCTCATTGTCACTCTCCCATACTCCCCATCGCAAAGTGCGCATCATTGACTTCTCTAACTTATTCTCTCTACATCGTTTCAAACTTTCAGTAAATCTTCCAAACACATCTTACCTCCTTTGATGCTTCTACCACTCTGGCCTCTCTTTTTTGGGATTGGGGTACAACAGTCCCCTCTCACCTGTCTGCATCTCGCCCTCTTCCTCTACTGCATTCTGTTCTCACACTGCACGCAGAATGAGCTTTTTACAAAAGCAAATCAGATCTTGTTACTATTCTGCTTAAAATCCTTCACTGGCTGTTTTTCCATTGCATGTGGGAAAATATGCAAATTCCTTCCCTCGGTGCCCACAAACAGGTCCTTGCCTGGCCAGCTCTCTTGGCCAGACTTTGTTGCAGGCACACTGGCTTTCTTTCAGTTCTCATCTGTTTGCAAGCTCTTTGTGACCCCAGGGCACTTGCTTCCTCTGCCGGGACTACTATGAGCCTCGTCCTCTCTACCCTTCGTGACTTTGCCGAAATGCTAGTTCCTCAGAGAAGCCCTCCCTGGTCATCTAAGCAGGTCTCCCCTTCTTTTAAGTGATAGCATTTATTTCATTTCCTTTTCATAACTTATCACTGGGTTGAATTATGTCCTCTAAAAAGGTATGTCTAATTTATAACCACTGGTCCCTGTGAATGCGGCCTTATTTGAAAATAGGGATTTTGTAGATATAACGAAGTTAAAACGAGGTCATACTGGTGTGGAGAAAGAAGAAACTTTTCTCTACCCTCAAGGTTCTTTAGGCTGGTCTAATAATTAGATCTACGTGGGACAGATTAACAAGAGAACATAATAAAATTATATATGTATCCAGGGAACCCCACTTACATCAGAGAGTCAGAGACCCCACACACATGAGAGGTTTGGAGACAGAAAGTTAAAATGAGGTAGATATGGCATTCTTAGCTAGGGTTGAGGTAAGGTGCCCGGAACTTCAGAGGAGGAAGGTCATTGCAGGCTGATAAGAAGAGGAGATGTTTGATGATGAGAATTTTGTCCTGCCCTACAGGTAGGTCATAAAGGTTATCTCTGGGCATCTCTTATTATGGGCAAAGCCCCTAATTCAAATTCTTCTAGGGGAGGGGCCGATGTTTCTCTTGAGCCCGCAGGGTTTTGGTTGCCTTTAGCTCTGAGTAATCTGCATAGCACAGGGGCACATCTTGGAGTGACACATTCTGAACCCCTACACTGGGTTAGGGTGGGGACTAATCCATTGGCTGGTGTCCTTGTAGGAAGAGGGAAATTTGCACATAGGTGGACTTAAGGGAGTACACCATATGAAGTCGGACGCAGAGACCGGAGTGATGCATCCATAAGCCAAGGATTGTCAGGGCTTGCTGGGGCTGCTGGCATCCTCCAGAAGTTGGGAGATGCAAGGAAGGATTCTCCCCTAGGGCTTCCAGATGGAACCAACCTTAATTTCAGACTTCTGGTCTCCAGAACTGTGAGAAAATACATTTCTATTGTTTAAAGTCATCAAGTTTTGGTAATTTGTTACCTAGGAAACTAATACAGTTGGTAATTATTTTGTTTGCTTATTTGCTTATGATTTTTCTTCCACTTGACCAGACTTTTATTTCTTCATTTTCTTCTGTATCTCTACTGCCTAGCTGTGTGTCTAACACATAGTAAGTACTCACCAAATGTCTGCGGATGCACGACTTATTCCACATAATTAACCATAACATCTTATCAACTTGAGCTTGTCTTATGTTCATCGCTCTGTACCATGCCCACTTTCTGTTCATCATCTCCCTCTGAATTATTACAAGAGCCTTCCTTCTGGTCTCCTTGCTGCTTAACTTTTTCTTCTCTTTCAACATCAATCTGATCGCAGTTTTTTTACTTTAAATCCTTTATTCCCACCCCCCTACCCCCATTGCCCTGTACTAGCTGTAGGACCTTGGACATGCTCTGTGAACTCTCAGCCTGAGTCTTAGTCTCCTCATCTGTGAATGAGATTAATAATTGCACCTGCCTTACCAGGTTGAAGTAAAGGTTAACTAAGAATCAATATAAAGCACTTAGCACAATGCCCAGCATATCACGGGAGCCCAGTGAATGCTAGCTTTCACCTTTAAGGTTGGTGTTTGTTTTGGATATGAGGCTAGAGACTGGAGGCTATATAAAATGAGTTCTTGGTTAAGATGGGAAAAAGCGTTTGAAAAATCACATGCTCAAAGCTGGCTTGCCCAAGGCAGTTTTTGCCTAACATTTTGGCCTGTTGAGATTCAACAAGTTTGGCCTGTTGAAAAGACATCTATTTTAAAAGTATGAGTTTGCATATCATTATACTCACAGTGAAAATAGCTAAGTGGAAAACTTAAAGTAGGCTCACATTTATACTAAAATCATAGCATTTGCACCATAGACATAATCTTAAATATAGAAATAAAGGAATTCGTTTTAATCATAGCTCAGAATTGATGCTCTCCATTTCTGAAAACCTCTTAATCAAGAAATTTCCAAAAAAAAAAAAAAAAAAAAGTTTAAAATGCACGGTAACACATTTCAGAGCAATTCCAAAATTTAATATGTGCAAATTATTCATGTATTCATACTTTTATTATAGCATGAGATTTAGGGAATCAAGAGCAGGATAAAGGGAATATCTATTAGCTGCTTGAAAAGCCCAGAAGTGAAATGAATGTGAAAATTTTAACTACCTTCCTATGGACTCAGTACTGTCACCAAAACACTAGCTATTTAATAAGATTAGAAGTTCTCAACGATTTGAAAGGCTAAATTGGTGAGAACTTTAAAAAAAGAAAAACCTTCCTTTCAAAAAGTCAGCTTTTCTGTAGAATTGAACCAAACCGCCATGTGTCAGCTGCATTTCTAAAGCTGCTTTGCTTTGATTTGGTAAGTTTAAAAAAATACTGCCAGCAAGGAAGGGCGGGAATGATTGAAAATGGAAGTATGAACATGCCTCGGGGAGCTCTCAGTGAAATGAGTGGGCTGTTATTTATTATTTAGTAAAATTAGAAATTCTGAAAGTTAAGGAGGAGAAACAGGCTTTTGGCCAAAGGGCTATAGCCTGGAGGGTGAAATTGATGCTTCGGGGGGGGGGGGCACCTTTCCAAAGCAAGGCACTCTCTATCTTCCCCTCCCGTGTGTGTGTGTGTGTGTGTGTGTGTGTGTGCGCGCGTGCGCGCGCGTGCACGTGTATTTAAGGACCTTCCCGCCTTGTCATATGTCTGTTTCTGGACCTATCCCAACAACTATTTGTGCATCCTTGGGTTCCTAGAGTCACTCAGGGGAGGCAGAGAGACTATATGACAAGACTCTGGGGGACATTCTAACCCATGAGATGAGAGTAATGACCTGGCCCAGGCCCGGTGGGAGAGGAGAGGTCTCACCACTCTTATTTTATTAAAGAGTAAAATCTTCTAAAATGTTCTTTACACACGTATACCTTCACGCTATATACAGCTAAAATAATACAGATGAAATGTTAATGTTCCTTGACCTGCTACTCACCCCCACCCCCAACTTGGGACCCTCTTTCTTCTTGTTCCAAGGTCAAGAGGTACCGGTGTTGGTATCTCCCTGTGTCTTCCATATATTTTCTGTGCATTTGCAAACACACACACACACACACGCACGCACGCACGCACGCACACACACACATATGTAGAAACGTGTAGGTTGCTATGTGATTTCTAATCTGTATCTCCATTCTTACCTCTGACATGCGCCAGTCACACAGGCCCTCTCTCAGGTCCTGCAGCCGATCTGCTCCCCTTCTGGCCTAAGGGACATCACCTTGCCCTTCCCTTTGCCAGGTGGCTGGCACGGCTGGCTTCGATTGATCTAGTGGGTCTCAGACAAAATCTCACCTTTCGTATTTGTTTCCCAGGGCTGCCATAATGAAGTACTGCAGACTTGGTGGCTTAAAACAACAGGAATTTATTCTCCTGGAGGCCAGAAGTCTGCAATCAAGATGTGGGCAGGGCCGTATCTCTAAGGAAGAATCCGTCCTCCCCTCTTCCAGCTTCAGGCCGTCCTTGGCGGTCCTTGGTTTGTAGACACATCACTCCAATCTCTGCCTCTGTGTTTACATGGCGTTTTCCCTTGTGTCTGTCTGTGTGCAAATTCCCCTCTTCCTGTTAGGACACCAGCCAAGGTGTACGGCCCACCCTAATCTGGTATGACCTTATCTTACCTTCATTGCGTCTAAGACCCTAGTTCTAAGTAGGCTGCATCCACAGGTACCAGAGGACCTCCACATATCTTTTCAGGGGACGCAGTTCACCCCACAACACCTCCTTCACAGGATTCCTCTGAGCAGACGTCCTGAAGCACCTCGTTCCTTCAGCCTTACCTAAAGGTGTTGTGCTGTGGCGTGTGGGTCAGTGCCACTTTCTGGAGACTTATGGAATGCCTGATCCATGGGTGTGGGATTCCACATTTGGCCAGGGGACCGGCTTCGTGGTGAGGGAGGAACAGGAGTGGGCGCGGGACCAATGGTCCGGTTATATTCTATACCGTCCAGAAGCAGCTGTTCGTTCGCATAGAACGTTGCTTTGCTGAAACTCCAGTTTCTATGCCACGCTCCGAAAGGCGGGCGGTCATCTTTCAGGATGCAGCACATGCGTGAAAGCACAGAGACCACTCTGTGATGCTGTGTCTCCAGTCGGAAGAGGATACCGGGCCAGAAGCAGGAGGCCTCTCACTTACCATCGCTTGCAGTAAGCCACTGGGGATTGTCCGCTTCCGTCTCTGACAGTCTGGGCTCTGCAAAGTTGTAGGTCCTGGTCCTCACAGTGGGTGCACTCTTGATGGGAGCCACAGCAAGGGTGTCATTGAACTAGCAGCTGTACCAGGACACTTGGGACACCTGAGCCCAGAGCAGCAGGAGAAAAGGGAAATCGCCGTACTAGTAGGCACTGATCAGCAGGAAGACACAGGGATGCTTTGATGTAGTGGGAGGAATGTGTATGAAACCCAGGTGACCTACTCGGGGGTCTCCTGGTTCTCCCTTGTCCCACTAAAACTGTGAATGACTTGTGCAGTAACCTCAGCCTGAGAAAGGTATGGTTTGGCAAGAGTTCAGACCTCTCAGGAATGAAGGTCTGGGCCAAGTAGGCCATCAAGATAGGCCAAGGTGCTGGCTGACAGGGCAGGTGTGGAGGAGCAGCGGAGGAGGAAAGGGTGAGGGCCGGCTGCAGCCTCAAGACCATCTGCAGTGACAGAAGCCTTGGTGCGAACCGCTAATTTCCCCCTTTGAAGTTCCTCCATGGAAATCATGGAGGGCCACTCCCCATACGTGTACAGAGACTGTGGTGGCCGAGACGGTGACCCCTGAGGCGTGCAGGGGCATACTCGACTGACCACGCCGGCTGCCGCCTCTGGCCACTGCTTTCACACCGAGACGAAGCTTCCCACGGCTGCTCCCAGCCGGGCCTGAGCGCGGTCCTAGTGCACCAGGCCCACTCCTGCGAGGCACAGGGTTCCTGCGATGGGCGACTTTGGCTCAAGAGCTGCCCAGTGGGCTGGCCAAAGCCTTCGTGGTCTTGCAAGACTCTTGCTGCCATTTGCCCTCCTCCCCCCACATCCCCACCTCCACCCCCAGTGGTGTGAGGCCTGCATTCCGGTTTGGAGTTTCTCCCCGTTCTCTGCCTTCCTACCTTTATTCTTCAAAAGTGTTGTCCCCCCAAACCTGTGGCGGTCTAATTCCATCTTGGTGACTGCTTCTTGGAGGACCTTCAACCGATGATGGAGTTTCTTTCCCCTGTCCACTTCCCTCTCAAGACCTCACCTCTTTTTAGTCTGCGCCTTAGCACCATGCTTATCCTGAGATGGCACTTTCACAATCATCTGTTCTTTATTACTTTGTTTTATTTTTTCTTTTTCATTTCTCTTTGCTTTTATTTTATTTTATTTTATTTCTGTTTCGGCCACTAGACTGTAAACTCCATTAGGGCAGTAACCACATCTAAAATGAACTCACGGCCGTACCTTGGTGCCTGGCATGGCCCCTAGAATGTAGTGGGCATGTGATCAGTACTTATGAAATGGGAGTATCAATCATCTAATGCTGCACACAGCACTGTCAGCATGCTCTGTGTCTTGTGGTTGTTGGTATTTAGAGCGAGGACCAACTGTGTCACAGGGAGAAGTCAGTGAATTGAAAAACGAGAAATCAAACTTCTCTGACTCGGTGGGCCTTACCATTGCAAACAATCAGGACACCCAGGAGAGAAGCCGCTTTGGAAAAGTCTAAAGAGCCGACCGAATGTGGCGCTTCTGATGGCGCTGGGAGGAAGCAGGAGTTCAGAGGAACTGATCTTCAAAGGCGGTCGTCATGGAAAACCAGCAGAGGGCCTCTAGACATGGCCCTGAATCAAATTAGCCTTTTCATGTCCACAAGCGATCAAGGCTTCTGCGGGGCACACAGAGATCTAAGTAAGGGGGAGAGAAATACGCGCCAATATCTTTGCCTTGGAATCTGCGGGTGCAGGACTCGCTCAGCGGGGCTTCCGAGCTCTGTGCTTCATTAGATCCTGGCTCTGAGCTGTTTCATCTCCTCCGGCTCATCTTAGCACGAGGCCAACTTCCCCCCGGCTCTGTTTCAAGTTGAAGAAGCAACGAAACCATCCGCAGTTTATGGGTACACCACAGGGCCAGTGTTCCTGGCTTAGTGTTTTCTGTTCCTTTGCGTTCTGGTTAGTTTTGTGTTCTTTTGAGGTGTCTTTCATTTTGAACTGCAGTACATGAGAAAAGGCTTGCTCAGTAATATTTAGTTCTCATAAAGAAGTTTTTAGTGGCGGCAAAGGGGCGGTATTGCTCAGTGGTTACTACCATGGTTTTGGACTCCGTTATCAGTCAGGGTGGATGCGGTCATGTTGCAGCAGCAAACAATACCCATATCTCGTTCACACAATGTGTCCGTCTTACCTCAGGCTGCTGAAACAAAAATATCATAGGCTGGGCGTCTTAAACAACGCGAATGTAGTTCTCTCGGTTCTGGAGGCTGGGAAGTTGAAGATCAAGGTGCCCGCAGATGTGGTGTCTGGTGCAAGCTCTCTTCCTGGCTTGCGGCTGGCTGCCTTTTCACTGTGTGCTCCCATGGATGAGAGCAAGCTCTCTGATTTTCTCGTTACGTGGGCACTAAGCCCAGCATGAGGGCCTCACCCTCATGACCTCATTGAAACCTAGTCACCTCCCAAAGGACTCATCTCCAAATACCATCACACTGGGGGCTAGGGCTTCAACGTATGAATTTTGGGAAACACAAACCCTCCCGGGTCAGTCAGCTCCATACTTCGTCATCCTCCCGCTGGAACTCAGGCCCGCAGAGCTGACATTGCCTGGGGCAGTGCCATGCACCATGGCAGAGAGAAAGCGAATGTGGCGAAGTAAGCACTGGCTCTGACAGCTCCTGCCTTCAAGTGAGCCACACCCCTTCTGCTCACATGTCCTTCATCAAAAGCAAGTTCTACATCCATCTGTAACTTCTAAGAGGGGCATGGAAAGTCTAATCCTGCCTCGTGTTCAGGAGGGATCTGTAGTATTGGGAGGAGCTCCAGTGACCACCAGAGTCACACAGTCTAGATGTTGCTGGGAAGGTATTTTCTAGATGTGACTACCATTTAAATCAGCAGACTCTGAATAAAGCAGATTACTCTCCATAATGTAGGTGGGCCTCGTCCAATCAGTTGAAGGCCTTAAGAGCAAAGATTGAGACTGCTCAGAGAAGTAGGAATTTGGCCTCAAGACTGTAACATAGATACTCTACTTGCATTTCCAGACTGCCTGGCTTGCCCTGTGGATTTTGGACTAAAAACTGCAATATCGACTCTTCCCTGAATTTTCAGCTTGCTGGCCTGTTCTCTGATTTCACACTTGCCGGCTCCCACAATGGCGTGAGCCAGTCCCTGAAAATATCCATCCATTCATCATTCATCTATCTAAGAACTCACTAACTTTCTCTCATTGAGTCACCTACGACTGGTTACATAACTTATGAGGCTCAGGGCGAAATGAAAACACAGGGCCTTTGTTAAAAAAAAATCGCTAAGAATTTCAAGATGGTAACAGCAGAGCATTCAACCCAGTACAAGACATGTGACCTCTGTAGGTGGTCATGTGCCCATGTCTTTGGCTCTGAGACACCTCACGGTCCCCCATGGTTTTGCATTGGGTCAGTGCTCAACTATAGTGTGTTCTCGATGGTCTTTGGCTGGAGGGCATTTGTGAGAATTTCCTTTCAATCTTTTATATATACACAATCTTTTACTTAAGTAAGAACACATTTTTTTCTTTTCTATTTCTCTATCTTGTACTTATTCTTTAAAAACATATTGATCAGCTGCATAATATTCAGTATTATAGGTGTCTATATTCACATATGGAGAGGCCACACTCCTTGTTAAAATTTGCTACACATACCTGATTGCTGATATCTGTCTTGAAGTAGTTAAAAAGAAATTATCCAAAACTATGCAAGAAATGGGCTTTTATATAGTACATATAAGAGCATACAGAGAGAAAAAGCATGCATGCTTATATTTATTTAAATACACTGGAGTATTAAAGGGCTAAATAAATAATAATTACCAAAGTAATGTGTCATAATAAATACAATTGTTAACCACCAAAGTAAATGATGTTGAGAGCATCTAGCTAGAGATGCAGTACTACAACAACATGTGAATTTCTGGATGATATTTCTTAACTTTGAGAAAAGGTAAGGGTTTTGGTCTGGACTTGTAGTTTTCCTGTAGGCCACTGTGCCTGCTCCGTGCTACACACAGTCATCCTGCAAAAAGGGAACTTTGGCATTTGCCTGCTACTCATTACCTTATTACCAACCCCTTGCCTTAATTCCCTTCTCAAACTCAGACGTATCCTGCCCTCTAGCTTTGCATGTGCTTTGTCTTCCCTTGCAATTCTAGCATTTAACACACAGTGCTATTGTCCTGGCTTTAGTTTTGCAATGACCCCAGTTGTGGGATCTCTCTCTGGTTATATTGCCTTAGTCAGCCTTGGGCAAACAGCCTTCTCAGAGGTTGACTGACTCTTGTGAATAATAAGAAAATCCAAAGGCAGGATTTCTTCTTCTTATTATCTTATTTAAGGAGCTTCTTGTTAATAAGAAAATTACTAAAGTTTGCTGAGCACTTACTCTGGGCCCGGGACTGTGTTCATAGATTATTTGCACGTAAATTTATGTGCTCTATAAATTAATCCTTGCAACAATTCCAGGAAGTCAGTACTGTTATCAAGGACATTGTTACAGATAAGGAAATTGAAGCTTGGGAAAGTTAAGCTACTTGCCCCAGGCCACACAGGAACTATTTGGTGAATCTGTGCTTCATATTTTTCTGGTCCAAAACTTGTACCTTAATCATAATGCTGGGTCACTCTTCGGGCAGGATGTGGACAGTTCTACGTGAATATTTAAATTAAGTTCAAAACAACAAGATTAAAGACGTGCATCAGTCAGGGTTGATCAGAGAGCTGTCACCACCAAAAGGGACACTTTATAGGAATCAGACCTTCCTAAATTTTGGGAGGAGCCGGGGAGGCGAGGACGAGAAGAGTAACTGGCCAGCTGATCTGAGAAATCAGGAACATCTGGATGCTAACATGGGGTTGCGGAGGGGAACTCGTAGAATGGTCCAGGTCTCCTCTGTGTAGGCCCTGTCTCTGTGGCTCAGGAGCCAAGCATCTGGAGGTGAAGCTGGAGCTGCTGTTGATCAGCAGGACTAGCAGTTGGGAAGAAGAGCTGGAAGTGTAGCAAAGGAGACTGAGGATATACTTGAGCCCATTAGGCACCTTTGTGACCATCTCTCGCTGTGTGCAACAATGGCGTCCTTTGCAGAACAGTGGCTGCCGCTTCCCACATGCTCTGCAAGTCTCACTCATGTTCCTCTGTTGGCTGACTTTCTCCTGGAAGCACACAGGCATGGAGATTCTGGGAGACATTGCTCCCAGGGTAACCAAGTAGGCAGAGCACACTCAGAGGTTGTTCAAGGAAGCTGAGAGAAGGCAAAGCTTAGATGTGTAGTCAAGGGCCTCGTGATGTTAATTTTATGTGTCAACATGGCTGGGCCATGGGTGTCCAGATATTTGTAATATCAGTTCTTTCCTGAATTTTCTGGCCTGCCAAATATTATTCTGGGTGTATCTGTTTTTGGATGAGATTAGTATTTGAATGAGTAGATTGCAAAAAGCAGATTGTCCTTCCCAGTGTGGGTGGGCCTCATCAAATAAGTTGAAGACTTGAGTAGAATTAAAAGGCTGACCCTCTTTTGAGTGAGAGGGAACTCCTACCTGACTATTGAGTTGGCACATTTTCCTGCCTTTGGACTCGAAGTGAAATATTGGTTCTTCTTGGGTCTCAAGCCTGCTGGCTTGCGGACTGGAATTTACACCATCAGCTCCCCTGGTTCTCAGGCCTTCTGACTTAGAGTGAAACTATACCATCATCATTGACTCTGCTGGCTCTCCAGCTTACCGACTTCAGATCTTAGGACTTCTCAGCTTCCATATTGTGTGAACCAATGTTTTATAATAAATCTCTTTCTGTGTATACTTTCTGCTGATTCTATGTCTCTGGAAAACTTTCACTACAATGGGCTTAGATTTTCTTTTTGAGCAAAAAAAAATCTACTCAAGTTCTTAGAAGAAATTGTACCCTCTTGGTTTGGAGTTATTTGCTCAAGGAAAAGTGTTCTGCTGTGAAAACCAGCTTGTAGTTTAGTAGTTTTGGAAAAAGAATCTTTTAGTTGGATGGAATTTTCCTCGCAGAACATGCTAATTAATGTCTTTGGACATTCGAAGCAGCGTTTCCTTGCTTCTTTGGACCTGTGAGTGAGTGCTGAAGCTGGAAGATGATTCGGGGATGGCTGTGGTACCTCCGTTCTGCAGAGAGCGAGGTCAGACCCATTATGCTTTTGGTGATGCTATTACATCAACAAATCCTATCATAAGATGTTTAAATCTCCTTATTTTAAAACTATGCTACTTCTGCTTTATCGTGTTTCTGCTAAGTCCCCAAATCACAGTCTTTGAGAACTAGAGGGAATCATGGAAATAAACTAGCCTATTTTTTTTTTCCAAATTGTGTTCCATGAAACATATATTCCTAAATGTTCACAGGTGGTCTTTGAAAAAAAAGGCATTCTAGGACCAAGTGGGTTTGAGAAAGGCAGTATACTCTCCCTTCCTTTCGGAGAGTCCAAATGCACTTTAATAAAGCTCGTGATACCTCTTAGTGTTTGCAGGGGGGATACGAAGTAGGCAGTTGGTAGAGGGGACCGGATTTCAGGAGTGAGTTAGAGTTAGATTCTTAGGTTTGGAAGTTAACGCATTGAAAACCATGGGGGCAGCCTCCCTTTGGGCTGGTACTGCCATCTTACAGTAATTCTCCAAAATGACCTACACTGAGAGGGAAAGAGGAGAGGTACCCGCTATATGTTCTCTAGGCCTTTTAGAAAGGACTTTGGCCACATGCCTGTGAATTTACAAGAAAGACAATACCGCAAATGTCAAGGGAATGGGCACTGTTCGAAAAGGAACGCCTCACCAGTGTTACCGTGGCAAAACTGAAAGAGTCTGCAGTGTTACCCAGCATGCATGTGGTTGGCCTTGCGAACGAACAAGTGAAGGGAAAGATTCTTGCCAAGAGAATGGACGTATGTATTGAGCATGTGAAGCTCTCAAAGACTCGTGACAGCGTCCTGAAATGTGTGAAGGAAAATGATCAAGAAATAAAAGAAGGAAGCCAAAGAGAAAGGTGCCTGGCGCCAGCCTGCTCCACCCAGAGGAGCCCACTTTGTGAGAACCAGTGTAAAGGAGCCTGTGCTGTGGGAACCCATTCCCCATGAATTATGCATGATAGGCGTAAAAAAATAAATTGACTAGATGTCCCTTCCTACAAAGAAATATTTAAAGAAAACTAATTGTCCAAAAAACAAACCAAATCAAACCAAACTGTACCAAACCAAACCAAACCAAAGCAAAGCAAAACAAAACAAAACAAAACAAAACAAACATGGGAGCAGATGAGATTTCTTGGGCTACTGCATGTGAGGTCTGGAGGTGCTGCAGCTCTCTTGTGACCATGAGGCGAGGACCTGAGAATGGAGCGAGGACCTAGAAGATGGCATTACTGAGCCAAGTGACAGAGAGAAACCAGGGGATTATCGGATGTAACTCAAGCCACTCAAACTGATTCTACCATTGGACTTTTCAGCTACAAAGCCAGTAAATTCCTTTTAACTTGTTTTTATGTTGTTTCTTGTGGAAAGAGGATGTTAATCCTCTTTAACATTCTCTTAACTCTTTGCCACATTTACCTCTGTTTCCTCCTAGTCTGTGTTTCCCCATTAACTTACCTGTCATGGAGGAGGATCACCTGACCCCAAGGTGTCATAATTAACCCATCACCCCCAACTCAAGGAGCAAAGGAAACAATCGGTGTCGGTTGTCAACATTTCAAGCATGAGTGGGAGAATCAGTTCAGAATTGTTTAATGTGGTTAAGGATTTTATTTTTATTTTTGGATCGCTAGAGACCAACCAAAACTGACTCTGGCTAATTTAAGCCAAAAAGGGACTTTATTGGAAGGATCCCGGGGTTTCCCCACGGAATCAAAGATGGAGCTGAACATGCTCAACAACAGGCCTAGGGAAGGGGAGGAACCAGAGCTGCCTGGGAGGCCTCACAGGCTTCGTCGAAACCCTCTCCGGGCTGACCTCCAGCATGGCGCAGCTCCAAGGCCTGCACTGTGTTCAAGCTTGAGATGACCATAGAGAGAATACGCTTTGGGGGAGAGAAGGTGAAGCCCCTTGGCCCTGGCCCCGGGAGCCCACCCTGCATACCTGAAGCCTTGGCGACAGGCCAAGAAGGGGCTGCTATGACCTCTGAGGTTGGAGCCATGCCTGGCTCCTCCAGGTTGTGGGCGGCCTACAGGTGAAGAGTAACCTCTGGGGCTTCGGTAAGGCCCCATGAGGGTCCCTGGGGACAGGCTTCAGTTGTTGCTTTTGGTTTCCAGGCCTCGCACTGTCCCAGCTTCTGCTTTTCAGTGGTCTCTCTGACATGTTACTCTTTTTTCCTTAGCCTATGCCCTTCACCTCTAGGAAACCTTTCTTTCATTCTACTTTCTCTCCGCTTCCAAGCTCCCCACTTGCTGTAGGCTGAACGTTTGTGTCCCCCCAACCCCTCGATTCACATGTTGAAAACTACCCTCCATGTGGTGGGGTCGGGAGGTGGGGGCCCTTTGTGAGGCGATTAGGTCATGAGGGTGGAGGCCTCACAAGTGGGATTAATGCTCTTCGAAAAGAGGCTTTGGAGGCATCTCTCGCTTCTTCCGTTATGTGAGATTATAATGAAAAGACAGCTGTGGAAGTGGGCTCTCACCACAGGCCAAACTTGCTGATACCTTGAACTTGGACTTCCCAACTTCTACAACTGTGAAAAATAAATCGCTGTTATTTATGGGCCACCCAGTCTATGGTATTTTGTTATAGCACTCCGAACAGACTAAGATACCAGCTTTTGAAAATGATTCTTATTTTGAAAATAATCATTGTTAAAGAATGATTATTCAAACAGTACCAAAGATTTTTTTAATGAAGAGTAAGTTTTTTTTCCCACTGTACTCTTCCTGTTTCTTGCTAGAGGAAATAATTACTATCAGTTTCCTGTGCATCTTTCCCGATATAGCCTATGTTTATGTCTCTTTATACGAGCCCTATCTATTTTATTTGTAAACACAGAGAAGCAGTGTTTGGTACCTTTCATTTTCCACTCAGTGATGTATCGTTCAGATCAGAAGACATCTGTCTCATTCTTTTTGGTGGCTGTGTAGTAGTCCACTGTGAGGCCCACATTGGCTCTCTGCAAATACAAATGATGCTGCAGTGAGCATCCTTGTACATGTGATTTCAGGCATCCGAGCAAGTGTATCTGTCAGAAACAACAGTGCTTTCTTATCTAAGAGTTATCCAAACTTTATTCTTCCAGTTTCCACCAGACTCCCCAGGCATGGCCCACATTGGCTGCCTCCTCTTTCTCTCCACTCCCTAAATACCTACAATGTGGCTTCTGCCCACTGACACACTCAAAGGTCGCCAGTGACCTCTTTCCTTAGTGCATCACCTTTGACGTCTGTAGAATTTGACCCCACTGCCCATCCTGTCCTGAAACTCTTTCCTTGGCTGTTATAGGAGATAATCTTTGTCCTCCTCTTTCTCTATTCATGGTTTTCCTGCGTCCTTAGCTTGTCCTCTAAAAATTACCATTCGACAGGAGATTGAGGGACTGGAACCTGCTGGGCCAGTCTGTTCGGCTCCTGGTTGTCCCCCACCTCGGCTTTCCCACCATTTAGCTCACTGCCTGGACCCTGGAGGAATGTAAGGTTTTGGTCAATATCCAAGTTTAAACTCTGTTCCAGGCTCGAGTCCTTCATTTAAAAAAAAAAAATGTGCTTTTTAAAATTCCTGCATTTTATTTTTATTATCACTCTATTAATATTTATTATGTGCTATTTACAAATATGAAAAATTATAAAGAAGTAGAAAAAGATAAAACAAATAACACAGCAAATACCAGCCTACCCACTATTCAGCTTAATAAAATATGACCATTTTGTACCCTCTCTGTTCCTGTAAGATAATCACTGTATTGAATTTGGAGTTAGTCATTTCTTTGCATTTTTCACTGAGTGCTGCATTTCTCACTGATGTCTCTGGAGACCTCTATATGGGTGTCTCACTCGGTATGGTTAAAAGCAAACACAAGTGATTCCATTTATCTTAAAAAGGAAAATACATTATATAAATCCATCCATCCATCTACAGAAATCCTTCTAGAAAAATCTATATCAGAGGTGGGCCAAAAAGAACACATCAGCAGGCCTGTCTGTAACCTCTGTGAAACACCAAAATGTTAACAGTGATTATTTTTGGGTGCTAGGACTATGGATATATATATTTTTCTATCTGCTCATCTGCATTTTCTTTCTAAACTTTCAACAATGGAACATGGATTATTTTAATAATACCCCAAGCCTATCGTCCCCACCAGCCCTTGGGCCAATTTAGCTTTTACCCTAGACTTCCCTATTTCTATCAGAATTCTGGAATTCTTCCTAGATTCAAAACCTGGTAGGCCTGCTTGATATCTTTTTCCCTCTCTCAACATCCCATCGGTTACAATTATATTTTGGAGTTACTCGAGTGAGTTTTTATCTCCTGTTAGATCGTAAGTTCTGAAGAGAAGACCTTGTCTTATGTAGCTCCCTGGGGCCTACCACACAGCGCAGTTTGTAAACACATGCTCCATAAATGTTTATTGAACCTTCTGCTTGTTGTCGTAGGCTTGTCTACATCTTGGAACTGTCACCTGGCTGAGAAACTGTCGCTATAAATAAGCAGTTTCTGTTTCAGGTATGGTTTTTGCTTGATAGTTACACCCATCTCTTACACCACCCAAGCCTCAAATTTTGCAACAGGAATTAGAGCAGCTATTCAAATCTTTAGCCATAGTACAAGGAGGCAGCCCCCAGAAGAACCAAGTCATCTCTGTGAGCTTATTTTTTCCCCTCAATGTTGTAGCTTCCTTGCTGAGGAATTCTTGACGAAATTTTACTTGTCTTTCCATGTTCTTCTTCCTGTGATTTTCTTGTTTCTTTTCACGATCAAGTTCCAGATGGCTCAGCAGTGCATCCAAGGTGATTATTTTGACAGATTGCTGAATGCTTGCACACCTTGTCACCTTCGATGTTCTAATACCCCTCCTCTAACATGCCAGCGTTTTTGTAATGCAGGTAAGTACGACTGCTTGAACAATTATTCATTCCCATGAAGCATTCTCTCTCTATTGACTGTTTATTTAAAGAATAAACATTACAGGGAAGATGGTGAGATTTTCTGAATCAAAAAAAAGAGAACGGGAACAAGGCAATTGTTTAAACACCAACAGGAACAAAGTGATTATTCAGAACTGAATGTAATTGTATTCAGCACTGCTAGCAACCCAGTATTTTATCAATTCTTCTAATTAAGTGTTATTTAAAATTTGAAAGTCAATGCTGATGAATCAGGGAAGGTGGATGGCAATTATCTTTACTTGATGTGGATGTTATCAGTCTATTATCTCTCTGACTTTTTTTTTTTTTTTAAATTCAGTGAAAGGAACAAATGCCATCCTCTGGACCTGTTTGGGCCTGAGTTTGCTGGCGTCTTTGACACTTTTCATTCTGATGTTCTTGCTAAGGAAGATGAGATCGCGACCATTAAGGGATGAAATTAAAAGCACAGGTTGGTTTGATGGTCAGTCTTTGAAATTTATTTCCAAAAGGTGGTTATTGCATGTTTCAGTTCCTTTTTCTTTTTACATTGACTATTTCATTCGCTTATAGCCATTTTGAGTGTGTTGGAGTTTTGTTAAAGGAACTTCTTGATATGAGGGAACCGTCTTCTTTCTGATGTTTATACCTTCTTTGCAGGTGTCCTACAATGTCAGCCTTCTCTCACATTCTTCCCTGGGTCGTTACTCTTTTGAATTACTGAGGCCTCCTTGGGAAACACTCATCTCTTTCACCAAAGTTAGAATATTGGTTAAATGTCATAGTATCAGAAACCGCTAGCCAGGTCTGCTACTATCAGGAAAAGTATATTTAGCAAGATCCGCAGGTGTATTTTTAATACAAATGTGTTGTTTGCTTGGGTGAACATCTAACTGCTGAAAAATGCCAGAAATGAATAACCAGTTGCTCCTGGATTATTTGAACAATCATCTCAGAGATTATTATTTTTATAAGCAGTAGAGAACCAGTCCCAGAGAACTGAATGTTCCCAGAGAAGTGATTGTTTCTTAAGACCCTCAAGGTCTTAAGGGCTTCTTTAGATAAAGATATTTCTGTAGCACCTTTGCCCATGATCTGATTTCCAAATACTCCACAGCCATTGCCCTATTTCTCTGTGCATTTCTTTTTTGTGCACAATCTGTAAGCATCCACCTTGTTTTCTTGTGCAGTAAGGGGAGGTAAATGGTTGTTCTGTATAATTTATTCTTTTTTTTTTTTTTTTTTTTTTGCCTGGGGTCTGAGGTGAGGAATGACTTTGTGATGTTCTGGGAGATGAAGTTATACTGTGGAAGGCTGGGGAAGTAGTAAAACTTATCTTCACGGCATATAATGGGGATGTAATGGAGACTCCTCCCTTATGTGATCACAAGAAGTTTATTTAAAAAATTTAATCTGCAAAATGTGACAAGAGAAGCACCTTCACTTTGAATTCTAATGTGTTATTCACAGGCTGATTTTGGTATACCGTAACATTTGGTAATTCGTCATTTCATGTGTATAAAATAGGGCCGATACCTCAATGCCCCCATGGGCCAGGTGGGTAACAAATGGATGTAGTGGGCCAGGTGGAGGCTTCGGCAGTAGGGGAGCTCACACCCTGCCTGACGGAGACAGGCGTGACTGACTCCAGCCAATCGTTTCCATGTAGGAATGTCGGCTCCAAGTTGCTAGCCACATTTTGTTATATTAAAAAAAAAAGGGAGTGGGGCCAGTCATCTAGATTTGTATGTAAAAGCCTTTGGTTTTTAAATGTGGGCCAACATAAGCGAACACTGAAAAACCTTCTATGCCCTAAAGCATGTCTTCAAGCCCAAACAGGCCTGTGGTGTGTCAGTCTGCTTCTGGCGCAGGACATGCTCCTTTGTTTTGCAGGAAAAGATCTGTCTGGTACTATTTTGAGTCCGCAGGTGTACTGCTAAGACTGTCATGACCACACCCCTGAAAAGGTTAGGTTAGGTTAACTTTTCTGTTTCTCCATAATCAGGATCAGCTCTCCAGAACAAGGCTAATGCTGACCCGGAAAATAGAAAAGACAGCGGGACGGGCGCGGAAGTTCTTTCCAGAGGTCTGGAGTACACGGTGGAAGAATGCACCTGTGAAGACTGTGTCAAGAGCAAACTAAAGGTTGATTCTGAGCATTTCTTTCCACTCCCAGCCATGGAGGAAGGCGCGACCATCCTCGTCACCACAAAAACAAATGGCTACTGCAGTGGCCTGCCTGCTGTTGTAACAAGGTTGGAGTAATCAGTTTCTACCAGATAATTATCCATTTCGAGTGGTGTAGAGCCACTCTGAAAATCTTTTGTCAGAAGGAAAAAATGATGTATCAGATCTCTTTAGGACGGCTGTACTTATCACTTTCTGGTATAGCTTTCTGTCCTCTAATTTCTTGAAAATCTTTCTGTTAGATAGATATTTCTCTATATTAGTGTTGGGAGCTTAACTGTGGAAACTTCATTGGTTTCATGATTAAATTTTTGACTCACTGAAAAAAACACTGCAGTGTGTAGATCCATAGTCACATGTTTCTAAGGCCGGATCATTTCCCTCCTATACATGCACATGCACACTTCAGGACAGACTGAGTTTTTCTGTTTATCGTTAAAGAAAAACAAGGTTATCCTATGTATTTGTGTAGATAGGAGAAGCCGAGTCAGCCACACTGATTCAGTGTGCAATGCATGGGTAGTTCCTGACCCTGTGAGCTTCCAGCTCGATGGAGGCCTCAGGCATTATGATAATGATATACATATATGTATAAATGCAAACCATGATCAAAGTATACTCGGTATCATTTTCAGACCCAAAGATAGGCAATAGTAATGATAGCTACCACTTACATAGCCTTACCGATATGCCAGGGATTGTTCTAAGTGCTTTACCTGTACTAACTCATTTAATACATACCACAAACTACAGGGTGGGTGGATCATTAACATATCATCTCCATTTTGTAGTCACGACAGAAATGAAGTCAGAGCAAGGTAATATGTCCAGTAAATGGCAGAGCCATGATTTAAACCCAGACATCTTGGTGTATTTTTTTTTCTCTTCCCTTCAGTTCAGTTCCATTTGAGTTCCTCGTCTCTTTGGGCTACAATCTTAGTCATTATAGGGGGAGGGTTCCCTTCCAGGGGTTGTACAAAGATCTTGGGATTGTGTAAAGCTCCTTATGGAAGGGCTATGCAACAGGTGATGCCCTCTGGTAATCTGCAGAGATTGATCGTTGATCATTAAGATGCCTACTGGTATAGAACCTCAAGGTCTTGGGGGCTTTTGTCTCAGGTATGAGATATGGGGAATCTTGGTGGGAACTTTTTACCCATTTAGGGCCCAATATGGCTCCATTCCTGGACCTTGAGGACCACAGGAGACAATATAGTATAGTGGTTAAGGCACTGGCTCTTGGAGTCAGGCCTTCTGGGTTTGAATTCTGGTATTGTTACCACAAACTACAAGGTGGGTGGATCATTAACATATCATCTCCATTTTATAGACCTTGGGTGACTTTGAGAAAGTTACTTAACCACTCTATGCCTCAGTCTCTCTCACACATATTTATTTTTCCAGAGAAGTAACTGGTTCATAAAAAGTATTTTGTGTTGTTAAAATGATTTTTATCAGCCCCTTTGAGGTCTAGTCTAAGGGCAGGCACACTCTCCTCTCCTGTTATATGGGCTGGGAATACTGCTCCTAGCTTCTCACATGCCCTCTTCCTTTTCCCGTCACCCCCTAGTACAATCTTCTCAACAAGTTTAGATTTTTCAAAAAGCCCAGAAGAGCTATTGGCATTAGGCTTTTGATTCTTTGTCCTCCAGGAGCTGGTTAAAATCTCAGGAAGAAGGAATTGCAATACTTAAAGGGGGCGGATGGTGGTAGAAAACTTAAAGCACAAAGTACACCCTCACAAATTTATCCTGCGTCAAGTGCCATGAAGAAAAAGTACAGAGTGCTATGAGAAGGTATAAACACATCATCCTCATGATGACTCCACGAGGCAGGTGTGTGATGCTTTACCAAAGGTTACAGAGGCAAGCAGACCTAAACTAGACTTTCTGGGGTGGGGAGGAGGGGATTCAGGCACACAGACTCTTAATTAGTAATTAGAATAGCAAATAACAACTGTGAGATATAATTTTGAAAATGGAAAAAAACCACCAAACACGCATTTTCATTTTAAAAGATTAAATTTTTTTCCAATTACAGTTGATATACATTAATTTCAAGTGTACAACATAGCGATTAGATATATAATTTACAAAGTGACATCCTGATAAGCCTAGTACCCACCTGACAAGTATTTTCATTTTTATGTTCTCCCTACACGTGGCTGGATTTTGACATAGTTGTAATCATGGTGTACAGACCATTTTGCATGGGGCTTTTTTTTAAAAAAAGTATTATTAGTGGCCCTTCCCCATTTTCCCATAATCTTTATAATTAGCATTTTTAACTACTGCAGGGATTCCTTGTGAGGCAGACCATGATTTGCTCAGCTAGTCTACTGTAGTTGGGCTTTGGAGTGGCCCACTTTTGCATTTTTATAAATAAGGCTGCAGAGCATCATTCCCCAAAGAGCTCTTGAACTCTGCTGGGTCCAAAAGATAAATTCCCAGAGATTCCGTATTGAAGCACTGTGGTAGGAAGGCCCAGGTCACACAGGATCGGGCTGGAATTCTGGCTCCTTTCCCCAGTGGGGCTTGGTCCTCAACTAAGTGTTTTCTATTGCGTATCAAGCCTTATTTGTGAATCAATCGTCTCAGTATTAAAGAAAAAGAAAGTAGAAGAGAATACATTACCTACAGAATTGTACATGTACGTACTTAAATGTACCTACCTTTCTGTGTACTGGGTTGTGATGTAAAATTCATTTTTTCTTTTTTTAAACTCTGGGTTGCAGACAAACAAGTTGAGAAAAAGCTCCTTTAATTTTTCTGGGTCCCTTTACTCCTTTATGTAAAAGGGGGCAATAAACTGCATTCATAAGACTGTTGGGAACACGTATTCCCACACGATCCACGATCCACCCACCTTCATCTCAAGTGCCACCACCGTAGCCTCAGGCACTGTCATCTTTTGCTGGATAATTGCAAAGGGCCCCTAACCAGCTGCCCCTTCTCCCCCGGCCCCACTGCAATTCATGCTCAACACAGGAAGGGGAATCCATCCGTCTCTTCGACCTTCTGTTCTCAGCTCCCAGCGCTGCCTGGAACGATGTCTCGTTTCTCGGAGCCTCGTTCACTGCCTGGCGCTCGGCAGCCGCGTGAGCCCAGGAGGGTGGGAGGCGTCCTGCTCGGTGGCCGCCGTCGCCGCAACCGGGGACTCGGGGACCGCAGCGCGTTCGCGTGACGGTTCCCACCTGCCCGGAACGCCCGGGCACCTCCACGCCGTGCGGCTCCCAGCTCCCGCGCCCGGCGCCCATCGCCCGGGTTTACGTTCCGGGTCGGGGGGCGGGGCCTCGGCGGCGGCGCTCCACTTCCGGGGCGGGGCGGACGCGCGGGGCGGGGCGCGCTGTCGCCCGGCCTGTCTGGAGCTCCGCGGCGGCAGTGGCGGCAGTGGCGGCGGCACGGCGCGGGCACCGGACCGGGCAGCGGCACCATGAGCGGTGAGTGCGGGCCTCGCCGCTGTCATCTGCCGCGGCCGCCCCGGCACCCGCCGCTCCAGCTGCGCGCTTCGGCCCTGAGATCCCCGAGCCCCGCTCGCGGACCCCCGTCCCATCACTCCCAGCTTCCTGACCCCGTGCACCTCAGTTCTTGGCCCCTGATCACCTGCAGTTGTCTGGCGTCCCGAGTCTAGGCACTCCTAGTCCCCTGACTCCTGCCCATCACTTAACGCCAGCTCTTCGGCACTTGTCCCTCAGTCCCTCCAGTCCTCTGACTCCCTTGACCAGTCATTTACCAGACTCCCGGTTCTCAGCTCTCCCATGTCTTAGTCCCAGCTAACTCTTAGACCCCCTGAGTCCCAGTTTCAGTTCCGGGTCCCCCTGCTTCCCAGTCCTTGCCGCCACCCAGGCCCCTTGTCTCGGTCACGCCAGTCTCCACACAGTGTCCTCTCTGGACACTCTTAGTTTGCTGACCCCTGAAATCCGTGTCCCCGTAGCTCCCCGTCCCCAGAGGACTCGGTTCTCCAGCCTCTTTGTTTTCCCTGCCCCTCTCATTCCCTCTTCTCTGGCCCCCAGTGCTTTGCTGTTTGACCAGTTGTTCCCAGTTACTTTGTTTCCCGCTCTGGTCCTTGGTTCTTACATCTTGGCGACTTTTTTTTTTTTTTTTCCAGACTCCAGCCCCTTCGTTTTCTTTTCTTAGCTCCTTTGAGATCCCCCTTGTCCTGTCCTGCAAGCCTTCTCTTGTCCAGTGCTGAGCCCACCTGGGGACCATCGCTTGTCTCGCCTGGTCCACCGATCGCCCTCCCACAAGGGAGGGGGCTGGTTTTGGCGGCGAAGCTGGGGCGTGGGTAAAGGGAGGTGGGTGTGGACAGTTGTCCTCGGCGTTTCCGAAGTTTGGTCCCTAGAGCTGGATTCGGATTCTCAGTCCGTTTCTCTGATGAGATCTGTTGGTGTTTTGGTGCTAAGTCATTCCTTGGTGCTGTATGTGGAGACGGGGTGACTCAGGGATGCCTCTCAGCCCGCCCAGACCGGGCTCTGGATTCACTTAGGAGGACCCGCCTACCCTCACACAGCCTGTTTTCCTCTTTCTGAAGAGTCCAGCCTCCTTGGCCCTAGCCTTTCAACCGGCATTTCTGGAAGCCATGTGTGTGGCAGCTGCAAGGCAAAGGGGATAACACCTCTCTTAATTTTTAACTTTTAAGTTATCTCTGTGGATCATTTTTTCCAAGTTATGTGCCTTTTGTTTTTGTTACTTAAGAGCAAGATTTGTGAAATTGATGGTCCTAATGAGGGAGCTGGTGGGGGTGGGGGGCATGGTAGAGGATTTCTTGGGAGATAGTCCAACTTCCCTGCCCAGAGCAAATAATTTTTGCCTAATTAAAGTTTCTGGTTCTTGGAACAACAAAGACGTGATGAGCCGATTTCCACCCAGGAGGTAATACAGCCTGGTGTAAGTACAGGCCCTGGAGCCAGTCGGCCTGGGTTCAAATCCTGGCTCTGCCACATAAAGCTGTGTGATTCAGAGGGAGTTACTTGACCATTCTGGAAGTCCCAGAAAATGGGGACAAACAGTAGCCCTCTCCTAGGCATTACTGCGATGACCAAATAACATTACTCAGGTAAAGTGTCTCTCGAAGGAGATGTCAGGAACTTAGAGCTGTTGTTGTTTCCTTAAGGACCCATGTGGGGCTCAGGTGGGGTGGTTTTGTGGCCCAGATCTGGGACAAAGGCTAGGACTAAGTACTCCCTCAAAATCTCTTCCTTTTTATGTGATGAAGGAGTCTCTGCCTCGGGCTCACAGTTCTGGACCATTTTCTCCTTTGCCCTCATTACAAGAATAGGTGGGATTGATCAATGATCAAGGAGTGATTAAATATTAAAGATCAGTTTTAAAATTTAATTTAAAAAATTATTAGGTCTCAGGCCAAAAAATGACAAAGGGAAACCAACAAATGACTTTTTAAAAGGAAAACGCATTAAGAACGAAAGCCTTCTTCTGGAAGGATTGTAATGGAGAAAAAGTGGTTGCTGAGACTGGAAGGGGAAGTCCAAGGGATTTTCAGTCGTTTTTGTGTGTACAGTTGAAATCGGGTTTTCCCACTTGTGGGATTGATAATTGGCACGTAATAAAATAATGTGGCATGGAAGTATTTCCTCTCTTTTGTTTGACCTTTTTATTAATAGAAAAATTTAAACATCACGAAAATGAAGAGAATAGTCTAATGAACAATTACTAACTCATGACCACTTCACCTATATACCTATTTACTTCCCACTTCCCCAGTTTGTTTCGAAACTAATCCCAGGCACTATATCATTTCAATAGTAAATATTTCAATATATATCTCTAAAATACAGGGTCTCTTTTTTAAAAACAGAATTCCATTTTCATACCTATAAGGACTTAGCAATAATTCATTGACATCATCAGATTTCCAATGTTCAGATTTCTATGATTGCATTATAATTTTATTTTATAGTGCATTTTTAAAACTCAGAACAGAAAAAGTTTTAAACAATGCAAACATGCTTGTCCTTTAAGTCTTTTAGGCTTTTCTTTTTTTAGTTTAAATCTTTTTTTAGTGTTCAGTATATTCACTGAGTTGTGCAAATAGCACCGTTATCACTTTTAGAACATTTTCACTATTCCAGAAGAAACCCTGTACCTGTTAGCAGTCATTCCTCATTCTCCCTCCCTTCCGCCCTTGGCAACCGCTAATCTACTTTCTCTGTGGATTTGCCTATTCTGGACATTTCATATAAATTAGTCCTACAGTATGTGGAGTTTTGTGTCTGGCTCTTTTCGCTAAGTGTGCTTTCATGTTGTAGAATGTGTCTGTACTTCATTCCTTTTTGTGGCTGAATCACATTCATTTATATGGATATTCACATTTCGTTGACTTATTCGTCAGTCAATGGACATTTGACTTGGTTCCACTTTTTAGTTATTGTGAATACTGTTGCAGTGAACATTCACATGCAAGTTTTTGTGAATACACGTTTTCGTTTCTCTATGGTATGTAAGAATGGAATTGCCGGGTTGTAGGGTACCTCTAAGAGGAGAATTGCTGGATCCATTTGAGGACACCATTTTCCTTTCCCACTAGCACTGTGTGAAAGTTCTGGTTCCTCCACATCCTTGCCTACAGTCTTTTTGACAAGAGCCATTCTAGTGACTGTGAAGTGGTGTCTCTGTGGTTTGATTTGCATTTCCCTAATGACTAATGACGATGAACATCTTTTTCATGTGCTTATTGGCCATTTGTGTGTCTTCTATGGAGAAAGGTCTGTTCAGATTCTTTGTCTTATTTTTTTTTAAAATAAGTTGTTTTTATTGTTGAGCTATAAGGAATCTGTATAATTTCAGGATACAAGTCCCTTATCAGATATGTTATTTATAAACATGTTCTTTCATTCTGTGGGTTGATTTTTCCTGAAATGATGGTATCTTTTGAAGCACAAAGTCTTTTTTTTTTAACTGTAGGTTTCCCTTTCTTCTCTGTGCCTCCCCCCCCCACCCCCTGCTGCACCCCTTGCAATTTTTGTTGGAAGAATCAGTTTATCCTGTAAAGTTTCTTTGCAAAATTTTGCTGATTGCAACCTTTTGGTGTGGCTTGATGTGTTCCTCAGTCTCTTGTATATCCTACAAATTGGCCGTTAGAATCCACTATATTTTGAGTTGATAATGTTTGAGTGGAGTTGGAGGTCAGGTGGGTTGAAGGCCAAACACATTAAGTGCAAAGAACCAGGAAGTGGAATGGCTCTAGGTAATGCATACACGAGATAAATGGGCATCATGAGGCCAGAAACAAATAAGATGACCATTAATAGGGAGTGAATAAATATATGTGGTGTGATCACATGATGGAAAACCTCAAAGACGTTAAAAGGAATAAAATGGATTTATACACATCACTGTGGCTATATCTTAACATTAACATTATCTAAAAAAAAAAAGCAGGGCACAGAATTATACCTAAAATGTGATTGATGCACATTAAAGCATGCACATAAAACAGTGTTTTTGGATTCATATGTGTCTGTAGAAGTAAGCAAATTGTCAGGAGGAAGGAAGTCTCCACATAGCACATGTGGGTGGTTGTCTCAGAGTGATAATTGTCACGGTTTATTTATTTTTCCGTAAAGAATCCAGTACTAGGAATACTTGATTACCAGCTTCTCCTAGCTAAGAAATTCTGATTTTCAGATAATGCTTTTGTTGTTGCTGAGAAAGTAAACTTGTAGGACTTGAAAGTCATTATGATTCTCAAGCATCTCTGAAGTCCTTGATGCTCATTTCCATCGGTGATTATTCTCTAAAGAATTCTCCTTAAGTTAGAAAGACTGAAATCCCCATTTCAATGGTGGAGAAAGCTAGAAAGCCAGAGAAGTCATAGTTTGTGGAACAGGTAAGCTCTGGGGTCCACTACACCAGAGTTTGGGGCTTAGTGGGTAATTTACTGCTCTTCCTGCCCGGTGTTTGTGTTCATTTTGGCAGCTCTTTCTTATTTTCTGGGATGTTGAAGGTCACGGTTTTCGCTTTGGCGTTGACTGGGTCATTTCCAGCAGAGGCTTGTGTTTGGAATGAAGAAGCAGCTGAAATGAGTGAATGGTAAAAGGAATATTTGTGGTTTTCATTCAAAGCAGAAAAAGTGATGATACCAACTTTTTTTACCCCCTAATGAAGGCACTGGGTTGATCTATTACGGCAGATTGTAAGAAGTAAGTGTTCCACCATCAGCAAATATTTGACCATCGTCTGTGCGAGCAAGTAGTAATGGACTAAATCACATTGACATTGACTCTCCTGCTGGCTCTGCCAGGGTAACCGATAAGAAGTCAAGTTCTTACAGCTCTTCAAGTATGGAACTAAAATCTAAGATTATATGGGCTTCGCTAAATTCTGGCGATGCAAACATAATTCCAGATAAAGTATCTTCAATCTTGCCACTGTCTTGTCTGTACATAAGCCATGCGTTCTTCACTCCCATGGGGGTGACAGTTTTACTGTGTAAGTAAGTCACAGATATGCCGGCAGACGCAAACAGATGTACAATATACCTGTGGCATAAAAAATTCATGGAGGGACGATTAAGGAAAAAAGTCAAAAAAGAATCCTAAGGGAGAAAGTAATAATAAAAATAAAAAGGTTGTGAAACACTGATATAGGCTGAAGTAATTTTGCCATTATCATATGAATTTGTATCTTGCTCTTACCCTTAACATTTTTGGATAAAATTTCAACCCCTTGCCATATGGTCTTCATATTTGATCATGTCTATGGACTTTGTAATTTATCTTTAACCCATCATCTTGCATATAGTGTAATTTTTAAACTTTTGCCTCTACTCGTGTGAACCTCTGCCCTCTCCCTTTTTGGGTTCCTATGATAAGTAACGCTGTGGCGAACATTTTTGTTCAAGATGGATTTCGTTTCTTCAGATTTCGTCATTAACAAGAAAGTGGTGATCGTTCCTGATCACTCTTTCTTTCTTAGTGGCTGTAGTAGTGCTGCCAGGAAGAGCGAGGGCTCTGGCCAGAGATTCAGGGGTCGACATTCAGCAGACATTTATTGGATGACACTTTGGTGCATTTTCTACCACTTAGCGAAGGGCTGTACTTTTGGTACAGGGCTATGCTGTTGAAGGCAATTGAACAAACCTTCTAAGAAAAGTTTTGTTGGAGTGATGGGTCTGTTAGCCAGGTGGCATGTGGCAGAAGCAGATTGGAATGCAAAGTGCCTTGTAATGGCAAGATCTAGGGATAGGGCTGGCTTCAGGCTTGTCTGGATTCAGGTGCTTAGAGAGCCACCAGGACTACCTCTCTGTCCATCTTGCAACTCTACTTTCCTCTCTGTTGGCTTCGTCTTCAGGCACCCTCTCCTCCATGGAGGCAAGATGGCTAACACCAGCAGCTCTTAGGTGACATCCTACAATGTAGCAACACCTGGGTGAAGAACAGGCCTCTTTTTCAGTTGCTCTGATAAAAGTCCCGGGGCTGACCCACAGCAACCTGGTTGCCATGTGGTCTTCCTGGAACCCACGACTGTGGCTCTGCTCGGCTAGGTCTAGATCTTATGCCCAGTCCAGGGCCCAACTGTGGCATCTGGCCCACTTGTCTGGATAGAGGATGAAGTAAAAAGGGAGGGCTGTTGTAATTTCGAATAGGGTAATCAGGGAGGACTTCACAGGGAAGGTGATGTCTGAGCAGAGACCCGAGGGAGGGAAGAGTGACTTCTGGGTTTTGTTCCTGAACGAAGGGGTAAGAGCTGCCTTTTACTGAGGCAGGAAAGAATGCAGGAGGAGCAGGTCTGGGTGTGGGGTAGAGCAGTCTGAATCCTTCCCCTGGCTCGAGTTCTGCTAGTGCTCCCGGGAGCTGCCCAGAGGCCTGGCTTAGTACTGGCTCATCCGCTCAATAGCACCCTTCTGGGCCTGTGCTCCTGGCTCCAGCTGCTGAACTGAACCATCTCATTTTTCCTGGCCTGCATCTGCCTGTCTTGGAATCTGCTCTTTCCTTCCCCATCTTTAAAACAAAAACAAAAACCCAAAGTGACGTTAAAGACTATTGTGAAAACATAGACTATACATATAAATATATCTCCCTTGCACATTGAATATTTAGAATTTTAGGTATTCCACTTCTGTCTTTGTTCAAAGCATATGCATTTTACATAATTGCATTGAGTTTTTACATTTGAATTCGAGTTTCCATTTGTATTATAGCCTTTATCCATGTTCTTTCTCTTTACAATTATTAGAACAGGCTGTATAACATTCTGCGACATTGAAGGTACCACAGTTACTAAATAACCTTTCTCCCATTGTAGGAAAAGTAAGCAAATTCCATTTATGATATTCTAGGATGGAATTGGCAAACGTTTTCTGCGAATGGCCAGATAGTAAATATTTTCTGCTTTGCAGGCCATCTGGTCTCTGTCCCAACTACTCATTCCTTTTGTTGTGGGATAAAAGCAGCACAGGCATTGAATAAATGAAAGGACGTGGCTGTGTTCCAATAAAACTTTATTTAGAACAAAGGACAGCAGGATTAGGGTTGGGGTTACAGTTCGCAGACCCCTGTTCAGAACACTACAGGAAAAATTCTTGTGCCCGTGATGCTATGTTTAGGCTGTCATGGTATAGCGGAAAAGGACCTGGACTCAGGCAACCCGAGGTCTGACTCCCTGTGGTAGAACTCGAGCACATTATAGAACTTCTCTGATTCTTATTTCTCTCATCAGAAAATGAATATGAAAGTGAGTGATGAATGTACGGTGCCGTAGTACCTGGAAGATAAAGAGACTGCTGCAATCCCCGCGTGTTTCTTTTCTCATTCCTCCCAGTCCTGTCCTCCTCCTTAGCTTAATTTTTAAGGCGACAGGAAGGTGTTTTGATACTTTCGTAGCTTTCGGCACACCCTGCCACAATGCTTTTGAAGAACTTACTGCACCAATACATTGTTACTGGTGGTGTGCATCTGTTTCCCCATAGCTTTGCCAGCCCTGCGAATTTCATTTTAAATGTTTCTTGGTGAAGCTAGTAGCTGCGTAATGGCAACACATGGTAGTTAGTTTAGTAAGTATATACTTTGCATTTCTCCAGCCATGGGAGGAAGATACAGTTTCTCTTTAAAGTGTTTGCAGGCTGACATTTTGGTGTTCTTTCCTTCATTTGTTTGTTTGTTTGTTTATTTTTAAAATAGAGACTGGCAAACTGGGCCAGCCACTTGTTTTGTAAATAAAGCTTTATTGGAGCACAGCCACACTCATTCTTTGACTGTTGTCTGTGGCCTCTTCCGAACTATGATGGCAGGATTGAATAGCTGTGCCAGAGACCTTATGGCTGGGGAAGCCTAGAATATTTACCATTCGCTCTTTACAGATCACGTTTGTTGAGCCCTGCTCTAGAGTAAATTCTTCGCCATTTATCAATCTGCCGTTCACTCATTCTGATCTTGGGCATCACATGGATCGCCTGAGCCCATCTGTCTCAGAGCAGAGTCTGCCTCTTTCCATTGTGCAGCGGCGGACAGTCTGTCCTTTTGTCTTGGCCCAGCTGTGCCACTTCACCCCACAATAGTGGGAACCAGCGCCCTGACTTGGGGGATGAACGAGTGTACATTTTATCTGTTCATGTGCTAGTGCTTGAGCACACGAAGCTGCTGCGTCACTTGGCGCATGACATGTACGAGGCTGCTGCGGCCTGCCCTGTCTGATCTTTTCCATTTAAAGCGGCCACTTCCACTTCGGGAAGTGTGGAACTCCCCTGGAGTCTTGATTCAACAATCGTTGAGTTCTTCCTGTGAGCGGGGGTGGTTAGGGCTGTTTCCATCCCCAAGAAGGCTCACCAGCCAGGGTCGGTATAAGGAACAGGGTTATTATTCCCCATAACCCTTTCTGCTTTGGAGATTAGACCAGGGGTGTGGCATGGCTAGAGGCCCGCAGAAGCACAGCTCAGAGAACAGGTGAGGGACTCTCAGTGGAAGGTTTCTCAGAGAAGGCGACATTTGAGCCAGCCATCAAGAGGTTGGTTTTTCTTTGATGGCTCATTTGCAGAGGGAGCCCTTTTTCTGTCTGAAGCTGAGCTGCCCAACAGGCTACTTGGTCTTGTGGATTTTGAAAGGTAAATGTTGGGTCTGCCACCTCTGAGCTGTTCCTTGGGCAAGTGATTAATGTTTTCGAGGCGCGGTTCCTTTATCTGTCACGATGGGCCTGCCAGCACGCACCTTACAGGCGGATGTAAATCTCAGAACAGAAAATTGGTAGTAAATCTGGCCCCCACGTGTATTGTGTTGGTTAATGAAGAGTTGGCTGAAAAGCTCTCTAAAGGGAGTATGATTAGGTGCCAACTAATTGACATGAAAATCTGAAAATCCAGCTTCTCTTAAAAAACTAGGAGACGGGACGGTGCTGGACTGGCGCTGCTGTGAGGTGCTGCCCGCTGCTGGAGCTGGTGGCAGCTGCCATCTCGAGAGGGGCATCTGCCGGGGTCCCCGCAGTCCCCACCTCATCCTCCGTCCTACCTTCCCCGCCACGGCACGCATTTCCGTTCTCCGCCTGGCGTTGTAGGCTCGGAGGGGTCCGACCTTGGTCTCGTACGTGCCTCGGGCCAGTGTTGAACAGCCTTTCCTGCCCTCCCCCTTCACTTCTGCTTTCTTTTCACCTCTTTATTTGAAACGACGGTGGATTTTTGGGACGGTGGAAATGAAACAACAAAACAACAGCTCTAAACTCTCCATCGGGTTGAAAGCGCCAAGCATCCCAGGCGCCTGCAAATGTGACTTGAGTGTAAATTCTACCAATGGTGAAAGGTGATGATGCGCCTGCCCCCTGCAAGGCTCTGATGTGAGGTGTTGGTTCTAGGGCAAGGGAGAATGGGAACGTGATTAAGATGTGGCCTTGTCTACAGCCTGCTGGGGGTGCCTAATATGTAACTGTGTCCCTGCAGGGTGGCTCTGACGTCTGGGAAGGTAGACACTATTCTTTTAATGTTTAAACACCCCCTCTGATTAATTCTGCTAGGGCAATGGTCCGCAAACTGGCCTGTGGGGTAGATCTAACCCAAGGCCTGTTTTTGTAAACAGCAATGCTCATTCATTAATGTGTTATCTATGGCTGCTTTTGAGATGCAAGAGCAGAGTTGAGTAGTCGTGACATGACGGTAACCATAAGACCTGCAAAACCTAAAATGTGCACTCTCCGGCTCTTTACAGAAAAAGTTTGCCGACCATTGTTCTAGAGTACATTAAAGGTACAGTTTTATTCAGTGAAAACCAGAAACACAAATCATCTGAGACAACGTATCACATTGCTTGTGCAAGGCTTGACGGAAATGCTGTATTAATTTTCGTTTCGCAGGGTGCGTCGAAAGAATCACATAATGTCATTGAATGTATTGTGTGTTTCTTCTCTAATGTCAGTAAGTCTCTCTTGTGTATTCGTCGTCGCTTCCGGATATTTTGGCCACTGTGTAGATAATTCAGTGCAAGGTGAAGGAGTTGGGAACACAAGGGCATGGAATAGTAATGGTGGCAGGGGTGGCCCTAAGGGGAAGAGCTGTGCTGGACAGGGCAGCGGAGAAATGGGGTTGCAGCTGGAAGGGCATGTGGGAGCAAGGCGTGGTTTTCATACAATTTGAGGCAGATGTTACGCCATCTTTGTATGCTGTAGGAATTGCGTTGTGAGCAAAAAAAAAAAAAAAGTCGACAAGGGTAGGAGGCAGAGGGACAGTTGCCGGAGCATGTCCTTGAGCAGGTGAGAGACTAGATTCAGAGTACAGCATCTCGGAGCCTCAGTCTCATCATCTGCGAAGTGGGATGACCACACCTACTTTAGGGCTGCATTTCCTAGCTGCGGCATCTTGACATTTTTGGCTGGGTAAGTCTCTGTTGTGGGAGGCATTTTGTGCTTCGTAGGATGCTTAGCAGCATCCCTGGTCTCCACCACTAGATGCCAGAAGCATCCTCTTGGTCGTGCCAGAAATGTCTCCAGATCTTGCCGAATGTCCCTTGCAGGGGTGAAATCAACCCAGCTGAGAATCGCTTGTCAGTACCCACTCTTCGCAGAGCCCCTTATAAGTAAATCTTGAACTCTTCGCATCTGCGTGTGCCCGTTGTTTCCTGGTAAGGACCTTCTCGTAGCAGACAGACTCTCCCCTCGCCGTAATCAGAAATACGAAAGAGCAGTGAGCACGGGGTGCCTTTGCTGCTTGCTGCAGGATGCAGCGCGGGGGCCGGGTGCTAGCTGGAGTTGTCCCGTCTCGGCCTTAGGGGAGTCCTCTTGTAGCTCCCCTAAGTGTGGGCTGTGCTCTAGCCAATATCTACCTGTTGCAGCCCTTCCTATAAAAATTATTTTCTTTTTGAGGTAACATTCACATAGCATAAAGCCATTTATAGTTTTAATATGATTAAAAGAATTCATAATTTTTAAATTATAAATGAACAATTAATCGTAAAGATAATCAGCCACATTAAAGTGAATAATTCGGTGGCATTTAGTACATTCACAGTGTCATGACCCAGCACCTCTGGGTCCCAGCTCCAAAACATTGTCATGAAACCCCGCACCCACGAAGCAGTTGTGTTCTGTCTGTGTGGATTTACCTGCTCCGATTCTTCCCAGTTTTTAAAGCACAGCTCAAGCTTCTGCTTTCTTAGTAAGCCTCTCCTGGGTGCCAACAGAATGACAGTGTGGCCTGCGGGAGGAGCACTGGCCTAAGAGTCAGGTAGACCAGGGGCTCAGCCTCTGAGGTCGCACTTGCTTTGCAGTGTGGCCTTGGGCGGAATTCCTGGCATGCGATGGGCCTTCTTTGTCCTTTCTCCCTTATACCTGCTTAGTGCGTTGCAAGGATTAGCCTCAGACCACAGAAGTGCCTGGCGTGATTTTACCTCTGCCTCTGTGTGGAGGGGCAGAGAACTCCCACGAAGTGTGCGTGTGTGTGTAGCCTTGATCAAGTGACCTAAGTCCTCTGTGGATGAGAACCACCTATGCCTCGACCTCCAGGGTGGTTGCAAGGATTAGAGAAGGACCATACGTAGAGTGCCTGGTGCACTGTTTTCCCCTCCCTGGCCAGCGAATGCCGAGGCTTGGATCGAATTGCTTTGCCTGCGCTTTGGAGAGATGGTAGCCAGTTGAAAGTAAATCTTAGGGCCAGCGGTCTTACACCACCACCACCAATAATGATAGCTAACGTGTATAAAGTGCTTGGTGCATACTTGGCACCGTTGTAGGTGCACGATAAATATTCACTCATTTAATAGACGTGGGAGGTGCAGAGAGGTTAAGTAACTTGCCCATGGTCACATAGCTGGTGATGTAGGTGTCAGACCTGGGTTATCTCATTCTTAACCTTTGCTCTGTCGCCCCAGGAGGTTGTTGAAGGCTGTAGGTTTGTCGGAAAAATCATTGTAAGATCCTAAAGATTCTAAACATTCAAGATGGCAGGGATGCACCTGAACCAGGTGAGCGACTTTCACACATACATGTGGTTTCTGCTTTAGAGCCCTATAGCAGTGGTCCCCAGCCTTTGCACCAGGGACGGTGCTCCTGTGAGCATCTGATGCCTGATGATCTGAGGCGGAGCTGAGGCGGTGATGCTGGCGCTGGGGAGCGGCTGCCAATACAGACGAAGCTTCGCTTGCCCACCGCTCACCTCCTGCTGTGCAGCTGGGTTCCTCGCGGGCATTGACTGCTACTGGCCTATGGCCCGGGTGTTGGGGACCCCTGCCCTAGGGGATCACTGCCTTTCCCTGACAGGTTTCTGGACCCCTTGGGGTATTTCTTGGGGTGCCTTTATATATTCTATTTTCATTTTGATGGTGTTCTCATAAGAAATAGCAAAGAAGCTTGTTCTGGCTCATCCGGTTGGGAGCGTCGCCTGAGGGCTGCCTTGGAGAAGGCAGGACCCAGGAAGGCTGGGGTTTCATGGAGGAATCGTCCCCAAAATGGCAGTGGGGCTGTAACTGCAGGTTTGTTTCAGGGGTTGAGAGCGAGTGAGATTTAGAGATGGCCCAGCCAGGAGCCAGTGGGTTTGAAACTGAATTCTCCTTCCAGCACTTTCTGTGGGACAGGCCTTGGGTGAAGGTCTTTTCCTCTCTGAGTCTCAGTGCTCTGGTGAATGGAACCACGTTTCCTTCTTTGTCACAGATGAACTGTCGTCGCTCAGTGGCTTAGCCCGCAGCTGAGGCTCAGCAGGTGGGCACAGGTTTGAGACTGGAGGATTCTCCTTGCTCTGTGTTCTCTTTGTCACTGCAAGAAGGGGAGAAAGAGAGCAGTGGCACCGATTGCCCCGCCTGCCTGTCTCCACCGAGGCCCCATGTTGGCGACTGCAGAGCTAGGACGGCATGAGCGCACGTGGACACCGGTGCCCAGGGAGGGGAACTGACTGCCCCCGTCACATGGCCACCAAGCAGCCCGGCGGGGGCGAGGACTCACGATGCCTTGTGACTTCCCGCAGGTGCTCCTGCCACCGCTCCTCCTGGCCATGGGTCCCCTGGTCACCTCCTGCAATCGCCGAGTGTTCCCAGGGCTGCCTGTGCCCCTTCACCCTACGAGGCTTCTTCTCCTAATCCCCAAACAGCACTAGGATGGCCACAGGTACCCCTCCTGACGTCAGGTCTGTCACCAGCCAGGAGGGGGCGTGGTCGGTGAGACCCCGCACATTTCAGGTTGTTTCTCTTCAGAGAACAGGCTTTTTCTTCCCACCGCGAAGAGAAACATTGCAAGGCAAGGCAGTGGAGGCCACTGATGTCTCATCTAGAAAAAGCAGTGGTGACAAGACGCTGTAGAGGAGACCTTGGGTCATTGTGCATGCCATTAAGGGTAGGTGCTACACCTGTGCCGTTCAGATGTGGGTCAGGAAGCAGCAGCATCAGCATCACCTGGGAGTTTGTGAGAAATGCAGAATCCCAGGTCCCGCCCCCGACCTGCTGCATCAGAACCTGCCTTTTAACAAGGCCCCAGGGGATTTCTATGTACACGAAAGCCTGAGAATTACTGCCCTAAAAATGGTCAGTACTGAGATCGTAGAGATTTTTATTTTTGCTTTGTACATGTTACCTGTTCTTTAACTATATTTTTTTCACATGAATTTTTTTTATTGTGGTAAAATACACGTAACATAAAATTTATCATCTTAACCATTTTTAAGTGTACATACAGCTCAGTGATATTAAATATATAAACATGGCTGTGCATCCGTCACCACCATCAACCTCCCATACGTCTTTTCCTCTTGGAAAACAGACTCTATACATATGAAACGATCACTCCCCATTCCTTTCTCCTTCTCGCCCTTGGTAACTGCTATTGTGCTTTTTCTGTCTCTGTGAATTTGACTACTCTAAGTACCTCATATAAGTGGAACCATACAGTACTGCTCTATCTTTCTGTGACTGCCCGATTTCACTTGGCATAATGTCCTCAAGTTTCATCCATGTCATAGCATATTGCAGAGTTTCTTTCCTTTTCGAGGCTAATATTCCATTGTTTTGCTTATCCATTCACTTGGCGTTGGACACTCGGTTGCTCCCACATTTTTGCTCGTGTGAATAATGCTGCTATGAACAGGGGTGTACCAATATCTCTTCAAGGCCCTGCTTTCTTCAGTTCTTTTGGGCATATACCCAGAAGGGGAATGGGGTCAGTGTGTTCTGTCTGTATGGATTTACCTATTCTGGTCCTTCCCTGTTTTTAAAGCACAGCTCAAGTTTCCGCTTTTTTGTAAGCCTCCTCTACCCCCTCTCCCCCACCCCCAAAACAGAATGACAGTGTGGCCTGTGGAAGGGTTTTTCATGTTAGGTTATTATGGTAATTCTGTGACATGAATTACATTTATGATCAGGACAAACTGCAGAGGCACGTGATGGGCGAAAACCTCGTCGAGTTTCCAGTTGGCATTGCCCAAGGACAAGTAGAGTCAGTGGGTACAGTACTTGGAAAAAGGAGAAAAGAAAGCCCGACTTCTCTGTTCCGGGGTTGGTGAGAGGGGAACAGAAACTAAATGTTCTGCTAGACCAGGTGTCAAGAGAGGTAGATGTCTGAGGGCCTCGGGCGGGTGGGGTCTCCATCATGGGTGACACTTCAAGATGGCCTCTTGTCTGGTGGGAACTAGGTGTGGGCTATACTTTCTCAAAATCTCTTCCAGAAAAAATAGCCACGGTAGCATTTGGGAAGTCAGTCGAATTGCTGTGTTTCCACAGAGTGTTGACTGGTCCAATCTCCGGGCCCGGAGCGCGGCAAGGGTCCTGCGTGGTAGTCAGGCCTAAGTTGGGCTTCTGAGTCGGGGCCAGAGTTCCGTCAACTGGTATTAACATTAGAACAAAACCTGGACTCCCGTTACCATGGTCCTCGAGGCTCTTGCAGCTGGCTCCTGCCTGCCTATCTGATCTTTACTTCCCTTTTTTTTGCTTCTTGATGAAGTCTCAGCAGACTTCCTTCTGATCTGGGAAGATCAGACGCCAAGCGTGTTCCTGCCTTCTGGGCTCCACCCTGGCTGCGCTCTGCGTGGAACGCGGGTCTATCATATCTTCCCATGGCTGCTCTTTTTTTGTAAAGGGCTCAGCTCAGTGTCACCTGTGTGGAGGGGCTTTCCATGACTGTCCTGGCTTATGCGGCCCTCTTGCTTCCTCCCTGTCTATCAGCCTGTTTAGTTTCTCTTCCTAGTAGGTCTCTCTAACATCATCTGATTTATTAGTTTACTTAGCTAACTATTTGTTTCTTCCTAATAGAATTTTCTCTCTGTGAGAAGATGGCTCTTTTTTTTTTTTCTTTTTTCTTTTTACCACTTAAGTCTTATGTCCCCAGCTCTTAGGACATTGCCTGGATGTAGTAGAATTTAAAATAAATAGTAAGTGAGTCAATACACACAGTTAATTGTCCTCTCTGAGCTTCAGTCCCTCCTCCCCCCCCCCACCCCTGCAGTATGGGGATCCTAATACCTGGCTTGTAGGGTGGTTGTGAGAATTATAGGACATAACTCATGCAGAGTACTCCAGCATCCAGGAAGTGTTCAATGCAAGGTCTCAGTTGTCGTCACCCAGGAGGCCCTGGCACGACTTGGATGAATCGCTGACCATCTCTGTGGCGATGCCCCGCTGGCACTCCCTGGCGAAGCCCATATCGAGTTGCCCAAGAGAGAAACAGCTTGGAGGCATTTCAGGGCCTGCTTCGTGGGACATCTGCTCTCGTAGCTCAGGACTTGAGTCTCCTTTGAAATGACTGTGTTGTGTGTCTGGTGCATCGTAACACGTAGCCACGTCTCTGCTGCTTGGAGTCAGGGGGCCTCTCGTGAGCATCACGTGTAGCTCTGACAGTGGTCTGCCTGGTGCTTTGAAGTGTCCTCGCCCCAGACCCTCTCAAGTGGAAGTTCGGCGTGTGCCACGCGCGGTGGTTGGAAATGCCATTGGCTGCAAGTAGTAGCCCAGAGCACAGTGATTTGGACAAACGGGGTTGCTTGCTGTGTTGGAGTTAGGAGGTTTCCAGTGCTGGTTCAGCGGCGTAATGACGTCCAGGCTGGTGTCTTTGTGCGTCTTTTGGCCCTCCGGGCTTGTCACCTCATGGTAGCAAGATGCTGCTTAGCTCCGCCCAGTGTATTTCCGATTAAGGCAGGAAGGATGCAAGAAGGAATGAAGCCACTGATATCTGTTTTTTTTCCAGGATGGCATAATTTTCCCAGAACACTCCCTGTGTACTTCCGGTTACATCTCATCAGCTAGAACCTCTTAAGGTCCACCGTATAAGAGAGACTTAGAAGAGGTGTAATTAAGTTTTTTGGCTTCTATTGAGGAAGGTACCGTGGGAAAACGACAATGGCGACGATGGTGAGGTCAGCCAATGAGCTGTGCCTGCTGTGCTAGGAAACCTATATTTTAAGTAGACTATTGGTTCTCAGTTGAGGGCAGTGTTATCCCCTAGTGGACATTTGTCAGTATCCGGAGATGTCTTCGTTGCCACAGCTGGGATGTATGTGTGTGTGTGCATGCGCGCGTGTGTGCATGCATGTGCGTGTGCATGCGCGTGCTAACGGTATCTAGTGCATAGAGGCCAGAGATGCTGCTATACACGCTGGCCTTCGTAGGGGAGCCCCATCACGGAGAGTTATCTGCACCAAACGTCAATAGCGCCAAGGTTGAGAAAACCTGAGTTACACTACTCTGGACACGTTCTTCAAATTTGGGGACTGTAGTTTAGCTGCTTTCCTGTGATGTAGTAACAGGGAAATGGGAAAACTTCATTGTAATAATGTAGGTTATTGGTACCTGGTTTTGTTACTGATGTCGTTAAAGAGAAGGCTGATGCCAGTATAGGCTGATGCCATATATTATATGTCAGAAAGTCTTGACAAAAGGCTCATGTCAGACAGAACTAATTAAGCCTCATTGCATTTTAGGATCACAGAACAATGACATGAAAAGACAATTTCTGCTGGAGCGACTGCTGGATGCAGTGAAACAGGTAAGAAGAAGGCTCACATTTGACCTTGAGACCAAGTAATAGTGTCAGATAATGAATGTGGAGGTCATTTGCCCTCCTGTATAGACAGAGTGACTCACACTTTGTATCTGGGAACCCTGAGGGCAGTAATTTTCTCCAGGAAACGATAGAGCAAAGAAGGTGATCAGAGGCGGGGACAGAGGTGCTCTTGCTTTGTGACTTTCTGAAGCCCTATGGGGGACTCTCTCAGTGATGTCCCTTTGAGAAGGGCATTGATGTGGGTTTCAGGGTCTCTTTTCCAAGTAGCTGTGTTTTAGGGCAAGTCGTACGGGTGCTGAGGTGGTGGTCAGAGTTCGGATCCTGTGAACAGAGATAAGGAGGATAGGTGCTCGGGGTGGCATGGATTCTCCAGAGCTCTTTGCTGATTGACTGATGCTGTTTTTGACTCTCGGCTTTTGGCTGGGCGGGAAGTGAGCTTCGGCGTGAGCTGGCACCAGTTTGCTTGCCTGCCTGGACCAGACGTGCATCATTTATTGCACGTTCATCATGTGCTGGACTCTCTGCGTAGTGCTGTACATTTCATCTTTCTAACAACCCTGCGCAATAGTTCTTATAATTATTTACATTTTAAAACTAAAGAAACGGAAGCTCAGAAAGGTCCAATAACTTGCTAAAGGTGTCAGTGAATAAGTAGCAGAACTCGGGTCCCGCCCTGGGAATTCTAGGTAGCTCACATTGCGGAAGCGGCTACCGACAATTATATGCATGTAATCACAATAGAGGGAAATAAATACTTTAACGGAGATGTGTGTTGTGCTGATGTGAGCCCCAGAATTCAGCATCTGCTTAAGCCTTGGGGCATCCCGGTGTGGTGGAAAGGACACAGGCCCAGGAGTAGCTGGGGTTGAATGCCAGCTTCATCTCTTCGTATCTTTGTATGCTGGGACAACTCACCCAGCCTCTCTGGGCACCCCTCTGCTCTGTGATCAGGGCTGTTGAGGGAATTGTGTTTGTTGAAGTAGATAAAGGCCTGGTCAGTGCCTGGTCCACTGTAAATCCTGAGCCCACCTTATTCGTTTCTTCTTTCTTTGTCCCAGAAAACAGAAAATATGACAAGAGGATAAGGCTAGCGGAACCACTTTAAATATAGCAGTTAAATAGAAATAAATTGGAGCTTATGTGCAGAGCTGCACGTATTAGTATTATTATTTTTGGGGGGCGAAAGTGTTTTATATATGCTTTTTAAAAATCAACTTTATTCAGGTATAATCTTCATGCAATAAAATACACTAATTTTAAGTGTGCAGTTCTATTGAGTTTTTGACAAATGTATCATTTAAAATTCTATAAATGTGTGTGTATATACATGTATATTTTCTCTCTTTTGGATAAGTTCAGGAATCTTGCAAGCCTGCCACCCACATCAGAGATTCTACACCTTTAAAAGAGAGTAGTGGATAGTGGCCATGGTTGCACAATATTGTGAATCGAATTGTATAACTAAAAATGTTTAAACTGGCAAATTCGGTTGTTTATATTTTACCACGATAATAATAAAAAAAGAGAATAGTTTGCTGTCATTCGTACCCACCATGGGTAAATTGTCACTCAGCACAACCGAATGACTTATTCGAAGTGTGATTTATGCTGTTGTAATTTTTTAGCCAGTCACAACAACTTTGGGGCCCTGTCAAAAGGGACTCATTATTGCAGGCCTGTGGAAGTTTTCATTGCTGTCCATTAAGAGCCCTGTGTTTTGTTTAGACAGTCAGCTGCTGACATATGGAAGAAGCTTCCCAGATAACGTGGGGAAGGCTGTGTGTGTTTGTTTTCCTCTTGGCGTTGTTTTCCCACGAGGCTCACTTCTGTCCAAGTGGGAGATAAGGGCTTCCTTTAAGTGGTGGCAGGGAGGTTGGGACGTCTGTTGTCTTAGGTCTTGGACTGACACCCAGGGCAGGGGGAGGCCCTGACTGGGCACTTGGAGTTTCTGGTCCTTTAACTCTTGAGCCCCTGAGACCTGTGTGGCCTGTTTTGTGATGTTTGAATGTTCCATCCCAACAGCCGATCTCAGCAATTTCTTTTTCCACGCAGTGCCAGATCCGCTTTGGAGGGAGGAAGGAGATCGCCTCGGATTCCGACAGCAGGTAAATATGTCGTTTCTAAAACCACTGACCATCAAGAGCAAAAAGGTGGCAAGAGAGGACCAGCTTCTATATTCTGCCTCTGCAGCCCGGTGGTGCAGGGATTGAATGTGGAGATCTCTAGACAGCTATGCGGTGACTACTCTAAAGTATTTCCACCTTCCCTTAATTCTCCTTCTTGGCTTCTGTTCTGAGGGAATTACTTGAAATACCTTTCTGCATGAAGTTATTTTTAGGGTAACTTATAATGATGAAAACTCAGAAATCTAAATGCTCAACAATTGGGAAATGGTTAATAAAGTATAATGCATCATGGGATGAAATGTTATATAGCCATTAAATCGATGTCTGTATGGAATTTACTTTAAGTAGAAAATACATATGTAGAATTTAAAAATTATATAATTCATAAAAATAACAAGAGCAGGATGCAAACTTGTATAGATGCAGAGCGATCCTGTGTTAAACAACTCTGGCTAAAAATGGACCAAAATGTGAACAAAGATAAGAATACTGGAAATATTCGAACTCTTTATCTTTTCTGATAATTTTTTTCAAAAAAATTGCCATTGACCTTCACGACCCAGGAAAAGCTGACATAATTGCAAAAGCTTGTAACATCAGGGGACACAGAGGTTCTTGGCACAGGTAAGGGACACACAGGCACTCGATGGCAGTGTTCTGTGAAGCCGTTCAGAGCTGATCGGTGCTCGGAAGGCCTGGAGGGCCAGGAGGCTCGTTCCTGCAGAGGCGGGGAAGTCACTTGCTCAGCACTCGTCTCACCCCGGAGACTGTCCACATCCTCCACCCTCTGACGCCAGCCTGCCTGGCAGAGCCACTTCCCTTCTCCGTCCTCTCACACCCTTGTTCTCCTGTGACACTTTACCAGCCGTGAGCACAGCACGTAGCGCTACATTTTAATGGAGGTGCGGGGACTATTGGAAACTGGGTGCAGACTTAAAATGGTACCCCCACCCCTATACTCTCTGTCTTGTCTTTGTTTAGTTTTTCTCCGTAACACTTATCACCAACTAATAAACCATAAATTATGCCACCGTGAAGCTTGTGAGCTTTGAGGGCAGAAGGCAGCTTCTCCATCCTTTGCTTCTCAGTGTTTTGCACAAACCTTTTGTGCCTGTCACACGTTAGGTTCTTAGCATATGTTTGTGGCATTAGATCATTAGACTGATTTATTGCTTCAGTTCATCCAGGGGCCTGCGGATATGCGCTGGTCAGGCAGGCCTGTGAGGGAGCGCGTGGGCTGTCCAGGCCCGCCTTTGAATCCTGGCTCTTCCTCTTTCCAGCTGTGTGACGTGCCTAACCTCCCAGAGCCCAAGATTACATCTATTTTGATACTGTGCTTTAAATAAGAAATATATGTTTGTTCTTTGTCCTTATTTCTGGTACTGAGCTCCTAAAACCTGTGGAATTTCCAAAGTGACAATAGCCATAAAGGTGTCTTTTGTTGTGTCTTTGTAGTGACTTCCCTGAAATCACCAAAGGTTGGGAGCGGGTTGCTGGGAGAACCAACCACATGATTAGGGGGTTAGAACTTTCAGCGCTAACGCTCACCTCAGGGGCGAGGGGAGAGGCTCAAAATTGAATTCAATCACCAATGGCCAATGATTTAATCAACAACACATAGGTAATGAAGTCTCCATAGCAACCCAAAAGAACTTGGTTCAGAGAGCTTCCGGTCGGTGAGCACTTGGAGGTGCCAGGAGACTGGGCTGCTTGCAGAGAGGGGTGGAACCCTCTTCCCACATACCTTGCCCTAAGGATCACCTACATTCGTTACTTCCTTTTATAGAAACCTGGTAATCCAGTAAGTAAAATGTTTTTTTGAGTTCTATGAGCCACTCTAGCGAATTAATCAAACCTGTGGAGGAGGTCATGGGAAGCTCCAAGCTATATATCTGGTCAGTCCGAAGCACAGGTGGCAACCTGGACTTGTGACTGTCCCCTGAAGTCAGAGTCAGGTGTAGTCTTGCAGGACTAGACCTTAACCTGTGTGACCTGATGCTGTCTCCAGGTAGAGAGTGTCAGAATTGAGTTGAATTGTAGGACTCCCGGCTGGTGGAGAATTGCTTGGTGACGAGGGGAAACCCACACATAGGTGTCTACCTGGCCGGTTGTGAGGACTGAGTTGTATACTGTGTGGGAAAGTGCCGAACATGTAGGAGGCCCTTGCCCCTCAGGGAGTGAAGTCTGGCTGGGACACTTGTTTCTCAGCTCCCGACACCTACCCCTGCTGCCTGCTGATGCACACAGACCACAGATAGAGTGCAAGGGCAAAGGTGAACTCGCGAGCCTTTGTATTGTTCTCTTTTGCTCCCAAAGGAACAATTGAAGATGGAGGATTTCTTTAGAACCATGTAACTCTGGGCCTAGGTGTCAGTCCTGTTTGGAAAATGGGACTCTCTACCCACATCCTCCTCTTCCAGGAATCTAAGAACCTGTGTCTACTAAGAGATAATGGAAAACTGGAAGAGATTTTTCTTAAAAGGCCAAGTGTTCTCTTTGAATGCATTTTAAATTTACCATCTTAGGAAAAGCTTTAGGCGGGACCGACCGTGAGGTGTTGGCTTGTGATTGCAGCTAGGGCAGCGGTCCCCAACCCTTCTGGCACCAGGCACCAGGGCTCCTATGAGCGTCTGGTGCCTGATGATCTGAGGTGGAGCCGAGGCGGTGATGCTGGCGCTGAGGATCGGCTGCAAATACAGTGAAGCTTCACTCCCTGGCCCGCCACTCACCTTCTGCTGTGCGGCCCAGGGGTGGGGAGCTGTGCTGGGGGGGGGGGGGAGGGGGAGGATGGGTGTGTGTGTGTGTGTGTGTGTGTGTGTGGGGTGGTGGTGGTGGTGGTGGTGGTGGTTGGAGACTCCTGAGCTAGAGAGCCCAGCTGGTTGGATGAGCATCAGTAGGAACCTTTGAAAGGGTCGTGCACTGGTATATCTGCCAGGGCTCTTTGGGGACAAGCAACTGAAATCTACTGTGGTTGAGGACATTGTGATCTCATGGAATTGATGGCAGGCCAGGCCTGGAAACAGGAAGGAGTCAAGGTAGTTTTGGAAGACTCATAAGTTGGAAAATAGAAGCCAAGAAATGGTCTCCTCGCAGTCATGGTGATTCAGCTAAGGTTCTGCTGGTGGAATTGAGGGAAGATAGTTTGCCTAGGGGCTATTCCCCCGCCCCTCCAGGATGCGCCTCTGGAATTTCTCCCTTGCGCCTTTACTCAGCCCTCTCCCTCTTTTGACTCACTGAAGTGGGGAGACTCTGGGGTGAGAAATGAGCCAAAGCCAGGAGAAGGCTCCAGTGTGTTTTCCTCATCCTTTGTTCAGCTTAGGCTAATCATAATATCATTATAATATCACCTGCATTGCAGGTACTACATCTTCAGGCCCTGCCCCCCAAGAAAAACAAAAGCCTGTAATCCAGACGGCTTGGCGTGACTTACTCTCTTAAGTGTGTACTTTTGCTTTAACAAACCCTGCTCTTTCCTTCTTGCTGTTTGCCTGTTCTTGATTTCTTTCTTGCAGCATAAGGCAAGAACTTGGCCACCAGAGCTCCGGGTCGGGGTCCCGCTTTGGGGTCCCGCTTTGGACTCTCGCCCTGTCAAGCTCTCTGGCATCAGAACGAACATCGGCTGTTTTCCGATTCTCTCTCATTCTGCTCAAGATTGACATTCTGAGAAGGAAGCACATGATTGCTCAGTCTTGGGTCACTTGGCCACCTCCTGGCCAGCAGCAGAAGGATCTGGCAGAAGGAGTTTCTGGGGAGCGTGATGGCTTGTGTAGTGAGAAGGTGTCTGCTTGGGTTCACCATTTCACCAAGACAATATTAGGGAACAAAAGATATACCTTTAACATGACGCGCGGGTGCTGTTATGAAGGCGGAATGAAGACGGGGTGGTGAAAATGCCCAGCAGTGGTCCCCTGTTGCTGCCGTATGATGATGGTCTCTCCTGTATAGTATGGAGTTGGCATCTACGTCATCAATCTCATTTCATCTTTGCAACGACCCTGACAACAAGGGGGGGGGAGATAATTTTTCTGCTTTTACAGGCATAAAAGCTTGGAGGCCGGTCATCTGTGCAGCGTTGGTTTGTCATCTCGAACTGTCGGTCCGGGGGGCGCAGGCGTGGGTTAGGTGGGTCGCGTGGTTGGTCGGCAGTGGATGGGACTGGAGTGCAGAGACCGCGTTCTGGGGGTGGCCCTCACCCTCTGCCACCGCATCCCCTCTTGTCTTTCCAGCATCGACTTTCCCAGATTGAGAGATTCATGTCACTGCAAACACTTAACATTATTTTAAGTGTTAAACGTCATGGCGTTAAATTCCTTTGCTTAGTTTTTCTCCTTTCAGTTCTTCTTAAGTCTCAATGTAGTTGGGGACAAGACTTGATCTGGTGTGAATATTAAGCTGATTTAAATGAAATCACCAATATTCTATCGTCTTTGATTTACAAAAATAACAGTATCATACAGTTCTAAATTACATGTCTCTGAACTTCTCCTCTTTAAACAGAGAGCCCATGCGCCAGGCTCAGCCTTCCCCTGGCCATGGCCGAGACAGACTTTAACTTTATTTCAGTTACATTTACTTTTAGGGCTACTCTGTTTAGGGCCCATGATGCTGGCTTTCCATGGCTTTGCAATAGCGATAGAGTTTTCCCTTGTAAAACAGGCTTATTTAAGTGAAAAAAAAAAATGAGTCAAACTCAAGACAAGTACATACCTTCAGATGTGACAAAAGTGGCTGAGGTGGTTGTGAGTGACTGAAATTTGCAAAAGAGAGTGCCGTCAGGACTGAAGCTGTTGTTTGGTTTTTGGGCCTACGTGATACACAGTGTTTTTCTGCTAAAACCAAAAATGCAAAGTGTGAGTGTGCGTGTGAGTGTGCGTGAGTGTGCGTGTGTGAGAGAGAGAGTTGTTTGATCTGGCGAGGTAACACAGCAAGATGCAATCGTCCTCATGTGAGGTGTAAACCAGCATTCGCATGAGAAGAGATGAGAGGCAGGGCTTGTTTTTTGCCCATCCGATCTCGTCCTGAGGAACTTCAGGAGCAGGAGGTGGTGGCCGTCACTGGGCCCTCTGATGTGTGTATTTCTCCTCATCCTTTCTGTTGGTGGTGTTCTCCTGCTCTGTTTCCCACTAAGAACAAAGACTCATTCTTGTGCTTCGTTGAAAGTATTCCACAGTCTGTCAGTCAGACCGGTCTGTGGAGAGGCTGTAACATACCTTTTCAGTATTTTGCCTCCTGGAAATAATGGCCCAAGAACTCATCAGGCACTGAAAGTTGACCTCAAAGACTAGATACGTTGTTGTCCCACAGAAGCGTCTTCCTCCCCTGTGGGATGACAGAATGTAATCTGGAACATAAGCTTTCCCTTGGAATTACAAATAGCAACCCGCGGACTGAGCGTGGGTTTGGAGCTCAGAATTCGGATCCTGGTGTTGCCAGGTCTGAGTCGTGTTGGACTGTGGGTAAATTTCTGACTCTCTTGTGCCTCAGCATCCCCGTCTGTAAACAGGGGTACTAGTCACGATATTCACTCCACACGGAATATTGTGACTTAGTTCCTGTGTAGTTCTTAGAACGGGGTCTGGTGGCCAGTAAGTTTCCAGAAATTACTAGCTATTGTTATCGTCATTAGAATTTTATGTAAAGTGCCTTGACACTTGGTGAATACTCTCGGCACACTGGGTCTCTTTGCGATTATGGGTGGCAGTGAGTTGGCTTTGGGTATTTGTCTCAGAACATTTAGAAATTGTCAATTTTTATGATTCTTCCAGGTGACTATGCCAGAAGAAATCAGAGGAGAGCATTTCCTCTTCCCAAGCATTCCGGGGAAGGGTGATTTGTTTCGGTGATTTTTCAGTACTCGTTGAGGAATTAGAATCATTATTGAACTTTTAAGGACGCTAAAAAAACAAAAGCAGCTGCCCTTTGCTGCTCCCTCATATTATTCTTAGCGCAGTGGAAAACTGTCATACGCATTCCTCTGGACACTTATGAAACCAAATGGCTTTTTCAGGCATTCCTTTCCCTCTTTTCAACGTCTCTGGAAGTTCATCATGTGATTTTTATTTTCTGTTTGTCACACGTTTCTTACCAGCCTCCTATTAGTTTGAGGTATCTGGATGTTCTGATTCTTTTCATCTTGGCAAAAACTCCGGAGATTCATTTGTTAGAATCTTGAGCACTCGATTTCCACTTTGAGGCTCCGTAGTACATAGTTCCACATTGCATCTCCTTTAATTTTACTATATCGATCAAACGAATTGATTTCTTTTTGGAAAAAGAGTATTTTTAGTAATTGGGGAGCTCTGGGGCATTTAGCAAGTCTGAGCACATTTCCATGTCTAAATTTTAATAAATATTTATATTGTTTATATTGATAAGCTCTTGAGAGCTGTGCTTGGCCCACAGGAAATAATATGTAAGCACTATCTTTGTCATCATCATCATCATCATCACCATCCTGACGGTGGAGAGAGGCCGTGAGCATGAGGTATGACACATACTTACTTCATGCCTACCTAGCCACAAGTCAGCAATTACCAGCTGTGTCGTTTGGGACTTACTTAGCTTCTTGAGGACTGTCGTACCCTCTGGAAAATCAGATGATGATCATGGTACCTACTTCTTATGGTTGTAGGGATGATTAGATGTAATAATGTTTGCTTGACACACCCGGTAAGAACTTAATAAACTCAATACGTTTTCTTTCTATGACTAGACATAGCAGTGTTTTGGCTAATTTGGAAACTAAAGGCTAGAATGATTGCTTATTAATTCCCTTATTTAGCAGATGTTTGTTTATAGATCACTATGTTGGCATTGGGGGTGCAAACTGGTTGAGATGGTTGCTGTCTTCAAGGAATTCCAAATTGAGCCCAGGGGATGGACATGTAGACTGTGGACAGTCGTGGCGGCTGCAAAACTAATTACTCGGTACAGGCGTGAGAGGTGCGTACAGGGTCCCTGGTGGTCAGGCGGGCAGGATGGGAATTCCGGGCAGTGGGAATAGCAAATGCGAGGGTGCACGGAAGTGCGGGAAGGCGGCGGGCTTGGGGACGGTGTGTCCGTTGTGTGTGCTGGGAGGCGGCCCGGACAGTCCTTACTGGATTCTTCTCTTGTTGTTACGGGGAAGTGTTCGGACTTTATTAATTAGGGTACTGTTTCTTAAACTATTTGTATACCATTTTTACAGTTTTTGCTATTTCTGTATACCCTCTGGGCCAGAGATTGGCCTGAGGTGGAATTTCCAGGCCCTGTCCACTCTGGTCTTGTCATAAGTAATACCATCAGTGAAATCAAAGATCGGTGGCTGGGTATATTTTTTTCCTTGACACATTGAAATGATTAACATAAAAATGTTCATCTATGTTTCCCCTTAAAATCATGTCACATACTGTGTACATGTAGCAAAGTGTGGTTTGGGCAAATAAGGAACAAAGGTAGTTAACAACATAGCTGTGCATTTCAGAAGGGGGGCTTCTGTTCAGGGCGCCAGGGGCTCGGGTGAGGTGACATGGGGTCCGGCAGCGCAGGGAGAGGTGTCTCTGCGGTGGACCAGAGGGCCGAGTGAGTGGAGGCGGTGGGGTAGTATTGGGAGAAGCGACGGAAGGATTGAGAAGCCTTAGGCCTGAGCCTTGATGAGATTGAATGACTGACTGGGTATGGGGAGGAGAGATAAATGCCCTGGCTCTAAGGTGTGGCCAGAAAGCAGAAAAAATATGTGTTGTTTTAATGTTTTTTCCCCCTTTCTTTCTTTTTTAATTAAAAACATTGTTTTTAAAGCCAGGATTTTGTGTGGAGTTGCTTTCTCCCCAGCTATGGGCTCCGGCCAAACTTGGCGCTCCCGCTGGCCACTGACTCAATGCCACCTCTCTGTTTCCGCGTTTCCCTCCAATTCACTCCTTCTGCTTCCAGGGCCCGCGTTTCTCTCTGTTCTCTTTCCCCCTTCGGATTTGCCGGCTCCTTCAGCCGATTCCTTCCCAGCTGCCATCTTCTCTTCTTGATTTCGAATGTCCTTATCTGCCAAGCGAGCCCCAAGCAGTGTTTGCGTCCAGACCAAGAGCGGGAGGTCTGTCTACCCCAGAGCAGATGCTTACTGTGTTTCTATTTGTAACTTTAAAATGGCTGGAAATTGCGAATTTACCCATTTCAAAATGGGTTATTTTTCTAATTTCTGGCTCCTCTAGTAGAACATCCGTGGATTCCTTTTTACGTGCCTGTCTGCCACCCTCAAACCTTCACATTTACCGTATCTTGAAAACTACTGCCTTGTGAATTTTCACTGTTACCAAGCTTGCATTTTTTGTCAACTATTCTTCCTTTTTTTTTTTTTTTTGGCCTCTTCTCTCTCTATCAGATCCTCTTCTTCCTCCCTTGAGTAACTTAGATTACTGATAAGAAATTATTTGTGTTTTTTTTTTTTTTTTTTTTTTTTTTGCCTACGGTCCTTAATCTTTTACAAATAAAATACACATGTATGTACACATTTTATTACCATTGTTTTACAAAAATTGAATTATGTATATATAATGATGGTCTGTATCCGTATTATCTTTAGCGCTATCCTGTCAAAATGTTTCCAAGTTATAGTTCTAATAATTCTTTTTTAAAATAAAATATAATAAAAACATAAATTATACTGCATGATGCAGATGTACAACCACTTGCTTATAAAGGAATGCTGATTTTGTGTCCAATTTTTACTGCTATGGACAACGAAACAATAGATATCTTTGAGCATCTTTTCTTATATACTAAGAATTTCAGTTCTTTGGCATGGACTTCCAGGAGTTGGGGTGCTTGGTCAAAGAGAATATGTGTTTATTTTTTGTAGTTGTGATCAAGTCTTTTTCTAAACACTTCTGACAGCAGCGCAGGAGACTGCTTTTTTCTTTCTTGCCAACAGTAGTTTTGAGTGTTTTGAAGTTTTGTCAGTCTGATGGGTGAAAAGTGGGGCTCACTGCCACTTAATTCGCGTTTCCTTGATTGCTAATGAATTTCAGTATCTTTTTCTTTTAACGTTTGTTGACTCTTGGGCTTTCCTTTTTTTGTGCAAAGCTTCTTCATATTATTTGCTCATTTTATTGGATTATTGGTCCCCTTGTCATTTTGTGAGAGCGTTTTATATATTATAGTACCTAATTAACCTTTCCTCTGTTTTCAGCATTGTAAAATGTTTTCAATTTGATTTGCCCAGTATTTTTGTAAGCGTAGATAATAGTATCTGTAATAGTACCACATTATAATACCTACCTACTTACCAGTTTTTGGATTTTCAGTGTTTTTAAGATCTTAACAGTAGAGTGTACATATGATCTCTTTAATTTTCTTGTAGGATTTTTATTGTTTACAGTTAATCTGTTAAGCCATCTGGAATTTGTTTGCATGTGGTCTATGGGATAAGTCATAGATCCAGTTTTCCTTTCTTCTAGATGGTTGCTCTCTTTCTCACATATCTTTTTGGCCCTTTATCCTGGGCTACAGTTAACTTTTAATTTGACTTAGCACAGAGAGGGGATGCACAGGGCCAGAGCATGCGGCACTAGTGGCGAACACTGTGCCGATGCGATTGCCCGCTATGAGGACCCCCGGCAGAGCGAGGAACGTGGGAGGCCCTCGCACATTGGTGCTGTCACACTGAGGATGAGGTGCCCTCGGCCCTCATTATCCTTGCTCTAGATGAGTTTGCCTGAATTTTCAAGGATGCTTAAATCCACCCACATGATGGCAGATATGCAAGTAATTGAAAGGACATTCTCATAAAGCCCACTCCTTTTTCCCTTTCTCCCTTCAAGTGGGAATCATACCATTTAAATTACTCTGTAGCTTACTTAAGAATAAACTTCGCTGTATGTTATGGACTTTGTTGTAGGTCACCGGATAACATTAAAATCACAGTTATATCAATGGCATCTTTCTGTGTAATTAAGAAAGAAAAACCAATGCCCGTTTTAATTCTATAATTGCATTAATTATGAGGCACATCTATATTTCAGAGACGTTAAAAAGTGGGAAAAAAGGTGCCTCTTAATGTTAAGTATGACATCTCATTCTTTAAAAATTTTTGCTTAATATTTTATAGTGCGAAGGTGCTATAACTTATTGTTCTGTTAATGGATGTTCAGGTTGTTTCTAGCTTTGTTTTCGTTTTTGCTATTATAACCAATTCTGCAATAAGATATTTGTGCATATATGTATATCCTTTCCTACTAGTGCTTTTATATTTAATTGTTTATTTAAACTCTTAATTTTGAGATGATTGTAGGTTCACATGCAGGTATAAGAAATAATAAAGATTCCATTTACCATTTACCTCCAGCCCCCAATCGGAACATCTTCTAAAACTCGAGCATGGTGTTATAAATTTCCCTAGTTTTCCTTATAGTGTGTGTGTGTGTGTGTGTGTGTGTGTGTGTGTGTGTGTGTGTATGTTTAATTCTGTGCAGTTTTATCGCTGTGCAGGTTCATGTGCCCACCACCACAGTCGAGATACAGAATAGTTTCATTGTCACTATTCATCACCACAGAAGGGATCCCTTCTGCTGCCTTTTTATACCCACACCCACGTCCTTCCAGTTGCCTCCCTTCCTCTTGCTAACTCCTGGCAACCACCAGTCTCTTCTCTAATCCTATAATTTTGTCATTTCAAGAATGCGATATAAATGGAATCATACAGCGTGTAACCTTTTGGGATTGGCACCCCCTTCCGCGCCACCCCCCTCCGCCCCCGCTGCACTCAGCATAATTGCCATGAGATTCATCCAGGTTGTTGCATGTATCAATAGTGTGTGTTCCTTTTTATTGCAGAGTAATATTCCATGGTATGGATATACCACAGTCTGTTCGTTCGTAAGTCATTGAAGGACATCTGGGTTGTTTTCAGTTTTTGGCTTTTGCAAATAATTCTGCTGTAAACATTCATGTACAATGTGAGCAGAGTTTTTGTTTTTCTCAAGTAAGCAACCCGCAATTGCTGAGTTGTATGATAATTGCATATTTAGATTTATAAGAAACTGCCAAACTGTTTTCCGGACTGGCTGTACCACTTACATTCCCAGCAATGCATAAGTAATCCAGTTTCTCTGCATTCTTGTCAGCCTTTGGTATTGCCATGATTTTCTAGTTTAGACATTCTTATAGGTGTGTAGGCTTATCTCATTGTGGTTTTAACTTGCATTTCCCTAATGGCTAACAATGATGTTGAACATAGTTTTATGTGCTTGTATGTGCATATACTTTTTGGTGAAATGTCTATTTATAGTTTTTACTTATTTTCTAATTAGTAGTGCTTTTATTTTTATAGGCTACATTCCTAGAAGTAAGATTGCTGGGTTTAAGGTACGGACCTTTTAAAAAATTATATTTCCTGGTCTCTTTGCAGAAAGATGTAGCAATTCATATTTGTATTCCTATCAACAGTACTCATTTATGTATATTCTTGCTAGATCTATGCTTGGTTTTAAAATCGATAGTCCTAAATTGGTATTTTGGTGTTGTGACACTTTCTTGGCCACTAGTAAGCTTGAATATCTTCATATGTTCATTGGCCAACTATTTTTTCTTCTTTCATGGTTTGTTTGTTCAGTTTCTTTAACATATATATATATGTATTTATATATATATGTATTTTTTGAGTTGCTTCTCTGTTTTCTTATCCATTTGTAGAAAACTCTTCATTTACTATATTAATCCTTTTTTTAGCTATATGTGCTGTAAATATTTTCTGTCATTTATCGTTTTTCCATATTTATGATATCTTCTGTTGTGTAGAAATTTAAAAATCTTATGTAGTTAATTCTATAAACATTACAAATCTTGGTTTTAGAGTATCCAGTCCCGATACTGCATTTTCCTCTATTGTTTCTACATTTTAATTTTTTACTCTTATATTTTTCTTTGATCTTGATTTGTTTGGAGTTAGTTCTTTTTGTGGTTTGAGATAGAAGTTTATTCTTGTTTTCATTTAGCCCTATAGCCACTTGTGTCAGTGACACTGGTTAAATAGCCCACTCTTACCCATTTGGATTGAAGTTCTACTATAATTATAAATAAAATACTTCATGTTTATCTGTTTTTTTTTGGGTGGTTCTCCATATTGCTCCATCAATTTGTTTATCCCTGTGCTCAAAACTATACTATGCCAGGTCCTTCCTGTGGTTATTATTGGAATTATATTAAATTAATAAAATTTTATTAAATTTATATAATACTTTTGGATAAATTGATATTTTTCTTTTAGTAAAGCTTATTTAGGAAAATTGTGTTTCTATTTATTTTGACTTTTATACCTTTTAAGAAAATATTATGTTTTTTTTCAGATATGACACATCTTTCTTATTAACAACATGGTTTATTTTACTTATGTTACTATCATGAATGGAATTTCTCTCCCCCATTTTGTCTACTTAAAAAAACTTTTAATGTTATAGTTTTTTTTTGAGGAGGGGCTTTTTTATTTGTGGGCTAGAAACATTTTTATAATTTTTTATAGATCTACCTTTTTTCACTTACTATTATAAACCAAAGCTTTAAAAAATGCTATTTCAAATTCTCTATAAACATTTAAACTAGTTGCATTATTTTTCCTCATCATAACTTTTCATATTTTTTTATTCTTTATAACATAAGAGAGCAGTATTTCTGGTTCTTGAGATATGATACTTTCTTAATGCTTATTTTAGAAAAAAGCTAAATTCAGAAAAGCATAGAGATAAGAAAGATATCACCATTAATTTTTTTTTTTACCAAGAGGCTCTTAATTTTTTCACATAATTCCCCTAAGAATTTTTTTTTGAATAGTTGAGAGCATACTTAATACATAGTTTCATATCATTCTTATTTCATTTTACATTGTATTATAAACATGTTGGCTTCTCATTCATTATAAGCTCTTGGTAAATATTTTTAAGGGTTAAATAGCATTCGAGTATATATTGTACTATCATTTGTTTAACCAGTTCCCTGTCAACTATTTAGGTGTTTTTTAACTTTCTACTGGTATCAAAATGTTGTTTTGAATATTTTTATCTTAAATCTTTATTTGACTTGTAGATTACAGCCAAGGTTTGAATTCTGCCAGTAAAATTAATGGGTTAAAGGGTATGAACCTTTTTGAAAACTTAATTTATAAAACATAAATGTAGAGTATGGCCCATTTTAAATGTTCATCATGTAATGGGCTTACTTTCGCAAGGTTAGTTGGTAATTGTACTATCTTAGGTCTGCGATGTGACTAATGCTAATTGGCTGATTTTTATGGGTATAGTTGACTCCATTCCAGGTGACGTTGGAGCGTTCCACGTGAGGATAATCTAGTCCATTTTCATGCTTGTGCTTGGTTTTTCCCTTAAGGCTTCAGTAAAGCTATAACACAGTAAAAGGATTAATTTGAAATATAGCCTTCTGTCACAAGGTTAATTTGATGCAGGGTGTAAGAACAAAGCATTTATTGCTGATCCTGTATGTTATTCTAACATTTGCCATAAAAAAAAAAAAAAGAACCCACACAGGATTCTTAGGAATCTTATTGTAGACTAATGTGGCAGGTTAAGCAGTCTTGAAATATAGGCCAGAGCTCATGAAAACCAGCGCTTGCAGAATTTTAGCAGTAAACTAGTTTAGCTTGTGCAGTATCTGGCTATGCTGGTGTTGGCAGACAGTTTTAAATTCAGCAGGAGGAAGTTATTTTGTTTTTCATGCATTAACTCCTTCACTCCGTCATCAGACTTTCACTGAGCATCTTGAGGGAATTAAAAAAAACCCCCAGCATTATTGAAATGTAACTTAGATACCATAAAAATCTATCTCTCGTAAGTGTGCAACGCAGTGATTTTTTAGAATAGTACGTTTACGGAATTGTGTAACCATCCCCATATTCCAGTTTTAGAACATTTTTATTATTCTGAAAAGTTCCCTTGTGCCCATTGACAGTTTATCCTTGATTACACTCCCGGCCCTAGGCAATCACTAATTGATTTTTAGTTTCTATATATTTACCTTTTCTCAATATTGTGGAATCAGACAGTGTATGGCTCTAAGGGTCTAACTTCTTCCCTTTAACATAATATTTTCAAGGCTTATCCATGTTGTAGCGTAAATCAGTATTTTATTCCTTTTTATTGCCAACAGTATTCCATTGTACCAAAGCACTGTATTTTGTTTTTCCATTCCTCTGATAAACAGCTCTATGCATAAAAACTTGAAGTGATTTTCTTGTTTGCTGCTTACCGAAAACATTAAAACATTCACTGTTGATCAATTGCCCCACTTAATTAAAAAACATGCTCCAGTTCATTAATGTATTATAGAAGTTAGATGGGATCACAGCCAACCCACTACCGTGATGCCAGAGAGGCTTTGGCAGAGAGCATTCTGGGAAACAGGAGAGCCTGAGATGAGAAAATGAAGAGCTGGACGAAAGTAGGTGCCCCTTTCATTGTGTAGAAGTTATCCCATAACTGAGGTAAGATGGGAATAAATGGAAAACCTTAGGGTGACATGGTCATAAAATTGGCCTACCGAGTGCTCACCACGAGCTAAAGGGCTGTAGATTCATGAGGTTGGACATGTGTATTCTTCTCGATTCACTAGTCTGTACTGACCTGGATTTGGATTGCAAATTATATACGATCTCTTGAGATGCATCCCTCACCTAAGTAGACATCAAGTCTGTATTCTGAGTTTCTCAAGGTGAAGGATCATTGTGGTCATGTTTACCACAGTAGCCAGGCATTGTACTACGTGCTGTGGCAACTAAGATGAATGAGACATGATCCTTGTTGTCAGGGAGCTCAAATTAGCAAGAGGAGACAGCTGCGGAAAGCAAATCAGTAACAGAGTTTGGCCAAGTGCCATAGTAGGAAGAAGCTCAGAATGAGGAAGCATTCAGGAAGGCTTCCTGGAGGAGGAAACCCTTGACCCAAATCTTGAATGACCAGTAGGTATAAGCTCAATTCAAATGGGGAGGTGAAAAAGGGACACGGGGAGGGTGTTAAGTAAGGCAGGCAGCATAGTGAAGTAATTACAGGACTAGGGCCCGCCTGGGTTTTCTGCTGTGTTAGGTTGCTCATGACATTGGGGGCTGGGCTTGTGCTGTTCACCTGCATTCCCTTCCCCAGTGTTACCCAGGGTTGTCAGGGCAGTTACTGACTCGTGTGCGTGCGCGTTGGAGCTGAGCAGCCGGACAGGGATTGCTGAGTTAATCATTGTATTTGTAGGTGATTTGTTTACAGATATAGGCTGTGGATTATTTTTGGAGCTCTATAAACATAGCCCAGGATTTCCCCCCAGCCCCCAGAGACAGGGCCCTGGTCAGGCTCCATTTTGCTATGCCTCTGTTCTGGTTCCTGTGGAATTGAGACGGTTTTGGAGTCCCAGCTTTCGAAAGCCCTCCAGCGTGTGCCTGTGCGGACATGCGGAGAGACTAGCCTATGCACAGGTAATATTTAGGAGTGACATCTGCCTGACACAAAGGGTTGTTTCAGTGTGGGGGAGTCTTCTGGGACCCATGGTTCAAGGTTAAACACCCATTTACTGACCCACCGAAGAAGCATTTATGGAGCACATGCTATGCGCCAGATGCAGGGGAGCCAGAAAGACAAGGTAGGAGCTGGGAGCCATGGTGTACCTGAGGACTGGTATTAGGTTTGGGATGCCAAGTGGACTTCCTTCCTGCGGAGGGCCAGCTTTGCTCATCGGCACAGGTAGCCTAGACTGCTGGGATGGATAAGTCTGTCACGGGCACAGGATTGAGAGTAAATGTGCAGGTGCTGGTATTGTTGATGCTGTGTTAGGGTTTTCTGGTGTAGACAGATGAGTGAAGGAGACGACTTTTGTCTCAGAACGAAGCATGTTTGTCTTGGTGGCATGGGGTGGAGCAGACACTCGGATCATTGTGGGGGTAGGCAGGCCTGCAGTACAGATGTTGCTGCTAATTACGTACTTATTGTGTGCTGTCTCTTAAATGTCTTTAAGCCTCATCTTCTTTAAATGTGAAATGGAGATGATAATACCTCCCTTACCTTTATCATAATGTTGATGGGATGAGCTCATGAGTCATGGGTATGAAATATTTTACCACCTACGGAACGATAAACCCTTGGAGTATTATTATGATTGTGTGGGTGGGTGCAACCAGAAACGCCTGGAGTTAGGCAAGGTTGCCCCGGATGGTGGTGGCCTCAGGACCTTTGCACTGGGCCGCTCTGTCCCACTTGCTGCCTCTTGTCATACCCCGGTCTTAACTCCAAAGTTACCTCCATTCAGATCCCTGCCCTGTCTCCACTTACTACCTCGACCTGTTTTATTTTTTTCAAAGTTCTCATCAACTAAAGTGGTTTGTGGTTTGGTTAGCTTATTTGTGTGTGTATCTCCCCCGCTGGAACTATGCAGATGTGGCGAGTCGGAGACCTTCATATCCTCAGAGCCTAGAACAGTGCCTGGCACGTGGGAGACGCTAACATTTGTTGCACAAATGAATGCAAGGGTCTCTGAAGTGCACAGACTCCATTGCGTGGGGGGCGTAGGAGCCCTAGGGAAGACGGTTAAGAATCACATGTAGTTGCTGTGACCTCATTTCTTGGCGAACGTGTTTCCGAATCTCCCATTTCTTTGGTTATTTGGAAATGAATTTGATTAAATGCACAATAATTGTAACTCAATTGAAAATTCCATCAACTCTGAATCTGACTTTCCAGTGTAATCTACAACAGAATAAAGAACACGAATCAGAATTTGTATTATTTCTTTAGTGTATGTAACAAGCCATGAAATTATACAATGTTTTCAATTTGGCAGGCTGGCGAATTCAATCTCTTAGAAGATAATCTTGTTCCTTAAACTATATGTGATATGAATTTGAGTTGATTTTGTGAATCGGATACAATTAACACCAACCCTTCCCCACAATGAACTGATTTGCTCCGGAATTAGCTGGTACCAATTCCATTTTCCCTTGTTCCTTGTGAATTGTTATGCTTTCACCAGTTTACGAATATGGCCAGACTGTGCGGGACTTCCCTGAGTTACGTGACACACACTCATAATAATACTCCAAGGGTTTATCGTTCCGTAGGTGGTGTATGGAGCGGCCCAAGCCAACTACATGTCAGTTATCTGTAGATCCAGGTGCCTGGCGTGTACCTTCGCACCTGGCGACTCACCTGCTCCCAGGAGATGCCGGGCCCACCCTAGCTGTGATCTCCCTTCACTGGGCTGATGACTCATTGGTTCTCTTGCAGGGTGACCTGTCTGTGTGCCCAGTTCGAGGCCGTCCTGCAGCATGGCTTGAAGAGAAGCCGAGGACTAGCGTTAACAGCGGCCGCAATCAAACAGGCGGCGGGCTTCTCCAGCAAAACCGAAACAGGTACTGTCCGGCCAGGTGCGCCCGGAGAATGCTGTCTTTTTTCTTGCTCTCTTTTTAGTTTTATTTATTTTCTAATAGCTAGCAAGGCAGTGACTGTGCGGGACTGGCGGGAGGCGGGATGGGGCCTGAGGACGGGGTGGGGCCTGGTGGCACAGATGTCCATGCATGTGGATGTTTGACTTGTCAATAATGGTGTCGTCCAGCATCTTCATTTAAATGAAGTCATCCTTTGCGTAGAATTCTCAGAGCCACACATCGTAGTCTCTGAGGGCCTCGGGGGTCTGCAGCCAAGGTGCTTACTTCATGAACGTGGTGTGGCAGTTGCTGGGAAATTAATAATCTGTTTTAATTTTATGCATGTGGATAGCATGACATTTCATAATTAAATCCATCTTCAGTAACAGAAAGCACGCGGGTCTTCTTCCTGCTGCCATCCATTTTAAAGTTGCCTTAGCAATCACACACCATGTTGCCAAGTCTCTGAGTGGCAGGGATAATGCTAATAATAATACCTACTAACACGTATTAGTATTTAGTGCAGGCCTGACACTTTGTTAGTCTTCTGTCTAAATTAACTTGCGGTGTTCTTGCAACAGCCCTCTGAGTAGTAGGGACTTTTATTTTCCCTTCTGGACAGACGAGGACACTGTTGACAGTGGTTTGGTTTGGACTCGAGCCTTAAAGTCTATCATATCATATAAAAAAACATCCTATGTCCTTTCCCTTAATCCACATTTTAAAGAGAAGGTTCTTTCAGACGCTGCTATGGTTGTCGCCCTGAATTCGCAGATCTTTCCAGTTACTCCGATGTGTCACTGCTGAGTAAGATGTGTCATTTTGGGCTCGTTCCCCTCCTTTTGCAGCTGAAAACCAGCCGTCACCGTGTCGGGTGGAGGTGTCTGTGGAAATTCGCTGCCGGCTGAACCCTTTGCCTTTCCCTCTCCCTCGTGTTGCTGTATCTCCCTTCCGTTTCCTCTCTGCCCTCCAACGAACCTTTGCCTCTTGTTCATCTGACCAGTTGCTCATTTTCAGAAATGAATGTGCTTCCTCTTGGGGTCAAGGGGCAGCTGCAAGAAGGATTCCTGTCACTGTAGGTTTTTCTCTTGTGCTCCTGGGCCCGTCTTTAAAAGTCAGGGATGTAGGGAGCTGGTTCAGAGAAGAGCCAGCATCCGGGGCCTCAGGCCTTGTGGGCGGCACCGCCAACTGCGTGGCCGCCTCAAATGGCAGCCTCTGTTGTCTCATGTCCAAGTTGCTTCCCCAGGCTCTGCGTGCAGATGGCAGAGGGCTCCACGCTGACTGGGGAGCTGTTTGAGGACGTAGCTTTTCCCGCCATTTCCCTTTCATTTCTTCTCGTTTCCATCTTACCTGTCTGTCAGGGCGCAACGTTAATGAACTGGGGAGGCTCTGGGTCTGCTTCCATCCAGGCGAGGGCAGCTCCAGCCATGACAGGGGTGACCCTGGCTTTGGAGTCAGACTATGAGAGTAAGTCTGGGCTGACCCCGGGGAGGCTGGGAGCCTTGGTTGTTTTGACATGAAGGTGGATCATCTCATCTACCTGGAGGCTTGCAGGCGGATTCGGTGAGACTCATGTAAAGACCTGCTCAGGTCAGAGCACCTAATAAATGTTTAACCGCTGTCCTGCTTCCCCAGCACTCTTTTACCTTGTAACCCTTTCCTCCATCTCATCTCTCTAAAGCTTTACCCTTTTGGCCACGAAGATGACTCTTCCTGTTCCCATCCAGACTAGAATTTGAATCTTTTTGTTTCTCGGCCCCGATAATCAGGCACCAACGTGTTTACGAGGCACCTCCAGCATTCACGTTCTTGCCACTTTCCTGTATCTTCTTAGCATGATTTCTGCACCTGCATCCTGGAGAGACCGATGGCTTTGTTTCCTGCCGAGGACAGCGTGCCGGCTGCCTCCCAGACAGTTAGAGGCAGGGGAAAGACCGAACCGGCCTAGTCCTTGAGTGGCCGCCAAGGGCTTCTGCCATCACCGCTGGCAGTGTTAATTAACCATCCCCGGGCCAGGCTGATTAAAAGCTCTTTCTTGCAGTTGACTATGTGATTAAAAACCTCATGAGAGAGGGGAGCAAGTGGGCTTTTAACTGCTGAAAGTGGGGAAAGAGCAGATCAGTGGCTTCTTGAGGCTGTCGTTAAAGCCTTTGGAATGACACTTCTGGGCAGAATGAAGAAAGTGAAATCCGAAGAGAAGGACAGGGTGGAAGGCGTGTCCCTCTGCTCTTTTGTCCCTGCCGGCTGCAGGTCAGGCCCATGTTGTAGCTTAGCGGTTTGTATCGGACTCTAGAGTCAGGCCACAGGGTTGAAATCCTTGCTCAGTGACTGGTCACACGTGACTCTCTGGGAACCCCCTCTCTGAGCGTCTGTTTCCTTATGTGTAAAATAAGGTTGATAACAGACCCCGCCTTGCGGGGGGTGGGGAGCGGTGGGGACTCCACGAGAAGGTGCCTGCGAAGCCCGGGCCTCGGTGCAGAGCTGCTGGAGCTGGTGCTTAATGACGGCCTGGCAGCAGCTTTGCTGGGGAGATGATGGTGTCTCTGCTTTTTACATGATGACAGTGAGACTCAAGTAAGTTAACTAAGTCACCCAGGTTCACACGGCTGGTGGATGGCAGCGCTGAGGGTTCCAAGCCAGGTCAGACCAGTGTCATCAGATTCCTGGCTCCTTCCTGCCACCCCCCCGTCTGGCATCAGGCCCGGTGCCCGTTAGTGCCCCTCTGCAGGCCACTCTAGCCCAGTTAACTGAACTGAAAGTGATAGGAGAGACTAAACGGGGAGTTAATCCGTAAGGCTGTCGCCTTAGCTCTGTTTACAGACGAGGAACATTACCTTTAGAAGAGAGAAAAGCCGGACTTCAAAGTAACGGCTGAACGCAATGACACTTTTGAGAATCACAGTCCAGCAGGCGGTACTGCGGGTCTGCCAGAGGCATGGCCGCGTTTGGTCATCGCGGCTCAGGGCACATGCAGAACCGAGTTTAGAAACAGGCTCCTTGTACACTGCACATGAAAATACCTTTTTAAAGTTGCCAACGTTTAAAAACCGTGAGATGTTATGTTGAAATATGGCTTTCTAGCGCTTCTTAAACCTGAGGATCTGTGACACTGGGCCCACGTTTGCTGTTGACTTTGGAATGCAGGGCCCCCGCCTGTGTAGATGGGACAGAAGCGTCCTCGTGGGCCACAACCCCCACCTCTCGCTGATGCTCGCCAGAGAGTGTTGGGCGCACTTTTGTTGCTGTCCCTCTGCTCTTATCTAAAATTCAGTAGTTTTCAAGCATAAACACCTCTCAGATCGTAAGCCTTTGAAGTCTGTATCTAGCGTGCTAAAACAGTTGTTTTTGTCACTTTTATCCAGTTTTATAGTTACCTTTTGGGGAGAGGATTTGTTAACCTTCTCATTTGGCCGTAGCCAGAAGTCCCTTATTTTTTGTCCTCATCTTGATTTTGAATACATCCCTGTCTTTGCACATGCCTGAATGCCAGATGCTGTGCATGAAGAATTGTAGAGGTAATTCGAAGCTCGGGATGATGTTATCTTTCTTCAGAGGGGATTCGTTATTCCTTCTCAGGCTGTCAGAGCAGAGGAAAATCAATCGGATCCAGTCCCGGATCGAGCCAGTTCACACTTGGGCATCGGCATCTGTGTGGGCTGGTGTGTTTCTGCTTCTGCTTTATTTCTAAGCTGTAGTTCTTTGGGGTTTCCAGCTTATATCAGTTTCTTAGGCTGTTATAATAATTTCCTACACCCTGCGTGGCTTGAAACAACAGAGAGGAATTTATTCTCTCATAGTCCTGGAGGCCAGGAGTCTAAAATCTAGGCGTCAGCAGGGTTGTTTCCTTCTGGAAGCTCTGAGGGAGAATGCGCTCCTAGCTTCTGGTGGCTGTCAGCAGTTCTGGGCGTCAGCAATCCTTGGCGTTCCTTGGCTTGTAGCTGTATCACTCCGAGCTTGGCTTCTGTCTTCACGTGGCCTTCCTTCCTGTGCCCGTGTCTCCCTGTCTCCTCTCCTTAAAGGAACACCAGTTAGACTGGATCTAGTTCCCACCTCACTCCAGTGGGTCCTCATTTTAACTAATTAAATCTGCGCAGAGCCTTTTTCCAAATAAAGTCACATTCTGGTGTTCCAGGTGGACATGCATTTTTAGGGGACACTGTTCAATCCAGGACATGGCAGAATCCTTGAGACGTTTTCCAGTGCTCTTCCTCCTTGGCAGGCCCTGAACTCTCATTGTTTTCCTTTTAGACCCAGTGGGAATTCTGAAAGCTCAGCTTACCTTTTCATCAGAGAGGCTCTACAGTTGGAAAAAAATGCAAGGGCAAAATAAGGCTCCAGATGTAAGACCTACCTGACTTAGGAAGCGCTGGTCAGGCAGACGTGATTTTAAGGCATTATGCCCCCGACTCCGCTTCGCTTCGTTGGGTATTGTTGGCGGGCCAGGAAAGCAGCATCCATTCCAAACTGAGATGCCTTTGAACAGATCGTCCAGATAGCTGGGTTATAAAGGACCCAGAGAGGCTTGGAATAAGGCCGCCCTACGTGTCTCCTTAGGAGTCAAGCCCTAGAAATGACAGTCTGCTGTGTCTGGTGGGGCCATTTCCTCTTACTTTGACAAGTGACTGGATTCGTCTACACAAACGATTGATTTGGTGATGGTGAGGAAGGAATCCTCATTTTCAGAGCCTGGTCCTTTAGTTTGTTTGAACTTTCTCTTCCAGTTATGCAGGTTAGCGTGAGTAATTATAGCTGACATTGGTTATTCACCACCCAGCAGTTCTGTCTCTTTCTTTTTGTTCATAGAATTGATTTTGTTCAGATGTCGAGTGGCCGGGAAACTCAGGCCTGCAGCTAGCCCCAAGGGGAGTGAATCTGGATCAGGGCAGGCCAGCTGTAATAATTGTCAGCCTAGCAGTAGTTGGTTGAGAAATAGACGTGGGATGCAATTCTGACCAAAGCAAAGGGAGGAGTACGTGGAGGGGCTTCTGAGCCGGCTCCTTGCTGGTTAAGCAGAACAGGAGAAGGCTCGTCGTATGTCTTTGTGCCGTTGCCTAGACGGTGATATTTGGAGCTGTCGACAATGAACTTGCAACCATGAAGGGGGGACAAGTCTGAGGACAAAAGCACCGAAGATGGCAGCTCAGAAAGATGAGCAGTGTCTGGATCCCGGATAATGTCACTGAGCTACCGAATCAACCAACTCTAGAACTTCTCTACCTCTGGACATAACATCATGTGAAATAACAAATTCCCCAATGTTGTGAGTCACTTTGAGTTTGATCTCCTTTTGTGTGCATCCCCAAACACCCTAACTTAAACAACAGAGAAAAGCAAGACACCTTAAAAATAAAGTCAAGGGCGCGTGCCCCAGAGATGGGGGGAGAGACGCGGTTAGCACATTGATCTTGGAAATGTCGCCTGGATGTTTTCTGCTCTGATTAATCGATTGACCAGACCTGCTTTCTTAGTGTTTGCTAGAGGCTTGTATCGGCCAGCTCCTGTGACCCAGAGGATTTGTTAGACTCTTCACGTTCATTATTCCCTTTTATTCCTGAAATGACTCCGCATCACGAATGATGATGTCCCCAATTTACAGATAAAGAAAATAAGGCTCAGAGAAATGAAATAATTTTCGTAATGTTCTAAAGCTAATAAATGGCAGAGCTGGGATTCATTCTCAGGTCTACATGATCGTGATTCTGAAACTGCTACTTTTATCCATAATGGCACATTGTTTCTAGAAAGAGGGCTGTCTAAAAGATCTTGTTCTCCCTAATTTGAATTCATGAGTAAATTAAGCAGCAAGTATTAAACAACTTATGATTACTCAGAGCAGAGGTCAACAAACTATGTCTGCCACCTATTTTTGTAAATAAAGTTTTGTTGGAACATAGCCACACACATTAACCTACTCTATGGCTGCTTTTAGGTAGAGTTGTGACTAGGAGCTATCTGGTTGATAAAGTCAAAAATAGTTACTCTTCGACACTTTACAGAAAGAATTTGCCAACCCTGTCTTAGAGAGCAAGGATAGGGGATTCCACTTTATCTTACCATTGCACCGTATTTAGCTGTCTTTTGACCATATTATACTCCACTAGATGGTAAACTTTGGGGATGCAGGACACCATGTCTGTTTTACTTTCTCTTGACTTTCCAGCTCCTAGCACAGTGTCTGGAAATGTATAGGTTCTTCCATAAAAGTATATTCAGTATATAGATTTCAGTTGAAAGGAAAGACATCATTCAATGCGCACGGTACTGTAGTTCATGATTCCTGAGGTACCTTATACCAGGATCACTCCAAAGTGTTACAAAGGAAGTGATTAATTTTTGAGGGGAGAGCAAAAATTAATTTTTCAGTTAATTAAAAATTAATTAAAAGTGATCGAGAGCTCTGCATAGGCCTGGCTCAGAATCGGTGGGTTTTGCAGCCACCGAAAGCCCAAGCAGCCAACAGAGAATGCGGCGCGGTGGCAGGAACAAGAGACCCCTCTGCAGCCTGTTTCACAAGGGCACTAGTGCTCTTGGTGAGGGACCGCCCTCATGGTTCTGGTACCGTCATCTTTAGGGGTTAGGATTTCAACATATAAATTTTGGGGGGGGGACACATTTAGTTCATAGCGGTGGCATTTCATGGCATAACATTGGAATTTGCTGTTCTCGTTAATCAGTAATATATTATCATCAGGTTATGTGTTGGCAGTCTATTACAAGGTGATAGGCATGATTCAGGACGTACAGAGACAGACTTGCTGAAGAATTTAAGTTTAATCTTCCTTGTCTGTGCAGCTACCTTTGCAACCAATGACCTTCTGACCCTGAAACACTGTCTTCCCCTCTTCCGCAATGTCACAGCCTCTCGGCATACTTTCTACTTCGTTGCCGATCCATCTTGATATATCATATCTACGTACTCAAATAATACTCTTCATTCCCGGATTCTGTTGTCTCTCGTTTCTACACATGCTCTCTGAATTCCTTGGTGAAACTGCTATCTCTGTGTTGATTACTCTAAGCCATATCTCCAGCAGGTCTTTTTGAATGTCTGTTTGGATGAACCACAGACTTGTCAGAGTCTCCAAGACCGAATTCTCATCATTTCTCCATGCTTGTGCCTGTTCCTTGCTTGGTGAATGGCTCTGCCCTTCACGTGGGTCCTCCAAACAGCCCTGGGGTGTCCTCCCAGCCTCCTCCTCCTCCTTCTTCTCCTCTGCCCTTAAACTAGCTTTTCGCGAAGCACCCTGCTCTGTCCTAATCCACTCCCATTTCCTCCATCCTTAGTGAGTTCTCTTCTCTCCCCAGGATGTGTCTTTCTGCCTTCAGTCTTGATGAGCTCTAACCCACTCTGCATGTGATGGGCTTAGCCCAACTTGCTCTCTAACCCCTCTGCCCAAAGCTCTCTCATGGTTCTTTGTTAGAGTTGGGACAGAATACACACTCCTTGACATGGCTTCTGGGGTCTGTTCCCTACCAGCTTTGTCTCTGCTCTTCCTCTAAACCCTACCACCCGCCCAGGGCTCACATGGGCCGGCAGGTAAGGCATTGCAACACTTCTGCCTAGCAGATAAAGAAACCATGACCTGACCCCCACATGCTCCCCTCCTACCACAGCCCCTGCCTGGGGAACCCCCTTCCCCCGGGACCTCCCACAGTTCAGCAGCCACAGCGTTAACGCTGGGCGCTCTGGGAGGGGGTCTTCAGTACCGCTGTCTTTTCACTGCTCAGCGCCTCTGTCTAATTGAGACGGTTACATCCTAAGTTTTGAACAGCGCCCCTGGCTTCTCGAGTCCGGAGTCCCCACGGCTGGGAGGACCCTTTGTTCTTCCCCTCCCACGGCTTTCCTTCCTCCCAGCCCGCACCGAAATGGTCCCTGCTCAAACTTCGATTTGCATTCTCTCTCTTTTTAAAATTGTGATAAAATAGACATAACATAAAAACGACGGATTTAATGACTTTTAAGTGTACAGTCTAGAGGCATTAGGCACAGTCCCGTTGTCTGGCCATCATCGCTCTTCGCCTCCAGCACCTTCTCATCTTCCCGTGCTGAAGCTCCGACCTGCAAAGCGATGACTCCCCATTTCTTCCTCCGCCAGCCCCTGGCAACCACCGTTCTGCACTCTCCGAATTTGACTATTTTAGGTACTTTATGTAAGTAGAGTCATACAGTATTTGTTCTTTTGTGTCGAGCATTTTAAATGTAGCATAATGTCCTCAAGGTTCATGCACTTAGAGCATGTGTCAGAATTTTGTTCCTTTTTAAGGCCGACTAATATTCCGTTTTGTTTACATGCCACACTTTGTTTATCCACTCATCTGTCAGTGAACATGCTGGTTGCTTCCACTTACTGCCCATTGTGAATAGCAGCGCCGTGAGCACGGGTGTACACACAGCTGTTCAAGTCCCTTTTTTAAATTCTTTTGGGCCTGGAGACCCAGAAGCGGAATTGCTGGATCGTATGGTAATTAATTCTATGTTTAATTTTTTGAAGAACCACCATACTGTTTTCCATACCAGCTGCTTCATTTTCCATTCTCACCAGCAACGCACAGAGTTCCAGTTTCTCCACATCCTCACCACCATTCGATGTGGTGTGTATTTTTGATAATAGCCATTCAGATGGGTTCGATCTATTCTCGAAGCTTCAGGCTCCTCACCCAGTTCAGGTGGACAGTCCCCGTCCCCGAGGCGCCCCTCCTGTAGTCCTGCGTCCTTCTCTCGTCACACCCAAGTATGGCACTCCCTGTTTTCTTTGTCTCTCTCGATGGTCAAGGACCGAGTCCATCCTCACTCGTCCTCGTGGCACCTTGTATTGCAAGGTGCCAGGCACTGAAAAACTACGTTCAGCATAATGACTCAAGGGCCCAGACTTCAGGACATGCTGCTTATTCTTTTGGGGAGCCGAACCCCATCCTCTGCTGTCTGTATATCTTCACAGTCAGTTGAAAAGCAGGTGGCATTTATATACCCATAGCTGTAAAATTAGAGAAAACCAACTTCCTTAACCCTCAGTGGGGATTTTCGAAAATGGTTGATTGCATTTAATTCAAAGCAGAATTAATATTTTGCTTTATTGGGTCACCTTGGGCAATGATTTCATTTCTGCAGAAAATTAGTCTTGGAGGAAGCGCATGTGCCAAGGGAGCCCTGGGCCCATCCTTTTGATGCGAGGGGAAGTCACTCCCTCACCCTCCGTCCCTATAATGCTCTCAGTTCCCTCTTTGTGTTTCTGTTTTATTTATGAACTTGCACATCAGCTGCTTCTGGTGAAAGAGACCTTGGAAGGATATCTTCCGGAAGGTGCTAAGAAAGTACTGAGCTCTCTCTAGGGGTGGTGATAAAAATGTTTAACACCTGGTAGGAAATTGCTGGCCCCAGGGAGGGAGCCAGAAGCCACAGTGCTGTCCCCCACGAGCTCAGTGTTAACCTGTGAGTCGCTACATTACGGGTCCTGGGGAGGGTCCTTGATAGCTGGGGTGGCCGAGGGCTTGGGCCAGTGGTCATTCACTAAGGGGCACAAAACTGTCCAAGCATATTAAGATCCTGGTATTGCTGGTTGGTGCCTCTTGGCTGAAGGTGACCTTTGGCTGTTCCAAAGGTGTTTGGTCCCGATGTCTCACAAGTTAAGACTCAGATTTTGCCTCAGAGTTGTCAGGTCTTGGCTCATAATTATCCAGCTTATTGGTTCTGTGGGCTTCACTCCTGACAGTGTGAAAACGGCTTTTCGGTAGAGGATAGGGAAGCCTGTAGAAGGAAACAAGACACTTGTTCTAGCAGTCCTTGTTTCTTTGGTGATAGAAGAGGCTCCCACTTTTTAATAAAGGAGGTACTGTAGGCTCTCGTGTAATGTGGGTGAAGGCCAAATGTGCTATGGTGAGGCATTAGAGCTTGGGACTCGGTCATCAGATGCTCGCAGGGGCCAGACAGATGACGGAAATGGGTGAATCAGGCCAGTGAAAGGCACTCGGGAGTAGTGGAAACTTTGTCACTTGGCCACTGCAGAGCAGGCTGGGAATATAGTCTGTCCGGGGGTCTAGGACAAAGTGAGGATAGATTTCGATGACCCGCTAGCAGTCTGCCACGGTGGAGGTTTTGCTCTTCTGTACAGAGTAGTCATACAGCCTCTTTCTGGGAACATTTGAATAGAGACCTAAAGACATGAGGGAATAACCCATACTTTTGGTCGGGGGAAGGAATTCCAGGTGGTTCAACAAGGTCAAAAGTGTCTACCAGTCAGTTGCCTCTGGCTCTCAAATTTATCCTCTGCTCTTCCCCTGCAAACTCTATTTTTCAGGCCCCCATGTCATTGTCTTGCCACTTGGTGTGGCCAGTGGGTGCTAAGTTTAGAAGGTAGGAGGAAGCGGAAGCTAGAGTATTTCTTCCTCTCACCTACGCTTTAGGTGGTGTCTCCAGCCGTGGCTGTGCATCCTCCGTGGTCCATGACGGCCCCACGTGCCCACTGCTTAGGCCTTCCTCTTCGCCCACCTCCCTCCCAGGTGCCTCTGCCACAGTCCAGCTATTGCCCAGCAGCCCTGGTCACACAGCCTCCTCCTTTTGTCCCTCTGGGTTTCTGGCATCAGCGATCCCTCGGGTTGCCTCACTATCTCCCGTTTGGCTTTTTAGCTCTTCCAAAGTCTTTGTAAAAGATTCCCTGTATTAAACTCCTTCAGTGGACTGCCTGGTGTGGTTTCTGTTTTCACGGCTGGGTAAGGCCTCAAGGCTTGGCCTGTTGGAGGAACACCCCGGAGACCAGCGAGGCTGTAGAAGGGCGAGTGACGGGGAGAGTGGAACGAGGCGCAGCAGAGAGGTGGCGGAGGCCAGGTGCCGGCTGGTCTCGGTGGCACTGCATTCTCCTTTTCTTTCTTTATTTAAGTGATCGCCGCCCGTCCCCACCAAGATAAGTGGCATGTGTTCTCTAGAGCCAGTAGGAGGCTTAATTTTAGACTTTAAATCTACTGAAGTCTCCCAAAACAACTCTGTATCTCAGATTATTATGCCTTTATTCATTCTTTCAAAAGATATCGAGTTTTGAATTATATACTTTATAATGGTTAAGATGGTGAATTGTATGTTAAGTGAATTTTACCACAATTTAAAAAAGTGGCTAAGTCACTTTTAATTGGCAAATTTACGTTTCTTCTAACCGAGAGTTTAAGAACTAACTGAAAGGGAATTTAATAACAGTTAATTTCAATTGAAGAGATATAAAGACAATTACATCTCTGCCAAAAAAATAAAAGTATCATTGTAAAATAATGCATCTGCTTTGGAAAATAGTTTGGCGGTTCCCTGAAAAGTTAAACAGATTTAACCATATGATCCAGCAATTCTACTTGTAGATATACACCTAAAAAAATTGAAAGTAGGGGCTCAGATGGATACTAGTATATCCATGTCCATCTGAAGCATTACTCACAATAGCCAAAGGTCGAAACATCCAAATGTCCATCGACAAAGGAATGGATAAATAAAATATGGTATATCCATATATTGGAATGATGTTCAGCCATAAAAAGAAATGAAGTTTTGATACATGCCAGAGCATGGATGAACCTCGGAAAGATGCTAACCAGACACAAAAAGACAAATATTGTATTATTCCACTTAAATCAAGTTTCTGGAACAGCCAAATTCTTAGAGACAGTAGAATAGAGGTTACCGGGGAGGAGGAAAAATGGGGAAGTTATTTTTTAACGGCTATAGAGTTTCTGTTTGAGATGATGAAAAGGTTTTGGAAATTAATAGTGATGGTTGCACAACATCGTGAATGTACTTAGTGCCACTGAATAATACACTTAAAAATGGTTAAAATGGTAAGTATTGTCGTGCATATTTCACAATTGAAGAAAAGCAAACAAAATGATCAAGTTTACATACTTCGTACAAGTCTTTGTTATGTTTGTGTTTAAACCGCAGTCTCAGCATTCTGGTTCCAGGAGGCAGTCTTGTGCCTGGTTGGGAGATGGCCAAGTGACAAAGCTACAGCTCTTGTCGAAAACCCCGCTTTGTGTATCCGCCGTGTCTTATAGTCAGGCTCATCCACTTGGGGACGTGACTGGGATTCGGGCACTCCTGAGTCCCGGGTCTCTGGCTGGAATACAGAAGCCCATGGTTTCCTTTTTGTTCCTGAAATGGTTACTCTGTTCTTTCCTACCTAAAATCTACTTCTCTTTTTTTCTTTAGCTTACTAGAACCTGATTTTGCTCGGGGCTGTGGGATATCCTCTAGATAAAGGGTGGTGAGTGTGAAGTCAGCTTTGACATCCTATTTCCACTTCCTTGTGGTTTTCAGGGATTCCTTATCTTTGCCTGAAAAAAGGGTGATAGAGCTGCCTTTATCTTGTCCTCTTTCTTCCTGCTGCAATTGTGGGCATTTTTCCTAGAGTGGCGACAGTCTTCTGAGACAGTGAGGTAGGTGAAGGTCAGGAGACTGGAGATTCTGCCCATGACAGAGGCTCTGAACTAGCTGTCTGCCTCCAGATTAAGTCTGTGAGGAAAACAATCCTTTCTTTGTTTACAAGGAGCCTAGAACTTTGTTAGTGTTTTTTTTTTGTTTGTTTGTTTCTCGTTGCATAATGCTTCTTGTTTTTTTGCATGATGCATTTGCCGCTTCAGTGCGTGAGGGCATTGCTCTGTGTACAGCATGTTGTCAGTCTATAAATGATTGTCACGTGATTGAAGAACATACCCTGTCTCACTGCATTAGGCTTCTCCTGCTTGCAAGTGACAGCAAGCCACTTAGACTGAAGCAGAAAAAGGGCACTAACTGACTTAAGCAACTAAGAAATCTAGGGGTTGAGCTGGATTCGGGGCTCAGCACCCCCACATCTGTCTCTCTCTCTCTCTCAGCTCACTTCTCTCTGAGTTGGCGTCTTCCCTAGGTGGGCTCGTTCTGCATAGTAGGGGGAAATGGTCCCAGGTAGCTCCAGGATTACATGATTTTAGAGCTCCTCCTTCTAGAACAGTGGTTGGCAAACTTCTTCCTTAAGGGATCAGGTAGTAAGCATTTTAGGCCATAGGTCTCTGTCATATCTCCTGAAGTTTGCCAACTCGTTTAGTAGCAGGAAAACAGCCACAGACAATATGTAAACAAATAGGTGGGCCTGTGTTCCAATAAAACTTTACTGACAAAGACAGGTGGTAGACTGAATTTGGCCCTCGGACCATTGTTTGTGGACTTCAGTTCTAGAAGGAGACAAGGCCTCTCTCTTCTGGTAGTTCAGGGAGAAGTGGTGTGCAGGACCCCGTGGTCTAGGCTGGGGCTGGGGTGAGGTCAGTGAGGCACTCATTTCAGCTACAAAATTTACGGGAACATCAAAAAACCCAGCAATCAAGATAAATAATATTTTCATGCAATATTAAAAAAATCAAGATTAATACAGAAAAAAATCCGTGATGCACAAACTGTCAAACAGGGCCAGGAAGAGGGTGGGGCCAGTGAGGCGAGTCGAGGCACACGCCCTGCTGGGGCCAGGTGATTGTCCAGCCTGGTGACCTGCCCGCCCCTGTGGGAGGGAAGGTTCGGATGGGATACGGTTCCCCTGGGAAAGAGGGGTGCTGCTTCCAGGAGGAAAGGGGAAGGGATGCCATTTGCTGCCCCAGTGCTTTGGCACTAAGCACTTGCCCTGTGTGCTCTATTTTCTCATTTTGTCCCTCATAGCAAACCGCATTTTACAGGTGAGGAAGATGAGGACAGGATAAGTTGCCCAAGGTCACATCGTCTGCATTCAAATTTGAGCCAAGGTTTTGGTCATCTTTGGCCTCCGAAGTAGGAATTCTTGAATTCTTGGCATCAGTTAAAATTGAAGCCTATTAGAAACTTTGCCAAAGGCCTTGCGCTGTTAGTCATCCTCTATTAACGATTGGCCCCAGGTCACTCTCCTCAACACCCCTTCCTGGCTCTTGTTCTGGTTGGCAGATGGCTTTTAGGAGCTGGGGGAACCAGGAGCCCTCACTCAGTTTTGGAATTAGTCCCTTATTTCAAAGCAGTAAGAGATCAGTGTATATTCCCAAATTAAATTACGGACACCGCAAGCATTAAGTGGCAGGTGAGCTGCACTTTAAATAGATCACATTAATTCTAGCAGTGGAAGCGGAGCCCTGCTGGGATAATTCTTATCATCTACAGCATCGCTCTGGCATGCTTCAGGATTCTGTAGCAGTAAGCAATTTGCAAAACTGAAAGGCGAAAACACACCTTGGAGTGTTTCATGTGCATTCAAGGTCAGAGGGAGGTGACTGCAGTTTTCAAGAAAGGCAGGCTGCAGGTGAGAGTCATTTGATTTAAATCGTGATGGATAGACAGATGCTTGTCTGCTTATATTTCAAAACAGGTTGCTGCTCCCACTGAGTGACCCCGGTCTTAGTTTCTGAGAGAGGCTTTGAGGGGAAAGAAAGTATTATGCACTTGTGTGGTTTGGGTCGATCTGGCTGGGGAAAGGGATTGGTCTGACATTTAGGTACTGAGACAGAATGTTGTCCTGAGCAAACTGCCCAGTTGGTGGTTTTTTGTTGTTCCTGGGCATTTACTGTAAATAATCCCAGAAGTTGGCAGGATCCACAAATACCTACGCCCGCTCACACTCATGTGTACACATCCACTTAGATGCTGTTAACAGAAAAAAGAAAAGAGGAAACAACAGAGATGTTCCCGTATGAGAGGGTAATTCCTCAGTACACTGTGGTTGGTCATCAAAGGCTGGGCATCGTGCTCAGCGCGTTACTTCCCGTTCCTCCAGTTACCCCGGTAACCCAGGCAGTTCTGTGCATTGGGGCTTATGTTACTGGAGAAGAATCCAAAGTTTAGCGCAGTCCAGTGACCTGCCTGGGGTCATTCCATTGAACGATCTCTTCACCTGCTGTCCTGCCCACTAGACTGGAATCTGGTTAGGGAAGAGCCCTTCTTGTCTCTGGTGGCCCATAGCCTCACTCAGTTCATGGCTTCCGGTTAGAATGCAGTCAGGGCCAGCTGAGCTGCAATATTAGTGAGCTTATTAGCCTGGCATCCAGTTACGTGTGTGTGTGTGAGTGTGCACGCGCGCGTGTGTGCTTGTGCATCCTTCTGCAGGGGAGCGTCACAGGTCTTGTCACATTCTCAGAGGGGTCTATTAGAAACCCCATCTGGCAGCAGATTCAGCATTTTCTCCCTTGGCTATTAAGCAGTTGTGAACATGACCATTCGAAGAAGGTAGATGCCCTCTCACTTCACAGGTAGTGTGATTTTGGGGGATGCAGTTAGACACCTCTGAGGTCTTGTTCTGTTGTGTTGCTTACTGAGTGCGTGTCGCTGGACGAGTTCCACTGGTGCAGACCTCGGACCTTGTGTTTGATGTGGAAATGGCCTCAGTGGTTATGAGGACTGAGGTCAGTATAAAATGTTTAGTGCAATGGCTGGTTTGTAGTTAATGCTCAATAAGTAGTATTGGCTTGTGCTATTCTAACTGTTACTATAATTGGTGGAGTGAAAAAGTGTCGATGAGCCACTGGTAAGTACAGAAAATGGATCGCAAAATTGGATGGATACTAGAATTACAGTGATGAAAAACCGCGTGGGTGTGGTAAAAAGGCAGGATGTGAGGAGGTAAAATGGCTATTTTATAGATAAAAACAAACATTCTTAGCTTTCTCTTAAAGCCTTAAATCTGTTCATAATCTCAGACCTTTGGAAATCTCTCTTAAGGAACTAGAAATGGGGACAACTAGTTATGTACAAGGATGTTCAAAGCAGTATGCGGGAAAATTGGCAAAATGCCACGTTCTCCGCAGTATAGTTAAATTATGTTTAATTGGGAAGCCATCAAAAATCATGTTTTCAAAGATATTTAAATGTCACAGGAAACTGTTTATGATCTAGACAAGAAAGGAAAGAAACCAGGGTATGAAATTCTGCATATCTTTGTGTGTGTGTGTGTGTATTTTTATGTATATGTCTGCATATCTATGTATACACAAAACACAATATGATAGCGTATTGGTTCCTCATGACTCCTATAACAAATTATAACAAACTTGGTAGGTTAAAACAAATTAATTTTCTTATAGTATGGAAGACAGAAGTCCAAAGTCAGTCCGCTAGGCTAAAGTCAAGATGACGGCAGGGCTCGTTCCTTCTGGAGGCTCCAGGGTAGAATTTGTTCCTTGCCTCTTCCAGCATCTGGTAGCTTTTGGCATTCCTTGGCTATGACTGCCTTGTCCCAATCTCTGCTTCCCTGGTCACATCGCCTTCTCCTCGTCTATGTCCAGACTCCCTCTGCCTCCCTCTTGTAGAGATGCTGGGGATTATGTCAGGCCCACAGAGACCGCCCAGAATAATCTCTTCTTCTCAAGAGCCTTAAATGAATCACACCTGCAAAGTCCTCTTTGCCAGATAAGCTAAAATTCATGGATTCTGGGGATTAAGACATAGTTATCTCTGGGGGTTATAATCCAGCTGATCACAGATGTCGATTTTGTATAAAACAGAAAGGTACAGGAAAAAAGTCTGGAAGGAAATACATGAAAATGTTAACAATGGCTGTCTGGATGGTGGAATCATGCATGGGTCATTTTTATTTTCCGTATGCTGTGCAGTATCCTCCCTTTCTGTGCAAAAGAAGTAACTTAACCGTCTTCAAAGACGCTCAGGGAACGTGCCTCTACAAACGATGCGTGTCCCGGGCGCCTGTCCCGCTGTCTCCACAGAGCCGGTGTTCTGGTTCTACGTGAAGGACGTCCTCAACAAGCACGAGCTGCAGCGCTTCTGCTCCCTGCGCCACATCGCCTCCGACGTGGGCCGCGGCCGGGCCTGGCTGCGCTGCGCCCTCAACGAGCACTCGCTGGAGCGCTACCTGCACACGCTCCTGGCCGACCGCAGCAGGCTCAGGTACCAGCCGCGCGGGGTTCTGGGAGGCGGGGTGCGCCTGCGCTCGAAAGCGTGGAGTCTGGAGTCAGATGCTTGGGTTTGCATCCCAGGTCCTCCACCCGGGGCAGCTGGGTTTCGTTCTTACAGCCCCAGTTTGATCAGGGGCGCTGCGGGGACTTTGGTTTGGAGAATAAGTGGGAGAAGGCCTGTCCAGGGCCCGGCCGGCATGGCATCCGAACACAGCGAGTACTCAATAAATGCTTATTATCATTAAGTCTGGGGGTGCTGAGAAAGCTGTCGTCTTAGGACACAGCCTGCTCTCCACCTCGTGGAATTTTGATTTGAACTTCTTTCAGATTCAGAATTTCTGTTTTTTTAGATGTTGGGTGTTTAGTGCCCAGTTTTGTGTTTTGTCTTTCCTTGTGTGCTGGGTTCTTTACAACGTGTGTGCGTGTGTGTGTGTGTGTGTGTGTGTGTGTGTGTGTGTGTGGAGGTTAATTACTCTCAAACTGACTGAAAGAAAATGGAAGTTTTAAGATGGGGAGAGAAGTCATTTCCTATTAAGAAACAACTCTCAGTTTATTATGTTTTCTTATTTGCTTTATCATAAAGTTCACTCTATCGGTTAGTATAGGCCCGGTTATGCTGCTATAACACACATAATGAAAACCTGGGTGGGTTGAGACAGCCATGTTCACTTCTTCCTTCGTTTCAGGTCTTTCATGGGTGAGCAGGGGTTCTCATTCCTGGGACCCAGGCTGATGGAGGCCCCATCTGTATGGAGATGTAGTTGAACTAAGCACTGACTCTTAAAGCTTCTGCCCAAAGTGATCCTTAATCTCCATTCACATTTCACTGGCCAGCAAGTCGCATGGCCGCAGGCAAGCACAGCAGTGTGGGGAGGAACGGTTATGCCACAGTGGAGAGAGAGGGCATTGAGTATATGCCAAAGTGCAGTCAGCCACATTCCCTTCAGGAACATCGCCGGTCCTGGCATTTTTCCTATATGCGTGATGTTTATTGTCTCTCTTTTTTTCTCCCTGTCTCTGTCTCTTCTTGGCTGTTTTTTGTTTTTTTTTGTTTTGTTTTGTTTTTTTTTTTTGTTAAGACTAGTGGACTATATATGTAGTTTTGTGTCACTGGATGACACAAAGGGACAGTGATCAATCCTGCCCTGGTCCATCGAATAACTTTCACATCAGCAGTACCCAGATCCTCAACAGTGACATTTCGTTTAATTCAATAATCTGGGATTTCCTTAGTGCCGTGATACATTCCTCTGGTTTCGTATCTCGCTGTGTGTTCCCTGGCTTGAGTCTCCTCTTAGGCGTTCTGGGATTGTGCGCTGAGTCTCTTACCTCTACCCCTGGGGGCCTGGATGGCTGGTGCTGCTGGCTGCACCTGTGTGCTGTTTAGGGTCTGAGTCAGCAGGCTGCGGATGCCCGTGTGAACCTCCCAAGCATTGACAGGCTTAGTTAAGGAGAACATACTCATGTTCCTTAAAATGAATTTTCATTAGCTCTTTCCAGCAGGTCGTTTGCAAGTAGTTCAGCATTGTACACTCAACATTAAAGTTGAATTTAACAGTGAGCAGCGGAAGTGAATTCTGCTGTTAAGAATCACGGTTGAACTTATCTGGATTGCTAGCTGCTTATTTAACTCAATGTGGGAAAATCAAATATGCTTACATACATGAAAACTGGCTCAGATTTTTAAAGAATCACAATTTCGGGAATCAGAGGTACAGTTGCTATGCCAGCTCGAACATGTAGCTTGTGCTTCCGCTGACATGTTGCTGGGTAGGTATTTGAAAGCGATGCATTTCTTCTCAGAATCTGTTAGTTGTATTCAGTCACTTTGGCAGCAAATATGTCCAGTCTCTTGGCTGAACTATAGGTCACTCATCACTGACTATGCTTTAGTGAAACTGTACTTTGACTTCATTAATTTAGACTTCTCTGATCTAGTTGGGAAGTCAGGGGGCTGAGGAGATTTGCTTGTTATTGCTTAGCAGGGGGCCGGGTAAAGAGCTGGGGAATTGGACTGGGAGACCTGCTTTTGATTCCCGCTGCACCATTTATTGCTGCATGACCTTGATCAGACCCTGTAGGCCTCTCTGACCCCCACCCTCTCTCACCATTTAGATCTGTGGGACCTTTTCAGCTTCCCAGCCCTGCCCGGGATAACTTGGGCTTTTGAGTCTTCAGCATAAGCCGATATTACATACATATGCCCTGGTCGATAGAGCTCTGGAGCTCTAAAATTTCTTCCCGAAATGCTGTCTTCTTGTGTTAGCCCAGTCAGGGGGTCCCTGTGGGCCAGCTTGCATTTCCTGTTTGTCTCTTGGAGACTTTGCTTGAGTAGAAGTCACCCCTCTGTCTGTTTCTGATTTGCTGCTTCATAAACACCACATTTACATCTCATGCCTATTTCAGTACTCAAGCTCAGGGGACTTTAAAGATCTCAGGGGACCAATGAGGAAGTCGTAGGCTCTGTGCAGTCAATCCTTTGTTTATAACCAGAAGCTTTAGCCCAGCAGAGACCTCCTATATCTACTCCGGATGACCAGGCACAGATTTTCCGGGAAGCCATATAATGGACTTGTCTGCCTAAGGGATGCAGAGAACCACTATTCAGAGCCTTCTCCCTTTCTCTTTCAATTTGCAGCACTTTTTATGAAGACTGGTCTTTTGTGATGGATGAAGAAAAGTCTAGCATGCTTCCTACCATGGCAGCTGGTAAGCCCGGCCAAGGCCAGGGGCGATGGGTGTTCTGGAGCTTGGCAAGCAGAGGAGGCTGCTTGGGAGTGAATTTATAGCTCTAAGAGATGCTACAATTTTCCCTGTCCCTCACCGACTTAATGAGTCACTTGTCACTGTCTTTCCTTGAGCAGCATGGAGCATTGAGTCCTTTTTTCTAGAATTTGGTACCCTGGCAGGGAAAGCATGGGGTTGAGGGTTTTTGGCTGTGGCTTTGCAGGTGTAACATAAAGATCTGGGGAACTGGAGGTGGGAGGCCTGCCTTCGAAGCCTGCCCATACCCCTTACTGCCTGGTTTCCTGGGACAGATCCTGTGGACTTTGTCTTTTACCTTCCTGCTCTAGGAGCTAGGAATCCTGATAGCAGTGCAGTCACCTTCGCAGGGCCGTGAGAGAATCAGATGTAATAAAGAGTCATGCACACCATTTGTCAAAGTGAAAGCCCTGGGGAGATGTTAGTCAGTGAATTGTTAGCTTGTTTATCATTTGACTCTCACGCAAAGATGGAGACAGCTTGGGTAGCTCGCTTCTTTCTTTCAGGTCCTTTGTTGCTTCCTTTTTTCCTTTCTTGAAGGTTTATACTGAGTCCCACATACTGAGTTATGTTAGTCTAGTTTGTTGATGAGGAAGAGTCAGATTCAACCATGATCTCCTCGGTCGGCCACAGGCTACCAGTGCACATTTTTGCCTAAAGTAATAATTATAATGATCCTGGTGCATTTTGCGATTACTGACTTAGCTGAGTGTTTTTGGTGGGTGATGATCTTTAATACCTACCCTGTGAAAGAGTTACTGTGTCCCCATTTTACAGATAAAGAAACAAGATCAGAGAGGTTAAAAATGGCTTGACCAAGAGCTCATAGCTCCTAAGTGGCAGTGCTGGGATTCAACCCAGGCGTCCTGCCCCCAGAATTTACACCTTAACCACCCTCCTGACAGATGGGGAGAGAATCTGGCAGGACTCAGCTCCTACGGGAGCTGGTGTCTACTGACCCCAGTTTTGTGGGAGGTTTTATTAACGTCAAAGACCAGTGCGTGCCCTCCCGTGTACTGTGACGTCTGCAACTTGTTTATCGTGTCGGAGGTGGGACTCTGTTTAGCAGCACACACTCCAGACTTTTCCCTTTTGGGGACAGGTCTGAACTCCATACTCTTCGCAATCAACATCGACAACAAGGATTTAAACGGTCAGAGTAAGTTTGCTCCCACCGTCTCGGACCTCTTAAAGGAGTCAACACAGAACGTGACCTCCTTGCTGAAGGAGTCCACGCAAGGAGTGAGCAGCCTCATCCGGGAGATCACAGCATCCTCTGCTGTCTCCATCCTCATCAAACCTGAGCAGGAGACCGACCCCCTGCCCGTCGTGTCCAAGCACCTCAGTGGCGGTGAGCGAGAACGGGCACTCCAGGTAGAGGGGGTCGGGTAGGAGGACAACAGGCTGTGGCTGAGGTGGACACCTCTCGTCACCTGGAAGTGCCAAGGGGAATGAAATCTGATGTGCTTGCATTTTCAGTTCATGTTTATTGTTTATTTTCCTTAACCTTATTCGCCCCGAGTGGGATCCGGGAGCCATACCTCAGTGGGAAGATGATAGAGAAAAAAAAAAGAGCAAGCTGAAAGGGAGGGTGTGATGGCCACGTGAAGCCAGATGAGGTTGATCTTCATTCATTCCTTCATTCCTTTGTTCATTTATTTATTTGTTTGCTTAATGCATTCTGTGTGCTAGGCAGTGAGCCAAGTAAGACGGATTACCGGCTTTTAGCCTTCAGTCTCCTTTGGGATGGGTGGCGGTGGCTGTTTAATGACAGACTGTACAGATATTTAATTATCCTTCTGATAAATAGGGTGCTGTGGTGACTGTACACTATCAGGCTTGCCTTTGTTGGGGAGAAGACATTTAAGTGGAGGCCAGGGGGAGAGATTACTTAATTAAGATTAATTTTATGGTACGTTTACAATACTCCTTGAGTCTTCTGGAACATCCAGAATGTTGCTAAAGTAAAACTGGAAATTTGGAGTTTAAGTTCTTAGTCCTTGTCAGATCCCTTAAACAAGGCAATAATCATGGTGAGCCCTTTGGGATTATTAATGATGGTGACAACTCAGAATCTCATGGCGTCTTTGGTACATGTGGCTTTATCTATTTGTCCTCTCCTTGAGCAGAGACCCCACATGAATGACATAGAAACAGGGTTACTCAGGGCTTTGTGTAACAGAGACACTGAAATTTGTGTATCCAAAGGGGCGCCCTTCCTATTCATTTTGGGGACCCTGCTTTTGACATTGTCTCAGAGTTGTGATACGCTGGTGGAACATGTCACGCCTTTGTTTGGATGGAATGGAGTTTTGGGAATTTGTTCAGCATCTCACACACAACTTTGATGATTAAGATGGGTGAACAACTAACTGTCTCATCTAAGTAGTGGGAACCAAGGCGATCTTAATTTCTGTTTCCATTAGTCTTCGCTGTGTAACAGACAGCCCCAACAATGTAGTGACTTAAATAACCACGGTTTATTATTTTTTAATGATTCTGCAGTTGGCAGGATGGTTCTTCTGTTCGTGTCACCTAGGCTTACTCGTGGGGCTGCATTCAGCTCAGAGCTGAACTAGAAGATACAAGATGGCCACACTCATGTGTCTGAAATTGGTGCTGACTGTTGGCTGGCACATTTTTTTACACATGGCTTGTCATCCCCCAGTAAGCTAAATCAGCTTCCTTCCATGGTGGTCTCAGGACAGCATTTCTGAAGGGTACTAGGCCCTTAGATGCCCAAGCTTTGGAACTCAGACACCAACATTTCTGCCACATTCCCATTGGTAAAGGTAGAACTTTGAGCTGGTCCAGAGTCAAGGAGTGGAGAAATAGATACCACCCTCAGAGGGAGGAGTGGCGAAGTCTCGTCATAAAGGGGCATTATGCAGGGAGGGGAGGAATTGGTGGCCATCGAACAATTGACTACAACCCCAAACTGGTTTGCTGGTCTCATCTACCAGCCATGAGAGCATTTCCAGAGTGAAACACTGAAAATCATTTCAGTAATGATAACACCCTTTGAATCCAAGTGTTTGGAAGGATTGCTTAGAAGGAACAGTTTTAACATATGCTCTGTGGCGTATTTTTTAAAATTATTTTTTATTTTCTTAAATTGATTTTTAAATTACAGTTGACATAGAATAGTATATTAGTTTCAGGTGTACAACATAGAGGTTAGTCATTTGTATAACTTACAGAGTGAGCCCCCCAGCAGGTTAGCACCCATCAGACACCATGCATAGTTATTAGAATGCTGCACTTTACATCCTCGTGACAATTTTTACGACTGGCAATTTATACTTCTTAATCTCTTTCTCCTTTTTCACTCATCCTCCTACCCCCCCTCCCATCTGGCAAGCATCAGTTTGTTCTCTGTATCTATGAGTTTGTTTCTGTTTTGTTTACTTATTTGTTTTGGTTTTTAGAGTCCACATATAAGTGAAATCATATAGTATTTGCATTTTTCTGACTTATTTCACGCAGCATAATACCCTCCACACCTGTGTTTTCCATTCACATTTCCCTGACGATTAGTGGTGCTGAGTGTTTTTCAGATGTCTATTGACCATCTGTCATGTCCTCTTTGGAGAATTGTCTGTTTGTCCTCTGCCCAACGTTTTTATCAGGCGGTTTGTTTTTTTGGTGTTAAGTTGTTTGAGGTCCATCTATGTCGTCACAAATGGTAAGATTTCATTCTTTTTTATGGCTGAGTAATATTGTATGTACGTGTCACCTCTTTTTTATCCATTCGTCTGTTGATGGACACTTAGATTGTTTCCATATCTTGGCTATTGTAAATAATGCTGCAATGATATTTTTGAATTTGTGTTTTGGATTTCTTTGGATCAATACCCAGAAATGGAATTGCTAGGTCATATGGTAGCTCTGTTTTTCATTTTTTGAGGAACCTGTTTTCCATAGTGGCTGCACCAATTTACAGTCTCACTAACAGTGCACAAGGTCTCACAGCTCTACATCCTTGCCAACACTTCGTTGTTGATTTATTGATGATAGCCATTCTGACAGGTGCGAGGTGATATCTCACTGTGGTTTTCATTCACATTTCCCTGATGTTTAGTGGTGGTGAGTGTTTTTCAGATGTCTATTGACCATCTGTTATGTCCTCTTTGGAGAATTGTCTGTTTAGGTCCTCTGCCCAATTTTTTTATCAGGTGTTTGGTTTTTTTGGTCTTAAGTTGTTTGAGTTTCTTATAGTTTGGATATTAACCCCTTACCAATGTATTATTGGCAAATATCTTCTCCCATTCAGTAAGCTGTCTTTTCATTTTGTTGATGGTTTCCTTCGCTGTACAAAAACTTTAGTTTAAGGTAGTCCCATTTATTTATTTTTTCTTGTTTCGCTTGCCCAAGGAGACATACAAAAATTGTTTAAATCAGAAGTAGAGGCCCACATCCATTTTGTCTCCTCTAAACAGATGATTTTTTTAAGGATTTAAAAAATATCCGAATTCATCTTATAATTTATTTTTCAGTAGAGTGCTAGAGGATTTTCCACAATCTCGTGGCAAAATCGCCTGGTCATCCCCTTATCCCACCTTGTTTTCCTTATGCCATATCTTTTCTTTTGCCAGATGCCAAATGTAGAAAGGAAAGGAAGAAGAAGAAGAAAGTGACCAACATTATTTCATTTGATGATGAGGAAGACGAGCAGAACTCTGGCGATGCTTTTAGAAAGACACCAGGGGCCGGGGAGAGCTCGGAGGAGAACTCGGACCGCTCCTCCCTCAATATTGTGTCGGCCTTCGAAAGCCCCTTCGGGCCGAATTCCAATGGGAGTCAGAGCAGCAACTCATGGAAAATCGATTCTCTTTCTTCAAATGGGGAGTTTGGGTACCAGAAGCTCGATGTGAAAAGCATCGATGATGAAGATGTGGATGAAAACGGGGACGATGTCTACGGGAACACGTCGCGAAGGAAGCACCTAGGCCACTCGGAGTCATCTGAGAAGTAAGTTCCACTTGAGCGTCTAACAAAGGGTGGTACATTAACCGCTCACTCTTTCCTCAGTGTTGGGTGAAATAAGGGTACAAGTTTTATATTTGTTTAGGACGTCATTCATTTTTTAGATCTTGATTTAGGAGGAAGGAGCATTATTAATTTTCTGAGAACTAAGAGAGGGGAAGGAAGTATGGTTGAAGGTATGTATTACAAAATTAGTGTCAAGATGTGTGCCTTGAAATTTTTGCTTTACATATACATCTTTTATTTTTGTTTACTAGATTTTCCTCCCTCTACTGGCTTGCCACTAGCATAGGAAACTCTGGAGAAAAACAGGGCTATTCTAGAGAATAGTTGTGGGTTGGTGATTTCTGCATTTATCTGCAGGGCTGTGACCAGCATGAATTTGCCTGCACTTGCTGCTTTAACCCTGGAGTTGCTGTAGGTTTATACCTGTGGAAGGCGCTGGATGCATGTGAAGGCATAAAGCAGAAGAGCATAGTTAAGAGCTTGGTTCTTGGAATCAAGACAATCTGCTTTCTCATTTACTCACTCCATGGCTTAGGTTGGACTAGTCTGGACAAGTTACTTCACCTCCCAGAGCCCCAGGCTTCATCTGGGTTCCGGAAGAAAAATAATACCTGCTTTGTGGGGTTGCTGTCAACTTAATGGGGTAGTGTGTATGAGCCTGTTGGCATGGCTGTTGACACTTCGAGAAAGACAACACAGGTCGGCTTGGTTTCAGTCTTTACGTCAAATAACCTGGGCTTCGGAGTGCACAAGGCCATTGTAATCATGGCTGGCTTCAAAGCCCGCCCATCAGAAATGAAGACATCGAGATTTCACGCTACGATTAAGGAGCATAGTGTATCTCTAGCCCCGAGCTTTTCATTTTGATGTGGTTTTAATAGTTTTTTTTCTTTTTCATGACACTGCCTATTTGTATTTTTGATTTTTTTCCCCCTCCATTCCTCATTCACGTGGATTCCCATATCACTACCATTACCTTATCCATCATCTGTGATAAGCTAGATGCTGCAAGCTACGTCTGTACCTTATCTTAATCCTTAGGTTAGTGGGTATCACCCCAACTCTGAATCCTTAGGTTAGTGGGTATCACCCTGACTCGAGAGAAGAAAGAACAGGTTCTATAGAGAATTGAGTTTACTCAAAGCAGTGGGTGGAGCTGGGGTTAAAGTTAGGTGACGCTACACTGCAAATCTTCTACTGTTGAATATTTTCCATGTTTCTGCATAATTATGAATACCACTTGGTTGGTTGTTCAGTCAGATTAATATGTCATGATTTGCTAAAGCTTCCCCCATTATTGACTACTTAGGTTGTCAGGATTTTTGTTTGTTTTTGCTTTCTGTTATCAGCCGTTCTGACATGAAGATTTTTACGCACAGGGCTTTTTTCTCCTTCTGAAGTATTCGTTAGGATAACTTTCCTGCTTGTGTTTTTGCTCACAGGCTATGGATGTTTTTGTACCTGGGATCCAGGTCTTGTGACATGCTGTATTAGGCAAGGCGCTCCAGAGAAACAGAACCAATGGGTGTGTGTGTGTGTGTGTGTGTGTGTGTGTGTGTGTGTGTCTATTTACTTATCTATCTAGAGAGATTTATTTTAAGGAATTGGCTCACATCATTTGTGAAGCTTGGCAGGTCTATAATCTGTGGAGTAGGCCACAGGCTGGAGACCCAAGGAAGAGTTGCAGTCCAAGTCCTAAGGCTATTTGCTGGCAGAATTTCTTCTCTGAGGAATCTCAGTCTTTTTCTGTTAAGGCCTTCAACTGATTACACAAGGCTCACCCAAATTATGAAGAGTAATCTGCTTTATTCAAAATCTACTGATTTCAATGTTAATATCATCTAAAAAATACCTTCCTAGGAACAACTGGCTCATATGTCTGGATACCGTGACCAAGCCAAGTTGATACTTAAAATTAACCATTATACCCGCCTTTAGTTTTTATTCTGGGCCTTTTAGGAAATGCCACTTGGATTCCATGTCTCTGTAGTTGAATGAATCTCTGAGTTGATTCACTTTGTGCATTTTTTTTTGGCCTCAAACACAGTCATTTCTCCTCCTCCTAGACTGGTGCCATTGAGGGCAGGCCAGCTTGCAAGCCAAGGTAGCTGCCAGCATTGTGATGTGTAAAACACAGGACAATTCAGGGTGACCTTTGCAGAGCCCAGGCCCTTCGAGGCCATGGAGCCTCCCTCCTGCAGATTATGGGCAGCCTCTCCTGGCATAAACAGGGGGTCTTGAGTGAACATTCCGCAGAGCATCTTGGGGAAAGAGCAGAGGAATGATGAGGTGGCCTAACGAGTAATACTTTCATTTGGGTTCTAAGCTAATGTCCCTGAGAGAGCGAGGCGCCCGAGGGGCCAGAACGTTAGCAGTTTGACAGCACAGTGAGGTTTGTGGGGGGCAGTGGCCAGGCCAGGAGACAACTGTGCGGGACTGCGATGGCCTCCGGCAAAGTCAGTCTCATTGTCTTTAAGATGCTCCATTGGCCACAGATGGGTTTTTACGCCTCTGTTTGCGAGCAGTTAAACCACCTCTTTGACCAACAAGGAAAATCTTATGCCTCCTGCCCCAGCATTTACAAGCGTTGGCTTTGCTTTTTGGTTTTTTTTTCTTAAAAGAGGATAATATCTTTATTATAGAAAGGAGTTTTTTTTGTCACTTCGTACGTGTCCTATGGCACCAATAGAGAAGTTGGGTGAAAACGTCATTCAAAAAGAATGACAAACATATGGAAAAATGTTGCACCTCACCAGCAATTAAGCAAATGCAAAATGAAATCAGATCCCATAATTTGCCTGTCATTTTTGCTAAGATTTAAAGTGAAAACTAAACAAAAGGTGATCCCTGGGTTAGTGCCCTGGTGGTGGCTTGCTCTCAGTATGTCCTCAGGCGTAGTAGTGTCTTCCAGGCACACAGTAGGTGTTAACTGATGAGGCAAGGCTGGCACGTGGGGCATCTTCATAGACAGCTGGTAGTGTCAACAGCCTTTGGGAAAACAGTTTGACGCAATGCCATGAGCCTGAGAAATGTTTATCCCACTGATTTAGCAATCCCACTGCCGGGGGCTACCCTGAGGGCAGAGTCCCAGGGAGAAGGGCTGCCTCTAGATGCGAGGTTCCTCCTTAGAGAAGCAAGGCCTTGGGGCTGACCTGAATGCGCACAGAGCAGCAGCAGCAGCACGGTAGTTCTCAGTTAAGCCTTGGGGTCTGAAACCTCTCAAATGGCATTTAAGAGTGTCCAGATAGTATGAAGACAAACTCGGGAATTAGTATTGAATTAAGAAGCCAAATGTAAAATCCTACGGTTAGTTTTATTACAGCCTTGTGAAAAAAAAGTATGTACAGAAGAAAGAAAAAGGCGCTAAGGAAATAGTGTCTAACCCACTTGTGTTTTGGGTAACGTGGCTTTGGGTATAATTTTTTCCCTCTTTTTGGCATTTTCTAGGTTTTATAATAAATGTCTTACTTTTCTGATAAAGTATAATACCCATTATTATGTTTTTAAGCCAACGGTGGCACCATATTTTGAATTGGTCTCTGCCTCAGGAATCACTTCAGTCTAACTCACTTTTGACGTGGTGGCCCTTGGCCACTTTTACTTGGGTTCCAACCCCTGCTGAGGTCTGGCTTCGCCTCACGCCCCTTGTGCGCTGCCAGGGAATGGAGTGACTCCCCCAGCAGCGGTGGAATGCGCCCCGGCCCCCCGGGGCGGGCACAGTGGCAGGGAAAGCACTGGCGGTTTCGCTGCCTTCCCCTGAGGGGCACCGTGACCGCCTCTGGGGTCCCCTCGGGCACCAGCTGCTGGATCGGAGCTTCAGGAAGGTGGTCTGTACGGATTATAGGGGCACAGCCAGGTTCATCTAAGAACAGGCTCTTTTGCGCTCCAGTTTGCTATCCAAAGTCGTATGTGTGTATTACGTGCAGGATTAAATGATACACTTTGCAAAATTCTGTAAAGATTTTTTCCAGTGCCAAATGTATGACCAAAAGCTAGAGAGGGTAAAAGCAGAATCTCTACATGATGGCCTCTAAAGAAGGGGCGGCCAGTCTGCCCGCAGGCCAAATCCACCCCCGAACTGAGAATGGTTGTACATTTTCAAAGTGTTGTTAAAAGAAAAGATAAGAGTCTGTATGGCCACAAAGCCTAAAATAGTTGCTACCGGGTCCTTTACAGAAAAGTTTTGTTCACCCCTGCTAGTCTAAACGAAAGGAAAACTGTACAACCTGTCGTGTGGGCGGTGGCCAGGAGGTCGGTGCACCTGGACTTGGAAGACCTGGGCTCCGACCCCGCAGGCCTTGGTTCTGTCCGTAAGGCCGATGACCTTGGACAAGTCACATAATCGCTGAGCTTTTTTTCTTCCTCCGTCCCCCTTCTTTCCCTCTTTTGCCCCTTACCATCTCCCCTCCCCTCTTCCCTCCTCTCTCTCCATCCCTCCCTCTCTTCCCTTCCTCCTCTTCCGTCCTCCCCGCTTCCTCTGTTAGGTGGGTATGATTACGATCTGCTTTTATCTTCTTTACACTTGAGTTACAAAGTGATTTTATAGACTTTGAAATACTGCACCAATACTTCCTGGTATTTATTAGTGTTTCCTAATTGCCCAAAGGCAAATGCCACAGTGGGCAAATCCTTTCCCAGATGAGTTCGACTGACCCAGCCTGGCGTCGCAAAGGTCATACAGGTCAGTTCTGGACTCTGTGGATGAGGCGACGTTACAACACATTGGTATGAGCCCAGTAAATATTCGAGCTGACCCCCCGTTTTCGAAGGGACCCGGTCATGGTCCGGTCCGAGTCTGCCCTGTTACCCGGGAGCGTTTGCGATCCACTGAGGCAAAGTGGCACAAGCCCGAGGTCACGTGGCCGCCTTCGTTCCAGAGCCTGGAACACCCCGCGCTGTCTCCCCGTTCCGCGCGTCGCACGTCTGCTCCCCCCTCCGTCTCTCGTCTTCCTTTTTACTCGGGCAGCTCTGCCCTCCCGTCAGCTCTCACCTCAGACCTCCCTTCTCCCGTGGAGCCCTCCCCCACCTTCCTGCCGCTGTACACCGTCTGGGGCACACTGGTTCACGCCCACGCGCCCCGCCAGACGGTCAGCTCCGTGAGGGCCGGGTAAACGCTGCCGGCTGCTTTGCCAGGACAAAGTCTGTGCGGAGCACAGCGCCTGGCGTCCAGTGGGAACTCAGCAAACCGGTCCGGCTCCGGACTCCGCGCCCGCGGCCCCGGCCCGCGTCGCCCGCTGTGTTCAGCCCCATCGCGGCCTGGCTAGTTCCCAAGGAGGAACTTGTGGGAGGCCCGGCGGAGGCTCGTGGTGCCCTGGGACCTCAGGGCCCTGCGCCCTGTCACACAGCTGTACTCTTTCCCCGTAGGCCGCTGGACGGGAACACCTGCCTCTCCCAGAGGCACAGCTGGGCTCCGCTGCAGGTGCTCCACGGTGACACCGACATCCTCTTTCCGGTCAGCGGCGTGGGCTCCTACAACCCTGCAGGTGGGTGTTTCTGGTGGGCGTTTCTGGATCGCTCCTTCCTCCTACGGGAGCCTGGGCTCCGAGAACCAGCAGGGGTAGGGCCACCTCTGCCGGGAGGGGTGGGAGCAGGGAGGCGGGGGCCCAGGCAGCAGGGCTTGTGGAGACAGAAGTGACAGAGGGCTTGGCTTCACTGCTTGCTGAGCCTGGGCGCTTTGCACCTAAGCGACTGTTGGGCAGAATGGGCTGGCAAGTCACCAGGAGGCCCTCAGGCCTGTTTTTTTCTTGCCAGTGAATTGTTGAACTTGGTCATGTAAAGCTGACCACAGCGTAGGAGGGAGGCGACAGACTCATAGCTCTGAAGGCCCTGGCAGCCTGCGCAGCAGAGTGCCCGGGAGGTGGCTGACACCCGCCTGTGGAGCGGGCAGCAGCCCTGACCCGTTCCGTGTTACCGGGCTGGGCTGCGTGTGCTTTGTCACTGTCGTGAGCCGGAGTGGCTCCTGGGGAGCGGCGAGGTGGGGCGCACGTGGGTGAGCCTGGCCCGCCCCGAGGCGTGGGCGTGCAGTGCTGCTGACTCAGTGCCTGGCACAGCGAAGTGCTCGGTCACTTCCCCGCCGGGCCAGCGCGGACGGGGCCTGGCGTGAGCGCCCTTCTCCTCTCCCCAGGGCCAGGTTCAAGAAACTGACGGGGGCCCACCAGCTGCTCATTCTGAACCGCATGATGGACTGTTGTTCTTGTCACTGTGTAGGGAGCAGAAACGCACTCAAGCTGGCCCGAGGGCAGAGGCGGGTGGGCCGTTGGCCGGCAACCGTCCAGAGCGGGGTCGGAGCAGTCCCGCTGCAGGTGGTTGCGGGAGCGGGCAGGTCACAGCTCCGAGCAGGGCTCCCGTGTGCATCGTGGCTCGTGAGGGGCTGGCGTATGTCTTAGCCCTTGAAGTGAGTCCAGGGCGTAAGGTGAATGAACAGGTAAACGCATTCACTCTCTAGACGGCAGCCCGGGAGGAAGGGGGGGCCGTCATTACAGCACCCTCCTCTCAGGTTTGTGGCGAAGGGTGCCAGGCACTCGCCAAGGCCCCAGGGCGTACTGCTGGCCCCGCAGTGTGCTGTGACAGCACTGCCCGTGGGCCGCCGTGGGCCTGGGAGCCGGGCTCGGAAGGGAGAGGGGTCCCTCTGCCTTCTCACTCTGTGGCCCACTCTTCCTTACAGGGATCTGCCCGTCTCCTCTCTCTCCTGGTCTGTCTCTGCTCCCTCGTCATTCTCGCCCCCTCCGCTTTTGGTCCATGCTTGGCTGAGGTGCCAACATCATCGCCTCAGCCCTGGGCCCCTCGGTCCCAACCATCACTTTTCTCTGGGTCTCAGCTGAAATCCCCAGGAGGGCAGTCTGGCAGGCCTCGCTCATGTCTGCAGGCCAGGCCAGCACCGTTTTACTCAGGTGACCGTCCTTGGTCCAAGAGTCCGAGCTGGGGGACGGTTGCCGTTCAGTGGGAGTGCAGACGTGCGCAGAATGGGGCTCTGACGTGTGTCTGGGACGGCTGCAGAGTCTCCAGCGTTTTTGTTCATGGTTTCCAAGCCGTCTTCCAGTGCCGCGTTCGCCTTGTCCCGATCCTGGCTGGAGGGGCCTTCCAGTCGGGTTGTGAGGTATCGCTGGGCTGGTCAGTGTGCGCCCTGGGCAGTCTGTTTTGTTCAGCGGCTTGTTCATGCCATAGCTGGGCGCCTCTAACCATCAGACTCTGGGGGTGGACGGCTGGCTGCTCCCAAATGCTGTTTGCCATTCAGGTCGGGGTTTCGCCTTATAGAACCTGGCATTCTTCCTCCCTGCTTGGGCTTTCTGTACATCAGTATCTCCGCGGGAAGTGGCTTCTGGCCAGCTTCCAGGGTCCCCGAGAGAAGACATCCCCCGTCAGCGTTCCCACGGTCCCATGGTCCCACCTCTGGCTGTCGGCCTCACAGAGCCAGAGGCCCTAATTTGTCACTGTGATGGGACCTGAGCTCCAGCTTATCGGGTGCCCTCCCCAGAGGTGCTGCGTGAGGGCCGGCCTGCCAGCTCTTTATTTACCACAGGAGCAAAGCTGCCTGGAGTCTTGGAAGCTCGCCATAGCGGGAGGGGGGGGGCAACTCGCTGTGGGTGGGAGCACTGCATGGGGAGGCAGGGTGTTCTGGGGCTCCCTGAAGACCCCGGGATCCCTGACATCCGTCACTGAACACCAAGTTGCATAGAATCCCTCCTGGGCCACCACCTGTTCCCAGGTGCTGCTGGGCCTGGCCTGCCTGCAGGGGGCCTCCCAGGTGGCCTCGGCAGAGCGCATTGCCCTCCCAGACTCCTTTTCTTCCACCCTGTTCCGCTCTTTCCCTTCAGATTGACACCCGCCATCTGAGCGACATTAACATTTTCTTTCTTGTTCTGGCCTGGGGGCCATTTTGTGTCTCTAGTGGTGACTTTGCGCACAGAAGGCTCCTCCCTCAGGACACTTTCCCTTCATCTTTGAACCTGTTAGTGCCTCTCCTGTCACTGCTTTTGAGGGTGTGTAGAGAAGGGACGAGGAGGATAGAAAAAGGGGAAGATAAAAAGGGATGTGGCAGGGAAGGATGAATGTTTTGGTAGCCAAGTCTTGGGAGGGAGACAGAGAAGGGGACCCTGAACGAAGAGTTATCATCCTTCCGAATCTTGGAAGAGGCGGCTCTGTGGATGGGGGGGCCATGCCTTGGGCTGCATTTCTGGGGTTAGGGAGGGGCTCGGCGAAGGGAGACACCAGCCAGGGGTCACTCGAGACCCTGAGAAGCAGGCGGAAGACTGGAGAGTCATTCCTCCGGACGCGTGTATTAGTTGCAGCTTTACCACCGTTCCGTCATTTCGAGCCTGCAGGGGAGAGAGGGCCCCCCAAGTCCTTTTCAACTGACAGTAACAAACGGGGGTGACCAGAGCACCTGTGACTACTCACTGTGCGTGCGCCACCGGCACGGCTTGTGCCCTCACTGCGAGGCCCGCATTTAGTGCTGCGGTTGGCAAACGCGAGGCAGTTTCCGATGGCGACGGCTCATTTGAGAGCACGGGTCCTCTCCCCCTCGCCTTTCCTCAGCTCCGGTGGTCTTCAGCTTCTCCTCGTCCTGCCACCGGGTCTTCCGAGTTGCTTGCTGGGGGGCGAGGGGGGCCTGTCGCGGTGCTGCTCTGATCTGAGATGGCGGACTTCAGAGCTCGGCTCCCAGGGACTGGTTTTACTGCTTGGAATGTGATGAAACTGTGGTGGCCACAGGGCCTGCATCGTGTGATTTCTACCCCATTTCTGGGGGTTGTGTGTCACTTAGGGATCATGGATTTTTTTGCTCAATAGTGGGTGATCCTGGTCTGTGTCAGCACTGCTCCGGGCTCTGGGGGGCCCAAGAGTGAGTCCCTCTTGGAGTTTTGCATGTGAGGAGGGGACAGGGACATCATTTTAACGACCTGATGTAAAGCAGAAAGGAGTGAATGGTCTGAGTGTGTGCTGAGTGCTTACACCGCCTTGTTCTAGCCCAGCCTTTTTTCTTGCCTGGGCTATTGCAAAATAGCCCCGATGCCCTCTCAGCTTCTACCCCTGCCCCCCCCCCCCAACCCCATTCACTTTTTTTTTAGCAGCCAGAGCGAGTTTTTAGAATCTAAATCAGATGGCCTCATCTCCCTGCTCCAAGCCCTTCCGCCACACTTAGGATAGAATCCAGGATCCCCGCTGCGGCCGCCCAGGCCCCGGTCCCCCCAGCAGTCTCGCCTCCTCCCACTTCCCTTTTTCGTGGTGTCCCCAGCCACACCAGCTGCTTCCGCTTCCGTGCACGGGGCCTCCCTTCATCTCTCTCCTCCTGCTCCTCCTGCCTTCCTCGCCCTGCCCGTTCGCATCCTTCCGGTGGCAGCCCAGGTGTCGCTGTCTTACGGAAGGCGCCCCTCCCCAGGCCTCGTGGCTCACGCTGTTGCCAACCCGTGCGTCTGCGTTGCTCTGGTCTCAGTTCGTGATCGCGTGTTTGTGTAATTACTCGAGAATGCGCGTCCCCCCGATTGGTCTTGGAGGTCCGCGAGGGCAGGGCTGTCTGTCTCGGTTCCAGTGTGACCTTGGCCGGAGCCAGGCCCACGGCGAGGGCTCGGGAAGCCTTCGCTGCGTGGGGAGTGGGTGGGTGCGGTAGGCGGGGACGTGGCCTGCTGCCGGGAGTGGACATCTGGCATTGGGAAAACCGTATCTCGTTGGGGACGCAGTGCGGACGAAGGGATAGAGGCTGTGGGGGGCGGGGGGGGGGGGCGCGGGCGCCCCAGGCCCGCTGAGCGGGAGGCCGAAGGCGCCACGGCGCAGCTCCGCCGTCGGCCAGACCTGGGTTCGCGTCCTCACCCTGTAGCTGTGTTATCTTGGAAAAGTCCCTCACATGAATAAATCCACCAGGTCCATTTCCTCACCTATAAAATTAAGATGCTAGTAGCACCCGCCTCCGAGGGGGCCCTGGGGGCGAGGGAAATCGCCTGCGTCCCTGGGATTGCTGTGTCCCCAGCGCCTTAGGCCTGCTGCAGCTGTCAGCAGGTCGCGGTCATGTGTTACGATGGGAAATCCACTTGGGCCGAGCGGGCGCAGTGTCTGGGGTGCCGGTGGGTGATGTCGGCCTTTACTCCAGCCGTGGGTTTCTGTGTGTGTGTCAGAGGCCCTGTCTTTGCTTCAAGGAGTAGAATCAGACAGCTGCATGTGAGACAGGACTCAAGGGGCCTGCACAGCAGACCCCTGGAAGGTGCTGAGCCTTTGAAGTGGGTGGCCGTGGCGACGGCTAGTGAGCAAGGAGCGTGGGGGGGGGGGTGGTGATTAGGTAGAACTGGCAGGGCTTAGGCCCCAGGCAGCTCTGTCGGGAGTGAGGATGAGTGCCACGCTCTCCCGAGGTTGCAGCCCAGTGGGAAGTGCCGGCAGAGAGAGTGGGATCGAAGGTCATGGGCAGTTGGTGGGCCCTGGAGGACGTCCCAGGAGAGCTTTCTGGTAGGCAGTTAGAAATGTGCGACTAGGATGCAAGATTTTGGACCTAGCCAGAGACAAGGGCTTGAGAGCTGTCATCTCGCAGAGGTAGGAGCGGGAGCCAAGACCTTGCTGGGTTCACCAGGGGGACTGAGGCCACGGAGCCGTGATCCAGGGACACTTCTGCTCAGGACCCAGGGGCAAAGGTGGTGGGGGAGGAGGACCAAGGAATAGTGCTCTGAGGGCTGTGAGGGCAGAGCCCCACCTTGCCACTGGCTCTAGGAAGGTGGGCAGGGGACCGAGGGGGGAGTTCCTTGGGGTCCTTGGAGAGCAGTTCCAGGTGACTGGGAGGGCGAGAGCCTGTGGTAGGCAGGCTCGGCTGCCGAGCGAGTTGATGCTAGCCATCACTCACTGAGCGTTGTTACCGGGTCTTTCACATAGTACAATTTCATTATGTGGACGGCATTATTAAAGTGTATGGTAGGCACCAGTGTCTTCCCATTTCGTAGATGAGGAGACTGAGGCACCAAGAGCCTACGCGTCTCGCTGGATTAGGGTTGGGGAGCAGAGCTTGAGTCCAGGCTGTGAGGCAGAGCCCGCACCCCACAGCACTAACCAGCAGCAGCACTAGGGAGGGGGGCGGGGAGCCCGCACCCCACAGCTCTAACCAGCAGCAGTACTGGGGAGGGGGGCGGGGAGCCCGCACCCCACAGCACTAACCAGCAGCAGCACTAGGGAGGGGGGCGGGGAGCCTGCACCCCACAGCACTAACCAGCAGCAGCACTAGGGAGGGGGGCGGGGAGCCCGCACCCCACAGCTCTAACCAGCAGCAGTACTGGGGAGGGGGGCGGGGAGCCCGCACCCCACAGCACTAACCAGCAGCAGCACTGGGGAGGGGGGCGGGGAGCCCGCACCCCACAGCACTAACCAGCAGCAGCACTAGGGAGGGGGGCGGGCAGGTGGAGAGGCAGCGCTAGTTTCCCTTCAAACTTCTCGAAAGAGCGAGGAGTGAGTGGAATAGCTTGGTGGGCGCAGCAGAGTGAGAAAAGGTTGAAAACCCGTTTTCCCCCCGTAGAGTTCCCTTAGTTCAGCCCCTTAGACCTGGGGAGTCTTGAACAGGACCAAAGCAGCATAAACAGCAGGAATGGCATGGCGGAGGCCGGGACAGGTGGCTTAGGGGAACCAGATGTGCTCCCATCCCCCGTCCCAACCCAGGCCTGGTGCTGTGGTGGACATCGACAAGCCAGAAGCGTCTCCAGTAACGCTGGCTTTAATGTCACCGTCTAGCCAAAGGGACTAGATTTATACTTGTTCCTGAAAAGAGACTTGAACAGCAGCTAATAGATTTATGAAAAAATTTAGTGCCTCTTGCCTGTTGTTTCTAGAGATTATTTGCGGCCTCACTTCCTCCAAATGCCTTCCCCACATGCCACTCAGTGCAGGGCAAGGGGCTGTTGAGAAAGCAGCTGTCAGTTGTTTGGATCCGAGCAGATTCTGTCAGCGATTAGGCCATGCTGCCCTCTTGTGTCTGTCTGGAGCCACTGCAGACAGGAGCAGTTTTGTGGACCAGAAAGCTGACTTATTCCTTGATTCTGAGGTTGGCTCTGAATAGGGACTTCGGGGGTGATTCTAAGTGGCTCAGGGTCAAAAAGGTTAAGCAAGAGTATGGGGCCTTATGACTGATGCAAAATCTGAGATTGTGGCCAAAAAACTGAAAGGAGTAGCAGATAAAAATCCAGTGTGCCAACGAGGAACACATTTCTGCGTCACCTGATTTCGCCCATGTCTGCATCGCGTCCTCGTGTCGCGGAGAAAATGCAATGAAAACAGAAACCTGACTTCCTCTCTGTGATTTCTCTCTGTGCGCAGATGCCCCCCTCGGAAGCCTGGAGAACGGGACGGGGGCCCAGGACCGTGTCCGCCCGGAGCCCGGGCCTCGGTACAGGTCAGTGCTCAGCAGCCAAGTGGCCTTCGGGGTCGAACTGTCCTCAGCAGTTTACTCTTTTTAAAGCCAGGAGGGCACCCACCAGGATTAGAGGGCAAGGCCTTACCTCGGGTCCGTGTTCGTGCTTGGTCTTAACGTCACAGACTGTGACGGTGCCAAGGGTCCCCGAGCACGAGCTTCTCTAAGAAACTTCAAGGATTTGTCACACTTCATTTGCATACCCTTTCGCTTTATGCACTTTTGGGGCCATATCTGGGAACTTCCTCTGTCACCGTTTGCTTAATTTTAATATTTGATCATAATATTGAAGTTTTAATATTATGTAACATTTAAGCCACTTAGCTAGCACATGTCTGGGAAGTGCTTAGCCTGGCATGCCCGAAGTCATCGGCCATTTGGTGGCAGAGCTGAGGTGGACACCAGAGTCACCCTTACACTTTGTGATTCTTGCCGTTACTGTTTTTTTCCTTCTTTCTCTTCGTGGCTTTCATTTGCGAGATGTCACGTCTGCATTTGCAGCTTTAGCTCCGGGCCGGGCGTCATGATTACGCCATCCACGCTTGGCATTGTGGTCTCACTCTGAGTAGACGGGGCTCTGCTCTCTGAAAAGGTCGCTGCTCGTGGGAGGCTCGTACCAACTAGTATGCCAGGAAGGATCGGTGTCACCAACCCCATCTGGGACTCTGAGGCCTTTTTGCTATTTATTATACAAAAATTGGAGAATGCAGCATTAAGAGGGAAAAAATATCACTCTTAACCTCCAACTCCATTTTACTGTTGATATTTTGGTCCTTTTTCTGCTAGCCATGTGTCTGTGTGTCTGTGAGTGTCTGTGTGTGTATGTACATGTGTATTTTAACCATATTATGGCCCTGCGGTTTTCATGAAAGATATTTTATTTTTCCAGGTTGCAAATTCTTTGTAAATGTATGGTCCATTCTTATTATTTGTGGTAGTTATATTCCATAAAGTCACCGTGAAGACCGTACTACTGCTCCTAGGGGAAATGCAGGATTACGTTCCTGTGAGCCTCTGGTCACCACAGTTTTGTCACTAAGTCAGTACTGAACTTTGTTTCATGTCTGTTCCTGTTTACAGACACCTCATTTAACACGTACTTTGGTTCATTGACATTGAACTGATGGCCAACAGCACCATAACTTATGCTTGAAAAATGGTTACCTGACGCAGGTGTCTCCTCCGTAACGGGCATCACAGCCTTCTTGACCTTGGGAACACCAGAGAGCACTTTAACCTCACGCTTGGGGACCATTTTAAACAGCAAAAGCACCAAAAAAAAAAAAAAAAAAAAAAAAAAAAAAAGCACACGAATGTGAAAAATGTGCCACTCAAGTTTCCCAAGGGACACAGGTACAATATGACAGTTGCAATGAGGAGTCAGAGCTCACTTTGTTGAGGGCAGCCGGGAGCATGTGCATCTGGCGACTCAGTTTTTGCCACTCTGTGCATGTCCATGAGTGACCTCAAAAGCACCATAGATCTTGCTTTTGGGGTTACACATTAGCGAGCCGGTGAATTTGCAAATAAGGAATCCACAGATACTGAGGACTGACTAATTTCAAGGTGAAGCCCTCTGTTTCCCCTCGTGGGTGCCGGGTAAACTCGGCACCAGCTGGTGTCCTGATGGTGAGGCTGTGCATTGTAAGTAGCCGAGTGTAACTTCCTCCTACCTGCCTTTTCCCAGCGTGGAAGCCAGTCCTCCAGGCCCAGGAAGTCCTCTGAGCAGCCTGCTACCTTCTGCCTCGGTGCCAGAGTCGATGACAATTAGTAAGTACTTTGTGAGCTGACTCCGCCAATGCTGGGGTGACTCGTGGGCCTGTATGTCGTGGCAGTGCCTTTGTGTTTGCTCTTCCGTGACTGCGGGCTTTGAGCGTGGGGGTAAAGTCAGGTGTGTGTCCCTGGTCGAGGGGGACTTGAAATGTGGTGCGTGCTGGCAGGTGGTTCCCGGCGAGTTTGCCAGAGGAAAGTGCGACATTGTGGCGTGTCCCTTCTGAGGTTTGAAGGCTGCGTTGAGGGTGTGGGTTCCGCCCGTGCTCTTTGACAGCTGTAGGCGCTGCCCTGCTTGTCCTGAGACTTCAAAAGGGCGTCGGTCTTTACTTCCTGTAGCTCCCTGATTCGTGGGGAAGGCTCGCCTGAGAGCCTCCAGGAGCTGTCCATGGTCATGCGGTGGCAGCAGGGGGGAGAGGAATGGCGTTAGAATTCAGAGTGCTTTCCTTCCTTCCTTCCTCCTTCCTTCCTTCTTCCTTCCTTCCTTCCTTCCTTCCTTCCTTCCTTCCTCCCTCCCTCCCTCCTTCTTCCTTCCTTCCTTCCTTCTTTCCTTCCTTCCTTCCTTCCTTCCTTCCTCCCTCCCTCCCTCCCTTCCTCCCTCCCTCCTTCCTTTTCTTAAAACAACTCGGTCGACATATGATTGACATACAAAAAGCTGTCCATATTTAATACATACAACTTGATGACTTTGTCGATGAGTATAAACTCATAAAACCATTGCCACAATTCTGCCATCATGTTTAATTTACCTCCAAAAGTTTTCTCCCATTTATTTATTGATTGATTGATAATTACACTTAACATTTGATTTACTCTCTCAGCAAATTTTTGAGGAGTGCTTTTCTTGACGAAGAAAAAGCACTCTTTTCCGCCATTCCTTTTTTCTTTCTTCCATTATTTGCTGGATCCCTTCTCCCATTCAAAACTATGTACCAGTGCTTGTCCTGTGATGGACACTGTGCTGATCTTGGCCTGGACATTGGTAAACAAGAAATCAAAGTCCCGCCCTGAGGTGTTGCCAGGCCACTGTGGAAGAGGCAGCAGCGATGTTGACAGACACATGAACCTGGGCTTGCAGATTGTGACAAGAGCCAGCAAGGCAAAGCATGGGTGGGTGGGTGGGGGGGTGTGTTGTTTTAAGGTAGGTTACCAGGAAGGGTTTCTCTTGGGTGACAGTGGAGTTGAAGCTCACGGGATGAGGGGACTGAGCCGATTTCGATGGCAGCTGGTGACGGTGGACGTGTGGCCGGGCGGTGGCGAGGGGAGAGCCCGCTGGGAGGACGCTGCGGAGGATGGTCATTTTGGGTTTTATCCCAAGCGCAGTGGGAAGCAGGCGGAGGGCCTTGAGGAGGAGGATGTGGTTTCTCCCACTTCCTCTCGCGAGGGGCAGGCCGTTCAGGGGCGTGCTCTTCAGTTCTTCCTCCTTCCTTGCACGAGTGGTTCTCGAATGTCTCCCTTGTGCCTCTCAGGGTAGGGACTCCTGATGGGCCCCAGTCGGTGCCCTAAGTATGGCTCACTGACACCCATAGAGGTGTGTGCTAAGTGCTACAAGAGAGAGCAGAGGAAGGGCAGTTACCTGGGGTGACCTGGAGCCTGGAGCCACCATGCTGGGACCAAGTCCATGCTCCACTACTTCCTAGCGAGGTCTCCCTCAGTCTCTCCTTCTGTCTGTCTGTCTGTCTCTTTGGATTCAGCCCTATTTCCTCATTTGTAAAACAAAGACACACATTATGTGGTATTGGAGCCTCATCAGGTAAAGAAGCTTCGCAGGCGGTGTGAGCGTCACTGCTCCTGGTTCTTCAGAGTCAGGTCATTGCCCAGGGAGGCTGAGGACCAGGCTGAGGACCAAGGACAGCGAGCGATGCACCGCCAACGTCCCGTGCCATCTCGCCAGCTTTGGGTGCTAGGCTGTGGCATCCCCCTGGTGGTGGGGGGAGGCTCTTTCCGAATGCTTTCTGGAGATCCTCTTTGGGGGTCAGATTCCAGCCCATTCAGGAGCCCTGAGGGTTCAAGCTGAAAAGCCAGGTCAGGGTCCAAACCCCCGGAGCCTAGAGCCTTGTCTCTCCCATCATTATTCTCTCTCTTTTTGGGTGACCTCTGTCTGTCCTCAGACGTCATTCACCCCGATGCTCATGCCTAGTTCTGGGGCAGTCCCAGAGTCCCTTCAGGGAGCGCCCGGAAGAGTGATGGCGTGGATACCCCCCTCTTTACTTTGCCTGCTGCAAACCAGGCCTTTTCTGTGTCATCGCTGAATTTTCGCAGCTTCCCTGAAAAGCGGGAGTGTCGGCCTCGTTTTATCGTTGGAGAAATAAAGGCTGAGAGAGGCTGTGCGGGCGGTCCCCTGCTAGGACGTGGCACAGCGGATTCACGTCCCTGCCTCCTTGCCGTCCCTGGGCGCCCACCGCTTCTGGAATGCTCTGTCTTCGGAAGAAAGCAGTCCCGTCCATTAGAATGTCCCTCAGAGAGGTCTTCCTTCCCTGACGCAGGCTGGGAGAGCGCGCCCCCCGCACCCTCCTCTCATCGCACCTGCTTTGTTTGTCGCGTCTGCTGACTTCCGCTGTCCGAAGCCCTCAGCGCCGCATGTGCCGTTCGTTTATTTCCTCATCTGCCCCTGGAACATAAGCTCCTCGAGGACAGGCACCTGGGCTGCTGTTCACCGCCGTGTCCCTGGGCCTGAGCTCCGGCCTGACGTGGGTTCATCGCTCAGGAAACCGTTAAAGGGATGAAGGAATGCGTGAATGAGCTGAAGTTTATTCCAGCTCCAGCAAGTGTGAAATGTTTAAAAAGGGGGACTGGATGGGAAGCGAGCTTCCTGAGGGCGAGCGCACACCTGGTTTAGCCACCGCTGCACCTCCCCTTGGTCCGCAGGGAAGGCCAGGCTCTGTGAGGGAGCCGGCGAGGCGTGGGTCCCCCCCACCCCCGACATCCGGGGGCAGCAGCAGGAGAGAATCACAGCAACTTGGTTTTGATTCTGGCTTCAAGAGTGGTGGGTTCCTTGACCGCTCTATGCCTCAGTTTCTCCAGCTGTAAAGTGGAGGAGGCGGCCCTCCAGGATTCCTGTCCTTCCTGCCCTCTGCTCTGGGGAAGGAGTCACGATGCCCACATTCTCTTTGGCAAGCGTTGCGGACCCAGGTCGTCGGGGTCTGGGTGCTCCTCGAGTCTTCCTGGTCTTGTTCGTCATTCCGACGTCAGAGGCAGGCGCCCTTGTTGCCCCCTTGCTCACTGTCTCCCTCGCAAATGTGTTGACTGTTGAGTTGACTCGGGGTGACCTTTGGCTAGGTGGTGAGCGAGCGTCTGTGAACAAACTGGCTTTGACATTTGGCCCATAACTTTTGCTACGCTAGGCCAGGTGTCGGCCAAGGTAGGAAGCGTGACCGGTTGGAAAGGGGCGGATGGTATTTGTGTGAGTGCCCAGACTCCTGTGCCCTGCTTTGAAAAGACACCGTCTCACGGAGATGGCGAAGGTGAGTCAGCCTTCTTTGTGAAAGGCAGATGTCACCTTTCAGTTTTAATTCTCTGTGGCCAGCAGCTTTTACATTGTCACTGCCAAGTTTCTATCCTCAATGCTGCCAGAAGATTCACCCATGACTCCCTACACGAAGGATGTACAAAGCACAGAATCGAGTTGGGAAGGCAGCCTGTTGGGATGGGAAGAGCACTGAGCCAGGCCTCGCATTCAAGAGCCATGCCGCCTTGGGCAAATGCCTTAACTTCTCTGACTCAGTTTCCCAATCCGTGAAATGGAGGTAAAGTTACCCGCTTGCAAGAGCCCCATGAGGCAGGTGGACTGTCTGGCCTGGGGCCTAGACCCTGCTGTCCGGGTGCTTCAGCGGAGGCCCACGGGTGGCTCCCGAGACTTCAGAAGCCTCTCGCAAGTGTGCGGAGATGATGCTTTCATCACTGTCCTTCAAAGGAGTCCGGACCTTAGAAAAAAGAGAAACACTTCGGGCTCCCGGGTGGTGATAACTGCACCCAGTGTCTGTGCGACCGCAGGAATCGTGGTGTCGTTACCTGGCTGTTGCCGTTCTGCTCCCCGATGTCACTACCGGCCAGGCCGGCTGTGCCCTAATCCGCGCCCCTCCACAGATGAGCAGTGGGAACCAACGCGGGTTATTTAACCTGCCTGTGCCACAGTGTTCTCATCTGTGAAACGGGGCTGGTAATGGTACCCATCTGATAGGGTTGTGAAGATTAAATGAGTTAATACATAAAAAATACTTGAAATACTTCATGTACATTATTATACCCTGATAATAAAAATGGAAAAAAAACATACTCAGAAAAGTGCCCAGCATATTAAATGCTCCATAACTGGTAGGTGCTATTATTGACATCCTCCCAGAGTCCCTTGTGGCTGATCGTCCTGAAAACAGTGTCTGGGCCTTCTCGTTGCACTGCACGTGGACAGGTCTGATTTCCTGTTTTACTAGCACCATCCATACTGCAGAGGCCCCTCCCATTCCCTTTACATGGCGCCTGCTCGCTAACCTTCCCTGTCGTTCAGAGGAGAGTAATCTCTACACCGTTTCTGAGACTGGTGGCCTCAGGAGTGTGAGTATGGCCAGACAGGACAGTGGTCCTCCGTGGGGGCAACTTCAACACCCGTTGGCCGTGTCTGGAGACATTTTTGGTTGTCACAGCTGGGTTGGGGGTGCTACTGGCTTCTAGTGGGTGACCCCAGGGATGCTGCTGAACTTCCTGCAGTGTACAGGACAGCCCCCCACAACGGAGAACGGCCCAGCCCCAATCGTCAGTAGTGTTGAGAGGGAGAAAGCCTGGCAAGGAGGCAGTGGGGCTGTTTTCCAGGAACCATATTTTGTTTTAGACATTCTTTTTAACCACCTGTCTTCTGCAAAGCTCAGGGAATGGAATTTAGGAGAAAAATAAACCTAAACGAAATGATAGATCCCAGAAAACGTTTGTCCTTGTGTGTGTTCTTGGGAGCTGTTTAGTCCTATTACCCCTGAAATGAAGGTTATGTAGGGGGGGCTTTAGGCGCATAAGGGTAAACACATGTAGAATGTTCCAGAATACATGATCCCCAACTGATAGCTGCAGAAACACATTCACATTCAATGCGTGAACTCATAGATGCTATTTTTTCTGGAACCTACTGAAAATTCCTTCGGTTGATATTTATTGATATTCATGTCAACTTCATATTCTTTCACTTCCTCTTTAAAAATGAGTTTCTACTCTTGAATTAATTTCTTTGCGACTCTGTGATTATCTGGGAGCTGGAAGTTGCCCAGAAGTGGCTTTATTCCTGCTTGTTCTAGGAAGAGCAGCACGGGAGCCACCAGGGGGCGCTCTGGCCCTTCCGCTGCTTTTTCCTTCCGCGCTTTGCGTCTGCAGCTGTGGGTTTCTGCTGTCTCAATTTTGATGTTCCGCGCTGGTGCCCGTGTTAACCATGAGGTGGGGTGGTGGTGGTCGGAGCAGTGGTCTTTCCTAGTTGGTAAACATCGGGCCTGCGGAGAGCGTTCTCTTCACCATTAGCATAGCTTTCTGAAGGGAGGTGTGGGTATCTGGTCCTGTTTTGAAGAAGAATATACAGCTAATTGGAAAACATTTCTCCTTTCTCATTATTTTTCATGCTACATAATTGATTATCCGTGGGTATTTATTCAGCGCTCGAAGTCTAATCATTGCTTTCTTTTTCCTTTTCGTTGGCGCCGGGGGTGGGGAGCGGCAGGTCGTGGAGAGAGGTAGGTAAGCCCAGATCATCACCTTGATTTTTTTCTTTTGATTTTGCCTCTCCTTTGATCTTGAGCCAGGGCAGAGGGGACCAGAAAAACATCCTCGGTTGTCAGTAGGCCCTATTGAGCAGGTCCTTTTTATTCCCGGCTATTATTGGAAGGGATTCTTAATACTAGGGAGGAAGTCTGGCCCGTCGCCTGGCAACGCAGTTCCAAACATCGGCAGCTTGAAGAGTGCTGGAGCGATGGGGAGGGAGCTGGCAAAGCCCAGCAGCCGGCCGGTTGCCTGGCTGAGGGTTTGGTGACATAGTTTTCGGAGCGGATGGCCGGGCAGCCGCTGCCAAACTGGTGGCCCGCCGAGCCCCCAGCCCTGACCTCAAGAAGCCAGGACACGTCCTCAGTCGGGCAAGGCTCCCGAAAGGGCAACTTCCTACCGAATTTTATCTGGACCTTCAGTGACTGACTTACTAATTGGAACGCTCCAGTCGGAATTTAGACGTGCCTTATTTCTCTATCGATTTGTTCACTCCGTCCAGAAGCATTTACTGAGCATCTGTTACATACTGGGTACATGCTGAGAAGCCAAAGGTGAAGGAGACGCAGCTTTGCCCCTCAGAAGCTCCACGCCTCAGTTTCCACATCATTAAAATGTGGGTGTAGGAGCCAGCAGCATAGGTCATAGTGAGGACTAAATGAGGTCATGTGATAAAGTGCTTATGCTGAAGCACTCACAACTCAGTAAGTGTGCGCTCCTACTCTGCAGACTCTGCCCACGAGGTGGTCAAGCCCTAGTGGAAATAGCGTTGGTGATAAAATATAGAAACCAAGAATGGTTGGATGGGGAAAGAGGAGGCGTCCGGGTCACTTGGGAATGATGCATCCTTTGTTACCTGTGGGTCGTGAGCGCCCCTCACCTGGTGCGAGTTCCCCTGAAGTGGCGAGTCCTAACGGGAGGTTCAGACCACGTAGCATAGCCTCACTCCTCACCTGGCACCACGGGGCTGCTGCTGGGCCTGCCGTAACTCACCTAGATGCTTGTTTCCGCACTGGCCGAGCCTGGAGGTGGGCGGGGACCTGGTCTGGTGAGCGTCCAGGGCGCGAGTGCAGTGGGAGTCTCTGGCCGAGAATCCAGGATGGAGGCCGTGGCGTAGGGGTGTCGAGAAGGGAAGGGCTAAGGGGCAGATGCGGCCGAGAGGAGGGCGCTTGACCAGGAGGGGCGGGCACTCCTGGGGGGGGGGCGGGGCAGCAGCTGTGCCAGGGCCGCATGAAAGAGTAATTCACGGAGCTAAGGCCAGCTGGGGTACGGGGGCTCACTGCATCATCGGGATGCACTTGGGGAAGTGGCGGTGATGCCACTACTAGGTCCTCTGTCCCCTGGCCACCTCCACGGCTCTTCGCAGCAGCCCCCAGGGGGAGGAGCTGCTGATACCCCTTTTGACAGAGGTGAAGTGACTTGCCCAGCGTCATGCAGCTGATGGTGGGCAGAGCTGGGACTCAGCAGGACTTGGCCCGAGACGGCCATGTGCAAACCTGTGTGCAGGCGGGCAGGGGGACCCTGGCCCAGCCTAGTCCCCAGGGCATTTCCATGAAGCTAGGACTGACTTTTGGTCTTGAGCTTTCTAGTGTGTCTTTCCCCTTCCGTCCTTCCTTCCTTCCCTCCCTCCCTCCCTCCCTCCCTCTCTTTCTCTCAATCTCTCTCTCTCTCTCTCAATCTCTCGCTCGCTCTCGCGCGCTCTCTCTCTCTCTCTCTCTCTCTCTCTCTTTCTCTCTCTCTCTCTCTTTCTCTCTGTCTTTCTCGCTGGCCTGGCACAGCTTATGTAACAGCTTCATGCAATTCATAGCTGATCCAAACAGCCTTCTTGCTCAGGGGATGAGGCACCAGTCAGACTTGTCGAAATGTCAGCTTTGCTTGACATGTACCAGCAAAAGAGCTGGGGCAGCTCGGTTTGTGGAGTTGCATCCGAGGCAGTTCCGAGGTTGGGATTCAGGGGTGAGGGGGGCTGGGCTGGCATCCGATGGGACCGGGTCGGTCACCCCGTGCTGTCATTGAAGGGGAGGGAGCCGTGCGGCTGGGAGAGCATCCGTGCGCACGGGCTCGCATGTGCTCTGGCGTCTGCTTTGCTCGTCAGTTCCCTTCTCTGGACCCCCATTTCCTCATTTCCTTATTTCTAAAAGGGGGTGAATAACCCCTGCCTGCGAAGTGCGGCGCTCACTCGGCGCAGAGGGCCCGATCAGTGAGCGGAGCGGTGCCTGCGTGCCGGTTCCGGCCTAGTCTTCCTCTTCTTTTTCCTCCTCCTCCCGTTTCCCCTCCCTCGGCTTCACTCCTCTTTCCTCTCCCCCCTGGGATCTTAAATGTTAACTTTAAATACTGTTACAACACTCGTTTTGTATGTTAATACATTTACATGGAGATAAAGCACGCGTTTGAGACACGGTGGAGACTTTCTTGCCCTCACCTCGGCCACCCCGGCCCCGCCCCTTCTAACCTTGGGGCTGAGCTGTAGAGGAGCAGGCGGCCTGCCAGCCCGGGCGGGGGTCCAGCGGACGCGCGCGGGCACTTGCATCTGGCCACCCTCGCCCCCGGCAGGCAGTGGGGAGTGTGTCTCGCACGGCCAGGTTCCCTGTGCTCCTGTCGCTGTCCCTGCTGTCCTCCTGCTGGGAGCACCCTTGCCTCCCCGCTTTTCATCCCGAGTGGAGCTTCTTCATCCTTAGATGTCACCTCTTCTGGAGGGTCAGGCTCAGGTCAGCTTTGTTAGCCGTAAAGCTGACTGGAAAACAGCTTCGAACCTGTGGGCAGGTGGGCTTGCCAAGATGACTTTTCTGAGTTCACTAGTCGGGTGGGGACCGCCACGGGACAGCTCCTTTGCATGTCCCATGGGTGGGTGGGTGGGCAGTGGGTGGGCCCTGAGAGCGAGAACCCCCCAGGGCTGAGATTAGCGTGGCCAGTCCCTCCTCCCAGGCTTCTGAGACGGATAAGTCACCCTGCCCTCCTGGGAGCAGTGGGTGAGGGGCAGAGAGATCGGGGTGGGGACCCGGGGGTGCACCTTCTCCACGCGGAAATGGAAAGCCAGACTTGGCGGTTTCCCTTCAATGCCAAGTGACTCACCTGGGAAGAAATGGTTAGATCTTAGGCTGTTTTAGATACGTGGTCACAAGTGGGTGACTTTCCCGGGCTGTTTTCTCTTCTGCAAAATGGGATCAATAACCTCTCCCTCACAGATTTGTTGAGAACCTTTGATAAAATAAAACGGTGCCTGAACCTGCTAGGTGGCCATCTGAGCCGGTCATTTCATCACGCTCCAGGTCTCCGATCTTTCTCGAAACCCACATCCCCTTTTCTACTTGAAGCGAGGAAACCGGAAGCCGCTGGTGAATAGAGAAGCTTATCTAGTGGGGAAGTTGGGCGAGCCAGTGCCACGGGGTCCTGGGGCATTAGGCAACAGCCTGGAGCTCAGCAGTTAGTGACCCTTGACCCGGTACCTCCCGTGTGCAGGTGCTGGGTATTTGCAGCCATTGAGTTGGGGACAGACCGCCACAGCCTGGGTGGGTTTTGACCTCTCTTCCTCTTCACACATACACGCTCTCCAGCTGAATTTTCTGACTTAGCTGAAAATTCAGAATGTAGTGGCAACAAGGAGGCCCCAGGGAACGGGAGCAGATGCAGCCTGTCTCAGGTGGCTGTCCCCTGGCCTCTGGGCGCCTGCACTGTGCTGCCGGTGCAGCCGGAGCCCTGCCGGCTGGAGCAGAAAGCCGGGCCTGACGGCACCCTCTCGTTCTCCGATCTCCACTGCATGTGGGGGGATCGCGCCGGCCTCCTGTGCACCTGCGGTCCAGGAATGCCTATCAGCCAGGCTTTCCTGGGGGAGGGGGCAGAGTGCCCAGGTGCGCCTGCGCCTCCGGGATGCGGGCACGTCTCACCCCTGCAGTCACCCTCTCTGTGACTGGCTGGTTCTGACATGGGCTTGGGTCTGAGGATCTTGAACACAATCTGTGCCTCTGGAGTGCATTGGGAATGGCGACCACCAGGCGTCAGGAACTCGGGGTGAATGATCAGCACGCACTTGAGGCGCTCTGTGTGCCAGACACTATCATAAACACGTCGCCTTAACTTCCTCATCTAATCTCACGACAGCTCCGCGAGGCAGTTCTGTTATTAGCTCTGGCTCATGAATGGCAATTAAGGGGCTTGCCCAATGTCACACAGGTTGCATTTGACTGGAGTGCATGGGACCTCCTGGGCCAGGCTCCTAATCTTTGTGTCCTATTGCTTCTGGCTGTTCACGATTCCTTCAGCCATTTATTCAACAAATCCTGAGACCCTACTATGTGCCAGGCCTTGCGTTGGGCTCTCGGGCAGGGAGTCTTGGCCTCGGCCTGTGGACATCTGGACAGGCTCATTCTCTGTTGCGGGTGACCTTGTGTATGTGTGATGTTTACTGGCACTGCTGGCCTCTCCCCACTCGAGGCCAGTAGCATCCTCCCCTTAAAGTTGTGACAACCAAAAATGTTCCACGGGGCGCAAAATTCCCCTCGGGTGGGAGCCACTGTTCCAGGGCTGCAGCAGGAAGCATGGAGACCACAACAAGCAAACAAACAAACGTCTCGGTGCCGCTCTGTCCTCTGAAGCAAAACGAAGCCGCACAAGAGCCTAGCTGGGGAGAGGCCGGAGGGCTACCATGTCCTGCTGTCCGTGAAGGCCCGTCTAAGAGGAGGCCTGAGTGGGGTGGGGAAGGGCTGGGTGCGGCTGAACCAGAGTAAGGCGGGGGCCGCAGTGGGAGAGGAGGTCAGAGGGCTTGGGGGCGAGGGTGTGGCGTTAGTTATTACTCTGAGATAGGAGACCTTGGGGACTTTCGAGCAGAGGAGTGACACAGTCCGCCCTCTGTCTTAGAAGGGCCTCCCTGGCCCCTGGGGGGAGAGTGGGTGGACCGGATGGAAAGGGAAAGCAGTCGGTAGGTGACCGTCATGGTCCAGGTCGCAGATGCCGTGCACTGGGAGGAGGGTCTTGGACTCTGTCTAGGAGGGTGACCCGTGGGGCTTTGGAAAAGGCTAGATGGCCCGTGCGGTCCATGCTCCGGCTCCTGCTGGGCCGAGCGCGCCTCTTAATTTGCAGTGGTGGCTTCTGCACCTCGGTGCTTTTCTGTACCCGCCATTTCTTCAATCAGCACTTTTTAGAAATTATCAGTTAGCTTCCTGCTAGGGTGGGGAGGGGTTGTGCGCACCCCACAGGCCTGAAGGAAGCACCTATTTGTTCTTCTTTCTCGAGACTGTGACGTTTTTTTCTCGTCTGAGTCCAGACGTCGTAAGGTCGCTTTTTGTCCCCTTCCACCTTTCAGAACCTTCACTTTCCCCCTCATTGTGCTCCTCCCTTTAGCAATCACAATGTACTGACCCCTAATTGATTTTAATCATTTTAGTATTGGCGCTCTTAGTCACAGCTGTCCCTCGATAATGAAAAGGGAAAGTGCCTTCTTAATGTCTTCGTGTTTCCATTTGTCATCTCTCCGTGGTATTCCTGTAATCATCAATTTATCCATTTGTTCCTAGAGGCCTAACTGTGTGGTTAGGGTCCTTCTAAAATTCACAGACAGAAAGATGAACTATAGTTGGAAAAAAGGACCTTTAGTCATGTCCGCCTCCTAGGACTGGAAACTCTCATCTCAGGCTCTCATTCTAGGTGCGGCAGCAAAAAGTCGGAATTCATGTCTTTGAAACTCTGGCTGCTACCTGGTCCCAGCCCCTCTGACAGTTACACGCCTTGTTTGGAAGTCAAGGTTCGATGCTCGCGGGCACTGAGATGCCGGGGGAATCCTCTCAGGGGAAACCAGACGCAAAGGTCACCCGTGCAGGAGTTCTCTGAGGCCGGAACTTTTTAGAAAGTTCTTGCCACTGGTGTTGCCTGGTGGCGTGGCGTCATCCAGAGTTGCTCCAGATGAACTTAGGGCGGGGGCCGTCATTCCACGCACTGTAGTTGTAGTTCTTTAAAGCACACGAAATAGTCGATGCACCGATTGGTGTGATACTGGAAATCCGCTACATTTTTCTGCACAAATGTTGTTAAAAATACTTGTTTTTATCTCTCTGTAGTATATTCAGAGCGTGCTTTGCCTTCCAGAGATAAGTCCAAAAGACAAGTTACACTGAGGAAAATGAACTGGAAAGAATGCCAGAGACTTGCCTTCTGCCGCTTCTCAGTGTCTGCTGGGAAGGTCAGCCTGGTTAGGCTCTCCGGCAGGTGTGTCTGCACTTGGACCGACTTGTATTTTATGACCGCCTCTTTTTGCCAGTTCCCTGGCTACTCAACGCAGGAAGGAGACTGGGGCTTACTTGGGGAGTTTCCGGGAAGGCAGTCTTGCTCTTCGGAGTATGAGACAACACAATGAGCAGTTTCCTTCACGGTCAGAGTCACAGTTAACGCAAATTTGAAGCTTGACTGTACAAAGAATCCGATTTGAAAAAAGAATTTTGGGGGAAAAAAATCCACCAACATATTTTGACCCTTTAGTCTAAATTAGTTCTCTTCTGCGTAGTGCTGATGACCTAGAAGAGCAGATGCCTTTTTTCAGGTAATATGTTAGCAATGGAAAACTCAAAAAATGGCGAAAAGTGCTGTCTGTGTTTCTGAGGATTCCTGTCCCTTCTCTCCTCCCAGAAGCCTTTAGGTTCATCAGTCTGGCTCTGACACACAGTCAAGCCACATTCCCCGAAGTGGACAGATCGCTCGGGGGAGGAGAGTTTTGCAGAGTTTTTTTTTGTGTGTGTAGGTACTAAGTTCAGGTGATTGAGCTGAGAAGTTGGGACCAAGGGGCCCCAACCATATTTAATAGAGCTTCGCGGTGGGCGTGCTGGGTGGACCAGTGCGGGAGGACATAAAGAGTGATTGCTTCCTGGAGGGGTCCCTCCGTCATCCATCTTCACCGCAATGGCGCCTCGGGAGGGCCAGAGCATACCTCTCCATCCAGATGACATTGGGGAGGAGGGAGGCCCACTGCAGTATGATTGTCACAGCTTAATGCGAGATGCTTCCACCAGGGACCCAAGACATTTGGCTTCTGTAGATTTGTTTTGCTCATCCCCGGCTTGCGTGGGCTGAGGGCTGGGACTGAAACATCACCTTGCTAATGCGTTGGTTTCTTTGTCAAGAAACGCACATGGCAGAGTGTTAGGCAGGAAGTCGCTCTGGCTACTACGTGCAGTAGCACCGGTTTAAGTGAGATGCAGTTTTATTTCTTCCCACCTCACTGCTGGGGACCCAGAGCCCTTTCATCTGGTCGGCCTGTCCTCCTCAGCTGTCACCCTTTTCACACGTCCACTGCACTCGGCTTTCCGCCGCAGGGGAGGCACAGCTCTTCGTTTTAGGGGCTCAGCCCCAGCATCTGCATCGCTGCCCACTCACCTCACTTGAGGCGCTCTGTGAGGCTGGGGTGAGTCGTATGGCCACCTCGGGCCGCACGAGAAGGCAGGAAATGTTTTTATTCTGAGTGGTCACGTGGCCAGCTGTAGACGAGGGGGGCGCGGGGCTGTGGGGGGTGGTGCCTGCTCCAGGTAGAAGGTGACACTGTCCGTCTGACCATGGCACCTTTTTTGGGGGGAGGCATATATATATATAATATATATATATATTATATATATATATATATTTATTTTTTTGGCAAGGATTTAAGCCTCACAAGAAGTTGTAAAAAGTAGTAGAGAATTTCCATGTGCCCTTCCTCGACCTTCCCCCAGTGACCCACAGCACAGTGTCAAAGCCAGGAAACTGACAGCGCTACGGACTTCATCGGGATCTCACCAGTTTTTACACGAGCTATTGTGTGAGTGTGTGTGTGTGTGTGTGTGTACGTACGTGCGCGCGCATGCACACACGCCTAGTAGTGAGAAATTTGATCACACGTAGGGACATATGGAGCCGCCACCATAGGCGACACTTCTTCAGGGGCTGTCCGGCACCCCTGAGGACGTTCCGTGAACGGCCCCTGCCCCTGTTTCCGCCGCATCCCCAGCCGTTTCTTGACCTCCGAACAAACGTAAACAGCTGGCGGTTCTCGTGTGTTTGCTGTATGGTTCCTTCACTTTCCGCATCTGCTTATGCCCGCAGGCTTCTTCCTGCGGGAGGTCCTCAGAGGGTTTCGTTTGGGTCGCACAGTACTGAAAACATTTTTTGAATTCGTTGCCAACGTTGAACCATTGGGAGATTTTCACGTGATAAAAACAAAACCAACAACAAACCGAACTGTTTGACCTCAGAAGGAAAAGCGGAACGTCTAGTGACCACTAGATATTTTTGCGTGGCATTCAGCAGTAGCCAAATAGTGGCTGCCCCCACTTGAGAAGGCCATTGCCGGTTGCTCTGAGTCCCGCCTGGCCGGCTCCCTTGCCTCGGCCCCCAGGCAGTTGAGTGTGTAATTCCTAACATAATAAGCAGTTTTCTCTGTCGTGGGGCGCCTGCTTTGAGGCCAGCTGCCCCCTCTTTAAGCCTTTGCACAAGCAGTTTTCCTTTAAAGAAGCATTTCTTGACCCTCCCACCCCTCCGACGTTTGGTGCCACGTCTCTCTGCAAGCTCTTTAGGGGCCGGCGGCCGGATCGTGGATGGTGTCTCTTCTGTCAGCTGTCTGTGTGTCCTCAGTAGGTTGCCTGGCGTCTGCGTCTTGTGAGTGACTAGTGGTTGTCGGTCGTGTGAACAGAGCAGAGTCGCGGCGATTAGTGGAGGCTGATGGGTTGGCTGCCGGCCGTGCGCCAGGCCTCCGCTTGGCCTCCATCTCCATCCTCACTCCTGCTCCCCACGCCTCCTTCGTCCATCTTACCGATGAAGAAGGTGTGGTCCAGAGAGGTTAAAGAGCTCGTTTTCAGTGATAGAATGAGGTGCCGAGGAAGCTGGGAAATGACTTCGGCCATGGGCATTTTTTTTAAGGTCAAGGATTGATTGACAGCCCCCGAATGAGATGTAGAACTATATTAAGAATTGCTAGAAAAACACAGGAATAAGGGAAAGGTCAGCGTTGAACTGTGGAGATTTTCTTGTTGATATATCAATTGCTCTGTTTGCTGCCCCAAAGAGGATAATTATGCCACTCCAGCTGAGATGGCAGATGCGCGTGGCGTTGGCAGGCGGGGTCTCCTTGGGCAGTCCTGGCAGCGGAGGAAATGGGCTTCTACTTCCCTTGCCTGACGCTCCTTGAGAAGCACTGGCGGAAGTGCGGAAGGGGTTCGGGTGAGTCTGGGGGAGCCTGCCATCTTGCTCTTGGGGCTGGTAGTCCTGATGCCCCTGCTTAAGGGAAGTGCCGTGCCGGGCCATGGGGAGATTTGGTTGGGGACTTCCATCGGAAGGGACGACTGGGCTGGGCTGGACCGTGGGAGGCCAAGGCGGCCGGTGCCCTGGAAGCCCCTGGACGCTGGATCTGGCTCCACCCCTTAACCCTTTGGGTCTCGGAAGTGTTGTCTCTTCTTTTACGAGAGGGGTAAGAGGCAACCAGGCCTGCTGGGGACCTACTACGTCTACTGTGTCGCTGTGCTGGCCGGGGCATGGGAGTTTACAGTCTGTAGCTCATTTAACTCCCCCGGCAACCCCCTGAGTTGGGTGACTATGTTCCTGAGCCCAGGGAGGTTCAGTTTGTTACTCAGAGTTACACAGCTGGTCATTGCTGGAGCAAGGATTTGAACTCAGGCTCAAGCCCGAAGCCTCTGCTCGGGGCACCACGCCCGGCTGCCTCCACGTTCTCGCGGCGGCCTCGTCCTGATGTCTGTGCGCAGGCGCCTGTGCCCACACCACGGAGCTGCTGCCAGCCGGGGCAGAGAGAGCACACGGCAGGTAGGAAGCTGTCCAGTTCGCCAGCTGAGAAGCCCAGCACCGGAATCTAGAAGGTTCCTGTGAGAAGGGCGTGGACTCTCTCGTAGGCCCCAGGGTTGACTGCTTTAGCTCCCACTTTCCTCGTCTCTAAAGCGGGAGCGACCTCACTTGCCTGCTCTCTTGACGGGGCAGAGTGCATGCCCCGTTGGCAGGTGCTTTGAAAATAAAGGGCTGCTGGAGCTGGCATCGGGCATGAGCCGGGGGGACTTCCTCAGAGCCACATCCTGCCTGTCTCGAACTGCAGCAGGTTTCAGATGACTCTCTTCCCATGTCCTTGCTTGGGGACCTTTTCTCCCCCAGAGGTTCCTGAGGCAGAATAGTTGTGGCAGTATGATTTATTTACTTCTGCCCAGCGGGACCCCAGTCCTCGGTGGCTTTGGCACCCGTCTTCCCCGTGCGTGGCTCCTGCTGCCCACCATGGCGACCACGCATTAGTCTGATTAGAGACTAATTTTCTAGCTCTCAAGGTGGGACTGGCACAGCTTTTCTTCTCTCCAGACGAGCAGGTTTTGCACAGATGCCCCAGACCCTGGAGCACGCGGGAGGCAGAGGCGAGCTTTCGGTGCCGCCTCGCGGCCTGCCGAGCCCGCCATGAGGACAGGAGAGCGCCTGCTGGGGTAGCAGGTGTGCGAGGGAGATGGGGCTGCTTCACCCCCAGGTTTCTGTCAGACTCAGAGGCTGGGCGCCCCGGCAAGGCTAAGGTTTAGGCTTTTGAAAAAAGACACACAGCCCCAAGTGGGTCACTGCAGACGACGCCCTGGTGTCTGACGCCAGCCTCTGTACCTCGTCTCGGGTGCGTGGCCAACTCTCTAAGGCCTGTGAAGACGGGCTGGAGGCTGAGAACGCAAACCTGTTTGCTACGAGAAAATAGCGTGTTTTCCTTGGGGGCCCAAGGTTTAGTGCCCTGGCACGTGCACAGGGATCCCTGGAACGACGAGGAAGAGATGCGCCGCACGCTCGTTCTTAGCGGGGTGGTGGTCTGCCTGGGGGTGGGGCCCCGGCACATCCAGACCCTGTCTTCCCGGCCCACTTTCCTCCTCAGAAGCCTGCAGTGGCCTTTTTCTGTACCTGGGGCAAAATCCAGATTCCTGCCGTGGCCCGTCGTGTCCCTGTCCCAACCCAGCCACACTGGCTTTCAGGCACTTCTCAGACTAGCCAAGCTCCTTCTCTCCTCAGGGACGTGAACGGGCCCTTCCATCCGCCTGTGATTTCTCCCTCCCCCACCCTCTGGTCTACCTGAAGGACTCCTATTTAGTCATCTTTCGGTCGTCACCTTGTTCTTCTTCAGCCTTGCCCGCCCACTCCCTCCTCACATAATCCCGTCCTCATTCTAACCCTTCCCAGCGTTGCTCCCGGTCTGTGACGATTTCTTTCTGCACGTGTTTAGTATCTGCCTGCCCTGCTGGCCTGACACTGTGTGAGAGGGCCCTGGAGTCCGGGCTAGTGCCACGTGTGGCACCCAGCGGGTGCTCGGAGATAGTTGGTGAATGAATGAACGTTCCCGGGAGGGGACGGCATGGACCAGGTGTGGCATTGCGAGCTGCCCAGGGCAGCAGTGCTGAGAGAACTCAGAGCTGTCAGGGTGGAGGACCGCCCTGCTCGTGTTCGGAGCAGGTGGTTGAGATTTCGCTAGCGAAGGAGGGGCGGGGCTGGAGGTGGAGACCAGGAGCCAATGGCTTCCTTCCCCCACCATCACCCTTGGTTTCGGGAGCAGCAGAACGGACTTGTGGCTGGGTGTGACAAAGGAGCCTAGGTTAGGGCGCTGGCCCCAGCTCAGTTCTCTGGCATGGCCCGTGTGACGCGGGGTGAGCCCCACGCATGGGCGTTGGGGCTAGGGCGTCGCCCCCTCCACCTGCGGGCCGCTGTGCGGGTGGGAGGGGTGAGCGCCCTGCCTCGTGCCCGCGCTCATGCACAGCACCTGGTTCCTGTCCCGCGCGGTCTTATTCGGGGCGGCCCGCAGGCTTCGGGCCGGTGGCCTGAGTGCTCAGCTGGCCTCCGACGCTCACTCTGCTCTCCGACGGGCTTCGCTGGAGGTTTGCGGTGTCGCTGCGAGGAGTCACTGGGAGTAGTCAGTGCAGCCCAGGATTGGTGCCCGTCAACCGGGGAGCACCCAGAGTGCAGGTTCGCATGGGAAAGGGAGGCCTGCTGCCTGGCCGGGAGCGGTACTCAGCTCCTGCCTGGGCTTCCTTGAGCTGGAGGAGGTGGGTGATGGAGGCCGCCTTCCTCACACCCCCACCCTGCTGGCTCCTAGGACGAGCTCCCAGGCCCTCTGCAGGGGTTTTAAGTCTTGGCAAAGGGGATTCAGCGTGAAAGGGGGAGATAGCCTCGGGCTGCATCTGACATGAGGTGCGAACCCCTGGCTGGGTCCGGGATTGACTTTCTACCAGGAGCATCTTCAGCCTGTTTACCCCCTGGCTGCTTTTCCTTCCTCTCCTCTGCTCCTGTCCCGAAAGGGAGCCGAAGGAACTTAGCTGCAAACCTGGCTGCGCAAAGGGGAGGTGGCCTTGCCCTCAAGCTTCCTTTGGAGGGTTTGGTGTGGGGTGATTCCCTCCTGGGTGGGGGCATGCGTGGTGGGGAGGGGGTTGGCCTTCCAGTTCCTGCTGCTTGCCTGGTGCTGCCCTTTCATTCTCATTCAATCCCAAAACAGCCGCAGGAGGTGAATATTGATCTCCCCGTTTTATAGATGAGAAAGTGGGTTCAGAGAGGTTAAATCATTCACCTGAGCTGAGACAGCTGGTAACTGACAGAGCCAGCCAGGTGCATCACATCTAACCCCTCTGAGCAGCAAGCTGGAGTTTTTTGGCTACGCCGCCTCCCTGGGAAATGAGTGAATATTGAGGACCTACTATGTGTGACTGTCACACCCTACCGGGTAGTCTATCTCCTCTAGTCCCCACAGCCAACCTGTGGCATAGGTAGTGCGACCCCCATTGTAACAGATGGGGACTCCAGAGCTCGGAGAGCAAGGAAACTGGTTCCGAGTGGGATTTGGCTCAGTGCGGGTGGGGCGCGGGCTCAGAGGCGAGAGGGTCAGCAGCATTTTTCACTTCCAGGTGGGCCTGAGAAGGGTGCGCGTGGAGGCAGCAAGTCCTTTAGGAATGCTTTCGGCTGCAAGTCATCAAACCCAATTAAGTGACTTAAGTGCTTTTAGAGGCAGATCTTGCTTTATTGTGCTTCATTGCAAGACCCTCTACCAGCAAAGAGATGATGATTTTCTTTATTGCAGTACTTGCTGTTAGTTTACTGGGTGGTCTGGAACTGGACCCACAACGTCTCAAGGATTCAGGTTCTTTCTGCTCCAACCTGTGTAGCTGTTGGCTTTTATTCTAATGCGTGTTGTCCCAGGTTTGCAATTTGGTTACTCTGTTCTGGATACTCTGTCCGTTTTTAAGCAGGAAGCAAGGGAGAAGGGGTAGCACCTGATTTTTCTTCCAGGAAAATAAAAGCCCTCACAAAAGGCCACCTAACAGACTTCCCTTTACATCTCAGTGACCAGAACCTGGCCCCTCTGGCTGCAAGAAAGACTGGGAAAGCCAGTTTCTGGCTCTCCGGCCTGTAAGGTAGAGGGCAGCAAGGGAGAATGTGTCAGGAGTGGCTTTTGGCACAGCCGCCCAGCAGAGCAGTTTAGTGTAACACAGAGTTCACCTGGCCTGAACAGTGCAGGCGGAGGCTGGCGGGACCGTAAAACTAGAATACCTCCGGGTAGCTTCCCACAGTTTAGGGAATCCCAGGGTGACAGGCTGCTGGGGTGAAGCAGGATCACTGAAGAGAGGGAGTCAGGTTGGATAGTGTGGGGGCCGCTCTTCTCCTGCGCCCCACGATGTCTGCTTCGGTTCCCCCGTGAAGAGGGTTCGGGGCATCCAGTGGGCGTCTAGGAAGCGCCCGCTGCTCAGCGGGCAGTCCAGTGTGCATTCTCTCCTGGGAACGCAGCCACGCCTCGGCCTTCGTTCCCAGGCAGGGTTCTGCCGGCGGAGGGTGTGCAGAGGGCCGGCAGAGCTCTGTAGGGTCTAGAGCTGTATGACTTGGCTGAAAACTGGGAGCCTATGGGTTTATTGTTAGGCGAAACTGTCCACCTGCTGGTCACTTCGGGTCGACTCGCCAGCATCCTTCACCACCCTGAGGGACTCGGGACTCGGCCTTGGAGTTCTGGGCCTCTGATGGCGAAGCAGGGCGAGAGGCGGGGGTTGAGAAGGGAGCCCCCGCCAGCCGCTGGTACACGGTGAGAATGCCAGTCACCAGCCACGGGCACTTCCTCAGAGGGGGACGTCGGCTCAGAAGGCAGCAGTCCTCCTCCCTGCCTCTGGAAGCTTCCTGAACCTACACAAGGGGGGCGACGGAGTCCTTGGCGAGGCGGAAACGTGGTGTTCGTGTGCCCTTGGGCTGCTGGAGTCACGAGCGGGCCTCGGTCCCGTCCATGCCCCGTTACTGAGGTCCCGCGTCAGGCACCGTGCAGGGCTGGCCATGCGAAGGGACTTCAGAGGTGGTGGGCCACGCGGATCTCTCCACGCTACAGCCGAGGTCCTCGGGCCACCCCAGAAGCCTTCCTGCGGGAGAGGATGTCTGAGCTAGGTTTTGAAAGTGAAATAGCGAAGTGTAAAATCCACGAATGTTCAAGGCCACTGATCAGTTTCCGATCACGTGCTTCCTCCAGTGTGGCCGGTCCTGATATCATCCTGTCGTTAGCTCTGGAGTCTGTTACCTGCACTGGGGCAGCTTGCCGTGCAACTTTTCTTCCTTCTGGATGGAAGAACCTGTCCCCTCACCCCCCACCGCCTTGTATTTATGCTTGGGGACCGCATGCTGGGCTCGGTGTCAGGACAGCTGAGCGATTGCCATTGTTTCTCGGCCATTGTGTTGTGGGCGTCTCTTTATCGTCACTCCACCTTTCTGGACCTCACTCGCCTTGACTATAGACTTGGGGGAAGCTTCCACTTCCCCTCCCTGCTGTCCATGACCGAGGAGGTGACCGGAGAGGTGAGCGCTTAGCCAGGCGTTAGTGTGGATCGCGTCCTTCATTTACAGAACACTCATGCCCTCTCTCCTCTTGAATCACCTCCATCACTTCGGAGGTGCATGGCGGGTGCCATTATGCCCATTTCAGAGGTGGGGGAACTGAGAACCACTGAGGGCAAGTCACACACACACGCTGCACAGGAAGATAGACAGTAGCAGAGCTGTGCCTGGAACCCGGTACGTCTTGGTGACACGGAGTTTGTGCTCTGTGTAACAGACATCGGAGCGTCGCGATGTCGAGCAGGAAGCAGAGTGGTACCACTCAGCGAGGTCTTCCCGAGCCCTCTCCGTGGCTGCGCGCTTCTAATTAATGGCAGATTATGTGTGCGGGTCTGTTCGGGAATTGCCCATACATATGATGCCACAGCCCGAGGATGGAAGGAAGCTGTGCAGCTGACGTCCTGATTATTTATGGGTATTTCACATGCATTTAATCTTCTTTGCCATCAGTTAACCCCACTACCCTGCCGTGCATGAGGCTGATCACAGCAGATGCTGGTGTCGTGGTCCTCAGGGCTACGGCAGACATGCGGCTTCAGGCAGGTCAGGGTCACGCTTCTTCTGGTTGTCCAGCCAGTGAGTAGGAGCAGAACACTGGGGTGCCTGACATGCCACATTTGCTTGCAGAAGCCAGAAACTAGAAAGGCTCATCTGCTCCCCCTGATGAATCACAGCATCTTAGAGGTGGAAGGATTCTAGGGGACCAGCTTGTCTAACCTCCTGTTTTGTAGACGGAGCATCTGAGGCCCAAAGTGGGTGTGAAACACCTAAAGCACCTTGCCAGTGGTGGCTGAGCCAGCCGTGGACCCAGAGTCCTTATCCGTTACTCGTCCTCACCTCGCACGTCGTAGCTTATAATGTCATTTTCTCATCCTGTGTCTGTCCTGCCTGGCTGGTCACGTTGGCTCCAGTGCCAGCTCCATGTAGATTCCAAGTCGCAGCATGTGAGATGTGACCCATTTGGTTGCAGGTGACAGGAGCCCGCTTCAGTAAAACGAGGGGATGTTAGTGCTCGCAGGTGCTGGCGCGTTTAGCGGCACTGGAGACCCAGGCGCGGTGGGCTCTGTTAGTAGAGGTGCCGTGAGGAGAAGCTGACCTGTGGCCAAGCAGACTCTGCCTGGGACCTGCTGGGGCTCTGTCTGTTCAGTGAAAACCTTGAGCACAGTGATTTTGGGGGTAAAATACAGAGCCGGCATGGAGCTCTGGCCACCTCTTCCTGAGACCTTGCTATGGGGTTGGGAAGACGGGATCACAGGGTAACTGGTTGTGGTAACTGGTTCTGACCTTTGTGTCTCAGTCTCCTTGTCTGTCAAATGGGTTTGAGTCTAGCGCTGCTTCATGGGTGGCTTGGAGGGCTTGGTGAGACGGGTTATGCACAGTTTCGCCCGGTGTCTGGCACAGGGCATGTACCCTGCTAGTAGCTGGTCTTAGGTGATCTATTTAACTTCTGTTCTTCCACTTGTGAAATGGGGGGGGGTGGCACCTGGTTCCATGAAATAAGGAACACATTGGTTCCTTTCATACAGCCAGCCCAGATGATCCTTCAGGGCTGGCAGTGGGTGAAGAATTGTCACGTGTAGAGAAGCCGCTAGAACCCTGTTTCTTCTCTCTCCATTCGCTTTTCCCTTTTGGTGTGCTCCCTAGTCACTCTGAAAACCCCATGCCTCCCATGGGGGCGCTGTGGTCCCTTTATTGCTCTAGCCCTGACGTGGACCCCTGCTCCTCACGAACACATCTGTGACCAGGCTGGGACAGTTATAAGGCTTGTCTGCGTGTTGGGTACAGGTATCGGTCACCTTTCCCCCAAGAGGGAAAACAACCGCGAACCCTTGCCCAGAGAAACCAGTGTCGTTGTTCAGGACCAAGGACAGAGGCCTCCCCGTGAGGCTGTGCAGTCTGCTGTTGAACACGGGTGTCCTTGCTTCTGAGCTGTGCGACCCCTCCAAGCCTCAGCTTGCTAATCAGCGCCAGCCCGGACCTTGGGCGGTGTCATGCGGAGCTGATTCAGTAATGTCTGTGAAGCTCCTCGGGCAGGGCCTGGCCCACGGAAAGAGCTTCTGTGTGCTGGCTGTCGCCACCGCTGCTGTGCCGAGCCGGCTCTGGCCCAGGGTCTCCAGCAGCCGTGCCGCGCTGCCTTGGCTGCGTCTTGAGTCAGCTGAGGCGCTTTACCCAGAAGTGCCGGTGCCTGGGGCTCACCTGGCCATTCTGAGTTAGCTGGTCTGTGGTGCAGTCTGAGCATTAAAAAAAACACAAAACTTTTGAGGTGGCGCGAACATACAGCCCAGCCCGGCTGGAGGACCGTTGCCCTCCTGGTGTCTGCTGCCATCTCTCTGTCCCCACGAGGTCATGGCCACCTTCCCTCACCACCCGGGTACTCCTTGACTCTGTCTAGGCCCTGCCAGGTCCGGACCTGGGAGAGTGAGATCTGGGCAGAGGGGCTTTTTTCTCCCAGGGGCCGAAGCCAAGAAAGCTGCCTCCTTCAGAGACTTCGCTCCACGCATGTCTGTGATCCAGCACCCGTGAAGGAGATGAGCGGGCAGAATGGGGTGGGGGTGTCTCCTTGTCTATTGGTTTATGGATGTCTGGGATGCTGAGAGATCATTTTCTATGAAGCGTCTACTTTCAGTTCATGTCTGCAGATCTGTGACATCGCGGGGCCGGAGAATTCTTGGAGCCAGAGGGGAGAGAGGGGTGCTGCCAGTGTTTTTTGTTTGTTTTTCTTATCAGATGAGAGTCCCATCCTGTGACAGGAATTGGATTCTCATCCACAGCCCCAAAGCAACAGAATGGGTCCTCAGTTTACCCAAGGGTTATAGATTCATGTGACTTCAGGAGCCAGGCCAGTGAAGCCTCAGGCAGGGGTGCGGTCCCATGGAGTAGGACGTGCTGGTTTGCTGGCCCCGCCTGCACAACACGGACTGCGTGTGCGTGTGTGTGTGTGTGCGTCGGGGGTGGTTGCGGAGCGGAGTCCCACCGCAATGCCAGCAGGACGGCTGAAGGGCCTCAGCAGGGCCGCGTGGACACCTCTGCAGCGTGCGCCGTCTCCATGGGCGCCCACAACTCGGCCGGTTTGCAGGGATTATCCAGCAGCATCTGACCCCACTCGCCACCGTAACCCAGACACTCCGCCGGTTTCCCTTGCATGCTTCTCGCTGGGCCTTTCTGTACGAAACACTCCTGCCCGCCGCCGGCATTTCCCGCCAGGGAGAGCGGGAGTGGGGGGTGGGGTGCGATGCCAAACCGCTGTGCTGCACCCTGCAGTCGCCTCCCGCGTAGGCGGGCAGCCGGCTTCCACCCCTTTCCCCTCACCGCCCCCCCCATCCCATTCTCCAGAATTTATTTTCAACTCTATCTGTGATGATTCGTTGTTAAAAGATGTTTGAAGCGAATGTGGTAAAATAGTAATCGACCATGCTGGGTGGTGAGGACACGGAGATCTGTCTACTGTACAAATTTCCGAACTTCTCTGAGACGTAGTGACTTTAAACAACTCCACCTCCTCACTGTGGGAAATAGTTTGACAGTTCTTCAAAAGGTGAATCGAATTACCACGTGACCCCACAATTCCACTCCTAGATGTATACCCCCAAAAATTAAAAATAAAGACTCAACTAGTATGCATACACACACATTCATGACAGCACGAGTCGCAAAAGCCAAAAGATAGAAACAACCCAGATGTCCGTCAGAGGGTGAATGGATGAGCAGCCTGAGGTCTGCCCGTACAACGGAATATTATTCAGCCGTAGTAAGAAATGAAGTGTTGATACGCCGGTGTGGATTAACCTTGCAATCATCACGCTAAGGGAAAGAAGCCGGCCAGACGCAAAAGGGGGCATATCGTAGGACCCGTTCGTGTGGACCAGCTGGACTAGGAAGTTGCCTAGATTAATGTTTGCCAGGGGGAGGGGCGATGTGGGAGGGACTGCGCCGTGGGTAAGGGGGTCGTGCCGTGCAGTGACGTGGACCTTTTGTGGCACTAGATGGAGGTGGTGGCGGCACAACATTGTGAATGTACGAAATGGCACTGAATTCTTCACCCTAAAGTGGTTAATTTTATGTTTCGTAAACTTTACCTCAATATATTATTTTTAAAAACCACAATTATACCCCTCCCCCACCCTTCTCTCCTCTCGTTGGCCAAATAAGTCACTTAGTTCTATTCTCCTTGAAGTGACCTTCGAAACTTTGTTTTTAGTTCTTTTGGCGGATACCTCTTTAAAGCTAAATGATGTGTTGATGCCTTTTTTCTTTTTAATTTTAGACTCCTAGATATGAAATATGTGAAAATGTCTGTAATTAAGAAACCTCTTCCCACCATGAGTTAACTAACTCCCGCTAACCTAATGACGGTGTCACGTGTACCCAGGTGCTGGCTTTTCTAGGCCTTTCTGAGTGGGGAAGGGTGCTTGGGCCCTTTCCAGTCCCTGAGTTAATCACTTTGGGGTTTCCAGGGAGCCGCCCTGGGGTGTCCAGCCACTGCCATTCTCTCTGTCTCGTGGAGGTCTCTGCTTCCATTAGTGATCTCCTCGGGCCCCTTCTGGCTCTGTACTGTCTACATTCTCTGACGTGGGACAGAAAGCCGATTAAAAAAAAAACTGCTGTGCGTGTGTGTGCCACTTATCTTGACATTTCCAAGCTGATTGGTGGTCAGGAACTCCAGCTTTAGGGCAGGGCTTGGGCCTGCCTGGTAAAAACCTTAGTTAATAGCTTTTAAAATTGGTTTGTATAAAAACGTGGATTCTGGCTTCTCTTGACAAATGAGATTTGAGGGCAGCCCAGGCTGCCCCCAAGTGGGACAGTGGACAGAGGCGGGGGCTGCTGCCCTAGCAGGACACGTCGTCCCCCCTTCCTACCATCCCGCATCCCTCTGAAGACTTTATCGTGTTCACTGTCACTACCTGTGGGGCCCTGTCTGCATTCGCCTTTGGGACACTTGACTTAAGTTTTGTACTACAAGTCACTATAAACACTGTGTGTGAGTGTGTGTGTGTGTGTGTGTGTGTGAGAGAGAGAGAGAGAGAGAGAGAGAGAGAGCGTGTGCGCGCGCATGAATAAGCAAGAGAACCCAAATCACACACATGGAAACATTAATAAAGATCTAGAACTTTATCAAGGTATTACAAGGTATTTTTTTCCTGTCCCTTGTGATTTTCTTGTATTTCTCAGTCTGTGCCCATGCGTTTCTCAAGCTTTTTCTTTCCCTTTCCAGATTATGTAGAAATAATAGTTTTAAAGCCCAGGGTGGGGACCTGGGGTGGCAGATTTAACCAGAGTGCTGATTTTCCAAGAGGACAGAGAAAGGTTGGCCGAGTTGCTGGAGGCCTTGCACCGGGAGCTGGCGTGTGCTTCGGGAGAGGGTGGCTAGGCCTGGTGCTGCCAGTGCGGTCGGGGCCAGGCTTCCAAGGAGCCTGGTGGGTGTGGGTCCCTGCCCGCCTTCTCCTGGCTGTGTGGCCTGGGGCAGGCACTTCCCTCCCCTGGGCCTGTTGCCCCGTTCACGTTATGGGTGTAGTGATCCTTGCTTCTCGGCGATGTTATCCTTGGTGAGTTTTAAATGAGGTTGTGTGTTGAAGGTGCCTTCCACCTTCCTGGGTGTACCGAAAACAGCCGCTGGCCACTGGAGCACTGGGAACGGGTCTCGTAGTGCCCCCCCCGCGCCCCCCATCATAACAAATTGCAAAGTCAAAACTCTGGGCGGGCAGGAGAGAGAAACAGAACAAACAGCTAGAATGGCCCGAGATTGATTTTAAAAGTTACGTTTGGAGCTCAATATAGTTTATCCTTTCTCTGGGAGATGAAAGGGATTGGGTAGGTAGGAAAGATTAAAAAAAATAAAAGCAGTATGTTAAGTTTGAAAAATGATGGTCTAGGTTAAGTATATATCGAGAAACATTTTTTTTTCTGTGCACGTGCCCTCATGAGCTCTCTTTAAATATAACAGTATGGGCCCAGGGGAGTGTCTGTAAAGACTCTTTTGAGGTCTTTGGAAAAAGATGTATAAAGCCAAAGCATTATTACACAGATCTACGTATGTGACAGAGTGTGTGCACACACGCACAAGTCCAGATGTATCGAGTCGCCTCCCTCTTTAATTCGGAAAGGGAGTTGAAGGTCAGTTTATCTTAAGATAATTTCCCCCACCGGAAGGCCTTTAGTGGCTGAAGGTGGGAAGGCTCTAACCTTTCCCTCACCATCACTTTATACAGCACCCTCTGACGCCCATAATCATTGCGAGGTGGGTGAGGGTTACCTGCACTGCATGCCTGTGTTTATGTTTGGGTCCCTGCGCTGCTGACCTGCTTGAGATCGGGGGTTCAGGTGGTCAGTGCCGAGGAGGCAGGGGAATGGTTCTGTGGGCTTGTCCAGTTTTAAGTTATGGTAGTGACGGGTAAGAATTTGTCTCCTTCCTTCCATGTGTAGCTATCTGAGCCACATGTTGGGAAAAGCTCAGTGTGAGTCCGCATCTCTGTCACTGAGGCAGGAAGCTGCAGCTGTGAACCCGATGGTTAGCACTCTCTGCTGGGGCCATGAACTTAGCATTAAATGCAGTTGACATTTCTGCCCGGCCCATCTGTGCTCAGTTCCCAGAGATGAGGGCCACATTTTCCCAGTGGGCGTTAGTCATTCTGTTGTTCATGAATTCACTTGTTCATCTGGCCCTTGACTCATTTTAGTCCCATGTACTGTGGTTGGGGCTGTGGCGGGCCCTGGGGCCCTTGTTCTCTGGGACTCGCAGGCTTGGGGGGCGGGGGGCTTTGGGAGCCAGAGCCGCAGATGAACAGCTTCAGCCTGGGGACTGAACGCTGTCATGGAGGTTTGCACACGCTGGGCAGGGAAAGACGGGTCCAGTGACCTCTCCTTGGCTTGTTCGGCTTGAGGACATGGCACCTGCTCAGGTTAGGAGCACAAGGGCAGAGTGTCGTAGGGCTCCCAGGGGCCTGGGTGCCGGCTGGGGGTACTGCGGGACCTGGGTGGCCACGCCTCTGTCCTGCCTGCTTATTCCCCCGGCCGCACAGTCTCTGCATGCTGCCCTTGGAGAGCTGTCTTGGCTACATCTCACAGCAAGGGACCAAGTCAGTCGATGGCGAGCTTCCCGAGGCTCTCTTCGGAGGCCGGGCTCCTCTGTGGCACCGCCACAGCGTCAGGCCACAGGGCCCTAGGGCACACGTTTGGCATGTCACATGTCAGCCACGTTGCTGAGCTCAGCGTTTTCTCCGTACTGGGTGGGCTTGCCCTGAGGGGTTTACTGGCTTTTCTCTTTGGTGGGCTCCTTCCCTGTGCCTGCATCTCATTCGTCCCTGGCCAGGACACTGCATCTGGTGACAAAAGAGCCCCGGTAAACTGTCCCTGGCTCAGCTCTCAGCAGGGGGATTTCGTTAGAGCAGCTTGAACTGTTTACCCTTGGATGAGCTGCATCGTCCCATCCCCCGTCATCTCTAGGCAGAGGCTTGGCCCATGCCAAACTTCTGGAAGATTCGGTGTGATCGGCTCAGCCTCCCTAGGTCCCACCAGCGGCAGCTTCGGATGGGTGGGAACTGGAGGCCTCTGGGGGCAGAGAAGGGACGTGAATGAGACAGGACAGGCCTGCTGCCTCGTGCACCTGCCACAGCCAGCAGGCGCAGGCGTCACAGGAGAGGCGATTCTGAGCTGAAACTTAAGGGAGGCTACAAGCTGGGGAGGCAGCCAGGCCTTCCGGGTCCTGGGAACAGAGAGAAGGGGAGCGGGTTCGATGCCGTAGGAGGCGAAGCAGGGGGGAGCTGAGGAGACAGGCCGAGGCCCGAGCCGCGGCTGTGGTGCGTGTGGGCTGCGGGCGGGTGGAGGCGGTGGTTGAGCCCCGGGTGTAGCTTCAGCCACCTCGGGGGACCAGAGAGGCTGGAAGAAGATGATCTAGGGCAGAAGGCTGAGCAGGGACAGCCAGAGGGACAAGAGGCAGGGCTGAGGGCATCTTTGAAGACGTGGTAAGGGATATGGTTTCTGCGGCAGCAGCTGCTCAGCGGCTGTTTTGCATCTGTGAATGGCTGGTCCGTAGGCTCTTGCTGGTGTCTCGCCTGTGGCCCTGCCGATTGGCACCAGTGTCTGGCAGGCCACATGCCTCCCCACAGAGAGCCACCTTCAGCCCTGAACCCAAGAGGGCTGGTGGTGGGGGAGTGGAGGGGAGCTTCTGGATGTTCCGAGATGGGTTGGCAAACTTTTGGACAGGGGTCAGTAACCCCTTTCTGGGAAGGGCCATATGGCAAATATTTTAGGCAGTGCAGGCCCCTTGGTCTCTGTCACAACTCAGTTCTGCCATTGTAGCATGGGAGTAGCCGTAGACAGTGCAAAAACGGATGAATGTGGCCGTAATACTGTCACCAATCGCTGCCCTGTCCTATGAAGTCAGCAATATTAGCATCGTTTTTCTAGCCGAGGGTACTGAGAGGTAAAGAGGTGGTCGTTTGCCCAGGGTCGCAGAGGTGAGAGGGAGGATCTGGGATTTGATTTAAAACCTGCGTTCTTGCTGCGCTGCCCGTCTGCTGCCTTGATGTTGGATTGGACCTTCATGTGCAGAAGCTAAAAAAAAAAAAAAATCAAAACTCATCTCCTTAATGGAGTTGTTCTTTGCTTTCACGTTAAGAAAGACTCCTGATGCTGCAAGATGTTTGTTTACATATTTATAGAGCTTTTATTGCTGCATTTCACATATTTAAATGGTCTGAAATTTATTTTGATATATAGCAGAAGCAGAGATTTGTCTTGTTTCTCATTCCCAAAATGATCCTTTGCCCTGGCAACATTTGTGGACAAATCCATCTTTTCCACGGTGATTCGGAATGCTGCCCTTTATCCCAGATCGACTGCTTGCAGTTAAAGGTAACATCCTCCTGTGGACTTGACTGGCTGTTTGGTTCTCTGAAGCCAAGCCAACAACCGGTTTTGAGATGGGTGGTCCTTTGCCTTTCAGTCTGAGGAGGGGGCGACCCAGCTCAGCCAGGCTCTGCAGAGCTGCAGTGCAGAAGCCCTGCTCTGCTGTCACTTGTAACGTGTGCTGTGGCAGGTAATAAAGAGGAAGGAAATCACAATGATAGACCAAACAAATAATGGGACGCGCAGCGCTGGGGAGAGGAGAGAAAATTACAAGTTCGGCAGCGCCTCTGCCAGTGTGTGTCACTGGTGCTTGGAAAAATATAATATTTATGTGATCTATGGAAATCAGCCCAAATGTTGCACACGTACTGGATTTACTGCCCAAGAAAAGTCTGCGAAGTGAATGCATTTAAAGTGAAAGAGCGTTTGGGGGGCGGGCGGAGATACTAGCTCTAGGGCCATTTCCATGAACGTCTGTGATGGCAGCATAGGGAATGCCGAAGGGACAGTCCGGCGGCCTTCTCTCCTGATGGCTTTTCTCCCCGGGTTCCCAGTAGGGGAATACGGCTTTACTTGTGTCCTTGTCCTCAGGCATTTTGATGTTGATGCCAGTACAGGGGCGTGGTCCATGAAGCTGGATGTGCCCCGCGTGGAAGGGAGGGGCTCTGCCAGCACGACGGCGTGGGTTGGGTCAGCGCTGGTCATCCACTGTTCCTGCGGCTTCTGCGCAGTGTGGCTCAGGTCCCCTTCAAGGAGAGCTGGTGGCCAGGAGCTCTCATCACAGTGACTGTGGCTGTTTTTTTGCCAGAAGAGCATTCTTATGTTTTCTGGGACTATCTGGGAAGCAATTCTTCCTCCAAATTTTCTTTCCCCCATGGAATATATAATTTTCAGTTGCAAGGTCTGAGTGGCAGTATTCGGGGTCCCCTCATGCTATGCCGAAAAGCCTGGAACCCAGACCCTTGCTCAGTCTCCTCCAGGTGATCTCACTCCCTGGTCTGCTTTCCCACGTCGCCAATGATGATAAAGGCTGTTCGACTCTTCCGAACATGCCATTATCCAGTCTGCTGATTTAGGGTATAGACCACTTTAAAGAATTCTTTTTATTTCCCAAGGTCAAGGTGCACAGGAGCTCAGTAACTCTCCTAACTCCTGAGAAGGGCTCAACTGAAACAGTCTGTACTTGGGCGGTCATTACTACCTTTCCCCTGTCTTTCCATCCCCGCCACGTGGAGAAAGGCACCGATTCCAGGGATCGGTAACATTCGCTGAATGCTTTCTGTGTGCTGGGCATTGTTCTAAGCACCTCACTGACATGGACCTTACTGAGTCCTTGCAACGCTTGTATGAGATACTGACTCTTAAGATCCCATTGTATAGATATGGGCCTTGGTGCTGCTCACAGAGGGTGGGTAACTTGCCCAGAGTGACCCAGGTGCAGAGTCAGGATTTGGACCTGGGTCCTGACAGTTTGCTGTCTCTACCTCTGAGGCCAGGTAAAGGGTCGGTGGTGCCCCAGTGTCTCTAGGAGGTGGCATGGAGCAAACATCTCAGCATAAGGATCGCGTTTGCAGAGGCAGGCTGCTCCCCCCGGGAGAGGCTCGGCAGAGCGGAGGGACCGCTCCTGTCCTGCGCAGTCCGGGGTGCCCCGTGCTGAACGCACGGGTTGTGGGGGTGCCCGTGCCGTGTGCCCTGCCGAGCTCTCGTCCTGCTTGGACCTAGTGTGAGCGGTTCACTGGCGTAAGTCAGACGTGCGTGTGATGTGCCACCACCGAACAGAAGCGTGGTGAGTGGAGTGTGGTCTCTGACTAAGAGATTCCCCCGGGGGTTGGCGGGAGGAGAGGATGACTTGGCAGAGCACGGGATTTTTATGGCTGTGAAGCTGTTCCGTGTGACGCTCTCATGGCGGGTACATGTCCACGTCCACTTGGCCAGACTCACAGAATGCCCAGCCCAAGAGCGGATGCCGATGGAGCCGTTGGGAGACCACGATGAGACCGCGGTGCGCCCCCCGCGTGGGCTCGTTTGTAACAGGGTGCCGCTCCGCTGCGGGGTGTTGGTGATGGGGGGGGCTGCGCATGCGGCGGGGAGCAGCGGGTGGGCGGGAGATCTCTGTACTTTCCTTGCAGTTGTGCTGTGAACCTAAAACTGCTCCAAAAAATATCTTAAAAAAAAAAAAAAAGGTTTCACCTCTTCCAGCCTCGGATCTCAATTATGAATATCCTATTCCTTTGCTCCCCTGTGGAGTTTGGGCCAGTTGAGAACCCCAGTGGGAGAGGAGGCCACGGCAGGAAATCCAGAATTCACGCAGGCCTCAGGGTACAGAGGCAGCTCCCCAAGTGTGTGCGTGCCACAGCGCGCGCTGGCAGCCGCCCGCTCGGGGTTCTGGAGACGAAGCCGGCGAGATAGCGCCCTGCCGTCTTCCCGTCTTCAGGGGTATATTATGCTGCGCCTGATCTCCCCCCGCCCCCGCCCCCCATGGCTATGGTGTCATAGGAATAAGTTACTGTCGTTTTTTTTATTTTTGTTTTTTATGGATTAATCAGCATTTTCAGTTAAAATTTTTTTTTTAAACTTTAGCATTAGCATGAGTTCTAAATGATGAATGCTGCCTGCTGCAGTCCAGGAGAGGCAGTGCCTGAGCATAGCACTGTCTCGTCTCATCTGTCCTCTGAGCCTCACAGCGCCCCCGGGGGGCGGGAAGCTGGGTCCTGTTCGCTCCTTGTGCTGGAAAGAAAGGCTCGGAGAGGCCGAGGCAGTGGTCTGAGGCCTTGAGCCAGAGCCTCAGTTACCTGGTCAAATTCAGAATGCAGAGTCACATAGACTCTGTTTCATCGTAGACGTGTGTGAACGTGTATTACTTATTGTTGTCCATCAAGAAATCCTTCTTCAAGGACATTCCTTCCTTAGGTAAGTTGGGGGCCCGGCTCTCTCCTTGGGAAGGTATCTTGTACCCAGTAGGTGCTCAATAGATGTTTACTGATGAATGAACAAATGTGTGAGCTCGGGGCCATCGTAACCCCAGGCAGAGCGTGGTCCGGGCCGGCCGCCCACTCTCTGTGGCTCTCTGCGTCACATGCCAGCTCGCTTTTCCCTGGGGCTTCGGGGCAGCAGCTGGGCCCCTTTCTGTATCTCTAGGCCGGTTAACTCTGCCATGGCCTAACCCGCCTTCCTTCTCAGTCCCGCCCTCTCCCCCACCTTCCTAATCTTATGATCTTTTCTGGAAATGCTTTTTCTACCTATGTTTTCTGATGAAAAATTTCAAACGTCGAGAAACGTCGAAAGGGTCACGTATAGCACGTGGCAGGACCTGGGCCTCCCAGTGTGCTGATGTGGCTCCGTTACCTGGGCCCGTGCTGTCCAGCGGCCGTAGTTGTGGACAGAGCACACACACGACATCGGCCTCCCCAGCCCTCCCACCTCAGTCACCGCTGTGCGTCTTTACAGCAGCGTCAGCTTGGAGCCACGGGTCTCGGTTTCGATCCTGGCGCTGGCATGTAAAGGTGTGTGTTGTGCGACTGACTTAATGACCTCCCCAGGTCTGTTCTTCATCCACACACAGGGGATCGATGTCACTGCGAGGGGCCGGCCAAACAGTAGCTCCGCGTCCCCGCGTGTGAGCGGTGGCAGTTACCGTGTTGCCTGGGCTTGGGCGCAGGGTTCGCAGTTGGACAGGTTGCTATTCAAATTCCAGCTCTGTCTTTGCATTTAGTTTCTTTGAGTCTGTAAAACGGATTTGAAGATGGCTTCCGGCAGAGCCGATCCGCAGTGCCAACGAGACGATGCGTGCCACATTTACGCGGTGGCCGCTGGCGCTGTGGTCAAGGCCTTGAGATCGGCAGCTTCCCGGCCGCAGCCTCCCTGCCGCAGGCCTTTCCCCAGCGAGGTCTGAGGCTGCCGGGTTCCGCCCGCGTGGCGTGCCACCCTCGCCTTTTCCTGTCACCCTGCCTTCCTCACCCCCGTGCAGGGCCTTCGCGTGTGCCGCTTGCCGTGTCCAGTGTGCCCTCCACAGGGCAGCGGGCCGGCGGCCTCTCTCCGTCAGGCCTCGCCCGCGCGTCGCCTCCCCGGAGAGGCCTTCCCCGAGCACCCGTGGGAAACGGCCCCGCTCCCGCCGTCAGTCACGTCGCCGTCGTTTTCCCCCGGGCCCTCTCATTACCCTGCGTGCGACGTGCTCATTCGTTTGATTGTCCCCCTGCTAGGGAGAAGGCCTCTTGCAGGCAGGGACTTTGGTCTGTTTTATTCACTCTTCGCCCACAGTGCCAAGGACAGTGCCCATGCCTTTAGGTGCTCGACGAATGCGTGCTGACCCATCGATCTTGGTTCTTCTTGGTGATGCCTTGGCGACATCCTCAGGACATGCCTGAGTAACAGACCCCCTCGCAGGCACCGGAGGAGGCCCCATTTCTGCAGCGGGGAAGCCAGGGCGCAGACCTCAGTCACGTCCTCACCACACAGATGTGGCTGCTCTGGGCTAGAAAAGACAGCGGAGGGTCTGTTTTTTGTCCCACCTCGTCTGAACAGAGGGACCTCTCCTGGAGGTTGGGGAGGAGCCCCCATAATTCGTTTCCTTTCTTCCCCGTGAGACCCGGGCTGCGGGCTTTCGCTTCCTCCACTGCCATCTGAGGACCACGTTGGTCTTATGACCCCATTTCTTCCTCAGGGTCTCTGACGGGCCTTTCTCCCTGCAGCCGAGTGTAAGGGGCAGAGCCCCACCTGCTTCTCTAGTGTCTTCCTCCGCCATTTCCTCCTCTTTGCAGTAATTTATAGCCTCATAGAATGGGACGGTGGCACGTGTTTGTTAGGTGCGTATGAAGGATTAATTGAGATAGTGCCTGTGAGGGCTTTGAACAGAGCTTGACAAGTGTAAGCATTCAGATGTTCGCTGCAAGGAAGGAACCAACAGACCGTCCTTCCTTCCGAAAGAGGATCTGAAACAGCCCATTAAAACAGATACAAAAATAAATAAATAAAGCGAGACCAGTTATAGGTAAACTGGCACAGGTGGAGAGACTGGTTGGAGATCCGAGGTGAGGTTAGGGCACGTCCAGGTTGCCACATGGCCACGTACAGGCACTAGATGTGCAATTTTGGCTGTGAACTTCCTAGCAGCCAATCCCAAGAGGGAAACACAGTTCATAGGGTTCTTTGGGGGCAGGGAGAACAACCCAAAGCAAAACTGGCTCTCCGGGAGAAACTCAGAAGTTCAGGCCCTGAGATCTGAGCGATACGGTAAACAGTGTTCTTAATACATGGTGGACAGTGACGGCGGTTGTTTGGCGTAGTAGGGAACTTGTGTGCTTGTCTAATTTAAAGGCGTGGCTTCCTGTCAATGAATGCTTTCCTACACAAAGGGTATATGGAAGAGAGGCTCCTGATAGCAGCTGTGGACTGTGTCGGAGAGGGGACCCCTCCCCGCTCACAGTGTCGCCTGTATGCCGACTATGGAAGTCGGCGAAGGAAAACCAGATAGCTTCTAAACCTGAGTACGCATTTCTGTGTCAGTGGGGATGCAAATGTGACTCGATCTGCTTCTGTCTGATCTGGTGATAAACAGCTGTAACTGGGAATGTGTCATTGTTCAAAACAGATGTTGTCCAGTAGCAGAGACTTAGAAACACACTTAGAAATTGCAAGCCGTATTCCAGAGCGGCTGAGTGTGTTCACCAAGGAAACACCTCTGCATTTGTTCCCATCTGCCCCACCTTTCCATTTTGTGTGATCATGTGAGCCCAGTGGATAACGGAGACTGTGTAGGGATTATTTTTGAAAGGGAAAGGGAAGTTGTCTAGACAAGTCACCCAAAATAGTGCATAATTGAGATCGGTGAGAGCATGGGGTAACAGGCGCGACTGACCTGCTGATTAATTTTGACTTCGCTTTCTTCCCTTAGATGAACTGCGACAAGCCATCGTGGCCATGATGAATAGGAAAGAGGAGCTGGAGGAAGAGAACAGGTACCGAGATCCTCAGGCCTGAGGCAGAGGCTCTGCCTTCGTCATTCCACCTCTGAGATGGAAAAAATAACACAGATGGAGGAAATTTTGCTTTGTTGGCAAAATTGCAACCAATGGTTTCTTGCTTTTTGCCTGGAAAGTACAACTTTAGTGTCTGTGTGTTATAGCCTGAGTGCTAGCAAGGGATGAAAACCTTACAATCGTGGTACCAATTTAAAACGAACTAAAAAAGTTTAAAACAGCTTTTATTAAGATATTATTCACATGCCATACAACTCACCCATTTAAACTCTACAGTTCTGTGGCATTTTGTCTGTTCGCAGCTCTGTGCAGCCATCACCACAGTTTTAAAACGTTTCGATCACGTAGGAGGAAATCCCATCCCCTTTAGTATCACGCTCCGACCCGGTAAAGCGGGTCACTTTTGGGTAACCTTTAATTAAGGACCTGCCAGCCATGTTCCAGGCACCCGAACACTTGTCTTAGAGTCTCCTCAAATAAGGGATGCTTGGGGCAAGATTGTATTTGAATTCTTTGGACTTCCTTAACAGCTCAGTTGAGGACAAAGCGTTTTATCTTTTATTCCCCGTTGAAACCCAAGCTAGATACTAGGCAGGGGTCAGCTGTGTCGCTACCATCTGGCTGCCTGACAGGGGCTTCTCAACTGCCAGGACCTTGTCTAGTCTTGGCTACAGGGCGGTCAGCGGAGGGATTTGCCTGTAGTATCTGCTGAACTTCAGTGAACACTATTAGGCTGCTTCCCTGGGGGTTAGAGGTAGTATGTGTGTACCTGTGTGTGTGTGTGTGTGTGTGTGTGTACGTACGTGTGAGTGTGTGTTTACTTAGAGGGGGAATGAAGCATCCATGATGACATGGAATCATGATCCTTTTTAAACCTTATTTCGGGCCCTCCTTGACAAGCTTCTCCCTCATCCTTTACGGAAACATATCAAAGCAAACAAGCATGATTTCTAAAATAAGGGGATTTTTAAAAACAGAATCTTTAGACAGTACAGTTTTCCAACTAAAACTTTTAACAAGGGGCATATAGACTCTGCAGGGGTCCTTTTCCTCGCTTCGGCGGGAGCTAGTGTTTTGGAAGAACTCATGAGTTTTGTCTTACCTTGTGAGAACAGTAGTCACCGTCACTTTCTTCTTCCCAGAGGAAGAAAAAAATCACCTTGTTTGCGTGAGTGTCCTAGGCCCTAAGAGGGGAGTTTTCTCAAAACTCTCACGGGGCACAGGTCTTGGAAAAGCTTGGTGAACAGTGGGGGTGGGGAGGTCAGACATTTTTGCTTATGTTTCGATGTCACATGACAAATATCCCCTAGATTTGGGAGGTAGACACACTGAAGTCAGTAAATGTTTTCTAGAAATAGCCACTCAAGGTCCAGCAAAGTAAGTGGTCAGCAGAACCATGCTCGGCTCATTTCTACGTGGTAACTTGAGGTTATTTCTGGAAGAGCTGTCTTCTCCGCTATTAAAACCAAGGATGACAGATACGCAGGCGGACGTGTTTTAGGGGGTTAACAAACTCCATACATCACATAAAACGTGATACATGCAGCCTCAAACTATATGGCTCTATAAAACGGTATACATGCTTGTTTAACCTGGAGATGGCAGCCGAGCAGGGTTAAAGTGTGTTTTGTGGGTAGAAGTGAAAGTGGGAGTAGATAACTGTCAGAGCATCTGAGCCTATATTCTGCTTTTATGGCTCCGATTATTCTTTCGGCCTCTCCTGTCATCCTTCCTTTGTTAAATCTCTTCTCCAGTGCAGCGGTGACAAAATGGTCACAGTTTACTATGCCGCACCTTTGAGTGGGATGTCTGTAAGGGGCCTGGCCTGGGATGCACTCAACTCATCGTTTTCCCTCGATCGAAGCTGCCCGTGGGCGACAGCCCACGAGGGACACAGCCCGGGCTGCAGATGGTGCCCCTGGGGCTCATCCTAATTGTTAACTCTGAGGTCCTGAGCAGAGTTGGGTATTTCCTTAAATCACTTTCTATGAGATAGACTTGAATTATGGTTTATGCAGAGCCTTGTGGAAAACGATGACTTGGGACTTGAGTTAGGTAAATAGCCGAGTTCTGGGCTCCCTGGACACAGCACCTGAACCCACGCGGCCCCTCTTCCCAGGTCACTGCGGAACCTGCTGGATGGGGAGATGGAGCACTCGGCTGCCCTCCGGCAAGAGGTGGACGCCTTGAAAAGGAAGCTGGCTGAGCAGGAGGAGCGGCACGTCATGAAGATCCAGGCCTTGGCGAGGTAGGGGAGGGCGGAGGGGTCGAGGTGGCGTGGGGGGGCTTTAAAACTCAAGCACACCTTTCACCAGTGCTTCTTAATTAAAAAAAAAAAAAAGATAGTGACCAATGGACGTAAAACTTAGGCATTTGACATTTTAATTTATTTTGTTGGATTGATACTGAATGACTTGCGTGCACATGGTTCAGCAGGTACGACCCCCAGCCACCCAGTTTGCCTGGAGGTGGCCCTGTTACCGGTCCCAGGGGTGCTCGTGCAGACACAGCAGATCTGGGTGCCATATTTTCTTTTCATCGTCCTCCCCTTTCCTTCCTCCTTTTCTTCCTTAATGCGCAGTGCTGGCATAGCCTCTGCACCTCTGACTTTACGTTGCGGGAGGTGTTCTGGTATCCACGGGGCTGCCATCTTTAATACCACGATACCTTTTTGCCCGGCAGCACCAGAAATGGACCTGTTGACCAGAGCGCCAGCAGCCAGGTGTTGAGGTGGCTTCTAGTCTCTGATCCTTCTAACGATGCCACCGCGAATAACCTTTGCATTTTGTTCCTACATGGCTGTATTTGTTGGAAAAATTTCTGAAAGTAGAATTGCAGGGTCAAAATGCCGTGCTTTTTTTCGGCTGGCTAGAGGTCATCAGCTTACCCTCCACGGAGGCGGAGCCATCGAACGGTCCCCAACGGGGTGGAGGGATGTCCTTGACGACACGGCAGTGCCCACGGGGGTTGGCTCCGACTCCTGGGCCTTTGCTAACATCACAGGTGGAAGACGGCACTGGCCGGAGGTTTTTCACTCGCATTTTCCTTCGCAAGAGTATAGTTGAGCCTGTTTTTATTTAAGAGCCATTTTATTTCTTTTTCTGTGGCTTTGTTTGTATCTTGATAAAGAAAATTATAAAGTGAACCCCCCCCATCCCAACTCCCATAAAAAACGTGCGTTTTTACTGAATTTCTTCACATGCAAACGTATTTTTATGTACCATACTTACTCTCTGTAGCCTGTCATTTCTTAGTCTGCCCCCTCCACTGCGTAAGCTTCACGTTAACCGTTTCTCTGTGCCTGGGTGAGGCATTTCATTGAGTTAACGTACTGTATTAAAGTAACCATTTCCAGTTCCTGGCCATTTGAGTTTAGTCTCCCCCCCCCCACCCCATTTTAGGTGAGCTAGGCAGTTTATTGGTTTTTTAAAACACTTTAAAACAAGACCAGGAGATACACATGTCTCGCAGATGCGCAGGGGAGTCCGGAGTTAAAAATCTTATAGCAGCAGTGTTTGTCATCCGTGTGCTGTGAGGTGACGTGAGCGGCACTAATGTAATTGTTATGTGTATTTAATTGAAAGTTGGCACTGCGATCCATTTTAAAATGACATCTCAAGAACATCAGAGCCAGTTAAATGACTAGAAGTATGGTAATCGGGGTCCGATCTGGCATTTCATCAGCTGGACCACCGTGGTACCTGGCCGTGCTAGAGCTCTGTGTGTAACGGGGTTCGATCACACTGAAGGCTGAAGTCAGGCAGATCGCACTGCCTGTTGTTTTGGGTTGTGCTAGGAGTCAGCTTAGCCGCGAGTCCCTCCTTCATTGCTTGAAGACTGTCTTTCTGGGCGAATTGTTTAACTTCTGCAAGTGTGCATGTCCTCGTTTCTAAAGCGGAGAGGCTAATCTTATCCATCTGAGAGGATGAATGAGGAGGAATATATGTGGAAATACATAAGGCACTGGATATGAGCGAGCTCTTGGCAGTATATTTTACAGTAAGTGTAGTTTAGTATGTGATAATTCTTGGGAGAGTGGGATAGAAAACCAATTTAGCCAAGCAGTTTTTTACTCGGAAGCCTCCCTGTTTAAACAGCGGGTAGCTAAGAGTTTAAGGTGCCTGAGTTTGCAGTTTGCAGGTAGAAGGAACATCTGTGAAACAGATAAATACTTCAGGAAAAAACAAGAGGCCAAATGGAGAGGTAGGGCATGTCAACTTTGAAAAACTCAACTGCCGACATGTTCCACACAGAGTCGCCCCTGCCGCTGTCAGAACTCTCTTCTTGCTGCAGAAGGAGCCGCCGTCAATGTCATCAGGTGGTGGACCTTCGTGGTCAGCTGGTGCTTGTGAGCTGTGGGGCAGGGGCAGGATAGCGGGGCCGGAGGCCAGGCCAGTGTGTGTGCATTGGAGCCACCCTGTTCTCAGGTCCATGTGCGTGCAGGTGGCAGGTATCATAATGCAGGTGGTTTAGCCTGGTGGTCGGTGGCACGAATCCTGGCATCGGGCTGTGCGGGTCTGACGATGGCTCTACTGCTTATTAGTTGTATGATCTTGAGCAAGTTAATCTCTCTGTTTCCTTAGTTATAAAATGAGGCTAGGAAAGCTCTACTTCATAGGGTTTCGTGATAAAACGAGAGACCATATGTCGGCTCAATAAATGTGCTTCATAAATGCTCAGTAAGTGTTAACTATCATCATCATTTTTCTTTAGTATAATAATTATATTACTAAGAAACCTCATCTAATCAAAAGTTATATTTTAACTGTAATGGTGCAGAAAGAATTAAGTGCTAGGCCATTTCAGACTCAAAAAAGTGAAATTGCTTTTGCTATAAGCATTCTAAGAGTGTTCGTGTATATGAGTGTTTTGCTGGTTCTGAGTATATGAGTATATGCTCATTGTAAAATTGAGACGTCCCTGAACAAATTCAGCATTTTATTTCACATTTCTTTTCGCTCAAAATGAATGGTTTTCCTTTCGTGCTATCGTTAATTCATTTCCCAGTGAATGAAGAAAACTCAAGCTATGAAGACAGGTGCTCATAGGAAGACACACATCGACACGAGAGAAGCAAGTGACTGGTTTGCTGGGTTATTGAGACATTTTTCGTTTCTGTTCCTGGTGCTCGTTATCTCTCGCTGTGGAACAAATTACCTCCAAACTTGGCAGGTTAAAACAACAAATGTTATGATCCTCTACAATTCCTGTGAGTTAGGAATCTGGGAATGGCTCAGTTAGGAGGTTCTGTCTCTGAGTTTCTCATACGGTTGCAGACAAGCTGTTGGCCGGAGCTGGCCATCTCAAGGCCCGGCTGGGGCCGGAGGGGCCACTTTCAAGCTCATTTATGTGGCTGTCGGCAGGAGGCTTCAGTTCCTTGCCACATGGGCCTCTCCAAGGGGCTGCTCACAACATAGCCTCTGGCTTGCTAGAACAGATAACCTTAGAGCAAGAGAACACACCCAATGTGTAGGCCATTGCGCCTTTTGTCACTTAATCTTGGAAATGAGATGCTATCACTTCTGCTATATTCCGTTGGCACACAGGTCAACCCTGGTTCACTGTGGGAGGGGTGTACTCATGCGTGTGCACATCAAGGGGCAGGGATCCTTGGGGCCGTCTCAGAGACTGCCTGCCGGGCTCTCCCCGCCCCCCAGTTTCTGTTTCCCAGCTTTACTCTGTGGGCTCTGCTTCCTATACATCCTATCTACGTGGCTTGGCATGATGGCCCTTCAGCTGCCCGCCCTGCGCTCCAGAGCAGAGGCTGGACAGTCAGCTCGTTCCAGCCCCTGGGAACCGCGTCTGGGTGACCGAAGGGCATGTGGCCCAGCCGATCTGATAAGAGCCGATTCTAGCATTCTCGAGAGGATGGGATGTCAGCCAGGAGCTGCCGGCACCTGTCTTTGCTCCGGTGTGTGAAGGCCCTGCTTGGCGACAGCACAGTGGGAAGTGGAGGGGGAGAGGAGCCCGCAGTCCTGGTGCCACATCTGAGCTCCTGGATCCGGTCTTCCCTGTAGCTCATTTTCCTCAGGACTTTTCCGTTGTGTGAGCCAATGCATTTATTTTGGCGCTTGAACCAGTTTGTGGCTGATCTTCTCCCAGCTACAGTCTTGCGTCCTGACCAACCAGCTTCCTAGTCCGGGTATTAGAGGGTCAGAGCGAGTTGTCTCTGTGCTCTGTCAACAGTCAGCCCGCCACGTTCCTGAAGAGAGTTCCGGTTGGTTGTGGTTCTCCAAGGCGGTGAAGATGGTGTCTCGAGAAGCACCTGCTGGATCGTTTCACAGGGCCCCACTCAAGGCCTTTTCTCCCCGTCTCTCGTGTTGGCACGAGCCTTACTCCTTTGTCACGGCTATGCCTTCCAGTGGGGGCTCTGCTCCCTAACAGGCGTATGTTAGATGTGACTGGAGCCATGCTCTTTATCTTTCTGGGCCTCCGGTTCTTCATCTATCTAAAAATTAAAAGGAGGTGGGTGGCATGGAGCGCCCCCCTGCCCACCTCCCCTGATTTTGTAACCTAATCTTGTGATATCAGGTGAGGTGATGGTAAGCAGGATGCTGGGTGGCTGTGTCATGGTCACTGCTGGCTCAGAAGGGCTGTGGCTAGTCCTCGTCTAGGCAAGCAGCATGGTGACTCTGGTCTCGACGCTGCCACTTAGTAACTTCTCAGATCTCAGTTTCCTGGTCTGTAAAAAGGGGCATAATAATCTTAACTAATATTAATATGCTTTTGGCAGTAGAGACCCAAAGCAGATGAGCTGGGGTCAGCAGGTGAGTTTTGTTTTGCTGTAACTAACTCGTCACTTTCTTTAGGCATCGCTGGACTGGGTGCTCTGGTGAGGTCAGCACCCTTTCCCCCCTGTTGGCTCTGTGTCCTCTGTGTTAGCATCCTTCTGAGGGTGGGCCTCTGCACACAGCCTCAGGGATGGCTTTTGGTAGCACCAAGCCTTGTGCAGGAGCCAAAGAAGAGACTCTTTCTCCCGATGTCCACATGTAACATTTTAGGAAGATGCTTCGTTGGGCGTGTTGTGGCCAGGAGTGGGCAGAGGCCATGACGGATGCCGGGGCAGGCAATGGGCAGATGAATCACGTCCATGCGTTTCCTCCTAGGATGGCGGGGAGTCCATGCGTAATGCGCCTAAGGCAGTCGGCGCAGGTCCAGGCCCATCGTAACACTCGGGACGTTCCCCGCTGTCTCCTCTTAGCGGGCACTTTGTCTGTGAGTGGCTAGGGGTGCTGAGGCGAGGCCAGGTCTGGGGCTCCTCCCTTGTCCCAGCTCCCCCTGCGGCGAGCATCTTGGAGCCTTTCTCCACCGACCTCCATTTTACCTTCAGTTCCTCCTGTAGTTTTTCCAGCCCCGCCTGCCCAGCGTGTGTCCCTTTGTTTATTTGTCCCTAATGGGCTGCCGAGCAGTGACCTGCTGTCTCAGTGCCCTAGCGTGAGGCAGAACAGTGTCGCACCATCATAAGGGAAGGAGTCTCGAGAGCCCCACTCACACCAGGCCATCCAGCCCCTCGGGGGACCTTTATTGGCTTTCTATGAAGGCTTTAAATCTCAGTGTCTCCTCTAAGGCTCAGTCTCTGCCTTTTAAAAAAAATTTATTGGAGAAATATGAAGGCTATGCCTTTTGTGAAAAAGACCAGTAAATCTCTTCAGTGTCTATCTAAAGACATCGATTGTGTTTTTTATCACAAGAGGCTGATGGTCAAAGTTGAAAAAGTTGAACAAGGGAGACACTGGCTTGAAATCCGAGCCTGTCCTGGGTTAGGGACGGCCTTTGGAACCAAGAGTTTGGGCCTTTCCATGGCCAGCTTCCCGCTTATAATACCCGCTCTAGTAGGGAAGGCCACAAGGTTTCCTCCCGTGCCACCTCTGGACATGGCTGCTTGGGGTTCTGGGTTGAGAAGGATTCCGGGGTTTCCCCTGGGCTCAGCCGGAAGGAGCACTGGTGTCGATGAGCAGCATCTGCCGTGGACATGGGGCGGGCACGTGGTGGCAGGCACACCAAGACGTTACCGTCCCCAGGTCAGCGCTGGCGGAGCGGTGGAAGCTGCTGGAGAAAGGCCCAAAGCCAAGATGGCAGTGTTGCACATGAGGCTGAAAGAGGGAGCATTTGGCGTTCTTTCGTGACGTCCTCATTGTTCGGTTCTGTCTGGTAAAAGAAATGTGATCTGGAAGAATATCTCAAAGCCATTCTGTAAAACAAAAACTGCTCTCCGGTTTGGTAGAGACCAGAAATAAGACCCAGTGTTTGTCTTTGCAGCTTTCAAAAAATTAACATTTGCTGTATTGTCTAATTCCTGCAGCCCACGTTTACGGATTGAGAGCCGGGGAGAAATATTGGGGTTCCCTCACTAGAATTGCTGCCGTGGACACCGTATGGTCTCCCTGAAAGCTCCTCTCCATTTCTCCCACACTGGGGGAGCAGCCACGTCTTGATTTTGTTTTTTTCTTGGTTGGTGGTGGGGGTCGGACTCTCCCAGGCTCTGAGGTTCAGCCCTGATTTGTCTGACCTGGTCCAGATGCTTCTCTCTCCTTCCCACGGTGACTGGGTCAGGTAACCAGGTTTGACCCAGCCAGGTGTGGTGATTGGACTGGGAAGTAGGCATGGGATCTGATCTGGCCACGAGGACGTGCTTGGAGGTCTGCTGTGACTTTGCGGGGAGATGATCCCTTGGTCGGTCATGGGTGGTGGGGGTGGCTCCCTCTGGACCATGTGCATGATGGTGTGAAGGCTGGAGCTGCATTAGCCATTTTACCACCATGAGGGAGAAAGTGTTAGGATGAGGCTTACGCTGCAGCTTGCATCGGAGAGGAGAGGAGAGGAGAGGCCACTGAGTCTCATCACATCACTGGGCCGCTGATCCACCTGCCCTTGAAGCCTGCTTTTCCACTTACGTGGGTCCGTCAGTCCCCGTTGCTATTTATGCCTGTGTTTCGTTTCATCAGGAGCACTCATTGATATGGAAGGCTTTGCCACCGACCTCTCGCCTGAGCATTGCCGGGGCCAGGTTCCTCCGTGCTGCCCTCCCATGGGAACCAGGGTCCCTCCAGTAGTAGTACTGGCAGTCGTAAGTCAGTATCCTCTTTCCTTTCAGACGACGCTCCGTGAGGGCAGCGACCATGCTTTTGCACTGACCTTGTTTCCCTGGTAACTAGCACGATGCCTGACGCACAGATGTTGAGCTGTAATGTTGGTTAAATGGGGAGCAGATGGGCCACAGGACCAGTCACACTGTTGCTTGGCCTCGGCCTCATCGAGGAATGTTAGCTTTTTCAACCCCTCGATGGCTCTTCTCTTTGCACCTCCCCTTAGCACCGTGTAGTCACACCGAGCTTACCTTCGGACCTGCCGATGGTTGTCATCTGCCTGAAGGTAATGTTCTGGTCATTTTTTGGGAATCGGGGCTTTCTGGAAATCTGTCAGCCATCCATTGAAATCTTACCACTTAGTGTAGATAGGTGTCGAGAACTATTAGTAGCAAGTGACAGAAACCCACTGGAATTGGCTTATAGTAAAGCGCAGTTGATTTGGCTTGTGTAACTTAAAAGACCAGCTGGATCCAGGGCGTGGGGGAGGGTGTCAGACAGGACCCGTGTCTTTCCACGTCTCCCCTCTCTGTCCCTTGGTTGCTCTTCTCCTGTGGTGACCTTAGAGCCCCCAGCAGCACCAGGCATAAACCCCATCAGCTTGGCAAGCCCCACAGGGAGCGCCTCTTCCCGAGAGCTCTGGAGGAAGTCCTGGGCCTCCCTGTCGGTCCCCGGCGGGATGTGTTGTTCTTGCTGTCCCGGCTGGGTCACATGCCGCCTGGAGCCAGGAGGTGGCTGACTTATCCTCACTGACGACAGGCTGAGTAGGGGGACAGATGCCTTTCTTCAGGAAAAAAAATCAGGCTCCTCCCGCCAGATGGGGCGAATGCTGGGTAGGCACAGATAGCAGACGCTCCCGGCCCTGGGTCGCCATCTCGTTGAATTTGGGGTCCCTGGATTTTCCAGACTGAGAGTGCTGTGCCGTCACTCTGGAGCCAGCCGTGATCAGCGGCACCTAGACTTAGCCGCTCTAGCCGGTCGTCCCGCATCCTTGCGCCGTGTCCTCCTCTGCGTCTTTCCGTGGTTGGTTCTTAACGTTGGACAGCAATACGAACTCATTAGCAAGTGCTGGATCCAGCTGCTTTGCACCTTTCCTTGTGGAGTGTTCATTCTCGGCAGAAGCAGTATTCTTCTTTTTAATAAAAACATTTGGTAACGAACACTCCCTTTACTACCCCGAAATGAAATTCATAGCTAACATAATCTACCTACACAACTAACTTAAAAAATCAGTATAACACCCTGACTCTAATATGAAGGAGACAGAAAAGGAAAATAATCTAGAAAGTAGATTTCAATATATATTGGGTGGATGTGGCCTTGCTAGGAAACAGGAGGCGGTGAGTGCTTGCACTACTTACAATGCATAAGTTTGGATTTAAAGGCGGTAAGAAGATCAGAAGTCCTTTATAAGCAGAACAGAAAATGAAAGGCCAGAGTCTGGGTGGACTCTCAGGTGAAAACTAATGTATTCAATGTATAGTAAATGAATTAGGTTGTAGGCTGAGATTATAAACAAGTTCGTCACCTACATGAAGGGCCATCAGGACGTTTGCAGGAGGCAGGATGTCGGCTGCTCGTGGTTGTGGGCTGCCTCAGCCTCGGCCTGCCCGGACAGCTGGCGTTTCTGGCCCTGTCACCGTTGAGATGACTGAGAGCGCTTGCACGCTTTTTCCTGCTTAGGCTTTGCTGTACACTGCAGTCACCAGGGAGCTCTTAGAACTACTGTTCCCCAGTGAGACTCGGAGGTTCTTTCTCCAGCCTTCTCCCTGTCAGCACCGTTTGCAAATGTACCGTCAGAATTTTGTGTTCAAGAGCCTTCTGGTCCATTTCTAGCCATCTCAGTCTTTGAGAGTCTTTGGCCAGGGACTGAACCCCGACCACACGGAATTACCCGTTGAGCTCCCACTGCGTGTCCCGGCCCGTCCGGGCTCTCCTGCCCCTGTGTCCTTGTCTTCTTGGGCGCGAAGATCGTTCCCCCATGGCTGCTGCCTCTCTCCCTTGGCTGCGTCTCATCGGCTGAGTGAGTCATGCTCTTCATCATGCTTCAGCGCGTCCTCGTCAGCGGCTGGCAGGTCTCTGTGGACTTATAGCAGAGCAGCCAAGGAGACTTGAGTGCATGGGGAGGGACCGGGGTGAGTACAAGACACATGTGTCAGGGCAGGAGACAAGGCGGCCTAGGAGGAGCCGGGTTCCTGACGTCCAATGCTACAGAAATCCGGTGAGGGATGGGTGGTTAGTTAATACGCCTTTGTTGATTGACTCATCAAACGTATATTCCATGTTCAACTTAGTCCATCAGAGATAAACAAGATGATGTAGCTGACTCTCACCCCTAGGTGCTGAAAATCGAGGGGGGATATATAAACAAAGATTTTAATAACCCTTTGCTGACAGTTCCTCCTGCTTCAGCTGAGTTGGCCATTGTCAGAAGGAAGCATAGTGTAACGAATGGGGTGTGTGTGTGTGGGGGGGCGGGATAATCCAGGACCGCGCGCAAGGTGAGGCGTGAGGCTCCTGGGGTGCAGAATTGAAGGAGGTGCTCACTCCGAGGGTCATGCAAGTGCTTCTGCCACTTCAAGTTCTCTGATTTCAGATGGCCATTCTATCCCTGACGCTTCTCGTCTGGAAAACTGGGGTGCTAATAGTCTCTCCCTCACCTACAGCGTGTAAGAGCCGATGCATGAGGAGCGCCACACGCAGGAAGTGCCCCGAGTCAGCACTTAGTAAAAGGCAGCCACGATGCCGATTATTGGTTTTGTGGAAGTAAATTAGTCCTTCATTCAAGGCTGCAGAGTCATTTTCTGGAGTTCATCTAGCCTGCCGTTCCTCAAATGTAACTAACTTTCTAACAAAGAATTCTCTGGGTTGAAGAGCTAAATGCCTTGCTCAGACTTTGCTATACACCGCAGTCACCAGGGGAGCTATTAAAACTATGTCCAGGCCACCCTCCAGACCAATTAAGTCAGACTCCGTGGCGGCGAGACCCCCGGTGCTCGGGCAGGTCCAGCGTGCGGCCAGGGCTGACAGCTGGCGTACCGGAGGCCAGGGCAGCCTTCAGCCTTCGGCCTCGGTTCCGGCAGGTCTGGGAGGGGCGTGATACGTATTTCTAATGAGCTCCCAGGGGTGCCGGCCTGCTGCTTTCGTGACCACACTTGAACTGGCAGGGGCTCAGACAGAATGCTAATCATGGTCTGAAAGGGTAGGTTCAATTATCTGAGATCACCGGGACTCTTAGGTGAAGGCACTTGTGATTTTTATCTCAGAACCGAGTTGGGAGTTAGTTTTTTTGTTGGTTGTTTTGTTTGAAGAATACAAAGAATGCCATGGCCCACTACCAGAACTAGCACTATTAATATTTGTCCTTTTGGCTTTCCAATTTATATTGACATGAATTATAAATGACATGTAGGCTTGCTTTCGGTGTGTTTTGAAGGATCTGCATGGGAGCGTTTAACGTGAGCCCACCACCTCGCAACCTGCTTCGCTCACCCGACATTGTGCCGAATGCTTTCAGGTTAAGGTACATACAGTGCGGTTCTAGGACAGAATTCTGTCGTGACTGGCCAGCTTGAGATTTCTTGAGAAAATTCTTGTTTTTATGCTTTAAACATTTAAGTTGTAAAAACAATGTCATTTGAAATTTAGAAAAGAGCCCCAAATCTCATAGCCCTCGCATGAGAATTATTTCCACTTAAATTGTTCATTTAAGTACAATTTTAGCAGTTACACCACTCTGTGTGTACGTGCAATTTTTGTTCGTTTATAACCTTTTTTTGTATTCTTATGTACATTTCAAATTATGTCTAAATAGAAATTCCCCTTCCCCCCAGAATATAAAAGTAATGCACAAATTATAACCCATAAGTCTGGGAAGAATAGAAAAGTTTAAATAACATCACCTGGATGCAATTTTACTTTAATATTTTTTTAAAAAAATATTTATGAAGCATTTTATCTCAGTTTATATTTTATGTGTATATTCATCTATTCATTTTACGTAATTCACATCTTTCTGAATCTATCAGTTGATGGTTTACTTTGAAGAGCAGTTAATCTCACATCATAAACGTTCTCTTGCGCGGTTCGCTTGTGTGGATATCACTTCTGACGGCCATGTGGCATTGTGTTTGTACATGTCCGTGTTTCTGCTGCCATTTTCTTAAACATCTCCCCTCCTTCCCCATTTTAGGAGTACTGTTTCCATGGACATATTTTTTTGGTAAAGCTCTTTTTCTTTTTTTCTTTCTTTTCTTTCTTTCTTTTTTTTTTAATCACTTTCTTAATCTAGGTTCCTAGAAGTCGAGCTCCCATGTTAGAAGGAATGAGTGTCTCTAAAGCTCTTGACTCGAGTTGCCAAAGTCCTTTCTAAGGAGGAGGTCTCGCTCGCTAGCCCCACGGCAGTCCATGGGGTGCCTGCTTGCCTCGGGGTCATTTTTAACGGTCATATAGCGCACCAATTTACTTGGTGGTTTCTGCCAGGTTAGCGTTTTGGCCTCTTCTGGTTTTTGAGATTGTAGACAAAGGCCGAGGTGCTCTCCTCGTGGCTGTAGCTTGTTTTTCCTCTGTTGATTCCGTGCCTCAGTATGTGTTCCAGGGAATGAGATCACAGGGAAAAAGATACAGATGTTTTAATGGCACAAGTTATGTGTTGTTCTGGGCCCAGGGTGAGTCTGGAGGACCCGCCTGCTGGAGCTTGAGCCGGTTCCTTCCTCATTCATTACCTCTTGGCTCCTACATTTTCCAACCCCAAGATAAAGGGATCCTTGGTGTGAATGATTTCTTAGCTGATTATTCTTTTGGGAGTAGAGATGAGGAAATTCCCCACCAGTGGGAGAATAGAAATGCCAAATGCAATATTGTCTGAACTTACAATTATGAAGCACCTTCTCAAACACCATGAATGGTGAAGAGTCCGATCAACTTCGTTGGCAAGCCTTTCAGCATTCCGTGGCCAGCGCAAGCTTCCGGGACGTTTTTCCATGTGAACATGAACAGATAGCGAGTAGCGGGAGCATCGTGGCATCTCTTGAAGCAGCCGCAGGCAAGACGGAAAGCCATGTGCTTGTTTATTTTTTCTGATGCTCCCAGAATCCAATCAAAGACTCAGGTTTTGTTGATGAACTAAAAATTTTAGGGAGTAAGCAGCAAGGTATATTTGCATGAACATCTGCATTCGGAAGCACATGCCCACGTTGAATGGTTAAGCATCACAGCTATTAGTAGTTGGTTGCCAGATGTCCCCCGAAAAATGTGCAGAAAAACATGCACTTGGGTGGTTCCTCAAGATGCGAAAGACATGCAGCTGCCGAGGGAAAGGGAGAAGGTTGTGTCTGAAACGTCGTTTTATCCCATCGCTTTTCCCCATCAAAGCACGGAAGCAGGAGATAAAAAAAAGATCGGAAGCAATAAATGTGATAGAACACTCATTTAAAGGTTATGGCAATTACCCACGGGGGAGGGAAATGCGTCTCCCTTTCCTTAAAACTCTGTTTGCTGTCTTTTTAATGAGAAGTAGGTAGTCTATAGGAGTAAATAAAAACAAAATGGTTTTGAGGGATAACAGAAGAGCCCAGGAGGAAGAAAGTTGGAAGAGAGGTGGTGCCACTCAGTGGATGTCACTGTTTGTGTTACTTGGGAGAAACGGTTGACGTTAACAGCCGGTCCTAGCCGATCCCGGGGCTGGAGCCCGTTGCTCAGTGGAACGCCCTTCCTTTCCCTCTTTGCCTTGGGAGAGGCAGAATTCGTAGAAAATAATCTTTCAAACCTTGCCTTTCCGGTACGGTTCACAAGGTGGCAATTTCCATGTCACTGAACATGAAGCCTGGGTCTTAAATATAGCCAGCATGTGAATGCCCTGCAGGCGGTGACAGTGGTAATGACATCACTGCCGAGCAACTTCTTGTTATTTTAGAGCCAGGGAGGGGAGCAGCAGGAAGCTCGGCGGAGGGGAGATATTCTTGGCAGCTGCAGTGGCGCAGTTTAAAGAGAGACAACTGTCAAGTCTAGTGATTTTGGAAGTTTGCGAAGATTTCGTTCACCAGGCAGACCAAAGTTCTCCGAGTTCGTAGCGGGTGCCAAACACAGACAATGCACCGGCACGTGATGTGCTTGCCGTATAGTCAGACGGCCCCTGCCGCCAGACAGCCGTCACGCAAACGTTTTATTTGCAGCCGCAGAATCGTTTCTTCCGATACAGTCTTCCTTGGAAGCTCCAGATGTAACTTCACCGTGAGCTGAGCTGTGCGGTTGAAGGGGAGCGTGGGGGCCCTGGAGCGCCACCTGCTCGGCTACCGTACGCCCCGTGAGCCACACGGGAAAGGCAGCGTACAAACGATCGTCTCAGGCGGGGCTCTGAGTCCAGTTCTCTCTCGTTTCTGCTAACGTGGAATGAGGAGCTGTTATGACGGAACTCAATCCACAGATGTCTCTACATCTCTTCTCCATCTTGGGAGGCCGTTTCCTTTCCCAAGTCAGTTTCCCTGGGAGTGAATCAAACCGCCTCTAATTAGGCCTTCTTGTGTTTCTTCTCATTCGCTCGTTTGCCGGATTTCATAGTGCACTGTCTCCCTGTCCCTGCGCGCGGTCCCCTGTATTTTTCTCTACCTCTGGTTTTTTCCGTAGCATCTGTCATCTTATATTACGTATACCATTCACTGTCACTTCCTTTTTCTCTTACATTGTAAGCCTCCCGAGGGCAGGGAGCTTTGTCTCATTTGTTCACTGGTAAATCTGTCCCAAAGTCTCTATCCCAATGCCTAATACATCCTACATAGGGCTCAGAAATTTGTTGATTGAACGAATGAATTTTTGTCAATTACTTCTCCATTGTTGCTCTGCAGTGTCTGGCTTGCGTTTCTAAGGTCCGTTCATGGTCCAGATGTCTGCTAGAGCCCCGGCCACCACATCTGCATTCTAGGCAGCAGGAAGGGTAAAGCAGAAGGGAAAAGATTGTGCGCCAATTTTATTTTAAGGAGGTTACCCGCAAGTCACTCAGAACAGTTTCTCTTACATTTCACTGGCTTGAACGTACTCTGTTGGGGATGCCGAGGGATGTGTTGCTTTTACAGTGGGGCGCGTTGTCACCCTAAATAAAGTAACAGGAAGAACAGGTAGGTATTCTGGAAGACAAAGGTGGTTCATGCTCAGTGCCTTGCACATAGTAAGCTCTCACTAGCAAAAGTCACTTCTTTAGTTAGATGGAGTTATGACATAGCTCATGTTCCATGGTCATCAGTCTGTCAGACTGTCCCCATGGTGATGAACAGAATGGCTTTTGAGTCCGAAAGACCTTGGCTGAAATCCCTGTATTAAACACTTGTTAGCTGTTTGTGACCTTGGACAAGTTACTTCATGTCTGTGAACCTCAATTTAAAAAAATCTATAAAGTGGGGATAAAGTCAGATAATGCAGATAAACATGGCGTGGTGTCTGAAGCATAGGAAGTTAATAAATGGGGGATGTTCGTTATGTGTCACTCCTTGATTTTTATCACCATCTCAGTCAAGTATCTTTTCTCAATGCCAAGGATCCAAGGATGACAAAGACATAGTCTGTGTGTTCTGGAAGCTCCCGGAACGGCATTCCGGGCAGAGAGAACAGCTTGTGCACAGGGGGAGAAACGTGCACTGGGGAGGCTGCAGGTGGCTCGTGATGGCTACAGTGCAGAGTCCTGATGTCCAGGGTGCGTTTGGGGAACAACTAGGAAGGTTCTGGAAGGGTGACATGGGGACAGATTCCAAAGGCCCCAGTGAAGACTTTTGCTTGTCTGTGGACATAGGGAACTCTCGGAGGCCTTTAATTCAGAGACGAGCAGGAGCAGCCATGCACAGACCTGGGGCAGGATGTTCCAGGCAGAGGAGAGTAATGTACAGGCCTGGTCGTGGGTGGTTCCCTCTGCCAGGCCTGCTGGAGAACTGGGTGGGAGGAGGCCACTCTTGGATGGGGTGAGTCTGGGCTCGGAGGTTCTTTGAGCCATTCAGGTACGAGATGGTACTGATCCCATCTAAGCAGAGAGAAGATGTGCAGGTGAGACAGTGCGTAGAATCCTCGCAGAGAAGTGTGGTGCTAGTTGTTCTGTTCTTAGGTTAGAGCTTGTCTTCCCAGTAGACATCGTCGCCCCGGGGTGACGGGAAGATAAAGAAGATGTGAAGTATCTGTGTAGCTCCTCCAAGTAGGGGCCTAGATCTGAACCAGGGCCTCTCTGGCACCAGTGTTTTCACTGAGGACGTTCACTTTGTTCCTGAGCCCGTGCATCCGTGTGTGGCAGGTATTTTGAAGAGCGAGACAGCATCACAGCCTTAAAAACATCACAGCCAGGAAGGTCAGCCAACGAGCGAATTGTTGCCCAGAGATCGCATCCCTTTGTAATCACCATGGTCACGGTGTCAGCAGGTGTCAAGCCTCTGAGGAGGAGGTTGTCCCTGGGTCACTAAGGGGTCACAGTCTGTGATTTTGGTTCATTTGTGCAGGTTGGGGCTAATCTGTTTTGGCTCCTTCATCTTAAGTGGAAATTGCTCAGCTAGGCAAGAGATATGGTTATTTACCAGATGGACACACTGGGATGGAGCGTGTGAGGTGAGATTTCCTCCCAGGTTTGTTGCTAATAAGGATGTGACCTTGGCTTTCAGAGGAACTTAACCAGGCCAAGATGGTCTGCTCCCCCATGCCCCCCACCACAGGGCTATAGGATGAAACTTGTAATATCTGTTTGCTTGTGTTTCTTATTTAACTTTTTAAAATTATGACAGTTCACGAATACATACAGAAGTAGACAGAATAGTATAACAAACCCCCTGTACCTGTCACCTAGCCTCAGCAATTATTAACATTTTATCACTCTCATTTCACCCATTTCTTCCCTTGATTTGTTTTTTGCTGGAGTATTTCAAAACAAGTTCTAGATGTTATATCACCTGTAAATATTGGTTATATATGAATCTCTAACATGTAAGAATTAAAAAAACATAGGTACAGACAACATCACATTTAACAAAATTAGCAGTAATCCCTTGGTATCATCTAGTTTCTAAATTCAAAAGATCCTTGATCGTCTTGAATTTTTTCAGTGCTTTTGTCTGAATCCTGATTTCACTTCTTAGAAGTGTAGATCAGCTCATGTCAGTCTCCTGATTAAAACCCTCTGTTGCACTCAGAAAAGATCCACACTCATCCCCACGGCCGGGGAGGCCTGTGCCGTCCGACCTGCTGCCGGCCGAGGGCCTTTGCTGTCTCCCCTGCCTGGAGCGTCCTGCCCCAGGTCCGGGCCTGGCCGCTCCTGCTCGTCTCTGTAGGGGGCGGCACTGCCTCGTCTCCCCCTGTCGGTTCCTCGTGCCCCCTCTGGCTTTGAGCTTCCTCCCTCTGCCTGTTCCGTACATCCCTTAGTGTGTTTGATGTAGACCTCCTTCTGCTCGCGGATGTCAGTTCTCTGGGGGCCGGGGCCAGGCTGCCTGGCCACTGCTGTTCGCCCAGCTCCCGGCACACACACGAGCTGCTCAGCCAGCGCCCGTTGAGTGAGTGGGCGATCGTACAGCACAGCCCTTCCGCAGGGCGTAGCCCAGAAGCCTGCAGCAGTCGCCTCTGCTGGGGAAAAGTGCTAACGCAGAGAGTTTCTCTTCCTTCTCCCTTTCTCCGTTTTCGTTTCCTTTTCGCAGTCGCGTTGTTGGCACAAGCAGTCACGCTGTCCTAGCCGCCATGCCAGTGGTAGTCATTCACACGGCCCGTCCACCGCAGACCCCGCATCGCAGGTCCTTGCTCTCTCTCATTCGTTGCTGTTAAGAGGGGGTCCCAGACCCGCTTTTGAGTAATTACCTCTCACATCTGGGGCAGGAAACTGGTCTGCAGGCCGGGAAGCCGGGACACCCGCAGGCGGCCCCCGGGAGGAGCAGAGGCAGTGTGGGGTGCTGGGCAGCGCCCAGGGCTTCCGAGTAGGGCTGTTGGGAGACCCTGCCCTTTCCTTGCTGCATGGCCCCGAGCACATCACTTAGCTGTCTCTCGACCTCACGGTGCTCGTGCGTAAAGTGTGGTGAGCCACGTCTCCAAACCAGCGGGCGGCAGGGCCTTCCCTGGGCTCTGTCCATGTGTGTCCTGCACAGAGGGACCAACGTGTATTAGCAGCGACGTAATTGGTGCCTGTGTCAGGCCAAGAGATAAACGCAGCATAAACCCCCAGGGCCCCCGGGCAGATGCTGCCTGTTAATTACGGGCAAAACCTGTTTTGATAGCTCTCTCTTTTTTTCTTAGAAGTTTTTGTGCGTCTCATGCATCGGCTCAGTTAATCCTCGCAGCGACCACTGAGCTGGGTACCGTGGTTTTCTGTTTACAGGAGGTGACAGGTTTAGCAGCCTGCTCATGGTCCTGGGGTTTGAGCCTCTGTCAGCCTCCAGATGCCAAGTCCCCATGACATCCACTCTGCGTGCATCAGGATGGCTTTTGTGCTGTATGATTGTCAGAGTATCTCTGCTGGCATGTCTGACTCTCGTTCCTTCCTTCCTTTATTGCCCCAATCCTGGCTGTTTTCAGTCAAACATAATGATGATTAAATCAATCAACCAATTAATTAATTAATTAATTAGGTGAGGCAACCCTTGGTTGACCTCACAGATTGCAAGGACCTTGCCAGCTTACAATCCTTTATTTTTTTTAAGTTTTTTACACCTATAGCACCTGGTCTTCCCAGGTGGTCTCCCGTCCAAGTACTAACCAGGCCCGACCCTGCTTAGCGTCTGAGATCAGACGGGATCGGGCTTGTTCAGGGTAGCGTGGCCATAGACCTAAAGATAATGATGATTTTAAAAGGACCGCATCCTTCATCTTCAGCGGTAAGGAATGGCATTTCATCTTCTAAAATATCGTCGGACTCCGAGCCTGCCGTTTTGTTCCCCCTCAGTCAGTCTCTCAGTGTCGCGCTGGGCTGCAGTGCCGGCCGAGCGCCTCTGTTCCCAGCCCCACAGCCTTTGCAGGGAGCTCCCGGATGCAGCTTCTCCAGGAGGTTTTATGTAGCAAGACGTTGTGACAGGAAGACAAATCGTTGAGCTTTAAATTGAGGAAAACCAGAAGGCAATTTGTCTGATGTGTTCTAGTTCTGCCGTTCTCCCTTCCGCGAGTCTGAATTGTGGAGACGCTTTCCTTTCACTTTGAAGGTTAAACTGCTGGGAGGTGTTTTATCGGGGAATGTTATGTTAAAGCATTAAGAACAATCAGATGTAAAGGTCTTTTTTATTTTTACAGATTTTGACATATAAATAAGTGGAAGTTTGGCTCCTTTTTGCTCTTCTTTAAAAGAATTCTAAAAGCACTGGGATAAAATGGATTTTAGGGGGAATTTGGCAGCAGGTTTACTGTAATTGCCCGGAGAGTGAGAATAAACATAATGACTTCTCGAGGTGGAAACTGATCCTCCAGGCCTGCGTGGCCTCGATAGGGCAGGCTGTCCCCTCCCCTCAGAGACCTCCGAGAAGGGAGCTGGCTCTCCTTTCCCCTTGGAGACCGTTGAGATGAGGCAGGCTGTTTACTTGTGGATCCTGGCAGGCTTTTCTTTATAGCGTTCACTCTGGCTTATAATTATAATGTCGTTTAGTTCAATGTCATTTCATTACAATGTCAATGAGATGCTGTAGGAACTAAACTCTTGTTTATATCATTAGCCAGTGGTCAAATCGGTTTCATTATACTTTGTTTCACAAGAAGTTGCAGAACCTGTTGATATTATAAGTGCGGACTTACTGTGTGTACTTGAGTGTGCCTCTGATTAGGGTCCGTCTCCTCTCCTGGACTTGGAGTCCTATCGGGGGGGGGGGGGATCCTGCTCTTTCTTTCATCTCTGCTTTGTCTTCAGGGCTAAACCCTGTCGCTCACATAAGGCAGGTGCTCAGCGTCCGTAGTATTTGAGGAATGAATAGACATCGCTTGAAAAAAGATGTGTCGTCTTCTCACTCATGCACTTCCACCACCGAGGCTCGCTGCGGGATGGCCCCTTCCTGGACGTCCCCATCCGTTGGTGCTCTCTGAATCCCCCTGCCTCAGCACAGGCTGCTCTGGTCCTTGTCGCCTGCCTCTGTGCTGATGGGAAGAGAGCGCTCCATTCCCAGGAGGAAACGGGTCTGGTTAGAAGGTTTGTCACAGTGTGCTCATGTGGCCGTGCGTGCTGGGAGACACTCTGTGTATTTCGTTGCTGAAGAACAGTGTGTTAAGTTGGCGTATTCAGAACACATGCAATTTGGCGAGGCCTTCGGGAGGAAGAACTGGGGACGTTTATTGTTGAGAGCGCGAAGCTGAGGTGAGCCAAGGCCACGGTCATAAACAAGCGAGGGGGCAGGATCTGGCTTGGGTTGAATGACCCCAGACTCCTCCAGTGGCCTTGAGTAGAGGTCGGTGCTGCGCTTAGATGGAAGAAAAGGGTAGACTGGGCTGGGTGCCTGGGAGCACCTTGGGCCTGGCGCTGTCTGTTCTTTGTCCTGCGGGAGTGGCTGCACCAGCACGAAGGCACCCAGTGGTCGCGAGCCCTGTGGCATCTTGTTCTGCTGCAAGGGAGGGGTCTGCGCGCCAGGCGCCGTGCAGCGTGCACTCGCGAGGCCGCCCTGGATGGCGTCCTGTTCCCTCACTTCTTGCCGTGTGACCTCGGGCACCTCTGAGCCTGTTCCTTCATTTGTAAAACGGGGGTGTGAGGATGAAAGGAATTGATGGTCTCGGGCTTGGTACATGGATACTGACCACTACGTCAGTGCCTGGCACGTTGGCGATGTGACCCCAGCTCACAAGCTCCTCCGCCTGTGGGCTTGAGGGATGGGAGGGGGGCGTGGCCGCTGCCTTTGCATCTGTCCCCCGCCAGGAAGCTGCGCTAGTGGGGTGCGGGTGGGCGGGGAGCACGTCTCCTTTGTTTGCTTAGTCCAGACGTGGCTTCCAGAGGACCCCCACGTGGACAGCAGTCCAACGAAGGGCTCCTTTGGCTCCCGACAGCGGCTGGCACCTCCGTAAGTGTGTGCCGGCTCCCTGCCAAGTCAGTGCCGGGTGCTGCCTCGTCCCCAGTCGCGGGCACAGCCCGCAGAGCACGGCGGGGGGCTGGCTGCCCTCCCCACCCCTGCGCGGGCTCTCCGAGACGGCGGCTCCGTGCGCTGCGGGTCGGCCGGCGCTCTGAATGCAGGCGGGAACGAATTCTTAGCAATCACAGAGCCTGGCTCTGAGCAGGCGCGGAGGGTCGGGAGAGCTCTCGTCATTTCCTTTGCTAAGCTTTGGCTTCAGATGTCTTAGGTGAAACTTCTGTCCCTAAAGATGATGCTGAAGTTTCACCAGTCGTGCTGGTGAGACTCTGGGCCCCGTGGGCTGCATCTCCTTGGTGACACAGTGGAGTGTTAATTAGAGCAGTTGACCTCAGCAGTGGGAGAGTAGAAATCCCCACTGCTTGGGAGAACTCACGCCTCGTGGCTGCTGGGCTCACCGCCCTGAGGGTGGGGTGGAAGCGCCCAGTGGTTCGCTGCTGCTTCTGCAGCCCCCGCTCAGGGCGGGCATCGTGCATCGTGCATCAATCCCTGCGCTCCGAGATGTAGCCCCATCCTCTTCGTCCAGTGTCTGAGGAGCCACTTCTGATCAGAGTTGGATTTTTTTTTCCCAGTAAAAATCTATTTTTTACCTTTCCATTCTCTGAGAAGCCTAAGAAAGGCCTTTGGTAGAAAGAGCAGACGAGCCAAACTCCTCAGACAGAAGGTTCTAAGGCTCCGTGGAGACGAGCGTCTTCGCCACGGCCAGGAGGGGCGCCGAGGCTGGCGCGAAGCGCAGGCGTGGTGACGGCAGCGAGGCCAGGCATGTCCCCTCCGGCCAGCGCAGCCCCTAACGGCCCCCACGTCGCTTCCTCACTGAGTTTGCCCTGCAGGCAGCCACTGCCCCAATAAATGTCAAGTTTTCACATGAAGACGCTCTCGCTCAGGTGGAGACCGCTTGGCCTTCATTTGGTCTGGCTTCAGAATCATTCATGATCTGCTTTCACCTCTGAGTCTGGGTCACTCAGCAGAGGGGCTCGGGCGCTCCGCTGACCAGCCCACCAGCTCCGAAGGGTCATAGCCTGAGGAATGACCTCGGAGCATTTAAAGATAACTTGGTGCTCTCGTGTGATTTCTTGCTGAGGTGACGTCTTGAGTGGGAGACGTGTAGACAGAAGTAGAAGCCGGGGTGGCGGGGCCCGAGAGTGGGTGCTTAAGAGGTGCACGGTTTCTTTTTGAGGTGAAAAATGTCCTGGAACTAGTGGTGGTGGTCGTCTACTCTTGGGAATTTACTAAAAACTACTGAATGATTCATTTTCAAAGAGGGAATGATGAATTACATCTCAGTAACAAGGTGGAAAAAGTACATTGGGATTTCAAGCGAAATAAAATCAAATTTTAATAATAGCTGCCATTTATTGAGCATTACAACATGACTTGGCGACCTAAGTGTGAGAGTCCCGTGTTTTCCCGGAGGGGAAGACGCTTCTGGGTCAGCAGCAGTAGCAACTTGGTTGCTTTCCTTTCTGATCTCGTGCCGAGAGCAGTTCCTGTACGTGGAATTTAGAGATTCACAGATCACCTCTTTCTCGCTTTCCTAATTCCAGCCAGGATTGCTGGCACGTTCTACGTGGTCAAAGCACGCTCCGGATTGCATTTTTGGCCGAGAGGCAGTAGTGATAATTTCACCCTTCATTTGCATAACACTTCTTTTCCCCAAAGAGCAGGTACGTGTGGCGCCTCCGTATTACCAGCCCCGCTGACGGCCCTTGCAGCCACATCGGCCTTTCACGTGTACAAGGAATGCCGTACAGACTGCGTTTTCCCTCTGGAGTTCTGGCTGTTCTTTTCTGCCTTGTTCTGCGCCCCAGGAAGTGCCCCGATGGACTGTCACTGGTCTCCCACTTCTGCCGGGGCTTGGCCCGTTTGGTCAGTGGGAGGCACTAGCTGCAGGACGGCAACATTGGGGCATTTGTTTATTCCTTCAGCTCCCTCCCGGCCCGGCCTGTGGTCGGCAGTGGCTGTGTGCCTGTCCTGGAGGCCGCAGCTCCTCCCGCGTCGCCTGCGTTGTGCTGGGTTCCAGGAACCGTGGCCTCCCCTGCCCCTTGGTTCCTGGAGGACTGGGCCGGTGGCTTTCTGCCGTTGCCAGCCCGAGCCGCCACCATCCCGTGCCAGTGTCTCCTCACCTTGGCCCTCTTGAAGTTCTCTTCACTGACCCCACGGTCCCCCCTTGACTGAGCCGTCCGTTTTCTGCTGGGCTCTGACTGGGGCGCGAGGCGTAGTCTGGCTCTGCAGCCTTCGTGGTCGTGCCCCTTCTGGAATGCTCTTTCCCTAGGTATCGGCACAGTTGGTTCCTTCTCATGCTACCGAGGCTCAGATGTCACCTTGTCAGAGGCACCTCGTCTGCCTAGCCTCCTGCTCCTATCCTGGGACTGTGACTTTTTTCTTTGTAGCATTTTGACCCCTGAAATCACCTTTTTACTTGGTCGGCCTCCCAGCCTTGTCCAGGGTCCCCACCCTCCCAGTAGACCAGGGGTTAGCAAACATTTTCGGAAAAGGGCCAGAGTAAACATCTGGTTTACCAGGCCGTATGGTCTGTTGCAATAACTGAAGTCTGCCGTCATAGCAAGAAGATAGCCACAGAGAATAAATAAATGAACGGGCATTCCGTGTTCCAAAGAAAATTTATTTACAAAACCAGGCAGAGCAAAAAATTGCGGTTGGAAAATTATATCTCAAAAAGCATTCAAAGAATGATAAAAAAAAAAAAAAAAAGGGCAGCGCAGCAGATGTGGCCTGCGGGCCACAGTTTGAGAACCCTGAACTAGACCAAAAGAGCTGAGCACCAGAACCTGCTCGTCTCGTTTATTTTGGGCCCCAGTGCTCTGAAAGGGGGCCTGTCACGTGGGCTGAGGCATGCAGACTTCGTCCCCTGAATGCAAGCCCTTCCTGAATGCCCGCTCCATGTAAGTCATTGTGCCAGGCAGTGGTAGCGATGGTAAAATGAGACAAAAATCCCTGCCCTTGGGGGCCCTGGAAGGCCGACAGTGCGTTTTTCTCGTGTGCCACATCAGTCGGTTCTGATGATAGATGGAATGCCCGCATGGGCACTCACGGGTGAGTTGGCTCACTCCACTGGACAAGTTGGTGACTGGCCTCCAGGGGGAGGAACCCTCGAGCCACGTCTTGAAGGATGATTGGTGGAGTTTGGCAGGTGGATGGGGGCGGGGGCGTCACAGGGCGTAAGGGTTCTTGAGAGGGGTGGGGAACAGTGGTGAGTTCGAGAGACTGGACTCTGTAGCCCACGGTGACAGAGGGGAGCATAGAGGCCAGACCGTGGGGGCCTGTGTACGTCTTTGTGGCTTGGTCGTCATCCTGTGGGCAGTGGAGGGCCCCCGGAGGAGGCCGAATTGAAGAATTAATGTGATTAGAGAAACGTTTTCGTTTAGAGCGGTGTGGAGGATGGGTTGCAGGGGCTGTGGCAGGAGACAGGGAAACCATTTAGAAGCTTCTTGGCCAAGAGTGGGTCTCGGTCTGGGGCCGGGTCTCCAGGGGATGGATATTCGTTAAAGCTGAATTTCATGTTCAGTCAGGGCCCGGGCCTACCCGCTGCCTGGCCCTTGGTGCGGGAGAGGATGGAGGGTAGGCTGATACCGACTCTGTTTCTCGATGGATGGCAGTGTCGTTCCGTGGTGCAGGAGGGCGGACAGGTGTGGGCGGGAGAGGACATCTCCAGATTCGGACATTGTGGCGGGGTGAGAGGAGAGGGGGCAACAGGGATCGAAAAACCAGGTTGCAGGTAGTCTAAGTACAGAGAAGGCAGTCAAAGGCGGCCGATGCGAGGCTGGTGGGGACACGTGGGGAGGAACAGCTGTTTTTCTACTTAGGAAGGCATTTCGGTGGGGTGGGGCATAGAGGAGCAGAGATTGGAAGGACGAGAAGGAAGGAAGGATGGGGCAGACCGTTCCAGGTAGAAGGGCATATGCAAAGGCCCCGACGTGAGGATGAGTGTAAAATGTGTTAAGACTGGCCGAAAGGCTAGTGTGACTACAGCAGATCATGTGAAGGGGAGTGAGGTTCAGAATTAGGCCGGTGAGGCCACCAGGAGCCCCTTCGTAGAGGGCACCTTTAGGAGCTCGGGAAACAGTATTTCCGGTTAATGGAGTTTTCTGCTGAATAGGATGCTGGTTATGCCAGTTTAAGAAGACCCGTGCAATCACGAATTGATAAGTAATGCGGATTTATAAAATGCTCTTGAGAATCCTTGGTTGTGTAGGTTTAAGGCTTTCAGACGTTTAGCTGCTACGTTTTTCCTTCCGGCCCAGCGTTACAACGTACAGGAGATTTAGTTCTGTTTACGAGTGTGTTCCTTTTTTGGTCGATAATATTTTTTTGAACTTCTCACTTCAAAATGGGCTGGCACTTGAAAGCGGTATGAGCAGTCTGAGCATTTGGCTTGTTTTTAATCATGGGATTGTCTTATTTCGGGCAGCGAAATTCATACGGAGTGTGTTTATTCCTGCTGCTTTGACTCACTGCTCCCACGGCCGCTCTTGAATTTGCATCGCCGCCATATGAATGAATCCGGCGTTCGCTGTGTTTTCAGCCTTTGGAGGGACAGATAAGGGATGCTTATCAGAACCTCGGGAGAGGCATTCACTTCCCGTTAAGTGGAAAGTAGCTGGCTTCACGCAGCAGCGAGTCTGAATAGAACAGGCCCGCGTCTTTGCTTTGGCATCATTATCACGCAGTCTCGCAAACATGCTTTTCCCAGGTAATCGAAGGAGAGAGTCGCTTGAGTGACACCGCGTCTGCAAACACCTTTGTCCTTATTGCGTTGTGCTTTCTAGTTATTAGGTGGCCCATACATGACCTGTCAAGCCATGCATTGATTTGGTGGCGTGAAAAGATAACCCAGCTGTCATTTTTTGTTTTAAGTCAAATCACGCTTAAAGAAAGGGAAGGGCGATATATATATAGTCAAAATTTTTGATCCTTCAGTTTCCGAATGCTTACTTAGCTAAACAGTTTTTATCAGCCTACTTTTCTAGGCCTATTTTTATCATCCAAATATTAAAAATAAACTTTGATTCCCTGAGTATTTCTGGAGAGGCTGTGTTGGGGCTCTGGATGGTTAGGCGTCCGGAAATCCAGTGCAGATTGGCTGAAGCAGAAAGGAGATTCATGGGCTCACGTGACCTGAGTAGACTCTGGTTTCAGGTGTGGCTGGACCCAGAGTTTACCTCTGTTCCCCTCTCTGTGCGGGCCTCATTCCCCGAGTTTCCACTAGCAGGCACGTGATGGCCACAGCGGCTCCACACCTCCCATCTTCTCAGCTCTATGTCCAGTGTGCCAGACAGAGCATCTGGGCTCTTAGTAGTCAAAAGATTTAGGCTTCACGCTCATCGGCTCATACAGGGGCCAGATGTGCGCCCAGTCCTGAGACAGTTTCTACTGCTGGGGAGAGTGACGGCCTGATCTGGCAGCTCTGAAGTACACGCCGTCTCTGGAGGGGAGGTGGGTGGGCAGGTCAGCTTCTGAGTAAGACCCCTGGGGGGAAATAGATATGGAGGAAATGTTTGTGCTGACAGCAAAATCCTGAGCTGCCCCCCAAGACCTTTCCTGTTCGTGTGTGCATTCCCTCCTTCCCATCCTTCAGTTGCCCAGCGCACAGTGCACTGATGAGATTCCGTAAATGTCTTTCAAATCCAGTTCTCGGCCTCAGGAGAGAATGGTCCAGCCTGTGCTCGGGCCGGCCAGAGGAGGTGCTGCTGGGCTGGGCTGTGTTTCCACAGCAAGAGCAACACATCCCGCCGGGGACCGACAGGGAGGCCCAGGACTTCCTCCGGAGCTCTCGGGAAGAGGCGCTCCCTGCGGGGCTTGCCAAGCTGATGGGGTTTATGCCTGGTGCTGCTGGGGGCTCTCAGGTCACCACGGGAGAAGAGCAACCAAGGGACAGAGAGGGGAGATGTGGAAAGACATGGGTCCTGTCTGACACCCTCCCCCACGCCCTGGATCCAGCTGGTCTTTTAAGTTACACAAGCCAAATCAACTGCGCTTTACTATAAGCCAATTCCAGTGGGTTTCTGTCACTTGCTACTAATAGTTCTCGACACCTATCTACACTAAGTGGTAAGATTTCAATGGATGGCTGACAGATTTCCAGAAAGCCCTGATTCCCAAAAAATGACCAGAACATTACCTTCAGGTAGATGACAACCATCGGCAGGTCCGAAGCTAAGCTCGGTGTGACTACACAGTGCCAAGGGGAGGTGCAAAGAGAAGAGCCATCGAGGGGTTGAAAAAGCTAACTAAGAGCACCAGCTCGAAGGCAGCATGGGGCTGCTGGTGCGTCACCCAGCCTTTCCGGAAGGCTGAAGTTTATGAAAGGGGAGGGAAACCAGCTCTCCCAGTGCCTTCCATCCCGAGATCGTCCTGCATCAGGTAGCAGCACAAGTCTGGTTTTGATATGTCTTCCCCGAAGCAGGGGATTTGTTTGGGTGGCGTTGCCAGACTCTTCCACTTTGAGCCTGTGCTGTTTGAAACAGACTGCCGAGGCCGGGAGGGGGCCCCCAGCTCGGGCTCTGGCTGGGTTCAGACTCTGCATCGTTTCTGTCTTTGCAGAGGAGGCGAGTGTAGTTCAGGGCTGTCGCCTCCTCTGTCATCTGTGGATGTGCTCTAGGAATGCCTGCTATAGGGGAAGCAATGTGCGTGAGGATTCTCCGGGTTGCAGATAAAACAGTCCCAACTCAGATTAGTTTATTTAACACAAACAGAAGCAAAAAGCGAGGAACACATTGGTTAATGTAACTGGAAGTCCGAAGGGACGGTGTAGGTTTCTGATAGATCTGGATCCAGACCAGTCATGAAGTTACTGGCCCCTGAGTCTTTCCCCTGAACTTTCTTTCCGGGCTAATGTCATGCTCAGGTGAGCTTTCTCTGGAGGTGGCGATCGTGACCGTGGGCAGTGGCAGGCGTTCGTTCTTCCTGCAGGGCAGGATCTCAGTGAAGTGAGCACCTCCGTTCCTCCCCACGAGGACCCCGAGAGCGCTCCCTGGCTTGGCTCATCAGTTCCAGGACGGGCCCGCCCCTGCTAGGGAAGGCGGGGCCATGCGATCGGCAGGCCCACCAGTATCTGAGGAAGGGCGATTTCCAGAAGGAAGACAAATGGGATCACCAAAAATAGAAGAGTTCCCTCCACCCCGAGACCTTGGCAGGCGCCCACAGCCACAGAATCCCAGGTTGCAGGTCTCTGAAGTGAAGAGTAGAGACATTTCTCCTGGCAGAAAGAGTAGGGGGCCTTAATGCAGCATTTGGGTCAAATTCATGTTTCCCTAATGACTGTTACAGGAATTTACTTTTGACATCAGCTTCTAATGTCTCCTGTGTCCCCAGCTCATGACATGGTCAAGGACTTAGTTTTAATTCTCAGCTTTAATTCAAGAACTTGGTTTTAATTACTAGCTGCGTGCTTTCAGGCAAGTCTCTTGGCCTCTCTGGGCTTGCGTTTTCAATGAACACCACAGTCTTTTCGTGAGGATCAAATGAGAATCCTGACTTAGTAAACTGTCAAGTTCATCATGTACATTTCAGCTTTTTATTCATGTCATTATTTTGGGGCACCCCCCCCCCCAATTACACTAAAAACTTTGAATCTTTATTGGCAACTCTTCTTGGCGGTTTTGGGAGGAAGGGGATAGAAGGAAAGAGGGGGCGCAGCTGGAGGGAAAGCTGGAGGACAGGCCGGAGCACATCCCGGTGGTGTGTGGGGCTACGATCTGTCATTTCGCTGCTCTGGGTGTCAACACCTCCAGCACGTTCGTCCCCCAGGTGGACACAGGAAGAGGGTGGGGGGTGCGTTAGGAACTTGGCTTGAACCCCAGCCGCACTGTTATCTAGAGACGTCATCTTGGTCAACATCCTTCACTTCTCTGAGCCTCATATCCTCCTGTAAAACAGATTCATAATCATACGTCCCTCATAAGATTGCCGTAAGGGTTAAATTAAGTAATCTAGGCAAGCGCTTATGTTAAGGGATGGCAGATATTAAGGGCTCAGGGAATTGTCATCGTCATTTATGTGATATGATGAATGAATTTGATTTTTGTAACCCTTTGAGACAGAAAGGGCAGACGGCCATGCAATTCTCAGTGTGAGGGGAATGGACGCCGAGATTCACAGATGTGAAGTAGCTTGTGTGGCATATCGGATGGCACACAGGTTGGCAGACTTTTTCTGTAGATGACCGGATAGTAACTATTTTTGGCCTTGTGGGCCACGTGGTCTCTGTTACAGCTACTCAGCTCTGCCACCATGGTATGAAAGCAGCCACAGATGACGCATCAGTGAATGCTCGTGGCTATGTATCAATAAAACTTTATTTACAAGAGCAGGTGGTGGCTGGGTTTGGCCTGTGGGCCGCAGTTCGCTGACCCCTGACGTAGCTGGTAAGTGGTCCAGAGCTGAGGAAGGTCTTGCATCTGGGTCTTCTGGCTTCAAGCTCTAGCCCCGTCCCACTGTGACATGCAGCTGTCTCTGCATGCGTATCAGGAGATGCTTCTCCACCACCCAGGAGCCCGACTCCGGCTCCTGGAGCCGACAAGAGCCTATGGGGAAGGGAGGGCTTCACCTTGCAACTCGTGTGATGCCCGCCGAGATGTTTCCTCTCTCATGTCTCACGTCATCGCCCCTCTGCTGCTTATTGGCAGTTCAGCAAAAATAAATCTGATGAGCTGGAAGTCTTTCCCTGGAACCCAGGCTCCTGCCAGCGCCCTGTTCCTGCTGCAGAGAGCAGGTCAGCAGCTGCCCAGGTGCCCTGTAGCTGCTGCGCAGCAGCCACGCGCAGCGTCTGCCGGGAGGCAGCGGGACTTCCGCCTTGTGCTCCCCAGCTGTGCGGGAGGGGTGCAGGAGTGCGTTCAGGGCTGTAGCCCATCAAGAGAGCAAGCGGCCCCCAGTTATCCTGTGACCACTCCGACTGCTGAAAGTAAGGGCAAGGAGGAGGCTCCATCTTGGCAGGATAAGTCACTTGAGATTTTCAGCCTTGACCTCTGCGCAAAGGAAAGGGCGCGGCAATCCAGTTAGTGCTGCCGGTGCTCGCCGTCGGCGGACAGGGAGGGGGAGAGGTTCAGCGTTGGCTTTTCGCCGGCTCCACAGCGGCATTCGCTTGAGTTGACCCGAGCGGGGCTGGAAGAGGACCTTAACGGTGACAGACGGACCCGCTCGTGTGGCAGTCACCGACTTTCAAGGCAGCGTTGGAAGCAGCACAAAAGAATTCTCCAAGCTCATCTAAAAACTGAAGGAATAGGTTTATTTCCTATGCAGTCAAGCTGTCGGTGCTTTATAAGTGAATAATGAAAAGATTAGGAGGTTACAGAATGATATGAAAATGGAATCTGTGTTGGGCGGCTCATTTGAAAGTTGCTAAATTCTCCCTCTTAGTAATAAACAGCATATTTAAGGAGATTTCGTGTTCGGTGGTTTTGCTCTTTGGAGTTTTAGGGGAGGAAAATGTTTCTATAAATTCGAAGTATTGTTAATGCTTTTAAAATCTTGATTCTTTTGTCCCCGAGGTAGGAGGGTTAGTATATAGCTTAGCGTCCTCCCCTGAGAGGCCCTGCAAAAATTAATTATATTTCATTTACTGCTTAGGTAACTTCTAAAGGGAGTTCGGCTTGGGAATAATCACTTGGGGATTATTTTATTTTTAAGGTCAATGTTCAGGGATTATCTAAATTGTTACTAATCTGTTACTATGCTGCATTTTACCGCCTCTTATAAATTTGCAGCAGGCGTTGGCCTCCTGTCAGAAGTGGGTCACTGTTTGTTATGGACTCAATTATGTTCTCCCCAAAATGTGTGTGCTGAAGCCCTAACCCCCGATGTGACTGTGTTTGGAGATAGGGTCCGTCAGGAGGTAACTCAGGTTAGATGAGATCGTGAGGGTGGGGCCCTGGGCCATTATGCTGGATGTTATTAAAATGAAGAGGAAGCGACATTGGGGATGTGTGCACGTGGGAGAGACCAGGAGAGGACACGCGGAGAAGGCGGCCATCCATAAGCCGAGAGAGAGGCCTTGGGAGAGGCCACACCTCCTGCAGCGTGGTCTTGGCCTTCCAGCTTCCAGAATTGTGTGAAATAAATTTCTGTCGTTCGAGCCAGCCCGCCCGTGGTGTTGGTTATGGCGGCCCTAGGAGGCAAACACACTGTTAACTGAGGTCTCTCCTCCAGCTTTTGACAGGTACGAGCTCAAATCCTGCGTCCAGCGCTTATTAGCTGTGAATCCCTGGGGCAAGCGAATTCATCTTTTCGTGCCTCAGTTTCCTTTCCTGTAAAGTGGAGATAGTGTGTATCCCAGAATTACGTATTCTGTGTACACGTGTTGCTTTGGCGTGAGTCGTGGCAGGGGCGGGCTCCGCCTGAGCCCTGCTCTCTAACGGTCGTCCACATGCTGACACGCGTCGCCCCTGCAGGATCCCGGTTTTCGGGGTCACGCATTCGTCGGTGCCGGAGGCGAGCATCTTCCCAGCAGTGTGGCGTGGGGGAAGACATCCTGGCTCTGAGGTCGGGCTGCGTGGGTTTTCATCGCCGTTTTGCTTCTCCGTGGGCGGAGCCAGTGGCCGGCTCCTTTCCTACTCGGCCTCAGTTTGCTCAGCTGCGAAATGAGGGAAGGCGTGGGGTCGGGCCAGATCTTCTTGCATGTGATACAAACTCGACGATTTTATAATTCCATTTTAATAATCCAAATGTGACTAGGCCCCTCATGACTGTCCTTGTGGCTTTTCTTTCTTGGCGGGGCTGTCAGTCTGCATAGGGCCTTAATGAAAGACACATTCATCTTCTGGAGGGGCAGATTTGCCCACACCCTCTCATACCCCCAGTGCTTGTCTTGGTGCCTAGTATGTATTAGATGCTCAATTCTTTTTATTTTTTTAACAACTTTATTGACACACAGTTGACATCAAATAATTCACCCACCTAAAGAATGCAATTGTGTTTTCAGTACAATTGCAGTGCTCAAAAATTTTCTTTTCTCATTTAAAAAATGAGTGAATGAATTCTTGACCTCGTACTTCATATGTAACATTCATTCATTCAGTGTACCAGTGTTCGCTGAGTGCCTGCCATGTGCAAGGTAAGGAGGTAGTTTCAACACCGGGGATTTGGCCGTGTGCCAGGTGGATGGACTTCTGTGTCTCCACGGAACTCTCGTTTTTGTCAGGAGGACCCTGCGAGCCAGGGTTTGGCCTCCCCTCTCTCCTGTAGCGTCTCTCTAGCTGTCCAACAGAGCCACCCAGTGATAACCCACAGTCCCCTTAGTCTTGGACTTTATTGTCCCCGCCGTTCCCCCGGTTGCTAATATAGGCTTTGTGTCATTGTAATTTTCACCTGATTAGTATTCATTGGACATGGGGGGAGGGGACCAAGGGCAAGAAAGTTCAAGCTGGAGGTTCCACAATTCCGTGAGCTCCAGAGGGGGCGACGTGAGGGGGCCTCTCAAGACGAGCATCACCTGGTTACCGGGCCCGACCTTGCTGGCGGGTGACTCCTCTGGGCTCTTGGTCATGTTTGCCTCCCTCTGCCGCAGTCTGGGTAGTTATTGTGTTGGAAGGTGTGAGCTGTCACGGGTGGTGGGAAGAGGTGGGAGGCTTGAGTTGTGCTCATTTGAGAGAGAAGCTACCACTGTCATTGTCCTTGGTCCCAAGATTCCACAAAGCATCCTGGCTTTGGTCAACCTTTAAATCAACCCAGGACCGCAAAAGGCTAAACCTCCTGAAGAAGGAGGCCCGTAGTCCTGGAAACAATACGGAACCCTAAACAATCAGGGGGCTCGTTTAAAGGCCATTTTGTCTCTTTATTGTAGTGAGGATCACGGTAGGGACTCAGATTCGCCAGAGATGAGTCAAAACCTGACTTTCCGGTGTGCAGTTGACCCTTGAACAACATGGGGCTTAGGGCTGCAGACCTGCGCAGTTGAAAATCTGGATATAATTACAGTCGGCTTTCTGCATGCGATTCCCAACTCTGGCCTTGACCCTTGAACAACATGGGTTTGAACTGTGCCGGTCAATTGCAAAAAAAAAAAAAAAAAAAAAAAATCCGCCTGTAAGTGGACCTGCACAGTTGAAACTCGTGTTGTCACAGGGTCAGCTGTAGACTGTGGGGTCCTCTCCCTTTCACCCTCCCTTTGCTATGTGATGGTGTTTTCATGGACCCTGAAATAACATATGAGTCATCAGACAGAGTTCGTAAGGTTTAGGTTAATGTGAATGGTGTCTTGTTTTCTTTGCACAATTGTATAATTCTATAAACGTGTAAGGTGGATGGAGCATACTTAGGTAAATGGACAAATGGACTTGAGTTTCTACTGTAGCAGAATCGTTATTCTGGGTCTATTGTGTACATGGTGTGGGCCTCATAATAATTCATGTGGGAATCACATGAATTATTATGGTACTTGCTAATTCTATTATCCTTTGCGACCTTGACATACTTTGTATGAAGAGGAAGGCATATACAAATGCAGTATAAAAGAAGCTAAGTAAAAGACTCTGTAATAATGAATTTGAGTTGGAAATAGCAGTATGAATAGAGGTATTTTATCTTTAAAAAAATATGTTTGTGTATATATTTGTGTATAGTCCCGTGTGCAGATAATCTCTCAAGTCTGAGAGTATCACCAGTACTACTGCCACAATGTGACTGCTGATAACAGATTAAAAAAATCACATGGATGCTTCCCCTATTCTCCTCCTCCCTGAAAAGCATGCATTTTTTATCTACATCCCCTGAGAGTATAGCCAAAACAGACTTCACTCCTTCCCTTTAATCCTTGTTTAGTCTTAGTGCGGTAAGTTTAGGTAAGTTTCGTAAGTTTCCCACTAGTTCCGTTGCTTGTCTTGCTTGTCCTCTTGGCCGTCTCAAGCTTATTCTCTGATTCTTCAGGGGAGCTTATGAGAACACTATTCAGTAGTACTTAAATTCCATTAGTAGTTTGTGCTCTTAATACCTGAAAATCAATTTGGTAGATTTAAATCCTTAGTCACGTGTTCTTGAGCATCTCGAATATGTCTACGTCTTGGGGAAGCATTGCTGTCAAAGTTGGATGATAATCCCATTTTCTTTTCCTTAGAAGTAACTTGCTCAAAGGAGTGCTTCTCTTTCTCTAAAGTTCAGTAATTCTGCTAGGATGCATCTTGGTGTTAGTCATTCAGAATTAGTATTCCCAGGTGCATAGTGTGCTCTTTCCATATGTAATTTTTTTCTTTCAACAAAGTTTTTTCAAATTGTCGTTTTGTATCTGTTCCTTCCCTTTGGTTTTCCTCCCCAGAGGCTTCAGTTTTCTGTATGTTAGATCTTGTTCGCCTGTTTAACATTCGTCACTTTCAAGTTTCCTTCCTTCCTTCCTTCCTTCCTTCCTTCCTTCCTTCCTTCCTTCCTTCCTTCCTTCCTTCCTCCCTCCCTCCCTCCCTCCCTCCCTCCCTCCCTCCCTCCCTCCCCCCTCCCTCCCTCCCTCCCCCTCCCCCTCCCCCTCCCCTCCCTCCTTTCTTTCTCTCTCTCCCACTCCCTCCCTCTCCTTCCTCCTCTTTTCTTTTCTTTTCTTTTCTTTTCTTTTCTTTTCTTTTCTTTTCTTCTCTTTTCTTTCTTTCTTCTTTCTCTCTCTCTCTCTCTCTCTCTCTCTCTCTCTCTCTCATCTTTGTTTCCTTTTAGCTTTTTAAAAGCTTGTTTTTTTCACCTTCTTAGGTGTTCCTCTTAGTTTGGTCTTCATTTCTGAATTGTTTTCCTTTAACTTTTCTAAGTTCGTCACCTCTTTATTGAGTGTTTCTGATTCTGGTTCATGTTCTTTTGTCTCTTGCATTACGACCGTATTGTCTTCTGGCTCAGTTTGAAATGGAAGGTTACAAGTGCAGGGGTAATTCCGGCATACCTTCGTCATCTGCAGGTATATTCTACTTGTTCTGCATTTTCTTCTAACTGCGTATGGGATTCTATCTGGATACTTCCTTGTTGCTCTTATTTCTATGCCGTCATGAAACCAAACTTCTAGAGGGAGGTGGGGTTGAGCCCCCACCCCCCAAGTTGTTTTCACGCAGTGATCAGGTTTGTGGCAGCCCGTTTTCTCACACTCCCTGCCATCGTACCCCTCCTCTACTTTTGTCTAGATCTTGTCTTTCCTTCAGCTCTATTGTCTCTGTCCTGCTCAGTTATGATTCTGCTCCAATAGTTTTTTTTCCCCCTCATTGTGGGGCTTTGTCCTAGTGGATCAGTTTTGAGAATAAATGGAAGCCAGCCTGCTTTAGTCCCTTCAACTTTACTGTGGGTCCCTTGCACTCAGTAGTAGTTTTATTGCACGTCTTGACGTGGCCCACCGTGCTCTCCTTTCCTGGGAGTGCCAGTCGGGATTTGCAGGTTCTTTCTTCAGGATATCTCATTAGACACCCTGTGCCTTCTGTATTCTCCTACACAAATGCCCACACCATACAGACCTTGTGGCTATTGGTTTGTCCTTGCTGGTTATATTTTGGGGTTTGCGGGGCTACCTCGTCACCTAGCTTTGTTATATTCTTTTTTTGAATGCCTACAGCACCAGGTCTTCCTAGGTGGTCTCCCATCCAAGTACTAACCAGGCCTGACCCTGCTTAGCTTCCGAGATTAGACAAAATCAGGCATGTTCAGGGTGGCACGGCCGTTGACTGATTGTTATATTCTTTATAGGCTTTTGGTTTTGCTAATTGCAACACACACACATATTTAAGGAGATTAAAAAAACTTCTGTTAGAATTGCTACTGTCTTTCCAAAATCCCTTTCTAAACAGTCATTTCAAATAATACCAATAAATTTCCCCTGTAATAATAGCCCCCCCCCCCCCCCCCCCCGCCAAAGCGCAAAAGCAGAAGCGACCAGTGAGGGTGAAAGCAAAGGCGAACAGTCAGCTGGTAATGGGACGATTGATTACTGTGGATCAGAGCTGATTTTGCTTCACATTCATGATTACCCTGCTGGCTCCTAACAGCCTCCGTTCTTTCAGAGCAGAGCTTCCCAGCCCGGTACCATGGAGAGCTCCTGGGAGCCCGGACAGTAATTGCTTCAGCCGTCGGGGCTGCCGGAGGAACCCAGGCGGCCGCAGCCCCCAGCTGGTCGCCCCTGTCTGAGCGGCTTCATTTGTCCACCCTCAGCGGGGTGTAGAAATATTATATTGAGCCTTGCTTATGGATTTATTGTGGATTTATTTATTCATCGACCATTTCTTATTTTTAAAGAAATTCCCTAAGTTTTTATTTTGAACAATTTTAAACCTACACTAAAGATGCAAGACTCACACAGTCAGTTCAGGCACACAAACCCTTCACCTAGATTCACCAGTTGTTTATATTTCGGGCATTTGTTTTCATTTCCACGTTTTTTTCTTAATAAACAAATGAATAAACGTACACCTATATATGTAAATACATATTTATATATGTGTGTTTTTTTTATGTACTATTCGAAAGTTGTTTTTGACATTATGATTTTTTTTTTACCCCTAAAACGTTCTATATTCATCCCTCAGGAGTAAGGGCAGTGCCCTCCATTACAATATTATTACCGTGCTGGAGAAAACGGACAGTAATTCTAACACACAGTCCATAACCACAATTCCCTAATTGCTCCTGAGCCATTCTCCTTCTTAGATTCAATTTCCAGACGAAGCTTACGAATCACCTTTGCTTGTTTTGGCACCGGACTGTCCTCAAGCCTGAGTTCCGTGTCACGCGCTCTGCCGGATTGGGGGATACAGAGAAGGAGCAGGGCTGAGTTCCTGTTTTTAAGGAGCTCATGGTTTAGAAACAGCCGCGTTACAAATGAAAGCGACACAGATTTGGGCCTCCTAGATTTTCCTGCTGGTAGCCTTAGTCCGGGAATTTTAATTCACCTTTATAACAACTGCCCCCAGCTCCCTCCTGGTCTTTAAACCCACCATGCCCGGTCAACTTCCTGGAATCCGTGTATGTTTGGGCACTGACCCGATCTGCAGCAAAGCAAATGTGTTTATGCGGGCAGGCAAATGACAATTTTACTCTGGTTGCTGAACCATAAGCCACCTAATTTTATGTCAGGCCCTTGCTATGACCCTGAGGTTCCCATCCCACAGCTGTCTCTGAAATTTGTGGAGTGCTGGTAGGGGGTCTGAAGCTGGAAATCCTACAGGGGCCAGGTGGGTTATGAAGGTGAATAAAGCAGACCACCTCACGAGAGAAAAGGGACCGGGGCGTCTTCAGGGGACTGGAAAGCACTCATCCTTCATGGGAGGGGGGCGAGGGTACTCAGCGCCCGCTGTGAGCGACCACAGCAGCATGTGGGCCATGTGGTTAGGCACTTGGCTTTTTCAAGAGAAGTTGGAAACCTAGATCTTTAAGGGAGATACCTTGCTTTGTAATTATTTGTGTTTGATTAAAAAGCCGCATCAGACAGACACACATGTGCTCACACTCACTGCTCTGAGGGTCTACAGGCTGGACCTTCCTTGGGGATGAGTGTTCTAGCCCCTTTTCAGTAACCTCTGTCTTTTTCTCTCTGCTCCTTGGCCTCCATCGTTGTATTCCATGGTTACCTTTTTATTTTGGCTTTATTCATAGTCCACGTTTTCTGCCTGTGGTCTCAGGAGGCTGAGATTTGATGAGACTATTGTGACTTGTTCAACAGCCAAATTGAGTTTTCAGCTTGCTGTTCAGATGTGGGCTGTGTTTCTCAGGAACAACAGCTTCTCAACAGCAGATCAGAATCCCGGGCCCCACACTGCCTCTTCGAAAGAATGGACCCCATTCTAGGCCTTTCCCTGCTTTTCTCACAGGCAGGTTGCAGATAATAGTGACTACATCCCCCCCATCCCCAGACCCCACTTACCCTGTCTCAGTGGTCCTGCCGGCATTCCCACAAAGGAGGCGGGCAGATTTCGTGGACTGCATCCCTCTGAATCATAATATTTATCAAAGTAATAGTAGTGGCTGGGCCTTGTTATTCCAGATAGCGTTTAATATTTAATGTGCTGTATTTATATTAACTGAGCAGATTTTCTGGGCTTTTCAGTGGCAGCAAGGAGCAATTCAGTAACCCTTTCAACCCTACTGTGTGGGCTGTTATTATAAACCCATATTTTTGTTGGCTGGGAACCTTTCTTTGTAAAGGATTTCTTTTTGAACAAACAAAAAACTTTATTTTCAAATAATTTTAAATTTGCCAAAGAATTATAATAATGGTAAAAAAAAAAAACTGCCATGTACTCTTCAGTTAGGTTCACCAATTATTAGTATTTTGCCCTATTTGAGATGGATTTATCCATACATACCCGGATAAATGTGTTTCCTGATCCATTTAAGAGTTAGTTGTAAGCATCATGGCATTTTCCCCGTAAGGACTTGTATTTCCTAAAGCAAGGGCGCTGTGTTGTGTAACTGCAGCATCACGATAAAGTCCAGGAACCTGAACACGGATGCAGTGTTGTTATGTAAAGTGCGGCCCATATTCATATTTCACCAATTGCGCCAATTAAGCCCTTCACGGCCGTGTTCTTTGCCTGCCCCAGGATCTAGGCCAGAATGAAGCACTGCATTGATTTGTCCCAAGTCTTTAATGTCCTTCCGTCTGGACCACTTCCACGGCCGCCTCGGTTCCCATGCCCTTGGCTGTTTTGCATTTGTCTCCTGGCCAGTTGCGTTGTAGAACAGCCCCCGTTCCGGCTTGTCAGCTCTTTCCTCATGATTAGATTCAAGTTATATATTTTTGACAGGATCCCAAGAGTTTTCAATCTATTTCCTCTTGGCCCAATAAAGGGACACTAGCCAGTAGACTTCTGGTCTTACGGATGGCAAAGCTTGATACCCAGAGTGAAGGTCAAGAGCAGAGGCGGCACTCGGTGGCCCCCGGAAGAATTCTGCACACAGATGTGTTGTTTTCTTTGGCCTGTGAGACGTTTTAAGAAATTGTAAACCAGTGTTTTAAGACATTGACACTTGACAGCGAAAACCAGATCTCCAGCTGCCCTTAAAGAGTTTGAATGCTGGACAGCTCTGGGCCATGCTCCCGTGTGCCTGGCATTGAGTCGTGGATGCCCCCTTCGGAGGGTGCGCGCTCTGTACTGCCCCGTGACCTCCGCCCCTCATCCAGTGCCCGACGTGCGTTTCCCCGGCCCGCTTCGCTCCTCTGTGTTTCCTGCCTGGCCCCTGCAGGTCCGTGACTCTGAAACCTCCGGGACAGGCTTGCACTTCCGCTCTCCGTGTATTCTGCTCTTATACGCCATGTGCATTTTTGGGGGCAAATCAAACAATTTGCCATTTCATATCCTCTTGTCTATCCTTGTTTTTTGGGGGGAGGTTGATCTATTCGGTTATCCATTCTTAGCTCCCCTGCAGTAATGTCTTTTACGTTCACTCTTCCCAAAGCTACATTGTCATGTGGAGGACCTTAGGGAGTCCCAAGCTGACTCTCATGGAAGCCCAGGTTGGTGAGAGGCTCTCTCAACTCCAGTTAATGCGGGGGCTGCTACGTGCCCAGAAGGATCTAGACCAGCCTAAGGATATCAGACAAGTGATTTCTGAGCAGGTGAAGTGAAATCTGGGGCTGCATCGAGTTAGCTGGGGGACAGGCTGGGGAAGAGGACTCAGTATCGATGCCTGGCCAGGAAATACTTCCAGGGGCAATTTGCCCACTGCTCAAGGTCTTCCTTAGCCCTTCGCTTCCCTTGAGAGAACAGACATCTTCGAGACCACGGAGTCCTGGTTTATAATTTATGAATAATGATAATAACAAGAGTAATACTAATAATAATAAAAAATATTTAGAACTAACTGTATGGCAGGTACTTGATATGTATTTGTATTTACATGCACACACCTATGCACACTTATTTTAATTCTCCCTGAAGTTTCTGAAGTAGGTACTTTTATCATCCCATTTTATAGGTAATAGAAACAGGATGCAGAGAGGTTGAGTGACTTGCTCGAGGTCATACAGAGGCGGAGCCAGGCTGTCTGACCTCAAAGCAAACACTTTTAATGGCACAAAGGACTGAAGCGAGCTGCCTTCTTCGTATATAAATGCCCAAGTACTAACTTGAAGGAGTTTTGAGAGAAATGACAGTCGAGTATGATTCTGGCTAGTAAGTTTAGGACCCCGTGCTCTCCCCGTTGTGCTCAGGATATTTTGGGTGTGTGTCATCTGCAATGAATTACTTCGTGAGCTACCGGAGTCGTTCGGGCTATTTTCCTGGCTCTGGGTATGAAGTGCAGGGGCCAGCATGCCACTCCGAGTGGCATTTTCCAGGTGGCTAATGAGATGGGGTTTATAAAGGATGTAGTGGAATGGTGGGAATAGGGGAGAGAGCACTAAAAATCAAACAAGCTTTTTATAGCCACCCCTTCCCCCCCAGCCCCATCCAGCTGGTAGATGAGACGCCACACAGCTCAAGTCAGAGAACAGTAAAGGGGAGATGCAGACGTCCTGGAACTTGAGTCTCCAGGCAGCCCTTGGCCTGTCTTAGAGAAAGTGGCTGGAAAGAAAGAAGTAGTCAGATTTCCTGAGCCAGGGAGGAGGCTCTTGGGAAGTGAGTGTCCTGGCGGCTTGTTTAGAATGCAGCCTCCGGGCCCACCCTGGAGTGTGCGTTGCTAAATTCTGCAGCAGGGCCTTAGAATCTGCTTTTTACATTTTACTATACCCCTGAATATGTTAATATGTGGTTTTCTGCAAGCAAAACATTCTCCTTCAAAATCACATACAAAATGCAAAGTCAGGAAGTGACATCGGTACATTTCTACCATCTAGTCCTGGCCTCGCATTCGGCCTTCACCGACTGCCCCTGCACTGTCCTTTCTTGCAAAATGATTGAGTCCAAAATGATTTGTTGCATTTAATTGTCATATTTTCTCTCTTTAAGTCTGGAATAGGTTGCCTGTTTCCTTGTCTTTTGTGACCTTGACATTTTTGAAGATCATAGGCCAGCTTATTTTGCAGAACGGCCCCCAGCTTGGTTGGCTTCGTGTTTCCTTGTGGTTTGATTCATCGCGTGCATCGTCGGCGGGAATGTCACAGAGGTGGTGCCCACTCTTCCCAGTGCGTCCTAGCAGGTGCTGGGTGGCCTCAGTTTGTTCCATTCCTGATCACGTTAACTTTGATCCTAATTAAGGGAGTGTCTGCCCCCTTCTCCACTGCAAAGTTACCTTTTTCCTTCTTTGCAATTAAGTATTTTGTGGGGAGGTGGTCGGAGCCTTTGTAAATATCTCATTATGCATTTTACTTCCAATTTTTCATTTATGGATTCATGGATTTCGATTTTATTCTGTGGCTTGTAAGCCATTGCTACCACTGTATGTAGCTGGTCTCCAGAGGCTTTGGACTGAATTGCCAGGAAAGGGGGTGCAGAGCAGGCTGGGGACCGGCTTCCTGAATGGCTCCCCCAGCTGGTTCCATTCCAGGAGGTCCTGTGTCCCCTGGCCACACTGGAAGAGCCCTGGCCTAGACTTGGGCATGTGGACTTCAAGTTGCCCAGGTACCAATCCCAGTTCTGCTCCTGGGTGACCTTGGCCAGTCACCAGCCCCGCCAAGCCTCCATTTCCTCATTTGGTCAAGTGCAGACAGCGGTGATACTTTATGGTTATGGGCCAAAATGAGATAAATAAGATTCGTCCACTCTCCTCAAGGCTTCATAGTCTAAGTGGGAGAGATGAGCACAGGCCAGGGGTCTTAAAGTGTCAAACTTCTTGAGAGAGAGGCTCGTCTGGGTGCGGTGGGGGCAGAAAGGGAGTGGTCACAAACCCCAGATGGGTTAGCAGGAAGGGCTTTCGCGGACACTTGCAGACACTGGAGGTGTTCTCCAGGGAGCTGGGTGACGGGGGCGGGGGGTTGCAGCAGGCAGAAGGTCGCGTCAGCCTCAGCAAGGCCAGGAGCCAGGGCCTGGCCGCTGCGACGACCACGAGGAGCAGGTCGCCAGATCTTGGTGAGGGGGTGGGGCCTCGTGCCGGCCTGCCATCTGAGCCACGCCATCTGAGCCACGCCATCTGAGCCACGCCGGGAGCCCTGGACAGCTGCAAGAGGGACAGCCTGGGGCAGGCCCCCCACGATGGCCCTGGGGCAGGTGCCCCGAAAGGCATCCTTGATTTCCTACCTTGGTGCCTTGCTGCCCGGATGCTGGCCGGCTGGCTGGGTTTGATTTCCCCAAACCACCTTTGATTGGTTATTGTATTACGAAGGCCTTATAGGAGAGCGCTCAGGTTCTCACTCTGGAGTACACTGCCCAGGTTTGAATCCTAGCTCTGTCACTTGTCACTTTCCGGGAAAACCTGGCAGACCCTGCCCCCCTCCTCCCCCAGTCAGTGCTGAACGGTGTTAACTACCAACATCATTGTCATGGTGTAGATTAAAGGGGGTGTGGATGCAGGAGTATTCTGTGAAAGACGTTGTAAAAATACGTGTTGCGCTCATCCTAGCAATGGGCCGAGAGGTTATAATGGCTCAGAAAAGGTGGTGGGGCTGGAGCTGGGGTCTGAGGAGACTGAGGAACACAAATGAGTTTTCAGCTTCGACTGTGTTTTATTTTGCGGTGAGCTTGACCTTGACGTCTTAGTGGCTGTAAACACCGCAAAGCCGGGCGATTTATTCCTCCCTTCTGCCTTTCGTTGGTGGCTGCTAGGGGCAGTTGTCATTTTCTCAGGTAGCCTGGTCACCTAGCCATGTTCTTCCAGTAGTCCGGCGTGTTCACGGTTAGTGCCTACTCGGTACCCACCAGGCAGTGGGTCTGGGGTGCCCTCGGGCCAGCATCTGGCCGGGAAAGCAAATGCCGTAGGTGTTTCAATGCCCGTGAATTACCAAATGCGCTTCGCAGGGTCCTGGTTTTGTTTTGAGTAATTATCCTTTGAGTGGTGCTGTCTGGGGTTGCCGGTTGTTTATTCTGACACGGGGGGGCGGGGCAGGCGTAATTGCTGTGGCTTAGAAACATTAATTATTGCGGTGATTGGAAGCTGTCTGAGAGGTACTTGCCGCCGCCTCCATGATTTGCTTCCTTTCCTGAGGCTTTTAAAGAAAATGACAGGGCGGCCAGCAGGCTTGTTGGAGGCCGAGGGTGGGAGCTGGCAAGGCCTCGTGGAATCCTGCAGATGAATGTCCGAACACTTCTGCCCCTTTGCCACCCCCAGCCCTCCCAGTCCTGGCCATCGACCTTTCTTGCCTGGGTGGGTGATCATAGATTCCCTCTGGTCCGCACACCTGTCTGTTTCCGCTCCCCACTCTTTTCATTTTTCCCACGTAGCATGTCATCCCCCTGGCCGCCCTTCAGGCTTAGAATCAGGTCCACACATCGTACTGTGCCCAGGGTCCCCCTGGATTCCCCGCACTGCTCCAGCCTACGTGGTTTCTCCAAGTGTCAGAAACAGGCGCAGGCCAGCCTGGGGCTGGGCACTGTCTTGTTCCTCTGCCCAGAACCTCCATACCCACAGCGTGGGCCGAGGTCTGGCAATATCGGCATCCCCAGGGGCCTTGGTGGAAACGCCGAGTCCCAGGCCCCACCAGACACTCGGCAAGACTGCCAGGCGAGCCCATCCCCCCTCCACACGGCACACTTCATTGCTTCCCTTCAGGTCTTGCCTCTGTCACCTTTCAGAAAGGCCTTCTCAGATGACCCCATCTAAGATGCCCCCTTACTCCGGATCTCTTTTCCTTTTCTTTACTTATTTATTTACTTTTAAATTTATAAGCTTTTCAAGGAACAGTTTTATTTTTATAATGACATGGACAAGAAGTACAGAGTTCCTATGTACCCCTTCATTGCCCCCATCCCCAATTTCCCTTATTATTAGCATCTTGCATTGGTGGGGTACGTCTGTTACAATTGATGAACCAATATCTATATGTTATTATTAAAGTCCATAGTTTAGGGTTCATTCTTGGTGGTGTACAATCTGCAGGTTTGGACGAATGTATAATGACACGTGTCCACCATTATAGGGTCATACAGACTTGTTTCAGTGCCGTGGAAATCCTTGGCGTCCCACGTACTCATCCGCCCTCCTGACCCCTGGTACCCGCTGACCTTTTTACCCCCTTTACCAGAATGTCATGTAGTCATACAGTACGCAGCTGTTTCAGATTGGCTTCTTTCACTTAGCAATATGCATTTCTGTTTCCTCCATGTCTTTTCATGGCTTCGTAGCTCATTCCTTTTCATCACTGAATAATATTCCATTGTCTGGATGGACCAGTTCGTTTAACCTTTCACCTATTGAAGGGCATCTCGATTGCTTCCAAATTTTGGCAGTTACGGAGAAAGCCGCTGAATATTGAGTGCAAGGTTTTGTGTGGACGTAAGTTTTCAGATCCTTTGGGCAAATAGCAACAGGGAGCACGGCTGCTGGGTCATGTGACGAGAGCCGGGTCGGTTTTGTAGGAAACCACTGGACGCCTCCCTAAGCAGCGTACCGTTCGGTCCTCCCGCCAGTGGCGAGCTCGAGCTCCTTGTGCTCCACGTCCTCGCCAGCATTTCGTGCCATCAGCATCCTGAGTTTTAACCGTCCCAGCAGGCCCGGCTAGCTTTAGCTTTTATAGTCCTCGTTGTTATTGGAAGTCTGTTCACCGCCTGGTTTGTGCACCGCCGTTTGTGAGCGTCACTTCTGGAAGCCTGGGCTTTCCTGTTAGCGCCTCTGCTTCTGTTGCCTAAACTGTCCTGGCACATAGTAGGTCTCTGGGAAGGATTTGGTGAATAAATTGTGTACTTTCTGCCACGATCTCGTGGGGTCCTCCGGACTCTCCCGTTATTTGGATGAGCGAACTGGGGCGCAGAGCGGGACCCCCGCCCCGCACACTCTTGGTTGGACGTGAAGTTGTTCCGGCTGCTAGACTTGCAGCTTGACTATGAGGGAACCGAGGGTCAGAGACTCCAGTTGCTTTGGGCATGTTACTTGTCGTCTCCGTTGTTTTTACCTCTGTCCCTGGGCCCAAACGGAGGATCACAGTACCTCCCGGAGTTGTTGTGAGCATTCAGTGAATTAATACATGTAGCTATGCATCCATTCGATAACAAATTATCCACAAATTCCGCAGATTAAGACAATGCATCATCTCAGTTTCTGAGGGTCAAGAATCCAGACACGGTTTCGCTGGGTGCCTCTGTCTCGCAAGGTCGTGGTCGGGGCGTTGGGTGGAGCTGTGGTCGTTTTAAGGCTCCACTGGGCCTGGAGAATCCGCTTCCGCGCTCCTGCACGTGGCCGCCAGCAGACCTCGTTCCTCGCGGGGTGGGCCTCTCCACCGGCTGCCCGGGCGTCCTTGCGACAGGGCAGCTGGTGACCAGAGAGAGAAGGGAGAGAGATGGGTGTCATCGTCTTTTTATAACTGAGCTCAGAAGTGACAGTGCCTCACTTACTTCTGCTGTTAGAGGCAAAGGTAACAGTCCGCAGTCAGGGCTGGGCGTTACACACGCTCGTACCTCTCCCCACCATCGCCGCTGAGCGGGCGTCCCGGAGCGGGCAGGAGCGCGGCTGAGAGCCGCTCCCAGGTGTCTGGAGCTGGGTGTTCTGGTTTCCTACGCCGCCTCCTCCAGCGACTCCTCTGCTCTGCATCTCGTTCCCAGGGCTGGTCGGTCTCCCACTGGGTGTCGCGTCCCCGGAGGTCAGGGTCCTTGTCTGTCCTGTGCAACCTCATGCCTCTTGCACCCAGCCCTTGTTCAGTGGGTGCTTTTTGATCTTGTTAGGACCACTTTAGGAACCGTGTGGGTTGCGGGAGCACACTCCGCTTAGTGCTTCTGGGGGAAAGCAGACATTTAAAGCGGAAGCCCGTGTCCGGAACCCGTTTTGTGTGATTTGAATCTAATTCATATTTCTAAAGAAAAAGGAATTATCGAGTGCCTCTGGGTGCTGGGCACTGACTAATGCACCTTACACTCACTGTCTCTAATCATCTCCACCTTGCGAGTCTCATGTCTTCCCCGCCCACTGGGGAGTGTGGACCCCTGGCTCGGAGAAGCCACAGGACCGCTGGCCCGTGGCCCACTGCCGGGCGGGTGGGACTGCTGTTTGAACACAGACCCGTGTAACTCTAGAGCCGGCCACCTTGTTTTCTCTTGGCTTTTTATGTATAAAAGATGCAGTGTGTGCCAGTAAAAGCTGGCCAAAATTTAACTCCTGATACTGATTTGAACAAACTGCAAAAAAAAAAAAAATACAATTAGGAACATTGATTGGATATTTGACGCTATTTAGTTAATTTTTTTGGTTTGATGCTGGGTGGGGGATTAGGTTTAAAAAAGGACTCATTTAGAGGCAAATCCTGAAATTTTTATGTCTGAGGGGTCAAAGGTGTGGGCAGGTGGGGACTGAAGAGAAACGAGACGGGCAGCGAGTTGGAGAGCTGGGCGGTGGGTACGTGGAGGTGCATGGACTGTTCAGTGTGCTTTTCTGTATGTTTTTACTTGTAATCAAATGGTACATCAGCGACCTGCTAGAAAGCTCGCTGAGGATAACGAAGAACCAGAGCTGGGTCACCTCCTGGGAGATGGTCCGATGAGATGGTCTGATTGCTGGCTCAAAGGGTAGAATGGAATCTTACTTTACTTCTCAAGTGGTGTACTTTGTACCTATTCATACAGAAAAAGAAAATTAAAAATGGGAAAACAAATGGCATTCTACGAGACCGGGGAATCTTGTCCTGGTTGTTTACGATGCATTCTCAGCACCTAGATCATTGTCTGGCTCTCAGAAAACACCTGCGGAATGAATGAGACTGAGATGACATCTTTTTGCGGCAAACCCTCCAGCCCCCACCTGGCTAGGAAGAATGGACTGGCCGATATTGCGGTTAGCCTCATGCAGTGTTTGGTAGAAGTGAAATCCACTTGTCTGACTATATTCATCCCTGGTTTGTTCTGTATGGATTTTAAGGCATCTTATGCTTTAAATGTGAGCGATCAATTTTCAGAGAATTAAAACGTAATAAAGTAGGTGCATCCAGAATTGAGTATCAGCTGGTCTTTGATTCAGAAGTTACGTCTGGATCTAGGGCAGCAGACCTCAGGCTTCCATCTCTTCTCCCGACACTGAACTTGCAGGCGTGCTGCGGAATGCAGCGCTCTGTACGGCAGCAGCCTGAGCAAGCCGGGCTCGACTGGCCTCATTCTGCTCACTGAGTCTTAGGTGCCGTGTTTCAAACCGAGTTTTGAATTGGTGACGGGCCTCCCCCTTCCCCAAAGCCACGTTTAAAGCTGCACCACTGTTTGTAGTAACATTTACCTAATCATCTTTCTTAAAATTAAGGGGCGTTAACCATAGAGACAGAAAGTAGACGGGTGATTGCCAGGAGCTGGGGCGGAAATGGTGAATTGTTTCATGGATATAGAGTTTTAGTTTTGCAAGATGAAGAAAGTCCTAGAGAATGGACGTTGATAGTGGTTGCGCAACAATGTAAATAAACGTAATGCTGCTAAAATGTACACTTAAAAATGGTCATGATGGTAAACTTTGTTATATCCTATTCCAGCACTTCGAGTATTCTATCACAATTTAAAACAATTTTGAAAAAGAGAACAGTAAAGAGATACTGAAACAAGTCTGCTCTGTGCGAAGCTGACTTTGTCACTGTAATGATTTTCCTGCACCCCTGCTGGAAGCCGACTTGGTTACTGTAATCATTTTCCTATTTGGGTGTTTTCTTTAGCTGCCTGTGGCCACGGGTGTGTGGCCCCTGGTCAGGAGCACGTACCGCCTGCATTGTCTTCTAGGCAAGCCCAGTGGGGAATAGCCCTGTCTTCTCCTCCCCTCTTACTCTTTTTTTAGTAACTGATTTTGGTTTTAATTTATATACAGTGACATTCACTTTTTAGATATATAGTTCTATGAGCTTTAGCACACATGCAGGTTAATGTAACCCTGCTACCATGATCCGACGCAGAAAGATGTTTCACCTCTAGAAATTCTCTCCTGCCGCCCCTTTTGGGCCAGACCCTCCCCCACACCTAACACTCAGCCACCACTGGTCATTCCTCCACCCTTTCCTTTTCTAGAATGTCTTATACACGAAATCATATAGTAGATAGCATATTGAGACTGCTTTCTTCAGCATAACGTTTTTGAGACTCGATCCAAGTTTTTGCACTTATCAATAGTGCATTTTTTTTTTTATTGATGAGCAATATTCCTTTGTAGTGATGTACCATAGTTTGTTTAACCATTTACCTGTTGAAGGATATTTGAGTTGTTTCCAGTTTGGGGTGCATATGAATAATGCTGCTATAAACATTCATGTAAACAACAAATTTTCATTTCTCCAGGAAAAATACCCAGAAGTGAGTGGTCGGGTCATATGACAAATGTGTATTTAACTTTATAGAAAGCTGTGATACTATTTTCCAGAGTGGCCGAACTGTTTTGCATCCCTGCTCCACAGTCTCCCCAGCACTTACTATTGTCATTAAAACTTTTTAGGCCATTTGAATAGGTTTATAGTAGTAACTCACGGTGTTTTTTAGTTTTCATTTCCCTAATGACTAATGATGTTTAGCGTCGTTTCATGTGCTTATTTACTGGTTGTATATCTTCTTCAGTGGATTGTCTGTTCAAATATTTTGTCCTCACCATTTTTTATTCTTTTTTTTTTGGTTGTTTTGATAGTTCATTATATATTTTAGATATGTCTGTACGATTTATAAATATTTTTTACCCAGTCTGTAGCTTGTGTTTTCATTTTCTTCACAATGACTTTGACAGAGCAAATCCAATTTAACAATTCTTTTTTTCTGTTACTGATCATGCTTTTGGTGTTATACCGAGGAACTCTGCCTAACCCCAGTTTAGGCATGAAAATTTCCTCAAAAGTTTTATAGTTTTGTTGACCTAAACAAAGAGGTAAACTGAGGCATGCTCAAAAAGGTGTATTTGTTGGGGAATTGCAATTTGGGAAATGTAAACCTGTAGCAAGCTGCAGGGGGATCCGTCGTACCAGTTTTTTGTAAATCTGGTGTTAATGAGAAATCGGTCTCTTACTCTTCAAGTTTTTGTCATCTTGAGGGCACATGTGTGATGAGATTTTCCATTTTATATCCTCTGGTTTTGTTTTAGATGGAAATTCTTTCGCAGTTTTGTTTTACATTTATCTGCGGTCTAATTTGAGCTAATATCTGTATAAGGTATGAAGTATTAGTTGAAATTTATTTTTTTGCATATGGAAGTCCAGTTATTCCAAGACCATGTGTCGAAAGACAATCCTTTCTCCTGAACTGTCTTTGTGTCTTGGCCAGAAATTCCTTGGCCGTATTTGGGCGTTTATTTCTGGACTCTTTGTTCTGTTCTCTTGGTCTGCGTCTGTCATTTTGCCTGTGCTGCATTCCTTGCTTGGGTAGCAGACGTCCTCCTGCTTTTTCAAAATGATTTTGGCTATTATAGTTTCTCCTCCTTTCCATATGAATCTTAGAATCAGCTAGTCTCTATCTGCAAAAAAGTCCTGCTGGGCTTGCATTAAATCGATCGATTTATTAATTGACATCTTTTGAGTCTTCCAATCCATGAACCTGTTATTTTCATGTATTTACTTCTGCTTCATTTTCTTTCAGCAGTATTTTGTAGTTTTCAGCATACAGATCCTGCACGTTTTCTTAGATTTATACCTATGCATTTCATCTTTTGGAACAATGACAATTCTTTTTACAATTTTGCTTTCCAGTGGTTCATTGCTGGTAGTGCATAAGAATACAATTAGTTTTTGTATTTGACCTTGAAAAATTCACTTATTAGTTCTAGGAGCTTTTTGTAGATTCTTGGGATTGCCTATTTAGAAAATTTTGTCATCTGTCAATAGGGATGGTTTTATTTTATGTCTGCATGTGCCCCTTTTTGGCCTTATTTCTCTGGTTAGAACCCTGAGACCTGTGCTGACCGGGAGTGGCGAAGGGGGCATTTCCTTGACTTTTGCTCAGTCTTATTGGGAAACCATGCAGTCTTTCACCGCTAAGAATGGTCTTAGATGTAGGTTTTTGTTTTTTTGGTTTGTAACTCTAACCTACTCTAATATATATATTTTTCTAGTGCACTAGTAAAGTGTGTTGATGGAAAATTAAAAAAAATTTTGCCCCTAATCCCATCGTTTAGAAATGAGTACTGTATACATTTCCAATGCTAATATATGCAATAAGTGTGCGTAAGGGGGTATAGTAAGTGCGCTTTTCTTGTGTTCCGCTGCCATCGTGTAATGCTGTATTGTAAACGTTCATCCATGTTAATAGACACACGTAGTCATCAGGATTTTGACAGCTCCGTAGTGTCCTGTTATAGGCGGATGCACCATAATCTACCCACTCCTCCACTATCAGACGTTTGTTTCGTAATCGGTTTCTTTCCGATAACGTTCACAACATCCTCGTGTGTTTGAGACTTCTGCCCCTTCTCATCCCCTGAGCGTCGTTTCCTAGGGAGTTGTTTAGTCAACAAGCATACAGTTCTCGAGGCTGTCGATTCGCATCTCCCGTTCATGCCTCTGGCGAAACTTCCCTGCTCATCTTGCCTCCCGCCTGCTGAGGTGACAGCACCCGGTGCGTGACTGGTGCCGGGCTGGGAGCCTCTGCCGGGGTGGGCTTCGGCCATTTCTGTGGATCAGGCCTTTCACAGTTGGGGTGCGCTTAATCAGTGATCCAGTCCGATGTCTCATGAGGCGTCAAATAAAAAGGCATTTTTATTTGATGATTGTAACAGAGGTCTGTGTAATGATAAGAATGAGAAATTCTGTATGGTGGTTCTGTCTATAAATTAAAGTCCTGTTAGCTGGTCGTACATTAGATGCCCAGAGTCTAGCAGTTATTTTCTTAGGCCACTAACGTGTTGTTTCTAGAAGTACCTTTGGGTGGGGCAAGAACTCTGTAGTTTGCCAAAGCCTCCGGTCCCCGTTCCCTCTTGTCTGACAGCTGGTTTGCTGTCCTCACTGGCCTGGCCTGTCTGCTGTGGTCATGTAAGTCTGTGTTCCATCTCAAGAGACACGCTGTGGCGCAGGACTGTTTATGAGCAGCAGTTAAAATAATGGGCTCGGTAGAAACACACGCGCACGCATGCGCACACACATGTGCACGCACACGCACACCCACGTCAGACTCCCGCTTTTGCTCTTGCACCACAGTGATTTCAGACGTGGCCACTGGGGAGACCGGGCTGAGGGTACACACGACCAACCTCTTGGTATGATCTTTGCAACTTCATGCGAATCTATAGGTGCTTCGAAATAAAAATTAAGAACCAGAAGGGCCTCATCCCGTCTGTGGGGTCAGGAGCCCGTTGCCTCTTCGAAGCAGTCGGTGTGCCCTCCAGGTGTTTGAGTGTCAGTGGGAAGTGCTTCCAGGGACCTGAAAGTGTTCATTTCCTGCAAAGCCAAGCAAGTTCATTGATGCGAACTTGGCCGGGCTGACTTCATGGCTCCCAAAGGTGCCAGCCCAGTGGTTTGAGATATTCTCCATGGCTTCTCACCATTTTGATGGAAATCGGGTCCATATGAAAAATCTTGACTTTTATCTCTGAGCCTGATACCTTGAGTCTTAAGACACAATTAAAAGATCCAAACCAGAAGAAATGAGCTGCTCGAAGCCTTTCAGTGCTGGCCGCAGTCACAGATGAACAAGGAAGCTCGGCATCGGCCTGTGTGGTGTGAGCAAACGTGAGGGCGCAGGGCAGCCAAACGCTGACACGACTTGTTCGTCTGTCGGCCGAAACGAACCTGCTTGTTGTACCTCTTGGGGGATGTTCTGCCACGAACCGTTGTTAAATTATGCCGCATAGAAATGCACATAAATTGCTTGCTTTCCCTAGCCCTCAGATCATATGTGACTTGAATTCATATGCGGAGATTAGGACTAGGCTGGGTTGAGTGACAAGACTCTGGCTGAGGGAACCCAAGAAAACAAGCTGTGAATCCTCGTACATTGGGGAATATTTTTCCTCCCACAGACCTTTTCAGGACTTGTTAGTTGTTTAGCTTCAGATGTTTGCTATTCATATCACAGACAGAGGAAGTGCAGACACCTATAGAAGTATCTGTGGAAGCTGTCTGGGAGGAGGATGATAATTAAGGGACTCTGCCATGCTTTCCTCTCTCGAAAGCTGCGGAGATGAATGTGGAGGGCTCAGGTGACACTTAAGTATATGGTAGTGTCTGCGGTTGACGTGGATGTTCTCTTTGCCAAGATGTAGTAGAAAAGCAGAATACAAACAAAGCGCCATCTTTGCGGGCTGGCGTCGCCAGATGCGTCGCAAACAGACGGCAGAACCAGGGCCGGGCGGCCTCAGGCTTTTCCGCTGGGCAGCTTGTGGCGCATCCCCATCGAGATGCGCCGTTTCCATCCGTAAGCAGATCGAGTCACAAGCTCTCTGTGGCGAATTGTCGAATGAGACAAACCCAGTTGCAGGAAATTTTATAATATGAGCTGGTTTTATAAAGCGTTTGAGTGTGTCAGGTTCGTAGTGACCATAGCATGGAGGAAGGTACGAAATATGCATACGAAGCTTTTAACATTGATTATGGTGGGGAAGGGGTAGCGGAACAGTAACCAGGGGAAAAAAGACTTGAAACAAAAGAAATTACAGGAGTGCGAAGGCTGTTTCATCCGCAGAAATTATTTAGGTGTGTGTGTGTGTGTGCGTGCCTAGGGAGCGGCATGACAGGACAGCCATGAAAACGTTGGGTTTATTTCAAGCTGTTCGATTGTCAGCTGATAATTAGGCCCTCTTAAATGTTTTCTCACTGAGTATTTGGCAATGAGCATTTTCAGTTTTAAGCGTAATTACGTATTTTTTTGTGATCACCAAAGAACCCCAGTCATAGAGCTCTTTGCATTGTGAAAAAGTATTGCAGCTCGTTTAAGGGCACTCGGGCTGAAAACCTTTGAGGGGCGGGACAGAGACAGGAAATATGGAAGCGGCACCTCTCTCTGGGGTGCTAGGAAACCAGGTCTACATCTTAAGACCTCGGAAGGCTGCTTCTGTGCCTTGGGGACCGAGGGGCCTGGATTTGGATCTTGGCAATGCGCCTTGCTTGTGGCCTTGGCCAGAGAACGTATGTATCTGTGCCCCAGTTCCTCTCCGGGAAGATGGGGAGAATACTACATGGTCACGGTGCCTGACGCGTTGTAGGCACTTAATGAATACTTTCCCACTGAATGAAAAACGGATAAATGAGCGAATGCATGCTCGGTTCAGTGAGGTCACGTGTAAAGTCTGAGCTAAGTCATAAATACTCAACGAACTGTAGTTTTCTTGCCCAGTCCTCACATTGCCTTCCTTAGCCGGAGTACCCAGGGAGTGGGCTCAGCAGAGTGGGGTTTCGTCATGGCCCGAGTTCCACGTTTCACAGCACAGTCGTATGTGGGGGTTGGTGTAAACCCGGATAACCGTTTCTCCTCTTTATGCCTCAGTTTCCTCATCTGTACAATGAGTGTCGTGGTTATACCTTGGAAGGATTAAATGAGATACCTAAAGACTTGACGTGATGCTTCGCAAGCTGAATGAATATTCAGTTTGTGGAGCGGTTAATAAAAATGTTAAGAGTATTGCCCAGGTTGAATACAGTACTTGGTACATGTTTCTGAAATCGAGAGACTATCACGGGTCCAGAATACACACCTAACAGATGGATAGATCCACATAACCTGAGCACAGCAAATATCATCCTGAATTTGTGGGCACTAGGACTAGTTAGCTCATTTCCATCATGACAGAACAGTTCTCGAAGGCATTCTGCAAACGCGCCCTTGCTAACGTTTTTTTCCAGTGATGATCTCGAAAATGTATTAATATTTATAACATGCACAATGCATATTTTTCTTGACACAGACTGCCCCTCTGCCCCCACCTTGGTTCTAAATTGCCAATTAAAAAAATTTTTTTTTTTTTAACATTCTTGTTCCTGCAGGGAAAATGAGGTTCTCAAAGTCCAGCTGAAGAAATATGTAGGAGCTGTCCAGATGCTGAAAAGAGAAGGCCAAACTGCTGAAGGTAAGGGGGAGACCGAGCCGGAGTGGGGGGCGGGCCGGGCCTTTGCGTCGTCATTACCCCTGAGCTGGGCACGCAGCAGACACTCAATGTGTGATGTCGAATTAGAAAAACAGGATTCCGGAAGGTTAATTAGACAGAAAACCCGGCTGTATATTCTTGCTCAACTAGCATTGTAAGACTTACTTGCTAGATTATTAGCGACAGTCATATCAATTTGCGTACTGAGGGAATTTTGAGTCTAGAGTCTGGAGGCAGCGACAAGGTAGTGAACCTCGCCGCATGGTTAAGTCGCGCCAGGCCACGGACGGAGGCGGCAGAATGCCGCAGCGGTGGAGAGCAGAGCTCGGACGTGGGCCGCCCGGCCTCCGGCCTCATCTCTGGTTAAGGGTCTGGATCCCTCTCCACCCGAGTTTCTCATCAAGAGTAGGGTTAGTTGACAGCACCTACCTCAGGAGGCAGCCCACATGGACTCCTCTTAGCATGATGCCTACCACAGAGTGAGTAAGTGCTGAGAAAACTTTAGCTATCATTAATATTAACCAGAAATGCAGGTAGATAGAAAAATGATCGGTTTTTCAAATGCGGGGGTGCTGTGTGCCTCTTCTCTCCGCAGTTTTGCTACAGTGTGACCGTCATGAGTCTACTAAAGTGCTCCTGGGCCAGCCCGATGGCACATGGAATGCACTTAGAATAATATTCAACATGTAGTAGCCAATCGGGAGATGTCGACAGTTAATATTAGTACTTTTACCGCCTCACTTCACCTCTTACAGCCCCTTCATACAATCATAAAATTAGAATTAAAACAGTATATACTTCACAGGTTGGTGTCATGAAGACTAAATGTTGAGTGATGTAATTCAGATAACATGCTCGAGTCAGAGTCTGGGTAGAAAATGCTGTGGCACAGAGAATAGTGGTCCCCCAAAGACATCTGCGTCACAGTCCCCAGAATCTGCGAATGTACCACCTCACATGGCAAAAGGGACTTTTCAGATGTGATTAAGTTGAGGATCTTGAGATGGGGAAATCATTCTGGTTTACCCAGATGACCATAGTGTGACCACAAGGGCCCTTTTAAGAGGGAGGCGGGAGGGTGAGGGAGCAGCAGCAGCGGCTGGAGAGGTGCACTTTGCAAACGAAGGAGGGGGCCGCAAGCTGAGGAGTGTGGACATCCTCCACAATGGGAAGGACAAGGAGACGGAGTCTTCCCGTGAGCCTCCGGAAGGGACGCGGCCCTGCTGACACCTTGATTTTAGCTTGTAAAGGCCATCTGGGACTCGTGACCTCCTCAACTGTAAGATAAGAAGTCTGTGTTGTTTTAAGGCCCTGAATCTGTGGCAATTTGTTACAGCAGCGATAGGAAGTTAATATAACTGCACTTAAATTGAAGTATTAAATTGACCATTGATGCATTGTCTTCCTCATTATCTCATGGAGCTTGTGGTTGGAAGGGTGATGTTTTTTGACGGTTGGGTTTTTGGTCAGAAGTTCCCCAGTGGACAAACTTGGGACCTCAGAGGAGACGTGTGGCCTTTGATTTGCAGCCACACCTGGAACAGGAAAGCCAACCTCCCCCCCCCATCTCTCCCCCACACCTGTGCATGGGATGCTTGTCTGGTCAAGCAGGGGAAATCCTTGCCTCGGTCCCTACTTGTCCCACCCCGAAGTCACTGGCACCAGTCCTGGTGGATGGTTCCTGTCACAGCCTGCTCTGGATGTTAGAGGTGAAGCCCCCAGGGCTGTACGGTTGTGGTCCCACTGCTCAGGGACCCTCGGCATCAGTTTTCGGATGTGGTAAGTGGCTGTGTGTGCAGCCGAGGAGTCTGGTTTCTCTGCATGTCCCACGGGAGGACATTCTTATGAAGGCCTTTGCTGCTGAACAGAACCTTGCTAGGTGCTGGGCTTCTCTCATAGGCTCTTCTGAGGAGCATTTGCCTACAAATCGGAGCTTGCTTTTCATACTAAGGAGGAGATTCTCCTACCAGGAGAATCTTGCTGAACATGGCATTCCAGAAAGACATTGGTCTGCCCTTGTCACGTGGCTTGAGTTGACTCTCCATCTGCCTGTGCAGAGTGGACATCTGTGTTCCCCATCATGTCAGGTCCCATTTGGTCCATTTCTCAATTGCCCAGCATCCTCACTCAGTATCAGTCCTGTGACATAGGTGGACCTCCACCCTTTGCCCTGCCCTTGACCTTAGCCGGCCAGCTCCAGCTGGTTCCCAGGGCTCTAATAGGCTGTCGAGAAGAGTTCTTTCTTTCTGTTGGGCCTGGAAGGCTGGGGAAATTATCTTGTCTCCATATGGAGGCTGGGAATGATGCCATCACACACAGAGGAGCTGAGCTGAGAGGCAGGGAGGAACTGAGTTTTGATGGGTCTTTCGAGCCCCTGCATCCAGCTGTGCCTGATGTGACAGTCCAACCTTGAATTTCTTGTGAATAAGAACAATAATTGCACCAACCTCCCCTGCCCCCGTATTCAAGCTTGAATTGAGTTTCGATAGCTCATGTGCTCCATGGCAAACAATGGGCTCTGTGTTGGATATGGAGTCCATCCCATCCTCACGAAGGGCTCTTATTTCTCTGGCATCTCTCTTCCCGAATACTCAGGGTCTGTTTTCGTGTCGCGGGGCCCTTCCTCCCACCGTCCCTCTCGTTAGCTCGACTCCACTGTCGTCATCCGCCCTGACTACCATCGTCCTATTCCATAGCGGTGGATTTTAAGACTGCAGCCCTTGTTGGCATCCCCATTTAATTCATCTGCCGTGGGCTCAGGGGCAGCGGGAGAAGACATGGCCTGTTGCTGGTGGCACTCAGAGCAGTCAGGAGATACAGGGAGAGGAGCTGGACAAATGGGGGAGGCTTGGGAGCAGCTTTAAGAGTTTACTCTGAGAAACAAAAGAATTAAAAAAACCAGGAAGTCGTCAGCCTCTTGCGCGTGTTGTGTCTGCCCGCACGCGGCAGGCTCAGCGGTCCCCTGGTCCTCACTGCACGTGCTTCATGCTTTCCGTTAGGAGGCTTGGTTTCCCTGGGTGCCCAGGAAGTACGGCAGGATGGTTGAGAAGCCCGATTCCGTGGGGGTGGGTGGTCGCGGGTTTGTGAGTCTCTGAGTCTCAGAAGGAATGGCCTGTAGCTTGTAAGGGTCGACCGTAGGAAGAATCTGCCAAAGACGTATCTGTCGGAAGTAACTGCTTTTCTCGTCAGTCATTAATTGGGATGAAGAGACCACGTCGTACCTTCCCTTTTTCTGAAAGATGTTTCTGGTTTTCCTGCGACACCTCCACACACACACACACACACACACACGCACACACACACGTGTGCACACACATAAGTGTACATACACATGTACATACGGACGTATACATATATATATGCACACACATATCTCTATCATTTACATCTATATCTGTCTACGTATTTAGAAAGATTCGATCGATTTTGAGGAATTGGCTCGTGCCGTCGCGCAGGCTGGGATCTCTGAATTCTGCCGCGCAGGTCAGGCCGGAGGCTGGGGAAAAGCTGAGGTTGCAACTCGAGGCAGCATTTTCTCTTCTGGGGGCCTCAGTCTTTTGTCTTCAGTCCCTCAGCGGATTGGACGAGGCCCACCCACATTATGGCGGGTAATTTGCTTTACTCAGAGTCTACTGGTTTAAATGTTAATCACATCTAAACAACACCTTCATAGAGACATTTAGACTAGTGTTTGACCAAATATCCGGTGACCCAGCCATGCTCACACATGAAATTAAGCACTACAGTCATCTGCCTAGAAAGAGGCCAAGCCAAAACTACCACCCGGATCTGTATACTACCTCAGGGGTGGTGCGTGACAGCTAACCAAGAGATGCCCACCTGTGTGTCGACTGGTCGAGAAAAACTCACTCCATTCCCCTCTTCTCCCTGCATGACCGAAATCTAAATTCTGTGCCATTAGCCATACGGGCGGCCAGGTCAGAGCAGGAGGGACTCCGAACCGGACATCAGCGTCGGTGGAAACCTTACCGCTTCTCAGTAGCAGTGGTGTGTGTAGGCAGGGAGTACAACTGGCATTTCTTTCATCTTCCGCGAAGAAGAGAAGGAGCACACAGGAGGGACAGTGAGCGTGGGGACAACGGGCAGGCACAGGCTTTCCGGCCGGCGTCGGGGGGCGTCTGGGTCGAACCTCAGCTCTGTCATTTGCTAGCTCCAAATTCGTGGAATGAGTTTTTACCTCAGAGCTTCAATATTTTCACTTGAAGAGTAGAGATAATAATGTTGACTTTATAGAATTATGTGAGTTTCAAAGGGATGGCATATATAAAGTGCCAGGCAATCATTGAGGCCATTTTGGATTGGAGATGCGTTCTGAAGGGCTGCCAGGTGGTGGAAGGTCAAGGCACATTAGCAGAACACCTGAACAATAAATTCTGCAAGCAGGTGAATAATTACGGTCATAATTGTAGAGTAAACCTCTCTGAAAGCTTTGTAGCTCATTATTCTGTAAAACGACATTTGTGTGATTAGCTAGTGCCCTGACCTTAAGTAAATATCTGAACATGTAGCCTTGGGACGTTTCTCAGCACTCAGCACTGGTGGCCCCAGGAAGACACTCCAGGGACAGTGGCCCATGCTCCGATTTTTTTTTTTTCTTTTAAATTAGAATTTACTGGAAAAGTCCAGGGAGTAATGTACCGACCACCCCCAATGTGTTCGGCACCCAGAATTAACAGGTACTTTTCCATATTTATTTTAGATTAATAAAGAGTATTATAAGTTCTGAGTGCAGTTGAAGGTGTCCTTACTGATTGTACCCACAGATGTTTCCAGATTAACTCTGATAGGCCCAGCTTGGGTGGCATGCCTTGCTTTAGCTACTCCTGGGGACTTAGGGGGTGGGTGGCAGGGTAGGACTCCGGAGGGCCAAGCCAGGCTCGCGTGCCAGTGCCTGGAAGGGGCTGAGGTGGGAGCAGCCCCATCCACACAGACTGGGTTGAGACTGGGAGGGTGGCGGGCCCCTAGACGTAGGATGGATTCCGATGTGCGAGGAGAGGATGTTGGGTGGCAAAAACGCAGATGACCATGCGGCTGGGGTGACCTGGGCGACGCTGGGAGCTCCAGGACTTTCGTGTAGGAGGGGTTTGGTGTTTTAGTTGGGAAGGGGCTTTGGAGACCATGTCTTGAGGCTGCATCTGCACAGCCTGTACTTTGTTTTTACTGAATTTGTATGTTTGTGTGGGCTAGCGTATCAGGTAGACTAGGTTTGGCAGTCTAAAAAAGAAAACCCAAGTAATAACAATGACTTCCAAAAAGTAGGGGGTTTTTTTGTTTGTTTTTTTGTTTTTGTTTTGTTTTAAATCTAACAGAAATCCAGAAGTATGTAGTCTAGTCCAGGGCTAGTGTGACGCTTTTATTATTGTCGAGAACTCAGGCTGCTTTTTCCTTTTTGCTCTGCTGTCCTCGGTAAATGGCTTTTTATCTTGACGCTTTCCTCATGGTACCGAGTTGGTGTTCCAGCCATTACATCTGCATTTCAGGAGGGTAGAAGCAGACAGTGGGGAAGGGCAGAGAGTGCATTTCACAAATGAGTTCTATAAGGATTTAAAGCTTTAAGGATAATAAGCTTTCTTTAAAGAAAGCTTTTCAGGACCCTCCTCTCCCCCATTGACTCCTAATGATAGCTCTTGGGCCTCCCCTAATTGCAAAGACAGCTGGGAAATGTGGTTGCTTAATTGGCACATAAGGAAGGAGGGACAATTGACTATTGGATCGGGTGGCCAGCAGCCCCCGCCCAAGGTGGCTTTGCAGAGGGTGAGGCTAGTGGAAATTTTGTGGGAGGGGTGGGGGTGGTTTCTGAAATCCCCCCAAGGTACTCCTTAATGCCATCACTACTGGGAAAAGTGTCACCAAGGGTACAGAGTCTTCCCCGAGAGAGGATCCGGTCCGTGGTTTTAGAAGTGACTGTCTTCCTGGCGATTCCATAGGGGATCATGTATTTGCTAAAGCCGCTCTTACCCCTGCAAGATGCTTTCCTCTCCTAAGTCTTCGCAAAAGCAGCTGTCTGGGAACACCAAGTATCGATTCACGAGTTTCGTTCATTCATTTCCTTTCTACTACTGTTAGGGAGGCACACAGGCCCAGAAACAGAACAGGAGCCCTTGGGGCACTTCGGCTCTCTCTCCGGACGCCTAGGCCAGGCACGTATTTTATTATTGCCATCCCTACTTTCTAGAGCCGTCTTGGCATTGTGCTTGTTGTTGTACAGTTTGTCAATCAGCATCTCATTGCATGTTCAAATTCTCTGCTTTCTGGAAAGTGACAGGTGGCCTGTTTTGTTAAATGCCACTTTGGTTCTGAAAACTGCTGAGTTTCAAGTTGCTAATTACAGCTTTCATAAGGCAATTGGTCATTTTGCTTTGCTTGAGTGGGTAATGATGTCTTGTACCTCGGCTGACTGACTTGTCGAAAAAAAATTTTTTTTTTTTTGGACTGAAGAGAAAAATAGACATCCTGTAAAGAGATAAAGCCCATCTTTTGGTCTGGGGTTATTTCACTGGTTTGTGGCCTCAATTTCATTCTTTCCACTTCAGTAGAAATACACCAGCTCTTCACCCTCTCTGTGGAACGCCTTCTCGCCTTCCGCCTTTTATGTACTCTTGTCTAGAATCTTCTGTTGGCCTGACACACCCCTGATTTGCGGTCAGATGTCACTGCCCCAGGAAGCCCTCTGTGATTTCCCACCGCCGTGTCCTCCAGTTGTCATTCCCAGGTCTATAGTGCTGCTACCTGTTTTGTACTTGAAAATCTTCATTTTTTCCTTTCTTCACTGACATAGTAAAATAACATTTACCAGGACTTAAGTTTTGTGAGACTAGGGACTGACTTGGTTTTGATACTGTTGTGTACCCGGCATCTAAAACCAATACCTGACATCCAGTAGGTGATCGGTCAATGTTTGGTGAATGAACGAATGAACGAATTCATTAAGTACCTTATAATAGATAATATGGATTAAGCACCACATGCCAGGCCCTGTGCTGGCTGCTTGATAGGCACCCTTCCTGTGAGGTGGGTACTGTCGTCATTCCCACGTTACAGGTGGGGAAACGGAAGCTTAAAAAGGCCATCGAGAGCAATAGTGGGGCCAGACTGCTGGGATTAAAGTCCCTGCCATCCACAGTGTGAGTGTCAGATTGTCGTCGTCCTCACGGCCAAGCACTTGGTCCAAGGCGCCCAGCCACTGAGGAGTGGGCCAGATCATGGATGTCCTGAGGCGAGCAAATAACGCAGTATCTACCACTGTGCAGCTCACAGGCTGGATGACAGGGTAGGGACAGTAACCTGGGTCCTGGAGAGGGAGTACCTGGAAGCCAGTGAGCAGAGCAGGCAAGGATGTGGACTTGAGCCATGTGATGCGCTCCTTGGGTGCAGTTGACCCGAGTTACTGGGAGGCATCCTAGCTACCTGCTGTACCCCAAACCTGTCACCTTGCCAGGCTTCTCATTTCCCTTCCGTTTCTCTCCGACTTTTTTCTGATAATCTCATTGTTTTGGGGGCCCCATCCCTCCAAAAGAGTGCTTTACTTCCCCCAAGTGGAGCCAATTAGGCCATGCTCAGCTCTACCTTTAATTACTCTTGCCTTCATTTGCATTTGTTTTGTCTCATTATAATGCCATTAGCAGAGTGCAGGGGTCCCATAGCTGGGCAGCAGGAATGGTGCATGCACAGTTTTGAGGCCTTGCTTCTGTGGTCTTGGCTTCCTTCTGAGTAAAATGAAGGATTTAGAATAGACGATAAGTAGACATACACCCGTGGGCCAAAAGTAATCTGCTGAACTCATCCATGGCTTGCCTTCAAATTGTTTTTTTTAGCAACTTTATTGTTGGAAAATAATTCGTGTTTACTTGTTAAAAAAGTGAAACCATATTCATTCTAGAAAATTAAAAAAAGATAGACAAGTGGAGAAGAACACAAAAGTAATTTATAAACCCTAAGCATTTTAAAAATTTAGTAATATATTCTTCCAGATAGGTATAGCACTTTGCTCTATGAACATACTTGGGATAAACACACCCTGCCTCAAGGGCTTGGCAAATCCCTTCCCTCTTAGTTGATGCATGGATTTTATGGGCTAAGAAGCAAGCTCATGGCATAACCCCCTCTCCCCACAAAAGAAATGGGTAAGGATTTTAATAGGAAAATCAGGCAGTGGTACAGTATGAGTGTAAGCTATGTCAAGTGCCTGTCAGCAACGTGTGTGCCCAGATGACGGGGCGGAGTCTGACGGGCATGCGAGCTGGCCGCTGCTGCGCGGTCCCCTTCCTCGCCTCTCTTCCGGAGTGGGACGGGGCAGCATGCGTGAAGGTGCCCATACTGCGCAGTGTTAGAGCAGGAATGTTTTTGGCCAGGGAAGCTCTGCCCTTTGCCAGCAGTGTGACCTCGGCAGACTTCCAGGCTGGTTTTTTTCTTCTTCTTCTTCTTCTCCTCTTTGTCTGTTTCATTTTGGATAGTTTCTATTCCTGAGTCTTCAAGTTCATTAATTTTGTCTTCTGCAATTTGCCGGTGATACTTTTATGTGGCCACACCTAGCTGCAAGGGATGCTGGGAAGCTTAGTCTCTGTTTCCACCCAGATGGCCAGGTAGGTGCCCAGCAAAAAGCTGATGTTTTTCTTGCTAAGAAAGAAAGAAAGCATGGCCGTTAGGGGACACCAGCCATTTCTGCCACACTTCTGGTTTAGCTGCTACTCTGCTTTTGGTTAACAGATGGGAGTTGGTGGTACCGGCTTTGCTGGCGATGACAGTAACGGGATCAGTTTCATTGGAGAAATGGGGAGAAGTAAAATGTGGAAGATGCTCTCCACTCAGTACTTTGAAATTCTCCTCCTTTTTGGATGAAACAAGGTCATCTTTCTCTTTATGTTTAAGAAGTAAGGTAGTCAATTACTTTGTGTCCCATGCTTAATTTCCTCTTTGAATCTAGGGTGTCCTTGGAGCAAGGAGGATTAGATTTAACATGGACCTATGTCCTATTGATCAGCTGCTGGTCAGTACTGAGAGAATTTGATTAAATCGGGATTCAGAGTCAGGTCTAAATCTTGGTTTATTGCTCAACTGCCATGTCATCTGAGATGGCATAAACTCAGCCACTTCGTATGTAATAGTGGATAATGGCTACCTGGCTCAGATAACAGTGGATCCCAGGTTTACAAACTTCAGTTTTAAATTACTCTTTCTGTGTCATTCAGTCTCCCACTGGAAGAGGAGAATAAAATTTATTTTCTTGGCTTCCCATGGTTTATTACTCTTATTTGGACACTTTCTAGTATGACAGTTGACATCAATTAAATATGAACTATGCAAGGTTCCTTCTGTTTGCAATGGTAAAAATATTAGTTAAGTGTATTAGAATTGATTTTGTGAAAGCAATTACTGCATAGCTTGTATTTTATACATTTTTTGTTGAATGTTTTATTGGAATTTAAAAAGTAATTATATATACTCTTTATCACAAGCCCAATAATACAGAGATATATAAATAGATTAATAATCTTTCTCAAATCTACCCACTTTAGACAACCAGAGTTAATTGATATATGTAAACTTAACACAAATCTGTACTCTACAGGTACAGATATACCTGTTCTACTTATTTCTTTTCCCACCCTGCAAGACGGGCTTACAGTTTCTATCAGGGCCGGCAAACTGTGGCCCATTGGCATGTCATCTGATTTTGTAAATAAAGTTTTATCGGAACACAGCCACACCCATTTGTGTATTGTCTATATGTGCTTTCTCGATATAAGTACTAGTTCAAACACAGAACACGTGGCCTGGAAAACAAAGCATGCAATATCTGGCCCTTTAAGGAAAAAATTTGCTGACCCCTGATCTGCTTTGCCTTTCCAGGTGATAGTATATCGCTCAACAGTCACGAAGCTTGCTCCAGACAAATAGATACAGATCTGAATCATTCTTTTTAATATTTGCATATTAGAGTCCATTGTGGCTGCTGTAATTTTTAAAATCATTCTGCTGTCGGTGGCCTTGAGGTTGTTTCCAGGTTTTGACCACTACAAGCGGTATTGCAATAAGCTCTGTGTACATGTGTCTTTCTATCCTGGGGGTTTCATTTTGGTGGGAAAGGTTTATAGAAGCGTAGTCAGTGAGTGGAAGCCTGGGTTCCATGCCCACCAGTTGCCTTTGGTTTGAAACCAATATGTCATTTCATTAAATGTCCTCTCTGATCTGACATCTTCTTATAGGCTCTGACATCTTTTATAAAAGTGGTTTTCAATCCTTTTTGACTGTGGCTCACAGTAAGAAATACACTTGTAAGCATACACATTCATGTATCTGTGTAATCGAGACAGTCTTCCCGGACCACTACTTAACCCTTACCACATACAAAACATTCTCGTGTTTTATATCCTGTTCCATTCTAACAAACATCAGTGTGACGCACTGAATTATTTTTGCCACCTTACTAAAGGTTATAGCCTGCAGTTTGAAAACATTATTTTACAGGAAGGGGTATTCTTCTGGGATCTTGTAATCTAGTTCAGAAGTTTTGATATTTTCTCTGTTGGCCAAGGCCATTCCTCCCTCCTTCTCTTATTTAAGGTCTAAACATCGTTCCTCTTACTGAAAATTCATACATGTTTTAATATATAATATTTTTATAGTTGTAAGCTGGGACACATTGATTTCCTTTGGCAATGGAAGTTGTCCTTTGGTCATCTGAAGAGAGTACACCTGGGGGCTTTGCCACCATGCAGTATGGACACACCTGTTAGCTTGGGTGTCTCACAGGTGAACTGTCCTCAGGTCTAGCTTAATCACTCATACGTCGATCCTGACGATCCCCCAACCCCAGCATTCGCGTGCACATGCACGTATGTGTACACCCCCCCCCCCACACACACACAAACACACCCTCCCCAGCCACAATGCCCACTGTGTCCCTTGCTTAGGGCTCTGTGGGCTTTGGCTTAGACCAGCCATGGGGAATGTGATTCTCCTATTCCCTTAGAAGCCATTGAAGCCCGCAGCCTTATTTTACTAATGGAACTGCCTCCCCCACCCTGCTTTTGGCAAACAATAGAAACTACTGAGGCCAACAAAAGTGTATTTATCTCACAGACCTAAAAAGCATAGGGTGCAGGTATGGCTGGATCCAGGTATGCAGACAGTTTTCCAGGAAGAGACAGCTCTCTGCCTCTTGGTTCTGCTTCCAGTGTGGGTTTGTTTCATTTTCACATGGGTTTGCTTTCTCAGGAGGAAGAGGTGAGAGCTAAGCCGGAGAGACCGTCAGGGGTCAGAGCACAAAGCCCTTCGTGCGCCTTGCAAAGAGGCTTGGATTTTAGCCTCAAGCCCGGGGGGGACCTGATGAAAAATTTAAAGTGGGAAGTGAGATGAGATAGTTTGTATGTTTCTTTTCCTCAAAGATCTTCCCCCAAAGTGTTGTGTTGTTTCTATGCATGTCAGAAACTAGATTCTGTCTTTAGGGGGATGGTTACTTTTAGACACCTAAAATATTTTTCTTTTCTTTTTTCTTTTTTTTTTTTGAAATTTCTGACATTGTTTGAATTTAATGATTCATATTACGAATTATTCATGAAAATGATCTTTTAAGCTTCTTATAATAGCTGAAATTATCCTTCATTAGATACTGACAGTTCCTCTGATGGGTGTAATTATAAAAAAATATTCTTAGGCTAGCTATATTTTGCAGTGTTAAAATTACGCAAATGAGCAAGGGATAAGAATAGAAGCTGAGTAGGATGGTCAGATTTTATGGGAGAAGGAGGGTGGCAGCATTGAAAATTTTCTAAAAATGAATAAATATGTGCTGTACACATTAAGTGCGTCTTTATTACAGTCTGCCTCGATGCACACCCTCTCTTCATTGGCAAGGGAGCAAATTAATTTTAGCGCCCTGAATTGTTTGTAGCTCCTGCCCGTATATGAATCTCGTGAAGGAGGATTTTTTTTCTCTCCTTCATTCCACTCAGCATTTTCTGCAAGGCACGCTGTAGTAAGTTCTCATCGTTCCGAGGAGTGGCAAGCTTGTCATCAGCACAGAGCAGGCTGAGTGGGGGAGGGGAGAGACTGGAGCGCGGGGCTGCGGGCTGAGGTCCAGTGGGAGCTGGCGCGTGGTTCTCTGTGTAATTGAGCCTGAGAAAGGAGGACCTCCTCATGTCCATGTCCAAAGGCTGGCTGGATTGGACCTCATGGTTTATAGGGGACAGCCTCCCTAGGTTTAACCTCGGCACCGTCCCGGGGGAACATTGAGTTGAGAAGAACTGGGCAGCAGCTGTTACAAAACCCCTGATGCCCAAGGCCCCATGTGCCCTGGCCCTGCCCGCTCCGCATGCCTCTGTTAGCAATGCCCCCTTTCTGCCTCTCACTCTGACAGTCGGTCCCATCCTTCCTTGAGGACTCTGAGAAACTCCTGAGAGAGAGGGGTTGGTTAATGGGGTGCTATCACTGACCGTGCAATCTCAGTTCAACTCGCACGCAAAGCCGAGGGTGTGAACGCTCCCATCTCTGTCTTTAAACTGGTCCAGGCAGCCAATGTTTGGCAGAGAGGATGCTGGGAAGGGAAGAAAGGCTGATGCTTACGTCGGGCTCACTCTGTGCCAGGGACTCTTCAATAGATCCGTCCGCTTACTGTCTAATCCTCACATCCGTCCTCTGTGGCACGTGCTCCTGAGCTCTCCCTCCTGCAGATGAGGACACAGAAGGCTTAAGTCACCTGCCCGAGATCGCACAGCACGTCAGGGAGGTGTGCCAGCGCTGGCACAGCTGGCTCCCGGTGGCAGTGGCGCGGGGCGAGGCGCTCGATCCGCCCACCCACGAGATCCTCCGACGAGCTCGGACTTCCTCTTGCACACGGGTCTCTTCTTTTTCTGTTACCTCTTTTGACTCCCTCCTCTTTCCCATCGAGGTTCTGGGCGTCCCCCGTGCTGCCCGTTGCCATTCCTCGTGCGAGGTGTCACCGTAGCATGGGGGTGGCTTGGCGTCCTCCTCACACTGTGTCCGTGCAGCCCTCCTTGGTGTCGGGTTCTTCCACAACGTGCACAAACCTTCAAATGACGAGAAGTAGATGTTTCCTTCGTTGTATCTCAGAGAGCAGAGGCCGGCCGACGTTTTCTGTAGAGGCCCGATCGTGACTGCGTCAGGCCTTGTGGGCGGGCTCTGTCTCCCCGTCCCCTTCATCTCTTCCTCCCCCATCTCCTGCTCTCCTTCCTCTTCCTCTTTAAATATGTAGTCTTTACAACAAAACAGGCCACAGGCTAGATTCCACCCATGGGGTGTAGTTTGCCAACGCCTGGTTCAGACATTGTTGGTGTTAAACCGCTTCTTCTAAAAACTTGAGCCGCCCTTATTGCGCGAGGCTGACCCTTGGTCCAGGTCGTTCCTCCTGTGGTTATGACGCCTGCTCATCCCTGCGGCGCTGCGGGCCCAGCGTTATGTTTTCTGTCGCTCCGGGTATCTCCTGCCACTCTGGTCTGCGCTTGTTTTGCTCCAGCCGCACTGGTGCCCTGGAAATTTCTCCGAGATTCAGAGCTAGTGGAGTTACGGGCGATGGTCGTTTGCTTCCTCATACTTGAGTTTCCATAGTTTCCAAGAAGGACTTGCATTTTAAGAAAAAAAATCCACTTGGTACAAGGCAGCCACCAGCCTCTGTTTTGCATCAAAGGGACATTGGTGTGGGCCACTTTCTCCCTGAGCTTCCCATGAAGCAGGAACGGGAGGGCCGGCTGCTGCACTTTGGAGTGAGACTCGATGGCTTGCTGAGCGCTGTCGTCTCATCGACCCTGCCAGCCTTCCGAGGTCACTAGTGTAGGTATTATTCTCCTCACCTCATAACTGGGAGCCCTGAGCCTCACCACAGGGCTCTGCAGCTAGCAAGTGGCGGGGCTGGAAACCGAGTCCGGGCCTTTGGATTCCGGGTCTGGGGCTCCGGCTGTCGCCTTGTGCAGACACGAGTCACTCTGGGACGCTTTTCCTTGGTGAGGGCGTGGTTGAGAGTGGGGTTTCTGGAGGTGTACCGTGTGAGGGTGAGCCGTGGGGTGCCGGGCAGGTTGCTCTTCACGCTTGCTGGGCCTCCGCTTTCTTGTGTGTAGGACCAAGGTGAGAACAGCTCTGCCCTCGTGAGGTTGTTGGGACCGTAGAATGGAATCAGTGGCAGGCAGGCACAAGACCAGGTCATCTACCAGTACTTGCTTAATGGGGCCCCAGCTCTGTGTTCTTTTGGATATTTCCACAGTACCTTCCGAAGGGGCCTGAGGCAAATGAGGCAGTATTCTAGGGGCAGGATCAGTTAACATTAGGGATTCAGATCAGTGGCCGTACGCAAGGCCAGTTCAGAATTGAACCTGGTTCCCCCAAAGAATAAAGGCAGTCGGGCTTCTCAGCTGTGATGCTCTATCCGAGGCAGAGAGAGCACTATGCAACATTTCTAGCTAGTCTGTAAATCTTCACCTCCTTAACCTCAGTGAAAAACCTTCTCTAACTCCCATTATTCTAATGAACGAAGCCTTTGGTATAGTGATCAGATGGCTGAGATCTTCAGGTACCTGTCTTTAAAAGGCACCTTTCATACTTGGCTCTGGATGTGTTGTAAAGTTTACAGGAGGCATGTAGGTCGGCCCAGGGCCAAGATGAAAGGGTAGAGGCAGCATCCTGGACCTCTAAGTAGATTAGAGGTCCTTTTCTAAACTGTTCAAAGATCTGGGCGGCTGATAGAAGGATCTGATCAGATCGCAGCAAAACCCAAACAAGTCTTTTTCTTAGTTCTGAACCCAGCAAGCCATCCTTCATCTATTAAAAAACGCATTGACTTTGCCATCCTCGTTGTAGTTAAGTCTACGGTAAAACACCGGCGGTAAAGAAGAGGCCCTCCTGCTCTTTAAAAACCCCCCATTAGACAGACGAAGCAGTTGAGCTCTGTGTTTTACACTTGGAAACTCACCAGCAGCCAGCCCTCGTCCTCCGGCATTCTAGTAAGAGACGAATTCGTCCAAGGTTTGAAATTCCTCGCATACAAATGACTTCTTTGCTGTCCCAGTCCTTCCTCACAATCAGTCCTGGCGATGACTAATCTTTTAGCTCTCACATTATCTAAAGAACATTTGGCGACCCGAAAAATGCTGTTTTTAACGTTTAACGCGTTTAATGTTAATAGGCAGCCGCTCAGAAAGGTGCAGAATACATTGAATTACGATCGTCTGGGAGTTTGGGATGTCGTAATGAGCAGAGGCCCAAAAGCGAGGTGTATGCTGACTTGAGAGCACGCATCACCCCCTGCAACAGGAGAATGTTCTCGTGATTTTTTAATGGCCCCCTGAAAATGAATGTGCGCTATTAAGGTAATCTCTTGAAAAATTAAGGCTTTTGTAATTCTGTGAGTTTAAAAGGGGGAGAGAGAGACAGGGAAAAGAATCTGTAGACTGTATGATTCATAAGAGGCAGGCAGCTCTTGGCGTGACTGGGCTTGCGTGGAGCCGCAGGGTCCCCGTGGAGTTTACAAAGGGCTCTGGTTCCCGGGGACGCCGAAAGCCTGGGCCGAGCCTTCAGGTTTGGGGAGTGTTTATTTAACACTGAGCCTGCTGGCCAGCTGCTTCCATCCTCGGGCAACAGGGCGTGGCTGTGATCCTTCATTTCAGAGCTGATTTGGATTTGTCTTCGGAAGGGACAATTGGACTCGGCCGATGCTCACGATGAGTTGGGATTATGGCTCAGGAGTGTGGTGGAGAACGGACATGGGACGCGAACTCCCCTGGGCTTTTGAAAAAGCCCGTGTTACTGCCATAATGCAGTGCAGCTGAGGGCCAGCAAGGGGCCCAGCGCTGCTCTTCTGGGGCCTCCCAGCTGCTCCTCTCCTGCCCTGGGGTATTTCCTGTCATCCACACACCATAACCCTGCACTTAGAATCAGCCCTGCTAAGCAGCTAGATGTCCAGCCTCTGCATTTTCATCGCTTCTTTTGGTTTGGGACGCCTTAGCCCCACCCAGGTGCTCTTCAGCTCTGGATGAGGCGCAGCTCCAAGAAGGCGTACAAGACATGCACGCAACGTTGGTCGTGTTCCAGGGCGATGCTTTTCTAAGGTCGGCTGTCTGGAAATTTTCGGAGTTCTTTTTATTGCATGTCGAAGACTGAAAGTCCACACATACACACAAAAGACCAACTCAATTCCATGAACATCTGTAGAGTCCTTTCTATGTCAAGCCCTGGGAGCTGGTGCTCATGCTGTGCAAATCTACGGAGAAAAAAGAGTTAGTTCTCTAGACCAGCGATCCCCAACGTTTATGGCACTGGAGACTTGGGGCTCCCATGAGAATCTAATGCCCGATCATCCGAGGCGGAGCCGAGGCAGTGATGCTATCGCTGGGGAGCGGCTGCAAATACAGATGAAGCTTCGCTCTCTCACCCACTGCTCACCTCCTGCTGTGCAGCCTGGTTCCTGACAGGCCACGGACTGGTACTGGCTTGTGGCCTGGGGGTTGGAGACCCCTGCCCTAGATCCTTGCCATTCAAAGTGAGGTTTGTGGACCAGCAGTGTTGACATCATTACCCGGGAGTGTGTTAGAAATGCAGATTATCAGGCTCAGCCGCACTTTTTCAGAATCCGAGCTTTGACGGAAGCTCTCCAGGTGAGCCGTGCACACACTACAGTGTAAGAAGCACTGCTGGAAGTTTCCGTAGGCTAATAGAGGACAGACACTGACACGTGTTGCTGCTAGTCCCGGGCCTGTGGCGGCATTGCCAATCAAACCGGATGCTTTCCCCCAGCGAGCCTGTCTGCGCTTCACAGCACATCTCAACACACTGCTCTGCGTCGCCACTTCCCGTGGTTTAAAGCAGGTCCTCGAGAACAAATTAGGCCACTCTATCCCACCTCCACCACATCCGGCGATTGCCTCTTTAGTGGACAACAGCGACACCCCTTACCCTGTCTTTTCCCATCTCAGCACAGTCATCTTTTAAAAGTACAAAATTTCCCTGTTAGTGGTACCCCCCGGCAATTAAAATCAGAATTCCTTATCGTGACTTTTAAGACCCCGCATGGCTTGGCCCGTGCTCACCTTCTGATCCTGTTTGTGCCTCCCTTCCGCCTTCACTGGCTGTTCTCTGTCCTCATTCAGTTCCTGGAACATGCCACGGTTCTCCCATCTCAGGGCTGGGACAGACCCAAGTCACAGTCTCCCCACTTTTCTCCATCGTCCATGTGAGAAAGGTGAGGAACACAGAGGTTTGATCTACCTGAGGCCATGCAGCCAGCCAGGGCCAGAGCGAGCCCAGTGCAAAGCCAGAGATGCTCGTGTAAGGTGCCTGTCCCCAGCGGGCCCCACCGGGGTGTCTCCAGTGAGTCCGTCTGTCATTTCTGGATTAGAATGCCCCTCTTCCTCCCGTTCCCCAGTGCTTTGCGTGGCTGGCTTCTCCTCGTTCCTCAGGGCTGGCCTCAAGCCCCTTGCTTGCTCAGAGAGGCCCGGCTTGGCTCTTGTGATCAAGCAGCCCCCCACTCTTTTCTGTCTCAGAGTCCCAATTGTGTTCTCCAGAGCACTTGTCATAATTTGCAATTAATTTTATTTATTTGTTGTTTGGCTTGTCTTCAGTCTCTCTCCTAGTATCTAAGCTCCATGATGGTAAGAATCCTGTCTCTGTTATTGGCCCCACACACAAAGCACCAGCACAGTGCTCAGCACATAGTAGGCGTTCAATAAAGACAAATTGGATGTGCGCACGAATGGGTCATGGAAGTGGAAGGATGGTTTGCGGATCCCCGTTCTAAGATGTCCAGGTTAAAACCCAAGCCCCGCAACTGAAAGATAGCTTTCATTCGTTGTCCAAATGTGCTTGCAAAGTGCCTTGGAAGATGGCTTTGAAGCTGTTCCTTGGACTTGGGAACTGCTTCTTAAACTTGAGAAACATTGTTTTTGGCTTCCTGTTTGGGCAAAGAGTCAAGCAATGATTTATCAGTTGCAAAAATAGTTTGTTTTTCAAATAAACAATCACATTCTCTTCATTAGTAACCCATCTGCTGGGTCCTCTGCAACGCTGAGGAACGATTCCTTCGTAAACAGTCGCGAGATTGCGTAATCCAGACTCACCCCCTTTCTTCAGTACTGGCCGTCCCCTAGACACTGGGCTCTCCTGCCCACGGCTCCGTCCTCCTTGCCCAGAGGCTGAGAGGGCCCAGGCAGCATCAGGGGAAATGCCAGTATGCCTCAAAATGTTAAAAAACACTGTTGAGCTGAGTAAATTTGAAGGTCCAATTTGGCTTTATGACAAGCCCCACGAATCGGGCCGCATCCCACCCAGTACCTGGAAGAGCACTCCTCGGAGCTGTACAAAACGGAAGGGCGGGACAAGGGAGCTATTAACAAAAGAAAATGAAGGATAACTTTGGAGCCTGGACCCTTTTCTTTGGAGGAAGAAAGGGGAAGGTTCCTGATGCGTAGATAGCCTCTTCTTTCTGTGGGGAGTGGACAGGGTCTATGTGACAAGTTGCGTTACTGTGTTTGACCAGAAAATTCCATATTCGGTTGATTAAGATTATGTTTCTGAGAGAGGTTGAAACTTCGGTTAGATTAGGTATTAAATCTGTTTAGTATCATGGGCTTTTGGCATGAGTGATGCCATTTTGGGCATTTTTTTTTTTTTTTTTGGTTTTCTTTAACAGGTATAGCAAACAAAGCTGCATGTGGACAAATGTCAGCATTTATTTTTTGACCAGTTGGTGGGTTTGCATGCCCCGAACACTTATCTCTGAGTTAGGTTGGAAAACAAATACAAAAACAAATCCAAAGTGAGAATTAATATTACTCTATCACGTAGAAATGTTTTGGGCTGCAAGTAACAGTCGTGGCTTCTAAGAATAAGGATTCATTTTCCCTCAGAACCACTCATGTAAAGGTTAAACTCATGAGAAAACTGAGGTCCAGGTTGGTAAAATAGGGAGCAAAGTTCTCTCATTTGGACCCCAAAGCCTGGTCCTTTGCCACCACAGTTCTAGCGCCCGTTCACTGGAGAACACAAGAAAACGTAACTTCCTCCAAAAGATTTTCCCTCCTCAGATACTTTAAAAAATATATTGTTATTCACGAAGATCGTGACGCAGGTGCTACCTGAGAAGAATACGTGTGTGAGCACATGTCTTGCCTTTCTGAACGGTAGTGGGAGGGACTTTCCCTCTTTCCCTTGTCATCTTTTTTTTTTTTTCCTTTTCTTTTTCCCTTTCGATCCCCTTCACCCACCCCCTCCCCCACTCCCGGCGACCACCAGTCAGCATCGTGCCCTTCATGCGTACCCTACAGTCGTTCCTGTATTTGTGACACGGAAGGCTAGTAGAAGCATGTTTCGAATAAAATCCCGTGCCTTCACGTTTGGAGATAGTTCCCATCTTTTAACGTCACGTGTTTATCCGGAGATGTCCGGAAGCCCGTCTGTTCCAAGAGGCGTCAGCACGACGCCGCGTCCATCAGACGAGTCCTTCTCACACTTCGAGAAACAGAAACGTGACCTCGTACGTTAATTTCATTAAAGAAGTTGGTAAGAGGTATAGTTGGGCTCACATTGTGCATATAATTTTACCTCTTGCATCTTCCCCTTAATTCTGTCTCAAGGCTTTTTCTGTCGTCGTGGAGGCTCCACAACTCTAACTTGTGACAACTGCATGATAGTCCATCTAGGGGATTATCTCCAGAGTTTAGTCTATTTCCTATAATCGGACTCTTTTTTTTACTGTTATTTTACTGAAAGATGCTTTAGGAATGTCTTTTCGTATACAGATTTTTCCCATGTTTCCAGTTATTTTGGGGGGATGTGATAACACATGGTATTGCTGGATGAAATGCGATGTTTCTTCTGACTTGTACTGTAGATTTCCATATTCCCCAGAAGGAGTGTGTTCACTTCAAAGTGTCACCAGCAAACAGGGCCTCTTGACCACTCTCTCCGGCACAAATGATGGTTACCATTTAAACACCAGTAGGCAAAAATCTAGCAGGTTGTGTTTGTATTTCCTGAGTTGCTATGGGGATGAAATACTTTTCTGTATTTATAAATTAGATTTCCTTTTGGTGAATTACCAGCTTATTTCCTTGGCTTACATGTTCTAAGAATTTTTGTTACAGGTTTTATGAATTTTTATAGAGTTTAAAAGCTTAAGTCCCGGACTTACTCTTCCTTCAGTAAACAAAAGAACTGCTCTGGATTTTAATCTCCCAATGAGCCTCACAGTGGGGTAGTTGAAATTTCCAGAAATCTGGCCATTCACGAGAATGTAATTCTCCCCAGAGCTGCAAGGACGCCGGTACCGTGAGGACAGAGCAAGGGTTTCGAGGCGGCCTGTGTGACGAGCGCCCCTGGCGGAGTGTTAGATGAGCACTTGTTAGTGCAGAGCCCTGGGGCGCTGTAGAGAGATGCTCCGTGAACAAGCTGGCCGCGGGGGTGGGTCCTGGCCATCCCCCCACCCCTTTTTGAGCTGTGTCCCTTGACAGGCCGTTTCTCTGAGCTTTATATTCCTCATCTGCATAAGGGGTGTGCTGATAGTTGCCCGAGAACTGTCTTTACGAAGCTCACAGGGGTGGGCCCGCCTGAGTCTGGCCCGGCCTGACGGATGGCATCCTTCCTGTTCTTCATCTCACGTCGTGCCTAGAGTTTGTAAAGTGCTTTTGTATCTATATTACCTATTTTCTTTTCACCTGTAAAATAGCTTTATGGGTTCTGGTCTTTTAGATATGTAATTCAATTTATACCATCTTGTCACTGCTTAAAAACCTTCCCCAGGCCCCTCATTTCCCTCGATGCCTGCTGGGTCCATTGGTAACTCTTATGTGTAACTTTGAGGACCTGCCAGACTGCTTTCCAAAGTGACCGCACCTCCCACCAGCGGCGAGTCGGGGTTCCAGTCACTGCACACCCTTGCTAACGTTGGTTACTCTCTCTCTCTGTGACGGCATCCTGGTAGACGTGCAGTGGTACCTCGTCGTGGTTGATTTGCATTTCCCTGAGGGGCAATGATGATGATCCTTTTTTCACGTGCTCTCTTATCTAGAGAGACTTCTCTTCAGATCCTTTGCCCACCGTTTAATTCGGTTGTCTTTTTATTGTTGAGTCCTGAGAGTTATTTGTTTCTTCTGGACACTAGACCCTTGGCAGATGTGTGATGTGTGAACATTTTCTCCTATTCTCGCGGTTCTTTTTTCACTTTCTTGATGGTGTCCTTGAAACACACACGGTTTTAATTTTGACGAAGTTCGGTTCATCTCTATTTTTCAATTGTCACATGTATTTTTAGGGTCATACCTAATTGAGTTTGTTTTTAGATTGATGTTTCTGTCAGTCACTTTTCTGTCTCAGATGATTTGATACTTAGAGATTACATTCTCTTCGGCTCCGCCCAGTGATTTTGGGGGTCTTTTAGGTGGAGAGTTGTTCACTCTCTCTCAGGACTCACTACTGCGCTGCATTTACACACTTCTGTTACCAACATTCAACGCCCAGGCATCAGATTACTTGTAGGATACGCCTGTTTCCCTACCGAGCGTCACCGCACGTGCCCAGAGGTTACATGCGGAGCGATGGGGTGGGGACTTCCTGTTCCGGTTCTCGTCTTCCCCTCATGTGCGCACCACCGGTTCTGCTGTTTATTGTTGTTTCTCGTCCCCTTTTCCGCTCTCTGTCTCTGAGTGTGTGTCCGCGCGTATGTCTCTTCCTCCCTCACTGCCTCCCTCCTGTCGGTTCTCTTTCTGTCATTCTCTCTCTCTATCTGGTCCCTGTGGCTTGGTCTCTTTCTCTCAGGGTTTCTCTCTCTCCTGCTGTCTCTCTCTTTTCATTTTTCTTTAATTTCTAAGCAGCTTACCCTGTCAAAGGTTCGGGAATAGCCAAAGTAAAAACAGTGACTCACTGAGGTAATGTGTGAGCACTCGAATGGCACCACATCCCCCCAAATAACTGGTCACGATTTATTCGGCACACACCAAAAAAATAAAGGTTTGCAAACCAGGAACACTCGAACCAAAATATGGAATGGGACTCCCAATATACATAGTTTACAAAGCACCTTATATAGTGAGAAGACAGTAACTTTATTCTTCACAGTGATGGGTTAAAATGTTAGACTTTCCAGATACTACTTCATATGGACCTTGGAAAACAGTTCAAGTTCTGCCTATGATCTCCAGAGGCATCAGCAACAAATGACCAAGGTCAAGTTAGTCTTGCAAAATAAGCTAAATAAAAGTGTAAGCGAACTGGCTGTCTGCTCAGGGAGCCTTCAGGGTTAGTCTTCATTTATTTTTGATTTTAACGACCCATGAGAGGGTCCGCGCAGGTGATGGGAAGCAGAACTGCTCGCTCTCTCTCTCCGTTTCTTTTTTCCCCCTCTCTGATCGTCCTTGGTGTTTAATAAGCTTTGGAAAACTGTACACAGGTTGTCGACTTTCTCTTCTCTGATATGGACCGGCCTTGGTAGGAGTCAGCCAGGAGGTCGCTGGCGCTGGGTATCCTGCAGAGCTCAGGTTTGCACCTTACCAGACAGGCATCCCCTGGCCTGCGGTACTTACTGTGAAATTCGGTTCAGAAACTACGAGGCATTTTCACGTTCTGAGGTACGTTTTTGGTATGTTGGAGGGGAGCATTGCAGGCCCAGTTCTACCCGTGCACTACCGCTGGAGTTCGTTAGGAGTTTTATTGTGGAGACCACTGTTTCTGCCTCTCCATTTGCCCGTTGCTCTCCTCACCGATATATTTTCACCTGCACAGTGCTGGAATGTTCTTCAAGGTCCTTGCCTTCTGAATCATTGGCAAGACTCAAAATAACACAGAGGAAGTAAATGAAAAAAGTTTCTGTGTAAAAAAGGTTTGCATTCCACCTTTCTTTTATTGAAAGGAAAATTAATCAGTGTTTTGAACAGGAAACTGAAACACAGTTAAAGGTGGCTAGAAATATAGGTTGTAAATTAGATCTGTGCGTATGCGTGTGTGTTCAGTGTATGGATTCTGATTTATAATCACGGCTCTTTTTGTGTGTGGAAACCTTAGAGAACTAACAGTAACAGATAAGGATTCAGAAATAAATAACATTTTAGGGGATATTGGAAAAGTATAATAATGTTCTGTTTCTGTAGGACTCGCTTCTGTCTGGAGTTGGGGAATGTGTGTGACATAAAGCCCGGTCTCTCTCTCTCTTTAATAGATGCCGCCTCCGGTTGTGTGGATAACCCAGAACTGCTTTCCATATTTATTTCCCAGTGCTGTAGGTTTTCATTTTATTTCTCGGATTTCTTCATGTCAATCTGACATAAATCTCATTAAATAAATGTCTGTCAACTGTTCCAACAGTTAATAGATCCTGTTGGTTGAACCAAAAGACCGGACGGCGGGAAGGAAGGCAGTCAGGGTTTCGTCTTTGAGTATTTATTTCAAAGTCTTCCTTCGAACGCGTGTCGGCAGGAGAAAGCAGGTGACCCAAAGGGCTCCCGCCTGCTGTCCCTCGGTTCAGGAGGCGGAAGTCCCATCTGACAACGAGAGTTTACATCTTACTGGCTGGACTTAGTGGCACCACTTGGATGTAAGGGGGGCATGACTTGTGGTCTGTGGGCCTCGCGCAGGGCCCTCCTGAGGGAGCTGGGCCCCTGCCGTGGAGGGAGAAGGAGGGGACGACGCCAGGCAGAGTGCTGAGCCGCGGTTGTCTAGGTGGTGTCGGCCGGAGCGATGCTCGCCGAGTGATCGCCACGTGCCAGGAAGTACACCCAGCACATCTCGTGTGTCAGAGACGGCACACGGGTAACCGGTGGAGCCTCCGTCTGCCCCAGCATTTAGCACTGGGTTGGCAGGTAGATTTTTAAGTTGTTCAGCACCATTTCTTGCATTGTACCGAGCCCTTTGCTTCAGACTGCGAACTCCTTAGTACCTAGCTCCCATAGTACCTAGCTCAGTACCGAGGAAATGGCCATCAAATGTTGATCTATTAAACCAGTGCTACTTCTACTCAAAAATGGGTGAGTGTATAATGTGTGTATTTTCTGATTATTAAGGGCTATACATTTATTAGAAAGAATTTTTAAGACAGGGAGTAGGACAAAGAAAAAAAATCACTTGCAATCTCATCAGCCAGAAATAGCCACTGTTATGGTTTTCGAAGGACCTATTTCGATCTGTTTGCATCGTATTTACGTGTCTGTGTGAAACAAGCTTGGATCATTCTGCGTAAGTCATTGTGTGTTCCCTCATTTCGCTTGGATTGTGTCATCAGCATTTTCACATGTCGCTAAATATTTTTCCTTGACACCATTAATGGCTTCATAATGTCTCATGCTTCCTGTGGCTGGGCATCGAAGTTGTTTGTATCATTACAACAGCTACGGTGACTATGCAGATGTTTTGGTATGTGATTCCGATGCTTTCTCTAGGGTCAGCCCCTGTGAAGAGAATCACTAGGCCATTTAAGGCTCTCGACAAAGATTGCCAACACCCTTTCCAGAAAGAGTAGGTTGATACCAGCTACGTGCGTGCGTGCATGGCTGTTTTTCTTCCCTCCCCCTGGCATTGAGTGTTACTATTTTAACTCTTTGCTGACTTGGTAGCAAGTTTTATTTATTTTTTTATAGTTCTGCAGCGGTTGTTCAAGAATGCCGACGGCCTGTGTGGGCCTTCATCGTGGCTCAAACATCTGTGGGGCATTTAACGGGTTGAATAGCTTGGTTGGGTTTCAGGTCCATCCGTTTAGAAGACTCCAAGGGCCTGGCTCTCCCTGCTCAAACAGAAGAGCCGCTGGTCTCACCTGCCCCAATGAGTCGTATGGACTAAGTCAGATAGTATCTGCCGAGACCTTGTATCACCGCGCAAGTCCATTCGGCACACCAGGGTCCATTACCTGGCGTCAGAGTCCTTTCTGGCTCTGGTGGAGGTTAGGTTCCCACCAACGAGGAGCCTGGCTGGATGGTGAAAATCACAAGCAGTTAGAAGCACTCTGGGAAGTCCCTTAGGAAGGTACTGTTTCATACAGCTCCTCTTCCCGGCGGTGGAACAGAGTGTTGCTTCTGAAGTGGAGCACCAGACGAAGTGGCTGGCGGGTATTTAAGAGGTAGTCGTACGCGCGCGCGCACACACACACACACACACACACACACACACGGTCTATTGAACCCTACACCTCATTTTAGGAGCGGCCTTGTACCGAGAGAAGCACGTGGCTGCTGAGACTCCTGGGAGCAGTAGTTCACGCAGCCGCTTCATGCGCGTCCTGGTGCACAGGATCATGGAACGGAAGTGTAGGGGGGCACACGCTGTTGGCAGGACGTCTCTCCCTCCCTCTCTTCCTGCATTTTTCAGTGCTGGCCCAGCGTCTGTCTCATGCACGCACTGATCCATGCACTTCTTGGAACACAGGTAAACTTAATGTGCACTGATGTCACTGCGTGGCATGTGCCAGACGTGGCCAGGTTCGTGTGCTGCATGTGACCAAGGCCCGGTCCCTAGCCTGGGCTGTCTTCCAGCTTGTAGGGCAAATGCCGGGGCAGGTTCCCTGTCTGGCCCTCGTTGAACCCCGAGCCTGGAATTCTCCCATTCTGCCACATGGCCGTCTATCTCTTATATAACAAAAAGGTGTCTCCTTTTGCTGTTGGTACTATCTGATGCCTTCGATGACTTTTTTAACAGTTAAGTAAGAACACATGGGGCTGAGGACTCCTGAGAGGGGAGGTTGCGGGATAACTTTGGGTAGATCCTGGTGATTCCTCTCATGCTCTCAGGGCGATAGAGTAGGATCTAGAGTTCTGAGAACGGGAGAAAGGATTCTGGTTTTTCTTTGTATAATCACATAAATCACACATGCTGAAGGGAGGATTTCTTGTGCTCCCTAGAAGCAAAATTGTCCTTTCAATATTTATTTGGGCCCAGGATCACCTAAGTGGAAACTGGTTTACCACCTTTGAGAGACTGTCCCCCATCCCAACGACCGCCTCCCACTGGAGGGAACGGCAGGGCGGGGTGACGAGGAGGACTGCGAGCTAACGTCCTGGCACAGATGTGCGTTGCTCCCGGAGTCACATTTCTCACCATTTGTTACTGTTACTTAATTTGAAATGACAGTTTTGTGTTTGGCAAAGAACAGTCACGTTTCTCATTCCAGATTTTTTGTGGAGATTTATTAGTGGATCTAATTATGATGTTTGTTTGACGAGGCCTCAGGTAAGACCCACCTAAGTGGTAACAGCACTGTTTTAAAAATAAGTCTGAAAGGGCATGTTTTTCTTATAATGACAGAGAACATTGATTTCTTTTTCCCTACAAAAATTGCTCCTAAATGGTAAATTGATTCTCGTTTTTGGTGTATCAGTCATGTGATGGATGAGAGCTTGGGTTCTGGAATTGGCCATTCCTAAGGTGGAATCCTGGCATTGCTCCTTATTAGCTGCGTGACCTTGGCCAAGTCAGGTCACATGGTCCAGCCTTAGTTTCACCATCCGTCAGATGGAGTCATTAGGGGAGCACCTCACAGGTTTGGCAGGACACTTACATGTCCGTGATGTGCCGTGACTGTGTGTCAAGCACTTAGTAGGGTGGTCTCCTCCCTTCTCAGAAACTGGCCCTACATGTGTGACTACTATTATGATTACTTTGCTCTAATTCTTATCATCTCCTTGGGTTTTGAATTATAATGACTTCTCGTTTATTTCCTCTAGCTGACTTTTCCTAGTTATAATTAAGGTAAAAATTCTTTTAAACATGTTTAAAGGATAGCGCTTAAATTTAATTTCATTCGTTTTTGTTTTTCCTTTTCCGTCAAATGAAAACCCGTGGCTGACGCTCAGCTTGCATAGCTGCCACCCCGCCGCCTGACTTGTGGCAGTCCTCACAGGCCGTGGGCTATGAATTCTGAAATAAAGGTTGTGTCCTGCAGGAGCAGGACTTGCTTCTTTGGCTGGAGACACACGCGTGTTGGCAGCTCTGGGGTAGGCTGGGTTTGCAGTTGGCGGTGTGTTCTGGAGAGATGGGTCAGTTGGAGGGACTTAGAGTTTCTGCTGCAGGACCTGGCCGTCTTGATTGACAGTGGGAGGCTAACGTGTGTGGATCGACCAGCTATTTGGCCTTGGCTTACTAATTTCCTTAAGCCTCATTTTTTCCGTTAGTGAACTCGGGATGTTAACAAAGGTGATTTTGTAGAGTTTTTGTACAGATTAAAATGAGTCCACAAAAGATAATTACTACCCATAGTGCCTGGCGGGTAGTAAGCACTCCATGATTGTTAGCTGTTGTGTTTATATTTCTGTTATTACTCTACTCGTAAAGCACTAATGGTGACTTGAGAGAGTTTCTACATGTGTCAACCTTGTCATCCTTCTCCTTGGAGTCTGTAATTTGGGCTGATATATATTAATACTGAAATTACTTCACTGGTAAAGTAAGGTGGTACTCGTATTTCAGAGATGGGCATATATATTGATATTTCCGAGAACATCTGGCTTGTAGAAGTTTTGACACGTGACTTTCCGTGGTCTGAGGAAGGGAGAGGATGCTGATGGGAGGCAGAACTAATAATAGTCACAAGAAATAACCCCCTCCTCCTATTTGGGTGGGTCACAGTTGAGATAAGCTTTGGATCAAAAACAGTGCTAAGCTTGATCATTAACGATTGAATCTTAGAGTCAAAGTGTAGCCTTTATGCATGACCAGCACGGAAGGACCAATTTGTGCTGTTCTGAGAAAAACAGCAGTCTCTGTCAAAAGCAATAGCTTCAGAGGATCTGCTCAGGTGTGGAGGTTGGGGGGTGGGTCAGAGACAGCCTCCCTGAGAAGGGGTGCTGGAGCTCGGAAAGTGCGGGGGGGTGGGCTGGGGCCTGGAGCGTTGGAGGGTCTGCGACCTCAGAGGGTCCAGGAAAGTCTGTGCTCTTTATTCTAAGTATGGGACTGACAGAATCAAATCCGCTTTTTAAATTTATCGCCTTCCCGGTACTGTGGAGAGAGAGTTGAGGAAGGCACAGGCCTCCATGGGTGAGCAGTTCGCCCCCTGCTGCAGGCCAGGGAGAGTGCTTGGCACTGGGGGTGGAGGCGGTGGAAGTGAAAAGAAAGCCAGAGGCTTTGGGAGAGACGCAGGAGGTAAGTGGACAGGACCAGGAGTCCATGCCTCGCATTTTTAGGTGAACGCCTTCTTGTCAGACCGCGTTCGTTCTTTAGTCTCTCTGCCTTTCCGTGATCCCTCTGTGGCCTGCACAGTTGATTTCCTCCTGCTTTTACCTGGAAATGATTCTGTGGGTGAGGACGAGAACCTTCCAGCTCAGAGCAGCTCCTCTTCAGACGAAGCAAGCACACGAACGCCTGAAATGAGCAGTGGCTTGTAACAAGGAGGGAGCCGGTGGCCCGTGATTGGCAGGTGCAGGGTCTCCTCCCAGGAGCTGGCGGGTCCCTCCCTGCTCCGTTTGATGGTGCTCAGCACGGCCCGCATTTTGTGGTGGCGTTACCCAGCGGAGCGTTACAGCACTGTTTATTTTCAGCTTCAATTAAGGCTGAAAAGTCCCACCTCCAAGCAGTCTCCAGAGTAGTTTTGCCTTCCCTTAGGTGGGGTTCCTTACGTGGTAAGCCCAGGAGGCGCCAGTGGAGCGTGTCTTAGAAAAGAAAACCAGCCACGATGGCAGCTACTTGTGTTTCTGGCCCCAACCCTGCAGTCGTCCCAGAGCGACGAGCCACCTGACTTTTACCCCAGAGAAAGGGAGCTGATCCCCTGTGCGTTCTGCACCAGCGTGGGATTAGCATGCCTGCTGGCCCCACTGTCCAAGTCGTCCTCATCGCTGGCTTGGGTGGTCGCGGCAGCCCCCTCTCCGGCCTCCCTGCATCCGCCCTGGCTGCGCCCGCCTTGCTGTTGAGTGTTCACCGCCTTCACAGTGACCCGCTGCAAACGGAAGTCAGGCCGTGTCACCCTCCGGCCTCCAGCGCCCGGCTCCCCTCGCACTTAGGACACAAGCAGGCCGCGAGCACAGCCCGCAGAGCCCCGCGCGGTCTGGCTCTGCTCCCTGTTCCTCCCACGGTCCTGCCCCAGACGCCGGCCCTCCTCCCCCTTAGGCATGCTCAGTCTGAGAGCCCTTGTGCTCGCTGTCCCTTTGGCTGGAAGACTCTACTTCCAGACCTTTCTATGGGTTTCTTCCCCTTTTCCTCAGATTTGTTTAAATACCACTTTATCAAGAGGCCATCCTGTCTAGGACAACACCCTGACATGGCTTTGTCTTTCTCTGTAGCTCGTAGCACTACCTGACATGAAATTGGTTTGCCGGGTTGGCGGACCCCACCAGGATGTCAGCCCCTCGAGGGCCGGGCCTTTGTCTCCTCCGTTTTCTGCCAAACCTGGGCCCAGACAGTGGCCAGCACACAGCAGGCTCCATGAGTAGCTGTTGAATGAGTATCGAGTAGTACAGCGAGTCCTCACTTAATGTTAATAGGCTCTGCGACTTTAAGCAAAACAATGTATAATGAAACCAATTTTACCTTCGGCTAATTGATATAAACAGGAGTTAGGCGGCATCTCATCTAATATTGAAATATCGAACTAATTGAGGTTGTTAGAGGACCTGCTGTATCCTCCAGGGACTTCATGATCCTGCCTGGGAAAGAAAAGCAATGTTTCCATGATCCACTTTAGTGCCAAAGATGAAAAGCGGGCAGGTCTGTGCACAGGTGGTTGAAACACTGAGTTGTGACTGCTCCATGTGTGAGTGAAATGGGCAGAGAGATGGGCTGTCGGGCGATTCAAGGCAGGCTTCTAGGAGGAGGTGACATTTGAGTGCAGTGCAGAAACACCAAAGGATTCCAGTGACACTGGTGGTTTGGTTTTCTTCCAGGAGGAATCAAGGTCGCTCATAGTCAGCCTTGGGCTGGTGCACAGACCCCCGGGGGTCTGCAGTTACTCACGGAGACCATGGGGTGCTGGGCGGGATGGCACAGAGCAGGCTGCCTGGGGCCCCTTCTCAGCTCCCTGAGGTACCTGCCTGACCTCCAGGGCCCTGCCCTCTGGGCTACAGGTCACTTAGGGGCACAGTCAGAAGTCAGGCTGCGTGGGCTGGAGTCTTGGTTCTGCCACTTCCTGGCCTTGAGCTTCCTGGCTTTGAGCAAGATGCCTGCGCTCCCTTTGCTCATCTGTAAAGTGGGGCAGTCACGGTTCCTGCCTCACGGAGCTGTTCTCAGGTTTAAACGAGATGCCGTGTGGCAGGGACTTAGACCAGCAGTAAGAACTCGATAAATAATATACTTGTCATTATGACCGTTGATGTTGCTGACTCTCAGTGGACGGCTCTTGGGGTTTTTAATGACCTAAACTTTGTAATACAGAAGTATTCACTAATTTCTTTAAAAGGAAATCGCTGCTTTGCCCTGGCCCTGCTATTGCCACAAACCTGCCCTTACCAGCTTCCCCGCAAATCTGTGAGGACTTCCAGCAGCAGAAATAAGTCCACAGGTCACATCCTCAGACCTCACTGTGGCAGGTTTAGAGGAAACTTTCACAATTCCCGTCCAAAATCCCAAAGCGTTTGAACTCCCTGGGTGTAAGTTGGAAAACTGGGAGCTGCCGAGAGTCTGGTCTGGGCTACCCACCCAGCAACCCTGAATCTCCCCTGGGACTCCGAGGCGTGACCTTCACACCAGCTGGCTCTGTGGCCTCGCGGGAGTCCAGTTTTCTTGTCTCCAAGGTGGCGAGTGTACATTTTGGCATCTCCTAAATGGGATAAACGAGAGAGTTAGTGAGGTAATGTGTGCTTCTTAGTTCGTAGTAAGTGCTCAGTAAATGCTCACTAAAATAGTAATATAATAATTGTTAACGATAACCATTACCGGTGCCCGTGAACTCTGAACGGCGCTCATCCCCTGACCACCAGTGCCCTTTGCTTCTCTCTCCCCCCTTGGCACCGCCTCCCCCCGGCGCGGGCAGCCCAGCTTCGGCCCCACGCATCTTGGAGCAGCTCCGCGGCTCTGGCTCACGCCCCGAAGAGGCAGCGGCCATCTGAGGGGCTCTGGGCGCTCAGCCACGCGGGGCCTTCGGCGGGCTGCCAGCTGCCTCTCCAAGTGGCGCAGTGCCCACGACGGGAGCAGCTGCCTCTTCCAGCTGCCTAATTGCTCATCAGATCCACTTGAGCACCAGCTTAACACGTTTATTCCTTCATCCCAAGCCATCTTTCTCACGTATCTGGGCTGCCGAGCCGTGGGGTCAGCGTGGGGGGAGGGTTCGTTGAGTTTGAGTGATCCTCAGACTCAGGGAAGAAGCCGGTGGTGTATGGATCATATTCCTGGGCTTTGCGACCCCACAGGAATGGTCATTTGTTCATTCAGCAGCATCTTCTAACCCTTACCATGGGCCAGGCAGATCTTGAGATGACAGAGAAAAAGATGGGCCAGATACTCATCTAAGTATTTGGGCTCACAGTGGACAAAACAGATGAGGACTCCTGTCCGGGCGGGGTTACATTCTAGTTAGGGGAAGACGTGTCAGTCAACAGCCATGATAAACAAGTGACATGTGGCACGCCGGAAGGTGATAGTTGCCGTGGGGGAAAAGTACAAATAGAGCAGTGAGGATCCGCCTCATCCAGAAGGTGCTGTCTGAGCACAGACTTGCGGGAGGGAGGGAGTGGCCATCAGGTGGGAGAACGTTCCGGGCAGAGGGGACAGCCTTGCAATGAACTAGGGTGGGAGTGTGCCCGGCACGTCCCAGGAGCATCCCGGAGCCAGCAAGGGAGGGAGTAGGAGGTGAAGTCCCAGAAGCGTCCAGCAGGCGGTTGGCTTTTTCCATGTCAGGGAGGCGGGGGAGGTGGGGGAGGGGCGGTGTCACTGGAGGGTTTTGAGAGAGAAGGGGTACCATCTGACGCTTTCAACGTCGGCTTCGGCTGCCGTATGGAGACTAGAGTGTCGGGGACAGGGTCGGAAGCAGGGAGGAGAGCTCGGGGTTGTCGTAGAGATCCAGGTGAGAAACGGCTGTGTGTCGCAGCTGCAGCTGGGAAGATGTCCTGAGCATGGGCAGGGAAAGGTGGCTGCAGGGGGCGTGGCCCGAGCACCTGGAAGGATGACTTGCCCTCAGCCGGGATGGGGAGAGCTTTGGGCAGAGTACGCTTTGCGGGGGCTGAGCGGGGGTTGTGATGTGACATCCTGAGTGTGAGATTTCTGGATCCCGTGAATACAGACCCCCAAGATGCGGGCATATCATGATATTTAAAACCCCAGGACTGGGCGAGATCCCCATGAGAGCAAGTGTAGGTGGACTTAGCGCTGAGCCCTGCGGCCTCCCACATTATTAAGAGGACACAGGAAGGAGGAGGAGGTGCCAGCAAAGGTGATGGAGAAGGGGTGCCCAGGGAGGAAGGGGGTCCCCAAAACAGTGTGGGGTCCCAGAAGCCAAGTGAAGAACATACTCGAAGGAGGAGAGAGCGAGCAACCTTGTCAACGGCTGATGGTGGCTCAAACAAGATGGCAGCCCTGGGTGACGTTGACCAGAACAGGTCAGTGGACTGGCGGATGAAAACTCGGTTATGGAAGAGAGACGAGGAGAAGAGGGGTTGGGGACAGTACGTGTGGGCAGCTCTTCGGGGCCGGTGGGATGCAAATGATAGCAAGGACAAGCGGCGATGAATGGCAGGGACGTGGCGGGTCAAGTCTTGTGCCTCGGACTGTGCTGCTGTCTGGCTTAATGAGACCTGAGCACATGGGTCTTCTGCCCGTGAGGGCTCATGGCATGAGGCAGGTGTGACCACTGACCTCTGCCCTTAGTTCCAGGTGTGCAAAACCACCTGCCTCCTTGCCTGGTCCGCTTGGGGCTTTGACAGCTGAAACAGCACCCTCTGCCCGCCCGCCCGCCCGCCCTTCCATCCCTCTGCCTTCTTCCCAATCGCATTAGCTTCCTCTTGCTGCACTACCACGTGGGCAGAACCTCAGTGGTTTAAAACAGCGCAGCCGCATCATCTTACGGTGGTGGAGGTCAGAAGCCCGACACGGATCTCTCCGGGAGGAAACGGGGGTTTGGCATGTTGTGTCCCTTTCTGGGAACTCTAGGGGAGAAGCTGTTGCCTTGCTCATTCAGGCGTTGCAGGATTCAGTTCCAGGATTCGGTTCCAGGTGGCCGTGGAGCTGGGGTCCTCCTTTTTGGTGGTCCTCCCACCAGCCTCTCCCAGAGTGTGCACACGGCCCCTGCGTCTCAGAACCAGCGGTGGCGCCTTGGCTCCTTCTCACTCTTGGAACCCGACTCCCCTTCCGCTGCGTCTCGGCTGTCTTCCCTCTCTGCCACCTCTCTCTCTGCTTCCTGCCAGAGAAAATTCTCTCCTTTTCAGGGTTCATGCGATTAGCTCGCACCCACTCAGGCAATCCGAGATAATCTTCCCACCTCAAGGTCCTAAACATCTTCAAGGTCGCTGTTTCTGTTTAAAGGATCATAGTCACAGCTTCCAGGGATTACAGCGTAGGCATTTTGGGGAGCCATCCTGCCTGCCGCACCCGTCTCAGTCAGTGCCACCAGCTGGGTGCTCCCCCCGGAAGTCTAGGAGTCGTCCTTTCTTTCTTTGCATACTTCCTCTCCCGTTTCAAGCCATGGGGAAGTCCTGTCCACTCCAAAATGCACCCCTGAGATGACAGACCTTTGACCATCTCGCCCGGAATGTTGCATGAGCTCCCAGCTGGTCCCCGTTGCTCATCTTCTGCCTTTGCAGTTTCTTCTTCACAAAGCAACTGGGTGGCTTAAAGATAAGCAAGCATGTCACACGTCTCCCCTGCGTAAAGCCCTCTGTCGGCTTTGCCCTCCCGACAACAGGTGGAAAAGTCTCGCGGCCCGCGAGGCCCTGTGTCCCTGGCTGCCGCCCGCCTCCCGTCTCACCCCTCACCACCCTCCTTGTTCATCGCGCTTCAACTCGGCCAGCTTGCCTCTGTCCCTCGATCCCCCGTCACGGCATTCGCCAGAATGTTCTCCCCTGTGGTGTTTCCATGGACGATTTTGTCTCCTCAGGGAGGCCTAATCTCTCGTCTCAAGAAGCTCCCCAAGGCACTTTCTGCTGGTTATGTTTTGTATAGCTTCAGAAATTGTCCTCTTTATTTATTAGCTCACTTCCCACACGCCAGATGCAAGTGCTCGGAAGGTGGCAGCCTAGCGTGTCCTGCTCCCCGGGGGACCCGCGCATGTGACCCACAGCAGCCACTTAGCCGTCCGTGCTGGGAAAACGCCCCTGTGGCATCGGGGTTCTAGAGCCTTTTTGGAGAATGAGTTGTGTTTCTAAAAGAAAAAACACGTCGTTTTACCCTCCTCATGACACTTCTGACGCCAGTCGGTGAGGATTTTTTTTTCCCACCAGCCAGCTCTCCAACAGGGGTCCTGCAGTTCAGCTCAGTTCTGATGCTGACGAGTGGCGCAGACCCCAAAGGCGAAGGGCCCGGTCCCTCGACCTGCCCTGCATAGGCGCCAGCCGCGAGGGCTGGGTCACCAGTGCGCTTCTGGCCCCCCGGCTGCAAACGGGGGCGTTCCCCAGCCTCCCCCTCCGGCCCAGTGATTTGTTAGGATGGATCACAGAACTGGGGAATCTTGACGTCCGTTGACCAGTTTATCGTACAGACTCTCACAAGGGATACAGAAGGGCCGGCCGACGAGGTGCGTGGGGCGAGGCCCTCTGCGCCCCTCGGCTCAGGGTGTTCATGGAGGCTTCATCACGTGGGCGCGAAGGGTCCGTACCTCAGTTTCTAGCCCCTCTCCCCTTCTAGGGTGGCGTGGCTGAAAGTGCCAAGCTTCCAGTCACAGCTCGGTCCTCCCACGCAGGAGCCATCCAGATTAGACCAGAAGCCTCTCCTGTCATCCAGGAAGTTCCAAGGAATTTAGGAGCTCTGTGCCAGGAACTGGGGTCAAAGACATATTTACAAAAAATTATTTTGCAATTTTAGCTGAGAGGAAGAGATACTTTCCATCTGCTCAAGTCACATGGGACTTGCAAAGTTTCGGGAGTTGGTTTCTACATCTGACGTCTCCTCAGTTAGAGGTGCCGAGTGCAGAGAGTGGTGAATTTTTATCCAACACACAATCGGACACTCGTGAGGACTTCCGGCCCCCCTGGGGAAATTTCCTAGAGTCTCAGTCGGAGGAGGACTTCTGTCTCGTGTCACTGTCTAACTGTAACGATCAAGTACAAAGGGGCCACCGTAAGCCGACAGGACGCGTCCTGTCCCGTCAGCGCAGAGACAGAGGGGCGGGTCCAGCCCCCTGGGAACGTGTCGGTTCCTCCCCCAGGTTCCTCCCGCCCGGCCGGCCGGCCTTGCTTCGGCTTCTGAGATAGCATTACGATTTCTGGGGAGCTGCTGGGGCCGCCGAACGGCTCTGGGCTGTGTGTCATGTATCATCTGTCGTTCCACGTACGTCCTGGCCTCTTTCTCGCGTGGGAAGGGAATGCCCTCAGCTTCCGGGCGCCCAGGGGAGTCGGTCAGGATCCGGAGCGGCCGTGGCTGGGCCGCCGGGTCCTCGTGCTCCAGCTTTGAGAGGAGGTGGCGCAGGTCTGGATACGTTAGAGGGTCATGGGCCGACACGGACTCCTCCCTCTGCCTTCCCGCCCCTCACACAAGCCCTAAGGTGCTGGGTGTGGGGGTGCCAGGCGTGTCTCCGCCTCCCCTCCCCCTGCAGCCTTGATGAGAGCTGTGACAGAGGGCGCAGTGCCGAGGAGCGGCGTTGGGGCTGGCCCTGGAGGGTCCCGCAGGAGAGCCCTTGGGTGCTCTCCCATTTCCTGGTCTGTCTTAGGACATTGTCTCATCGCCGAGTGCCCTGGCTCTCCAACTTCTCTGAAACCACCTGGGTATTCTATTAAAATGCAGATTCCTGCCCTTTCCCTCAGACTCACTTAACTTCTGGAAACGGAAACGGGGGTCCAGGAATCTGCATTTTAATGCTCCCACATCTATCCCATCTCTCTCCAAGTGATTCTGATGAGAGTGGCCCAAGATCTACTCTTAGGGCCACGCTGATCTAATGCGTCTCCCTGCCGGGGTCACCGCCATTTCCACGAGTCTCCATCCTCCACCCCCACGCCAGCAGCCTTCCCCTCCTGCCCCCTCGAGCATGAGCCTCTGCCCCGGGGCCTGCGGCCGCTCTGGCCTCTGCTCCTCTTGACGAGCATCTACTCATCCTCTTTCCTTCTCCTGTCCCCTCAGGAGGCGGCCGCCACATCGAGGCTTCTCTTGTGCTTCTTGGTAACCCCTTTTTTCTTTTGATTGTGACCCGAGCCTGCGGCATTCTTTAGAATTTGTAAGAGACGTGAGCTTTCGACATGATTTCTTTTCTAAACTGATCCTTTTTCGCCCCTCCAAACGTTTGGCTTCACCGTGACCTTGAGTTGCAGGGATGATGATTTTCTTTGCCTGCCTGTGTTCTGGGAGTCTCCGTTTCCGCCTTGACACTGCCCTCCTGTGGGCCCCTGCAGCAGGGACGGACCTCTAGTCTCCAGCGTTAATTGCATGAGCTTTTTTGAAGCCCTCCTTTTGACGAGTCATCTTCCTTCCCAGTCTTTGGGTCGCTGGCATCTGCCGCCTGCCTTCACACCCTGGGCATCCGGCTTCAGGTGTGATCGTCTTTGCACAGCACTTTAGCTACCTGCTGGGTGAATCACTTCTCGGAGCCCAGACCTGTGTCTCTCACGTTGGGGGTGTAAGTCCCTGCCCCGTGGCTTGTGAGTCCCATGGCTCAAGGCCGTGTTTGTTTATGTTGCAGGCTTCTGGTGTCTTCCTCCTGCTGCTTGCCTTTTGGCCTTGCTCAGCCAGGCCCCCCTGGTGCAGCGGCCATGTGTGACTTAGAGTATTTCCTCCAGTTCACCTTGACTCCTTGCTATACCCCCTCTTGGGCTCGTGGTTTACAAAATGAATGTTAGAACTGAAATGGACTTAGAAAGGCTTCCGCTTGGTTTCATCAATGAGGACCCCGAGGCCTGCAGAAGTGAGATAGCCGTTCAAGGTCACAGAACAAGCTGTGGGAATTTGGGTTTGGGGAACATTTGTTAACCATCGAAATTTTAACTATGCGTAACCTCTGACCCAGCCGTTCCATTCTAGGATTCCTTCACAGGGGCACCAAGAGACAGGAGCGTTATTTGAATCGGGATCAATGGCAGGTTGGTGAACTAGATCGTGCGTCCTTCCCGTGAGGCAGCTGTGGTAAAGAGTGAGGCTGGCCTCGCGGTGCGGGCGGGGCGCGGTCGCCAGGGCCGCTGTGGAGTGACAGCTGGCTACCCGACGTGCCATTTAGGTTTCATAAGACAAAAGCAAACCTCGCGGTGTGTAAATGTGTGTCTGTACATATAAACACGTGGGAAAGGGTGTGGCCCGGCGGAGGTGTTCGTGACAGCGGTGAGGAGGACGGGACTGGGGGAGGGGGAGGCCGGGCTCAGGAGTGACCTGCGCTTCTGCTTGCCATCCTCACCCTGAGGTGCTGGAAATTTTTTATCGCGATATAATTTACATACCATACCATTTGCCTGCTTTTAGTGTACGATTCAGTGTATTTTTGCATGTTCACAAAGGTGTGTGCCCATCGCTGCTCTCTGACTCCAGAACATTTTCGTCACCCCGAAAAGAGACCCCGTGCCATTAGCAGTCATTTCTCACCCCCCCCCCGCCCCCCGCCCCCCACCCCCCAGCCCTTGGCAGCTATGAAACCACTTTCCGTTTCTATGGATTTGCCGATTCTGGACATTTTATATAAATGAAATTATACTATATGTGCCTTTTTGCATCTGGTTCTTTCACTTAGTGCAATGTTTTCGAGGTTTACCCATGTCGTGGCATGTGTCAGTACTTCATTTCTTTAAAAATTCTTTTAATTGTGGTAAAATACGTACACAATCGACCGTCTTAACCATTTTGAACCGTCAGGTCAGTGGTATTAAATACATTTACGTCGCTGTGCGGCCATCACCACCATCGCCCCAAATGGAAACTCTGTGCTCACTGAACCGGAACTCCCATCGCCCCTCCCCCGAGGCCCTGGAAACCTCCGTCTACCTTCTGTCTCTGTGAATCTGACCACTGTAGGTGCCTCATAAAGCAGAATCATACAGTATTTGCCTTTTTCTTTCTGGCTTATTTCACTTAGCATAATGTCATCCAGGTTCATCCATGTTGTCGAATGTGTTCCATGTTCCTCATTTTTCGAAGCTGAGTAATACTCTGCCGTGTGTGTATACCACACTCTGCTTATACGTTCACCCACTCGTGATTGACTCTTGGGTTGCTTTCACTTTTTGGCTATTGTGTGGACGTATATGATGTTCGGTTCTCTTGGATTGAATTTTTAAAACTAAACTTGTGCTTTTGTATTACCTTTGAATTGATAATGAAATGGGAAACAGAAAATAAGTGGGTCCATCTAGAATATCAAAGTTTTTGGATTCTTATGTTTTTTCTGGTACGTGGCACTCACGTCATGTGGAAAAAGCCAACGTCTTGGGGAACAGCACACCCAGTCTGTCTGAAGCTTGCTCAGGCACGCCCTCTGGAGTCGAGATTTGCATCTGCCCGTGCCAGGCAGGCCAGACTGGTCTGGTCGAAGGCTGGAGCCCCTGTGGGCTGGTGTAACACAGTGGTGAAGGCCGTGGACTCAGTTTCCTCACTTGGAATAGGAAGGAGGATGAAATACATCAGTGCATGTAAAGTGCTGTAATACAGACCCGGGCGCTTAGTTAGCATCCAGTAAATACTGACCGCTGTTGCTTTATTACCATGTCTTCTCTTCTTGGACAGTCGCCCAGTCCCCGAGTAGCTTTGTGAACAAGTGAGAGAGTGGGTGTGTACCCACCTCTGAGAGGATGTGAGCTGTTTAGAAGTATAATGGATTCTCAGCTGCGTCGGGATTGATACCCCCCTTCCCGTTCCTTGACTTGCAGAGCTCTGGCATATGTACAACAGGGGCAGAAAAATATAAAAATGAGTTTGTTTTTCCTGCAGTGAACACGTGTTACTTTTATCATTTGAGAAAATAAACTTGTTAAGGAAACAAAGGAAAACGTGGCGACAAGGCCTGAGAGCCATGCTAACCACGCCAGTCAGTTAGTGGCAGCTCCGGCAGGAGTGGCAAATCTTGACCGTTATTCTCGGCGGGTTGGTACGTGCAGACTCAAAGCGCCGTTGGGCAGGCAGTCGGGAGGCGTTGAGAATCGAATTTGTGCCCCATCTGGTTCTGAAAATTTTGTGGGTTCAGAGAAACAAGGCGAAGCCTTTGCCTTTAAGGCACTTCCAGTCTCGGTGGACAGGTGAGGTCATGACGGGATGTTCCTCACTTACTGTAACGACTGCCACCACCGGGTGTGGGGCACGCCTTCTGCAGCAGGCCTCTGCTAGCTGCTTCGTCTACGTCCTTGTTTAATCCTCCAGCGGGACCCTGCAAGGTGGGTGCATTTGTCCTCTCTTTACCGAGCGGAAGGCTGGGCTCGGGGCAGCTAAGTGCCTTCCCAAAAGTGGTCAGACTGGGATTTGGACCCAGGTCCATCGGACTCCAGCTCCTGTGCCTTTGCGCTGCTGTGTCCCTCTCATTCTGTTGACAGATTTCCTTTCTGACTGCACTGCGCCTTACTGCCGGTAGCACGGCTCGGAGTCCTAGGATCAAGGCCCTCAGGAGAAATCCTCTGCACGGGTGTTTGAAATTCCAGGAGTCTCCTCCTAAGGGCAGGTTGTACAGTGATTTCCCAAGGAAGGTTTCGAATCCTATAAACCCAGGGCTTACAGATGAACAATTTCTACCTCTGATAAGGGTCGCTCTGCTGTTTTAAGAATGAGCCGCAGGAGTCATACATGCTTGTCGTTTTGAATAAAACGAGTCTAAGGTTTGGAGTGAAAACACTGGTGGATATCCACTGCTCTGTAGGCCCCAGGTTACCAAGGCGTCAGCTCAGGTGTGGCCTTGCTCAGACCACCAGGTACACAGCTGGACGATGTCCTTCCTTCTCCCTTCTTCCCTCCCACCAAAACAGAACCACATTGCTCACACACTCGTTGTTGTTAGTTTAATTATTGAACCTAGACACATCTGCATTTCAGAATGAGCAGTTTTGAAACCATCTGGAGCCATCCCCGTCACCTTGTCCCACTGCTGACAAGCCGACCCTCCCTGGGGCTGTCGAGTGCGGTCGGGCCCAGAGTTCTGTTCAGTAGACACTTTTGCAGCAGTTAGATCAGGGCAAGAAATCACTCGTCTGGCACGCCTGGCTGCATGTTTTATTTCAGCAAAAGAAGTGATTCTCGCCGTCCAAGTACTTTTCATTTAGGGGGAAAAGCACGACTCGAGTTTCTGTCGGGGCCTCTGCGAGGCTGCGTCACACAAGCAGGTGAAGATGCGCTTGGCGAAGGGTGTGATGACAGTTCTGGTTTTATGCAACAGCCCTTCCCAGCTGTCCCGGTGCATGTGTTATATATTTAGATGATCTTTTGGAAGCGAGATGCGGCATCTAAACAGGTGAGCAGATTTCTCTGGAAAGACCTATAGTAGGTGGGAACGTCTGATGAAAAGGCGTCTGTATTTGAAAAAGAAAGCAAGCTGTCACTTTGCATTTGTCTTTTAAAAAATTACCATGTCTTTAATGCTTGGAGTGAGAATATAAAGTAGTTTACAGTCTCTCGTTTCATCTTCACCAGGAGGTATCATTATCCCCATTATACAGATGAGGAAACCGAGGCTCAGAGGACTGAAATAATGTGCCCAAGATCTCACTCTAGGTAGCGACAGAGGCAGGGTTTGAACCCAGGGTTGCCTCTGCCCACACTTCTCATCATATACAGCTCCTTGTCAGTTATTAAAAACACCCATCTCGATCCATGGGTCCTGGTCCCATTCTTGACGGATGCAGACGAATCTGCACTCTCTGGGTAGATCCTGTTGGTGTGGATGTCACGTGTTAGGACATTCTGTGGGTAACATTTTCTTTGCCTGGCATTTTCTTGGCTATCAGATGAGCCTGCTGCTTTGTGCCAGAGAATCATCATTCCGTGTGGTGAGTAGGTCCATATTATTTGGTTTCAACTTTCTGGAGAGTTTAAAGTTCGTCGTGTTCTCATACCATGGATAGGCAACCCAAAATGTGAGGTACGTGTGTGGGGGTTTGGTGGGGGGAGAAGAGGGGGGGGGGAGGGAGATGCGCGTAGGGAGGTGGGTTTCCTCCGGCGTCAGCACGTGGCCCCGGAAGTCTGCCACGAGTGGACGTTGGTACCACGCTGGCGAGCAGGGTCCGGATGGTGGGAGGCAGTGCGGCGAGTTGGGAGGAGCCTGGGGCTTTGCAGTCGGGCAGACCGGGGTTAATGTTGCGTTTACAGTGTTGAAAAAGCCCGCACCTCTGTTTTCTACTCTGTGATGGTGACATCACGCGATGGTATTTCGGGCCTTAAGTGCGATCACGAGAGTCGTCAGGGTGGGGCCGTGCTGGCTGTGCCCAGAGGGCTCGGTGGGCAGCGGCTCGTTTGCCTTGCTGCTGCCCGGGCCGTTTTGTGCCGGAGCCTGAGGCAGGGGCCAGGCCGTGGGACCTTGTCCTGCTCTGTCCCTTCGCAGTGCCGCGGGCTCGTGTCTGTCTTATGCCGCCTTCTCCCTAAGCATGGCCCGGCTTCTCCTGAGACACTCCAGGTTGAATATAGCGTTCCAGTTTGGGGGGACGCCCTTCCCCAAAGTCAAAATGAGCCGTTCCATCCCTACAAAGCCATGCCTCGTGTTAAAGCAGAGAGACCCTGGCAGACACTCCTGAGATGCCGGAGACCTGCCTGGTGACACCTGATTGTCGTGACCTTGGAGCCGAGCTGGGCAGCAGTGGCGTTTCATCCTGTGGCTCTTTGGGGGTTGGTCCTGCGATTATTTTATAAAAGGAGGAAACTCAGCTTTCAGAGTTTGGGTGGCGTCACCCAGGCCTGTGGTTTCTATCATCCTTACGCCATTGACTTCTGACTCTGCATCTCCAACCCTAATTTCTCCCCGAAAGTCCGGACTCATAGGCTACTGCATTCGTGCTGTTTTTTTCTCAGATGACTCATGGTTGTATCAAACCTAACTTGTCCGAAAACCATCTTCTGGTGGTCACTCATCTCTTCCCAACCACACTTTAGGACATTCACCTGCTCCTTCCCCAGACTCGTCCAGACCAGTAAAACGATAACTTCATTCTTCCTGGTGCCTGAGGCCAAAAATCTTGGTGTTATCTTGACTCCCGTTTTCACCCAAACCCCTCATCAAATCTGTCAGCAGTTCTTATCTCCTCCGTGCCTTCTTCCTCTCCTCTGACACCCGCCGCCATCACCGCGGTCCAGGCCGGCAGCGTCGTCTCCTGCCTGGTCCACTGCCCTGGCGCTCTACCCAGCTGCGTGTTGGGTCCTCTGGCTAGAAGATGCCGAGGCACAGTTAGCAGTGCAGAGGTGACTGGGGGATAGCGCCCGTGAAAGATGAAGGGGACAGGTGGCATCGGGCAGGCAAAGCCGCAGACGTGGCCACAGACCTAACAGTTTCGCTCACCCAGCCCAGTGGGGAGCTCTGAGCAAAGACTGCCTGTCAGAGGTGCCCCACCTTGGGCAGAGATACCGCTCTGTGCTCAGCCGTCGGCTAGGGTGGCCCCGGAAGGGCAGCACGGCTGCGGGGCGCTCGCGCCGGATGTCGTCAGCTGACGGCACCCCTCACGGCAGAATGGCCAGTCCTTCCTCGTCTCCCCTCCTGGCCACTTTCCCCTTCGTCCAGCCGGTAGAATGATCTTTAAAAAAAAAAAAAAAAAGTCTGATTAGAATCCTCCAGGGCTTCCGTGTTGCTCAGAATAACATACCGTAGCCCGAAACCCCCGCCACCTTCTCCGTGGTCTCACTTCCTGTTGGTCTTTCCGTCGCCCATCATTCTTTAGCCACGCTGGCCTCCTTGCTGTTCTGGGAACACGCTAGGCCTGGCCTACCACCTCAGGGCCTTTGTACCTGCGGGTCATAGAAATGCCGTCCCCCAGGGCTTTGCATGGCTCACTCCCCCTCTGCATTCTGGTCTCTGCTCAGATGGTATCTCCTTAGGCCTTTCCTCACCATTTATTTAATTCGCGTTCTTCCGCCATCGTTTTCTCATGCTTTAACCTTCCCTCAGCACTGCTCACAGCCTGACATATTAAATAGTTCTTTATTTTCTGAGTCCCCTCACTTGAGTGTGAGCTTCATATTGGCATTCACTCCCCACTTAATACATCTCTGTATCTCTAGTGTCTAATGCTTGACACGTGATAAATCTTCAGCAGCTAGTCGTTGAGTAAATAGGAGACTTTCTCAAGGTCACACTCACTGGCGAGCGGTAGAGCCAGACTTTGCATCTGGTATCTGCCTTGATTGCAAAGCGCACGCTGTCTTGTTTACCGTGCGCTCCACTTGCCATGGAGAACGCTTGGAAAGTGGGGGATGCTATTATTCTGAAGACCGTTCCCTTGCTGGAACAACTGGGGGCTCGTAGGGATCCTTGTCGCCTCACCCAGGAGGACCCATCTCGTTTGGAATCTCAGAATGTCCAGATTTGCCATCACACAGAAGCCGGCCCCCTGGGACAGGGCCCGGCACACCTCCTTTGTCCATTAGGATGTTCAAGGGCACCGTCTCTGAATTGAAAACGGTGCTTTATCCTCTTTTGCCACTGGCATCTCCCACTGTTTGTATCTGGGGTCATGCTAAGCTTGTCCAAATTGAAAGCAAAACAGTAACCTTATCATACTGTTTGCCGTGCCGCTCTCCATGGTATTTGAAGTTTTGCTTAAAATAATTTAGGCAGAAAACCCCATGTGTTCTCTGGCGCCTGCGAGTGAGAGCAGCGTAGTGTCTACTTATTTCAGATGACTGACCACAGATACCTCCGAACAGCGACGGGGGCCTGCGAGGAGCTGAAGAACCGTGTGATGACCTGCTCATGGTGCTAGCAAACCCACAGCTTTTCCGAAACGGAGGAATAGCTCTGACTTAAAAGTCAATGTTTTTGTGCTTTTACCAAACACATTTTCAGCATCTGACTGTTTAGATTTAAAAAGAGAAAGCTTATTGTTTTTGCCAAAATTTTCCATTTGAAGCCTAATGTCTGTAATTATGCTATCATGGAAACATAGGAGAAGTTAGCAGACTACCCAGTGCAGCAGGTTAATCGAGTGCAGATTTTCCTGTGAGTCACGTGGATGTTGACCAGGTCAGTCGGGTTAATGGGTCATCCTGTGCTGGATGAATAATGTGGCCGTCTTCACCCTTGGCACAGGCTTCGATGGCCAGACTGAGCTCAGCAAGCCAGGTGTGTGTGATGGGTCTCTGGGACACCTTGAGCTTCTAATGGAGAACCTTCCTCCTGGGTGAGGTGACAGTGATCCCTACAAGACAGGGTAGGCACCCACACTTGTTCCAGCGACGTAGTGCTCATAGTAACAGCATTCAATGAGATGATGCATTTGAAGATGGTCAATGAATGCCAAAGTGTTATATAAGATGAAGCAATATTATTTAACTTTTATGAGAATCATTGTATATGGATGCAGCCCTCAAATTTTGGTTAGCGCACTAAATGCAGTCCTTTCTTCTTCTTGCTTTTGGACTTTGTGTTTTGGCCTTTTCAATACAACTTCAGGTTCTCATCCAGTGTTGAAATATCTACCCACGTAGGTGGCAGGTTCTGCCCGGTTGGGTGCCGGCAGCTGTATTCCTCTCACAGTCCTTGATCAGGGCGGAATGGCGGGCTCCGGGCACTGCCAGATATAGGCCGAGGTTGTTAACGATTCAATTTTAGGCTTAAGATTGCACCGCTGACCAATGTCTCAAGCCTGGTGTGTGTTCTTGGATTCAGAGTGAGCTGTTATCGACATGTAGAGAGATATATTTTTTTTTCTCCTGGGCTATTGTCTCTCTCTCCATTCTAAAACTGACAGAGCGCTCTCAGGAAAAATCTGTCTTAAAAAGACAACAACACACGTTTAGTTTGATCAGTTACAACATCTGTGTTTATCGTTTAGATTTGAGTTTCAGAATTCAATCGCAACTCTCCCTCTCCAAGTTCGTCGGCTCGTTGGGGGACGTGCAGGGATCATGGGATGGAATGGGGGCGTAACTTGCTGTGTTCGGTTCTCAAATGCCTTGACGTTACTCAGACTTCTGCTGTGCCGCTTTCCTTTTCCTTTCCTCTGGCAGGTGACACCTTCTTGACTTGGAAGTAAGCAAATCTTAGGTGGCGCTTGTATAACCGAATGGGATGGCTGACTTCTGGTGCCTCGCACGTAATGGCCTCGCTAATGGAGAGGCGGGAAGTCTCTGGCCAATTAAGCGGCTCCCTCCACTTTCCTGATATTAATCCGTAAGCTGTAGAGATACATCGGCAAAGTCCCCTCTTAGTTTTCCTTTTTATAACTGTCACGTGTGGAGCCAGGTAACCATCTCTGTAACTTCAGGTTCGAACTCAGAGTCTCAGAGTCGTCTCTGACGAGGTCCCTGCTGAATGGGTGAAGGCACCGGTTTAGTTACCCCACATTAGCTTACACCAACAAACCTTGACTCATTTCAGTTTGTGCAGGATGTGAACCCAGGCGCGCCTGAGCCACGTGCCCTGGCTCAGTCTGTCACAGGCTGCAGTCAGGGCGTCAGCTGAGGCTGCGGTTGTCATCTCAAGGCTTGACCAGCGGAGGATCCATGTCCACTCATGTGGCTGGTGGCAGACCCCAGGTCCTTGCTGGTGGCTGGGTACGTCATTTCCCTGCTACGTGGGTCTCTCCATCAGCAGCACATACGATGGCACCTGGCATTCCTCAGAGTGAGCGAGGCCACCCCAGACAGAAGCCACAGTCTTTTTATAACGTCATCGCTGAACAGAAATCTTGTCCCTTCTGCCCTATTCTGTTCATTAGAGATGATCAGTCAGTCCCGCCCACACTCAGGGGTGGAGATTATGTAAAAATGTGACTTCCAAAAAGGAAGAATCCTGGGGCTGTCTTAAAGGCCACCCTCTGCTGAGGAGGGTGTGAGGTTGTTGGGATGAGTCTTTTGTTGTGTTACATTAAATGTGGAGTAGAAGTTTGTTCAAGCTGCAGGAGCTGAGCCAGAGCAGGAGGAGGTCAGATGGTTGCAGGGGAAGGGTGGCTGGCTGGTTTCTAAGAGACCTATAAAAACATGACTGTCCGAGGTCTGTCCCCCAGTCTGAGAAGTTAAAAAGCTTATATATGCCTCTGTCTCCTTCAGCGCAGAAGATTGCTGGTTCCTCTTAAATGTACCTGGTGCCTGAGGACAAAAGGCCAATGGCTTGATTTCTAAGGAGACGTACCGACATCCAGCAGGCCGGATGGCCATGTTTTGTGACCAGCAGGGTCCCTTGTGGAGGAGAGACACCTGGGCCAGGCAAGGAGCCGAAGGCCATTTGGAGAGCAAGTCAGCCTGTGTGCTTACACATCCGTTAAACCTTGGAGGTGCGCTAGCCCCAGGCTTTGCCAGCCAGCTGCACCCACCTTCACGGTGGGGCTGCCCGCCCTGCTCTGCTGGGCTCTGCTGCCTCTTATCTAACTGTTCTGAGTCTCATCGCTAAGCGCAGCCTCCTCCCAAATCCTGCTTTGTATTGAAAATCAAATTTAGTTTGTTTTTCTTAAATCAAACTTTTATGCACAATTTATTCTAAAAGCCCCGGACGCTTCCAGCCACCTCCCTCCCCCATTTCCCACCCCCACGAGCAACTTTTATCTGGTTCCTTTGGCGGGTGCCTCGATGTGTCTGTTGCCACTTGTCGCTGTCACAGTCGTAGGTGGTGTTTATCGATTTCTCACCTTGGAAGAGGATTAGCTTTCTTTCAACCTTCCACCCCCACCACACACGCACGCACGCACGCACGCACACCCCGGACATTTAATCTTTCCAGTTCGATCCCTGCTCCGCAATTACGTTATCATGACTTGGAAAAGGCTATCCCAACCGAGCCGTGAGGTACATAATTATTATTTTTACACAACTTTTTGATTTCTTTTGAGTTAATACCGTTTTAGGGAAAAATTTGGGTTGGTGTCTGTGTACTCAATACTGATTCAACTCCACACGCTCTCGCAGTCAGGGAAAGCTCCTTGCTGGGTTCAGAACCTCGGCACCTTGGCCTCATCCCGAGGCAGCCTCGCCTGGAGGCCTCCGACCTGCCGTCACCGGAAGAAGCCGGGCTGCTCTGCGGCCCGTCCCCTCCAATCGCTGCCCACCCCCCCACCGCCGGGTATACTTCATACACCAGACAATTTACCCTTCGAAGGTGCCCAGTTGAGTGGCTTTCGGGGTATTCACAGGGCTGTGCGACCACTCCCCCGAGAAACCCCATATACTCATTAGCAATCACTGCCCGCCCCTCCGTCCTCCCTCTCCCCGGAAACCAGGACCCGGCCAGGACGGGCCGTGTAAGTGGCAGTGCGGCACGTGGCCTTCCTTTCGCCCAGCGTGGCGTTCCCAGGGGTCACCCGTGTCGGGGCAGGGTCCGCGCTTCGCTCCTCCCTCCGTAATGGCCGTACGTGTTGTTTTGACCTTTCGATAGTTAGGAGTAATTTCCTCCCTCCTGTTTGTGTGTCGGAGCCCCTGTTTCTGGAATCCGGGGGGGGGGGGGCGTGGGAAGTCACATTTGTGAGAGGCGGCATGTCTGAAAACGTCTTCCCCCCCGTCACTTGGAACCGCTCCCCCCGAGGATGCCGAGGGTGGCGCTTCGTTGTTTTCTCGCCCGCGGTGTGGCCGTTGAGAAGCCCTGTACCATTTCTGATTTCCTCTCCCTTTATGACTCCGCGTCTCCTCTGGAAGTCGGCGCCCCCTCGCCGTTTGTCCCCATGCTGTAACGTTTCACAGGAGGTGTGCGGGCGCGGGTCACCCTCCGCGTGGGCGCGCGCGGGGCTCCCCTGTCTCCGCGCCCCTCCGGGCCCCTTCCGGAATTACGTTTGATTTCCTCCTCTCTCCGTCACCCCCACTCCCCCCCCCCCCCCCCCCCCCCCGACTTGAGCTTTTTCCATGTGGTAAAGCTCCATTTCATTTTTTATTTTCCCTTTGACTCTATTTTCCGGAGATTTTCTCACTTCCCAGCTTTTATGTCTAGTGTTCCGTTTCTGCTATCTTAGTTTTGATTTTTTTTTTTTTTTTTGCTCTCTCCGTTATTTTTTTCTTCTTTTTAAATATCTTCCTATTACTGTTTTTTTCAGCTGCACCAGCTTTTCTCTCTCTGGAAATATTGCTGCTAGTTTGCTTTTGAAGTGTACTTCTCCCTAAATTGTGTCTCTTTCCTCAAAGTCGTTTTTCTCTGTCTGTTTGCTGTGGACCCTATCTTTCATCATAGGTACTTGTCTCAATTGGAAGGTGATTTCTGTCTGGCTGCACAGAGCAGGAGTGGAGTCTCAAAAAGCTGCCTTAAAACTCTGATCATTTCTTCGGATGATCTGGCTATGCTATTTTTTTTTTTACTGGAGAGCCCCCCCAAATCGGTCACTTCAGGTCTCTCCACTTCAGCTGTTTCGAGTTCTGGGAAAATACTTTCTGTTCCCTTCTTACAGGTGTATGTTGGCTGCCTGCTGTTCTGCAAATGGGGTGAGGGGAGAATGGAAGGACCTCAGAATTTCAACTTGTTTTATTTTGATCTGTTTTTACTTAGATCCCTCTGCCTTCAGCTCAGTAGATACCCACTGCTCTACCTGTTCTGGAGACTAACCCCTGGTCTTCTGTTTAATCCATTTTAATCAGGTCGAGTATTTTGATGTTGCCCACTTGAGGCTAAGAATGAAATTTTCTCAGGTCTGTCAAGTTATTTACCAGTTAATCTACCTGGTTCTGAGCTTCCAAAATTTTGTTGTCTTATTTCCGCTCTCATTCTTTTTCCTTAAGGGCAAGGCCTGGAGAAAGAATTTTTAAAATTGGCATTTTTATGAGATTCTGAGAGGATGTCAATGTAAATTAATGTGTTTGGTCTGCCAGTTTTAACAGGAAGTCCTTCAAATTTTTTCTGAATACCCATTTCGGGTTTCACATTGTTATCGGGTCATGCCCAGTACTGGTGGTTGGAACTGTAGTCACCACTACCAGAGCAGAAACCATTTAGCATTTCATTCCAGTTGCACGGGCATCAGCTGGTTGAGGCTTGATGGACGATTGCTCAGTGGCAGGGTTGCAGATGGAGCTGCCGGTCAGTTCAGGCCCAGCGACCCCCATATTTGCTCAGGATGTCCCCACTTCTTCGCTCTCCCTCCGTGCCGCTCCCTTTCACCCCGTTCCCTCGTCTCTCAAATCCCAGGCCCTGGAATGCGAGCCTTGGATTCTCCTTTGGCCTCAGTGGCATCTCATCATTCTCGACCGGGGCATCCGGGAGCTTCGCCTCCCAGGACGCGCAGGAAACTGGATCTGCACAGTTGCCGCAGGTTTGCAGACTTGGCCTAATCCATATCCTTAATGCTCGCCGTCGGAGCTTTTCCCTAACCGCTGGTGCAGGAGTTCTTTCCTGCTCTTGTGCCCTTTTTCCTGGAATTATCTGATTTACTCCCAATTTTTATCTATTTTCTCTTCTCTATAAAGCGAGCATATATGGATATATACCTACAAGTAGAAATACCCCTTCGTGTGTACCGTACTCATGTTTTTAATGGAAGTTTTTCTTTAACGTCACATAGTAAAGCCCTCCGGGGTGGGATCCGGTTCTGTTTGGTTAGCTTCGGAGCGCACACGGAACACGCCGTGCTCAAGCGCGTGGAGCAGATCCTGCCGTTCGCCGACGCCGTCTGCGCCTCCGCCCCCTAGTCCCTTACATCATTTGACCACCTTTTCCCCTGTTGTCGGCGTCACCCCTGTGTAAAGGCCTGCATGCTAATTCGTCCCCTATCACATCGCGCCTGGGCGGGTTCCCTTTGGTTTTTCCTTATTTACCCCGTCCCATCGGCCCTGCGTAAATAAATAAAGACTGGGGATGAGCTAGATCATTCCAACAAATATTTATAGAGAATGTACTGTATGCCAATCCCTGCCTTATCGTAAGACAGACCCAACCTCCACCTCTTTATCATTTATCTTCTTAAAACACTTTTGCAAAGAAATGTCGCCACACGTGCAAAAACCTGCTGAACGTCTGTTCATTAGAGGCGAAGCTTCTTCACCTGGACTCCGTGGCCCTCACTCTCCCCTTTGCTCCCTCTCTCGATATCCTGCTGATGTTTGCGCAGACCCGGGAGCCAGTCTCGTCACGATGCCTCTGCGCTGCCATTATGCCTTGGTTTCCGAGGTTCTCCCGGAGGCTGCCTTGCCTTTGGTCTGAGGACGGCTGATCAGTGCCAGTTATTATTGGCTGGCCATGTACTCCGACCCTTACTGTCATTTCAGACTGGGCCGTAGGCAGGCACCACCTCACTGGAAAACTTTTTTTGTTGGAGAAAATGCAAAAGGTGCACATGTAGGCTCTTCTGTCTTGCCAGCACGTTGTCCGTTTTCCCCTGGAATGGGAAGCAGTGACAAGGTTGTTCCCCAGGCTCATGTGCGTCTGTCTCTGTGACGAGTCTTCCATTTTTAAATACAGCTCATCATTCGCTTCACTGCACGTGTGTGAAAGTGTTGCATTGTTGAAGTCGTCAGTCATTGTGATTCTTTTTCCCCTTAGAAAGAGCTTTATTTCTGGAGAAGCCAGAGAGAAAGAAGACATTTTTTTTTTTTGGCTCGGAAAAAAACTTGATTACTATTAAAATATTTATCGAATGTCTTTCTTTTCCTAAAGTTGTACCAAATCTTTGGAATGTCGATGGAGAAGTTACCGTCACTGAGCAGAAGCCGGGGGAAGTCGCAGAGGAACTAGCAAGCTCCTATGAAAGGAAGCTCATCGAGGTAAGGCTGGCAGAGTCTGTGTGTTTGTCGCTGACGTTGGCTGCTTTGGGAGCTTTCCAGAAACAGGCCCAGCCTGACGAACAGATGTTTGCGAAACCTCCAAACCATTATACCTGATAAAAGGAAGAGCTGGTTCTGTGAAACATACCATTTAATTGAGATGTTGGGTAACTGCGACCAAGAAATAAGAGAAAACATAAATATGTAATGTTGAAATTAAGGAAGCAAATGTACGCTTGGATTTGGAGAAGATTAAAAACAGGAGAGCAGGCCAAGTACAACTTTGTGCTGATCAAGCTGACAATATGGATGAAATGGACTGTTTTCTAGGATAATGTTTATTATCAAAATTAATTAAAGACGAGGCCAACTGCCTGAAGCATAGCAAAAAAATTTGTTTTAAAAGTAATTAGAGAACTGCTTCTCTAGAAGGTAGCAAGCCTGCAAGTTTTTATGGTGATTTTTAGGAAACCTTCCAAGGTATACACAAAAGCCCTTCTCGATTTATATTTACTTAAAGCGTTATCTACGTCTATACGTATGTCTGTAGATCTATATTTATACATTTCTCTGTATTTCAGTATTTTGATTCAAGTGTGCTTTACTTTGATATTAAAAAAAAAAACCTTGACAAAGATAGTATACGAAAAAATACTGTAGACCAGTCTCATTTGTGCGTAAACGTGTAACAGTTTTAGAAAGCTATTACCCAATCAAATTCAGTCACACCTTAAAGGAACAATCCACATAAAAGGATTTATTTAGGATTTCAGGAATGGCTTAATGTTAGGAAATTCATCAAGTCAGCTCATTAATAGGTCAAAGGAGAAAAACCAGATACCCATGATAGGTATGAAAAAGTCATCGATAACGTTCACCATCGATATCTGATAAAAATATTCTTGGTAAACGAAGAGTAAAGGTACTTCTTTGTTATGATACAGTATTTTTATCAGAAACCATTTCTTATCCCCATACTCAATGGCAAGGCTAGGAGGCTAAGTTTTTGATGAGGTACCTAACACAGAAAACATAGGCGTTTATATATGTCGCGGTCACGTGGTGGTGGCATTAATTACAAATCACGCGTTTGTCTGCAGGTTTCTCTTGCAGCCTTAGCTTTGTTTTGTTTGTTTGTTTCATAGGTAAAATGTTTTATTTCAAGATGACTATTTCAAAAGTTTTAAATTCTTTTTTTTTAGTTTTAGTGCATTTATTGAGGTGACATTGGGTCATGAATTATAGAGGTTTCAAGTGTACCATTCAGTAGTGCGCCGTGTGTATGTCGCACTGGATGTCCTTGTGGGAGCCCCTGAGCCTGGGGGCAGTGGAGATGGTGGCTTTGGTCGGCGTGCTGGAGGTGGGGTCGAGGCAGAGACGTTCCTCCAATGGCATTTACTACCCCAGAGTGATTTTTTTTTTTTTTTCTATTTTGGTTGCAAAGCGAGGTTCTATCAGTGATCTTTCCTCTGTGGATATCGTTAGCATTTCATTACACCAAGACCTTGACCAGTCCCTCTGTTAGCATTAATGGAGCTCTTGGTGACGCTTTTCTGCCATTTAATAACGGGTTGGCTTTTACCAAGAAAGAGTTGTAAACACGTGTGGGAATGGAGTCATGAAAGAATGTGGGGGGACAGTTGATGTACTTCTCTTTCTTTTTCATTTGTCACTTACTGCCATGTGTTTCTGAGCAGGCCGCCTACCCTCCGTAAGCCTTGTCAGTAAAATATAGTCAGTGGTATATACTAGGTGGGTGGCTTTGAGGGCCCGGGCCAGTGCCCGTGGTGGACAGCAGGTGTCTCGATGCCTTTTCTCCCTTCTGTCCTGAGTTCCTGGAGGAATGACCTTCCCACCACTGCTTGCCATTTTGGTGGAGGAGTAAATCGAAGTCCTTGCCCTCCTTTGGCCCAGGGGTGAGTGTGTGGCCTGAGCCAGAGCGGCGGAGGCTCTAACTCTGGACTTACACAAGAAGGGCCGGCAGGCCACTTATTCACTGGCGGGGTCCGGTACTTCCCCCGTCGTTCCTGCGTTGAACTTGCCAGAGCTGTTTAGCTCCCAGTGCTTCCCTGAGCCGGATCCCCTCACTTTCCTGATGTCTAACGGCAATTCCTTTTCAGCTCAGATAGACTCTGTTTCTGATACCGACTTCCAAAGCTCACACGTGGCTTTGATCGGCACATATATGGTCGGTAGATGTCATTTGCCTTCATTCCCCCTCCTGCCCTGTGCTTACCAGGGCTCCCGGCGCTGCCTTCTTCGCAGCGCCCCGCGCCCCGGCACCCCTGTCGTCCGCTCACCTGCGTGCCGCACTTCCGTGCTGCCAGCTCATCCTCTGCGAAGGGATCTTTCCTTCCTCCCAGGCCAGCTGCGGATTGATTTTTCAACTATAGGACACTTATTATTTACTGTGTGAGTGTAGTTAGGCCCTGAAGTTTTGCTCACGGGTGACATAAATGGTTTATTAGCCACATTTATTCTCATTATGATGACAGAGTTACTATTAATGGAAAAGTGAGCTTAAGCATCAAGCTGGTAAAAAATACATTCATAATCACACACAGTAGATGACGGAACGTGATCATCATTTTAATAAAATGTAAAAGTTCCTGCAGCAGCTCAGACCTCGGGAGCAGTTAAACCACCAGCACTTTGCTTCATAAATTGGCACCAATGGGTTCCCACACTCTTGATGTATTTGAGAGTCGTTTTTATACAAAAGAAGGATGGGCTTTTAAATACTGAACGTCATGTAAGGACTCAGGATAAAGAACTCTGAGCTGAGATCAAATGGAATTGATGCTCAAAACGAAGAGTATATAGTGTGTTTTTATTTATTTATTTAATAACATGAAGCTGAGTGATTGTAACCAGGTTCTCACCTCATGTAAGGGGGAAAAATGTTTTTCTCATGAAGCAAGACTGAGTATTTAAGTGCTTGTTATGTGTGAGCGAGAACGGGTTGGGAGTTCTTTTTTGTAGAGGGATAAGTGTACTTCTCACTAAAGCGTGAATGACTAACAAAGGTTAACCTCCGAGGAATTCTTAAGAGCTTATTATTATGGAAAAGTTGAACTATTTCCAAAAATAGAATAGCATAACGAACCTCTTTGTACCCATCACCCAGCTTCAGCAGTTTGTAACTCCTGGCCAATCTTGCTTCATTTCTGTCCTGGCCTACTCTTCAGTCTCATGGTATTTTGAAGCAAATCCAAGATTTTATATCATTTAATTTCTAAATATTTCAGAATATCTTTGTAAAAGTTAGGCGCTCTTAAAAAACAAACAATATCATTAAAAGGCTTATAAAGGGGGGTCCCATGCCAGTTCTGGTGAATCTCAGATCGGAATATCAGAGCGGGGGACATCTTTTGACAGAGCACCTTCCAAGGGGGCCCCTTGCTTACTGTTCCCCCTCAGTTGCTTGGGGAAGGAAACTTAGCATCTAATCCATGCAAGATGGCCACGCTCAGGTCTTTTCTGACTCTCGATTCTGCCATTTGGATTTTACATTGACTCTAGTTAATGTCAACCACAGCCATGTCATCGGCGCAGCTGCACTGGCCCTTGGGAATTGAGACGTTTGGAGATAAGGAGGTGTGACCACAGCTGGCAGGTCTCCACCAGGGCCGTGGGAATCCAGGCCGCCCATGTGGCCTGGTTCACGAATGACCTCGTTCCCTAATGACGGGCTCTGAAGGAACAGCGGGCAGGCTGTATTGTATGGCGGCTCCATCAGTATTTTGTAAAAAATATTTTTCTCATGCGTACCTCAAATATTCGTAAGCAGAGAACACTATATTGGGGTTTCAGATGCCCATCACCTGACCGCAGCCGCTGTCAACCTCGGGGCCAGTCCTGCTCCATCCAGGCGTCCTCCGGCTTCTCCAGCTCCTCACAGACCTCTGCAGCAAATCCAAAGTACAACATTGATTTCATCCCAGAGTATCTCGGAATTTTTCTCTAATAAAACATGAGGCCCCCTTTAAAAAAAAAAAAAAAACAACCATATAATATCATTATCACATCTAAAATTCAGTGATAATTTCTTAATATCATCAAATATCTGGTGAGTGTTCAGCTATCCAGACAGATGTTTGGATAACGTCCTAAATGGGCTCCATCCACATGTCGCGACTGGTTGGTTGACCTCTCAAGTCTCTCAATCTAGTTTCTCCCGTCCGTATCTCCCCTCCCCTCCCCTTCTTTACTTGTAATTTATTAGTTGAAGAAACTGGTTTGTTGGTCCTGGAGGATTTCTCCCACCGGTGTTTTCTGAGGGTCTATTATGTGCTTGGCACTCTGTGACCCGTTAGGCACGTTTACTTAAAGATAAGCAGCCATCAGATGTGATGATGGTACTAGCAGTTAGCGTAAGTCGAAGGCTTGTTCTCTTTTTGAGTCCCGTTTTAGTTCTGTTACATGGGATCGTGTAATGTAATGTTCGCTGCATCCCTTCCAATGGGAAGCCGAAGCTGGGAGGTGACAGGTCACCAGTGCAAGGTCACAGGGCTTGCACGTGCAGAAGCGGATGTGACCCTGGCCGTCCGACCGTGGAGTCGGCGCCTTCCATTAACGCCTCGTTAAGCCTGGCTAGAGACGGAAACCGGGTGTTCCTGGCCGCCCGGCCTTCCCTCCTAACCGTGAAGGAGAGCCAGCGCCATGATGGCGGTGATGAGCGTGCTAACTACGAACTCGTCAAACCCAAGGGAGTTTCACAGGGATGAAAAGCGATAGCAGGAATAGATTCTAGTGGCGGCACAGTTGCCCGACGGAAGCCTTATCCATGTAAACAACCCCGAGTGCCTGCTCAGGAAGCAGGGCTGCTCCGATGTCCCCTGTGCTCATCAGATGTCCGCAGTGTGTTCCCGTGTGTTTAGGTGACTCGCCAGGTGTAGCAAAGGAATGCAGTGGGCGACGCACCTTTGTCCCCAGGCAGGCCTTCTTTCTTTCCTCCGTGTCCCTTGGCCTTTCATCGCCCGTTGCACTGGGCAGGTCGTGTTCAGGTGCAGGGGGCAGTCGTGCCCCTGTGCGGGCACGGCCACGCTCCCGAACTTGTCAGCGTCCGTCCCTGCCCAGCTGCCGACTTTTCTCGTGGACCTTTGGGCGTCTGTTTTCCCATTTCATGGCGGAGTCGCTGCCCTCTTTGGTGATGGTGCCACAGGCCCTGCTGGTCGCTCAGTGTCTCCACTCGGTGAGTTCGGCTCGGCTTCCGTTTCTGTTCTAGCCTCATTTCCAGTTGTGTCTTTGCACTGGGAGTCTGGAGTACTTGAGAACGAACACGTGAACTTCCTTAGAGAGACACTTGGAAAATGATCCAGTACTATTTTTTGGGCGATAGATAAAAATAGTTGTAATTATGGTGGCTGGTTTTCAGCTTCTCAGACTCACACTATTTTGGGCCTGTTTTATATTTGCTTTCCTCCCAAAGGCAGGAAGTGGCTTCTTGAAGCTACTTCTGGGCCCCCAGAAGGATTCGTGTGGTCTGGATGGAGGGGATACAGGAGGTCCTGTCGGGGTCGGGCTCAGTGCCCAGAATATTCCAGGTGAAGAGACAGGGCCGTCCCACGTGCCTGATGAGCCCAGCTCACTAGTAACATATAGGGATTGTCACTGCTGGGTCTGGAGGGCAGATGGCTGGGACATGGTGGAATAATGAAAGAACTACTTCAGGCCCCGTTGGCGTGGGGCGTTTTTTGTTAAACACGCTCCAGCTGCTTACCTTTGCCCTTAGGTTCACTTAAACGTCACACATTTTTCACATGCTAACGTAAGACACGGGCTGCCGTTGCCCTCCTCTCCAGACACAGTTCTCAGCTCTGAGCTCGTTTGTTCCCTAATGCAATGTGCTCGCTCATCCCCAGGCCTTGCCGCAGGTTGGCTTTTCCCCTGGAACCTGGTCTTTCTCCACGCCCCACTCCTGCCCATTTTCCCTAGCTGACATCTCCTGGTCTTTCAGATCTCACACTAGAAGCCTCCCTGGTCATCCCTCTGCCCTCTGAAGACAGGTCAGTTACCCCCCGGGATCTCGTTGTGCCCCCTCTCCTTGTCCTGACGGTGTGGTACATAAATCGCCTGTCTTGTCTGTGTTCTCGTTTCCCTTATCTTTCCCCTGCCATTCTCTGGGCTCTAAATCCAGCTCTCGCGTTGCCTCGTTCACTGTCGTAGTCCCGGTATCTACCGTGATCCTGGCACCTGGTTGGTGCTTATATCATTTGGGAGGCTTTTGGTCGCAGGTGACTTGGCCCAGACCGGGTATGGTGGACTCTCCTGTGTGTTTATCAAGCCTGTCTCGTTTTTCTCCTCCTGGACCAATGGGACTGCTGCACTTCCCCCCCGTATGTTTAAGTTGGTACCACGTGACTAGTTCTGGCCAATGGGCTCCAAGTAGAAGTGATGGGCATCATCCAAGGCTGAAGCAGAGAAGTGTTGGTATGAATTTTTTTATTCTCGTTTCCTGTTCACGTTGCCGTGATGGCCCTGGAAGCTATGTGTTCCATGTGGCAAAACTACAAGATGACATTGGCCTGGATCCCTGAGTCACTGCATGGAAGAGAGTTGCCCTCTTGTGCTGCCGGGCCCTCTATAGACTTTGTAAGAGCAGGAATAGAACTTTAGCTGTTCAGCCACTGAGATACAGGTTTTGCTTGTTATTACAGCAGAGCATAGCCTATCCTGATTATCCCCAGAAAGAGAATTTTTTGATAGAAGGGAAGGTCTGACTTTAGATATGTGGCTGAGTCATGGGATGTGAACTATGTCTGTCTCGTCCCTGCTTCTACCATTTCTGAGTCGATATCACGTTTGGTGGGTTTTCCCTCCATGGTCACAGATGGCCATGATAACCCTTGGACAGATCATTTTTCTTCCAAGTTCACATTCAGAGCTAGCCTCAGTTTCACTCTCCCTTTTCTACCAATCACAGGATCTTGCCCATGTGCTAAGGATGAGGCAAGAGCCCCAAGCAGATGTGGAGAATGAAGGCTGGGGAGAGGGCTGTGTCTCCATGTGAAAACTGGGACTATGTTAGACAGGAAATGTGTGCCAGAGAGGCAGACAGCCGGGGTTCACTTTAGTGCTCAGTAAACGTTTGAATGAACGTGTGAATGAATGAGCGAGTGCCAAATTAACGGATGCATTGGATGACTCAGCCCTCTCCCCTTGCCTTAAGGGGCTCAGAGCCTGATAGGGAAGTTAGCTTCATAAAACAGTAATTTATAGTGGCCGAACCGAAAGAAGTAATACAGGGCAGAGGGGATTTACTCTGAAATGTGGTAGTAGAGGAGGTTTGAGGCGTCTCAGAGAAGACGTTGCAGAACTGGTTGCTTCTAAATTAGGTTTCGAAGGTAGAATAGGAACTTGTCAGAGGGACCGGGAGGGGAAGGGCAGCCGGGTTGCAGGAACAGCATGTGCAAAGGTTCGACTGAGTCATCAGAGGCAGCTGACGCATGTGACAGAGTGAGACAGAACCAAACTGTCTTCAGATCTTCTTTTTTACTAGCGCTATCCATTTGTCATTCCTATTAGAGTCTTTTTCAGTTTCAGGTGCTGCGATTCATGTTTATGTTTTTTCTGCAAGCAGTGCGATTGGAAAGTTTGCTGTTTCCTTTTCGTCTGTCTGAGTCTCCCCAATCCAGCACATGCGGACTGCCGTGCCTCCCACCCCCTCACTGGTCTTGGGCATTTGATAGACATTTCCTTCTCAAGTTCAGGCAGCCATTTTTCTGACCGGTGCAGGAAGATGTGGGTTTGTGGGTCAGGTCAATGGTGCTGAGACTTCTGTTTCTTCCAGAGCCTCTGCAGTTCGGGCCTCAGAGACAGCACCCGAAGGCTTCCAGCGTGCGTGGCTGGTAGCAGTGCAGCCAGGGTGCTCTTAGAAATGGCCCTCAGTATGTGGCAGTCAGGCTTGGGACTCTGTGGCTAGTAGCTTGATGTTCTTGTTTGCTTTATTTAAAGGATCCAGAAACCTTTCATCATCTGCCGTTCTCTTTCCCTGAGAGGCTGTCACAAAACACTGTGGCTCTGGCGATAGGTTTGCAAAAGCCAGAAAGAGGTTCGAATAGTGTTGTCCAAGCTTGTGTGGCAGAATCACCGCCGACGGCCATCTGAGCAAATTTCTTATGTGGAACAAGCATGAATTTCCCCCCAAGTGGCTCACTCACCTAGAAATGAGTGAATAAATGAATGAATTATGAAATAGAAATGAATGCAGTTGATGCCATTTAATAAGCACCTGCTGTGTGTCAGACTGGACCGGGGCGTCGCGTGCATCCTCTCATTTAATCCTCACAGTAGGTCAGGAAACTGAGGTTCAGAAAGGTCGAGTAGAACATCCCAGTCACACAGCAGGCGAGTGGGCGGAACTGGTATTTTAACCCAGTTCTGATGACAGCGGTGGCCGTGCGCGATCCTGCCACCTCGCTATTCGGACCGCGCCTTCACTTAGGAAGACGCCACTGCGACCTGATGACCCTTGCTGGAGGTTAAGCTCGCCATGTCTGTTTCTTGGCACATTTTATGACTGTCTTCCGGCGGAATACTTTTTTCCTAGTGCTTGAAATAGATTCGAAATTGGACTTGGAGCGACATTGAGGGTTTGTCGCTTCTCTTGGCTCATTACAGTGCAAATTAATCAAATGAATTATGTAGCTTGGCTAATAACTTGCTTTGATCTAATAGCTCTGTAGAAAGAAGGAGTTGAACATTTTTATTTAATCCACTTTGGGGGCATGTTTGAGTAGATTAAAAAAATTAAAAGCCCAAAGAATCCTCCTTGATAATTAATTTTGAGCCATTCTGTTCCTTTGGGTAAGTATCTTTCTTAGCAGTTATTAAACTCCTCGTTGGGCTGGTTTGCTTACATTCGTTAAGTGTGTACTGTGCGGGGCATCGTTCTGAGTCCTTTATTGATCCCATTTGTTTCTTACAATCACTTGATGTAATAGTGTTACTCTTATCCCAATATTACAGAGGAGGAAACTGAGGCAGGATGAGATTATTGATGTTTAGGGTCACGTAGATAAGTGGTAGTGGGGAGAGAGATGCCAGACCCAACGCTCAGAATCACTACGTTTTAAAGAACCTTGAACCTAAACTGTAGGACATGGTAGTGTCTCCTCGGCGGCCAGGGTACGAGGGTTCCCACCATGGCCTTAGGTGTGCGCCCCGGCCCTGGTACCTAGCCCCTGGGAGCCTCAGTTGTCCTCATCTGTAGCCTGGGAATAATTTCTGATGCGTAGTGTTCACAGATCGAATACACACCATGTGGATCGCTTCCAGCAGCCCCTCTTCTCCTTGGGTGGCATGCGTGTGGTGGAGAAGGGCTCTCTCCTTTACCCGCTGGGGGACAGACAGTGTCCCCCCTGAGCCGAACAGCCCTGAGCTCCACCAGGCACAGAATACCTACACCACTGGTCTTCTCTTGGCCTCTGCCCTCTGATGGGCGGAGAGGGGTCCGCTGTGGTTACTTGGGGAGAGTGAGTCATTTCTGGTTTCTGAGGTCACACCCCTTCCGCCTGAGGCCAGGGAAGTCCTAGTGTCACCCCTCCGCAGTCTGTGTGGGACTCTGGACAGCTTTGGGTTGATGCCGTGGCCACTGCTACCACCGAAGACACTGGCTCTGCCCCTGGGAGCTGGTCCTGGCTCCCGGCCCTGACCTGCATCCGAGGGATGAGGACACACTTCCTCTTTGGGGGATTCGGCCCCTTTCGGTTACTGTCTGGACCTGCCTGTCTCCTGCCCACCTCCTGGCTCGCTGTCACATGGCTGAGGACAGCTCATTCCACCGCCGGAACTGCTCTGGACCTCTCTGGGTCCTTGAATCCAGGCCCAGTGCAGCCAGAGCCCCAGGGAAGAGGCGTCTCCCCATTCCCACCTCCTTGGTTCTTCGCTTCTGCCTGTCCTGGGCTTGACTTCACCAGGAGGACCTCAGTGGGGTCATCGGCCCCTGTAGGGAGCCCACACCCCAGCACAGGCAGTGGGACTGCCTCCTGCTGCGCTCGGAACCCTCTGCCACAGCCTTCCAAGAGCCTGCATGTTTCCGATTGTCACTAGGGCGGTTCGGACAGTTCGCCAGGATCCCGAACCCCCTCCTCTCTCTGCCAACCTAAGAACCTGCGCTCGCCGCGTTCTCCCCAGCTCTCTTAGTCTGTTTTTCAGAAAACAGCCCCGTCTCACAGCTCCCTCTGTGGCTGGTTTTTCCCCCACCAGCAGCCTGCTTTTCCCACCGCTTCCGTTGACGAAGGTACATTTTACCTCGAGCTGGTGAAGCAGTGAGCCGAATATACTCTGTCTCCTCAGGCTTCCTCGACGTGACTCACAGGTTCCATTTTCAGTACCAAAAACTCAGCTTTGCCAGGGCAAGCTGTCAGCCCCCTTTTCACAGTGACAAGGACTTTTCGCAAGTTTCTTTTCCCTTTCACGGAAACTTTAAAATGTCCTGATTCACTTCTCCGGGTCATGCCGGCAAGTCTGTGGCCCGCTTGGGGCAAAGAATGGTCTTTCTTTAGGCAAAGGGATTGAAATTGGGGCCAGTCGATTTTCTCCCCCCACACCTTCCGGGGGGCTTTAAAGAAAGGTCCATTTTTAACAACGTAAAGATAGGGCAGGGAGAGCAGTGTCGCAAAACCTTGAAAACTCTTTCTACAAAGACCACCTTCTGTGCACCAGCACCTTCATTCCCCGGCGCCTGAGATGAATGCTTCTGCAGATCAGTCCTTTAAACTCCGTTCTTCTCCCTTGAATGAAATGTGTTCTGTGGTAACAGCCCAATTCCTACTATGTAATGCGGAGAAATTATTTTTCCTTTGTGCAGAAAACTGGATTTAAATGCTAAAATATTACCTTTTTGTCTTCTCGAAAAGTCTTTTCTGCCTTTGGTAGTAAAAGCTTTTAAATTTAATGGAAAGTCCCACCGTTCCTTTGCTGTGGCTTAGGACGAAAGCAAGATATCGTTTTCTCTGTAAACAGCGTAACAACTGCCTTCCTGCTGTTTGCGGTTTGAACTGCTTTGATGGCAGATATTTTCAAGCGAAAGTGGTGGTCAATTTGGATGAAAAGTGATAAAATTAAGTGGATTAAATTGGCTGTCAGCAGTTGAAATGCCATTTTGCATCTGAAACTTTGTGCCAATAGCTTTTATGTATGTAGGGAAAGGGAGATAAGTTTCTTACTTTTTTTTTTTTTTTTACATGTCAGAATAACAGTTGGTTTTTTTTTTTTTTTTTTTTTTTTTTTTGGGCATCGCACTTTCTAGTTTCTAGATCATGGGTCAGCAAACTTTTTTCTCTAAAGGGCCACGTAATAAGTATTTGAGTACACATTGTTGTACCTGCTGGCCCTGTCATTGTAGAGCTAAAGCTGCCCTAGGCAGTTTGTGACAAAAGGGCATGGCCGTGTTCTAATAAAACTTTATTTACAAATCAGGCAGCTGGCTAGCAGGCAGGAGGGAGTGTGCCGGTCTCTGATCTCGGTGATCCTCCTGCTTCGTGGTGATGGTGGTGGTGGTGGTGGTGGTGATGGACATCATGCTGCCAGGGTCAGCTGCTGTGAGTGCCTGTCACGGGCCTGGCAGTATGTGTATTTCACGTTTATGACACTTGAATGAACATTAATGAATGAAGGCTGAGGATGCCTATTACCACTGTACAGAGGGCTAAAGTGAGGCTTAGCCATGTTCTAAGAAAACACTATGAAAACGCATTTGCAAAAAAAATAAAAATCAACTTCTCTAGTCAAGGAGGCATGCTTCTGTGCGCTTTTTACACTGACACTATAATTTTCTGTATATCGTCGCCGATCTGCTTTTCAGTCCTTTTGTAAACTTTCTCGTTTAGTACCTTTTACAGAGCACAGTGGACTGACTACCTTGGAGCCACGTTTTAGGGTGAATGCATTTTGAAAGAAAGCTCACTGTTTTCTGAAAGCATTTCTAGTTCAAGAAAATACATTCCGGGCTTTTTAGGAGAGCGGCCTTTGCAAATCAAAGTAATTGTGTTAGCCATATTCTCATGTCAGTAGGAATAAAAGTATCATGATCGTTGGGAGAAAAATACAGGTAAATAAAACTTTATAAAGGAAAATTCACTTGCAGTTCATCCCAGAGATAATCCCCGTAGATCCTTTGAGGGTCTATGATGACATCATTTTGTTTCCATGTGTTGATAGAATTATATAAATATGGGTGTTATGCATCACATAATACATTTATTTATTTTGGACTGTAACGTATTGAATCTTTCGAGTTTGGGATCACACTCCCCACAGTTTTATAGCTTCTGTCACTGCAGTCAGGTCCCACTCCGGAGGCGGGCTCAGCCGTTAGTGAGGTAGTGCCATTTCCAGCTGCATTGTGTGACCTCCCGGCAGGTGTCAGGTTTCCCTCCAACGCACCAGGCTCGGTCGGTACCACATATGTCTTCCCTCTGTGTTCGCGTGAGTGAGTGTAAGGTCAAACTTTATCCCATCCGAAAGGCTTCAAAAACCCATTTTTCAGAAATGATATTCCCGAATACCTGCCTGAAGGTCATACGGTCTGTCCAAGTGAGACCCTCTTGTCCTTGAATTAAGCTAGATCATGGGCGGGAGCAAACGCGGCCTGACAGGTTTTACTGCGTGTAGAGTTATTCTTTTGCCGTTTGCCACGAAGCCGTCAGCCTGTGTTGAAGGCTGCAGACCAGCAGCCAGCAGGTAGCATCCGGCCCACAGGCGTGTTTCTCTTCTGCATTAGGGTCGGCCCATGTAATGCTCTTTTTAAATTGGAATTAGCCTGGCCGATACCAACATCTGGATTCTAGGCCCACCCCAGAGAAACGCTTGCCCGTGTGCACCGGGAGACACACAGAGAGCCGCGTCGGTGGCTTCTCTCTGATGGCAAAACCTCTGACACGGCTCACAGCTCCTTCAACGCGAGGGGAGGTTGGAAACGCAGAGGGTGGCATGGCACAGAAATCAATACAGCGATGAGGTTCAAAAGATAGGCTAGGAATTCACACGTGGGGCAACCCGTACCGAAGAGCAGGAGGATGCTAAACGTAAAAGTCAGGGTAGCGACGATAGGGAGAGCTTCTCAAAACTGCTGGAAGGTTCTGCGTCTTAAGGGATACAGGCAGTGAGTAGGTACACAGGTGTTTGTTGTATCACCGTTACTTATTTCCCGCGGGTATGTAGGTGTTATTTACTCTTTTGTAGGCCTGAAATACTTTATAATTAAAGAATCCGGATCGGTTGGAAGCGTAGGGCCCGCATTCCTGCGCGGCAGCAGTTGGCGGGAGCTGAGTCACTGCTGCCTCCTTCAGATGCCGCGCAAACTTTCCGGCTTATCACAGTCCTCGGCCACCTGCTGTCTCCTGCTGTACCCCTGGCTCAGCCTCTCTCACCCGTTTTCAGTGGCATTTGAGCTTTTGACCTCTGGCCTTGGGGTATTAGGAGAGTCAACCTGCTGGAAATCGTCATGGTATTTTCTGCAAGCATGTAGCTAAGGGCATGGCTGATTTCTGGAGTCGCGTGTCATGTGAGTGATGTCTGTGTGAGTACTAGGAACAGTCTCTTCATTAAGTGGTCACATCTTTTGGATTTCATGTGTGCTGTCACTAATCATGTTTTCTTCTTTGCCTTGGCTGCTAGGAAGCTCAGAAGCAAAAGCGGGCTTATCTTTAGCCAAAGCGGAGATATGTGGCCCGTGTTTTTGATTCCAACCTTGCTATTGGCTTCATCTCTCCTGCTGCTCCTATTTCCTTTATTTCTGTGCCTAATTTGAAAATATTATTTTATAATACAGTGGTTTATAAGTGGCTATATTCTTTTATGGAAAGAGAGCGGGTATAAGGTAACTCTCATCTACCTATAATGATGGCAGAATATGGGTTCGTGAGAACATTCTGGAAATCTGAGCTCCATCCAGAATATTTTATTCACAAAGCTGCCTTGATCATCTATTTCAGCCGTGTGAGTTACTAATTTTCCAAGAATGAGAATATAATTAAAATACATTTAACTCTAAAATGCAACTGAACATAATTTGTTCTTCGATAATTTAGAAAGCAGTTAAGGAACTTGCCGTGCCTCAAGGCCATAATTACGAACATCAATTATCATAGTGTGACACTATAAAAAAACTTGGTTATTTCAGCTTTCTGATTATTTGAAATCTGTAGGAACTAGAATTTAGAGTCTACACATGCGGCGTTTATATAGGTCCTTCGAGCCCCGACATACGAATAGTTCATACATGATTTTAAAGCTGATGAGTGTCAGAAAAGGGGAGGCAGGTGAGTCACGGCGAAGAGAGTTCAGGTCTCCAGACGTCTCCAGGTGCTGCCTGCTGTGAGCCGAGTGCTGCGGAAGCCTTTACCTTTTGGTTTGGTGCAGAATACAGGAATGCGAATAGATGTACTTTTTAAAAAAGTGGCCAATGCCTTCGCAGCACAGATTGTCCTCTTCCCTCAGCGGGAGGGGAGTGGTGAGGAGTCACGGTGCCCGGAAGTGGCATGTCCACTGGGAGGCAGAGTGTGGGCGGATTGGGAGATGGAGATGCGGGCTTCAGCATTTATTGATCATCTCTGTGCTAAGCACTTTATATATACTGTCTCCTTCCATTCTGATAGCAACCCTATGAGGTTAGGTATGTTTTATGTTTTCTGCTTCGTAGCTGAGGAAGCTGGGGCGTGAGGAAGTTAAATACGTTCCTTAAGAGGTAAGAGTGGCCTGGATGTGGCTCACTCCCTCATCTCCATCAGGCCCATACTCAGACACCTGCTTCTTAGCCCTTCCCTCTCTCATCCCCCGGCCTTACTAGGTGTTACCGATTGTAGCGTGCGTCAGTTTAAGGTGCACGGCGTGATGATCTGATCACGTATATGCTGTGCAGTGATTACCCCAGTAAGGCGAGTTAACACCTCCATCCCCTCGCATAGTTACATTTCCTTCTGCGGTGATTCCGTGTAAGATCTACTCTCTTTACTACTATCAAGTGTACCGTACAGTATTGCTAACTACAGTCACCGCGTTGTACACCAGATCCTCGGAACTTACTCGTCTCAAAACCGGAAGTTTGTACCCTCTGACCAACATCTCCCCATTTCCCCCACCCCCTGGCCCCTGGCCGTTCTACTCTGTTTTTCAGTACAGTTTTTTTGGATTCCACATGCGAACTCATATGGTATTTGTCTGTCTTTGTCTGACTTTCCTCACTGAGCATAATGTCCTCAAGGTCCATCTGTGTTGTTGCAAATGGCAACTGATTTTAATCGTCAACACCCAGGGCGTCAGACGACACACATTTGCTTGCTGGATTCAGCTTGCTGCTGCCCACTTCCTCCCCTGTGTGGATCCGGGAGCAGCACCTGAGGAAGCAGAGGTTCGACCAGATGAGATTTATGCTTTGTGACGATCAGCGCGGCAGTGTGACTTTAGCACCGGAGGGGGCGGAGGCTGGGGCACGGCAGGCTTGTGCAGTGACCCCCCAAGGTGGCGGGGTTCCCGAGAGTACAGTGCAGATGCCCTTGTGACCTGGACATTTCAGTGACCAGTGACAGCGTGTCAGTGGAAAGTCGCTTCACTGCACTGGGCACGTTTTATCGTCTTCAGAAAGGGCAGCAGCGTGAAACCTGAGGCAGAAGAAAAAATTAGTTGTGCTGATGCTGTCTCTTTGTTAAGATTTTGTTCTTTCGTTCATTATATTTTTCTTTTAACTCTGATTTTTCAAATTACCGCGTGAAAACATTATCGTGATGGCTGCGGTTTTTGGCGCCCCCTTAAGTTTTGCCCCTGGCCCCTGGCACCCTGGTCCAACCCTAAAAAGCCAATTGCTCTTGACATCGGGGCCTGTCGGGCTCAGAAAACCTCTGACACAGCACAGTTAGTTCCCTAATTATGTTCTCTGGGCTTTGACGAGGAAAAGACAGTGTTTTTACCTAGAATTTGGTCGAATCGCTTGTCGGTTTTACGTGACGGGGCGAGTACCGACAAGCTGTAACCTGTCCAAACTTATAACAGGCCTTGAAACGCATTTGCACTTTGTCGAAGTAGCAGAACCTTTGGCTGGAGAGTTAGACCGTTACAGAACCTTTGAAGCCTTTGTCCTGTTCTGGCCAAGGCTGAGCGCGTAAGTGTCCGAACGCGCGTTTCGCCGCCTTGGCGAGCACCTCCCGTCCGGGCGAAACCGAAGGCGGCTTTCAGTTCGATGACGCTTGCTCTGAGTTCCCCCACTGCTGACAGCAGAGCGCCTGCGGCAGCGGCCTGCCCATCGGGGGAAATGGCGAAATGTTCTATTTTACTTCCCCAGCGCTTTGGAGAGTCTTCAGAAGAGCTATTAGGAATTAACAGCAGAGGACAGGCTTGTCCGCCGGGCTGTCCTGCTGAGCCCGCCCTGAGCGCCGCGCCCAGCTGAGGCAGAGCGATTGTCCTGAGGCTGAGCGCTGGGGATGGGGAGCATGGGGGGCCATGGCTGAGCGGGCCACCGGCGCCCCCTGTGAGGGTGGGGGGCACGCGGGGAGCAGAGTGGCGTCTTGGAAGGAGCACCACGTCTGCGGGCTCCCAGGCTGGCTTCCCAGCTCTGGCCCTTTCGGGGTTGGTAGATGACCTGAATGAGGCCCCGCTCCTCCTGGACCTCCGTTTCCTTGTCCTTCGTCGTCGATGAGCTTCCCTAACAGAAAGATACGGGTTCAAATTCTGGGCGCCCTTACCCACTCCGAGTCTGTTTTTTCCTCCAGCAAATGGAGAGGTGATACCAACTTCATATTGTCCTGAGGACGAATGGCTGCGTGTATCCGGTGCCCGGCTGGCAGGGCATGGGGTAAACGGTGTGTCACATTGTTAAGGAGACAGGGCATCGTTTGCTCTGGCACGTGACGAGGATGCAGTTCCCGCCAGTTAACGAGGCGATGCCGTGAATGGTGTGAGGAGAGCAGAGTTGTCCCCACACGCATGTGTCGTGACTGTTGAACGGGGACAGATGCATGAAGTCCTAGCCTCCCGAGGGTCGGGCTGGGGCCTTTCCCTCACCATTTCATCCTGGGTGTCCAGCACAGAGGCGGGCGGCTTCGTGGGCATAAACGCCTCCTGGATGCCTGGCTAAGCCGAGCAGAGGCAGGAAGCTGGCAGCGGCAGCATCCCTGGGGCCGCTCGGGCTCCCAGGTGGTCCCGCCTGTGTTGGAGCCGGAGGGGCTCCGGGAGTCCCGGAGGCCCGTCGCACGGCGGGCAGTGCCCGGCCGCCTGGACTTGGCACCGACGTGGCTGTGCTGGTTGTTAAAGTGGCAGATACGCCCCCACCTGTCAGCAAGGTGCTGTCGCCAGCCCCCCGCGTCGTCGTTCACTTCCCCAGTGACCTCGACCCTCTGGTCTCTCAGCCCACCGGCCACGCCTGCTCTGCATGTGTGTACACCGGCAGCAGAGGTGGCGGCTCACTGGCTGCCGCGCGTCTGTCCCCAGCAGCCGGCATTCTCCCCAGTCGTCGTTCATGGCAGCCGCTGAGACCCGCAGCCTCTGGCCTGCCCCGCATCGCTCCGTCTTGGGAGCATTTTCTCGCAGGCTCTGGGGTCGTCCTGGGCGTGGTTCAGGCTCCAGGTCGGTGTCATCCGTGCATTGCGTACCTGCTACGGCCCAGCATCTCCCTAGGTGCAGATGCTGTTCGTAGCCCTTGGACGCACCTGCTAGGTAGGTGCCATCATGATCTCTACAAATACTCACCGGGTGCTTACTGTGTGCCGGTCACCGTGCGCCAGGGGCCAGCAGCGAGCAAAACAGGAAAAATGTCCTTGACTTTGTGGGCCTAAGGCAGATTGTTGCAATGCATGGCTAATCCACGATCGCCATTTACACGTAAACACTTCTAGATGGATACAAATTAAAGGCAGTTTCTTCCATTTCTCAGCCAGAGAGTCCCGACAACCCGTAAGGGTTTATTTGCCTAATGAGCAAAGGCAATGAGAGCGCCGACAAGTCGTGGCGATGATAGGTGTGGTCACGTAAGCCGCCGATTATGTCCAGAAACGTCAGGGGACTGTCAGGCCTGTCGTGTGTAGACAGGAGAAGAGCGAATCGGGGAAATGGCAGGTCACGGCTGGCTGGGACTAACAGGACAAACACGAATGGCGACAGCAGAGACTTCTTGAGAGGAAGCCTGCTGTGAATGAAAACTTGTCTCCGGGGCATTAGCATCGGCAGAAGCTAAGATAACATCATCCAGCAGTGTGTTTGGGAGTGATTTTGGCCCCTCATCATGGAGGTGAACACACGCCCCTGCTCAGGAGAGGGCGACCCAGAAGGGGGCCCGGGGGAAGGGTGAGTATTTGCAGCTTAGCTATTGCTTCACGCCAAAGCGGCGAGTCCTCGGATCAGTGAGGCGTGCGAGCTTCAGCGGGGCCCAAGCACCAGATCTCTCCCGTGGACTGCCCTAACCGGAAACACAGGGAAGGGAATTCTGGAGAATGTAGCTGAGCCCAGCCAAGTGGACGGATTCCAAAGCCACCACAAAATGCATGCGAGTAACATATTAAAGCGCACAGCAAACTGGTTAAGAACGTGCACTCGGGGCCAGGTGGCCAGGGTTCAGGTGACCTCCGCCGTGGACTTGCTGTTTCAGTCACCTGGGGCAGCTTCCTTCGGCAGTCTGGCCCTTAGTGTTTTTGTCTGCACAGCGATGATGGAAGTGATACCTGCCTCGTAGGGCTCGAGAGGGTTTATTCAGCTCATCACCAGCAAGTGCTAATCACAGCCTGAGCTAAACACTCACTGCTCCAGATGTTAACAGCCATAAAATGAAAATGTTTGCCTTCGCATCACTCCAGCTCCCTCTCGTAGCAAGGACCACACTCGTGCTGCATTTGGAGAGACTCATCTGAAGACTAATCCCAACGTTCGAACCTGACAATAGGTGGACCAGAAAGATGATGCTCCTCCGTCAAAGACTAGGGCGTCGTTCCCCGCCTAGGTTTTCATCTGCGAGAAAAGGAAATAACTACCTGTCTACACAAAGACTTGAGCACGAACGTTGTGAGCAGCTTTGTCCGTGGTAGTCCCACACTGGGAGCCCCCAAACAGAGGACATGAACGATGGCATGCCGTACAACAAGAGGGAGGAGCCACTGGGGCACTCCACGGCGCGAACGGGTCTCAAAATCATTATGCTGGGTGGAGCAAATCAGACCCAAAGAGTGTATACGATTCCATTTATAGAAAACTCTAGAAAATGCAGGCTGATCTGTAGAGACAGATAGTAGAACAGTGGTGGCTTGAGGGTGGGGCCTGGGGCGGGGCTGGACCGAGGGGACTCCCCAGGCTACGGATGCCTTCACTGGCGTGGTGATGGCGATGATTTCGTGCGTGTAAATGTCAACACTTACCAGTTACATACTTTAAATATGTGCAGTTTATTGTATGGCATTTATTCCTCAGTAACGATGCTTAAAAAGGAAACCGCTAGGCCAGAGTCGCTTGGAGCATCTCGGCACGTTTCTGAACGGTGCCCCACTGCAGGAGAGAATTACAAAGATCCCTAAGTTTGGGGGCGAAGAATTGTAAGTAGCGCCTCCGCCACAGGAAGGTTTGTTATTTCTTAAGTGACTGCGGTGGAAGGAGGGAAGGAGGTGTGCAGTGAGAGGAGGCTCCCCTAAACCTCATAAATGGTAGTGAAAACAAAGTAGACGTGGCCTCCTTTAGAAAGGAAGTTATAAGCGGTGGCCGGTCATTTTACACTCACCTCTTCAGGGCAGAGGTGCATGGCTGAGAACTCCAGCTCTTTCCTTGAAACCCCGTTAGGGGCTTGGACGAGTCGCTTTCTGGTTTTCTGACATGCCCGCTGGGCAAGGGCACCCTCCTCACCCCATCATCTTCAGTCCTGCTCTTTCCAGAGGTTGCTGGACATGTGTCAGGGTGTCTTCCACCAGATTCCATGGCAAAGGGGACAGGAATTGAAAGCTCAGAGGGAAGTCTCCTGATTGCCTTTGCTTGTGCAGCTGCCCCTGTTTGAAACATTTGAGACCCTGCTCAGGCATTGCTTCCTCCAGGCAGCCCTCCTGGACTGCTCAGGCTGAGTGTCTTCCTCGGCTTTCATTTCCAGTCTCGTTCTCCCCTGTGCTCACTGGACTGTCCTGCACTGGCCTTTCCCCCTTTCTTCCAAAGGATTTCAGGGCTTGTGCCTTGGCAGTTCCGTTTGCCCAGAATGTCCTTCCCAAGGTCCTCTGCTCTTCAGTCCACGGCCCTGAGCTCTCACTTCCTCGAGAGGGCCTTGCTGACCGCCACGCTCGCCGAGATTAATCTCAGTCTTCCTTCCTTCTGAGCAGCACAGCCTGGTTACCTCTTCCCGTGTCTCGTCTGTCTCTAGTTGGAATATGAGCTCCGTGGAGCAGAGGCTCTGGCTGTCACTGCCATGTCCCCCACACCTGGAGCAGGTGTGCAGCCTAGGCTTGTTTTAACGAGGGACTCGATTAAGCGAGTTATGGAGACGAAGAGGTTACAACAGTGCCTGGCACGCAGGAAGCACTTTTTAGTCTTTATTTAAAACAAAAAACAAAAAACAAAAAAAAACTAAAATTGGGTCTTAGCATCTTCCTCCCTGTAAAGCTTTTGAAACTGAGGTTCTTTGACTCTAATTGAAATTGTGGTTGAGCAGAAAGGAAAAAGCCACAAGAGGAATAGAAGCCAGTCGTGTCTTTGGCCTTCGATAGCTCTTGATGGATATAAAGCATTACACATGGTGCCATTTTGTCTCATCCCAGAAGGCCTGGAACGCCAAGGTACCCTGTCTTCCGGGCAATCCTTGAGTGGTTTCTGAGTTACAATGGAAGTGGTGTCAGCAAACCATGTGTGCTGCCAAATGGCTGTGGGGCTGGCGTTTGACAGGTACTCCGTCCGCTGATTTCCTGGGCATTATCTGTATCGCGACTCCCTGGGCTTGTGCTTCAATCTCTGGTTTCGTACTCTGGAATCTTGTGAGGCCCCTTTGTATGACTTAGGGGAGTCACAAAGCCACTGGGGATTACGCAGCAAAATGAAAATATTCGGGGGCTTTGGACTGGGCTTCAGTGGGGCCTTCTGACCGAGAGTTATGGGGGGACGGGGCTGTTATAAGACGTCAGACATGGTGGGAGCCTCGCTCCAGCCCAGGCGTTAGTAAACTCTGTGAAGGGCTCAGCAGTAAAGTTTTCAGGCTTTGCCAATTTTGACGGTCGGTGTCACGAGTACTCGACTCTGTCCCTGTAGCCCAAAGCTGCCGGACAAATGGGTGTGGCGGTGTTCTGTAATGGACCGAATCGTGCCGAGTCCAACAGGTTTCGATGTCGACGCCCTAACCCCCCAGCGCGACTGCAGGTGGAGGCCGGATCTCGAGGTAGTTGAGATTTCATGAGGTCACAGGAATGGGGCAGGACTTCTGTCCTTATAAGAAGACATTCAGACACGAAGAGACATCTGGGTTATGTGCTCACACAGAAAGGCCACAGGAGGACACAGCGAGAAGGTGGCCATCTGCAAGCCAAGGAGAGAGGCCTCGGGAAGCCAGCCAAACTAACACCTTGATCTTGGGCTTCCAGCCGCCAGAACTGTGGGCCATCAATTTCTGTCGTTTAAGCGACCTAGTCTGTAGTGGCAGCCCTAGGAGACCTATACAGTTCCGATAAAACTTTATTTACAAAAACAGGTGGTGGGCCGGATTTGGCCCATGGCCTGTAGTTTGTTGACCGTGCTCTGGAAGACTGTCCACACTAAAGAAATCAATAGGAAGTTTTTGAGTAGATATTCTTGGCTAGGCACTGGGGATCTAAGGGACTAAGCTAGGCACAAGTTCACGGCTGGCGTAGAGGTTACATTCTAGTTGGAGACAATCAGCAAATACACAAATGTACAGCTGAGCTGATTGCAGATAGAACCAACTACTCTGAAGAAAATGCAGGGCGGTGTGCTCAGGGGACTGCTGGGAGGTGGGGGGATGGTCAAGGGGTCCCCTGAGGAGGTGATGCTTGAAGTGCAAGGTCTAGGAGTGGAGTGCCCCAGGCAGAGAGCTAGCAAAGGCCAATTGCCAGAGGCAGGAGCAAGTCCCTCGATAGGTTGGAGGGACTGTCAGTAGCCTCAAGGGTAGAAGAATTTGGGGGTAGATTCCCCAGGCATGGGGCTGGCTGTGTCCAGTGTCATGTGCAAAAACTCCTTTTGCCAGAATCAAGATCTTATTCTTCGTCACCTCAGGGGCCATCCCTGTCCACCTTGAGTCACTCCCTCCACACCCCAAGGTCCTCACTGCCATACCCCCCTGCCCATTCCACGGTCCTGCCCCCTTTGGGGCCAGTTAGTGCAGGCTCATTCTTATCCCTTCTTTCTTCCAGTTTCTTCGTGTGCTTCTCCCTCCTGGCTCCTTCCTAGACCCCTCGTTTAGGGTAGAATGACAAGCGCGAGGCCGGTGCGTGGTGAGCTTGGAAGGTGGCAGAATGTGAGACCTTCTGGGGCTGTGTGTGAATTCTGTGGAGGGTTTTTAGCAGAGGCAGGTTTTAAAAGGTCGACGGGTTGAAAATAGAGCATGAGGCAGAAGCCTCATGTCCCTGGGAGTTAGAAACATCACATTTTATTTTATTTTATTTTTTATTAAATGAAATTTGACTTGCACTCTTCTTGCCTAGTTCACTTTCCACCTGCTCTGCTCGGAGGACATCTAATCACTGTCACACTTTTTTCCTCTTCCCCCAGTAGCTGCTGCTTCTCCCCCGACATTCTGCAGGAACCAGGGCTTCTCCAGGGAAGTCTCCTGGTCTGCAGTGCACGGGGGTGGCTGCTCCTCACGCTCCATGCCAGGCCGTTTGCGGACAGGGCACTCTGCTGGGTGCTCCCACTCCCTCTGGGTCACGCTTGGTGACGGGGACATTGACACAGGCCCCCAGTGCACGAGGCTCCCCCACTCCCCAGTCTCGAGGCCCTGCCCCCTTCGCCGGTGAGCCCCCTGCCTTGCCATCCGCTCTCCCTGCCGCTTCTCGTTTCCGTTCTGGCCTCTCCCACAGTCTTCACAAACACCCTTTCTTCTCCTGTCCATTTCCTTTGCGCTGGGGCTTATTGACTCATCTAGAGAGGCTGGGGCATTTGGGCAGATTAGCACTAGACCCTGGGACCACATGAGAACCTGGTGGCCTTTCCTAGGTGCTGTCTGGAGACCCAAAGTAACAGCTGGCCTTCCATTCCCTGAAGATGGGGACATGCTGCTTGTGAAGTCTCAGAGAACCATAGGGTTAAATTTTTATGTCCTGCCGTGTGACATTCTCACCTCCTCGCCTTGGGAGCAACTCAGTTGCATTGTTCAATACCTGGCATCATTATGAAATTATTGAATTGTTTAATGCCTGGCATCTATGAAAGCAGAGACTGTGTATTATGCACCATTATATACATGGTGGCTTGCATACAGTAGACACTTAATCCTGCGGAATGAATATGCAATGAATCAAACAAGCATTATTGAGACCCTGGATACATTCCTGTACCTCTAAGCCTCAGTTGCCTCATCGCAACAATGGTGATGAGAATCACACATCCTTCCCTGTGCTGGGAAGTCGAAATGAGATAAAGCACATGGAGCATTCGGCCCAGGACCCACTGGCGTTTATTGGCACCTCGTGTTTCTAGCTGCTGGGTGGTGGGGACCACACTTGGTGTAGCTGGTAGCAATGGCAGGGCCAGCAGTAAGTCACAGTACCCATTAGGCTGTGGGTGGAGTTCCGGCCTTGAGTTGGCTCCGTGCTGGCCGTTGGCAGTCTTGGCTCTCAGCAGTGCTGTGATCGAGGCGTCGCTGGCCCATTTTACAGATGCGTCACTGAGAGCGTGGGCCACTCTGCCAGAGACTGCACAGGCTTGGGAACCTCGCCTTGCTGGAACGGGCAGCCAGGGGGCCCTGCTGGCCACACGCGGCCGCCTCTGATCAGGCTGAGGTTCCTTGGACATCGTTACCCCTGTTCGCCTCGGGCGGCAGAAGCCCCGTGGGCGCCGTTGTGCCCCATCGCGGCGCGTCAGCCGTCTGGTCGAGGCGGATGGGACCCAGCAGGGAGGGTGTCAGCTTTCAGACTCAGGTGGGTGCCGCGCACGTGACCGGAGCACAGAGTCTGCACAGAGAGGAGAGGGGCCTCTGCTGCAGGGAAGGCCCGAGGCGGGAGGCAGAACGCGCCGCTCGTCAGAGAAGGATGTGGGGCCGGCAGTGAGGCCCTCACCCCTAAGGGCGTGTGGCTCCTCCCAAGGCGGTCATCGGGGAAGTTCAAAGTTCTAGGCCCCATCCCACCGCTTCGGGGGGGGGGGGGCTCATCCAAGCACCGGCGACACTTCCAGTTGCCATTTGCCAAGGGCTGCTCTTCTGAGAGAACGAGCCACAGTTTACCTCTGACGCGCATCAGCGCATCCTAGGAGCCGGGCGAGGGAGCGATGGCGTACCCGGACGGGGAGAGGAAGCCACATCGCCGCGACCGTATCAGGGTCTGCTCTGCGCTTTGCACGTGTCAGCTCGGTCCCCTCAGCGGCCCAGCGAGGCCAACGTCACCTCTCGCTTTGTGGACCGCGGGGGCATGAAAGCCGGAGAAGTGAGAACCAACGCTCTTCTCTTGGAAGTTTCCTGTCTGGCAAGGATTAACTGGGCTCGACCGTAACGGGCTTCTTGGCGGCAGGTGTCTAGGAAGTGCCCCTCGCTGCCAGCCCCCGGCCAGGGCGGCTTCTCTCGTCACTGCTTTCCTTGCCCTCCCGGAGCAGCTGCCTTTCAGGGAGCAGTCCCAGCGCGGGGGACCCGGCCCTTGTTCAGTGAAGAAGGTCAGCGGCTCCCGGCCGACTCGTCGACAGTAAAACCAGCTCTTCGGTCAATGAAGTTTTCATTGATTGAATAGTGAATAAAGCCAGGTGGGTAGAGCTCACCTGGTGGTGGCCCAGACCAGGGTTCGTCCCAGCGCTCCCACAGGGGACCTGAGGTAGAGCCCGAAAGGCCAGCCGTGCTTGTGGGGGCAGTGGGGGAGAAGCCCCGATTGCCTTAACCTAGTCGTATGGTCCATCCTGGAGCTGGGCGAGGAGTCACTTTCACAGAGTTACTTGGGGCCCCCAGTGAAAATTAGGAGCCATCACAATGAAGGGCAGGAAGCGGGTGCTGGGGACGCCAGGTGGCCACGGCAGCTCTCTTGGGGCTCCTCCCTGTGGGAAGTGGGGGGAGGCTGGTCCCGAGGTGGACGGGCCTCTTCGACCGCATATCCCAGCTGCTGAAAAGACCCTGCAGTACGCACGCTTGTTTGCCATCCGCGTAGTTAGATTACTGGTTACACACAAAGCGAAACCCAGAGACTTAAAGATGACGAGTCAACGTAAACCTACGCTGGAGCCGTGACGTTCCTGCCGGTGCCCCAGTGGACCGAGCGCCCCGCTCCGTCTGACGCGCGCGTCCGAGGCTGAGTCACGCCCCCGCCGCCGCGTTTGCACGCCGGTGCCCGGCGTTGACTCACACCCGTTCTGCCGTCATGATTGCCGCCGTGTCTGCCCACCAGCACTGATTCAAAGCTTTCTTTAAATTGTCTCCCGTTTCTTGTCTAAAGGAAATTTATTCATAAAGAAAACCGGTGGCATTTGCCATGGGTAGAAAATTACCGCGAAAGTACCATGATGAATACGGAACAATTGTTAGTTTCTGGCCAGAAGCCACCGCCTGCCCAAAGGCCGAAAGGGGACGAGCAAAGGTTGGCAGGCAAAGGCGGATGAAGACCGGACCAGGGTCATCTTCTCACCTCTTCAGAGAGACTGAAGATGTGTTGAGGGAAAAGCTTTGTCTCCGGGGTCAGCGTTGCTCTCTGTGGTGTCTGGGCCCCACAGCAGACGAGCTGGCGAAACACTGCGCGGCTGGTTCGGAGCTCAGGCTCTGACGAGGGGTGGACGTGAGCTCTGTCTCCACCCTCATCGCTTCACCCCGGGGCCTGTTTTCACACCCGTCCCCAGGCCTGCCTCGCAGGGTGGTTGGCACGAAATGCAATCATGTTTTCAGGTCTCTCCACATATAATGTGCGGGTGGTAAATGCAAGCTTTTATTTTTATTGGTTGAGTTCTTCTCGCTGTCCTATACTTTTTAAGAGTTACTTTTAGTTTAAAAATATTAAAATAGAGATAGATTTTAAGATTTTTTTTAAAAAAAAACAGACTGACTCCATAGAAAAATCTAGCAAACTTTCTCAGTTTCTCCTTGAGGTCCGAGACCATGCTGGTCTGCAGAGACCCAAATTGAGCCATCCTGGGTGTGTGCGTGTGTGTGTAACTTTCTCAGGAGTCTGTCCCCTTTCTCAACATTCCACGAACTCTTGAGGTCCCATTGACAAGGAGGATGATGTCCTCAGAGCCTCAGAAAACAGCAGCCCGTCACCACTGGTCCCTGGGGGCTGCAAAGGGTTGGAGGCCGTGGGAAGACTGGCAGGCAGGCCGGAGTGTCCACAGCATGGCCTGTACTCAATCAGCTCCCAGCTGACTCTTGGCCATGGGAATGCTTTTGGCATTTGGATGTGGGCATCGGGCTATTGCTGTCTTTCACTTATACTGGGTGAGCAAAACCTATTTGTAGTCTTAGTCCTGAGCTCTTCTGTTAAATTGATGTCACCCTCCTCTTCTTTTGCCCCGATAGCTGACCTTGAAACTCAAGTATTGGCTCTTTGCTCATCTTATAGCCCCTTTGATGGTAACCAGCGCCATGAACACAGCTCAGAGCTGACAGACGGTCCTCCTGGCCCAGGAATCCGTCTCTCAGGGAAATTACTGAAACCTTGCAAGCTACATAGACATCCGTTTCTAAAACCCCAATAACTCCACCAGGTAATGAAAGATATCGAGGGAAATTAGAACAGCAGAAACAATACCAGCAGAGGTTCAGCCAGGACACAGCTCCGAGTGACTTCACCCAGAGGCTTTTGTTTTCCTCTTTTCGGTCTTGTTTGTAATTCTCCATAATGGTAGGTATGTTATAGCAATACTGCAAAACGACTGCCTTGTGAAAGGCACAGAAAACCTGTAACTATTCCAAACATCCAACCGACTTCCCCTTGCAAAATTTCGCCCTTCACCAGCAATGCATCCAATTCCTGTAGTTCTGCTGGCCCCTCTCTCATGGGAAGAGGAAATAGAACTCCCAAATGTCTACGTTTTGACTGCAGCCATTCCCCTCGGCCTTTTCTGAAAGGCGTCTGTAAGAATGAGGGCAGCATTGTTAGGGTGTCACAAGGCATTTATTTGCACAGTATCACAGCGGATTTTAATCTGACAAGGAACCTGTGCCCAGGAAGGATTGGAAAGCCAGTGCAAGGTGATTTGGAAAAGGTTTGCCTCGTAAAAATTAGTCAAATGCGTCCTGGCAGCTCTTCTTTGAAGGTTAATTGTGATACTGACTGTTAGGGAAAACCTAATTAATAATAACAGGGAAAAAACCCCTACATTTCAGTAATACTAAGGTTGTGACAAGCACTTTATAAAACCAAGAATTCAACACTAAGGCTTAGAGTCGATCTTCCAACCTGTGGCCCATTGTTCCCAGGTGGTGAAGCAGATAAAATGCATTAATTAAATATTTGGGAAGTACTTTGCTGGTTCTCCTTATTTATTATCTTGTATGAGGTTGACATCTTGGCAATGTTGGAGAACAAAAGGATCTGCAGAGAATTAGATTTGTTCTTTGTTTTATCAGCGGGATTATATTTAAATATAATTTTTGTCTTTTTCCTTCTGTCTGGCTATGAGGGGCAGTCAGGGTTGGGGATTGTCCTGGGTGGGTGGAACTGGGTGGGCAGGGTGTGGGGTTAAGCGACTAGAACGAGGACGGCCGACTTTCTGAAGAGGGCCAGGTGATAAATGAGGTCAGCTTTACGGACATCTGGTCTCTGCCCCATCTGCTTGACTGTGCAGACACAGTCGTAGACAGCACAGACGTGAATGGGTGTGGCTGCGTTTCAATAAAACTTTATGTGTAAAACAGGCGGCCGGGCTGCCTCTGGCCCATAGGTTGTAGCTTGCCGACCCAGCTGGAGTTGGAGTCAGCGGCCAGGGTTTGATTCTAGGTCACTCCCGCGTCTGCAGCCCTGGACACGTGTGTCTGTGTTTTAGGTTTCTTGGAGTAAAATGGGGCGAATCATAGCACCTCGTCTCCTGGTGGGTCAGTGAAGGTGGCGCAGAGGCCCTGAGCAGTGCGGACAGTGTGCACGAGTGACGGTGGCGAGTGGCGGGGTCAGGGGGGCAGCCCCTTTGGCCGGGCGCGTTGTTGAAGACATTGGGAAACATCGGGCTGGGGGCGGGGCAGCTGCTAAAGGTGGAGAGAAACACGGCTTCCCGTTGGGCCGAGGGACCGTGGGCTGTTCTCCAGACCTGGAGGGCGACCCCACAGTGACCCAGCTCCTCGAGGTCATTTTACAGCTCATCCGATGCCCTCTCCCTCCCCCTGACCCCCAACAGGTCAGTAAAGCAGCTCCTGTCCCTCAGGGCCCCACGTCTTCTGCGTTGGTCATGTTAATTTCTTGGTCAGCATTGACGGAATCACCACCACCAGACAGCTTCTTCGTCGGTGATCGGGGTCTTTTTAAGCTTCCGAGTGGCTTTCGAGCTCTGCAGCAGGATGGGAGCTTTTCGCGTTCGAGAAGATTGGATGGCACAGTCGTCGCCTCGGGCTGTCATAACAAAGGACCACGCTGGGTGGCGTAAGCAATAGACATTGGTTTTCTGCTTTTGCGAAGTCCAACGTCAAGGTGTCCGCTGGGTTGGTTTCCTCCGAGGCCGCTCTCCTTGGCTTGTAAACAGCGGTTCTCTCTGCACATACACTCCATCCCCCGGGGCCTGTGATGGGCTAGCCCACGATTCTCCGTGAGGGAGGGCGATGATCATCCCCCGGGGCCTGCGATGGGCTAGCCCACGATTCTCCGTGAGGGAGGGGGATGATCATCCCCCGGGGCCTGCGATGGGCTAGCCCGGGATTCTCCACGAGGGAGGGGGATGATCATCCCCCGGGGCCTGCGATGGGCTAGCCCGGGATTCTCCGTGAGGGAGGGGGATGATCATCCCCCGGGGCCTGTGATGGGCTAGCCCGCGATTCTCCGTGAGGGAGGGGGATGATCGCGGTCCCCCCGCCTCCCCCACTAGGAGAGATGGGCAATGTCTGCTCATGTTCTCGGTTGTCACAGCCGGGAGGGGGTGGTACTGGCTACACGAGTAGAGGCCATGGGTGCTGCTAAACCCCTGCAGCTCACAGGACAGCCCCGCAGCGAAGGGTTATCTGGGCCCCATGTCAGTGGTGCCGAGGCTGCGCGGCGCCGGCCTAGTCATGTGAAGGCACTGGGCGCAGATGGTTAATGGCCTGCGTCAGGTGACTGGGAGTGGCGCAGCCCCGACGGGCCGAGTCTCTGCTCTTCCTCGCCGTGCTGTCCTGTGTGTAACAGTGAAAATGACGTGGATGGTGATGATGTCGGCCACCACCTACCGAGTGTTACCTTTCATACTGATCAACACTGAGCCAGAGGTTGACAAACTTTTTCCGTAGTAGTCCAGTTATAAGGTATTGTAGGTTTTGGGAGCCGCATAGTCTGTCCTTGTCACAGGGAAGCAGCGATAGGCAGTGTGTAAATGAGTGGTCACAGCTGAGTTCCAGAGAAACTTGGTTTAGAAAAACAGGCCACAGGCTGAATTTGTCCTGCGGGCCAAAGTCTGACAACCCTGCTGCTCTAAGTGGTTTTCTACGGTGCTTCTCATTTTCTGGGTCGTTCGTTAGAGAGCATGCGGTGTGGTCAGAAGAATGCAGATTCTGTTTTCAAGAAGGTCTGGGTGTGCACTTCGCTCTTGTCATCGACTTTCTGGTGATCGTGTCCCTCAGCTCCTCGGGCCCCAGTCTGCATCTGACCTCACAGTGACGCTGCGAGGCTTGGCAAAGGCCTGGCACAGGGACAATACTCAGGCGATACGGGCCCCTCACGGCCTTCAGCAAGTGACTTAATCTCTCTGAGCCCGAGTCGCCTCACCTGTGAAGTGGGCTTGACGGTCATAGGTAATAACAGCTAACACGCATGCAGCGCATCTTTGAGCCAGGCTTCCTGTAGGAGGTAAGCCATTTAATCTTTCCAACAGCTCTGTAAGTAAGTGAGCACTTGTCACCATTTTACCGAAAGAAGAAACAGTCTTCGAGCATTTAAATAGTAGCCTAAGGCGGCATCCTGGCAGGCGGTTGAGCTGGGCAGCCGATCCGGGAGCCCTGGGTAACCAGCGCAGGAGTCCTGGGGCTCGGCCTGCACCTGCGGCAAGTTGCAGAGCGACAGCCTGGCTCTCAGGAAGCCACGTCAGATATTTTCAGCCATGGATTCAGATTGCTCACTCAGAGAGCCCATTGCGACTGGCTGGGGGTGAGTTTCGGGGCATGTTCATGGTCATGGTCATGCACTCACTGCCTCAGGTTCCCGGGGCCGAGCCCCGCCTACAGATGCCACCCCGTCCCGCCATCCCTACGTGCCGTGGGCTGCGGGAGGGTTCCCTAATCGCCCTCCGCGTGCTGGGGACCGGCCATTGTCTGATCCGTGCCGCCAGCTGCAGCGCCTCTTTGGTGCCCAGGCTGCATCTGTGTTCGGCAGGGTGCTGTGGCTTCACCCCGCGGGCTCCCACCACGGACCCCGGGCTGCAGGCAGCTGGCAGGGGTCTAATGCTCGGGCCTCTTCAGCCTTTCTCTAGAAAGCATCTTGGCCTCAGCGGCTTTAGCCCAACTTCCCAGGCTGCCGGCCTTGGCCACGTTTCATGCCCAGAACCTCCTATGTGGAGATTCTGAGATTATAGGACAGAGATGACAGGAAAGACTCCAGCACCTTCTCTGTGTGCTCCAGGTGGGTCCTCTTGGGTATAAATTGCTTGGGCCTAGCTGCGCCAAAAGTGGGTGCAGAGGTTGTCCAAATCTGGATTCATTTTTCATTTCTACCCTGTCTTATTCCGAAAAGCGTCTGAGGCAGCGTATCTCACTTACGGGTGCTGGAGCACGGGCCGTTGCGTGAGGCGCACTGCCGTCATGGGCCTGTTCCTCACCTCGCTGAGTCTCAGTTTTTGTCATTGATAAAAGAGGGACAAGAGAAGACCTAGTGCAGAATGTTGTTTGGAGAATTAATAATTTACAGCATAAGCATCAGTTACTTGTGCTATTACTGTTGTTATTAACATTACTATTATGCTTATTATAGAAATAAATTGATAGTCAGGGAAGGCGAGCTGTAGTCTGCCTCAGATCTAGGGGCGTGTGTTGTGCGTGTGTGCGCACGTGCGCACACACGTAGGAGTTTGTATATATGTGCGTGCACATGCGCATGTCCTGACCTCATTGCCAAATGGTTGCATCTGCTTTCCCCCCGCATGAAGTACCATCGAGTTCCATGGATTCTGGGCAAATTCACATTTGCTCCAGCCGAGAGTGCTCACTAGCAGCCCTTTCCTAAGAAAGTCTTGCTAAAGCAGTTTTGGTGGTGGTGACTCTCTGTGTATTTCTTTTGCCTGTCGCAGTGATATGTCTTCAGATTCTCCCCCGCCCTGATCACGTTTAAGGCCACGATCAGAAAACTGGAGACAGGCCCCACACTTGGTAGGATGGCTGAGTGCCCCCGGGGCCCTTCTGACTCTGGAAGATGATTCTGACTTGTAAGAACCTGATCGTTAGGGCCACCTGCCAGGGTCACTGGCTCCTGGATGGACGCCCCGTCTTCCCACCCTTCGTTCTGCAGACTCTGGTCCCCTCCTCGGTCCTCACGGTCCCGTCTGCTCGTCTGCCGTTTCCCCTTGGCCGCGGTTGCCCTCCTCCCCGCCCACGGCGTCTGCCCCGGTCCTCCAGGCTGCAGCTCCAGCTGAGACCCTCCGCCAGTCCCGCCGCTGTCGTCGGTGTGCGCTGACGCGGCCGTTCGGGCGGGAGGAAGCGGAAGAACAGGGAGGAGGGAAATACCTAACGCGTGTGGTGGGCCGGGCACCGTGTTTTACGGTCCATCAGTTAACTTTTACACCAGCTCTGAGGATGCTGGTAGTGTTTTTCCTGTTTGAGAGACAGGAAACCTGAAGCCCAGAGACATTAAATAATTTGACGAGAAACAGGGAGGATGAAGTGCTGAATTAAGAGTTTCTTCATTCAGTCATTCATGCAACAGCTTTTCATCACGCTCCCGTGATGGGTCTGGTGCTGTTGCAGGTGCTGGGCCTATAGCCCTGATCTAAGGGTTCTTGCTGCTTTTTTTATGGCACCGTATCATCTGGTAAGGATTTCTCTCAAGCAGGTGGTAAGGTCCTACTTGGACCATTATTTACATCCCTCACAAAAGCCTGCGCTTGGGGGCTGGGGTGGCAAGCTCCCACAGGGTTGCATGACTGACTGAGGAAAGCGTGCATTTAGCCAAGTCCAGGCTGGTTGTCCTGGAGACCTGGTTGAGAATGCCAAGAGCAGCTCCCCAGTCAGGTGCCTCCAGCCTTTCTGAGTCCCGTGTTTATCTCTCGTCATTCCACGACACTGAATGCAATGCCGTGGGAATGCTTGTAGCTCCTTCTAGAGCTGATGGGTCTAGGTAAGTATCCAGGCGATTGAATTTTTGGATAGCCTTTGAGGAAAGAAGAAAGGTGGATCATTCCTTTCCGCTAGAAGGCAACGAGTAGGAAGTCACACTTCAAAGTTAGTGTCTCCTCTGAAGCCATCCCTTCCAGGTTTCTGGGTTTTGCCTGATGACAAGTGCAGTGGAATGATAAGTGTTTATTTAAAAACCTAAGCAGCGTGGAGAGCATTTGGATGGGATTATTATTGTTGTTATTATTATCAGTTTCAAGTGTATAGTGCATTGGTTAGACATTCGTGCAGTTTATAAAATGATCCTCCGGATGGCTCTTCCTCTCCTCTGGCCCTCCTCCTCGCCAGCACATTACTGCTGACTGCATTGTATGCCGTGCTCCCCATCCCCACGGCCGTCTTTCAGCTACTGATTTGTACTTCTTTAATCCTTCACCCTGTTCTCCAAGTCCCCCAACGCCCCTCCCCTCCGGCCATCACCAGATCGTCCTCTGTATTTGTGAGTCTGTTTCTGATTAATTTGTTCTTTTTGTTCCTTAGATTGCATGTATAAGTGAAATTATATGCTATTTGTCTTTATCTGACTTATTTCACTCAGCATAATAACCTCCAGGTCTATCCATGTCATTGCAAGTGGTAGAATTTCATTTTTTTAAAAGGCTGAGTGATATTCTATTGTATGTATGAACCATAACTGCTTTATGCAGTCATCTGTTGATGGGCATTTAGATTGCTTCCATGTCTGTTGTAAATTGTGCTGCCATGAATATAGGGGTGCACAGATCTTTATGAATTATCATTTTGGTTTTCTTTGGATAAATACCCAGAAGCGCAATTGCTGGGTGAAAAGGTAGATCCATTTTTAATTTTTTGAGAAACCTCCAGACTGTTTTCCTTAGTGGCTGTATCAGTTTGCAGTCCCACCAACAGCGTACAAGGGCTCCCTTTTCTCTGCATCCTCGCCAACACTTGTTCTTTGATTTATTGATGATAACCATTTTGACAGGTATGAGGAGAAGGGATGTTTTAGAATGAAGCGCAGTACAGGCGAACATTCTGAGCTCTGGGCACCTTCTGCAGCCGCTGCTCCCTGATGGGCCTTTCGATGGAGAAACACTGGTGACCGAGGTCTGGGGCTTTGCTGTTCTGAGGCCCCGTCTCCCCCTGCAGATGCCCCACTTCAGAGAACAGTAGTACTTGCCACATTTGAGCATTACTGGGCACAGTGTAAAACACTCCATGTGGATCATCTCATTTAATCCTGACTCGTAAAGCAAATGGCTGAAGGGGACATTATTCTCGTTACAAAGGATTCTTCCCCTCAGTGAAGAATTCACTCCTTTAAGTCACAGCTTGGAACCTGGCAGACTGGGCCGCATCCAGCCCATAGGTTGGTTTCATTTGACTAATACAGCTTTTCAAATTGCATTTATTAACAATGTGTAACAATTAAGACCTTTCCCATAAAAGTCTTCGATTTCTCATTTCTCTTGAAAAAAATGGAAGGATTCAGCAGCTCCCCCAGGGCTGAGTAGCGGCCGCCCCCAATGCAGATGGCCCGGCCGGGTCCCCACCTGGCCTGTTTCCCCCCCTGCTTTTACCTGCCCGGTCCCTGTAGACATTAGCGTTCGCACTGGTCCCCTCTGCTCCGAATTATCAGCCGTCTGAGTCTTTCTAAAGCGACGCTTTCTCAAATTTGATTTCATGTACAGACTTTCAGACACGTCATTGATTCGTTCAGCAAATATGTGCTAGAAAACGAAGTCTGCCAAGATGCACAGGAGGTTGGTTGACTGTCGCCTCTGACTTTTTCTGTGGGAAATATTTAAATCGCGACAGGGCAGGAGCAAACGTGCCCGCAGCAGCACTTTTCACAGTGGCGTCCCGTGGACGCATGGCTTCTCCGGACATCTCCGTGCTCAGGCGTGTGTGCTCTTGTCTGAGACGGCTGGGTTATAGATCTGTGAGGACTGCGGACTCCAGGCCAGCGGGGGCCAGGGGCGGGCGCGGTTCTTCCACATGTGGAAGAGAACCTGTAATTTTACCTGCAACTCTTGCGCCACGGAGCACACGAATTTGTTCCATTGACCAAAAAAGGCTCCAAGCAGTGGTGGAGTTCGGGGGTGACGACGGCGGCAGCAGGGGGTGCTGTCTGTGCTCGTGTCGTGTCGGGGCAGCACGCGGGGGGCCCGGCCTGGATCGTCGCAGTTACTCCGCGTTTTACCGATGAAGACGTCAGGGCTCAGCCACAGTGCATCCATGGTCAAGGTCACATGACTCGCACCTGGCAGGATCATTTGGACCTGCAGCCTGACTCGCCACCTCCATTCCCTCCTGCCTCCCCTGAGTCCACAAAGACAGCGTGGATCTGTGTGTGTTCCCATGGCCAGGACACTTTATGTCTTCATTAAACCATTATCAAATTCAAAGAAGAATCGGCTGGCATTTAGGAAGGTAGGAAACATAGCATTTCCATTTTAAATCAGATTAAATGCAGACCATCGCCAGAGACCCAGAGGCAGGGACTGTTCCCAGAGCAGCTAACAAGGTCGAAATTACTTTATGTTGCAGTTTTTCAGCTTATAGGGAGAGAATTTTGGTATAGAACCCACTGTAACACAGGTGGAGCCAAGGTGTTCAAAATAGACTCAGCATCTTGCGATGGCATGGGAGCCATAAATAAATGTGACTGCAGAGCAGTTCTTGGCAGGAATTTTTTTTAAAAAGGCAGGCTTATAGCAGGTGACATGAAACTCTATTCTCGCCACCCTGTACCTGTCACGATGCTGTTCAGATTGGCCTGGGCAGGTGGGCGCGATTCACTGGCAGCTCCTTGTGTTGTGGTGACTCTAATACCTTAAAGTTCTGTTCTCTTCGTGAAAAGTGGTTGGCATACTGTGTTTTCTCTTTGTCCAGGGTTTGTATTTAAGCTGGAGACATTTGCCCTTCTTTGTGTATTCTGAAGGGATTGCAGGTGACAGATCGTTTGTTCTCCCATCTTCGAGGTAGAAAGCCCAAGGTACAAGGATGCCATGTTTTCTTGTAGCCGTCCCTCGAGGCTGGTACCACAGGAAGCCGTGGAAAGCCAAGGGACTCATCACGACCCGAGTACCAGCAGTGGCCAGCCCTTTGAGAATTGTTTCTTAGTTTTATCTTCTTTCCCAGCCTAGGCAGCAGGTAGCAGTAGATGCTTTTATAGACAAGGACACTGAGTATGTGCCACTAAGCATACGTTACGTCACCTATTTAAGGTCACCCAGATGATAAAGCTGGGGTGCAAAACTAGAGTCCTCTTCCTTCCAGAAGCCTTGTTGATGTCACAGTGCCACATCGCCCCGAAGCTGTTAGCTTCAACAATACCCGCTGAGGTCCCACTTTCTGCAAAGCACCAGGTTGGCTGTCGGTCTCAGCGCTGCCCTTCCCGAGTGTCCTGGAGAAGGCAGCCGCAGGGGAGGCATGCTCCAGTGGCTCAGCAGCCACTCCACCCAGAGGGTGGCGGAGCCAGCGCGTCTTTCCAGAAGCCTCCACAAACATCTCTTTGCTTCTAGACCCCAAGATGGCTGTCCCTGAACCTGTCACTCTGCCTGTGGCAGAGAATGGGAGAGGGACCCTTTCACTCTGTAATTTGTAAGAGCTCTTTGTCATCTGCATTACAGAAACATTTTCCTTACATTTGTCATTTGCTTACTGCAGGGCCGGCTACATAATTTGCAGGACCCAGTGCAAAATGGAAGTGCTGGTTTTTGTACAAAACATTAGTATAAAAGCCTCTTCCTCTACAGTCTCTCTCTTGACCAATCAGGGCATTTTTCAGAATCCTATTTGCTATTGGATGTCATGTCCCCTTGGGCATGGGAATACCACGCTTGCAGTCACCTCCCCCGTGATCCGATACATGGGGACGTGTGCCCACACCCAGGCCCCCTTTGGGGGCGTCCATCGTGGCAGCACTTGCTAAGCGGGGACAGAGAAGCCACAGTCAAGAGCCGGTGTGTTCTCTGTCCACGCACATGCTCCGTTGCCCCATGAGGCTGCATTTACGAAGCACCAATTCAGAGATAAAATTGTTGAGATTCTCAAGATCGAGAGCACAGAGCAGTAAGCCCCAGGCGCAGAGCCTGGCCCTCTGAGCTCGGAGCACCTGGCGACTGCACTGGACACGTGCCCACAAAGCTGGCCCTAGACTGTTGTCTTTGTCTAATGTCATTTTCATATGGATGTTTTGGCTTTTTACGTAGTTAAATGTGTCCATCATTTCTTCTTGTTTCTGCATTTCCAGGTGTTGCAAAGGCAAGTACAGACAGGTTTTATTGCAAGAACGAGAAGTAAGTGCTGGGCAGTAAGTAACAGATGCCCGTTATAAGGAGATGCTTATGGCAGGTTAGAGGCAGTGTGCAAATGTGGGGGGGTGGGCGGGGGGAGTCGATGTTATTTAAGGAGTGGATGAAATAGAGAAATTAGGCGACCTTCAAGTTAGTTTTTGATATAGTAAACCTGTTGCCACCGTATTAGCTCAGACATACCTATTTCATTTGAGAAATGTACCACCCCCCACCCCCCCACCCCCCTGCTGCCCCTGCCCTGGGTGCCATCCCTGGCACGTGCAGTATTTCCTTTGGCTATAGTCAGCTCCTTCCAGGCCTCTGTCTTGAGGGAAGATGCTCGTACCTCCCTTTGCAACTGAGGAAGCAGACAGCGAGTCTGGCTCAGTGCGGCGCCTCTCTAGTAAAACACCTTCCCTTCAGGCAGAGGCCCTGATAGAGAGTGAAGAACAGTGTGCCCCTCCTCCCCCCTCACCTGCTCAGCCTGTCCCAGCACCCAGGGGTGAGGGTCAGGGTGACGGCTCCTGCAGCCCCGTGCCCACCTCCGCCCCATCCCTAGTCTCTTCTTCAGACGATTTCTTTGTCAAACCTTCTGAAACCAGTGAGAATTTGTGAATGCCCCTGGCAGAGCAGCAAGTTGTTTTGAAAGATGTTTTATGTTGATTTCTGGCTAAATTTATAGACTTGCATGTACGCATTAGTCTGTCAGTACTGCAGTCACATGCCATCCCCTTCCCGAGTAAACTCCAGGAGAGGGGACTTCTGCAAAGCCGACGCCTCTTCCAGACTCATTTTGCCAGAGCAGTAATTTGGGGTTCAGTGTTGCGTGGAGGGCAGCTCCCCACTTTGGGAAGCAGGCAGACCTATCTCTGAGTCTGACTAGCAGGGCGGCTTTGGCCCGTTACCTCAGCTCAGTGTTCTCATCTGTGAAATGGGGCTGAATGACGCCCGGCGATGGTGAGAGGGCCCGGCGAGACATCTCGGAGACAGCGCTCGGCCCGTTTCGACGAACGTCAGCTGTTCTCGCTCGCCCGCGACTTCTGAGTGTTCTCCCCGCCGTGGGGAGCCCTGGGCAAAGCCTCCCAGCGGGCTTTCCCAGGGGATAATCTCCAATCACGGCTGGGGTCAGGATCCTAACCCTGAAAGAGCTGGGACCCAGAGACCCTCTGAGGAACCTACCAACCGACGTAGAAATTTTGTTGATGTTATTTTTGTCATTTTACAAATACTTGAGTGCTTTTTTCTGGGACGTACGTGTGTGTGTGCGTGTGTGTGTGTGTGCGCGTGTGTGTGTGCGCGCGCATGTCTACGTACGTGTGTATGTGAGCACATGAAGCAGACTTGGTCTCGCCTTTACGAGCTTCTATTCCAGCAGAGGGAAGTGACCATAAACAAGCTGTCAACAGCTAAGTTAGTCTAGATGCGTTAGTTAACTATTTCTATAACAAATCACTCCTGAAGTTAGTGGTTTAGAACATTCTGTTTATTGTCGATTTGTGGCTTAAGTTCCCATCCAACCTACGTAGGTACCAGTCAATATGGTCATAGGCCGGTTCCCTTCTGGACCTCCGTCCCCGTTGGCTGTTGGTCGCGGACAGCCCTCAGCTCCTGCCACATGGGCCTCTCTCCAGGACGGCTGACACTTGGTAGCTGGCTTCATCAGAGAGAGCCACTGGTAAGAAGCAGAGAGAGTGAATGCGAGAGGGAAGTCGGTGTTTCAGAACCTAATCTCAGCAGCGTGGTCTCAAGGCTTTGGCCATCTTCTGCTCGTTTCAAAGCAAAGCCCTGGGTCGAGGCCACACTCAAGTGGGATGGATTACGTGCAGGCATAACGTGAGCCGACCTGGTGCTGGAGACAAGGCGGCAGCGGGGCGTTGGGGGACAGGGACAGGCCTCTCTGTGACAGAACGTTTGTGCTAAGTCCGAGCTATGAGAAGTAAGAGCAAGGCCGAGCCGTCCCACTGCGGGACAGCAGGTGTGGCTCCGAGGCAGGGGAGGGCGCCATTCATTGTGCTGGGCGAGGTTTCCTTTTTTAACATTTAAAAATGCGTGCAGGTAATTTCTATTCCTCTTGCCCACAAGCCACACCTATTTATTGAGTGTTTACTGTGTGTCAGGCACTGTTCCTGGCACGGGGTGTGCAGACCCGAATTATTGCCTTCCCGTAGCTTCCCGCTTGTGAGGAGAAAGTGAGTATGCGGGAACAGCCGTCAATCAAAATCAGAACAAGGGCGGGGAGCGATGGGAACGGGGGGAACTAGCTTACACGAGGTGGACGTGGGAGGCCACACCGGTGAGATAACCTTGGAATGGAGGCCCACGGGCGAGGGCAGGGAACGGGCCAGGTGGTCAGCTACATGGGTGAGGAAAGTCCTGTGCCAAGGGGACAGTGGGCGCAAAGGCTCTCGTGTTTAAAGAATGGAGCTGAGGCTGGTCTGGCTGGAGAAGTTGGCAGGGGGTGGGCGTTGGTAGGAGACGAAGTCAGGGACGTAAGGGCCCGGCCAGGCTACACGGACTGGGCTTTGGCTCTGCGTGCTGTGGGGAGTCACCGGCGGATTTCGAGCGGAGTCAGTGTGCTGGCCACTCTTTTGAAAGCAGATGGACAGGGGGCAGGGCAAGGGCAGCAAGACATTCTGGGGGCTCTTGCAGGAGTCCAGGGGACACAGCATGGTGGCTTGGACCAGTGTGCTGACAGGTGGTCGAAGGTGGCTGGGCTCCTTTGAATAGAAAGCCATCGGACTTCGCTGTGGATTGCATGTTGTGGGCTCGGAGAAGGAGTCCAGGGTGATTCCTGTTACTGGCTCAGCGAATGGGAGGTCGTGAGTTGTCATTTGGTGAGACATGGAAGGCTGCACGGGGAGCAGGGTTGGGAGGAAAATCGGAGTTTGGTTTTCAGGCCATTGACTTTGAAGTTCGGGATAGCTCGTAACGTCCAGGTGGAGCCGTTGGCTAAGCAGGAGGGCAGATGAGTCTGGGGTCCCCAGCGGGAGGAATAGTTTAGCAGGCGTCAGCGTACAGATGGTATTTAAAACCATGGGACTGGCTGAGGCCGTCTAAAGAGGTTCTTGAAATCTCACTTTGAAGAAGAAAGCCAGCAGACATCTCTAACGTATTTGCCTTGATGTTTGACGGGGACACGAAGGGTCATCCGCCTGTGACAGCGAGAGGCGGGGTGGTGGTGGGGGTTCTGCCTGGCAACACGAGGACAGCTGCCGGCCGGGGAGACCCCGGGGTCTGGCGGGCCCCAGCCGGCAGCTGTCACTCTCAGCATCCCCCTCGTCCTCTCAGGTCCGGGACTAGGAATAAACGCACCAGGGCGGCAGACAGTCTGCCAGGAAGCTGGTGGAACGCGACGGCGTCTGCGGCCCAGTGACCCGGAGTAACGCCTCCAGGGCCCGCCCTCGGCCGCGGCGACTTGAATGTGCCGCATCCCTGAGCCAAAGTCGCGTTCTCTCTGCAGCTGCGTCCCCGGGAGCCCCCGAGGCGTCTGCAGTGGGCGCATGATGGATAGTTCTTCTCTGCATAAGTCGCTTTCTACCTGTCTCATTGGTGTTTTCGGGGACTGAGTCGTTATGAAGGTGGGAAGTTGCTCCATTGTTTAAGCCAGGCATCGCCATTTTAACTCGCTGAGGGCAAGGCCTCTATTTTCTTTGGAAAGGAAAGCGTTAGAGGGCAAACCACTTCTTTAACCAGTGCGGAGCTGATGGTGAGACCTAGGGAGCGAGGAAGGAGGCGGGCCCTGCTCAGAGCTTTGCTGGTAACGAAGCTCCTTGGGGCCTGGGCCGGCAGGAGAACCGTCCTCCGTGGCCGCCTTCCCGCTGCGATGTCTTCCCAGCCACAGCGAACTCGCCTTCTCTTGCGGCGCTTTCTCTGTATCGGGTGCTGTGCAGTATGTCACAGTCTCTAAGCAGCTCTAGAAAATCCAGATGAGGAAACTAAGGCTTGGAGAGGAGATGTGATTTGCACGAGGTGATACAGCAGCATTCACACTGGTCTGCCTGAACCCGCAGCCCACACCCCGGTCGCCCACGGCTCAGTCAGCACCAGCTGTGTGTCTTGAGAAAGGCCGCCATCCTAAACCTGTCGGTGTCCTGGATGGCGGTGGCCTGAGAGAGGGGGCTGTGTGTCTAATTCTTCTCTGCAGCCCGCGCCCTCTCGCCTTACACAGAGGGCCCGCATGGAGTATTTGCTCAATGTAAGAGGTCGAAAGAAGTAGATGTCATGACGTGTAGCCCAGGACCATGCAGCGTTTCCCGGAGGAGGAGCCAAGGTGCCGCCCACAGCTCAAGCTCCTGAAATAAGGGTGCACCGTGCGCAGCGGGGATCGAGCCAGCCCCCGCCCTGGTCCTCGTGTGCTCTGCGCAGACGACTCTGGGCTCAGAGGGAGGAGGACACGCTGTCGTCACTGCATGCAGTTGAATGGTGGTGAATTCTTATTATTGGAGCTGTTCAAGCAGAGACAAGACAGTCACCTGGTGGCCCTGTCAGTCAGGACTCTCTAAGCCAAATGACAGAAAACTCCCCCCACACTGGGTTTTAACAAAAAATGGAATCTGTTGTTTTATCTAAACCTCGGATGTCTGCCCAGGGTTCATGTCACCTCAGGCCACCAGGCACCATCCAGGGGTCAAATGACGTAACGTGGGGAATTCTTTCTGATGCTTCTTCGTGGCCTTTTCCCAGGCAAGCTCGCTCTCGCGATGGCTTCCAGCGGCTCCAGGCTTACGTCTTTGAGCTTGGCAATGCTGGTGATAAGACAGGGTTTCTTTTCTCTTGGTGCCAGCAGGATTCTTGGAGCCAAGGTCCAGTGGCCTGGCTTGGGTCTCCTGCCATCCCCGAACCAATCACCGTGGCCACGGGGGTGACGTATGCGGAATGGTAGAGCCAGGGCACGTGCCCACTGGGCATTGGAAGGTGTGGCCAGCCCCCCACCCCCCCAACAGCTCGAACTAAGAGTAGAAGAGAGGTGTTTCCCCCAAGAAAAAGCAGTGTTCTCTTAGCTAAAGAAGAGGGAAGTTGATCCTGGGCCGAGAGGAACAAGAGCTGTTTGACATGAGGGCCGCTGGTAGATGGTCGTCGAGCATCAGATGGGGAATTGGAGAAGATCTAGTTCTTCGAATTTAAAATGTGATGAACAGTTCATACTCCTCTAAGCCAAAAGTGTTTTCTGCTGCTGCTTTTTCTTCTTCATTTTCTTCTTCGTCTCCTTCTCCTTTCCTGGGGCAACTAACTACTAGAAGGGAAACCTGGGTAATTTCCAGATGCAGATTAGGACTCTGCAGAGGAAGCAGAATATCAATTGAAGCCCAGCCTTTTGTTTGAAGTTCCTCATTCCCTGTGACTGGGCACAAACACTCCATTCCTTGGTCAGTAAACATTTATGACCTTGAGGACTGGAATGTAAGCTCAAGGGAGGGAGAGATTTTTGTCTGTTCACTGCTGTATCCCCATTATCTGGACAGCGCTTGGCACATAGTAGATGTCAGATTTAACTTACCTGTTGAGTGGGCGGGTGGATGATGGATGGATGGATGGATGGATGGATGGATGGATGGAGAAGTGGAGTGGGAAGAGCATGGTATTGAGTTGGATAGTCCTGGGTTTGAATCTGGAGTTCTGGAGAAACTGGTCTTTAATTCACCTGGTGTAGAGTGATCACTCAGGGACATTGCATGATTGTTATCAGTCATTTGTTCCTGGTGGCCAGGTAGACAAGAGGCTGGAACCTTCTGAACAGTTGGGAGGGCCCAGAAGAGATTCTGTCTCCCTCCCCCACCCCAGGAAGGAGTGTCTCTGGGAATCTGACCAGACCCCTTGACTGTGCAGAATCGGGGGGACACAGACATCTTTGTGGGTTCGTGAGGGCCAGAGATCTTCCGATAGGGACTGTTTCTAAGTCTCTTGTTTAGTAAACGTTTTTGTGGAATATTTTACTTGACCTTCATCAAAGGAACCTGTATTTTTTGTTCATCTCTGTCAGCATGTCATATCACCGTCATGTTATGAGAACTCCGTCCACAGTCTCTTTAAGCCTCTGTTTCCTTACCTATCGAATGGGAATGTGCCTTAAGGAGACGTGACTGCTACAGTGCAGCAATGTTGGCGAAGAACCCAGGAGAGTGTCTGGCACGTGGACTGCATCTAACCTATGGCTACTGCTGTTTTGGGGCCCAATAAGCATTGTATTTGGGGCCCTAGCAGAATGTGAAATACACATTAGAAAGTGCAGTAGACAGAGCACAAACCTCGGGATGGATAGACCTGGGTTCAAGTTGTGGCTTCACCAGTTGTTAGTCGTATGACCTTGAACAAATGATTTATTTTAACATGTCTGAGTCCAGTTTCTTCTTTCGCGAAAGGGGAGCACAGTGCCCACCTCCCACGGGCGTGGAAAGGCAGCTGTACACAGAGTTCTCTGCCATTCCACATTCATTCACGCCCGTTGTTGGGGGGTCAGGGAGAGAGTTGCTGAAGGATTGTGTTGGGATAGACTCGGTTCTGCTGTACTGACCAACACCCGCCCCCCCCCCCCCGCCCCCAGTGTCAAGGGTTTAACAGAAAGGACGGTTCTTCCCTGTTTATCTTACATGCCCAGCGTGGGCTGTCCAGGGCCCAGGGTGGGAGTGCTCTGCCCCATGCGGTCACTCGGGCATCTGGGCTGACAGAGGCTTCCTCACCCTCCGGCCGCAGCATCTGGAGAACGTGGCTTGTCACTGAGTGTGGCAGGGGAGGGGCGGCTGCAGGGTCGCACGGCAGCCGCCCTTTGCTGAGACTCGGAAGTGACAGGCGTGATGTCTGCCTGGAGCCTCTTGGCCAGAAGAGTCACAAGCCTGTGCCCGGCTGCGTGCGGGGGGCCGGGAGGTGCGGGGAGCAGGTGGACTGCTCGACGCGCGCCGGTGTCTCTGCCTCGGGGCTCTGTTTGCTGTCTCGGTGTCGTCTCCATTTCTGAGCTAGAGCAACTGTGGGTTCGTCACTTCACAGCCGGTCAGGCCACTTCCAGGCCAGTGCTTTCTGCCAGTAGGGAAATAAATGAGGCCCGAATCCCCCAGCCTGATAGAGGCTGCTGGGAATGTGAATTCCCTTTCACCTCTACCAGATTTCAGGAGGTGGCCGTGGTCTTATTGGGTAACGGATTACTCGAATAATAGAAAACAAGAGACTCAGACTTGGTAAGTCACCCTGGTGGATCAGTCGAGGCGGGCAACACTGTGATGTTGCATTTATCTTTAATAAAAATGTCATGAGGGCTTGAATGACCAGGAGAAAAGTTCCATTTCCTGTGGACTTCTGTGGAAGGAAGAGAAGTAATTGTCATTTGCCAAATGCCTGCCGAGGTACTTAAATCTGTGTGACCTTGGTGGCATCCCACAGCGCCCTCCGCGAGAAGAGGTTATGATCTCCATTTTGCTGGTGAAACAGTGAGGCTCGGAAATGTTCAGAACTGTGGAGGAATAATAGCTTCTGCTGCTATTCACGGGACGCAACCAGCCAAGTGTGGTCCCAGATCCATACCTCGTCTGCCTGCCTTTAACTTCCATGTTTTTTTTAACCATCTCATCTTATCTTTTCCTTCAGAAGGCCATGGGGCTTAAAGCAGTTTTAGAAAAGTTCACATTTTCACGAGCTAATAGAAGAATCCAAATCCTAATCGCAGCATCGTTTCTTGAGCCCCCTTTATGTATCGACGCATTTACTCAGAGCAGCCTTACGATGTTGCAGAAACTAAGGCCCAGAGAGGGCGAGTGACTTGCCCGAGATCGCCCAGCATGTTACTGGCAGATCGGGATCCCAGTCCCGGCCATCTGGCTCCAGGCTCACCCTCCCAGCCACGGCCGCACTCTGCCCAGCCCCGCCCGGGCCCAGCCTTCCTCCCACACAGGTGTTCGCGCCCACAGCTCACTCCCTGGCCCGAGCGAGCGCCCGTGCTGCCCGCCGGGGGGAGCGGGCGGTCACCCCCGAAGGGGGCTCTCTAAACACGTGTCGTTTGGTGCAAGAAAGGGCCTCTCTGGGGAGAAAAACATCTTTTGATGCTCATAAACTTTAATGTTTTTCATTTCCTGTCTTTCTTTTGAAACTTGGGCATGATTTATTGAGCTGTGTTTGAGATATTCAGGTCTCTAAGTATTGCTTCTGAGGGAACATGATTAACAATGCACACTCGGCCTCCCCCGATTTCTGGAAGACATTGGAATATGACAGAGGGCCACGTAATTTCAGAATTTCCATCTTTATATGAAAATCTGTGCTTTCTAGCATGTGGCACAATAAATGTAAGAGCGGCACTTCAGGGTGAAATATTTTCTGGAGAAAACTGAATCGGGGAGCGAGTGTGAGATCCATGCTACGATAACACTTGCTCAGTCTGGTGGCCGGTTGCCAGGAATAGTAAGCTGTCCCTCGGTGAGCCCCCACCCCGTGCCGGCCAGGGGGGCTCCGAAGTCGGTGCCGGGCCCATTGGTGCTCCCGTTGGCCGCCCACTCAGCGTGACAGACTCGCACTTAGCGCCGAGGAGGTGGCGCTGACGAGTGCGGGGCCTGGAAGCGGTGGGCCTGGGTTTGAACTCGTCCTTCTGCCCTCACGCTGGTCACCTCCCCCCACCCCACAAGTCTCAGCTTCCTGTCGCTTCTTCTGGAACCCGCCCCTGGCCCCTGGGCTGGGCAGCCGCCTCTTCGTCATGCTCCCAGGACCTCGGCGTGTTCCTGTAGTGCCCCTGGCCACACTGCGTGGGGACCGTCAGTGTCCGAATCCTCCAGCCGTGGGCGCTCCCTGAGGGTCACCACCGATGCCCGGCGCCCAGGACAGTGCCTGGCACGTGGGCGGATGATGTAGTAGTTCCTGACGTGTGGACACAGGTTAAAGGACCCCGGAGCTGAGAGCGTGTACGCGTGGCGGGCGCGGGCCCCGGTTCCGATCCCGTCGGTCCTGCCGAGGACGAAACGTGCACGAGGCCCCAGCCCCTCACCTCTCATTGGGGTGGGCAGCTGGAACGTGGCAACCACGGGCTGGGGGTTTTCCTCTCTCTGGTTTGCTGTGCCCGGGGTGCCGAAGACAGCGCCTGGAGGGTGGTAGATGCCCAGCTGAGGTTTGTGGGATGAGTGAGTCTGAGAGGTTTCACTCGCTGGGGGACAGCGTGGTGGGAGTGAGTCTGAGGGATTTTCAGGGAGGAGGATTCGCCGCGGCCAGGCCGCAGCACGTCGCCTGTGCGCAGGCTAACGTCGGGACAGCGCTTGGACCTGGGGCCAGCCCGGAGCACGTGCTCAGTTAACGGTTGCCCCTGATGCGGTCTCCCCCTCCTTCTCTCCCCCTCCAGTCCCCCCTCCCCGCACCCCCACTGCCCGTCCGGCAGGCCGGAGCAGGCTTTCTGTGCTGGGGAGGCAGACGGGCCGATGCTGAGCCGCCTTTCAGCTCTGGGCCCCTTGCAGACCGACCCTCATCTCTGCGAGCAAGCGGGTAGCAGCGGCGCTTTCAGAAGGAGAGGCCAGCGGAGCCTGTTAAAGTGGTTCTTGACCCGTTTCCACAGCCGGGCAGTGTTTTGTGCTCGTGATGGGTTATAATTACAGGCATTGTACGACGCCAGGTAAACCACATTATCTGCTCCGTTAGCAGAAAAGCATTTTGGGCTTCTTCTCTGTGTCCCCACACCCAGCCCCACCGATGGGCAGACACGAGCCCTGGACGTGTCTGGTTTTGTCAGTGGCTTCGGCAGCCATTCCAAGTAAGACAGTGCAGTCAGGCGAGACTCCGTGTTCCGTGCCCGGACTGCGGACTGCCTGGGAGACGGTGTTGCCCGCCAGGGGCCCGGGGGCTCGCCACTCGGGGCCGCAGCTCCTCCTGTGGGAGCGCGTGCAACCCGGGGTGGGGCTCTGGGCGTCACCTCCCGCAGTCACATCCGCGTGACCAGAGGCGAGCGTTCTAGTCCCTTTGGACCTCAGCTTCCTTCCCCGTCAAACAGGGGTGACAGCACCTGCCGCGTCGTCCGAGCCGCTGTGCGCACTTGTGTACATCGTGCGCTGCAGAGGGGCGCGTGGCTCTGGGGACCACGGGTGCCCTGCCAGCCCGTGCGCCACTCACGGAGCCTGAGCCCCATACGGCTGCGGCCACTTAAGAGTCAACCCCTTCTTCCTGTTTGTACAAAGGAGCCTTCCTCTGTGGCCCTGAACGTCACTGACATGTAGTAAGTGCTCAGCAAGAAGTAACTGCTGTTACTATGACCGAGGGCTCATTTACGGAGGAGGTGGAGGAAGGGTTGGGAGTGAGAGAAACCGAGGTCTGAGCTGAGCTTCGAAGGGTGGACAGGCCGCTAGGAGGTGAGCATGGGAGGGGGTGGGGGTGCAGAATCTCAGTCGGTCAGTGTCAGTCTTTCCCTTGGGACATTTCCTCCCTCCCCCCCCTCCCCCCGGTGTATGCCATGCCAAGGAAATTAGTGGGGAGCCACCGAAAGGTGTGTTCAAACTCTGGATCAGAGACGCCGTGACGTAGACAAGCAGTGTGACGCGCCTCGCGTACCCCTTCGCAGTCCACCCAGGTCCGTCTCCGAGGCCGGTTCCACTCCGTGTTCGGCCCTCCGTCGCCCCACGTCCACGTTATGGAAGCAGATAGCAGACGTCGTGCCATGTCATTCGTCAGGAGAGTGTAAGATTTTAAGGCGAGAAGGGGCGTGATCTGGTTTGGGCCTTAGGGGGGTCGTTTGAGCGTCCGCTTGGAGGTGCGGCGGTGGACAAGCGGGCAGCGGCCTGCCGGTGGAGAGGCCGTCGCGCTTGTCCGGGTGGGAGGCGGGGGCACTTCCGAGCCAAGGCCACAGGGATGCAGGAGCGGCAGACAGGTGAGCGAGGTTGCGGCTGTGGATTCCGGAGAACCGGTGGCGCCGGGTGTTCTCATCGGTGCCGACTTAATGGCGTGGTGATGGCTCACGGTCACGACGTGCGTAATGTACGCCACGCTCCAAGCTAAGCGCGTCTTATCCGTTAGCACTGAAACGTCATGGAAGGCTTGTGGAATGTCCCCTCTTCTCACCCTCATTTTATGGATGAGAAACTGAGGCCGAGAGAGGTAAAGGCCACTTGCTCGAAGGCCCAGCTAGGAAGCAGGGAAGGTGGGTTTTAATCCCAGGTCACCTGGCTCCGGAGTTCGCTCCTTAACCCCCGGGCCATGCGGTCTCTCTGCTCACGCCCCAGCAGGACGGGCGGCAGCCGGTGGGAGCCCGCCGACAAGCTTCGCCGCTGCCTAATGCCACTCGTGTTCGCAGAAGCGCGCGCCTCTCATCGCAAGGCTGGAGCTCATGGCTCGTGTTTGCTTTTCCCCCTGTCACTGCTCATGCGTCTCAGGTGACCTCCAGGAAGATGCCAGCTGCTGTCCTATTGATGGCGTTTCTGTGTGCTCCGCCTTTGCTCTTTAAGGGCCGTCGTTGGAAGGCCGGAAAGGGGAGGTGTTATCTGGGCCGTGAGCAGCTGCTGCTCTGTGTGTCCTTTCTCCCCGGCCTGCCTCGTGTGTTCCCTGGCCACACGTCACGAGGACCAGCGCTAGGGACTGGGACCCGCAGCTCTGTGGCGGAGCTGTCCCAGGCGCCTAGACATCTGTTTCTCAGAGGCGTCCCGTTGTTAGTCAAGCTGTCGTTAGTTCTGGGCATTTCTTTCTCCCCATTGGAGCGTAATCCCAGCCAAATGTTTTTAAGTATCACTTCTCTCGAGCTCAGCGTTCTGAACACAGAGGGGCGGGCTTGTTACAGAGGACATTAAGAGTGTCCCTTTGAAATGCGAATTTTTCGCCGGGATTTCCTTACGAGCCTCTATTTCTCATGGGCTTCGGATGAGCGTGCCGTTTAGTGGCTTCAAGATATGCGTCCAGGAGAATTGTCCAGAGCTACCAGGGCTCCTGTCCTGTCAGGACGAGCCTGAGCGCCCCCCGGGGTCAGCCCCGCCCACCACAGAATCAAAGCAAAAGGCAGACGCAAGGACGACGGAAACTGGAGGGACGGGGGCCATGCGGGGCGCAGGGCGGCGGGCTCTGGAGCCAGGCACCCCCCCCGCCCCCCCCCCCGCACGGGCCGCCGGCTGTCGCTTCGTCTCTCCGAACCTTGCCCGCCTCAGGCGGCCGTGTCTGTGAGGCGTGAAGTCCTCAAGCACCGCCTTCCCCAGGAAGTGCTCGTTATCGTCGAAGGCTCGTTCTCCGGGGCAGGCCCTGTGTGGCCACCCGAGCTCTGTTACGTCTTTGTTCCTCATGACAAACCCGTACGATAGGGGGCAAAATCCTCATTTGACAAAGACGACAGCAGGAATCAGAGACTGAAATTATTTAGTCAGGGTCACACAGCAATGAGGAGACAGGACCTGGGTTTGACCTCCACTTCTCTCCATCGGGGGCACCACCCTTAAGAGGGCTCCTGATGCCGAGCATCCTGAAGTCATCCCTGTCTGTCCCCTGGAATGTCTTCATGTCGGAATTGCCATTTAGAAACTGGTTCCAAACGCCTTCAACGGAAGCAAAACCACTTTGAAGAAGGTTCATCTTTGGCTGCTGGAGCTCCTGGAACCTTCTCCAGTTTCTTCTTCGGCCCCTGAGCCCCATGGGAGGGCCTGCCTTTGCTGAGGTGCTCGCTTATCTTGGGCACTTCTGTTATTGCCAGGGTCGCCCTGAGGGGTTTGTTTGCAAAGCAGCCTGTGACAAGCTCAGAAGGCAGTGGGAGCATCCAGAGATGGTGCCTTCTCGCCGTGTGTGTGTGTGTGTGTGAAAGAGAGAGTGAGAGAGAGAGAGAGAGAGGGTGGCCCTTGCCTTGGGAGATGCTCTCAGTCTTGATCCCAGAGTCCTCCACTCCTGCTGGTCCTCTCCTGGTCCACTGATATCTTGATATGCCAGCTCAGCATCCCGATAGAGAGTGTGAAACATGGACTTAGAAATTCGAATCCCAGTTCCACTGCTTGCTTTCTGTGTGGCCTTGGGCAGGGTGCTTCCCTGTTCCATGCTTCAGTTTCCTCGGCTAAAAGATTAGGGAAGAGTAGCACCACTCGCCTTCCGGGGCGCCGTAGGATTCCCATGAGGTGAATGTGGGGCGAGTGCTCCCTGAGCCCAGCCTCCTGCTCCCCACCGCCACTGGGCAGATACTGCCCGTGTCTCATCTGTGAGAGTCTCGTGGACACCAGGAAGGGGGCGGATTGGATTGGAGCAGGAGACCTGGTCTAAGCCTTGGCTCTGGGAGGGAAGAGGCTGTGCAACCTCAGAGCACTCAGCCCCGGCCTCTTCTACCCAAAATGGACACAGCGTTTTCTCTTCCCGGGTTATTTATCGTTGCCTGAACAGTCACGTGGTGCAAAGGACCTGGGCTTTGAAACCACAATAACAGGTTCAAATCTCAGGTGTGAGTGACTAGTGAGCTCTGTGACCTGGGACCAATTTTACTAAGTCCCCGAACCTCACGTTCCTCCCTTGGGAACTGGGTGTGACCAGGAACCATGTGAAGGGCTCAACAGCCAGTGTTGCATAGATTGATGGCAACTCTAATTTTCCAAGGACTTCCGTGACCCGGGGCTGGGTCTGGAACAGCATTATTTCAGTTCTTTTGAATTTTCTTAGTCTTCAAAGCCTAAATTGATAGCCTTACAAGAAAAAAATATATATGCACCTAAAAGAACAACAGATGTTGATACCATTGGTTCCATCTTATTTTTGAGCTCTCTCAATGAATTTTATCCAGAATGGTCACATTTTGGCTTTCCTTTTTCATTGTTATTATTCACCATTATTTTTAATAATCATTAATGCAAGGCATTGTTTTAATTATAGCATAGGTGTCGCAGATAGGTTCTTAAACTATCCACGATGAAGAATCAGCTTTTTTAAAAAAATCTTTTTTCCTGGTCATCACAGACCAGTACTTCGGTCTAGAAAAATCTAGAAACAACGTGGACTTCCTGGATTTCACGGCGACACGAACTTGCTGTCCGTGCATCTGCACGCTTGCCGTCGATGTCCGTGCTCGTCCCAGCAGCAAACAGTCCTCGCCGCAGGTCCCGGGCCCCGCTGGGCAGCGCCCCGCAGACCGGCCTCTGTGCCGTTGCTGGGAGAAGCGCCACGGCCTGGCGCCTGGCGCCTCGGCCCGCAGGTCCAGGCAGGTTTTCTCTGGCTGTGGCTTTGCTCACCTCAGTGCGAATTCGGAAGTTGAGAGCTGACAAGCGGAGGAGCTTCCGGGACATCCCTGCTCTGCAAAGGGCCCAGAGCAATCCAGACCTAAGTGTGAGAAGGCCTCCTCCTTCGTCTTTGCCAATGGTCCCCAAATCTGACTGATCGTCGCAATTACTGGGACCTTTAGAAAGTGCTGCTTTGGACTCCCTCCTCGTCCAGTCCGAGTTTCTGGGAGTGAGGCCCAGAATCCTGCATTTCTCAGAAGTCCCCCAAGTGACCAATGATCAGCTGTCTTTGGGAGCCACAGTCCATACCACTCTACTTGCCTCTGCTCTGTGGGACGAACTCATCTCCTGAACCCCCGAAGGCCTTGGCTCTCTACCACACCCCGAGATGGAGTGCAAAGAGCACAGAAAGTGGCCCACCCTGCAGGAGGGCTGTGAGGGTCACCTGAGCTGACAGGTGTGATGCCTGGGAAAGGCCTGGCGTGTAGTTGGTGCTCAAAGGTATGTTAAGGCACATGAGCATCGGTGAGCTCTTGGTCTTTCCCGAGTCACGTACAGTGCTGTCACCACAGAAGGGGGTTCTAGCCCCGCCCCCCACTCCCACAGCCAGTGTAAGTGGGACCAAAAACAGCTTGTGGATTTTATCAGGCTCATGTAGATTCCAAGGCATCTCTAAGTGAACGTTTTCGGGGAGTTTGGGTACATGACCCAAAGATCTTTGGTAGCTGTTAAAATTTGGGGGTGGGGTGTCTTGATCTAATTGATCTGGAAGTGTCTAATTAGGGAGACCAAGGAGGGCCAAGCATGATTTACTCGAATGTGATTAGATAGAACGTTCTGATATAAAAGGAAATGCCAGAGGCACTTTTTTAAAATTTATAATCCTTTCATGATTTGGCAGGTAATTATGGTAATTTCTGGGATTTTCACAGACTTAAAAGCTTTTTCACAGCCACATTATTTCTGGATATCATCTTCCCTGATGATCCAGCTGGAATGGATTGCTCAGTCTCCTGAAGCTCCAAAGGCATCATCTTCCAAAACCCAACTCAAATGTCACCTCCTTGATGACGCTTCCCCCCATCCCTTATGCCAAGGAGACCAAATAGGTGTCATCCCGTAAGCCAAAAAGTAAGCCAGAGCAGTGGATTACGGCGGCCTCCTGTCTTCCTGAGGAAGGAGTGCGGCAGTTGACTAGTGATGTCTTCCAAGGGTCAGGCCTCAGGAGAGAGGAGCTGAACCTCGTCTCGCACCAGTCCCCAGCGGTTGGGCATTTGGCTGGGGTCCAGCCATTTGGAGCTAAACTTGTGCACTGAGCACATGTGTAAGTCAAGGGTCAGGACGACTCCCCAGCAGGGGTCGGCCAAGTCACAGATAAGTGATTTAAAAAGTCTGATAGATGTCGCCAACAGCCTGTGACTGAAACTTCTTAAATCTCTCTACCGCGTTCTCTCCAGCGTAATGGATGTAACCCAGATGATGACTGATAAGCGTTTTCACCTTATTAATCGTGAGCCGTGTGCTCTCCCAGCGCAGTTTGGGAACCACGTTCTCTATCAGCCAGATGTCCTCCCCGGGCCTCCCAGAGCATCGAGGCTCCTTGTTCAATCCTGTGGCCCACGTTAGGCCAAAGGATTGAAAGTGCGTTTGAAGCTGCAAGGGCCGCGGTCAGCCAATCTCCACTTGGCGTTTGGTTTTGATTTGCCACTCGTTAGTGTTGTCAAACGGCACCTCCTCCTCAACTGCCTTCTGCTTAATTGTCAAAGAAATGAAACTGCTGAGAGCAGAAAGAAACACGACTGACTCTCCATGTGGCCCTGCACATCGGCGGCGCGAAAGCGCGGAGCCTTCGTGGTGGTGGGGGCCCAGGCCGGCCGCGGGGGCTGCCCGGCACGTGCCAAGGCAGGTCACAGAAGGGCCTCCTCCACGTTTTCCCTGGGGGCGGTCTTCCCTCTCCCCCGTGCTCCTTTCGACGACTCCTCTCTCTCTGAGCTCTAAATAAAATGACCTTTAAGAAGTGAACCCCATGACTTTCCGGCCCCCCGCACCTAGAATAGCGCCTGGCAGATGGCTAGCACTTCTGCTGCTGACGTTTCTGCTTTGGAAACAGTGCGCCTCTCTCCACAGCCGCCCGAGCTCCTCGGTGCGGCACATACGGCCCCTTTCCACCCGGCTTCTGGAGACCCGCCTGGCCCCCTCCTGCTGCGTCTCCCTGTACGCGATCCCCATCATGTGAAACCGGCTCTCGTTCTCTGAGCCTTTGCCAGGCCCAGACGCGGTGCCGGGCCCGCTAAGAGCAGCGGCTCGTTTCAGCCACAGTGGCCCAGTGAGGTGGGGATGGTTTTTAAGTCCCATTTTGTAGGTGAATAGCCCCAGGTTCGTAGGGGTGAAATGACCTAGGCTAGTCTACGCTGTTGGTAAGCGGTCAAGCCTGAGTCTGAACCCTTAACTGCCTCTCTCAACGGCTCCCCTGTCAGCCTCTGGGCCTTTGTACCCACAGTTTCCTCTGCTGGGTGTGCCTTTCTCCTCTGTCTGCTGGGTGACAGAGAAGACCTATGGGGCTCAGTGGAAGTTAGACACCGAGGGGGAGGGGGCAGCAGATGAGGTGAGAGAGGCCGGCACCAGATCTTGAAGGCATTTATATTCTATCCTTAGGACACCGGGAAGCCATAAAGGTTTTAAACAGCAAGTGACAGTATCCGGTGTCGTTTTCTTGGTGGAGAATGGACTGGAGGCCCCCTGGTCTCTCTCTGCCGCATTCCCTGCGATTCTCCGTAGCTGTTGTAAATAAGGAATACAGGTCAGATGGGACGTCCGAGTGCCCTCGGCACCTAACGGAAGTTCCAGCAGGGGGTAGTTGCGTTGCCTGCTTTTGTTGACGATAATGGCAACTATTTGTGATCTCAGATTCCTCCTCTGAGACTCACTCTTGAGTTTCGAATTCATTTCCAGTTATACTGGAGTTTGGAAAGAATTATTTGAGGAGCAGTAAGCTCAGTGTGATTTATGTAAGATGAAAGCTGTTTCTCAGTGGCCATATATAGGAATAATAATAAAAAGAAAATTCAGAATTTCGGCGCTTAGCTTATTAACAATGAACACTGCGATTTTAATGGCTGCTGGAGATTATTTCATCAAATTTTGTCTCCTAAATTCCATTGGATTTTTTTCCCTATTCCCTCATGAAATGAAAGCTTTGTCTGATGTGGTCAAGTCTCTCTTCTGGTTATGAAAGCGAAGCAGGGTCTTGACAGCTCGCGATCAAACACCACTTGAAGCTGGGATGTTTTGATGTCTTATGCATTTACAGAAAATTGGTTTAACACTGGCTCCCGCCGCAAAACCAAATAAAAATGAAAACAAAGCAAAAGCCTGCTTTGCTTTGCTTGGCTTTGGAAATGACAGTGGCGTTTATTTAAAACTCGCATTTCGTGGGGTCTATTAGCGGGTGTTTAGCAGTGATATTGCCAGTTGTGTGTTTCCGGCTGACTGTGGTAACTGGATTCTCGGCCCCGAGGAAGCTCTTGGAGGGTTTATGTGATCACCGAGTGGAGACTCCACATAGGTGTTATTAGCGATATTGTATTTGTTTGTGAAAGGCCGAAAGAAAATCATCTTAAGCTATTTTCATACAAAAGGAATAAGGCAACTGGGGAATATTAACTTGAGGTGTACGATGGGAAGAACCGTTTAAAGGCTCGGTGACTCGTCCTCCCTTTGTTAACTGCATGGTTCTTGCCATGTCTTTGTGCCATTTTCACTTTGCATTTCACACCGATTTGAAAGAGGTGGCACCCGAGGGACAGGGGGGATGCCATCCATGGGGGGGCTGCACAGAGCAAGTTAGCGGACTCCCAGGATGACCGTGGGGAGCCTGACACCGTTGTCGTGGAGGCGCCGTGGCGCTCTCAGTTTTAGGTGAAGGTTTCTAATTCTTTTAAAGAGACCAGGTTATCCTGGCCGATACAAGAGTACTCATTATTAGGAAACTCAAAAGCAAGAAAAAGTAGAAAGAATGGACTTCGAGTAATGTTAATATTTCTGTATATTTCCTTTTGTGCCTTTTATCCTTTGTATAACAACATATCCAAAAAAAGGGGGGGTGCTCCCCTTTATTCCTCCTGAGGCATCAAGACTCGGGTTAACTCCCCCCCCCCTTTATTTTACAAAGTGTCTTTTTAATTCTGAGAGTACATTTTATGTTTCACATACTTATTGCAAATGGCTGATATTATTTATTCATTATATAGAATATTGCAAATGCCTTGACCACATAGGACATCTTTGTCTTTTTGCACGTTAAAAGTTCTGTTGTTTATCCTGTACATCAGTCACAGACGACCTTGTGGCCACCTCCATTTTAATTAAGGATCAGCCAAGAGTGTTGCATGAATGTGGAAAAATTTGAGGGCTCACGGCAGGCCTGGGTGGGTTGCATCTGGGCACAGTGGAGTGGTAGGATCGTGGCAGGTAGCCTTGTGGTCAAGAGCCAGGCCTTTATTAGCTATGTGACCTTGAACCAGCGCCAAAAAGTTCGACATTGTGTCTGTTCCTGTAAGGCAGGTATAATCATAATACCTGCCTCGCAGAGCAAGTGTAATGAAGACACAGGGGAGCACGAGAAGACTTTTCCTGGCTGGGGATAATTCGTGGCTAAAGAGTAGTCTCTGGTTCTGTTTCCTTGGTTTTCAGGACCAAGGCTCCGATGAACAGAAATGGTCAGTTACTCTCATGGCGCCATTAGCAAGGAAGTTCTCCACAGGCGTAACTCAGACTAGAAAGAAAATCTTTGCTAGAAAAGTGTTCATTAATTAAGAATAAAAGCTTAAAGTGCAAAAATGACCCGTCGCAGGTCATGTTCTGACTTAACTCAAACTGGACTATTGATTCCACTATGTTAAAATCAACCCAGCCAGAAATGAAGTCCACTTACGGGAGGGTTTGCGTGGCTTGGAGGCGAGCAGTGTGACGTCTGCAGCCGGGTCTGCCCTCTGAGCCTCACTGTTCGGTTCTCGTGTGTTCCAGGTGGCGGAGATGCACGGCGAGCTGATCGAGTTCAACGAGCGCCTGCACCGGGCCCTGGTGGCCAAGGAAGCCCTCGTGTCCCAGATGAGGCAGGAGCTTATCGACCTCCGGGGGCCGGTGAGTGTTCCCCTCGGGCAGGTCTCAGCCTTGCCATCCTGCCGGCTGTCTGTCTGTCCACCCAGCCTCTGCTGCCCACAGCCCCTCTGTTGAGTTCATTGTCAGCAGCGTCAAGGGTATAGAAACGTACAGAGAGCAGAAGAACGAGCATCCACGTACCCAGCATCCAGATGTGATGCACATACACCTTAACCACACTGGTTTTTCTTTAGGCAAGAGAGATGGAATGTATAAAGTAACGCTACACGTTCTGTCGAAGCCCCTTCGCGACGAGTCATGCCTTCCCCCCCCCCACCGTTATCAGTAATCTGCAGCTGACACATAGCCTTCCCTTCCGTATTTTTACAGAATACTACATAGGCACATTTCTGCGAGCAGTGAACAGTCTCGGTTTTGTGTAACTTTTACCTGCATGGTGTTGCTTATACATATCTCTTCGCTCCTAGGTTTTGTTTGTTTTTAATTCAATATTATGATTTGAGGGAGGACTCTCCCATGTAGACCTAACACAGAGATTTTAGACTGTGGCACTCTTGATAGTTCGGGTTGTATCATTATTTGTTGGGGGACTGTCCTGTGCATCGCGGTATGTTTAGCAGCGTCCCTTGGCACCCCACCCAGTCATGGCAGCCAGAGATGTCTCCGCACAGGACCTGATGCCCCCTGGGGGCAAAATCACCGCTGGTTGAGGACCGCTGATCTACTTCATTCAGTTTCTTGACTCTTTAGTTCTCTGTTGAGTGAAACACCTCAATATTTTAATCCAGCCGTGTGTTCTTGGGCACTTAGATTGTCGCCAGTGTTTTGGTATTACAAACCGTGGTGCCGAGAGCATCTTGTCCTTTTGAACACATTTATAATAGCTTCTTCCTCATTTAAAAGCTTTTTCATTATGCCAAACGTTAAATGCCAGAGGTAGGCAGATTAGTGTAACGCATCTTGTATCCATCCATTGTCAAGTTGAATTATCATCAGTCCTGGTCAATCGCGTTTGAAGTTGCCCACACCCACTTTCCCCTTCTTTGTCGTTCTAAATCAAATACTGATTGTTATTTCATCTATAGACATCTTATTATATATTTAAAAAATAAGGAAACATAAATACGCCATCACCGTCACCCCTCCATCATTACCCATAATTCCTTTATACCGTCAAATACCAATGTTCAACCTTCTTACCGTCTCTTCATTTTTTATAGTTTTTATGAATCAGGCTCCACATGAGGTTCATGTGTTAAATTAGTTATGTCTCCTATGTTTCTTTGTTCTCTTTAAATAATTGTTTCAAATTGTAGCAAAATACACATAAGGTAAATTTACCATTCTAGCTGTTTTTAAGTGTATAGTTCCGTGGCATGAAATGCATTCACAGTGCCGTGTAACCGTTTCCACTGTCAATCATCTCCAGAGCTTTCTCCATCTTCTCCCAACTGAAATTCTGCCCCCAGTCAGCACGGACTCCCCATTCTCCAGCACCCGCAGCCCTGGAAACCACCATCCTCCTTTCTATGAATTTAACTACTCTCTTATGTTTCTTTTCATCTGCAGAGCCCTCTTTCGTCTCTCCTTTTCTTATAACTTATCTATTGGGTCGTTTCACCCTCTGAAATGTGCTGATGGCATCTCTACAGAGCTGTGTCGCCTGCTCCCTCTCTGTTCTCTGCGTTCCCTTAAATTGGCATCTGGATCTAGGGGCTTGGATTCAGGTTTAATTTTGCTGCAAACATAACTCTCATTGGGGTGACGTTTTCTATCAGCGGACACGCAGTGTCTGTTTGCGACCTCAGTGGCCATTTATTATCACTTCCTGCATCCGTTCCACAAATGTTTTCTTCAAACTCACACCCTCGTGCGGGGTGCTGAGTCGTAGGTGGGACTTGGTATTTCAAACTTCCCCGAGTTTTGGTGTATCGTAAGGTAGGGATACCTGTTTATGGCCCCTCCGTCGGTGCACAAGCCTTCCTGCCAGCGTTTTTAGGTCCTTGCTGCCACTTCGAGCTGCGAGGCGGCTTCAACGTGCGTTTCCGTGGTCCCCAGTGAGGTGGACCGTCTTCACGTTCGCTGGTCACCCGTTCTGCGTGCCCCTCTGTGACTCGCTTCTCACAACCTCTGGTCATTCTTCCGCTGGATTTTTTGTGTTTCTTACTGATGTATGGTGGTTCTTGTATCCTGTTCAGATATGTATATGGTAAATATCCTCTCACAGCCTGTGGCTCAAACATTCGCTTTTTACAACAGGGAAGTTCAAACATACGGAAAAGCAGAGTTGGAACCATTTAATGAAACCCCGGCGCTTGGCCTTAACATTGATCAACTCTGGGTCGTTCTTGCTTCGTTCATAATCAGTTCAATCCCTTCCCAATACAGATTGTTTAGATCATGTCCAAACCATGACATTATTTTATTCCTAAATGTTTCAATATTTATCATTTAAAGGTACTTACAGTACCATTATCATGCATAAAAGTTATTGGTAACTCCTTAATATTATCAAATGTCCAGTCAATGTTCAATTTTCTGCAGTTTTCTCAAACGTTTTTTCAATTTCTGTGCTCTAATCAGGACCCTGATAGAGTGCATATTTGGCAGCTGGGTGACAGGTCTCCCGAGCCTCTTGTAATCTGCATGGTCCCCCCCACCTTTCTCTTTCACCCCCCTTTCCTCGTATTGTTCCCATCGAAGGAACTTGGCCCTTTGAAGTGTATTTTCCTAGGTAGGATTTTGTTGATTGTCACCCTGTGGTGACACCATGTTTCTCTGTCCCCTGCCTTCTTCAGATTTGGTCGTGAGCTCTAGAGACTTGAGTTTGTGCTGCCCCAGCAGCGCACGGGGTGGGGGCGGGGGGAGGCGCGCTGCTGTCAGGGGGCACACGCACCGGCCGGGGAAGCATCGTTCGCGATGCCACACCACACCCGTGTGCGTGCGAGGCCAGCACGTGGCTGTGGAGAGCCCCAGGGCGCCTCCCCGATCGGGTTTGTTTTCCTGACCCCTCACGAGTCCAAGGCTTTGCACAGGCCTTCGCGGTTCTTTAACTAGGGGCATCCGGGTTCCCTAAGAGGGAAACGCACTTAGTTAGCACCTTCCTCCGTGGAGGTGACGTATCTCTGCTCGTAGGTCGTCTGAGCCTCGGAGACACCCCAGATCTTTCAGTGAGTATTTTGTGGAGTTGGATTTAAACTCAGATTTAATCACCAAGCCTCTTTCCTTTCTCCACACTCCACTGACCCTAGGGAATTTGGGGGAGCAGGTATGGGAGGCCCATTATGTTACCCATTGACCTGCTGAGCAAGGTCCCATGGGTCCCTCTGCAGCGGCCTTCCCCGCTGGGCCCCACAGCAAGACTTGGGCGGTGTCTTACATGGCTCCTCGGTTTGCTGCAGTCGAAAAAGGACACTGGGCTTGCGGGGTGGGGAGGTCCCAGTGCTGTTTCCAGTGCGAGGGGGCTGGTCCGAGAGCGGGCCAATCTCTCCATCTCTGTCCGATCCAAGGGTCCTGGCTTGCCCCAAGGCCTGCCGTGGCAGAGAGGGACCTGATGGCCAGTGAGGACCAACGAGCGGTCCCATCGCTCAGGGTAGGTTCAGCTGGGACCCCGTAGGAGTCCCTGCACGTCCTTTATGCTGGAAGCTAGGTGAGGACGTCAGTGCAGACGCATTTCCAGAGAGCGGCCTTGGTGCTTTAGTCCCTGGCGCACGACAAAAACGATAAATCAGCCCGTACAAATCCGTAACTCCAATTTGAATGGCTGACCTTTATTAAGTATTTGATGTCCTAGCAGTAATTACTATTCTGATCCCATTTTGCAGAAGAGGAAACTGAGGCTCAGAAATGCAGTGACTCAGCTACTGTCACACAACGAGAAGTGGCAGGTCTGCGTCTGTCTGCCTCGAAAATCGCATTTTTCTTTAAACAGTGTAAACTTACAAAATGTTGGACTCTTGACAGAACTTGTTCCACCCATGTTAAAAAGGCGAGTGGTGTAAAAGGGTGCTCAGCGGAAACGAATCTCCCTCCTGTCCCTGTCCCCGTTCCCTGCCCGGAGGCAGTGGCGGCGACCCGTCTTGGATTTGTTTTCCCAGACGCCCACACGTTTCAGTCACGGTAGCCTGCTGTTTTCACTGTTCTGTGTACTACTTCTCCCGACTTAACAAACCCTTTAGAGATCTTTTAATTTTACTTTACACGTCGGTCTGTATCATTCTTTTTAAGAACCGTATCGCGTTCCCTTGAATTAGCAATACCGTAATTATTTACCTAGGCACCTATTGATGGCTGTTGAGTTGTTTCCCAGTTTTATTTTTACAACACTGTTGGCACAGCTTTCTCGTGAAACCCTGTATTTAGATGAGAAGGTTGTCTGGCACCTTGTGGGACTCAGCTTGGATGGCCAAAGCCCCAGAGATCTTGCCTTGCAGGACCCCAGGGCGTTGGGGAGGACCACTGCCTTCGTCCGTCTTCCTCTGCCTTTCCGAGGGCCCGCATCCATCACGGGCTCACGATTTATCAATTTCCAGCTCTGCCAGGCACACTTTACATCTTTATTCTCATCTGTCTTTGAAGGCAAGCACGTGAATCGAGTGGGATGTTTCTCCTATTATAAATGCGGCAGCTGAGGCGCAGAAGGGTCGAGCCCCACTGGCCGCCTTGTGGCCCACCGCAGGGCCAGGCCCCCGCCCGTCAGCTTTCTTCGACTCCGGGCCGCTTGCTTCCTGCAGGGCCTCTGCTCCTGCTGTCCCCTCTGCCCGGAGCATCACTCTGGGCCCAGGTAGCTCACCCATCAGTATCAGCTCATCACTTCTCGGGAAGCCTTCCCGATGCTCCGACAAGGGCACGGTTTCCGTGTTGAGTTGGATGCTCGGATGCGTCTCTCCCTTCTTCTCTTAACGTAGTTTATCCATCACCGAGCAGCATCTGCCTACTCTGCTCCCCGAGGGCAAGTTCCGTGTCTCTTGCTGTTTCCCTCGAACCCTAGGTGCCCACTAAATGGGGATGGGCTTGTGGAGTGAATGAGTGAGTGAGTAAACGAATGAACAAACAGAAGGCCACAGGCAGTCTGGGCGGGGTCCAGTCGTTCCCTGGGCCCCCGTGACATGCAGGCCCACCTGCTCTCCTTCAGGCCACACTCCCCTTCGCTTCCAGTCCGAATGCCCTTCAGGGCAGCGACACCCATGCGCACAGAGGTAGCTCTGATTGTCGCAGGTTCCTTTCTCGGGGCGAGTCGTGATGGCCAGAGGGAGGAAAGAGTAAAGCTGAGCAGCTCGTATTTTGAAAAGCTGACACAGACGGCCTGAAGGCTGCTGGGAGAAGCTGGCCATTTGGGCAGTGGCGCCAAGGGGAGCCCTTGACCTTGCCGTTACTGCCTTGGGTCCGCTCTGATCATCTCCCCGGTGTCAGGGCTGGGGCGAAAGGAAGGAGGAGTTCCACATCCCGCTGCAGGTCCGGAGCCTTCTCTTCCCATTGTGGGAGCGTCTGTCTGGGAATCTCGGCCTCTCCCCGTCGCTTCCCCCTGGCCTGGCTGCCTGCCGACCCAGGCTCCAGCTTCCTCTCAAACTAACAGTGTTTGGGCACCTCGAGGGCAGCACTTGGGAACCCCCGTTTCCTCCTCTGTCGCGTGGGGCGGGACGTGGCAGCTGCCAGCACAACAGCTCAGTGGCGGGCGTGTGGCACAGGCCCCGCCCGTTTCATCTCTGAACCCCAGTGCCCAGCATGGCGCCCTGCATGTAGTAGGTGCTTACTAAATGTTCGCTAAGTGAGAACTTCCTTTTCATAGAGCAGAAAATGACTGCACGCACCAAGTAATTATTTTTTTTAAAGGTAGGCACAGGAACAGTTTCTTCTCAGTGTTATGTTTTTATAATATTATAGACTTTTTTTTTAAGAAAGAACTTTGCCTTTCTGTGAGTTAATAATGCCGTAAAGTAATATTTAGATATGTTCCAAAGCACCTTTACATATATTATTAATTCTTTTTTTACAGCTTTATTGAAATATAATGTACATTAGTTGCTCATATTTACATTGTACAATTCAGTGAGTTTTTTTCGTTTATAGTTGGCATACAATAATATATTAGTACGGCCTAGTGATCAGAGTTCTATATAACTCATAAAGTGATCACCCCACTAAACCCGGTACCCCTCTTCCTTCTTACATGTTCATTACAACATCGCCAACTTTTTCCTCATGCTACGCTTTACAGCTCCATGACTATTTGGTAACTATCCATTTGTACCTCTTAATCCCTTCGCCCTTATTTAATGTCCCCCGCAACCCTCCTCCTGTCTAGTGGCCATTAAAATATTCCCTGTGTCTATGAGCTTGTTTTCATTTCTATTTTGTTTATTTTGTTCTTGAGATCCCACATGCACGTGGAATCACGTGGCACTTGTCCTTCTCTCTCCGACCTTTTTCATTCAGCGCCATGCTCTCTAGGTCCGTCAAGGAATCTTTTTCCATCCCTTTTAGTCTGTGTATGTCGAGTCTTGTTTCCTTATCCATTCAGCCATTCTATCTTTTGGTTGGAGCCCTTACTTCTTTTCCATTTGTACTAGTTGATAGGTATGTAGTTATTACATTCTTTATTCCTATTGTTGGTACGTGTTTTTTCTTCTTAAAGAAGTCTCTCCAACGTTTCCTGTCATACTGGCTTGATGATGATAAATTCCTTTAGCTTTTTTTTTGTCTGTTTTGTTTTTTTTACTCTAAATGATAGCTTTACTGGACCAAGTATTCTTGGTTGTAGATCTTGGGTTTTCATCATTTTGAATATTTTGTGCCAAACCCTTCTGCCCTGAAAAGTTTCTTTTGAGGAATCAGCCACCAGTCCTATGGGAGCTCCCTTGTAGGTAACTGCTTTTTTCTTGCTGCTTTTAGGATTCTCTCTTTGTATTTAACCTTCGGCATTTTAATTGTGCGCCTCTTTGGGTTCATCTTTTTGGAGACTCTCTGAGCTTCCTGGGGTTTTATGTCCATTTCCTTCACCAGGTGAGGGAAGTTTTCCATCACGATTTCTTCAAATAGATTTTCAACTTCTCGTCCTCTCTCTTCTTCTTCCGGTACCCCTATGACACGGATGTTGTTACGTGTAATTCTGTCCCATCGGCTCCTTAAATTATTATCGCATTCTCGGCTTCTTTCTTCTTGCCATTCTGGTGGGGTGTCCTTGGCCTCCCCGTCCTCTGTATCAGTGGTTTGATCCTCCTCTTCATCCGCTCTCTTGGTTCCCTCAAATACACTCTTCTTCTCAGATGTTCTTCATTTCTGACCGGTTCCCTTTTATAATTTCCATTTTCACATTTTTTTATCTCTTTGTTAAAGTCCTCACTGATTTCATCTACACTTCCCCCAAGTCCATCGAGCATCTTTATAACCCGTGTTTTGAACTCTGCATCTGTTAGATAGCTCGACTCCATTTTTCCCGGATCTCTGTTCTGTTCGCTCATATGGGTTTTGTTTCTTTGTCTTCCCATTTTGGCCGCCTATCTGTGTCTGTTTCTATGAACTAAGGAAAGCTCCTAAGTCTCCTGGTCTTATTAGTGTGGCTTTGTGTAGTAGGCGTCCAGCGGCACAGTCCTGAGAGGGGTTCAGCTGCAGGCCAAGTTTAGTCCCAGCCTATGCCACCCTGGGGCCACCTGTAAAGATTTACAGACTTTTAAGCTAAATCGCTTATGAGGAGAAGGAGTTTGGGATCGGGGGGTTGAATTTTTTTTTCTTTTCTCTTTTTGAATGTAAGTAATTTTAGGGCTCTCATTTTTCCTCCGGTGGTATAAGATGCGAATGAATGCTGGATTCCCTCCCCCCCACCCCCCACTTTTAACAGGATTTGATTACAGCCCTGAAAATTTCTGGGAGAACAGCTCCTATTTCGAATAATAAAGAGAGACAGGGAACTAGAGCCTGGTAAGATGAGAGCTGTGAAGGTCAGTTAAAGCCACAGTGCAGGGAAAGCAGAAGGCAAGCAGCTCATTGCCACGGGTTTGCGGCCTTCCTCCTCCCCTGCCCCTGCCGAACACGTGGCTTCACTTTATATAACTGGAAGTTGAAGTTCTCTTTTTTCTGTGCCTTGGGTGGGTCTGTTTCTCTGTCCCAAGTACCCTTTAAGTGGATCGCCTCCACTTAAGCCGACGAGACGGGCCCAGTGTGGTCTGACCTGAATCGCTGCCCTGAGTCAAAGGTCAGCCTGTGGCTTGGTCCTCAGTGACTGCCCTCCCCTCCCTCCCTTGCCTGTGAGCCATTTACCACAGCTCGGTGTTGGCATTGCGTTTTTTAACCTCTCGTTCTCAGGACAGCCCTGTAAAATTGATGTAGTAGGTCCATTTTCAGCTGAGCGAACTGAGGTGCCCTGCAGTTCCAAGACGCGCCCCAAGGTGCACAGCTCCCTGGTGGCAGCTGTGCGGCGGGTCCAGGCCCGTCTCATTCCTGAACACCGTGCGGCTGGCTCGTTTGTTTTCTTTCCTCCTTCCCTTCCTTTAATTTCAAGAAAAGTTTAGTGTCTGTTGTGCTCCAGGCACAACCCTCTGGGTGGTTTTAAAGACTCAGATCCCTGATGGAATGAGCTTGAAAATGGTAGATTAAAGGGCGTTCCAGTGGGTTTCTTGTCTGTAGCACGTCCCCCAAGGGTGCCTCATGGCCCCCAAAGGGGGTAGATATAGTGCGCATTACTTCCCAAAGTTATTTTCCCCAGGATCATCTTTTCTGTGATGATTTCCAAGGACTGTGTATGGGAAAATCGGGGCCAAATCACGTATCATGTTGGTTACTCAGGCGTCAGCTGGCAAGGAGGTCATGGAAGCCAGGTTGGTCTCGGGCCTGCCCCAGCATGGGACCCCCAGGGCTTGGAGAAGCGCTGACCTCGTGTGGCCATGGGGTGCAGCGAGCCTTCCCACAGTCCCCCAGGGGTGAGTGACAGGCCAGTGTTCAGTCCTGGTCCAGCTGGCCTTCCACCAGCTCTCCGGGTGGCCTGGGTCTCAGTCGCAGCACCGGGTCCCCAGGCGCTCCGGGCCTTTCGCATTGCCCGTCAAAGGGCAGGCTGCCCTGGTTCTGTCTCTGCTGTGTCTTGCTGTCTGTTTCTGTCTCTAGTTCGAATCGGTCTCTTCGTTTCTTCCTTCGTCTCTGTGTGCTGCTCTCTCTCTCTCTCTCTCTGTCCACCGCGCTCTCCCTCACGATCCGCCCTTTCTCAGCCTGCCTGGCTTCCCCTCGCTCTCCCTGCCCCTCTTCCTTCCCGAGTGTGTGCTGGGCTCTGCCTCTCTGTCTGTCCCCTGCATGAGTCTCTCTCCGCAGCCGTCTCACTGTCTCTTCTCCTCCCGTTATCTCCAGTTTCATGAACCTTTGCGTCACTCGATGGCGTGACGATTGTTCTTCGTTGCAGTGGTCTTGAAAACCTGAAAATCCTTTTCAGCTCCTCGTCATCGTCCAAGACTTTCGTGTTTCGCATGGGTCCCTGTCAAGTGGCTCCCAGTCGAATCCACCCCCAGGAAAGCCTTTGTAGACTGTCCCCTCTGTCCACTCCCCTCCTGCGCACTGGGCTAGTTCCCACTGCGTTTCCGGGGCACTTCGTGCTCCAGCCTTTGTCACCCTCTATTATTACTTTGCGTTAAATTTTTTTTTTTCCACCTGTTGACCAATGGCCTCCCTGGGACAGGGACTGACCATGTGTTCATTTCCCTCTTCTCCGAGGCTGGCGCACATAGTCACTCGTGGGGCACACGAGGTGTGGATCTGACCATGTGCCCGTAGTAGCTGTGGTGACACCGCGTTGGCCAGTGTTCTGTCATCTGGAAAGGCGCCTTCGCGGCTCCTACTGGGCAGCAGAGACCTGCCGTTAGCCTTTGCCGTACGCGGCTTGGCGGTTCCTTGGGACACTGTCCCTCCGCTGCTGAAATGGCTGAGTTGGCAGGAGAGGAAGGCGGGTAATGTAAAATTCAGGGGTGAGATTGGTGAGGAAAAACTCATCCCAAGTTTTGTAATATTGGCTCACTTTGAAATAAAATGCTTCCTCGGTCTTTCTTCATATCTTTGACCCCTTCGGAGGGAGTGATCTTGTTTGAGGGCCGATGCTATTTTAGTACAGAAGCTTAATAAGAAATCTCCTTTTCAGCCGGGTGGCACTTGCCGAATAGCTAATGATCAAGCGTCAGATAGTCTCTGGTGACAGCCCCTCTGAATGTCGCATCCAGGTTACAGGAGGCTTTTGAGTTTGGCACTTGGACATCGTGTTTTAATCATCTGCCGTCTCGAAGGAGATTCTTTTTTTTTAATGCCGTTTAAGAGAGGCTCCTAAAAATATGTCTCACACAGAGGCTTAGCTCAGAGCTATTAGTTTTTGACATAGAATCATCTGGAAAGATGCTCGCGCAGCCCACTTTAAACTTCTCCGTGCCAGGGAAGAGAAGCCCCTCTTTGGGCGCAGCCATGATTTCCGTCCGTGGGCAGACCCACCCCGTGACCACAGGCGCTTGGACGTTCGAGCAGCTGCTTCCTGCACCGCGGAGGGCTCCCAGGTCACAGGTCTTTCTTCCCGCATGTCCCCGTGTTCAGCTCCTGCTCTGGTTCATGCCTGGCGGGCTCATCCTCATGGGTTTTTGGGTGCCACCGGGGAGCTTCGAGGGGCTACAGCGTAGGGTTTGGGCGGGCAGAACCCGGCTCCCCAAGGCTTATGGATAGATACAGAACTTTGAAAATACATTTCCGTTAAGATCAGAGTTTATCGCCAGTTGCCTTAAAGCTGGTCCCACATTGATGTAAATGGGAAGCATTGGCAAGGTCCCAAATCATCAAGGTTTGTGACCACACTTTGTGCGCTGTGGTGACCAGCTGTGGGTGAGGGAGGACTTTTCTGCACCCGCTTAGGCCGCCTTTGGCCGTTGCTTGTGCTTGGTGCGGTGGCTCACATAGAGTGTGGCACACACTGTGGGGATGTGGCGGCGTGGATAAGACGGACTCTGCCCTTGACAAGGTCAGAGACCAGAACACGTTTGGCGCGGCTCGCGTCTCTCTGGTTCGACTGCATTGTGGCTTGGCTTGGAGACTGAGGTCCAGACACGCAAGCCAGGATTGGGCGACATGCTCTACCCCCGTTTTCCTGAGCCCGTCTTCCCCAGCATGGCTCTGGGAACGCTGGGTGTGAGTCTGCTGCTCTCGGCCCACTGGCAGGACAGACGCGTGTGGGTGCGCTGGGCACTCGCAGGCCCTGAGCGCCCCTTTGCTTTGCCACCAGGTCCTCCCTGGGACGAGCTCGCCCTTCCTTCTTCCGTTCTCAGCTGCCCCCGGTGCTCAGGTTTGGATGCATCACAGTCCTGTGCTCATGTCACATGCTCATTATTGCCACGGACCAGGCCTGCTCTCTTTATTTGACCTATCAGCTCTGCTCTCTCTTCACCTTCTGCGGAAGATGCTTCCACCCCCGCCCCACTAGGTAGCGACTTCAAGAGCCCGGGTTGCTTGGCTCCTGACCCTGGGTATTTCCTTGGCGTAGGTTCCTGTGGCCGGAGCAGCCTCACGGGGCCTGTGCCGGAGCAGCCTCACGGGGCCTGTGCCGGCTGCTCTGGGACCGGATCTCTCGCCCAGGCGGTCAGAATGCAGCAGTGACCTTGACTCGCTTACTTTTTGTCACCCTCAAAACGCGGGCTCCCCCGGCCTCTTCCTTCTGTCCCCACCCCACCTCGTAAATCTTACCATCTAAATCCTAATCTAATTTATTCTACTTGTTAAATTAATATACACAATATTTCTAAGGTTTCATAATAACCACATGATCACACTTATAAAATTCATCTAAGTATAGGTACTGCTAACCTAATTTAATGTTTCTTTCCCCATGATAATAGAATTCCGTTCTGATTAATCTTAGCTACCCTGCCAGCTGCATATGACTTTCTACGTTCTTTTTTTTAAGATTTCTTCCTATTTTTTTTATAATTATAAAAAAGTTAAAGACGCATCTCCACCTTCTTCTCTCCACACCCGTCATTAACTTAGGGCTGAGTTGGGAAGTGAGCAATTTTGATCCCATCAAAGGGATCTTACAGTTTGTGCTAGAAGCTTTCTTCATCTCCTCGAAGTAGATTTATATACAATCCCAGTAAAAATAAATGCTGTTTTGCTGCGTTGCATGGAGTTTGAGTTCCTCTCCAGCTGGTTTGTGGAATCTGCAGCCTGTCGTGTGTAGATTTTGTTGCTGTCTCTTCCAAGAGACCAGCCGTTATGTGACCGGATTGGGACAGAGGCATCTTGGCAAAGAGAGCCCGGCTTACGTTGCCCCAAACCAAACTATGGACTCCCTTCACCTGCTCGTTGGGGAATGACCTCTCGTTGAGGGATGGCATCCTGGAATTACCCAGAAGGTTCCCACGCCTTCTTGCCCCTGGGGTCTTTCAGAGCTGGTGCTCTGGTTTTGAGGGTAATGATTTTGTTGACCAGGGTTCACATGGTGTTCACCCACGTATTCAAAAATGAAGGGCCTTCTCCACGTCCCAGTTTGTGGCTATGGTTTAAGGTGAGACTGATGTGACCAAGTCAGGCATCGGAGATCTGGCTTGGCTTTTGATAAAGTCAGAAACATCAGGTCCCCTTAGATTTTTACTCATTTTCTGGAAAAGTGGCTTTTTTCCCCTTTTGCTGCCCAGGAGTATCATCGCCTGTGCCAGCATGAGTGTGCGTGGCCCCCATGGGAAGCGCCTCCCGCCCCGTTACAGTGAGGCCCACAGCCAGGCGCCGCCCCCAGTGCTTGGCTGCAGCGCAGACACGTCTTAGCTTTGCCGTAGACGTCACCTGGTAGGTCCCGAAGCCGGGCCTGACTCTCCCTCCCCTTCTTCCTCACCCCCCGCCGTCGGCCCTCCGGCCACAGGGTCCCGCGCCGCACCATTCGCTCTTGCTCTTCCTTCTACTTGTGGTGTCTTATTTCTCTCCCTTTTGGCTTTCAGAAGACAAGCCTTCGATTTTTTCTAAATTACATAAATAATCGAAGGACGTATTTTCCAAAGAAATAATAGGCGACCGAGTAAAGTGCAAAATCCCAGTTTTCCTCTCCCAGCGATCCCTACCATGAAGAGCTTGGTGTGAACCCTTCTAGATGCTTTTATGCATTAACACACAGAGGGTCGTGTGTGTTTACTCCTACCTGTTATTAACATAAGTGGCATCGTTTATACTGCTCATCTGGTTGAGATTTGGCTTTCTTCGTGTGCTGACTTTTCCCTCCTTCCCACTCTTTCGGATCTTCCCCATCCTTCAAGGTCCAGCTCATTCTGTAAGAAAGCCCTTCGGGGTCCTGTCAGTCTGAGTTGTTTTTGTTTTTAACTTCCTCTAATCTCTCCCTCTGGACTGCCCATTTTGTCTACTTTTCTTACATTGTCCTTTTATTACTAATTAATTTGTTCTGTTGAACAAATCAACTTTCTCTGTCCCTAAGAAGTTCATTGTCCAATGGAGGACACAGGCACCTAAATACATAATTGCAGTGGAATGAGTATGGTGAGGGTCTGGCAGACAGTAGGCTCTTGAAACGTATTTGTTGAATGAATGAATGAACGAAGAAGAAGTAGAGTTATGCCAGTATTGGGAATAATGATGGCACAATAGATAACTGCTGGGTTTGGTCGGAAGGCTTCACAGGGGAGATGTTTGACTTGGGTTTTCAAGGATGACTAGGAGGTGGTCAGGAAGATGGGCCTGGTAGGCAAGGAGGTTGGCGGTGTAATCGGCATGGTTTGTTCGTGGTGATTATCATCCGCTAGTTTCATGGGTGTATCTTTTGGCTTTTCCACCACTTTCCATCACTTTCCTTAGAAGTGGGAGTGACATTTATTCTCTAGCTTATGACAATAAATACCATTGACTGAGCGCCTGTCACGTACCGAATCCTTTTCCGTGTATTTTACATGTGGTAGCAATTCCGTGACGTAGGCACGCCTGTCTCCATTCTAGAGATGAGGAAATTAAGGCACAGTGAGATGGATAATGCCCCCAAGTCCTCATGACTCATAAGTGATGGAGCTGGTAAGTCTCCTCATTCAGTCTTCATGTCCTCACCTTTAAATGGGACTGGCGATGCCCACCAGGGAGCATTGTATGAGGCCTGACCTAAAGGAGATAATGCCTCCAAACCATCCAAAGTGGGGCGTCAAGGACCACGACGTCATAACCTGAGTGCAGTGGGGCCCCCTCCCCTGCTTTATTTTTCTCCGTAGCATTTAACGCCACGTGGCATGGGGTTGTTTATTTGCTGTCTCTCCCACCGTCCGTCTTATACTTGGCTATTTCCCAAGTGCCTGGTAGAGAGTATTAAATACTTATTGAATGAATGAATGAGTGAGTGAGTGAGTGAATGAATGAATATTACTTCCCACTTCTCTCACCATAGCATTCTGACTGTGGATGCCCAGAAAATACTAGGCGAATCTGACTGTAACTAAACATTCTTTGTCAGTTCTACAAACCAACAAGGGACCATGAATTTATCTGTCACAAGACGATCAACATTGTTGTTTTCATTTTTTATTTGCTGTCATGTGGAAGAAGCTATCATACATCTCCCACCCTGATTTTCCTGATGTCTCAATTTAAATGGTTTCCAATTTGGGTATGAAATCACCCATCAGTCACGGAGAGACTGTGGCTGTCGGAACAAGCCAGAGCTTAATTGGAGAAGAACAAGGAAGAACAAAGTCTAGAGAAGATTTGCCCCCTGTGCCCTGAGCCCCCTCTGCAATATCACGTCCGCCCTGGGGCAGGGGTCCGAATCGTGCCCATCCCCCAGGATCCAGCGGGGATGGCACCTTATGTATTCATTCACTGGATGCGTGCTGTCAGTGCTGACCTGGGCACTGGCGGTCAGAGAACAGGCCTTGGACTGTCTCCTGGGCCGTTTTCCCCCCGGTGTGGCGGGGCAGACCCCGTGTTAGCTGAGCCGTGATGCTGGAATCCAGGCCCTCGCCAGAGCGCGGAACCTCAGGTACCTGTTGCTCAGAATCTCTGCCTTCTGGGGAGTCAGGCCGTGCGGCCCGTCCAGGGGATGGGTCTGCCCAGCCCTCAGGTCCGTGCTTCCCGAGGTGTGAGGTGTGTCGCCTGGTGGGAGGCAGGGTGAGTCCAGGTGCTCCAGGAGTCAGGCGTTAAGAATGTGGATGCTGCTTGCGAGGACAAGTTGTTCCCTTTCCAGTTCCTTTCGGCGGTGCCGGTGCGGATCCGGCGCTTCTTAGACTCCCCGACAAAGCCGGCGTGGGCTCAGGGTCAGGGCGCTGGTGGGCCACGGTACCGACACACCTGGATGCCAGGGCTCGACCCAGACTAGCTGGAGGCGAACCCCCGGGGTGGGGCCTTGACAGCCCCAGGTGCCTCAGCTCAGCTGACACTTAGAACTCAGTCGCATTGCGTTTTCACTGCTTTCCGTTTGCTTTCTTTATATTGCAAGGGGATTCGTTTGCTGTGTGCTTGCGTGACCTCCTTTAAGTACATACTGTAAGTGAAACGACGAGTCGATCTGAGAAATGGCATTCGTAAACGGCAGTGCGAGTGGTACACGCAGGCCGCGGACCCGGGGCGGTGCGCGGGGGGCGCCGCGGCTCGGGGGATACGCCCCGCGGTGTACCCCACGATCCAAGTTCTAGACCCCGTTATTTTGGCTCCACGTCCCACTTCTTTGTTACTTCGCTGGCAAAGCGAGTCTCATGGACAGCTCTCCCTGCAGGCGGGCGGGAAGTGCGTCTCCCCAGGCACCTGGACAGAGCAGAGTTATCTGCGGGCGACCCCGATATCGCCCACAGCGGGCACCCTGCCCCCGCCCCCCGGGTGGTTATGAGGAGTCAGTCAGAGGCCCCATGCGGAGTTCTGGTGCTGGCACCTGGTTCGCACTCACCGAACCACAGTGCTGGTGGCGGCCATGGCAACGATGCCGATTAGGGGCAGAGCTTACCCGGGGCCCACAGTCTCCATTTCTCTGTCTTACTGACCTGTTCATTCAGTCCGAGTGTGTCATTCTCAGTCTCCTGAGTTCCAGGTACTGTGCTCTGAACTGGGAATCCAAGAAGTCTGGTGTGGTCTTGAGTCCTGAAGAGCTCGCAGTCTCTCCTCGGTGCCGGGGGTGTCCCCTGGGTGTTCGTTCTCAGGGCCCGGCCGGCCTAGGAAAACTTAAAACATACGATAAAATACATGCCAGAGCTGGGAGGGATCGTCATTTCCGTGTCAGTTAGGATGCTTCAGTGGTAGAAGCCCAGCCCAAGCCACGCTGGCCTCAGCGCGGCGAGGGATTTGTGGCGTTGGGCAACCGAAGTTCAGAGCCAGGTGAGCGGTGACGCTGGGCGGCTCGTCCTCCCAGTCACTGGGGAAGAGCGAGCCTGTCCCGCCTCGCCAGCAAAACCCCCAAGGTCCGCTCCGGTCGAACCAGCTTCGTTAGTTCACTGACCAGTCTCGAAACAGTCACTGTGGCCACGGAAACAGGGTGTGCTGATTGGCCTGAGTTGTCCTGTACCCACCTTTGGATCAGGTGTGGGGCTCAGGCGGCACAGATGATTTCCAGGAGGGAGACGTATGCCACAGTCCACCCCTTCATCCTGCCCCTCCCTTTCCTCAGGCGAGACATGGAAGCTCAGAGCAGGGAAGTGATTGGCCCGATGCCACTCAGTACGTGGGGAACAGAGGGCCAGGCTGTGGGTCCAGGACGGTTCCCCTTTGTGCCTGTGGCAGTTCCGGACACATCTCAAAGTTCCAGACACATTCCAAAGGGGGTTGGGGAAACATTGCACTTTGGGAGACGATTATAAAATGGATGTTAAAGTGCATTATACCTGTCATCTCTAATTAGCAAAACTCATCATTTATTGCCTATTGATAAAAACAGATGGAAAATTAGGCAGATCTCTCCCTGGCAGGACAGCTCCTGTCTGACCTCAGGGGAATGATTCGGCATTCTAATTGAAAACGTTGGTGACTGGCTTCCTAAATCATCAATGCCGGTGATTAACTGGTTGTGGGAGGCACTAGTGTGTGTGGGGGGTGGGGGGCGGTGGGTGGGGGTGGAGTAGGGCTGTTAATTTCCACGACGAGTATTTCTGGGAGGTACTATTACTGCCAGTCTTCGGGATTGAACCTCACAGAGCAAGCTGTCCAGGAGCTGGGCTCTGGAGTATGTGCTCGAGGACAGAGAGCTCAGCTCCAAGAATTCTTTCTCATTTTCTGCCATCAAAGCTGTGATGTTTTAGTTTCGCACAGTGGAACTCCTAAGGCTAATTAACTGCCTGTTACCCCCCCCCCCCCCCGGCGTCTCCGAGAGCCGACGGCACAGTGGATCGGGCGGGGAGAGCCAAGTTAGAAAGTGATTTGTACCTCTGTTCATCGTGTTCCTCGTGCGAGAACATGTCCTCTGGCCACCCCTGCCCGAGCCTCCTGTCACGGCCGTCCCTACCCGTGAGTAATGTTCCCACCCAGCCTTACCCGTTCCTACCCAAGAGCACCTCGTCTCTGTCCTCACGGCGACACGGTACCCGGGGCTCTGTGTTTCCATTCTTCCACTTAATCCATGACAAGTCCAGAGGGAAGCGATACTTCCCCGCTTTACAACTGAGAGGTGAGGCTCGGAGAAGTCGGGTGCCTGGGCCGGCGTGGCGGGGTCGGAGGGCAGGCCTTGCGGACCTGTCTGGCACCGAGGCCATGCTCCCTCAGGGCGGCGTAGCCAGCTGGGACTCGGCCCACACTGCCCGGTTGTGCTCCTGGCTCTGCGCTTACAACCTGGGCCCTGGAGCAGGTTAAGTCACCTCTCTGGGTCTCAGTCTCCCCATCTGTGAAGTGAGGGTGATCATAGTGTCATTGACCCCTCAGGACGATGATATATAAAATGCACAACACAGGGCCTAGCACTGAGCAAGGGGTCAAGAAATGTAGCAAACGCATCTCCCCACGGTTCTGGAGCCTAGAGCTGGGAATCGCGGCGCCAGTCCCGGCAGGGCCGCGCTTCCTCCGGCTCTGGGGGGTGGGGGGGCCTTCCGCGGCTCGTCCTGCCTCTGGCGGCGCCTGGCGCTCCTGGCTCATGGCCGCGTCGTCCCGGCCGCTGCCCTGTCTTCGCATGCCTCCTCCTCCTGTGTCTCTCCTCTGTGTGTCTCTCATAAGGACGCTTATCATTGGATTTAGAGCCCATTTTGATAATCCAGGATGATCTCATCTCTAGATCCTTAACTTCAGGCCATCTGCAAAGATCGTTTTCCCAAACGAGGTCACATTTACAGGTTCCAGGGCCTTGCATCTGGGCATACCATTTTGGGGGCACCAGTTAACCCCCTGCAGCTGCTATTATTACAAATATACTTTTTGCAAGGCTCAGTATGTGAATACATTCTCAGTGCAGACATTCACACATTAAGTTAAAATCTCTTTGCTGTCACCCTCAAGTTCATTCCCCTACCTAGAGATAACCGTCCAGATACATGTCACCATGGGTTGTTACCCTGTGGCCAGGTACCAGGATAGGCGATGGGCATTCCGAGTTAAGCGCGATGTATACTTCCTGAAGGATGCTGCTGAGAGCTGTCATACTCAAGGAGTTGGAGCCGGGGTTTGCCGACCCCCAGTGGGGAAGTGTGGGGTTGAGGGGTGGGCGGGCTTAGGGGCTGGAAAGCCTCAGTCTCCATCCTGGTGGGTTTCCCCCAGTGACACACCTTCCCTTGCAAGCTCACGAAGACCTGTTCTGTTTGCAAGAAGACAGCATTTGGGGTGACAGCCAGGGCAGGCACCTTCCGTTGTCTTCTCAGTCCAATGTCTCCAGCAGCTCAACCCAGATGAAGCAAAGTCACTCCCGTTCGCCATAACCATCGTGTCAGACCTGCCGCGTGAACCTTCTCCACGCTCCTGATGCTCGTGGGCACTGCCGACGGGCCCCGGCTACTCTCTGAGTGGCAGGTCCTGTTGCGCTCACGGCGTTTTTAAGGAAATCCTGCGTTCGCTCTTAGTTATCCCACAGTCACAGCAAGAGAGGGTTTGGATTCTCGAGTTTGCACAACCCTGCATGTCTTTGGCATCTTCTGGTGGCTGCGCGCCTGTTTCTCTGATTGTTCGTTGAGAGTTGAGAGTGAAAAGAGAGCAAACGAGGCAGTTCGTTCAGCGTTTTCTAAACTTTCTTATTTAAAGGAACCATGCATGTGTGGCCTTAAGAGAAGCTCTTCCTTCGAAACTTGATACAGGAAGTGGATCAGAGTAGACCCTGCTCTGGTCGAAGGGTGGGGAGCCGTGGCCACCAAGCCCGTGGGGGCAGGTACCAGAAACTCTGGGGACCTGCCAGGAGCAGGTAGGAGCCCCCCATGCGGTGCGAGGCCCGCGGCGAGGTAGCTCCGTCTCCCCTCGGCGTCCCCATCGGTGGCAGGAGAGTGCTTGGATCGGCTGCAGAGCCTGTAGACGATTGTCGACTTGTACTTTCCTTACACGTGAGCTTTGAAAAACATCTGTCGATGTACAGGCGATGGGCAGAGGTTGGCATGTTATCACATGTGCACGGTTGAGGTGCGGTGCACGTGTGTGTGCGCGCACGTGCGTGTGCCTGTGTGCCTGTGGCAGTCTCCCGGCTCTTCCTTCTGGCCGGCCCCCCAGCCTCTCCTCTGCAGCCAGAGTGACCTATCGAATCCCTTCAGGGCTTCCCTTGTTTCGAGCAAAGACCGGAGACGTGCTGTTTTCCCTCGTGCCTCAGCCCCCCTCCCTCCGAGCCTTTTCCCCTGACCTCCTTCCCCTGACTCCCTTCCCCTGACCCCCTTCCCCTGAGCCCCTTCCCCTGACCCCCTTCCTAGACACCACTGTTGTCCTGGTTCTTCTCTGGGGACTGATCACACTGCAATTAATTGTGTTAATCAGTTGTCGAAAGACTGTCTCTCCTGCTGGATCATATGCTCCACGAGCCCCGTTGACTGCCATCTCCCTGGGACCCAGTGTGTCCGGCCCATGAGAGAGACTTCATGTGCATTTGTGTGTAACCCTCTGAGCAGCTGGCGAGTGTGTGCACTGGGGGATGGAGCCGTTGGCCCTTCCCTTATGGGGAAGGCTGCTGGGCCCCCGACTGCCGGTCTGTTCTGCCCAACACCCTTGAACTCTGTGAACAACGAGAGTTACTGCCACTTACCAAGCTGCTGTCCCCTGCCAGGCGCGGGGCAGGAGGTGGTTCTTGCAGGCTCATGCTGAAGCTGACAGCCCTACAGGGCTGCTTCCGTCGCCCCATTTTATAGGAGGAAAGAAGGACCAGAGAGGCTGGTGGCTCATTCTGGGCCACACAGCCGAGTCAGAGCCCAGTCCCAGCCGGCCTCATTCCCAATCCACTCTTTTTAAAAGTTATTTATTCAAAATAGATAAAGAAATCACAATACATTATCATTTTTATTATTGTTGTTATTTTAATTAATTGAGGAAATGATATAAATTTTTTCTCCCCTTCCCCTCTACCCTCTGGTGACCAGTAGTCCATTGTCCATGTCCATGAGTCTCTGTTTCATTATCGTTTTTAAAGACCTGATAAATACCACCAATATCCCAGAATCCAGAAAAAACATAATAGTTTTATTAATTAACCACCTGCTACAGTTCTATACCGTCTTTTCTCCTATATTTTTAAGCTGTGTCCTCTGATAGCCTTTTTATAAGACAGTGATATTATGATGTCATTTTCTGTGCAGACAATAGAAAGATAGCTCAGTTTTTCTACATGGCTGATCCAGATTTTTTTCAAACATTTTATTCGAAAATTTAAAAACAGTTATATGAAAGATTTCTGCAGCGAACATCTGTGCGCCCCTCCCCAGATGCTGCCGTTAGCATTTGGCTATACTTGCTTTATCCTTCCTCCCTCCCTTTGTACACCCATCAATTCGTCTTTTTTCTGATGCATTTCAGAGTAAATAGCAAATATTGGTTCATATTTCTTCCAAAATACTGAAGTGTGCATGTCAGAGCTTAATATTTTATTCACAGTTTTTTCTTTGAGGTAACGTTTACATACGACGTGAGTGCACGTGTTTTAATCGGATGCCCGCTGAGTCTGGACAAGGGCTGTACCTGCACAGGCCACATTTCTGCTGAGGCGCAGACGACTGTCATTCCAGAATGTTCTCCCCGTGCCTTTCCAGTCAGTCCGCACACCACTCTCTCAGAGATAATTACTGTTGGGTCCCCACCTCCCCTCATAGACATAATACTTTTTTCTTTTACTTTAAAATGTCAAGGTTGTTACATTTATTTTTCAGAAGGGTAACAACTTATGTACGTGATAAAACTTATAAAGTTTTACAGTAAAAAAATGAATCTTCCTCTTGCCTCTGACCCTCGCTTCTCACGGCCCTTCCCTCAAAGGCGTCCACCGTTGGCTATTTCCTGTATGTTTTCAGAAATGATTAATGCGATCCAAGCTCACAGGCACATCTGTCTCCTGACTTGATAAGGAGCATTGTAGCTTGCCTGACGACGTACTGTTTTGTGTCTTGCCTCTATCGCTCTACATTATGCCTGAGAGATCAGTTCCTATTCGCAGCAGAGATCTATGCTACGCCTTCAGTAGTTGTACAGTCTGGCTCTGGCTGTGGCGATATTTTACATAACCATTTCATTACTGTTCCTAGACTTTTATTGCCTTAAATGCTGTTGCAGTAAAAGTCCCTGTATACATGTTTTTGTGCGTGTGGCGTCCATGTGTCTTAATTGCTTGAAGAGAAACTAGATGTTCACCTTAGTAAATGATGAGTACATTAGATAATTTACATCCTCTTCCCTCTTCCCACCATCCATCCACCCGTCTGTCTATTTGTGCATCTGTATATCTTTCCATCCGGTGGGAACATTCATTGAACAATCACTATGTGCCTGATACTGTCTTGAGCTCTGAGAATATTGCCCTCAAGACTCTCATAGTCTTTTGAGAAAAACAGACACATCAAAAACTAATTCACAGTCCTGCGATAGTCTGCATTTATGCAAGCTTTGGGTTACCCAGAGGATGGAACAAAAACCTCTTTAAAACTCTCATTTGCGAGTTTTACTCCCAGCAGAGAGTCTTAGACCTCAGCTGGTTTTTAAATCACTTGCGGCTCTGATACCTCTAACTGTATGTTTTTAAAACACAAGAACAAATTAACAAACAGATGAACACAGAGCCCTGGAAGTGGTCCCCCCAAGCCAGCTGCCTCCTGGAGGCGAGAAAAGCCAAGGCCGCGTTGATGCTCAGAGCTCCAGACCTGGGCCTGTCTGTCCTCCGGCTGGGCCAGCCAGGCTGCAAGACAGGGCCGTGCCATTCCACGTTTCGTTCCTTGTGAAAAACGAGATGAGAACGCAGGGGTGTTGTCACGATGGGAAATGGTGGTGGGTTTTGGCAGTGCAAAATGAGAGCTAACTGCTTAAGGGAAGGCTATTCGAAAAGAAGGATGAGAGAGAAAGTGACTCTGGGAAACATAAATTATGGTGTCATTTCATGATAGGGACAGAGATCTGCTGGCTCGTGATGCCTGCCTGTTGCCTTTTCTCTTGAGCAGCGAATCCGAGAGCCCTGTCATTAGAAGAGGGAGAATGCGATTCTCTGCCTTTGCTTCCCGTCATCACCAAACTAACTTATCCTTCTCACGCGCGAGGGTTGCGAATTTGCTACACAACAGTTTAAAAGCGGGTTGACGTTTCAGTGTGGAAATGCAGCTTACGTTATCACTCATTCATGGGTTCAGCCACAGATATTAATTCGGTGCCCACAGTGGGCCAGGTCCTAGGCGAGCGAGGCTGCTGTGTGTCATGGCGAATGAGTGGCTGGAGAGAAGCTGCAGTGGAGATCGCAAGGAGGGGACCAACACACAGGTGACCCTGAGTGGAGTATGGCCACCTGAGCAACGCAAACGGGCGAGGGCGGCAGTAGAGGGGCTGTTCAGTCTTGGTCGTCAAGGAAGGCACCTTTTAGCCGGGTCTCAGAGGCAGAGAAACGAGCCAGCCGTGCACAGAGGTTGGGGCGGGAGGGGAAGGGAACGTGGCTTGCTCCCAGTATTCGAGGGTTAAATGTGCGAATACACCGGCGCGTAGTAGGTGTTCAGCACACGTTGGCCTCACCTCCCCGTCCCCACCACCTTTGTTGGTTCTTTCCAGTAGGACAGTCAGAGACTGGTTGTCATGGGGCAGGGGAGGAAGAAACCAAGGTCGGCTGAAGTCAAGTGACTTCTCCAAGGATCAGTGGAAGCCTGGGATCGGAGCTCAGAATACCTGAGTTTCCATTTGTCCCTGAGACCTTGTGGGTTTGGCTCAGAGTCCGGAGAGTGACTTGTATCCAGAGATGGAAAAGGACCTGCGGCTCCCAGGGGAGAAAGCCAGCCATCTCGGACTGGGCCATGTCTGTGGCTCGGCCCCCAGGCCTGGTGCCCACCAGACACCCTACAGCAACACGGCAAACAGACATTAGGAAGGGCGTCAGGTTTCAGACCCACTTGTGGGCCTGCGCACGCCTACTCTCGCGTGTCGAGTCCTCGCAGACTTTCTTCCCCCATCGGAGGTCCCAGCACTGGCCGAGGTTCTGCACTGCATGTCTGGGTGACCTCACCCTCTGGGCTCCCCAGTGCGCAGGTGCAAAATGCAAAGAACGGGGACTCAGCAGTGGGAGGCGGTGTAGCCAAGTGGTGACCCAGACCACCTGCGTTTAATCTCACCTTGGTCACTTACTAGCCGAATGACCTCAGGGAAGTTGCCTTTTGGGCCGTCTGTTGCTATATGTCAAATCACCCCAAAACCCAGTGGCTTAAGAAACACATTCACTTTCTTATCTGCCTTTCCCTGCACGCATGTCCTGCCACCTGGCCTCCTAGACCACAGGCCAGGTGTGAGCTGCCCTCTCTGCGGTGTGAGGGAGAAGTGAACGAAGACGGCCAGGCTGCCCGTCACTCGCTTATGCCCCATGAGGGGGGTGAATCAGAGCGCAGGCCGCGTCCCAGAGCTGCGTCCTCCACATTCCCTGGGGCTTCAGAGGTCACGAGGGATGTTTGTGGCCAGTATCAAGAGAAAGGTGCTTTTCCTTATAAAGTACTCTCTGCTCCACACTTCTTTTACTGCCAGATTATGAAGTAAAACCAGCTTTCTGGATGATTTCTGTAAAACCCAGAAGCTGTGTAGTACCATTCTGCATGACAGCATGAAAAGACAAAATGTTGAGATGTTTAATAAGTCTGGCCATCAGTTATCGTCACGCATTTGCAGTGGAGCCTGGCCTGATTTTCAAGACACATTCTACAGAGGTCAGAAAGTTCACCGATTCTTTTGCCAGCCAGGCTCCCCAGAACTCACAACACATAAATACCTCCTGGCTAGCTGATCCCAATAATACCACGTAATTAGAAAAAAAATCTCTTAAGTTGGAAGGATTTAGTAACCCCAGTTATTTCTATCCACTGTCAAAAAGGTTCCCTAAATATCAGCATCTTGAGGAAAAATGAATCTGTCAGGAAAATGCCTTCCTTTAAGAGGCAATCATTTCTGAAGAAGCTCTTTGTTCTTAACCGTGGTAAAGCAATGTCTGTCCTTAAAACCCCTACCTTGTGATCCGCTTCGGTCCTTCTGGTCACCCTCGGCTTCTGCTTGGTGGGGCAGCCACAGAAGCTTCCTTCTTGAGAATGAGGGTCTCTGGGTACGAGCTGTGTTCCCTTCAGTCTGAAATGAGGCCACGTGCCAAGGCAGTGTGATGACGGGCATAGTGGGGCAGCTGGTGTCCCCAGGGTCCGTGTCCCTCCCCGATCTGCTTACCCGAGCCTCACATTATTCCAGGAGAGACGCGGCTGCTGAGGGGGAAGCTCAGAGGAGAGGAGAGGCCAGGAGCCGCCCTGCGACCCCGCCAGAGAAGGTGCTAGAACCCTGGCCTTTTCCACAGGGTTGCACGAGAAAGCGCTGGGGGAGAGTGACGTCTCGGAGGTGGTGTGCCCCCAGAGCCCTCCTTCGGCCCCCTCCACGCCTGAAGCACGGAAGTCTTTGAAGGCAGCCCTCTCCCATCCGGCTTTCTGCATTCTGGCGGAATGCATTGGGGGAGCAATTTGGAAAAGCATATTATTTACCTCACAGAGTAATACGATACACACTTAACACGCAATGCATACCTGTTTGTGGTTACACGATGAATGCATCTTCACTGTAGAAAGTCCAGAAAAGTTCAAGTGTATAACCCCAGCTCCTCTGACCTCTGTCTGAGACCTCATTCGCTTTCATCCTAAGCTCACAGGTCTGCAGGCCCCGTAAGTTCTCTTTAGGAAGCACACTGGGCGTGTGCGGTCCGTAGCTGCTTTTTATAAAACAGACCAGGAGCTTTTTTTTCTATGCCATCGAAATGTTATCAAAAGCACTCTTCTGGTGGGATTATACATTTTTATTTAAATGTTTGGCTGGTAGTACGTTATTTTAAACTCAAATGACTTAAAAGGGTGTTCACCGTATGGCCTCACTGCCAGCGCCAGGCACCAGCCCCCCGGCCCAGCGCCCACAGGCCGCTCCTTGTATTGGTGTCTGGAGTTTCACTGCCGTCAATTCTTGATGTAGAAACAAACACACACAACTCGGGATTCTTAGCGCTCTGTCTTCGGAGCGTATCGGGCCCACTGACCGCACCCCGCTTTTGCATCTTCTTGATGATCCATCTTGCCTCGGAGACCTTTTCAAAACAGCACATGCTGTCTCGTTCTTCAAAAGCATGTTAAATTTTTTTTTTTAAAGCCGTTCATTCAAAAGATGCTTTTTTCTTTATCTTACAGAAAGATAACAAATGAGAAATAAGCCTTCCTTTCTCCTCAGTCCCCTCTTAATCTATTTTCAGTGATAGCCACTGTTACTATTCTCTTACTTTCTTTTCTAGAATTACGTTTATGTTTCCCTCCCCCATGAGCATGTGTGCCCCATTGTTCACTCGGCCATCTCATGTGGACATGCCACAATTTTTTGAATTATTCCTCTGTAATTGGTCCATTAGGTTGTTTGCATTTTTCTTTTTTCTTTTCTTTTTTTTTACTTGTTTGAGCGATGGAAAGAGGATTGATGTTCGATGTAATGTTGGTGTCTTCGGTTATTTCTTGTAGATAAATTCTGGGGAGCGAGCTCTCTGGGCCAAAGGACGTGGATGTTTTTGGGGATGAGGCAGGTTTCTCCTAGGGTTGGAAGGACTCTCTCAACAGCAGCTTCTTACCGGAGTGTACTGCCTGGAGCCCAGTTTAGTTGCTTAGCGCCACAGGTTGGGTGCCTCTCCCTCTGGGCTGCCACATCCGGGGTGAGAGACACCCGTTGGGTTGGCAGGACAGATTCATGTCTGGTGTCAAGGGCAACAGAACGAACGTACTGCTCTAATTTTTCTGTAATTGTCACGTTATTATAATGCATGAGTCAGTTACTGAGAACTTTCTACCTGCCAGGCACTGTTTTGCATACTCTATAGGTATTACCTCATTTTGTCCTCAGAATAACCCTGTGACTATTACTACCGCTGTGCCCACTCTACAGATGAGGTCAGCGCAACACAGAGAAGTCAGGGAGAAGTGGAGCTGGGCTCCGATCCTGAGCCACGTGGCCCCAGAGCACAGGCTCCGAAGTCGCCGGGTTCTCCTGCCTCCACAGAGAGCCCACCCACTGTTTCTTTAAGGCGTGCCTCCTAGTGCGCCCTAACCCTCTGTGAGGGCGGAACGTCTTCACGTCTCACCTCCTGCCGCCATTTAGCTGGCTTTCCTCTGGGAGAAATTGTAGCAGGAAAGCCTCTGAGGTCGGACAGACCGGGATTCGTATCACTGCCTGCGTGTGTGGCCACGGGCTTCGTTTACAGCCTCCCTGAGCCTCCCCCTCCTCATCTGTGAGGGGATGGGGGGCGGGGAGCACCCACCCCTGGGATTGTCATCCAGGCTGATGAAGATCGTGGATAACGCGAAACCTCAGAAACAAACGTTCTCTTCCCCGCACTACCCCGCGCCCTCTTGTTCCTCTTGGTTTTGATCCACATTCTTAAATTCTCGCTGGTTCAGATCCAGTCAGCTCACAACAGGAAACTTACTCCGTGGGCGCGACAATGTCATCACCGTTTATTGAGCATCAACTAGTGCCGGCCGTTTCGCTGTCTGTTTTGTGTAACAACTGCCGCCGTGCCAGGCAGTTTAGTTTCTTTCACCCGGTCGTGTTACCAGGGGGCTCTTCCGAGTCGAGGAGGAACCGTGTCGTGCTGCCTTAAATTGCCCAAACGTTGGCGGGGCGAGGGTGGAGCCCACGGGGCGGGCACTGGCCTTTCGTGTCGACGTGCTGGGTGTGTCTGTGCGTGCGATGCTCATCTTGGCGACAGTGGATATTTTTCCACTGCGCCTTTGATGTCTTGCATCTCAGCCCCTAACTAGGCCTTTGTAGCTCCCACATGACAAGCTTTTACACATGTGCGATGACCTCGGTGGGATCAACGGTCCTTTTTCCGGAAAGATAATTGAGCTCTCCCGTGGTGGCGTGTTTTTATTCCTGTAACCCCCTCCCTAGCCTCCCTTCCACGAAACCCCTTATTGTTTTCCAGTAGCTGCTTTTTCACCTCTTTCTGAGTAGGAAGTGTTCGGGGGTCACTGAGAGGCAGGTTCTCTCAGGATTACGCACACCGTGGTAATCATGATGCGTTTTCTCTCTCTCCCTCCCCCCTCTCCCGATGGCAGGTGCCTGGAGACTTGAGTCAAACATCTGAAGATCAGAGTTTGTCGGATTTTGAAATGTAAGTGCACAGCATCCGCTCGTGAGGGGCACTTTGGGACTAGGACTCTGCTGTTTGGCTCGTGTCCCAGAAGGACCACAGTAGAAGCAGAGGCCGCTGTTTGCGTCCACACGGGCCGGTTCGGTTATTGTACAGGTGGGGCCCGGCTCGCCTGCAGCCCGAGTCTGGCCTTCAGTTGGGTTTTCCACTGGGTACCAAAAAAGTAATTTTTTGGCTGATATTTAAGAGCTGAAAGATATCAAATAAAAATGTAGATTTCTGTTTTCCTTAAAAGAAGACGCACACCCCTGCCAGGCTGCAGTCCCCGCTGCTCCCTGTCGCCCCGCTCAGGCCCACTCCACCCATTTCATCGTCTGTGTGGCTCCTGTAGGAATTCGAGTGGACAGCCCCTGGGGTGTTGGAAGCAGCAGTAGTTCAGTACATGGGTCTGATTTCCGATTGGATTTAATTCTGTCTGGTGCCCCTGCTGTTAAACCCCTGAGGAATTTAGTTGGCTTTCAGACCGCTGTTTCTGACCAGGTTGCCATGGTGTTTGGACAGATGATCCCCTTGGGATGGTAGAGTGGGGTGAGTCCGGGGTTGCCGTGCAGAACCCCCCTCCCCACTCATTCTGTCGTGCTGAGTGAAAAAAGGCTCAGCCTCCGAGAGAGGGTGTCAGCCGGGAAAAGCCTGCTTCCAGGGAGAGAGGGCAGGACTTCAGGAAGCGTTTCGTCAGAGCCAGTCTGGCCTATGTTGAAGTCTCAGCCACAGGACTCTCATAGGTGTGACCTTGGGCGAGTCACTTATCCTCCCTGGGCCTGAGTTTCTTCTCACAAGACGAAAGTCATGTTACCAGCCTTGCAGGGGTGTGGTGGCGATTGGAGGGAGATCATGAAAAACACGGGGGGCATTGAGAGCCCCCTCAGTGCTCGGGTGGCTGCAGTGGAGCTGGACGTGGCACTCGGGTTGGTAGGATGAGGAGGTTAACGTGGTTAAGGAGTGAAGGATGAAAATCAAAGGCGAGTTTGCCTCCCCTGGGCCAGAGAGTCAGGGGAGTGCAGCCCGAAGAGGATAGTGGAACGGCAGCCTGGGCGAGGGCCGGGGTGGGGGACACACTAGGAAGAGAGGTGACAGCCGGACAGGGACAAGTCAGCCGTGACCAGCAGGGGCTCGTTATGAGAGAGCTTATCGGGCACCTGGTGCACGTGGTGTCACGCCAGGCCCCCCGTGGAGGAGGCGAGGAAGCCGCCGCCCCTGCCTGGTCCAGCCACACCGTCTCTTTCATGGAGATTTGAAGCCCCCCCGCCCCTCACTGGTTTCCTTATCTCTACTGGAGCCAGAAGAAGATGCCATTTCCCTCTCTTAAGATGGAGACCCAAATCCTCTGTGTAGTGTACAGGGAAGGCCCTTGCTTACCTCCCGTCTCCACCCTGCATACTAGTCACCTGGCCTACTCTAACTCGCTTGGCCTTCCCTACTCAGGGTCGTTATTTTATTTCCTTAACTCACACCAACACAGCATTTTCTCTGTGCTAGGCATTGTTCTAACTTACTCAGTCCCTGCAACAGCCCTCTGATGTGGATGTCATCGACAGGTGACAGATGTGAGCCAGGATTTGGACCCAGGCAGTCCTGACCTAGGCTCCGCGCCCTTCACAAATGTCAGCCCCATGCCAGCCTCAGCCTCCCCTCCCCAGCTCGGCTGACTCTCAGCATTCCTACAAGTCCAAACATCGCTTCCTCAGAGAAGCCCCCTGGCGTTCACGTGTTAGAGCCAGTATTCTTTAGTGGCACCTGTGACAGTGGTAATTAAGTAATGTATTTAATAAAATTATATAACAATTATAAACATATATGTACCTAACAACAGAGCCCCCAAAACATATGAGGTGACAATTGACAGAAATGAAGGGAAAAAATAGGTAGTTCTACAATACTAGTTGGGGACTTCAGTACCCCACTTTCAGTGATGGAAAGAACTAGAGAGAAGATCAATAAGGAAATAGAAGACTCAAATAACACTCTAAACCAGTTAGATCTAATGGATACGTATAGAACACTCTGCCAAATAACAACAGAATACACATTCTTCTCAAGCACACAGAGAACATTCCCTAGGATAGGTCACATGTTAGGCCACAAAACAAATCTCAGTAAATCTTAAAAGATGGAAGTCGAACAAAGTATCTTCTTCGACCACAGTGGTCTAATAATTTTTATGGGGCTTTGTCTCCCTCCCATGTTAAACTGCACAGTCCACCGAGGGCAGGGGCTATATCTGCTTTCTTCATTGCTCTGTCTCCAGTACCTGGAATAGTATCCGGAATAATATCTGGCACATAGTAGGTTCTCATGAGTGAACAAACAGAAGAATGAGCAGGTGAACTGGTACCTAGGAGGGCGATCGCCATGTAAGCAACCAGTTGTAACGCAGTGTGGTAGTTGCTCTGAAAAGGAGCAACTCCTAACCCATCTGGGGTCACCTCACTGTAACTATGGGAGATTGCCCAGCCCTAGTTAAGCCAGGGAGGTTAATGTAAACCGGAGTGTTCGATATTCTTCTGCACCCCTCCCCCCATTGACGGAAACAAAAGGGGAACACTGTGGGCACTAGAAGACTCTGGGGACATTTATAGGAAGAATGTCATTAGATAGACAAACCATTTTGGTGGCCTGGAATCGCAGTTTGTACTTGGAGCCCCGGAGAGGTGGTCAGTAGGACCTGTTTTGCCCCATTAAGGAGGTCAGCACCTCGGCTCGGAGCTGAGGAGAAATGTTGCTTCGGGACTGGGCCATTTCTTTGTGAAAACAAAATGCTCTTTGCTGTAAAGGTTGTGAGACTCCTGAGTCCTGGAATCTTCCATCATCAGTGGCTCATACTGAGATTCAAGCACAGGAGGCTGATGAATTTTTGTGAGCTGCTGTTTAGAGAGAACGGGAGCTGAGGAAAAAGCGTTTAGCCCCAGAACAGCTTCAGGTAGAGGCAAGGCCTGGAACCTCCCAGCCCTTCCACAACTGCATGGTGCTGTTTTGAATGTTGTTGTGATGGATCTTGAAGTTTCAGAACAGCTAAGGTATCAGCTCCTCGTGGTCTGGACTCCCCCAGCCTGTCGGAATTACAGTGGTGGTGGTGGGCGTGCATACCCAGGGACTCACAAGTTACGTTTAAAGTCATCGCAGGAGGCAAAACTGTCATATAACCAAATAACCCTTGAAAATTCCTTAAATAGCCTATGAAGATTAACTGAGATAATATAGATAAAAGCGTGGAGCCATAAGTTGTTAGGTACTTGGTAAAGGATTTCGTATTTGAATTTAAATCTTGTTTCGTTAGAGCCATACACATTGTTTGTAGAGAAGTCAAAAGAGGAGTATTTGCACCTGGCTTCCTCGTATCCCCTGGCTCTCCCCGCCCCCCCAATAGCTGTTGCTCACATAGCCATGACTGTTGGTCTTCTGAGCTCTTTGATGGAGTCTGATTTTAAAATGGGGGCCAGGGTCTAAAGTGGGTACAACGAGGAGGCAGTATGACTCCTCTGGGTGCTCCAGAGACCCTGTGGGCATTACCGCACAGGACCCTCCAGTCTCATTAGGGGCTTCTGGTCGTCACCTCCTTCTTCGGTCTTGGTCACTCACAACTGAAGTCTCAGCTCTTTCTCTTTCCAGAATACAAACTGCATATGTAAATTTAAATATATATATATGTTATATATGTATGTATATATGTTGTGTATATTTTAAACTAAGTCCTTTCAAAATAATCTTGGTTTCAAAGTAATGAGACTTAAACTGGTCCTTTAGCTTACTCTTAAGTATAATAGATATTGTCATAGATTGTGCATAATGCCTCTTAGAAGAGAAGATACTTTCCTTCATTTTCTCCCTAAATTGAAATAACCGCTTTTGATCTTTCCTTTGTGGCCAGATCGAACCGGGCGCTGATCAACGTCTGGATCCCATCCGTGTTTCTCCGGGGCAAAGCCACGAACGCGTTCCACGTGTATCAGGTAGGTGCCTGGTTCTCAGTCAGAATGTCACGGCCGGGGTGGAACCGGCACTCGTCGGTCAGAGCGCGGGTGCCGTACACGGGAGGCCAGCGACCCGCGACTCAGCCCCCCGAGGCAGCGGGGCGGAGCCTCTGCGTGCGTGCCAGGCCTCTCGCTGTGGCTGTGACCCCTCAGCTCGGACTCCTTGAGCAGAAGTGATGCTGGTTGACTGGCGTTTGCAACTGAAAAGTCTAGGCGTAGGTCTGGCCTCAGGCGCGCCTGGCCCTGTGCGCCGGAACCTTCTGCCATCTCCTGTCCCCTTTGCCGAGGCATCCCTTTCAGGCTGGCGCGCTCTGCGGGTCGATGAGGTGGCTCCCGGCAGTGCCTGACCCTGGGCCTGTCAGGGAGGTTTCACTCAAGTCCTGGGCATCTCTCCCGGGTCTGTCTTGGATCACGAACCCCTCGCTAAACCTCAGGGTTGGGTGATGGACTTCTGGGATTGGCCAGGTTCGGATCACATGACACTCTCCTCCTGCCATCCCCCGCGCTAGGATTGGGGTTGACCTTATCTGACCACGTGTCCAAGACGGGAGAGGTGGCTCCCCAAATGCAAACAAGGCTACTCTTTTCCAAAGAGGGGGCAACGAGTAGTTGACAAGAAAAACTGCAGACAATTTTTCTACCTTCCTCCGGCCAAACCCTGGTTGGGGATCCAGTGTCTGGGACCGCGGGACCTTTGCTTTGGAGGTGATTCTGCTCTGTCACCTGGAACCCCAGTTTTCCATCTTCTCTCTCATTTTCTGATGCCTCTTCCAGCCCTGCCTACTTACCCTCTTGTCTTCTTTTTCTCCTTTTCTTACCTTGGACCCTAATTTCCAGCGTTGGTGTTCGCTATCCTGGGACTGTTTCGATTACAACTCTTGACTCTTGGCTGCTCTCAGTTCTACCGTCTTCTTGTATCACAGAAACTTTCATAAGGTTTTATTCTTATTCCCCATGAGCTCTGAGAAAAGCCTTGAGTTTTGTTGCCATTTTTCTTAGCGGGGAATTGACCCGTTGAAGAAGTCTTCTCAGCTGTTAAGATGCTTTACCCAGACGCTGGGGTGGTGAAAGAAAAAATGACACCGAACTTGAAAACAGAAGCCCTGGTTGCAACTTTGTGGCCTTAGATAAGTCTTAGTTTCCTCACCTGTACAATGGAAATGACGATGACGCTCCTTGCAAAGCTGTCGTCCGCATTAGCATTCTATGGCGCCCAGCAGATACTTACTTACCTTTCTCTCCTCGTCTTCCAAAGCGATCGCCGTGTTTGGTCTTCGGTGGCAGGATTGGGGTGGGCCCGCGTCCTGTAGGAATGGGGATAAGCGTGCCGTGTGCATCTTTCCTAAACCTCAGGGGCAGGAAGCGCGCAGCACAGAGGCGTGTCCGTGTACTAGTTCAGCTGGGCGGCGGCAGCGCCTCGATAACGTGCGAGAGAAGCCGCCTGTCCACGATGCTCTCAGCTCCGGCTGCCAAAGGGAATCGTTATGACAGGTTCCCAAATGTCCTCGTATCTTTCTTTCTCTTTTAATCCCACCCCTACTCATAAAACCCCAAACCAAAAAGCTGTTACTCGAGTGTCCTTGCAGTCCTGCTGTGTGGTCGTCGGAAAGCCGGGAGGTGGTGCCTGGAGGACGCGGAAGCGAAGCAGACAGCTTTATTAGAGAGAAGTTAAAATGTGATACCACTCGGGAGGCTCCCTTGACCTTTCATTTTTTGACTCGCTACCCACCCCCCACGCCAGGAAGCGACCTGGCAGGTGTAGGCTTCTGAAAGTCAGTTACGAAATGAGATGGGCACAACAAATACGCCGTTGCCTGGGAGACCGTTTCCACGGGGGCGCAGAGGCGTTCGAGCCACTCTCTCCCCGTGCTCCGTTTTCCCGGGTCTGGTCCGGACCATGCACGGGGGACGTGGCTCAGATTTCGTGAGGCCGCAGCAGCTCCCACATCGCCCGGCGCACCTGCGGCCCTCAGCCGGGGCTCTCTGAAGCCTGTCTCGACACTGGCACGTGTGAAGCAGCACCCCTTGAATGCAAGCGTTTTCCTCCGTCAAACTAGAGATGCTTCTGGTTGGTACCTCGAGCAAAATCTGAGCCCGTGTTTGGAAGCATCTTAGAGAGCCTTTGCTGCAGTGTGTTTACTTTTCCTTTTTTTTTTTTCCTTTTTTCTTTTTTCCCCTTCCCTTCCTTTTTCCTTTTCCTTCCTTCCCTTTTTTTCCCTTTCCTTTCTTTTTTTCCTTTCCTTTCCTCATAAATGATACTGGATAGAATACGTAAAATACTACTAGCATTGGTCATTATTTTTCCTAGTTAAAAAATGCATTCTATATAATTTCACAAAAGATAATTTCTAGAGAAACTCATAAAAAAAAAAAGAATGACAAAATAGAAGTAAGAAATAAAATATCGGAGTCGGAGAAAATGTGAACTATGAGAATTCCCATTCAGGAACCAGTGGAAAATCATCTTTATCTCTCATGAGATGCTACATGGTTGCTCTCACTGATTTATAATTTCCTGTGAGCTTCCTGGAAGCCAGTGTGAAAATGGAAACATGGCTGTTTTGGATACTGCTGTTACTAAGGAGAGAAACTGTCAGTTCCTCAAAGGGAGCTCTAAAAGAAATCCCACAGGGCTGGAGGATAAGCAATAGTGAGGCGCGAGGTCCCCTGGACACATCAGGTTGTGTAAGATCTCCCTCGAAGGAAGCAAGGGCGTAACCTCAAAATGAACAGGATCGCATTTGACGAGCCGAGATGAAAAGATCAGCACGTGTCGTTTTCTCATTAAATCCGTGCTGTCCAATACGACAGCCCGTAGCCGCGTGTGGCAGTTTAAACTTCAGTTAATTAAAATGGAATAAAATAAAAAATTCAGTCCCTCAGGGACACTAGCCGCATCCTAAGTGCTTCCTGGGCGCGCGTGGCTGGTGGCTGCCATGCCGCAGAGTGCAGACACAGACCATCTCTGCCGCTGCAGAAGGTTCTGCTGGGTGGCGATGCTCCAGACGGCGTCTCCCGGGATGGCGGAAAGCAAGGTGGTTTCGTGTGTGCCCGTAAGGTGTCACAGAGACACTGGCCGGACGGTCAGCGGGCAGGGGCCCCTCGCGTCTCAGCTCTTCTTCCCTCGTGCTCACCTGGAGGGGGACGTCTCGGGGTGTCGTCCCTGTGCCTGTAGCACCCTCTAATCTTTCTTTTTAGCAAAGGCAGGCTCCGAATCAGCCCCTTTGGCAGACAACAGACTGAGCTTAATTAATTACATCGTATTGCTCTCACTTATTTATTTTTACATTTGCTTTCGGGTTATGGTGCAGAATTCAGTTTTCCCATTTACCATGGTGACGCACAGTGCCCTTTTGAAATAAATTTGAGTAGAAAGTGATTCAGCTTAAGGAGAAACACTAAACAAACGATGGTGAAAACGGCAAGAAGTTTAGGACGGTGCTCGTGAATGAACAACAGTTGGGCCCGGAGAGCTCGTGATCAGGCAGTAAGTAGTCCGAGTGATGCTCGCGAGAGCAGCCACCGCCCCTCAGTGTCTGCGTGCGGCTCATAAAGTAGCTTGCTCAGTCCTCGCAGCAGCCCTTATTATCCCCATTTCGTAGATGAGAAGACAAAGGCACAGGGAAGCGTCTCATTCTGTCACGTGTTTCCGTCCAAATAGCATTTTCCCACAAGGGACCAGTTCGCAGGTTCCATGAACGAAGGTGGAGTCCAGCTCCTTAAAAATCTAAAGAAGCCGACGGGACGTTTGCTTCCTTCTGAAGGGAGGGCCCATCCCGGCCAAGACGCCGCCTGTGTGGAAGGCCCCCTGCATTCCTGAGGTGGCCGGCGCGGGGCCCCCTGCAGCTCACACACACTTTTCCGCCAAAGCCCTGTCGGTCCCAGAGCCAGGCTGGGGTGGGTCGGTTTTGGGAAATCATTAAAGTTGGTGCCGTTCACAGTTCCTGCTCTGGCCACAGAGGGGTCTCGGGGATGCTGCCTTAGAACCTCCCATCAGGGACAGTGCCTGAGAGCCTGGCCGGACACTCTGAAATGTGCTCTTAGATGCCAAAGGAACTAAGCTGTACCGGTGATGAGGTCTGGAATCGTAGTTGGCACAGAGGGTTCTGGCAGGGAGGGCTGGTCCCTTCACGGGACTGCACGCAAGTTCTTAACGAAGGTTTGTGCCTGTGAACACCATGCGTTCCGTGCACTGCCCCCGAGTCTGGAGCCGGGGGCCGAGAGGCGTCCGGCACTAGAAGTAAGAAATGGCAGCATTGACCAGTTTTCAGAACCAGAGCTGTCCAGTATAAGCTTTTCATCCATGATGATATCTGACGCTTCCGGGCCCTGCGATTGCTTGGCCACTGGCAGACGCTAGCCAGAGGTAAATGATTAAGCAGCAACAAATTGAATGAAAAAAAGACAAAACTCAGTCTACTAACTGGTCTTGCTCAGTTTTTCTCTCTCTCTCTTCCTTTCTCCACGTTAACACAGTTGTGTTTAATTTTCGGTCACTTCCATATTATATAGTTACATCCATTGTTGATCAATGGGTTCCTAACTTCTGCCTTTGCAAATATGTGGTATTGTCCCCCCGATGCCCTGATTTCCAAACAAGTTTGAGGTCCACTGTCTTAATATCCCACTGTAGGGTTAATGAAGGCACGTCAGACCGTAAAACAACCCACTCGTTCTTTCTCTTGAGCAAATATTACAGCCACTGGATCCTCGGGCCTTTCCCTTTGAGAAGTCCGTCAGGGTAAGCGGAGCTAGAATCAGGCCTCTGTGTGGGATTAACTCTGGCCTTTGAATTTAGCCACCAGAACCCCTGGCTGCTGTACAGTGTTGCCTTTGCACAGTGCGAGTAATTAGGTCTCTTTTGTAAAGGACGTTGCTTTGTTTCAGCTAAGCCTTTTCCTTCTCGCGTAAGCCCTCTTTCGGAGAGACCACAGGGTGTCGTCTTGGCTTAGAGGAAAGGTGGTACCCCAGGGAGACACCCTGAGTGTTTGAGGTCTCCCTGGTAGGAAATCATGTAGCCGGGGCCATTATTTCCAGGGTCCATTCTACCGGAGGATATTTATGTATGCGATGCAGGGGAAATCCATTCTTTTCCCTGTTAATAATAGATCACAGGGTCTGCGTAGGCTGCTTGGGGCTGCAGGCGGTTTGGAGGATGGTGAAGCTTTTGCACTTTGCTGGTCTTGGGCTTCTCAGCTCTTCCCTTTCACCTTCTTTTCTAAGATGACTTACCCCTCGGGCCCTCAAGTTCTTTTGCCTACGCTCTGTCTTTAAACCCGCTTCGTGCATAGCTCTGCAGAGGGAGGCGTACATTAACTTGGGAAGGATGAAATGCTTGAGCCAACCACAGAAACGGGGGCCACAGCTGCCGTGAAGGTGCACCATAAGAAGCCCCTGCCCCAGCATGGGTTTGCCGGATTTGTGGGGAACGAGGACCAGTTCTAAGGGTGAAAGATTCTCTCTCGTTCACGACTGGTCCTTCCCGCCATACCTGCTGTGTGCAAGGCAGGCGGGAAGGGCAGTGTGGATTCTTGGATTTCTGAGTTTTGTTCCCACCAGCGTTGACTTATGTGCCACATGGTAAGCAAACCATGGAAGCTTTTTTCTTCTTTCTTGCTCCCTCCTTCCTCCAGAATGTTCCATCCCACAAAGTCAAGCACCTCAGCCCCTCTGAGGATGACAGCCCATTCACCTCTAGCCATTCTGGGGAAGCCCGATATAGGGGAAAACAAAAAACAAGCCTGGTTTTTTCCCTTGGATGTACGTGTCACTATGATTTTTTGTTACTGTTTTCGTCTTTCTAAACAGGTGGAACTTTTTTTCCTATAACAGCATAACCCCTTTATCCGTCCCAGACCTGTTTTTTGAGGGCCTGCTGTCTACCAGGCATGTGCTAAACTCTGCAGAGCCCGTGGGGAGCGAGACCTGACACCGAGCTCACCCTTGCCCCCTTGTAGTCTGGCGGGGCAGACAGATGCTGTGGGATCAACATAAGATTCTCTCGCGACAGGGCCGAAGAGAGGGTCTGGTGGGAGGGGCAGACTGCCACTCACCTTGCAGAGTGACGACGTACGATGACGAATACGTGTTTAGCACAGTGCCAGGCACATGGCTGCTGTGCGAATACTACCTTCAGCGACCTGACAGCTCAGAAGTAAACGTGAAAAGAACTTCCCGTTTAATCGAATGTCTCCGGCATGTTTGCGTCTTCAGACATGCCTTTATTTTGCATTTACTTGATCGAGGGCTGCACATCAGCTGCCTTAGGTCTGCAGGGAGCCAGATACCTTTGTCCTCAAGGGTGGTGTCTGTACAAGACTGTGTGGAGGCTTTGCAGAGAGCTGAGCCTTCTGGCCGGGGAGTCCAGTGCCCGGAAAAGAAAATCTAGTATCACGATTAACTTTGCAAGCAGGACGCCCTAGAGGTCTGAAAGAATTAACGCCCAGGCCCCGTAAGCTATAGTTTTGCCAGCTGGGTTTAGTCCTGCTCTGAATTTAAGTACAGTCATTACTTACCGAATAGTGAGTTGGACCAGCGGCGTCATTCATCAGCGTCTCCAAGGTTTCTGCACAGATCCCATGCATGGTCGCCCCCTCTGCCTCCTCCCCCGGGGGTGTCCCCAGGCGGCATCACCATCTGACACGGCCTTTGTCTGGAGCCAAGCATGGCGGTGTGCAGATCCATCTGCAAGTCTTCGGTTGCAGTTGCTGCCCTTATAGCGCCTGACTTTTATGATTCTCCTGGTTTCCCACGCTGCCCCCCCCCACTCCCCACGGGCTCCCCCTCCCCTCCACCTGGCCTGCGAACCAACTTCTGGAGCTCCCAGCACTGTTTCATTGTGGGGCCGTGTCCAACTTGGAGAGAAGTGCTTGCTCGCATGTGCTCTTGTATCAGAAAGGAGGCTGTTTGCCCGAAGCCCTCCCGTGGCCTCCCCTTACGCCCAACGGGGGGTCGCGCTGCTTTGTTGTAGCCGAAAGCAAAGCTGGGGAAGGGGCGTCTGTTCTTCAGTCTTGGAACAGAGGTGGGCTCTGCTGGCGAGTGGGGTGGGTGGGGGTGGTGACCAGTGGCCTGTGTCACAGGCGCTTCAGTGTACATCGTCATTTAATCCTTTCAGCCATCCGATGAGGAAGGCGCTGTTATCACCCCCCCGCCTTATAGATGAGGAGGCCGTGTGTCCATGGGTTAAATGCCTCCTCCGGGGTCACACACAGGCTCCGCCTTGTTCCTTTTTCTCCCCGCCTGTAGCTCACTGCCCAGCACTCGGCGACCATCGTGAGGGTGAGAATCCGTCCCATGAAATGAATCCGTTTCTATCACTCGTTCCCTCCAAGGGATCCTGCCCACAACTTCACTGACCCATCACTGTTGTCAAAACTGCCACGGGCAGTTGATATGGTGACGAGGTAATTTTCTCACAGGGCAGAGAGAGCTGTGAAGACCAGAGCGTGGCATTGAGAGGCCCTGAGAATGGGAGAGATTCCCCGAGGCAGAGACTTTCAGCCTGAATTTATAAAGTCAGAGGGTGTTAGAGTTCGAGGAAAATGGAGAGCCGACCTCTGAGAGAGTTTGAGTTTTGAAAGATGTATTTAATACTATGACTTTATATTTGGAAAACTGAAAAAAAGACACTGGCTTCGTAAAGCGGCCTGTAGGCAGAGGTGGGCACGCTGTCTGGGACTGGGATGTCCAGGCTTAGCTCCCTTTTCATATTTGCCTTTCAGAAGGGGCAACCGGAAGTGCCTTATGGCTCACCCTGCCTCGGAGCCCTCGGCCTCCTGCTGTGTCTCGGGGCTGCCTCCCCCTCCGTCCCTCTCCGCACTCGCTGTGCCCCGGTGACCCAGGTTCTCCCGAGGGAGCGGCTCAGGGCCGCCGGCTGTTCCGGAGGGTCAGAGTGTGGTACTGAGCAGTTCGCGCATCATGGAGATCGGCAGCTTTTCTCTGTTTCGTGTCACCGTGGTCACTTACTGAATGTCCGCCTTCAGCTGGGAAGGAAGGCGTGGGGCCGGGCGAGGTGCACCTGTGAAGGAAGCAGCTGCGTTCCAGTGGAGAAGGTGGATGTTTGCTCATGGCACGTCTGGGGATGTACAAACCCAGCAAAGGGTACAGCCACGCCACCCTCGCTGACAACGTGGGGGTGTCTCCTAATTGCAGGCACGCTGCTGCCCGCCTTGCCCCATCCCCGGCCTCGGTCCCCTCCAGTCTGGTGGTCTCTTAGGACCCCTGGGTTCAAAGCCATCGCTCCCCTGCCCGAGCTGGAGCTGAGACGCCCCTGGGCCCCGAGGCGGCCTGCCTGGACCCCCGCTCCAGGGCCTCCGTCCTGGCCTTCCCAGCCCCTCCTCGGATGTAGGAACCGGGGTGCGGGGTGCGGGGGACGGTGGCACCTGTGAGCTGGAGAAGGAGGGGATCAGCTTTACTCTTCAGTGCAGCAGAAACGGCCTCGTCCGTCCCCCTTCCCTCCGCGTCACGGGCGCGGCGGGCGGCTCTGCGAACTGGCAGGGACGCTGGCGGACCCCGCGCCAGGCGCCGCCGCCCCGGCCGTCTGCCCCTCGTCAGCCTGGGGCCTGCAGAGCTGCCTCGCGGGCCGTCCCCGTCTCCGCTTACTGTTTCCAGCGGTGTCCGTTCCGAGGCTACCTGAAGTCTTTTGCCACGTGAGGCGGGATGTAGATAATGGCGTAAGAAAGTCAGAGGGGTGTCGGGGAGACAGCCTCTCCCCGTGGCGCGGTGAGCACGGCTTCGGGGGCCCCCGTCCGCGCGCTCCCCATCCCCGTCTTCACCTCCCCCACGGGAGAGAGAGAACCCTCAGGAGGAATCACTGTCCGAGGCATCCGTCTGCCTTTCCCGCGGTAATTCTCGTTCCCAGGTCCCCCAGTCAGGCCCAGCTGGCCCTGGGTTGTCCCCTTGCTTGAAGGGGGATTTCTGGTGAAAGTGCAGGTCCTGACAAAGACACTTTCCACCCTGGCTTCTGTTTTTCAGAGGTTGTTGTTGTTTTTGTTTTATTTCATTTTTGTTTATTTTTTTTAAAGAGAGACTTCTTTGCATTTTGTTGGCACCCTGAGGGGACAGGTGGGGGCCGGGAGCAGGAGCCGAAGCTCTAGGCGGCAGGGTTCCAGAACATTCAAGACCTCCAGGTGAGGCGAGGGTCCCAGCCTGGGCGGAGGTTCCAGCCTGCCTCGTGTGGCGTGCGAGCAGAAAACCAGGACCCCGAAGACCGGCAGCAGGCATGGTCGGAGGCTGGAGGCCCCTCCGCGTGATCCAGGCACCACGCGAGCACCCGCGTTATCCCGCAGGCCCGGGACGGGCGCAGGCCCCAGTAATGGCTCAGACGGCCCTTCCCACCAATGCAGCAGGACCGCCCTGGAGTCTTGATTGAAACGCAGTCAACAGTGACTTCTGGAAGTCTTGACTTTCAAGCCCACCGCAGGCTCCATACGACGTGTTTGAATGGGGTCTTGCAATTACACAGGAAGGACGGGTCGTCCCCTCTCCCTGTTCCCTTCACCGGAACAAAATATATTTTTAAAAAATCCAAGATGAATTAATTCAGCCAGGAAGGTCTCCTTGCTGGAGGGTCAGTGTTTACGTCTCAGGACGCTGCACGGTCCAAGGCCCAGTGTCTGCATCCATCACAGCTCCGTCCTTCCTGCCTGGTGACAAGGGCCGGCCTGTCGTTTGCAGCAGGAAGAATGAGGTGCCCAGCCTCCCAGGAGATTATCTCCCTCCTGCAGGGAATGAATTAAGGCCAGGAGAGGGGACTTGGCCAGGGATGACGGGTGGACGAAGTCCTCTCCTCACCCAGTCTCCACGGAGAAGAGGTGGCGTGTTCTGTAAAGTGCCACTCCGCGTGTCCCTTTGCCCCCTAACTCGGGTCAGGAGCACCCAGTCTTTCCTCTAATGCACCCAAAGTGGTTTGATTTTTTTTTTTTTTGTATGGGGTGGTGAAAGCAATTCGCAAAATTCGCATCTGCCCCAGGGAGGAGCTCTTAGGCTAGAGGACAAGGCAGGAAGCCACCCCAGATGCTTGTCCGGGGAGCCTTGGTGGTGGAGAGCGACTTCCTACCAGCATGCGCCCAGACCCTGCCCCCCTTTCTCTCACGCCTGTCCCCCGCCTTGGCAGGTGGGCGCAGAGGACGTGGAGCTCTTGTAGGCTCATCCTCAGGTTTTGCGACTGCAGCAGCCCCTCACGTTGGCCAGCGGGGAGAGAGCAAACCAGAACGGGCAGTTCTCCGCTCACATCCGGAACCAGCAGGGCCGCTCACGGTCCCTCCTCCGCAAAAGCCTAGTTCCTTTCAGCTTCTGTTAAACTGTCTCCTTCACTCCACTTAGCACCGAGGCAAGGAAAGCCCAGGAGTTTGGGGCCACAGCGCAGTCACTCATTCATTCATCAAACTCTTACTGAGCCGGCCCTGCGTGCCAAGCCATGCCGGGTTACGTCATCAGGAGGAGTAGGGACGGGCCCGCCCTCCGGAGCCTCCAGCCTGGGAGCTACCCTGAGTGCATTCTGCTCCATGCTCCATCCATGAGTTATCATTTAAAAATTGTTGTGTTTTCCGCTGGCCGGCTCTCTCTGGGTTTCACACGGCAAGGCCGGACTTTGCCTGCAGCGTACCGCTTACATTCAGAGTTTAGAGGGCCCTGGTTCCAGAACGAGCTTCGACGGAAACCACCTCTTTCCAGGCGTACTTGCTGCTTTCATGCTGGGAGCTCCTGGGAGCCCAGCATCTGTCTGAGGCCCCGGGGGGTGACAGCCTCCCTCTGGGGCATTGGGGAGGAAGACAGGCTCAGGTGTCAGCACGGAGCAGGGTCGTCTCTCGTTTTCCTCCTCTCTTCTTGCTCCAGGACTCCGCGCCCTCTGTTCGCTCCCTTCCCCCTTTCCTAGTTTCCTAGTCTCCCTACCTCTCTCTCTCTCTCTCTCTCTCTCTCTCTCTCTCTCTCTCTCTCTCTCTCTCTCTCTCTCTCTCTCTCTCTCTCGTTCTGCTTCCTTCTCTTCTCTTCTCCTTTCTCCTCTGCCTCCCATTTGCTTCCTCCCTGTCATCCCTCCTCCTCCTTCCATCTCTCCCTCTCCGCTTTGCATCTCCTTTCTTTCCCAGTCACCTCCTTACTTTCCTTCTCTCTCTGCCCATTTTTTGTCCTTGACGCAGAGGGAATTCATAGCTCACCGTACCTGCCCGTGTCCCTCGTGCCCCGGGAAGGAGGCTTCGCGGCCACAGGTGTGTGAGCATTTTCTGCCTTGCGTCGTGGGGCGGCTTCTCAGTGTTCCTCTTTCTCTTCCTTTTGGCTGCAGACTTTCTTCTCTGAGCTTTTGGCAATGGGGGGGGGGGGGGAGGGATTAGATGAAGTGTGGGGGATGGGTTTTTTTTCCTGGAAACCTGAACCCATGCGAATGTGGCAGCCCCAAGCTCCTGTCCCTGAGAGTTGTTTGAAATTGGAGGACCCCTGCATGCTGGGAAGGCTTCCCTGGCATGATTACCTGGTTATTTCTAATAATATTCACCTGCAATGTTTTAATGCCCAATTATTCTATAACGGAGTTAAAATCAGTGTCAATTGATTGAAGGTAGTCCTATTCTTAAAACGGGAGGAACTTTATTGCTTTTCATCAATTGCTGTAAAACCAGATGTCAGCATCCTGTAAATTAATCTGATCAGTAAAGAAAGCAGATTTCCAGTCACAACATGAGTCAGAGAGAGGATGTTTATATTGATGATGAGAGCTTTCTCTCTCTCTCTCTCTCTTTCTAAAAAGATTTTTTCCAAGTGGAGCAGTTAGGAAGGGGAAGGCGGGGCCTGCTTTACCTGGTTGTGGTCTTGAGATTTCTGGGTGTAGTTTGGTCATCTGCACCAGCGGCTGGGGGTTTCTTTCGTGTTTCTGGGGTTTTCCGCACATGTCCAATAACAGTTCTGGGCCTGAGACTTTGGGGTCTTCTACTCAGAGTCAGCTCATGTGTCCCTTCTCCAAGAAACTTCCCTGCCATCATCAGGGGCCGTCATGGTAAACCTGCCCAAAGTTGTCTGATGTCTTTTGCAAGACTGAGGACCAGGGGTGGGGTGGGGCAAGGATGCTGCTTGACACCCTAAAATGCCCAGGATAGCCCCCCAACAGCAGCCAGACTAAGGATACCAGCCGTGCTGCAGTGGAGAAACTCCCGTCTGTGGGAGGCAGACGGCGCATGCTCTCAGTTCTGGTGCTTACTTCGCTGGGCCTGGCTGGTCCTGGCTGGTCCTGGCTGGTCCTGGGCTTGCTCCCTGTGGGTGGGTCTGCATGGGAGCTGCGTCTCGGCCCCCAGGGCCAGTGGTCGTGGTTGCATCCGAGCAGTCCTGGGGGCCCGTATGGGCAGGGCCCTCTAGATACGGCCATCTCTGATGTAGGACCCAGCCTGCTCCTGTGCTGTGATCGTCATTCACTTCCAGTCCAGGGCCCCTCGAATTGGGACAACGTGGGAGACTAGCTGACCACATTGGTTGCCTAGCAGAAGCAATCAAGGCCGCGCATAGCTTGAATTTCAGGGGCTCAGTGTCCTGGGAACTCAGCCTCCATTCCTCCGAGAGCTGCTTTGCTGTCTGCTGTCTCCGCTCGCAGCCAGGCGCGGTGGCAGGACAGCGGCGGGCATCTCCGGGCAGGCGTCCCCTCAGCTCAGCCGCCCCCAGTACAGAGGCCTCAGTCTCGGAATTGATTCTCATTGACTCTTGCGGGCGGGCCGCACCCCTCGTCCGCCAACCGCTGTGTCCAAATGAGCGCCATGCTTGCAGGTCACGTACCTGCTGCTGAACAGCAGTTTCGTGGGAGAAGGGTGTTTCCTCAGAGGCAAATGAGGATGAGGATGCTCTTACCAGCGGAACTGGCTTTGCTATCAGACTGGCCGAAACAGCGCACGTCCACTGGAGCCTTCGGGCTGCCCGCAGCCTGGCTCAGCTTGGGAGCCAGTTTGGTGATATTCATGCGTCTCTGCACCGAGGTTTCTCATCTGCAGCACCACCGATATTTTGGGCTGGATAATTCTTTGTGGTGGGGGCCCGTCCCATGTATTTTAGGGTATTGAGCAGCATCCCTGGCTCCTACGCAGTAGCACCCATACCCTTTCCTTAGTCATGATGACTCAGGATGTCTCCAGACATTGCCAGATGGCCCCTGGGGCACAATTGCCAGGTCGAGAACTGCTGCTCTACATGGATACATTGAATGTTATGGTTTTATTTTGTTTTGTTGGACATACATGGGATCATGTAAGGCATGCCTTCCTTTTCGCTCTCTTTAGGCTTCTGCAGATTATTTACTAGAATGAGGAAAACATTATTGAAGTAACTATTATGATGATGGATACTTAGATTGTTTTATTTCCTGACCATTGCAAACAAAGCTGCCAGAATTATCCTTATATAGACCTCCTTGTACATATTAGAGCTATTTTTCTAGGATAAATAGCTAGAAGTGGATTTGCTGAGGTGAAGAGAATCCACATTTTTTATTTTAATAGGCCCAGCTAAATTGCTTTCCAAAAGTGCTGAGTCAATTTTCAGTCACACCAACAAGGTAAAAAAAGGATCCTGTGTCCCCACGTCCTTGCCACCACTGGGTATTATCAATCTTTCAAATTTACCAATCCAATACAGGGGAAAATTACATTTCATTGATGTTTGAATTTGCATTTTCCTTATTGCTCGTGAGGTCCAGTGTGTGTCTATGCTTTAATTTGCCATTTGCATTTTCATTTGGCAAATTGCCTATTTGTGTCCTTGTCTCATTGTTAACAGTATTGTTCATCACTTTCTTGTCAATCATTATCCTTCGGAGAGTAATCCTTTGTACCAGCGGTCCCCAGCCTTTCTGGCACCAGGGACCGGTGCTCCTGTGAGAATCTAATGCCTGATGATCTGAGGCGGAGCTGAGGCGGTGATGCTGGCGCTGGGGAGCGGCTGCAGATACAGCTGAAGCTTCTCTCGCTTGCCGCTTACCTCCTGCTGTGTGGTTCCTAACGGGCCACGGACCAGTACCAGTCTGTGGCCTGTGGTTTGAGGACCCCAGCTTTGTACTATATTGTTCAATCTTTTGCTCGTCTTTTGAGTTTATTTATGAGATTCATTGAGTGTTCTTTTGTTTCCTTGTCTCCCAGTCTTGGGAAGCAGAGCACTTCCTGGGTACCTGCTGAAGTTCTATGCTGATTTCATTTCATCGTCGCAACAGCCCTGAGCTTTTTGTAGACAGCCTTTCCATTTTAGAGGTAGAGAAAGAGGTGTTCACAATGGTTAGTAAATAACTTGTCCAAAGTCACGGAGCTCAAAGTGTCAGAGCCAGAGTCACTGCCAGTCTCCCCACCGTAAGCCTGGTTTCTTTACCTGGACTCCCAACTGCCTCCCGAGGACAGGACAGACGCCAGAGGGTGCAAGTTGGAGAGAAACAGGGTTTGGCTCATCTATCAGTCTCTCCTACTGTCTGTCCGAGAACTGATCCCTGCCTACCCTCCGCCGCCTGCCACATTTGACTCATGTCCCGTGCAGGAGAGATAGGATGACCCTGCCCCTTTCCAAGTTTATAAATCTGTGCAAACTTTGCTGACTCTCGGATTTTCCTGGTCTGCGTGGGTGAACAGGAACGTCAGCAGTGAACAGTATCTGTCACGGCTGATTTTGCTGTCACAGCGTTACAGTGGGTACACAGGTACCCAAACATCTTGAGGCTGACCCAGCTGCAAGCAGCAGCTACTATGCTGACTGCCCCCCAGCCTCGCGCTTCTTGGGGGTAGCTCTCTCTGAGCTCTTTGCAGCCCTCAGAGTTGGAACTACAGACTGAAGACTTGCCCTTGCCCCAGGGTGTCCCAGAGCAGGGGGCGTGGCTCCGCAAAAGCCCGACGCCTGGGTTCTCGCCAAGGCCTTCTGGCTTTACATCCCTGGCCCGGACCTGGCCCCTGAAGTCTAGACCCATGGCCCATGGTGTGCCACCCCGTGCAGGCTGTGATCTGCAACTCTGAGGTGCTGACCACACCCACCGTTCCCCCGGGGGAAGGTCAGCCCCTGAAGCCGCAGCTGTGTGGCAGTTTGTTCACTGCTTAGAACATGGGAGATACGCTCATTGCATATTTGACGACGGACTCACTGACTGAGGCTTTCTAGTGGGAGGCCCCTGTCTGCCACCTGGAGGTCATGCTCTTGACTTCAGTTCTCCAACTGTAGTATATCCCGTTGGGGACCGCTCATCAGAGTTCTCACTTTGGATTTGTTATGAAACTCTTTCCTAAATCCCCAAGGCCTCCGCCCTGGATCGTTCCTCTTACCATTCAAGTTCGGCTTTGCCTCAGTGTCCTTACGGATTCAGACAGCTTTCCTCATGGTTTGCAACTGGCCCAGCCCCAGGTCGGAAAGTTGTGCCTGCCCGAGGCATTATGCTGGCCTGCAGTGCAGTAGGGGTTTAGTTTCTATAAAGTTCAGTGGTCGAGGGTGCCCCATATCTCCAGGTGTAATCCCCAAACTTTCCCATAATCACCTTTACGCCCTCAGGGCCCCCATCCCAGCACCTGCCCCAACACCTCAGGTATTGGGGGTAAGAGTTTAGGATCAGCGAGAAGGTCAGAGTATAGGATGAGCTGAAGTGTTCCTGTGAGTCAGGCTCTGTGCGAGGTCCTGGGGTTCCATTAGTGAACAGTGTAGATGGGGTTCCCTCGCCCCCACCGTTGCAGCTTGCAATCTTATCCGAGAAGGGACTTTAAACATGTTAATGTAAAGATAATGTAGATGTAAATATATAGTTACAAACTGTGTTTGTGCTCTGAAGGAGTGCTAAATAGGCTTCCAGAAATTATGAGAGGCGGCTCAGTTAAATTGGGGATAAGAAGGAGATTCTTTGAGGGCATCTGCTCATTCCCGGAGGACGATTTAGAGTTAGCTAAGTAACCAGAAGAGGACCATTCCAGGCAGAGGGAACAGTGTATATAAAGCCCTTGAGGTGGGAAAGAATGTGGAGCACCTGAGGAACCGAGAGGTTGGTGTGGAGTGGAGGAGAAGCAGGCGACAGGCTCAGGGCACTGCAGACTGCTGGACCCGTCCGTGTGTCCATCCACCCGCCCACCCGCCTGCCTAATCACTGTTGCAGCAGTCCAGGTGAGAGAGGACGGTGAGCAGGGTGGCCATGCAGAGGAGAGGGGGCGATGTGTCTGAGATGTACGTTCATCAGGGTTTCTGGGTACCAGAGATCGTGGTTCTAATGTGGACTCTAGAATCGCCCCAAGCTTAAATCCAAGATCTGTCACGTAATTTGTCATCAAATGACCTTTTATGATAGAAGCTATATAATCTTGTCAAGGTCACAATTTTAAAATAGAGATGCCACCTCCTTCACAGGGCTGCAGTGAACATAAATGAAAGCATTTCGCTAAAGCGCTGAGCCGCAGGCCTGGCCCGCTCTGTGGGTGGAAGGGGCCCGGGGATTACAGTCGCCATGGCTGTTCGCTCAACCAGACGAGCACGCACCTGTGCGAGGGGTGGTGTGCGCACCACGTGCACACTCGTAGACCTGCAGACGTGCTCCGCTCCGGCCGACGTCTGAACCCACGTTCCCCTCCCCTTCCTTCCGGTCCGTGCAGTGTTTGGGCGCACGCGTGTGCCCGTCCAGCCTTTGCCGCCAGGCGTGATCGAGACTTCAGGACCTGAAGTGCCGTGCGGAGCTTCCGGGCTCGGCGGCGGGGAGCTGCACACTCTGAGCACGCGGTGCGGCTCGCCCCAGCGATCACCCTGAGGCTGTGGGTGCAGCAGGTAGAAACCGTTTGCAAGCAATTAGGCAGCTGTTCAGATGTCGGCTGTTATGATTTATGTTTATGCGACGAATGCGTTCCCACGGGCTGCGATGTGGGAACACTCACTTTTATTTCTGCGTGTGCAAAAACGGCACGTGCAAGTGCCGGTCCCGGCTGGGGCGAGCTCTTCTACGAGCTCCGGACCTCGGGTGGTGCTGGCCTTGTGCGGCAGGCCTTGTGCGTCACCTTAGAGCTCTCACGGGAACCGAGGCGCTCGCACGACAGGGCTGCTGTGTGTGTTTTTGGCCCTCTGCGCCGGGCTTGGAGAAGCCTCTGTCTCCTAATGAGGTAGAAAGGGTGGGGCTGTTTCTTTAAGCTTCGGATCTTTTTCCTCCACCCCTTCCAGATCCAGAAAAGCATCTCGAGTCCAACCTTTAAAGGTTATCTCCTTTTGCCGCCGGCAGACTCATCCCGAGAGACTGTAAATTCCCGCTCCTTGCCAGACTTCCCGGCAGAGTGAAGTTCCGTCAGGCTGCTCCGTGTCTAGAGCTGGAGGAGGCCGCTCGAGCTGGCGGCTTGTGGAGGCTGCTTTTCAAGGGCCAACAGAGAGGAGTATGCGAAAAATGTGTGGGGTGCTGACGGCAGCCTCGAAGTCTCAAGGGCCCAGATTTGACTGTCACACAGGATGGGGGAGCTGGGCGGGAGGCATCGCACCCCTGGGGTCGTGATGCTGCTGGTCTGTCGGGAGGCGGCTGGGAGGCAGAGCGCCAGGGCGGACTCGGAGGCAAACAAGGTGCCAACGGGTCAGTTCCCGGAAGACGTGGCAAGGCAAGCAAGCTGCAGTTCGCAGCATGTGTTTTAGAGGAAGCTACGTGGTGGACTATGGAAGTAACTGCGTCATGTTGCCGAGTCTGTCTCTCTCCCGGCTGTTTCTCCATGAATCTATTTATGAAGGAGGAAGTGGGGAATGGATACACGGGCCGCTGCGGAGTGAGCCCTGATGTTCATGGAGGCTTCATAGACATAATTGTGGTTCCTTGGCACCACCCCGTGACCTGCCCAACGCAACACCGCTAGTGAGTAGCAGGGCTGAGCCACACGTCTAGGTCTAGGGACCTTCCAGCTCTCTGGTCCTTAAGAGAAAAAGGTGCCTCTCTCACCTGAGGTTCCCTAGAGAGAACGTGAAGTGAAGAGGAGGATGGCGAGTGATGAGGAGGATGGCGGTGATGTGGGGGCGATGGTCGAGGGCGGTCGATGGTGGCGAGGTCGGTGAGAGGATGGGGGGGCGACGGCAGCAGCTGCCCCCCGAGTGCCCTCCATGCGCCAGACATCGTGCCACGTTCTCGCCATGTTTTGTCTCCTCAAACTCACGCCACCCCGATGGGAAAGTTCTGATTACAGCTGTTTTCCTCGAATATCCTGTCCGTGCGAAGGAAAAGCACATCAAGCAAGACCCAGGAATCTTTTCGCTGTCGAGAGGAAGCTTTTTCACATCCCAGCTAGCTGGCTTTCAGGTATTCACGGCCAAGGGCTTAGCAGAGCCCCAGGAGCCGAAAGGCCTCTTGGGACCTGAGACCTGCCTTGGGACCTTGGCTCGTGCTCTCTCCCCGACTAGGTCTTTGCCTGGGCTTGCTAAAAACACAAAGTAGGCTGCTTTGAATTTTCACCCCCTTGGCTTTTCGGAGTAGGACCATCACTTCGGACTTCTAGGTCTTTTCATGAAAAATAAAGACTCTGTGTCTGGCTTGGCGCCTGTTAATCAGCTTTTTAAACTCCCTGGGCTTTGGAGCCCGGGAGATCAGGATGCAGAGGCCACCTCTGTTGCTTACCAGCTGCATGATCTCGGGTGAGCACTTCGCCTTTCTGTGCCTCGTTTTCTTCATCTGTAAAATGTAGCTACTGACCGCCTCATGTTTAGGGCTGATGCGAGAACTAAGTGGGATTTATGGGCAAAGTGCCAAGCACAGCACCTGCCCCATAGTAGGTGCTTAGCAACACGCGTCTCCTCCACGCTCCCATCTTGCTGTCAAACTGCAGCATTATATTTCTTTACGCGTTTGCTTGTTGTCTGTCTCTCACTTCCTTCATGAATACTGTCTTGTGTTTCTGCCGTATCCCAGTACCTAGACCAGGGCTTGTCGATAAACGTTTATTAAATGAAGGAACAGGGAAACAAACGAGTATACAGTATGGAAAGCCAGCGCCTTGCACAGAGTCAAGGCATGTGGCAAAAGGCGAGGCTAGCGAGGCGGGCACGGCCTTGTGTCCAGGCTGGTGGTTTTTCTCCCCATAGAGTGTGAGCTCCACGCAGTGAAGCTGGCAGGTGTCTTCTGAACTGGTTGGTCAGAGGGAAGCAGGACCACACGGGTGGCCTCGGCTTCGCATGGGTCTGTGTCAGGGCCTCACAGATGTGATCGGAAAGACTCAGTCGTAAAGGGAGGACATGTGCTTTTCAGATCCCAGGAGCCAGTTTCTGTTTCCACAGGACAGCGCAATGACTTCGTCTTGCCAACCTCGATTAGAGGTAAAAGGAAGAGCCCTTCAGAAGTGGGATGCGGGGTCTGTCTAGGGTGTGGCCATGGCCCGAGGCTGGAGTCCCTGGCCCAGTGGCCCGTGATCACTTCCTGTGCTTCACCTTAGGCAGTGTGTATGTGCACACACACACGCACGCACGCTCTTTCTGCCAGTGCATATTTTACAAAGAAAATTGGAGAAAGAACTTTATTATGAATGGTCGTATCTCTCAAATGTGCTGATAACATGAGGACAATAATGTCTGGCTCACAGCCCCTCCCAAGGCCACTAGAATCTCGGTAAACAGCCTTTTTGAGGACCAGAGGCTTCAGAGACTTCTGGTACTGGCAAATTATTACTAATAACATCTAAATGTCTTCATTGGCAATAAGAAGCAGGAATCATATAAGCACCTAGGGGCTTAATTTAAGGTGAAATATGCATGGGGAGGCGCATATAGCAAGCAGAAATCGTGAAATCGTTTACTTGATTGTTGAAACAGATCTTGTACTTGAGAGTGGGGCCTTCGGTGTACTTGTCACCCATATTCTTCATTCCTTCCCTCCTTCCTCTCTCGCTCCCTCCCTCTCCCCCCTCCATCCTCTGTTATGGATCGGGCACTATATTAAAGACTCGGTTGCAGTAATGGGAGAGTATAGACGAGGTTCTCGTGACCATGAAGTTACAGTCTAGTGAGGGGAAAACAAATACAAATTAACCACATAAATAAATTAAAAAACCAGGATGTGCCTGTCCACAGAACCGTGGATAAATAAACTGCAGTACGTATATAATCACACGCTAGAACACTGGTCAGCAAGGAGAATGAAGATCTGTAATTGCATTCGGTGATATTGATGAATCTTACAACGTTGCATTCGGTGATATTGATGAATCTTACAACGTTGAATGAAAATACAGAAAACAAACAAACGAACAATTGATTTGTATCTAAATACAGAAGTAGGCAGACTAATCCATGCTGTTGGAGATGCCAGTTGTAGTTAACAGAGAAACAAGTTTGGCTACTATGTCGTTATGAAGTCCCCCTGGCCACCAAGTCAGCCATGAAGAAGCTGAAGACAGCCAACACATTTTTTGACTGTGGATGTCAAGGCCAACGAGCACCAGCTCAGACGGGCCGTGAAGAAGCCCTATGACACTGACGAGGCCAAGGTCAACACCCTGATCAGTCCCGATGGAGAGAAGGCAGCATGTTCGACGGGCTCCCAACTGTGACGCTTTGGATGCCACCAGCAAAATTGGGAGCCTCTCAACTGAGTCCAGCTGACTAATTCTAAATATAAATTATTCACCGTAAAACAAAACACAACCAGGCCCTCGGGGGGCCTGGTGGTGAGGTGTGGGTGATGTGGGTTCCTTAGGTTGGTGGGGCCCAGGGTGCAAGTGTAGGGGCCAGAGGAGAGGAGAAAGCAGGGTCACCACACACACATGGAGAAACCAGGGCCAAAGCAGGTTCCAAAGAGGTTGGACAGAGTGACCCTCTTAATAGTCATGAGCTCAACAGATGTCATAAGGTCACAGTGTCCTCCTTAAGGGCTCCAGCCTCTGATTATCACCCACGTGTTTATTAGTGGGGGCAGCGAGCCATTGTGGCTCTGAGACCAGGGTTTGCGGAGGAGGAGGAGGAGGAGGAGCAGGGTCCTCGGCCGCACGGGCCGCCTGTTGCACGGCGTCAGTTAGATGGGGCCCTCCTGTCTGCGCCACTGACCGGAACAGTTAGAACGGAAAATGGAAGAGGGTGCCTAGCAGAGAGGCAGGCAGACAGACAGACACACACACACACCGGCCCCGTTTACATCCAGGACAGGCCTGGGCCGGTTCCCTCAAACGGGGCTAGTCCTGGAGTGCACGCGAATGGCACAGGTGGCAGGGGTCTGCTTTACCCTCGGCCGGTCCCCACTTCTAACTGCCTTTCGTACTGTGAGCCTCCGGCCGCCTAAAGCGGCGTGTTTGTGGAGACGGCTTTCGTCCGCCCTTCGGCACCACGGACACAAAGAACCATCTCCGAGCACGAAACTCGGTGTGTTTTCTGCAGGGCTAGTCTGGTCTCTCCCGTGCTGGAGACGCATGGGCCGCTGCCGCGGCCACCGCCTGCCAGGACCTTCAGGGCCGTGCTCTGGCTCTGGCCAGAGACATTTGTAAATGATTTTATTTCATTTTTTTAGTTATTTTCAAGTGTTCTAATACTTTAGCACATCGGTTAGCTGAGGCTAAGGTATGTCATTGCGACAGACAATCCTCAATCTCAGCCCCTTACACCATTTAAGCTGATTACGTTCTGTTCCCACTCGTGTTACGCGTCCATCGTGGGTTAGCCGTGGTTCTGCTCCACGTTGTCTCTCCGCCAGGATCGAGACGAAGACGCTGCCCGGAACAGGGCACCTGCCCTCATGGCAGAGGGGGATGGTGGCAGACCACACGTGGTCCTGAAAGCCTCTGCTCAGGAGTGACACCCGTCATTTCCACGAGAAGCCTGACGCCAAGGGACCAGGAGGAGTTATCCCCCCACAGGCCCTGCTGAGCAGGCCCTGGGCTCCCCAGTGGGGTAGCGATCCGAGATACCACGTGGAAAACCAGGAAAAATAGATAAGTGTCATGTAGCCGCTGAAGATGATAGTGCAGATCTTTTATGTCAGCTGGGAAGCTTATTTCTTATATATGATAAAATAGGGGAAAACGGGTAACTAAACAGGATAAATAGTTTAGTCCTATTAAAAAAAATAATTCCCCAAATTTAGAATATGTGTAATGACACAGGAAAATAAAATGGGAAGGTCCAGACCAGACGTAGCAAACTGAGATGTCTGCAGAGCCTGGCAGAGAGGAGGGGAGTCAGGTCGCCTCTGCTCGGCGCCAGGCAATTGTCACTGGGCTCTGTGTCCCCCGATCTCTCAGGCTTTTTGAAAGAAACAAAATCTGGATTTAAATGTTAAGACCTCTTATTTTTAGATGTTGACAAATAATTACAGATTTTAACCTGCGTGGACTGCCAGTTTTTCAGCCTCTGATGTGAACTCAAAATGATTTTTTCTGGTGAGATTTTTGTATGCTTTTTTTTTTTTTTTTTTTTTTTTACCTTTTTATGTATTTTCTAACTTTACCACAAAACCGGGCATTTCTTTGTGACAAATAATGATGGAGAAAACAAACAAGGAAATCACTAAGAAAAGGAAAAATCTTTTTTAGCTACAGGACTTGCTCTTGACTTTGTAACTCACTATGCAGTTGATTTAAAGCGTCCACGGTACTCGAAGCTGTAAAATGGCCAGGGACCCATTGCTGTGATCAGGAAAAGCTGAACCCCACGAAGTCACAGGGAAGGCAGCTCCTGGGCCCTTCTCGGCGGCTCGCTGGCCTGGCGCTTCGGGGTGATCGGGGCTGGCTTCTCTCGACACAGAGCTCAGTGTGCCTTACTGAAGTGATGTCGAGACTGGGAAGACACAGAAAGAAGCCAACTGTGTTAGCGGGGAGAGGAACGTCCCGAGAGCAAGTTCCCAGCCACGCTGCTCAAGAAGACCAGACGAAACACTCGGGCCCTTTAGCAGGTATTTAAATCACAGCTGCCTGCAGCCCCTCCATGTGCCAAGTGCACCTTTTGCCATTTGGGGCGCAGGGGATGGCATCGAGCATGACAGAAGATTCGCTGGATGTGAACGTGAACGCAGGAGTCAGCTTTGGGTTCAGTACATGCTGTTGAATATTCAGGGTTTTTTTTTTTTTCCCTCATTTTCTCCCCCAATTGTAATTCCCTGTCTCATCACCCATCATGCAAATGTGATTCTTATGCATTTTCTAATGTGACTCTTTCCCTAAACAAGTAATCAAAACAAGGTTTTGAGCTGTATTTGAGCTGCAAATAAGTTTAGTATAAAATGCAATTATTCTCCTCAAAAAATCAACCGAGACAATTTGGACATTTGAAAGGCTTGAATTACCCCTAATCAGAACTCAGAATGGCGTCCATTCCAAGGATTAAAATAAGCTAGGACTCAGCCCTAGTTGATAATAGCCAGTTTCTTTTAAAAAAGAAAAAAAAAAAAGAATGAAAGAAAGAAAAAAAAACATTTTTAAAATGCTAAAAGTAGTACATGCTTATTATAGAATATTTGGGAAATAAAGGAAAGTTAGAAAGAAGGAAAACAGATGACTCATGTCCCACTCCATAGCTAAACCGCAATTAATATCTTCCAGTCTTTTCTCTGCAGTTTTTCTCTAGATGGAGTCATGCTTTCATTCTACTTTTTAACATAAAATTTCCCCTGTGTTACTCTATCCTTCAGTGAAAATCATCATTCAGAGCTGTATACTGTTCCACGAGAGTGATGTCATTTCTTTGATCATTCTGTTGAAGGATGAACTGAACCGAAGCATATTAATTTTAAAGAGTTTGAGCAACCATCGATTCGAACTGGGCAGCAGCAAGCCAGAGGTGGTTAGAGGGCCCGCCAGGAGCTAGGGGCGAGGTTTTTATGGAGCGGATCTAGAAGCACAGCGGGGAAGCGATCCGCCCGGCTGCAGCCTCAGCGCTGGCGTGGTTTGGATCACCTAGCTGGCCGTTGGTGGTTGGTCACAGGTTGCCGTTCTCAGCCTCGAGGTGTTCGTTCCCCGTGATGCGCTGCGGCTTGGGCTTCGGCTGGGCAGCCTCGGTCTCATGGCCTCCCTGCCCGATTGATTGAACGATTCCTATTCTTCAGCATTTAGGGGCGTTCTGATTTCTCACCGCTCCGGTTCCAGATGACCCTGTTAGTCCTTCAGGCCTGTTCTGTGTTTTAGATGCTTTTCCTAGCCAGGTCAGGGGTTGGAGGAGCCTTGTGATACAGCCTTGCGATACAGCAGCTCGGGCGTGGGCTTCCGGGTGGACACACGTTCCCACCCTGGCCCTGCCGCTTTCTTGGCTTGTGGCCACTGGCAGCGATTCCAGCGCCTGCGCCTCACTCGCTCCATCCGCACGGCGGGGTAACGTCGCCCAGACTTGCAAGTTCATTATGGAATTTAAAACAGTGACCGCGATGTAACCGGCCTCTAGGGGGCACTTCAGTTACTCGGTATGCTGTCGGCCGCAAGGAGCAGGAGACCTACCGGATTGCCAGTGACCTTGGAATCAGACACACTGGCTTTGGAACGGGGTCATCCCTGAGTTTACATCTCACCTCTACTCTGAGAGAGCTGTAACCTCGGGCAGATTACGTGACACCCCTGAGCCTCAGTTTACTCATTCGTGCAAAGCTCACAAAGGGATTAGAGGATTACATGAGAGTAATAAAGCGAGATTATATGTTCGGCACCTCATATAGTGCCTGAACTACATGCATTTCATACTTAGTACATGGGAACCATTGTTGTTGTTATTTCTGTCATCATCATCATTCTTATCAGTGCTGTAAGTGAGCTCTATGGAAGCTGCTGTGGGAGAATCAGGAGAGACACCTCATTCTATCTGTGAGGGTCGTGGGAGGTCACAGAAACTTCCAGGGGGGAGTGATGCTTGAAACAGTCTTTAAGGCTGAGTTGGGACGAGCTGGGTGGTGAGAGAGGCAGAGGGTCCAGCATGCTCCAGGCCCAGAGACGAGAGCATGGCCGGGAGAAGGGGCGGCTGGCAGAGTGACCAGGACCCCGATGCCAGTGCCAAGCCCAATGAACTGAGCCGTGGCCGTTGGGAGGAGCTGGGTAGCAGAGCGTTAAATTCTTCTTGCTGTCTCTTTCTTAGCGGCTGGAGCCGCTACTTTTTTTTCTTTCTTTGCCATTATCGATCCACAGCACATGAATGATGCTCGCCGGCTCTGTGGCGGAATGAAAACTCTGATGGAGCGTGTCGGAAAGTGAAAGACTTATTCCCCCTTAAAAAAAAAAAAATTGAACTTTTGCAGAGTTTCAGAACATCGGTCCACGTGTGTGATGTAGAGTGCCGCTCTGGTTTTCTGCCCGAGTTGGACAAAGTCAAGAAATAATGACGCAGACGTTTTTGCCTCGGAGTGGCGAGGATTCGGGGCTGCTGCTCTCGCGCCCAGTGTCTCCGGAGCTGTCACCTAAACCCTCCGCTGGCGCCGGGAGATCGGGCAGGTGCTCACAGCGTAGGGGCGGCTCGCGTGGGCCTTTTCAGACGTTTGTTTGTTCATTCCGTCTTTCAACCAACTGGCCGCGGGACCCACTAATATTTATCGAGCACTTTCTGTGCCGGAGTTTCTTCTGTGCCCTGGGGAGATACTCATGAGCCGAGTGGAAAAGACCCCTGTTCCCACACAGCGTGCATTCTGGTGCAGAGGCTCAGCCAGCAAACCAGCAAGCAGGCACTGGCGTTGCATTGGGCAGTTAGTGCCGCGCAGGAAGAGAACGGGTGATGTCTCGGGGCCTGGGGCGTCTTGGGGTAGAGGCCGCTTCAGGTGGGGTCATCGGGAGGAGGCCTTTCTTCCCTGGTTGGCGTGGGAGTAAGTCCGTGAGCTCATGGCAGTTAATCGAATGGGTCCTCCCCGCTCACGAACTCAACAGTTATTGTTACTTACAGCTCTTTGTACGTCTTTGTTTTCTGACTTGGCCCTTGTCTCAGGCCTGGTGCAGGAAACAGATGCATTTTGGGGGTAAATGCTGTCATGGTAATGCCCCGCGGTGAGCGAGGGGAGAATGCCAGGACCGCAGAAGTCCAAGGTCAGGGCACTTAGCTCAGGCCAGGGTGGGGAGCATATGTATGGTCAAGACGCATCTTTGGAGAAGACCTGCCTGGGCTGTGGGAAGGGTGATCAGGCAGAGGTGGCTGGGCAGGGCATCCCGTGTGCAGGGAATGGCCCAACGCAGGAGCCATGAAAGAACACACGTGTCGGAGGCCGCCTTGCTGTACCCACGGCTGCAGTTCACGGGTTCTAGGCCCTGAGTCAGACCCTCTGTTAACTGTGACGTCCAAGTACAGGGCAGGCTTAGTTTGGATTCTTCACTGGCCAACGACAGGAGCTTGGTCAGTGTAAATGTTAGAAAAGGAAAGAATGAAGGGCAGGATGAAAGGAGAAAAGAAAGGAAGGAAGGAAAGGGAAGGAAGGAAGAAGGAAAAGTTGGGCAAGAGAGAGCTACTGGTCTGCGTCGACTCTACCAAATGCCGCGGGACTCACAGCAGAGTGGCGTCCGGCCTCTAATCCCTGAGGCCGAGAGGCGGCACTCCCCACCTCGAGGACTCACCACGCCTCTCTCCTGCTTCTTGCGCGGTGGGCATTCTTCCGGGGTGAGGAAGGATGAGCAGAGAACTTTCTCCAAGGTTGTGACTGTGTATCACTCTTAGGGAAGGGCTTTGGGGGGCTCCTCTTGGATGGACGTGGCCAGCCCATAGGCGCGGGGTGGTGGGCGGGGCCAGGCCCGGGGCCATGTCATCGGGGCGAGGGTGCGGTGGGGGGGGGGGGTAGAGGCTGGTTCATTTACAGGGCCTCCTGGACGATGGGACCCAGGCTGACGCGGTCGTAAGAGGGAGGGGCCCCCGGAGACAGAAGCAGCCAGGCCTCCGAAAAGTATGATTGCCCCGTCCCTGGCCGACCACTGTAAGGATTCGCTTCTGCCGTGGGTAGTTACTGCTCTTGCATCTCGCTCGGTTAGGCGCAGTCTGGGCAGCGTTGGTTAGTTAATAGAAAGGGTAGGGGAGAAAACTCTTGAGGGGATATAATAGTCCATGTAACGAGCCTCTTCCTCTGTTTTAATGTCTGCTAATTGGAATATGCCCTCTAATACGTCCTCTAACAGGAAAATAATGAGGATTTAGAGATCGCAGGCTCCATTCGACTTTCTGGCTTACGCACGAACACATTCCCAGGCCCTGGACCTGCTGCAGAGGCTGAAATTTAGCAGCTCCCACCCCCGACTCTCTCCGGTTTCTCTTATTCCAACCGTCGCTGTCTGCGTTACCGAAACTCGCCTCCCCCGCTCGAACCCCTGCCGGGATGTGTGCGCCCCTCTGCCACCTATTTTGAGGTCCTCATGCTGGGCATCCATTTTAATGCCCTCCCCAACTCATTCCCGAGGTCAAAGATGATGGGTGAGCTTACCAGGCGCCGTTCATTTCACGTCCTTTGAGATGCTGGGACCGCAAGCGCGTAGACTCTATCAGACACCTGGTTTCAAGTCCCATCCCCCCGACTTCTCCCGTGTGTCCTTGGGCAGCTTATTTGACCTCTCCAGGCCTCAGTGCCCTTCTCTGTGAAATGGGGATGATGATAAGAACATCTTATCCTCCTAAGGTAATATAAAGTGTTCAGCAGAGTTTCTGCAGTGCAGTAAGTTTTCAGTAGCTTTTTTTCTCTCTTTGCCCCAAATAGAGAGTGGCCGATCACCGAGCCCCACGATCAGAGATCTGGGCCCGGGGGACAGCCCCGTGCCCTGCGAGCAGCAGAGCCGGGTGTTTGGCGGCAGGAGCAGGGGAGGGGGGGGGAGGGGAGGGGAAGGAGCCATTGCCACTCTTGTCCATCCTTCCTTTGCTGTCTCAGCCGGAGCAGCAGCCCGGACGTGCGCCTCGACACACGCGAAGCCCGTCCCTCTGAGCGCTGCGGGCCCTGGAACGGCCCCTTAGAGAACTTGGGGCTTTCTTGGCCCCGCACCCTGTGATGGTGCCGCCAGTGCCTGGCACCACAGGCCCTGCTGAGCTGACCTCAGGAGAGCGGGGTCAGGGCTCCATTTCCTCGGGTCCCCTGAGAGCACTGGCTTGGCGTTTCCATTGTGCCGGGAGGACCGTCCGTCCTCCATGCTGCCGCTCTGTGGTGTCGGAGGATAACATTAGCCCGTCGTGGTCCCCGAGAGAAGGGAACCATCCTGGGTGTCCCTGCTGTCAGTCCTGCTGGGTGTTACCGGCGGCAGGGGCAGTGCACTCCAGGGGAAGAGGCTGTGCCCGGGCTCCACTCCAGGGGCCTGACCGTGGTGCGGTCAGCCCTTCCTCAGGCCGAGGGTGGATGCAGAGGAATCAGATCTGCACCTGGACCTCTGCAGATGTTGCTCAGTTAAAGAGCTCACCGGCCTCTCTGCCTGGAGAGGGCAGCTCACGTCGCAGCTGCCGGGACTCTCCCGCTGGCCCGTGTCGAGAGTGGAGGGAGTCTGCAGGGACACGTCTGACCTTAAACCTTTTTAAAATTCTGAACCGCCTCTCTAGCTTAGAGAAAGATCTTAGTGATTAAGCCGATGGCCACCAAGGAAGTGGTCAAGTAATGTACGTGGCCAAGTAATTTAGTGACCTGTCCCTTCTTGGCTCGCCTTGCGGGGACTCTTGCTGCCAAAGGGCATAGCGAAGGTTTCGAGGACCCGCTAGAGACACAAGCCTGGCTTTGGGTCCTTCCATTTTTATAAATACCTGTAGACGTCGCCTGCTACACAGCTGTTGGCGGACACCGATTAGAAAACACTGTTGTGGGGACATTCCCTCTGTGATGAATGCAGCGTCTCCTAGCGCTGCAGCCAGGAGCACCCCTGGGTCCTTGGCCAGCGGTTTCCCTTACTTTGCTCCCTAGAGGCCTCAGCCGGAATGGTGGGACTTTGTCGTCTGACCCCGGGGCTCCCTGCAGAAGCCGGCCACTGTGTGGTGGGACATTCCTGCTCAGGGCCCCTGGGCCAATCACTGGGATTCAGATACACTTCACTCAGGGCAGTTGCAGGGGTCAGGTGACAGGGGTCCAGGACACTCAGCCAGGGCCACACTTTTATACTGTGCCAGGGCCAGTTTTATACTGAGATGCAGCCATCTCACGGGGGTGACTGTCTAGAGGGTCGGAGCTGCTTTGTGGGATGCTGGAACGCACCTGTGCCCTGCTGAAGCCCCTCAGTGAGCCGCCCTGGCACAGGTGAGGACCACGTCCCGCACCTGGACCCCGCCCGGCATCAGGCCCCACAGGAGGCCGCCAGTTACGGTGCCCACAGACGAGTTTCTATGTCGAGGCAGGAGCACGGCCCCATTTTTAGCACGGGCAGACGTGACAGCTTGGAGAAGCGCGGTCGTGCCTTCTCTGAGCGGAAGGTGTGCTGCCGTCGGTGGGGTGGGGAGCGAGCACCTGGCCGCCTTGCTCCCCAGCAGGTGCCGCTCAGGAGGACGCCTGCGCTGCTCAGACAGGCGTCCACATCCCCGACTGCTCAGGCGCGGCCCGGCGCAGGACTCGGGCCGGCGGAGGGGGCCTCTGAGCTCCAGTTGTGCCCGAAGGGCCCTGCTGGGCCGGCCTGCGGCGACGTGGCCGCCACCCCAGGTGCCTTTCCCCTTCTCCGGGCCTCCCCCGCTTGTCCGTGAACTCGAGGGTTAGACCAGGGAGACGTCTCTGAATACATGAAAGGAAGGTATCAGGCCTGAGGTGCTGAAAGGCCGTTTGTGTTCCAGCTTGTGATGAACGCACGTGTCTAATAACACCTGTCTTTTTTTTTTTATAAAATGTCACTGAAATCCTGTGCCGTTTCACTCAGTCAGCAGGAACGTGATCCGTTTCTCCCTCCCTCCCTCTCTTCCTAGTCTCTCCCTTTTTTCATCCTCTTTTCACTCTCGACATTTCTTCACTCACTCACTCTGTTCACCCTCCACATACGGGCAGCGCGACACCGACACCGCTGGGTGCTAGGGATGGAGTGGGTGGGACCGGCCCCTCGCTGTGCTCACAGCCTGGGGGGGGAGAGTCACGTGTTCAGGCTGTGGTGACGCGGGGTGTGGAGAGGAGTCCCCGGGTGCGTGGCGGGAGTGCAGAGGTGGGCTGCCTCGGCCGGGCCTGGGAGTTGGGGAGACCTTCGTGGAGGGCGTGTGTCACCTGAGCTGAGCCTTGGGCCCCGTGTCTGAAACTGATTGCAAAGAAGGTGAGGGGAAGGGTCAGGCCTGTGGTTCGAGCCTCACCCCTGACCCCCGGGGGGCTGGGTAGCCGAGCCCGCTCCTTCCCGTCTTGCTGGGCTCCCGCCCCACCCACACCTGCTCCCCCCGCACTGGCCCAAGGCCCAGAGGTGCCAGGAGCACAGCAGCACCCTGACCTACCTGCACCGCCCTCCCCTTCCAGGAGGACACCCGAAACACGGACTCTGGCTGCCCGTGCTCGGTGTTCTTCTTGCTGAGACCGGCAGGGGACAGAGCTGGCCTTTGAGCCACGTTGGGGTGCCCTTCTCCCAGCCCAGGCCCGCTATGTGCAGTCAGGCTGGGCTCCCCATATCCCCCAGGTCTAAGGCTCCAGCAGTCATTTCACTCACTACCCGGCCTAGCTCTGCCTGGCATGAGCTCCCTACCCCACAAGTAAGGGCAAAGGCTGCACCTCAGGCTCGGAGACGGGCTGCTGGGATCGTGGAGGGTTTACCGTTCATCTTCGCAGACAGCCCCACACACTCACCCTGGGCTGGCCCTCAGGGCTCCAGGCTGCTCTCACTTGTACCTGGCCAATGGCGTCAGGTGACAGCTAAGCAGCTACCTGTCCTGCAGGCCTCTGGAGCGGGCACTTCCAGCACACCTGCCAGCCCCTCCCCAGTCCCTCTCTGAGACCCGCTCACCTCATCGATAAGCGCGGCTGGATTCTGCGCACACCCCTCCCTCCCTCCCTTTCTTCCCTTTCCACTGTCTCCCTTCTTTCTTCTTCACCGTTCAGTTTGCCTCTTTCTGTCAACACCCCGTCTCACTCCAATCTGGGGCCCTGTTGCCGACAGACTGCCTTTTAAGTGATCGTTTGATCTCAGTTTACACCCCGGCAGCGCCTGTCATTACCCAGCGGCTCCCGGGAGAGGAAGCAGCACAGAGCCGCGTCCTCGTTCCACAGACTCGCGGGGCGCGGCAGCGCTGTCCCAGGGGCCAGGCGTACAGCAGAGAGGGAAAACAAGTTCTCGCGGGACTCTCGGGCGGGGGCCGGAGCGGTCATTGAGCAAGTGGTGACAAGAACACACACCTGGGAGAGCGGAGGGCTGCTCAGGGCAGCGGGGACTGCAGGGCTGCGGGAGCGCGTCGGCACCGGAAGAGGCTGTGCTTGAGTTCAGAGCTCACGAGGGGTGTTCATGGGAGGGGTGTTCATGGGAGGGGTGTTCATGGGAGGGGTGTTCTGGCCTCGGGGAAGGTTCCGGGCTGAGGTCCTGCAGTGGGCGGGAGCAGGGCTTGTTGATGAACGGAAGGGAGACCTGTTTGGCTGGACAGAGAGGCCCGGAGAGTGAGCAGGAGGGTGCCCTGAGGTCCGGCCGACAGGGGGGCATGGCCAGGGTCGGCGGGCCAGCCAGGTAGACCCTGCCTTCCCTGGCGATTGTAGGATGGCGGCCCAGCGTCTGGGCCGTGGTCAGCTGGAGGAGCACGTTGCTCCTTCCCACCCCTCGCCTGCAAGGTCATCATCTCAGAGGCCCCGCCAGGAGACCGCCCAGCAGGCCCCGTTGGGCAGCCTGGCTTGCCTGCTCTTGCCCTGGTCACTGCAGGAGCTCCTGGGAGAGTGTCCATCCTTTGGAGGCTCTGCAGTGGGAGGAGCCTCTGAAGACAGGGACGAGACTGGCAGCCAGGTCTCCCAGACCTGGTGAGGAGGTGGCCTCAGCCCGAGAACAATTAAAAGGCACCCAAAGGCTTTGGCAGGGAGCAGCGGCACCTGACTCGCAGACGTGGCGTCAGGGCATGGCTTCTTACTCAGGCAGGGGCCAGCAGGGTGACCTCGCTGAGCCCGTTTCCCCGTTCCCACGGTGGCAGTAATCGCCTTCGCCACAGGAGGGGAGAGCCCCGGCTGCCTGGCACGCAGTCGGTGCTCCCCAGACGCCCGGTTCTGATTTCCGGTGCTCCCCGGGTGCCTGGCGGGCAGAGAACAGGCCCGCGGGCAACTGACCACCCAGCTTCGCGGGCACCGCAGTGTGAGCTGACAGTCCCCACCCCGCCCCCTCGGGCCGCAGGGCCTTGCGGCCTCGCCTTTCAGCCTCATGCGTAAGATGCCAGAGGCACCACCCCGCCAGGTTGTTTGGAGACTAAATAAACTGAGGGCCTTGAGGACCTAATCACAGTGTGGCACCCAGAGCAGGGGTCAGCAACAGTGCGTTTTTCTTCCCTCCGACCATCTCTCTTCCCTTGCTTTAAAGAAAGAAATTGAGACGTATTCACATATGATAAAATTCACCTTTTAAAAACATACGATTCAGTTACTTTTTAGTAGCTTCCGCAGACCATCATGGCTGTCTAACTCTAGAACATTTTCTTCATCCTAAAAAAGAAACCCCGTGCCTATCCGCAGTCACTCCTTGTCGCCCCCCTTGCTCCCCAACCCCTGGAAACCAGGAGCCAACTTTCTCTTCTCCGTGGGTTCCCCTAGAGGCTTGCCGTTTAGTGCCATGTCGCATCAGTGGAATCCTGTAAATCGTGCCAGACGTGCCCGTCGCGTCTGGCCGCTTTCACGGGGCGCGACGCTCTCAGCTCTCGCCCAGGCCGCGGCGTGTGGCCTGCCTCACTCCTCCTCGTGGCCGCGTGGCCTTCCACCGTGTGGACGCGCTGCATTCTGCTTGTCCCGCTCACCAGCTGACGGACGTTCGGGTCGTTTCCACCTCTGGGCCGCTCGGAGCCGTCCTCCGAGACGATCGGAGTGCAGGCTTTCGTGTGGACAGACGCTCGCAGTGCGCCGCCCGACAGCTCCCGCTCGCCGCCCCGCTGACGCGCTGCTCCGATGGCCAGAGCGGCGATCAGGGCCAGCCACAGATTTCTTCTCCGCTTCTTCTGGGGAATCCGCAGTCCTCCTTGCTCCCCAACTGATCGGCTCCGAATCTTGCTCGAGAGGACACACATTTTAGAGCTCGCCCAGACCCTGCCACGTGCCGTCTTGTGGGACTGCAGTCAGGTTAGCCAGCCTGTCGGAGGAGCCTCGGCCTCCTCCCTTGGTAAAGGGGGTGGTCGTGGGCGTCTGGTCCTTCACGCCGCACCTAGCACTCTGTAAGGACTTTGTTAATATTAGCTAGTCGCCCTTTTGCTGCTGTGACCACTGCGCCCCTCACTGTGACGGGTGGGATGGGCGCTAAGGTGGCCGTGTCCGGCATGTGGCAGTTCCCTGAGCCGGCGTCCTTGTCGGTACCGCGAACAGACGCGGCTGTTTGAGCACAGGCCATGGGCCCTGGCGTGGGGAAGGCGCTCGCTCTTCTTCGGCCTGGGCTGGACCAGGCGGCTCTAGGGGAGGCCCGATTCTGTACCAGGGTTGCGATGCCGCCTCCGGCACGGGGCCCACATAGCTTCCTGGGCCCTTTGAGTGAGGGAAACGTCGGCCCCCCGGCTCCGAGCCTGGCTCGCAGGCCGCAGGCCTCCCCCGTGTCTCCTCATGTTTCCCTGGCAGCCCCAGCTCCACCCCGCCGCGTTGCCCACCATGTCTTCCGAGAAGCTCACTCTAGACCAAGGGGTGGCCGGAGACCACATTGCCCCCTGACAGTTTTTGTCAACCAAGTTTTGCTGGAGAGCAGCCAAGCCCATGCATGGCTCTGATGCCGCAGTGACAGGGCCGAGTCTTTGCGACAGAGATGGTCCACAGAACCGAAAGCGTTTACTGTCTGGCTCTTTGCAGAGAGCGTTTGGCACCCCTGCTCTGGACGTCCCTCTTCAGGGCTCTCGCTCCCGGAGGCTTCCTCCGTTTTGCGCTGTTCATGCCATTCAGGGTCGGGCCGCCCTGTGTGCGTCTCCCCATCAGGCGGGAGCTCCTCGAGGGCCGTGGTTTCACCCCAGGTCCCCACCTCCCTCGCGGCACAGACGCGTAGCACGTGCTCCTCTCTCCGGAGTAGATGGACAGACGTCTGGCCGGCTGATTGAATGAATGAAACACAGTAAATAGTTTACTAAGTTGGAATTTTTCCTCGTGAGCCTAAGCTCTTCTTTTTCACCCGCAGAAATATGACCTGAGTGTATGTTCGGTTCAGAAGTTCTCTGTCTGCAGTCCGTCAGCTCCTTCCGCAAACCTCGTGCTGAGCAGGTGTCACTGATAAAAGTGGCCGACACTCAACATGGCGCCCGCTGTGTGCCAGGCTCTTGTACTAAGTACTTGAGAGAGAATAATCAACTCCAGCCTCGGGACAACTTGAGGAAGGGGGCGCTGTCACTAATTCCCTTCTACAGATGGGGATATAAACATAGGCAAGGCTTCCGCAGGCTTCCCCGGGACACCGGCCAGGGGGCTCACGTGCGAGGCGGGGCCGCCCTCAGCCCCGTGGCCGAGCTCCAGCGTACTTGCCCTGAACCTCACCTGTCCCGCGGCCCTGCGTGTGCGGGTGAAACAGTCCTTGCTCGTTCCATTCGTTTTAAGACAAGGAAGCTCCTTTCCGCCTCTCCGCTTCAGATGCTAAAAGCACAGCACAGGCAGTAATTGTTCTTTATCATCTAGCAGCGTATTTAATGCGTTAACCTCCTTTAATTGAATGGGTAATTCAGGATTGATCTGGCACTCCAAGAGGCACCCATTGTGTGCTCGATGAGCAGAGAAGAGTCTCGAAAGAGCTCGTCAAGAGCATTACTCAAAATCGGAGCTGGCAGGAAGTGTTTCGTCTGAAAGAGCCAGGCCTGCGGAAGGGACCCGCGCGAGGCTTCCTGGCAGTGGAGCCCCAGGGCCGTTTCAGACAACTCTGGTTTTCCCCCGCTGGAGCCCCAGGAGTGGGTTGGCTTAAAGTCAGGTTAAGGGACGGGACCTCGACAGCAAAACCGGGATGCCCGGACCGCAGGAATGGGGAGCGGATGGCCTGGGAAGGAAAATAAAGCACCAAAAGAGATAGAGAAATAGCTCCTGCTATTACTGCCGCAGGAACTGAAATACTGGAGCATGCGTGTGTGCGTGCGTGCGTGTCTGTGTGCGTCGCTCAGGCACATGTGTGCAACCACGGCATTCTTCTTTAGTTCGTTCACCCCTTCATTCATTCAGCAAATATGCCAATCACTGAGTGCTGCGCGTACACTGGTGAGCAAAGACTCATGGAAGTCAGATCCTAGTCAGGAGGATGCTACGTGTTCAAGACCCCAGGCACCGTTAGGTGAACGACACGTCGACGGCGCCAGGCCGAGACGGCCAGGTGTTCCCTCTCACGATGGGGAGAGGCTCGCCGGTGCCGGCCGAGTGGGCTCTAGTCCGTTGGCAGGAGCTCTGTCTTCCTGGGACGGGCAGTGCTAATGTCAGCTTCCTTCGGCCCAACACGGCGCTGCTTAAATTAGGTCGAACTCTATGAAAGCTTCATTTTTGTAGGTCAAAAGGAGCAGGTGCCGGCAATTTCATGCGGGTCAGCCTCACACAGGCCTTCACTGAGGTGCCAGGCCGTTCCTACAGGCGGGCGGCACCTCCCTTTCTTGCGGGGGGCGTCCTGAGCCCTGCTCAGATGCATCGTGGTGGCTCACACTCCCGAACTCTCCGAGATCAGCCTCCTCTCGTGACTTTCCTGCTTGGGTTCCCTTCCCCTCCCTCCCTCCCCCCTCCGCCCCCAACCCGTGCTCTGGGATCCAACTGGAATCCTCTTGCCTGGCTAGACGTCACCTCACCCTCTTCCCTGTCCCCATGGCACTGTTTGGACCTGCCTCAGCTTACCCACAGTCCGTCTTAAGTGGCACTGAGCTGGGCATGTGCCAGGCAGGAATGCAGGCTCTGGGGCCTGGCTGCCGCGGTCCATCACAGCCGGACCACTGCTGGTCGTGTGACCTTGGACCAGTGGCTTCACCCCCCTGTGCCTCAGTTGTGAGGATTACACGAGTTGACTTATGGAAAGCACTTAGAATACGCCCTGGTATATTCAGATGAAATGGCTGTTATTTATTATGTCTTGCTTTATTAAACGTATCCTAGCAAGCTGCTTCGCATTCTTTACTTTAATAGGACAGGATATAAATATTCTGACTGCCACAGCCTAGCACCGCTCCTTGAAATAAAAACTGTGATTCCTGGAGCATTTGGGTTGTTGGAGAAGGCCTAGGGTTGTCAGCATGAACTTCAGGTACCTTTCAACTTTGCTTTTTCGGGGTAAGGTCAGGAGTACACATTGGTGGGTATTTGCCTTTAGTGGAATTCCGAAAATGGGAAGCGAAGTCCTGGATCCCCTGAAGACTCTTGGTCGATACTTTATGGATCGATTTTTACTTTCTATCAAACCTATTTTTTTTTTTTAGCTGCAAAAACAAAAGTCCAGGGAAGCCTTTTGGACAAGGTGGATATTTCATAAATGGGAAGGAGACGGTATAAACCAGCAGCCCTCTCTCCTCACTCTGAAAGCAAAATCAATTTTCTCTTGTTGTGGCAGAATCAGGGAAGCCTGTTGGCCAGGAGACCTAATTGGATGCAGTTTAGAAGTCCCCTGGCCTGCACCGAAATGCAGGTTAGCAGATCAGGCTGTCTGTTCGTGCGGTATGTTTCAGAGCTCGCTCCCGAGATTGTTTTTGTGATGTGACTTAATAGAGTACTTCTTCTTCCTGAGCAGAAGCTGAGCTAGCCCTGCCCCTCGGAGAGCCCCCCAACACCCCCCTCTCGACATACTTGAGAGTACCTTGTTGGTGGCACAGTTGTCAGGGAGGGACCGGGGAGGGGCGTGTAGCTACAACGCATGTTTCCAGTGGTCACCTAAGGCGGAAACCTCCCCAGGCCAGCTGATGATAACGGAGACCGTCTTCATCTAGGGAGCCCCAAAACTGGGGCTCAGCAGAGGTGGGGGTGACGCCGAGGTCTTCCTGAGCATGTGCTGGTCGCTGTGAGTGTGTGATGCCCTCGCCGCGGGGCGGTCGCGACAGTGGGAGACACTGGCTGAACATTTGACAAGGTCTTTACATGATTCTCATCACGCACACGCACGCACACACGCACACGCGCACACGCACACACACGTCTTCATTCATTGCTGAAAGAGCAGATCTTTTTCTTAAAGTACGGATTATGAAAATTGGTCAAGGCAGTTGGGCACGCTTGTGTTTTTTAAGACACCAGCTGGTGATCCCCCTTTGACTTGTAATTACCTATCACTGTGACATCTATTTATGCGCAGCCCAGCGTCTGGCAAACCACGCACGGTTCTGAGCTGATGCTGGGACGAGAGCAGGTCATTTTTTCCCAATTTTCCTCTTGCCCTCGTCGTTGCCCGGAAAAGCCTGAGCCCGTCATAGGGCCGCATGCCGTCCATTCAGACGTCAGTCCGCAGTGCTAATCATAGGAGTGGCCGCCCAGCGCCCAAATACGCAGCGAGACTCACCATGAAGTGTCTGATCCATAATTATGTCTGTCTGTCTTTCTCTAACACAGCAAGCCGCCCTGATGAGGCGCTTTGAATGTTAACCCCTCGCGCCCAACCCTCCTCGCTTTCTCCTAACTAAGCATCTTCCCTTCCCTTTTAGACAATAGCGATATACTTGGTTTCCACACAGAGGGGCCAGTTTGGCTCCCGGTGATCGGCTCTCCAGGGCGTTTGAAAGGTTTCTGGTTGCCAGGAGGTGGACAGTGGAGCAAGACTCGGTTCAGTTTCAAAAAACATTTTCCAAGTGACCCACTCACTGCTGGGTGTGGTGCCCAGAACTGGGACTAGAGAGATGAAGAGATACAGCTTCTTACCCTCAGGGCATGCTCGGTCCGGTTGGTGAGGGGACAGAGGTGACAGGAGCAGCAGCAGCAGTCGGGGAGAGGGAGGGACATTGTGAGGTCAGCCTAGAGCCCCATGGGAACACGGCCGCCGGGTACGGTTGGGAGCAGGAGGAGCGGCCAGGGAAGGGTGATCCAAGGAGAAGATGCTTGAGACTTGCAGGATAAGTGGGACTTCTCCAGGCACAGATGGCAGAGAGCACAGTCTGAGAAAAGGCTTAGCAAGGACAAGGGACAGGGCACAGACGGGGAGCACAGGCCGGTCGGTTCAGCTAGGTGATGAAGCGCAAGGTGGTTGCTGAGGTTTGTAGCTAGCACTTTCCTTAGAAGTGGCAGAAAACTCACCCCGAACCAGCTTAAACAAAAACGGAATCTCTTCCTCCCCGTAAGTCAGCAGTCTCGACGTAGGCTGGCTCTGGGCCCAGGTTGGTCGGGGCCTCACACGAGGCTCGCCTGCTCTTGGCGTCGCCCCGCTCTGTTCTCTGTGGGCACGTTCGCAGGTGGGCTTTCTCCTCACCGGCACAAGTCATCTGTGGCAGGTCCGAATGTGATCAGCTTGACTTCCAGGCCAACGAGAAAAGAGTAAGAATCCCCCGTTAATCCCAGCAAAAGCCTCACTGAATCGTGGGAGGTCAGGTGCCTATTCGTGAGCCGATCATGTGGCCAAGGGAGTGGGGGGATGAGCTGCTCGGCTCAGGCCCGGATCGCGGGTGCCACCCGGAGTGTGCAGTGTGAGAGAAGGGGAGATGGCGACGTCTCAAAGGCAGTCGGGCCACAGTCACCAAAGAGGGCGCCTTGTCGTCCAGGGGGCCCAGAGCATCCCGCGTCCAGCACGGGCTGGCGGAGGGCTTTGCTGCACCGAGCAGCTTGGGCATCGCCCGGAATGTGACGAGGCGTTTGCAAAGTGTTTCACATTGGGGAGTGACTCGTGCGATTGCTGATTTAGCCCAGTCATTGCAGCAGTGGGGAAGGCGGAGCTGCCTGGGTGCCACTTGGGGGTCCTGGCAAGAGCTGGAGGAGCGCCGAGCTCAGGAGTGGGGAAGAGGAGGAGCGGAGCCGGACCGGGCACGCTCGTTTGCCCCGTGAGAAAACTGAGCCGGGCTGTGCCGAGCCGTCAAGTCGGGAGCCTCGTCCTGGGAAATAACTAGGCTTTTGATCACCATCTTAAGCTGAATGCTTTCCTTCCACAAGCAAGGGAAAGTCACCCACTGCCAAAACAGCAGTCACTTTTGTCCTTGAATAGGAGACCTCCCAGAGCACTTACTGCTATTTTTATTTATCCACCAGTCAACTACCCAGTGGCCCCAAACTCTCGAGATTTATGTCCTCATTACTCCTCACCACATTCCTCTGAAGTACACATTAGGTTCATAAACACAATTTCAGGGCTCTGCAAGAAAATGAAGATGCACTGTAATAGAAAATTAGCTTCCCTGCCGGCCCGCCGGGTCCACATTCATTTCCTTCGATGGCAGAGTTCCTGGTGGGGGGCAGACGGCCGCCTCGGGTTAGGGGTGTTAGCAACTAATCACCCAGTGGGAGCCACCGTCTGGGACTCACCGTTTAATGATCTGATGGTGGCCCAGCAAGCAAGATGACCTGTGACCCTCTGAGCTTTATTTACCCACAGAAGATATCCCGCGCAGCAGCCTTTTGGCTTTGAGGTAAACATGAAGGCCACCAAGCACGGTGGCACTGCCCCGAGAAGCAGACGGCTGGCACCCCAGCCGGCCGCGCCGGGCCCCTCCCACTCTTCCTGTCCAAATCAAGGGAGCGACGTAGCTTACGCAGCAGCAGCGGCTTCAACCATACAGGTCTTTGGATTCTGTTCTGCAAATAGTCAGCTCCCAGCCGTTTGACTTTGGGCGAGTTATCCAGCCTCTCTGAGCCTCAGTGAGACTTCGTCGGCTTGTCGTGAGGCTTAAATGAGATACAAGAACAGCTATAAGGTGCTAGTCGTGTGACCCTGGACTTCGCTGTGATAATGTCCTCTAGTGATTCGCCACCAGGAGTGATTTTGCCCCTATGGGAACATTTAGCAATGCCCGAAGGTGTTTTTGGTTGTCACAACTGTAGGGCTGCCATGGGCATCTAGTGGGTGGAGGCCAGAGATGCTGCTCTAGACCCCACTGTGTGCAGGAACAGCCCCACAGCGAAGATTTATCTGGCCCCAAATGTCAGCTGGGCTGAGGTCGAGAAGCTCCGATGTACAAAAACACTCAGTGCCAAGCCTGGCTAAGTATGCCTCGGTAGAGGGTAACTGGCAAACGGCGAGTGCCCTGGGCCGGGGACAGCTACGTGTGGAGAGTCAGAGCTCAAAGACAGACGTCCACGGGTTGGTGGTGATAAAAGCCCTGGAGCCCAGAAGAGTCCCCTAATTCAGCCTGAGCGGCAGGAGGGGCAAGGCGAGTCAGGGACCACTCGTTGGAGAAGAGGGCACCTGAGCTGAGTCGTGACCTTGCCGTGAATCCTTTTCCCTGTCCCATTTGACCTGGTTGACGTCAGAGCTGAAGCATCAGCCCTGGGGACAGGGGCGTAGAGACAAGGCGGCCGGCCCGTGTGACTGCCGGACCCCTCCGGGCAGCAGTCACACGGGCCTGTGGGCGTGAGGAGAGGAGCCGGGTGGCGGGGTGTTGGCAGGCATGGCGCTCCAGGGCAGCAACTGTCACCTCTGCTGCTGTCTGGCATTGCAGCTCTGTCTTTTCAACGTTGGGTTTTAAAATAAAATTGCATCTTGTTCTGACTATGGCTGTCACTTGTTTTGTTACATTGAGGTTGTTTCTTAGTGAAAGGCACAGCATAGGGCTTGGAGGTGGCCTTCATTTTTTGGCGAGTTGCTAAGCACCCACCTTCTCCGGGCATGGGGGGCCTGGACGCGGAAGGGATTCCTAGCAGCAAGACCCGGGGCCGCCTCACCGGGTGGCAGCGTGTGCCTCCCCGCCAACCCCTCCATCTCCCACCCTCTGCGCAGACGTAGACACCAGAGTGCAATCACAAATGCACCGTTTCCGCAGACAAGGCGACCCCCGTAAGTCTCTTAAAGAGGAGTGCCCAATGCACAGCTCTGCCCGTTACCAGGCCTACGGCAGATGTAGCTGATCAGTCCCAGCCTTTCAGGGGACCCAGACCCATTCTCGGACCCCTCCTCCACACTGCCGCCGCCTTCCCCAGGCAGCTCCAGTGGACGAGGGTAGGCACATCCGCCATCCTCATCCTAAATTCCTAATGGCCGTGTGGCCCTGGGCGTGTCACGTGACCCTTTCAGGTTCCTTTCCTCTTCTGGGAAGTGGGGATAATAATACCTGCTTTGCATGGTTGTTAGGAATACTAGAGGGGTGAGAACATGCAAAGCGCCTCGCCTCGCCCTCATTGTACACTGAGTGCTCGGTAATCGTTAATCCCCTTCCCATGTGCATACTGATCTTTCAAAGACTGCAACAAGACTTGTCCATTTTATTCCCACCTGATATTATGATTTATCCTCTAGCTGCATTTTTCTTAGTCCTCAGTTGGATTGTAGGCATTCAGAGAATAGAAATGGTGTCTTAGGATTCTTTTAGGCCACTGGCCTTCCATCGAGACATGGCACTTGGATATACAGGAGTGTGGCAGAGACTGCCGGTTGCTTTCTCATAATATTCATTTCTCACTGGTCTCCTAGTAACAGTCCTGGGCATCGTGCCCAAGTGGAAAACAGTAAATTTCTCAGCCTCCCTTGCAGCTACATTTGGCCATACAACTAAAATGTGGCCAATGGACATGTTGGGCGTGGCCTCCCAGGACCGCTTAAACAGAGATACTTCATCTGCGTGGGACATACCTTACCCTTCTCCTCTTTCTCCTTCCTGGTGTCTGGAATTCAGACATGATAGCTGGAGCTCCAGCAGCCACGTTGGCCCATGAGGTGTCCTTGAGGACGGCAGCTGTGCAGCGAGGATAGCAGAGCCGAGAGATGGAAGGCACTTGGTCCCTGATGACCTTGTGGAGTAGCCATACCTATCCTGGACCTCCTCCGTCCAGGCTGCGAGTACATGAGAAAATAAACCCCAAACGGTTAGGCCCCTGCTGTTTTGGAGCCAAACGCAGTTCCTAACTGCTACGAAGAGTTCTTCAAAAAAAGCTGAGAGAATTGCATGCCCAGACCCTAGAGGTGACGGTGGCACATGGCATCTCGGGCTTGTGGAGTTCAGTTTATTTGGTCAATAGCTTTTTTATGAGTTTCCACATGTACCAGGTGCTGCTGGGCAGTATGGCTCGTTGCTGGGGTTAAGAGGGAGAGTATCCAGTGAAGAATCTGAGAAGGGAGATCATCAAGGGAAGATCGTGCTCTTCCCTTTAATCCACGTCCAGAAATTTAGGCTTAATCCTGAGCACCGTGGAGAGCCGTTAAAGGACCCGAATTCGTGCTTTGTCATCGTTGCTCTGGCTGCGCAGTGAGGAGGGGAGGGGTGGGGAAGGGAGGGGAGGGAGAGAGCCGGCCTCGTCCGTGCTCACAGGCTCCTTCGCCCCCCGGAAGACCTGAGCCTGTCAGCCAGCTCCGAGACCTCCTTCCCCCGCCAGAGTCCCGAGGGTCACTTGGGCCATCAGCCAGACCTTGGTACCGTCCTGTCATATTCTAGAACCTGCACCGCTCTTGACGTTCTGTGTTGGGCCTTCTAGACTCTGGGTCTGCTCCTGTCAAAGCCCTTTTCATCCAGAACCTCCATTCCTGGTTGGCTACAGGCCAAGCAAACAGTGGAAGAGTTTGGCCCACATCCACTGTGTCTATAACTGACCTCTAGGTGGCAGTGGCTGCCTGTTGCCACGCTGGCTCTCATCGCCATGGCAACCAGGAGACCTCTTTCCTCCACAATAGTTAGTGTTCCTTATCTCTTCCCTCCCTGAATTTTGGATCCAGGTACCTACCTGTTTTTCTGTCTTACCTGCTAACCTTTGGCTTCCCAGTTCCCACTGCTGTGAATCTTCTGTACAGAGCTTTCCTTGTCCAGAGGGCTGGTGGGGGTCTCTCACCTGGGTCCTGCCTGTCAAAGGCATCAGTCCATTGCTCACTGTCAGACAGCCATCGGTGAGGACAGGCGTGTTCATGTGTATGTAGGTGACCACGTGCAGAGTGAGTAATGTGTCTGCCCTCCCTTCCTCCCGCATGCCTTCTTCCTTCTTTCCTTCCGTTCATCTACCCATTCAGAAATCCAGTAATCTTCCTATCTTCCTTCCACCCATCCAATATCCATTGAGCACCTCTAGACAAGGATTTCCAGGAGCATCTCACCCTTGGGTTCTTGCCCTTAGAAAATCTATCACTTGATAAAGTAGAAAGACTTATTGTAAAGGTACAAATGCAGGCAAATGTTCAGGCGACGTTCAGTTGTTTGTTCATTCATTCATTTATTCACCGAACAGTGTTTATTGGGAATTGTTACGTTCCAGGCACAGGTCTGGGTACTGGGGCTTAGTGAATAAGAATGCCGAGTCTACACTCTAGCTGAGAAGAGACAGGCGACAATAAATAAATACGCAAGATAATTGCCGATGATGCTAGATGCCAGGAAGAAGCAGAGAGTAAAATGGTAGAGGATAATTTGGGGCAGGGATATGATAAACGCTTCCAGGTCACTGGGAGAACCCGTTGGGGAGGGTAGCCGGAGTTGGGTGGACTGTCTCGGGAAATGTGCGGGGCTTTGCCAGACAGACTGATGAAGCAGAAGCATCGCAGGCAGAGGGCCTGGCATGGAAGAGGCCACATGGAGCGGAGCGCCTGGCTGGGGAGGGAGAATTCGGGGGTCCCTGGGCATGTGGCCCTGGCTGCTGGGAGGAATGTGAGAGGGGGAGGGGCTGCCAGGCAGGGTGCGAGGGTGGGTGTGGGGAGAGGCCTCATGTGTTTTGTGCTTCGTCAAGGACTGTGAACTCGATCTTCAAACCTGGGGGCTTTCAGATTTGGGTGTGTGGTGACCTAGTACTCCGCTGGGGTGCCTCAAATCCACCTGGGTAGAGAGGAAAAGGGGGCCTAACCCCCTCCTTGAACTACATCTCTCAGCCTTCATTGCTGAGACTACATTGCTCAGCCTTCATCTCTTACATGTGTCAGGTCTACACTTAGGATTTGGTTTGCAGAGAGGATTAGTAGCTGAAAAGGATGCTTGAAAACTAATGCAAGTGTGGAGAGACTTTAAGATTTCTAAGTTCAGTGTGGTTATTAACCATCTGGGATTTCACTGTCAGATCTGGCTCTGGGCTTGGGTTTATTTGTAAGATAAGAATAACAGTAGCCCCTGCCTCTTGGAGTTTTCATGAGCATTAAACGTGGTCCACAGTAAGGCGCTTCACACCCGGGCCTGTCACACTGTGGGCTCCGTCGAAGGTCATTGCCGCTGTTATCATAGTTACCATTCGTGCTCACGTGTCTTCTGTTTCTCCTACGTCTTCCCCAGTACGTCGCAGTGAGCACTCAAAACATTCATGTTAGTTGCCGTTTCTCGTCCTCCCAGCCCAGGATCCCAGCGCGGTAAATAGAGGTCACCTCCTCGTTCGTATTTTGCAACCAACGCGATGGAGGTTGGAGGAAAGACAGTGCAACACAGTGGCTAAAAAGCCCAGGCTCCCAAGGTCAGACAGACCAGAGAGAATTTCTGCTCTGCAACTATCTAGCGGTGTGAGTTCGAGCAAGTCATGTAACTCCTCTGAGCCTTGGTGTCCCAGTGTTCGGGGTGACTAAGTAAAGCGTGTGGAAAGCAGCATAGTAAAAAACAGTGACCACATTGTAAGTGCTCAGCAGAGTAGCTTCAGGTGCATTCATCTTATCCAGCTCCATCTCTTCTAGCCAAGTGCATCAGTCAGCTGTCGTCACGGTGATCTGGTGTAACAAACAATCCCCAGACTCAGCGACTTAAAACAGTTCGCTGTCACTCACATATCTGTGGCTTGCTTGGGAGTCGGCTGACCGAGGCTGCGCTTGGCTCCAAGCTGCAGTTGGTCTGCTCTTCACGTGTCTCTCATGCTTCCTGGGCCAGCAGACTAGCTGGGATGTGCCCTCCTGGTGAAGGCCGAGTGCAGGGACCACCCCTGTCATTCAGTGGATCCCAAGCCTCTGCCCGATTTACATTTGCTAACTTTCTGTCGGTCAAAGCAAGCAGTATGGCCAAAGTCAAAGTGAAAGGAAGTATAATCCGCCCGTTGCGGGGGTACTGCAGAATCACGTGGGGCATGGCAGGACATGAGTATGTGCACACGCACGGGGAGAACTGGGGTCACTAATTCAGTGGACTACAGTTGGAAAGGAAGAGTAGAGAAGAACAATTTAAATAGTGTGGCCGCCCTGCCTGTCTTTCATCAAGTACCTTCAGAGCGTGAGGTGGGAGACAGTGTGGCGTATGATTTCATACACAACACTTTTCTATAATTAAAAGTCTTATTACATTTTGTGCACGGCCCTTATACTTTACACAGTACTGTGTGCGTTGTACATTTATATAGCCAAAGCGTTGCCTGGAGTTGTAGACCAACCCAAGTTTACTGACCTTTGTGGGCAACTTCAGGATTTTCAGGTCGTGGTTTTGACCAGCCTTGCTTTTCGCCTCTGCGCGGATTTTAAAACATAACGTTCAGCTTTATTTAAATGGTCTCTCTGATCGAAGGTCCATAACCCTTTTTCAAAACTCTTGAGGTCAGAATTCAAGATATGTTTCATTTATCTTTTCTTTACGGATTTGAGAAAGGAACATGGTCCTGTAAGGGGGTCTCGGGCAGCACCCTGCAATCAAACACCAGTGTTTCTGCGGTAAGACAGGAGCGTTCACACAAGGTGGGGTGAGTCAAGTGTGTAAACACCCTTCATTTGGTCAAGTCAGGTTTTGCTGACAAATGAGTTTGCACCAAACTTATTAAATGGTTTTAAGAACTTATTAAATGGTTTTAAGAACTTTTTGGATCTGGGGATGGGGTTGGGGTTGGGCATTGCTGTTGTTGACCTTGCCACCCAGTGACACACAGCTGGCCATTCCCCCAGGGCCAACTGAGGTCATTTCTTGGCCTAAGTCCATTGGCTTGGGTCAGCAGGTACCAGATTTGTAGTCAGCTCCACTTCCTCCTGCCAAGAAAGCTGGTCTGTCTGCTGCTGGCCCCGTGGGCTCCGATGCCGGCAGGAGGAAGCCGAGGAATAGTCTCTCGTGCTCAGCTGTTAGGTCACAGTGGGCTGCAGGGTCGTCAGCTGGCTTCCAAAAGCACAGGACTTCCCGCTGCCTCTCCCTCCGTGCGGCTCAGCCAGCAGCTGGGAGCCGGGAGTGAGAGGGGTTCCTGAGGCAGCGCAGTAAGTGTCTTCAGTGCTGTGGGGTCTTATTTGGACCTAATGGAAATGTGGCATTGGCCCTCTGGGTTCTACAAGGAGCAAATGAGAGTGGCCGTGTGAATGCCACTGGCCCACGCGCGCTGCAGTGGCCGGTCTGCAGGAATTCCAGTGCTCAGACCTGGCCCGGCCCTGGGTCTTTCTCGAATGAGCTGAGATAATCTGTACAAGTGTATGTACCTGGTGGGCACACGTGTGTTTGTGCATGTGTGCATGCATGCATCCACCTAGAGGGGTATGTGTATGATTGTCTTTTTCCAGGAAGGAATCCACAGGCTTTATGAATTTTTTCGAGGGGCCTGTGACCCAGGAAAAGTGGAAGGATTCTGGGTATTGGCCTGCAGGAGGCCTGGCAGGGTAGACGGGCTGCTCAGACGCCCACTGGCCCCCCTGGCCCGTGAGCTTCTGGAAGGACAGGCCTTCGTCACCATGGCTCCCGGAGGCCTCTCGAGAACATGCTTTGCGTGTCTCAGTGTGGAAGGAGTTTTCGAGTCAAGTCCCAGAACTGATTGTGACACCTCCTTTGCCGTCGTTCATGGGCCGGAAGCTGAGCTGTCAGGCGAGGCCTTTTCCCTCTCGTACCAAGAAGCAGCACCGTCGTGGCGAGTACAGGTGCCTTACGTGTCTACTGAACGTTTAACAAGAGTTCAGCCTCTCACAGAATTCCTGCTAACAAGATGATAGACACGCGTCACGCATTATGGCACCGGGCCGTGGTGACCCTGTGACGCAGATGCCTCTAGTATCCCCATTGTGCAGATGCTCAGACCGAGGCATAGAGGAAGTAGCATGGCCGAGGTCACCCAGCCGGATGGAGCCCGGGTTTAGCTGAGGCCACCGAGGCCACGGATCCCGTGTCCTGGCCGGTAACCTTGGTTCCCGGGCGTGGGGCCTCCCCTCTCTGTGGTCACGAGGCGCTTCCCGAGTGTGGGATGCAGGGGTCTGCCAGACGCCCACGTGCTGCACGAAGAAGGCCCGAGCTCCCCCTCTGCTGCTTGGGCTTGTGGGGGAAGAAACAGATTTGGGGCTGGAAAAGACAAAAGTTCAAATCGGATCTCCACCACTGCTGGCTCTGGGCCTCGGGCAAACCCCGTTCAACGCCACGTACCACCTCACGCTAGGAAGGTGCCGCCGAGACCAAATGATCCGTCCAGCGCCTCCCTTAGTGCCTTGCACGCGTGAGAAGTGGAAGAATGTTCATCCCAGCCCCGTCTTGGGCATCGGGAAGACATATTTTTTTTAATGCTATCTTATGGGCGTCATTATGAGGGAGAAATGAGTACGCAGAGCGAATTAACTGTACTGTGCTGTCTGCGGTGTGCCAGCAGGCAAAATCTGGTGGTGTGGGAGATGAAAGAGAATCCTTCCTGGTGACTAACATGTCCCTCTAAGCATACATTACGGAGAGGTGCACGGGGTTCTCATAGCGCGTCTGAAATGCTCTATTGTTCTGTTTGTTTTTCATTACTCTGAAATGATTACTGCAAAAATTCTTAAATTGGATGCTTTTCAAAGAGGAAGATTAAAGACATGAGCACAGGCTGGCAGCTGTGTCGGGAGGGACGTGCATCTGCGTCGCTGTGGGTGGGGCTTCGGAGGCTTCACCTTGGGCTCTTGACAGCTCGGGAAGAAACTCGCAGGCCTGTCGGGGGCTGCGCCCGCCCTGCTCCCTCCACGAGCCGGAGCGGAGCTCAGCTGGCATCTTGTAGCTTTTCTGCCCCAGCTCAATGGCATCCTTTTGGTGATACTTAACTTACAGACTCCTAAATGCTCTTCGATGGGGCATGGGTTCCCCAGATTCCAAGGCAAGGATGCTGAGGCATTACGCAGGAACCCAGAGACCCTGAATGAGTGCACAAGAGGAAGGAAAATCTGGTCTTGACCTGCCCACCAAATCACTTGCTGCAGCGACTGCCCGAGAATTCATGGCCGTCTGATTAAGGATCGGTTCCAATTGGAGAGTCATATTTATTGTTCTCGTTTTTTTATCGTCGTTGGAATGTCACCACTTATCCTCTGTCTGGAGCGAGGGAGGAAGCGTTTGTACTCCTGTGTTGGCTCCAAGGTCGTCCCAGCCCACAGTTGCCAGAGTCACTGCTAACAGTACCAGAAGAAGCTTTGCATTGTTGTGAGAATAAGTCGAAGGGGCCCCTAAACCCAGAAGGGGGAGTACTCTGGCACCGAGGAGGAGATATCCCTTGGGGTGCTTTACCAATCTCCCGCTGCTGCTCAGAGAATTGCCCCCTCCTCCCGCGCGCACACTGCACAGACGCACGAGGCAGACGCTTGCCATAGCTCACTGGCCGGGGAGGACTCCCACCCAGGGACAACTGTCCAGATTCCGGCCTGGTCACGTCCTCTCTTGGTCTGAATTCTTTTGATTGCAAGTGGCAAAACCCCATCTTAGGCAAAACAGAATTTATTGGCTTATGTTCCTAAAGAGGTCAGGTGCGGCTTGATCTAGGGGCCCAGCCACCCTCCCTCCCTCCCTCCCCGTCCGTCTGTCGGTCCTGCTCCCCTCTCTCATGGCTTTATTCTCTGGTGGGTTCCCCTCCTGTGGTGTCGCCAGCAGCTCTGAGCTGACATCCTCACAGGCCAAGCGTAACGACAAAAATCCTCACCTGCTTCCCAGTCCCACAGGCTCCCGAGTGGCCTGGCTTGGGCAGACGCCCCTGCCGTGAGGCCGCAGGGTTTCGATTGGCCAGACCTCCACCTCAGACCCGCCCCTAGGGTCAGAGCTGGAGTGGGATCCACAGGAAGCACGAGAGCGGATCTCTAGGGGAGGATCGAGGTGCTGCTGCCAGAAGAGGGGGCGCGGATGCCAGGCAGAGGAGAAGCCCCAGACTCCACCGCCGACTCTCTCTCTCAGAGCGTTTGGGTCTGGGCAGGGATTGGCTGGGCTGGTCTGCGCATACGTGGGGCTGGGGTTGAGGGGGCTGTTTTGGGCCGTGAGTCCCAGAGGTGGAGAAGGTGAGCCTGCAGAGAGAGCGGAATCGAGCGGAGCGTGGGCATGCGGCTGGCTAACGGCCCTGGTTCTGGACGGCTTTCTGGCTCCTGGTCCCGCCCCTCGGGGGGCTCAGCGGCATGGCCAGCTGAGATACCTTCATATTCTTCCAGTGAGTCTCCAGTTCCCTGAAGCCATACTGAATGAACTCTGCCTGGCAATCAGAGAGTCTGTGACTACAAAGAGAGAGACCAGGGACAGCATCAGGCTGGCTCACAGGGTGCCTCCCGGGAGAGAGCGTCTGGTTCCCACTAGGGATTGCCACGTGCAGAGCAGAGGCCTGGCGAGATGGAGCAGACACTGGTGGGGATCGAATGCCACACGTTGAGAGGAGCTACCAGGCCCTAGAGGACCATTCGCAGTGGCAAGAGGAAGAGGGTCGCTCTTAATCGCATTAGAAAGTGACATGCTAATGGCCATCCTCGCTGAATTACTGCCTCCCTAGCCTAGTCGTTTACACAAGAGCCGCTGGAATGATCACTCAGCTCGCGTCCTCAGCCGAATGCAGCCTGAGGTTCCCGTGTGACTGAAACTCCTCATTCAGAAGAGGAAGACCTAAACCATCTTTTGGAGAATGCGACTTCCTTGGTATCTTCTGAGCTGAGTGCACAAATTCTTTTATAACTATTTTATTCTGACTAATGTCCTGTTCTCAAGAACATTTGATCTGGAACGTCTCGATGTAATCAAGAAGGGTAGAAAATGCCTTCTTACCCAGGCTGGCTCCCCCCATCCTTTAAGGCTTTGCTCAGACATCACCTCCTCCAGGAAGTCTCCCTTGGTTCCACCCTGCATTCCATGCTGCTTCTCCTTGTCTCCGGGCCTGTACTTTCCTCCATCATAACTTATTCCACTATAGTGTTTTCTGTTTGTCTGTCTGCCTCAATAATACGTGGACTGCTTTAGAAGCAGGCACATAGTTTTTGCTAATAATAACAAATTTTTTAAAAAATATTTACATTCTAAGCAAAGTGGTTGATCTTAAACATGACCCTAGAAGGGAGATGCTAAAATTGTCCTCATTTCACACTGAGAAATTAAAGCACATGAAAAGGTTCAGCGAATGACTTAGGGTCAGTTAGCTAGTGAGAAGGCGAAATCAAGATGTGAGCCCCGGCAGCCCTGGTCCCCAGACTTCTCCAAACTGTTGCTGGTCCTCCTCTATCTCCTCGTGGCCAGCACAGGTCCTGGCGCTTAGTAGGTGCTCAGCAAACGCTGGGTAAACTGAAGTGAGTTCGATACCTCCGTACGTAAGGTAGTTAGAGGGGCGTCGTCAGAGATGTCCTTTTGCTTCTTTTGTTACGGTGACGAGAGTCGGAGGCAGGCTTGGCTTCCCACTCGAGCGGAGTTCTGCAGTTCTCAGCAGGGCCCTTCTCTCCGAGGCAGAGACGTCCTCTGGTTTTTAAACCTATTTCCCATGTCTACAGCCTTCTCGAAGGTACTAGCTCTGAGGATGCGGGGTGAAAACTAACTTCCCGCCTGTCACAGCAACATCACAGCTGTTTGGGGCTGAAAAACCGTTGGGAACATCACATCTCCCAAGGGGCATTTCCTTTACATTTCTGTACACAGAAGGGGTTCAGGCGTGTCTGGGGTCAGTGTCACGGACATCCTGGCCCCCAGCGCTGGCTTCACACAGGTCGCCCGGCCCGGTTTCCTGCCATGGCCAGGGGCGCCTGGTCCCGTTAGCCCAGGACGGGGCCCTGCATCTGTGGCGGGCTCTGCTTCTCCCCGTTCACTCTGGGAGGTTTCCTCTTGGTTCCTAAGTGACAGAGGTGGCTTTTTATTTCCGGATGTAGCCATGCATTTCAAAATAGCTCTCCCTTCTAACTTTCTTCCAGTTGCGTTTGAGGGGGGTTAGGGGGTTGGGTGTGCATTGTCTTCACGGTACTCACCACAAGTCCCACTGACTTGAAAAATACCATTCAATTTTCCTGTTACCAAAGTCAGTATTTAATAGAGGAAAGAAATTTGGAAAAGTCGGACAACTGTAAAGAAACCATAAAGAAAATAGAAATCTACCAACATTCAGAAATAACCACTGTTAATATTTTGATTTGAATCCTTCTGGTCTGATGTTTGGGCTATAATTGCGCACATATTCACATGCGATTCAAATCATACTTAGCAATATATCCTAAGTAGTTCCTAAGTTAAACGATTTCAGAATAAACAGATGTCTAGCTTCTGTTTTCCCCTACTCCGGGAAGACTCGGCTCATATTTATATCTGTAAAGAAAGAACCAGAAGACTTTTCTACTTTCCCAGCGAGCCTAAAACTATGTAATTTCAGTACTACAAACGAGAGCGTCCAGCTTTTAGCTGGTGGGTATCTATTGCGGTGCACGTGACTACGAGGGTTTAAGGTGCCTGACTCAGATATCTAGGCTGCAACATGTGATCACAGGATGAAGTCATGTTTCCTTCCAGCATTCCCCAACTGTGATCATCGGAGCCCCTAGCCGCTTGATTGCCGGAAATTAGCTCCCGTCAAAATGGCTCCAGCTATTTCTGAGATCCCCGGGGACTGTCCGACACATCCGCAGGGACCTGCCCCTTGCCATTTTCTCCACGGCCCCTGATGTTGCCGGCCGTGCTGAAGATGACCCTCGTCAGGCGGCTGAGCTCTTGGGCACAGCTGCCCGCCGGTGGTGATTGTTTCTCTGGCTTGGGATGGGGGAAGGGTAGAGTGCCTTCTCTACTTTGTCCCTCAAACCCGAGTGTGACGCGGGGCCCATTCCTTATTCCTCCCTGCAAAGCTGAGCCTGGGCTAGAACAATTAATAAAACTGCCAGCTGAGGAGGGGTCGCAGCAGAGAGAGAGCACGGGCAGCAACTCTCAGGTGCCGCTGCTAGGTGCGGCCACCCTCATCTTCGGGGTCTCTGAAGCGTGTCTCCCTGCCTTGCCTCTGGTCTCCCACTCCCTTGAAAGGGCCAGCTTACTGCCCACCCCCAAGGGAGGAGTCCACAACCGTGAACCCCAGAGCACGGGCCGTGTCGCACTGGGGCCTCTGTAATTCCCGGCGGGGCCTGGTGCCTGTGGTAGGGACGGGGATGCTGGCGGTGGGCATCTGGTGGGGCCGAGGGTCCTCAGGGGTCCTGCGGCGGGCCTGACGTGAGGCGGGGACCGTCCCTGTGGGTCCCCTACAGGAGTCCATGTGCACCTGACCTCCCTTGGGAGTGGTGTCGTCCATGACTTACTGAGTCGCAGGCTTTGTTCGGGAGACAGAGGGCGTGCACCAGAGTCCTGCCTTTTCCCCTCGCTTCCCTCGGTCTTGGGGAGGAGGTGTGGAGCCGTAATGTGAAGACACGGGGTCTGGGGCCAGGCGGACCCGGGCTTTTGTCCATGCATCCTTCAGACCAGCGTGTGTTGGAGCAATGGCTCAGCCTCGGGCAGAACGGCAAGGATGGCAAGCGAATGGCCAGCCAGGGTTCGTGATGTGCCAAAGGAAAAGCTTCCTCTCCTCCTAAAGACTTACGTCCCTGCCCTCCCTCCAGGCATCCGAAAGTGAATGAGGGCCGCTCGTTTACCCATAGATGCCTGTGGTAGGGACCGGGGACGCCGTTCGCTGAAGCAGCCACCTCTGCTCTCGTTATCCCCCTCCACAGCCATCAGCGCCGGAGACGGCACTTCCGTGCTCTGAGCAGCCCCTGCTCGGTGTGTCGGGCACACGTCTATCGAGCATGTGCTCGGACGAGGACGGTGACATCCTGCTTTTGTGGGACTGAGGAGGGGCAAGGCCTGTCAGCAAGAGACTGCTCGGCTGTGCGCCAACCAGTGTCTGAGCAAAGCACCTGTTCCCACCGGCCCTGTCCGTTCACCTGTCCATCCGTTCTTTCCATTCTTGTTCAACATTTCCTTCGGCGAATGTGTATCGGGAGCCTCCAGTTCCGGGCAGGGGCACAGAGTCATCGAGATCCCTGCCCTAGGGGAGCTTATCGCCAGGTGAGAGAGACAGACAATGGGCAGGTAAACAAGCGAATACCTAGCATCCCAAACGGCGGGTCGTGCTGGGGAACAGGTGATAGTTGAGCCAGAAGCCGAAGGGAGTGAGGGGACAAGCATTCCGGGGAGAGGGAATAGCGTTGGCAAAGGCCGCGAGGCTCTGCCCCGTCCTTATCCCATTACACCTGAGTCTCGGCTCCGCCCGCCGCCAGCGTCTCCCACCCCGCTCCTGGCCGCCCCCCGAGTCCTCTCCTGTTCTGCGCTCCTCCCGCGGCAGGCTGGGCCCCGCCCTTCGCCGCGGAGCTGTTTCCCTCCCGAGACCCGTCCACTCTGACTCACGTTTTTGTCCCAGAGCAAACATCCCTGCTCTGCTGGCCCAGCGCCGCCGCGAGAACCGTGCCTCGTCCCCTGCTGCTGTATCTCCACGTGAAGTGGCGTGCCCCCGTGTGTAATCACTTGTGTCACTTTGGCTGTCTGGCCCGCTGGGGACTCCAGCAGGGCAGGGCTCACGCCTGGGCCCCTTCTCCCCGATAGCCCCAGGGCCCAGCCCTGAGCCAGCCACAGAAAAGGCCTGGCGGTTACCCAGAGGACGGAACACCCCGTTCTGCTTGGGGTCCACTCGGGGTGGAGGCAAGAGGGGACCTGACCAGAGCAGGGTCTTGAAGGAAGAGTCGATGCCCTGAGCCCAGGGTCCAGCTCTTGTCACCTCCAGAACCCACGAGGCGCAGTCCCGTGGGCAGGATGGCCATGCCGCTCTCAGAGGCGTTGAGATCGGCGTCAGACGTCCAGAGGCAGTAGAGCCGGGGAGATCTGCAGTGACCCTGCGTGGGCACCGTGACTCTGCCTGAAACAAGGACTCCGCATCGGCGGTCGCAGTGGCCCCGGTCCAGGGACCGCAGACTGCGCCGGGTCCGGCCCGCTTCTAAACCACTCGCCCTCGCCCTTCTCTAAAAGCCGTGGGGGGGTGTGCTGGCCCCTCGCAGTAAATAACGCACTTCCGACTTGACTCGCCTGCCTCATTTCCACAACCCAGCGCCCTGAAAAGTCATTTTTCTCCGGCTAAGTTATTCATCTCATTCCCAGCATTTGGCTGCAGTAATACCAGCCTCTCGGCGTGGTCGTACAGTAGTTCGGGCATTTCGTTCTAGCAGCGAGGACAGTTAGAGTTAATAACACATGAAGTCGTTTCATTAAAAGGAACGTTTTGTTAGGAGACATTAACACAGGCCGCCAACCAAAACACAAATCACTCATTCCTCGGATATTAGGGGAGCAAAATGAATTAGGAAACTAAAGCCGTTTTTAAAAGCATCTTTGTTATCCTAATATCGTCTGACTGTCTTTAAATTTAACAATCCGTGTAAGGGCCGTCGGAGCTGAGAGTTTATAGCGCTTGTTTTTCTCCGAGATGGAGACGGTGTGGCGTGCGCCCTGGTGTAGCAGTGGCCGAAGGCCCGCCCGGCCCTGTGGGCACGTCGCTTAGTTGTCCCAGGTCTCTGCTGTAAGGCGTGTGCCATTGCAGGGCGCCCGTGAAAACCGTAGGCCAGACGCCTGGCACAGGACAGGTGCTGCTAAGTGGTACGTCACCTTCTCCAAGTCCAAGGACAGTATCGTAGTTAATGCTCGGTTTCTCTCTTGAATATCACAACCTGCATCAAAAGCGCATGTGCTCCCGGGGTGGAGGAGTTTGGGCATGAAAAGGTCGCCTGAGTTTGGAAGCGGAGAGGAGTGCGTGCTGCAGGAAGCAGGGGCAGCCCGGCCCGATGGCTGTTTCCAAACCTGCAGCGTGTAGGTGAGCATTTTTTTCAGAGCTCTTGCTGCGTTTACATCCACGGGTTTCTCTGCAGGTCTGACCCTTGCAGAGGTTGCGGCCTCCATCAGGTGTCTCCTGTGAGGTCCCCTCCTAACATAGCACTCTTGTCTGGGATCCTTGGTGTTCGCGTGGCAGGGCCGGTAACGTGCCAGGCCAGCCTGCTGCCAGCAGAGAGGTGTACCGGGCTCGTTCTGAGCCAGAAGCCCAAGGGACGCTTCGCAGGTTTGGTTTCAGTCCGTGGAAACCCACCGGAGAAGGTCATTTACTGACCTCCGCTATTTCTGTTGACGGTGTTTGGGAAGCAGAGGGAATGTTTAACTGCCCAACGCACAGACTGTGCATTCTGTTTGTGTTTCCTGGCCTGCCTAGCATTTGACAATTAATTAGGCATGGTAATTACCTGCTTTAATTTCGTGATTGCACATCCTATAATTACCCCTAATTCTCTAATAGGGAAGTTCATGTACACAAAGGCAGATGACGGCGAAGGTGAGAGGGTTACAATGTTATTAGCTGCCACTGCTTCCTGCCTGCCAGGCACAGCATCTCAGACCAGCCAACTGAGCGGTGTCGCCCCCACTGCACAGACTGAGAAGCCGAGTCTCGAGGTGGCTTCCCCAGGGCGACTGCCAGCCAGGGGAAGAGCTGAGATTCGAACCCAGATCTCTCTCCCTGTACAGCCTGATGTTAGACCTGTTAACAGATGTAAAGGATGTCGTCCTACACATGGTCACTCAGTTCTCCTCCGCTTAGGAAGTAGCTCCCTGCACTATCCTAGTTTTTCAAACTGAGAATCGAGGCTTCGAGGGGTGAATGAACTCACCCAGGATCACCTGGCTAGCAGGAGGTGGAGCCTGACTTTGGACCCAGGTCTGCCTGAGGCCGTATCCCAGTCTCTGGACCCGCTCTAGAAGATGACGTCTAACCGAGTGTCTGGTCCACGTGGCTCCTCATCCACCACTGTCTTCTGTAGATGCCCCAGGTCCATAAATCAGGATAAAAGTTTACTCTCCTGAGGATAGTGAAGGCATGGTGGGTTTTTTTTTTTTCTTTCTACTTTTGCTTTTTAAATCTAGCTTTAATATAAATATCAGGTGCATAAATCTTAAGTTTTTAGTTCAGTTCATTTTTACTTCTGTTTATACCCATGTAACCAATACCCAGAAAGAGATAAAGGACACTTTTAGCAGGCTCTTTGTGACAACCCTCGCCTACCCCAAAGTATGTAAAGATATGTTTCCTCCTAATAACTTTATGATTTTACTGTGCACATATAAAGCTATGACCACAGAGAAATGAGTGCAAAAGCCCATGACTGCCCGTGACAGCCTACCCATAGTAGTCCTAACTGGAAATAGCCCACACGCTCACCCCAGCAGAGCGGGTAAATAAATGTGGCATATTCGTACAGGGGAGTACTATGTAGCAGTGAACAAGGACAGGTGAGTGCTGTGCACAACATGAAGACATCTCACAAACACTAAGCAAAAGAAACCCGATGCAAAGGGCACACTCTCTCTGTGTGACTCCACTTAGATGGAGTTCAAAACCAGCCGAAAGAAACCAGGGGAGTGTTCAGCAGAGCAGTGAGGGCCGCAGGGCTGACGGAAATGCTTCAGTCGTCGTAACCTTCTGAATGAAAGCAGTTCCCAGAGGCCCTGTCCACACAAGAGTTTGTTCTGGACTCAACTCACCGACGGACTGAGGATTTCCCGTTTCTCCCTGCGAACCCCTCTCCTTACTCACCACCTTACTTACAGGCATTCCTGGGCAGTTCTTCCTGGAGGGAAAGAAACCTCAAGATTCTCTCTTCCTTTTAAAACAAGGGCAGGTTTGCCCCAATTCCTGATTATAGATATCACCCTCCTAATTTATTCTTCTTTTGCTGAGGCAAGGAGTTCGGACTTAAATTGGCTCTTCATTGCTTGTTTTAAAAGAGAACTTGGTTTTGCCAGCCGAGGTCAACTCTCTTTCCTCCTCCAAGGGGTTATTATCTTTATGGCTCAAGCAGAAGCAATTGGGCATAGCAAACTTAATTTGGATGGGAGAGCCCTTTAAAGTAAAAAAATAAATAAAAATAAAAAACTAACAATTTGGGGCATAAGCTCTTTCAGTTCTTTAGTGAAGTAAGTACCCAATTTGGTTTAGCAAGGACTTTGCAGAGAAAGTTTCCAGATTTCGGATGCTGAATGTGTGGCTGCTGAGGGTGGACCGCGCAGGTAGCTCATTCTGCGCGATCTTACTGGCGTGAGGTTCCTGAAGGGAGAGGCATAAAGAAGGCGAGACTGGAGACCGTTCTGAGGATACGCGATCTGCCCAGGAAAGGGGCAGTTGGGCCTCAGCGGGACCGTGCAGGGACCCTCCTTGGCAGCTGCTGTCCCCAGCTGCCAGCATTGCCGGTGGGGCTCCTGGGCCTTCAGCAGCCTCGGTTACTGCAGCGGCGTGCAGTGATGGAAGGCACCGGGCCTTCGCCGTCAGGCAGACCTGGGTTCAAGTCCTTTATCTCCCTACCTCCCCACCCGCCAGGCAAGTGGCATGTCCTCTTGGGCCCACGTCTCCATCTGCGGAAGAGCAGTTCACACCATCTGCCTTGCAGAATAACCAACGATGAAAGGCGAGGCCCTCGGGTGCCTGGCGCGTCCATAGTAAGAACTCCGTAAATGTCAAGTGGGAGTGTTGAAGGTATTTGTATTCTGTTGGAATTCTAAAAAATATTATTTTTCTCGTTAGAGCCTGGCAGTTGGCACCTCCACTCTTGCTGAATTTCTCCTAGAGCAGGGATTAGGGTTTGATCGGCATCCAGACCACAGCAGAACATAGGTGCTTGACCTGAAGTCCGTGGTTGGTCTCCAGGGGCTCTGCGAGTGTTCCCCCACTCCCCATTATCTGGTGGCCTCCAAATGTAACAGAACTTGGTGCGGGGGTGCCCGCTGGCCACCCTTCACCTTGGGATGGCCTCCGCCCAGTGGTGCTGGCAGAGGGAGGAGCGAGGAGGGGTCACAGAACATGAGGGAGGCACCCAGAACCCCCTCTGCCCCTGGTTCCTTGGCGACCGTTCCCGCCCGCCACCCAGGGCTCCCGTGGGGCTGCTCTCCCTGCTCGGCAGGGGGACGCTCAGGCACTGAGCTCTGAAGGAGGAGGCTCCAAGGAGGGTGCTGCTGTTGCCGTTGCTTTCCGTATTAAGTGCCCCCTAATCGAGCTCCGCTCGGGCCTCCCGCCTGGTCCCACAAGCGCCTTGGTCTCCACAATGAGATGCGAGCGGGGTGTGGACGGGAGGCCCAGGCAGTATTCGGAGACTGCGGATCACCTGGGCATGCAGAGGACAAAACTTGCGGGCTGTAAAGGGACTTGGGGACCGCCTAGTCCAACCCCGCAGGTGACACGTGAGGAAACGAGGCCTGGGAGAAGCAGGGACACCCCAGGAGCACACATGGGGCCTGGGAGGAGCCGCCTCACCCAGGCTCAGCGGCAGGGCTGCCTTGGTGTGTGCCTGAGAGGTCACGTTTGAGGACGCATATCTGTGGAGCTTTCTTTTTTTGGGGAGGGGGGCGGGCGTTACAATTTGTATTTGTATTAAATGATTTTAATGACCCACAGTATAATTTGTCCTAAGCCTTAGGACCGAGTCATGAGAAATCTGCATACGTGTTCTTTACTAAGCAAAAATCTCGTAGCAGACTTCATGAAGCCAGGACAGGAGTGACTTCAGTGGCAGTCCTTCTTAAAGTTTGCAGAATTTCATGCTTGTGATGGTGATGACAGCAACAGCCGCAGCTGACTCCGTGGAGGGCCAGGCGTTTTTGTGAATGCTTTCGGGCGTCGGATATTTGGGGTTGTACCCATTTCTCGGAGGAGTGACCTGAGACTCAGAAAGCAGCCACCTGCCCGCCGTCACTGGCCGGTAGGTGGCGGAAGCGCCATGACGTCTTGCGAGCTCGCCGTAGCCCAGCGTCCATCAGTCAAGCGCTGGGAGGGGATTCGTGTCAAAGCCGACCGACAGTCATTTTTGTAAACTTTCTTTTTTATTGGCGTATAATTGACCTATAGCATTGTGTTAGTTTCAGGTGTACAACGTAACGATTCAGGGTTTGTATATAGTGCAAAACGATCTCAGTAAGGCTAGTTAATACCCCCCAATAAGGTTATTTTTAATTATTTACTTATTGAACACTCACGTGGCACCTTCTGTGTACCAGGCCCTGGTCTAAGCCCATCACATGTGTGAACTCATTTAATGCTCGCAAGACCCAGCAAGGGAGGTACTATGATCCCCGTTCCTCAAGGCCTGAGGAAGTTGGTAGCTCTCAGCGTGCAGCGGGTGCGCGGCAGAGTCGGGATCAGGGCTCTGGCCGCGGGGCCTGCGCTCCTACCCACCTCCACGCGTCGCATCTCCTTACCGATCACAGGATGCCACCTCCCCTCCTCTCCGCCAACGGGCTCTTCCTCCCCTTCCTTCCCTGTTGATCGCACCCATGATATTCCCTCTTCTTGGGAGCTTTGCTCATCCTCAGTCCAGGGGGCTCCCCCCTCCAAGTCATTGGTCCCCTGGAGCCAGACCTGTGTGCACCTTCTCAAAGGCGAGAATATGGAGTAGGGAGGGGGTGTTTGTCACACGGATCCGATGATCCAAGCTCATGGTTTCGGGGGGCCTTTCTAGCCCCCGAACCCTGAAGTTCCGAGTCCTCGGATGCCTGCTGTCCCGCGACAGCAGGGGCTACGCGGAAGAGGAAGTTGGAAGGCCAGGAGGGGACACTATCTCGGGCAGGGTATTCGCTCTGGTCTGAACATCTTACAGAATGTTTTAAAGAAAGGCAGGCAAATGGGCACCATTCTGGTTATAAAGGATTTTTTAAGTATTTAAGGAATTAAAGGATTTCGAAGAAAGTGCAGGCAGGTTGGTATTTACCAAAGCAAGGGGTGGAGCCTGAAGTTAAGGTGGTTGCGATGATGCTGGGAGCCTTCTGGCCTCCAGAGGCTGCCGCATGCCTATCCCCGGACCCAGCTGGCACGAGCATCCTTCATGGGCAGTCATCAGATGAATCGAACAGGGGAGAGGAAAATGGATTGAATGGGGACAGACAGCAGGCTCAGAGGACAGCTAGAGGTCAGTTGTGGTGGTCCCGGTGGGGGTGGAGATAGCTCCAGAGGTGTATTTTGGGGTGGCGGTGGGGGTGGGGGTGGTAGGCCTTATTGTTCAGTACTCGGATGTGGGGGTGGCGGTAAAGGGCAGCAGCGTTCGAACTTGGTGCCCAGGTTTTTGGCTCAGGCGTGTCTCAGGAGGAGGAGGAACGGGCTTGCAGTGCGGGTCTTGGGTTCAGATGTCGACACGATGAGTCTTTTCAGGTCTAGGTTTGGAGTTCATATCAGAGGTCCAGGCCGAAGATACAGATTTGAGAGTCGTTGACCTAGACCTGAAACGTGCAGATCCGAGAGTGGACGCTCGTGTGGGCGAGGGGAGGCCCCCGGGGCAGCCTCTGCCTTTGAGGCGCGGGCAGGAAAGGAAGTTCCCGCGTGGAAGGCCAAGAAGGCCCCGCCGAAGGAGCGGGAGGGGACACAGAGCTTTCGTGGAGTGAAACAGGTGGCTCCGGAACGTGTCATGAAAAATGCAAAACCAGGATGCATCGCGCGCGTCAGGGACGCCTGTATTTAGAGGTTTTTAAGATGTGTATTGACATTCCCTGGTTGCAGGCTGAAACAGCTATTCATCATTGGAGATTTTACTCTGCTGTTCTTAACTCGGGTAATTTTCTTAAATGCGTCGCGCTCTCTCCCATGGCTTCCTCGTGAGACGTCGTCGCTGCGTGTCCATGGACGGCCTGCAAAAAGCTGACGAAACAGCCCTCAGAGTTGCTGCCCCAGAGCGTTCTCTTGGGAATCACAACTCGGTTAAAAGGAAGATGTTTTATGGCCTAGTCTTGCTTATCCCATCTGGGCAGGACCTTCTATCCGTTTGGGCTGAGTCCAGCTCTGGCCCCGCCTCCTCCGCATGGGGGTCCGTGCGGTCCCAGGCACAGCCGTCCGTACCACCTTGGGAGGGGTGCCGTTAACCAGCGCCAGTCACAGATGAGGAGGCGCGTAGCCAGAGAGGAGGAAGGACCCACCCGCAACCCGCAGTGCACCTGCAACGGAAGAACGAGAGCCGCGTCCCTGAGATCAGTGCAGGGATGATGTGCGGCACGTGGTTCCCGTAACCTGCCTGACGCGTCTTTCACGTACCCACGTGTTCACTCTCTACCCTCCGCCAGGCCCTGGGCATCCAGGGGCCGGATGCGGCCTCTGCTCTGGCAGAGCCGGTTTCCACGCGGGGGAGCGTTGCCGAAACCCCACCGCCTCGTGATAAAGTTCTCAGAGAGGTTTCCATTTTCTTTCTCTTTTCTCGACAGGTCTACATCCGGATAAAAGATGACGAGTGGAACATCTACCGGCGGTACACGGAGTTCAGGAGTTTGCACCACAAGCTGCAGAGCAAATACCCTCAAGTGAGAGCCTACAGCTTCCCGCCCAAAAAGGCCATCGGAAACAAGGTACGGTCACCGCGGGGAGCCGGGCGGGGTGGCCCCCGCACCAGAGCCTACGGTGAGGCAGACTCTCCCTCTTCCGTTTATGGCTTAAACACACGTGATCCCGTAAACATGCAACTCAGAAGCTCGGCTAGTATATAAGATAAAAACAGCCATCTGCAATTCACCCACCTAAAGACAGTCGCGTCGAGTTGGTTGGTGTGTGCGTTCTTATTTCTCTAGGGAATGGTTGGCCAGCTTGTTCTGTCGAGGGCCAGGGAGCAAGTGTTTCCGGCTTTGCTGACTATTTCAGCTGAGAAAACTCAGCTCCGCCCCCAGTAGCATGAGGACAGCCACAGACAGTGTGGATGCAAATGGACATGCTGTGCGCCAGTAAAACTTTATTTATAAGCACTGGCGGCAGCTGGATCTGGCCTGTGGGTCGTGGTTTGCTGCCCGCTGTTCTGGGACAAACAGCGTTTCCTCGTTCTCACCCATGGCCGCCATGGTATTTATTCGGACTTACATGGAGCTGTCTCCCAAGCAGAGCTTTCTCAGAGGTGCTCCTTCTATCACAAGGTTGCTGCCCTCGTGAGGGTTAGTGATTCATAACGACATCATTTTTTTTTCCGGTGTTCATCCGGGCACCCTGGGGAGAGGAGGCACTATTCCGCCGCAGGTCTGCTGGTCGGTTGATATTCAGTCATTCAGCAAGTGTTTACTGAGCACCTGTTAACTATGTGTCACAGTGTACGAGGCAGGAGCCCAGCACGGAGGGAGACAAGCCCGGGCCTAGCTGCCTGGCGAATGTCTGCCTCCGCCAGTTGGCATCCTTTTGCCAGCCCTCATGTTTGCTTAGAGCAGCGTTTGTCCATCTTGGATCACCCTGGGAGCCTGAAAAACTTCTGAGAACTGCCCATCCCCCACCTTCATTCCTATTTAATGGGCCTGGAGTGAGGCCTGAGCTCTGACAGGTTTAAAAGCTGCATGATTCCAAGACACAGCCCGAGCCTGCGAACCCCTCGCTCCAAGTCCAGCGGGCGGTGGAGAGGCCTCAGTGCCTGCAGTGTGTTAACCGGCCTGGCGGGGACGGTGCAGTCAGGTGAAGTAAGGTCCTGGCCCTTCTGAGGACACGCAAGAAATTTACTGCCATGGATCTCAAAGTGTGGCCCCTGACTGGCAGCGATAGTGTCGCCTGGGAGCTCGTCAGAAAGACAGGGTCTCAGGCTCCCCACTGAACCTGCCGAAACACAAGCTCGGGGGCCGGGACCCTAAAGTCTGGGTTGAACAAGTCCCAGGGGTGGTATTGACGCACGAGGGTGTGTGAGAACCACGGCGCCATTCGTATTGACAAAGCCCTGTGCCAGATTCCACGTGTGACGAGTTTCCTACTTTCTCTTTCGAAGAGGTGCCTTGCTAGGATTTCTTTCCATCTTTAAAAAAAATTTGTTAAATTTTTAATTGCACTTGGCATTCAGTACTATATTAGTTTCTGGTGTATAGTGGTTAGACATTTATATAACTTGCAAAGTGATCACCCCGACAAGTCTTGTACCCACTTGGACAGCATACATAGTTAGTACAGGATTATTAAATATATTCCCTATGCCGCGCTTTACATGCCTGTGATTATTTCAGAACTACCAATTTATGCTTCTGAATCCCTTCACCTCTTTCATCCAGCCTCCCGACTCCCCTCCCCATCTCTGTATCTGTGAGTCTGTTTAGTTTGTTATTTAGATTCCTCATGTACGTGAAATTATATGGTATTTGTCTTTCTCTGTCTGAGTTAATTCACTTAGCACAGTACCTTCTGTGTCTATCGCGTGGTCACAAATGTGACAAGATTTCATATTTTTTGGCCAATATTCCATTGTATATATGTACCACCGCTCTTTGTTCATCTGTCGATGGACACGTAGATGCTCCCACATCTTGGCTATTGTAAATAACGCTATAATGAACACGGGGGCGCATATATCTTTGTGACTTAGTGTTTTGGATTTCTCCGGGTAAATACTCAGAAGTGAAATTGCTGGATCATATGGTAGCTCTATTTTTAATTCTTTGAGGAACCTTCACACCGTTTCCCATAGTGGCTGCACCAATTTGCAATGCCCCTGACAGTGCAAGGGGTTCCCTTTTCTCCTCCACATACTCGCCAACACTTGTTTGTTGATTGATTGATGATGTCCATTCTGACAGGTCTGAGGTGATATCTCATTGTGGTTTGAATTTGCATTTCTTCGGATTTCTTTCCATCTTATCTTAGAAAACCAGAGCAAGAGTTCGCATAACCCACTCCCAACATTTGGGAGTTCCATAGAGAGAACTATTACTGACAGTTATATTTACATATTCATAGATTTGTATATTTAAACCAGATTAGAAATCTGATCACGCCAGGGTCTGTAAGATCTTAATTTAAAGAGTTATGAAGCAGTTTATCTCAGGCCCAGAATTAATCTCTCATTCCATTTTTCTCTGTCGAATAAAAATGGAGTTGAGCCCATAAAAACCGAAGACAGAAATACTACACTTGTTTATAGCAAGGAGTACAATAATTCTTGTGCCGGGATGGGGCGGGGGGGTGTGCAAATTATATACCGATTTAATCTAATGACTCGCAGGCTCATACAAATCTTGGGACCCATCCAGAATGTATCAAAATGTCATAAAACAAAATTTCTGCCTGACTGTCGTATCATCATTGTAAGCAGTCTCACTTGCAGAAAACGTAGCACTGAAGCAGCCTCCGTGACATCTCCAGGGGACTCCCGTCCGCATCTTGCTAAGGGAAATCAGTCCGAGGCTGCACCAGGGCATTCAGATGGTGGAACATCTTGCATTGTGTGTTCCCTTCCTGTGGCCACTGCAACACATCACCACCCATTCAGTCAGTGGTCCAAAATGACACAGATTTACTGTCCTAAGGCCCTGGAGGTCAGAAGTGCAAAGTCGGTCTCACTTTCTCTGTTTTCCCCGTGGCTCCCTCCCCACCTTGTATCATCTCCCAAGCCCTATAGTTATGTAAAACTTAAGACAAAGCACATCCACCAAGAGCACCGCCAGCCCTGACTGGCCCACGAGGCTCCATTCCGGCTGAGGCGAGGGGAAGCTCAGGAGGCGCGGGTCCGTCTGCAGCTATGTAGTTCAGAACGGGCCTGCAGCAGCCCCGTCGCTCCTGCGCCAGGGGCCGGGACTGCACGTGAGGGTCCCCTCGGCCCTGCCTCGGGTTCTCAGGAGCGCTGTCGGTTCCGGGATGCCTCTGAGCAGCTGTGGCTTTCTTGCTGTGAAATCTGAGTCGGTAGGGAAGTGCGTTCCCCCCAACTCCCCGCCCCGCCAATGCAACTCTCCTCGCAAATAAATGGGCTTGAGAATGTAAGGGACCATCTCTTCCTAGTGATGATCAGCTTGTACAAACACACCGACTGGTTCTTAGCTACATCTTTGGTCCAGCTCTCCACGGTCAAGGGTGGCTCTGACAGTTTCCTCTGTTGCTCAGGAATCTGACAGCTCATGAGCAGTCGTGAGGCCTTGGCCTCTTGTCTAGCCTGTGCAGCCCTTGAGCTTTTAATTGGCCAGTTATGCCATGATCGTACTTTGATTCTCTCTTTCCCCTGCATTTGGCTAAGACATGCCTACTTCTCTTAAGTACACTTTGGCTGCTGCCCAGCATGGATCTGAGAGTCCGTGTGATTTTCCAGGGCAGATTGAATCAGAATGCAGGACTTCAATGCCCAGCAGAGGCTATCAGTGACCTCTGCCAAGAGACCAAGCTCGCACTTGCCCAGCTGGACCTAATAGCTCTGGGTACCTGCTTCGATACCCTGAGGGTAAATTTTCAAGAGAGCTTTAATACTAAATTGGCCCAGAAAAATCCATCAGGTCAGAATTTTTTCTTTGATTGGGTCACTTCCAGAAGGACACCCTGGAACTTGGGCCGTTAAGTCATGCAGACGCGTTCTCTTTGGGTGGACTGAGTCGTGCGCACTTTGCCGCTCTCAGCCTTGGACCCGTTAAGTGAATCACTCCAGAATCCACAGCCCTGGACAGTACTCGAGGACGTGCAAAACAGGGGTTAGCCTTATTTTTTTTCATTCAGCAGATGAATTTCTTTCTAGCCTGAATTTCTGGATATCTCCCGGACGATGCCAATTATAGAGGTAAAATGTGATCTTAACCCCACTTTGAACTTTTTTGTTTAATTGATAAAATCAGCACATTGTATAGTTTGTGGTTGCAGGATTTGCCTTCACCAAAGCATTTCTTCTCCCTCGATAGGCCATGGATTCGTTTGACTGTAAATGGGCAGACGCCCAGAGCACTTGCTAGGATAACCTACCTTCGCGTACCACCCCAAGCCCAGATCTTGTGAAAAAAGTTAACCTGAATATCAGTCCATCACTTGATGAAGTTCATTCCTTTTGTAGCTGAGTCAAGCCACATAGCCGTATATTGAAGTTACTCATTAATGTTTAAATACCCCAGGCGTAGGGTTTATACCAGTCAGGAAAGTCTTAGCTAGGCGGAGTTAATGAGCAACTCCGTGACCTTGGCAGCCCAAACCAACCAAGGTGCATTTTTGGCTCTCACTCTGTGTCTGCCGTGGGTTGGCTTGGAGCTCTGCTCATCCGAGCATCTGGGGCCCAGGCAGCTGGAGGCCCCTCTCTGTGCGTTCCCACAATTGTGGCAGCAGGAGCAAGGGACGGAGGCAGGTCGGACACTGGCTTTTCATGCTTCTGTCTGGAAGTGATACATTTCAATTTCTCTCTATTTCATTGGCCAAAGCAAGTTGCAGGGCCATGCCCAATGCCGAGGAGGCAAAAAGGTCCGCTCCCGCCACGCGCCCGGAGGGAGAACCAGAGCTTTACAGCCGGCGCTCAGGACCCCGCAGGGGCGGCACCGCTCTTGGGCTACATCAGTGTCGGGACTGAGAGGAGACGAGCGCAACCCCACCGAGCCAAGGCCTTTTCCGCTTTTAAATAGTCCCAGGTCTGCTGCTCCCCTCCATCCTTGCTCGGATGGTCCTAACCCACGCCGCTGCCATCTCTGGCATGGGCATCTGCAGTGACTACCCTTTCGCACTGTTGCTGCCCGCGGTCCATTTCCCACTCTGTAGCCACAGTGAGATCTGCAGGACGTAAATCAGACTGTGTCGCTGTTGATTAAGACCCTGCAGCGGCACTCAAAGCCGTTCAATTCACGACTCTTCACTGTGGCTTGCTAGGTGTTTCCGGTCTGTCCCTCACACCCTCCCCTGCCTTATCTCACGCCCCACTTCTCTCCCCGTGCACCCGGCCACACTGACCTCCAAACACGTCCACGCCGTTGTCACCTCATGGCCTCTGCACCCGCTGTCCCTTCTGCCTGGGATGGCTCTGCCCCACCCCCCGCCCCCCCATTGCTGCATGCACAGCCTCTCCAGCTCATCCGGCCTCCGCTCAAACGCCATCTCCTCAGAGAGAGGCCCCCCTGACCGCCCGCGTCACTCTCTGGCCCGTCACTCTGTTTCAGTTTTCTCCTCGTTCTCACCTTGAGATGATTTATTTGTGTACTTGACTATTATCCGTCTCTCTGCACTGGACCGGAAGTTCACGAAACTGGGCCGGGGTCTGTTTCTGCTCGCTGCCCTCTCCCCAGCTCCTAGAGTAGTACCTGAGATACTCACGGCCTGAATTAATGAGTAAATGAGCAGAAATTAAGTGGAAACGTTTCCCTTTTATTTTCTTGCCTTCACTGGATTCTCAGCACAAATTTAAAATTTCGAAAATGAATAGAATAACTTTTAGGTGACTTGGGAGGTGGTTCTCCACTTTTGAGTAAATGTTTTTTTTTTTGCAGAATCAGCAAGAGGCTGGCAAGTTTGCCTTTGGAGACAGGAGGGATGGCTCTCTAACTATCTGAGGGGGTTGCCTGGCCAGCTTCCTGTTCAAATGGACTTTGCCAGCATGAGGGCTTAGGTAAAAGACTCGGTTTTGATGATGCTACATTATTGCTCAGGGAGCAAATGAGGATTGAGAGACTGTCATTCCTTCTTAGGATAATGGAATCGGTCTCCGAAAGTTCATTTGGCATTAAGGCAAGGCAAATCACTTTCCCCTGAGCCACAGATAATTCAACTTGTTGGAGAAATTATGCATTAAAATCCTCATTAAAAACACATACACCAGTGTGCGGGGGAGGAGCCCATGCGCTCACTGAGCCGTGCAGCGCGCCTCTGCAGCTCCCGGGGCGTCGTCGCAGATTTAGATGCAGCCCTGGGGACGTAGGACCTAGCAGTGGAGGGCAGGGACCCCCAGCGGTGGGGATGAGTGGGCATCCAGAAGGAAGCTGAGGCTGGTTAATCTGCTATTCACGCCCAGCGTGCAGGGGCGTCGTGCTGGGTGTGGAGGTTACAAGGATGATTTCAAGTGCGGTCCCGGCCTCCAGGTGTTGCAGGGGGAAAGACTAGTCAATCGGTTCTCACGGAGGAGGCCTCTGGGCTGGAGGAGAGTTGCAGCGAGGTCTGGACAAGAGCGAGGAGGAGCAGAGCTGCTTGCTGCAGGGGCGCGATGCTTAAAGGGCCAGCGGGAGGCTCGGCGATGAACCCTGCAAGTGGGAAGCAGAGTCAGGTCAGGGGGCACCCTTCCCTCTGTGCACCCTACTTCTTCTCCGTAGTGTGTATTAGTTTCCTACCACTGCTCTAACAAGTCACCAGAGACCTAGTGGCTTAAAACAGCACACATGTATTACCTTATAGGTCAGTAGGCCGGAAGCGTGACAAGGCCTCACTGGGTTAAAGTGGGTGTCACAGGGCTGTGTTCCTCCTGGAGGCTCTAGGGGACGACCTGCTTCCTCGTCCTTTCCGGCTCGTAGAGGCCTCCTGCGTCCCTTGGCCCGTGGCCTCTGCCTCCAGAGCTGCGTCTCTCCAGCAAGCTGTGTCTTTCACAGTCACGTCGCTCTGACGACGCAGGGAAAGGCCCTCCGCTTCTGGGGAGCGCGGCTAGCCTGGGCCCACTGGATAACCCAGCAGCATCTCCCCGTCTCAGAGCCCTTAACTTAATCGCCTCTGCGAAGTCCCCTTTGGCATGGAAGATAACATGCGTAGGTCCCAGGGGATAGGGCGTGAACATCTTTTGAAAGGGGAGAAATCATTCTACCCACCTCACACCTCCTTTCCGTGCCTGCAGAAGAGAACTGCTACTGTTACCTCGCTTTACAATGGGGACGTGGAGGCCCAGGGAGGTGAAATGACTTGTCTAAGGCCATGTCGCCTGGCGGCGTCCAGGCCGATGGTCTGCAGAGCTCTGGCCTCCACGCTCTCTCACGTGGACCCGTGCGGAGCACCCTGGGGGGCGGTGGACGTAAATTACTTAGCCATTACCCAGGGTGGACGTTCACGTTGCCTCCGTCAGTCAGTTCCACAGCCTCAGGGGCAGAAATCAGGGAACAGACCAAGCCAGGGCCTGCGGTCGCCTCCTCCTCCTGCCGAACCACCCACCCCTCGTGCACCACCTGCTCTCACTCAGGGGCCACGGTTAGAGCCAGAAGCTGCGGCCTGCTTGTTAGTCCACAGGCTTACGAGCTCCCTGATAAACCTCAGTGTGCGGACAGGTAGTCATTCATTCATGCATGCATGCATTTATACATTCAGTAGGACATTGCCAACTCTGTAAAAAAAGAAAAGGAAAAAACAAGGTTCCTACTGCTTCATTAGCTATGTGGCCTTGGGCAAGTTATTTGAGCGCTCAGTTTCCCCTGTTATATACCAGGGATGGGCTGATGGTGAGAAGGAGCACGTCCTCGTCACAGAGGGTGCTGGGACCCTTAGCCCATGCAGTGCATGAGGCTGACGTGGGTGGTTCCTCAGGACCCTCGCGCTTCTGTGTACAGTAGTGTGAGCCTCGTGTACCAGGCTTAGGAGCGGCTCACGCTCCAGAGGCTCTGTATCCGTTTTCTCATCATGTGATTCTTATCAAGCCCCGTATAAAACGCCTTATAGATGAGGAAGCCGGGCTCGGCGCCCATGAGCATCCCGCCTAAGGCCCTGTCGCTCATGTCAGGAAGTGAGCCACACACAGGCCAATGGCCCTGGGGCGAGGAGCCCACAACCCGACGCCCCCATCCGGGAGCCAGTAATAATGCAGGATGTCAGTCACACGCGACTGCAGCTCGCTGTGTGGCGGTGCAGAGTCTCAGGGGATCCTGCCAGAAACACCCTCACGTGGATGAGGATCCGAAAGACAATGCAAACACCCGCACCCGCTTGGAACGGAGACGCGGGGAGCTCAGATGCCGTCCCCCGAAGCCCAAGGTGTCCCAGAGAGCAGGCGTTCGTTCCAGCTGAACGGAGCCGTGAGCTCTCGCTCGCTTCTCCTTCGACGCTCTGCCAGCCGCTGCGCGAACGGTCCCGGCCCTGAACGCGTTAAACGAGGGAAGAGGAGCCAGGCTCGTCACACATCGCACATTTTTGTTTCTCTTTAATTCGGTAAAAGCCTCTTAAGATATTTGAGCAGTTGTTAAAGTCTTCATGCCAGAAAAATCATCTCGGGGGAGAGATACTGAGGCGCCTCCCACCCGGGACGCGGCATCCATGTGTTTACTGAGCGGGGGCTTCTGGGGAAGACATTCCTGTAGTATCAAGTTAATATCCAGTAAGAAGGTCAGGGTCGTCTTATAAACAGAGAGCCAAGGGCCAGCCACTGGAAGTGTCTCTGCTGCTCTGTCCACATCCGTGTGTTTCTGCAGGGGGCACGTGGAGGGGTCGAATCCAGGGGAGTCAGCAGAATCCGTCCATCTCACACGGGGCCTGGCGCATAGTAGGTGCTGCGTAAAACGTGTTTGATGAACGAATGAACAGAAGCTGTCCAGAAACCGGTGCGCGACACCGGTGCAGTCACCAAAGGCGCCCAGTGGATATCGACACAGCACTGCACATGTTTGCAGGGGGTTCTGCAAAGACTCGTGTTAGCCGCACCTGGCGACAAAGATGAGCTACTTGACGACACACCTGGGTGGCCAGCTCCCCTGTGCCACTCCTCGCTGCCTGAGCTCGAGGCCTCTAATGAAGCAGTGTCGAACCCATAGGTTTGGAAATAGACATGAATTACATGACACTTGACTCTCTGCTGGGCATTGTGTTATCCAAAATATTTCTGGGGCTCTTAAATTACTTGTATCGTTATTTAATCACTTCTTCTAGCGCTGAAGGCCCTTCGAATATGCTTGACCCGGGTTACATCTGTTTTACCCCTCTCATTTTTGGATAACTGATGAAAATCATAACCCGGAAGAGTCTCTCTGAGCTCTTGCTCTCGGCTCAAATAATTGAGAATAATTGCTGCCTTCCCCTTCAATACTGTCATTAAGATTGAGAATTGTGTGTTGCTATCTTGGTTCATCTTTAGCGAGCAAGAAAAAAAAAATATTTTAAATTTCTCTGGTTGCCACCATTGTAGTTATCTCCCTATTACCAGGTCCCTGGGGTTCAACGTCCCTCGTATGTGGAGGAAACTATCCCCTTCCCCTGCCGCTCTCTGCGGCTTCATGGGCCGCCCATCTCTAGAAGCCGTGCCGTTCGGCTTCTGCATTGCCAGAGGCCAAGAGGTGAAGAATTTGGGCTGTGGTGTCTCACTGGCCTCAGTTCAGATCCTGTCTCTGGCAGCACTGGCCATGTGGCCTCAGATACGTCACCCTGCCTCTGTGACACTCAGTCGTCTGAGCCGCCCGCCACATGCAGCAGGGGCACTCACATCCCAGGCTCCTGCGACAGTCCCATGAGATGCTGCAGGTTAGCCACTTAGCACAGCGCCCAGCATATCCCGATCTCTCGAACGCCAGCTGAAAGTGATAGGTCTGCAGAGGGACCGCAGTAACTGGGCTTCCACTCTCTGTCACTCGTGGTAACGGGCGTGTACAGTCTGGACTCGTCTTTCTTCCCTCCGTTGTCCTCTGCCCTTCTTCGTTTCTCTCATTGTTATAGTGGTGGGTTTTTTATCTCACCCTTTTTCGGGGAATTATTTTTTTTTAATTGAGGTACAATGTACATCCAATCTGAAGTATGCAACTAATGGATTTTCACAAAATGAACACACCTGTACAAACACACCTATTCATGGAAACCAAGAAATATACCATTAGCAGAACCCCGAGCCTCCTCTCCTCACCCTCTCCCCACTAGGGTGGCTGCCGTCCTGATATTTAATCCGTAGATTAGTTTTGCTTGTTTTAGGACTTTACGTAAATTGGATTCGTGTAACATGTACTCCTTTGTGTCTGGTCTCTTTCTCTTAACATCATATCTGAGATTCACCCATGCTATTGCAAGCGGCAATCATTTTTCATTGCCGTGCTGGGTCACAGAGTGTGTATGCTCTGCTGTAGAAGGTACTGCCAACGAGTTTCCCAAGTCACACACCGATATGTGTTACCCAGGGACGGTTTCTTGCAGAAAGGGGGGAAGTACAAAGAACAGGAGAAGCACCCAGACTCCACCACCTAGAATTAACCGCTGTTCACATTTCCTCTTATTCACTTCTACGCTTTTAACCTCTTGTTACAGAATGTTTCAAACGTGCCCCAGAATACACAGAACAATAGAATGAGCACTGGGGTAATAAACGTCAGTGTTCAGAAAGTAAACACTACACATACAGCTGAATCCTCCTCCTTCCCTCCCTCACGAAGGGACCCAATCTATGGTCGCGCATCCTTCCTGCCCGGGGCTTTATCCTTCTGTGACGTATGATCACGAGAGAGGTTTTTCCCACTTCACGTAAACCACGTCAGTCTTCACCTTTTATCACCTTTTCACCAGCATCGCCTTTTCGAGACCAACATTTGGATCCATGGCATTCCGACCCATTCCGACGTGCACTGCTGTGCTGAGTGATGTTCTATTTGAATATTCAGCGTCGTATCTATTCCCCCTTTGATGGGCGCGAGGCTGTGCACAGTCGTTTCTGTTCAGATGGTGCCGCAGCAGGCGTCCTGGCCATGCCTGCTGCACACGGGTGATACTCAGTCAGTTTCTCCAGGTGGTGGACCAGTGGATGGGGGTCGTGGCCCAGAGGGCTGCTTGTTTCCGGTTTTCCCAGCTGTTGCCAAGGTGCTCCCCAAGGTGGTGGCCCCCGCTGTTCACGCCCAGCCAGGCGGATGAGAACTCCCATCGTTTCATGATCTCAATAACACCGGGCATCATTACACTTAGGACTTATTTATGTTTTGCTAACACGGTGGGTACAAAATGATATCTCATCGTTCTTGTTTGCCCGATTGCTCACAAGGTCGGTGATCCATTCAGGATACTTGGCCATTCAGATTTCTTCTTCCTTTTCTTGCGTGTTTGTATCCTTCGATCATTTTTCCACTGGAGTTCTGGCTCTTTTTTTACTGTTTTCTGGGATTGCTCTCTGTTTTCTGATGCTAAGCTTTGTGCGTTCCTCTAAAAAGATGTACCTCGTGCCTCCTCCTCCAAGAAACCTCTCTTGCTCTCCTCACAGGAGAACCCACTGCCTCCTCCCCCCCGCCCCCCATGCTTCCTGCATGCCCAGCACCCATTTCCGTCATGGTTCATCTCCCATCATGCTTTAGTGCACACACCGAATGTCTGCTGTCTCGCCGGATCGATTTGCAGACTGCACACAGAGACACTGGCATGGTGCCTTGTGTCAGGAGAGGCTGGGTGAGTGGTTATTTTTACACACACACACACACACACACACACACACACACACACACACACACACACACACACACACACACACACACACACACACGTTAGACCCCACACACACACACACACACGTTAGACCCCAGACTGCGTTCTTTAATATGGACCTGGAGTAAACCCTCTCCACAGCTCCCTTCTCTGAGACAGGGCCCAGGAAGCTCTGAGTGTCCTAGAGTGTTGGGCACAGTTTCGCCTGTGTCCTTGGAGAGCCATCTTCCCCGCCAGCTCCCGACGACGTGAGCGTAGCCACCCCTTGGGCTCGTTGTCGTCATCGGTTTCCCAGCTCTTCTGCCATCCGAGGGAGAGCAAGGTTCTTTTTCGATAATGAGTTTAGAAGCTTTCTTTGACTTAAGAGCCCAGTCCCCATAAGCCCATGAAAATGGAACTGTGTCGTGTCATAAAGGAGCCTTCGATACTAGCTTCCAGCTCTCCCTCGTGACCCGGGCAGCCTTATTCCTAGCAGCAGGAAATCGGCTGGCCCTTCTTCGCATCAGCAGTGCCGTCTTACTGAGAACAGCAGCTATTCTCTGAGCGCCAACTACGTGCCAGGCACGGCGAAAGGGCTCTGCCTGCCCCCTCTCGTTTAACCCTCCCAGTGTCCCGGGGTGGAGGGATTATTACCCCCGCCACACCTCATGGCACTGTGCATGGCGCCCTCTGAGATCTTCATCCCTCCAACTCTTTCTTGCCTCAGGGCCTTTATACATACAGTTCCTTCTAGAACACTCCATACCCTGCCCTTTCTGTAGCTAGGTCTTTCTCATCCGTCAAGCCTCAGCTTAAATTTTATCTCTTCAGATAGCCCTTTCCCAACCACCCATGAGAAATGATCTTCCTGCAGTGAAGGCTTTTCTGGCTGCTCGTTTTTTTCCCGTTTGTGGCATTTTCACATTTCGTAACTATAGTTATTCCTTTAAACACAGGGCGTGTGTGTGTGTGTGTGTGTGTGTGTGTGTGTGTGTGTGTGTGCTGGCCAGTGAAGCTACTGAAGGATTTTAAGCAGAGGAAGGGCAGGATCTGACCTGTATTTTGGAGACACCGTGTGTAGGATGGCCTGACGGGGTCGGCAGGGGGCCCCACGCGAGGGCCTGGGCAGAATACCTGCCCCTGGTGCCGCTGAGGCTCAGGTTGGCGCAGAGCCACCGACGACTGGGAGGGTAATGAGCAGGCTCGGAGTCGTGGGGTCTGCCCTGCAGAGATGAGGTCTTGTGGGAAAGACAGACAGACACAGGCACAGGGCGCTGTACTCTGTGGTGTGGCGGGGCCATGGCAAAACCCCAGTCCAGAGCTTGTCAGCTGGTGACCCACAGGCCACATTCCACCTGAGACATGGTTTGTGGTAACGATGACGATGGTGGTGGTGACGAGGATCACGATGAGGACAGTAGGGGTAGATCTATATCCGCAGCTCGGGATCCACAGTGTGCCCAGCAAGGGGGGGCCGGCCTTCTCTTTATCTCAGGTGGCAGCAGCTGAATGCATCTGGCCCTGACATTGGGGGGGGGGGGGTCCCCAGGTAGCCAGCCTGCCCTGATTCCCTCACTTCCTGGTCCCTGAAATCTTTTAAATTTGCCGCCCCTGGAAGTTCAGAGCAGACTCCTGGGAGGGGATGCCTTTGCATCCAAGCTTCGAAGAACTAAGTGGAGAAGGAGGCGAAGGGCATTGCAGCCGGCGGGAAAGCAGCGCAGGGGACGGGACGGAGAACCGACGGGCTCAGGCGCGTGGCGGGCCGTCACGTTCCCATGCCCCACCCTCCGCCGGGCAGTGCGGGGGTCTGACTCCGGCCTTGGACGCAGTGCAGGTGAGCAGGAAGCACAGCGGGAGCAGGGCCCTGGCCAGGTGCCTTCTCGTACCCGGGGCCTTCCCCCTCCTGTTATCCGCAGGGTCTCTGACTTTGGAGGACTGAAGAACTAGCACTCAGGGGAGCAGAGCCGGTTGGCAGTAGACAAGTCCCTGGGGGTCTGAGAGTTGTCGTGAGAACTTAACAGGAAACCAAGGAAGTGGAAAGCGTCATTAATTCCCAACTCGCCATTCCCTCATCTTCTCATTTCACAACTTTTACTGTATCTATGGTACACCCATTCTGTGGTCTCTGAGGCAAATGAGATGGTTTCTTGCCCTTGGGAAGCTCACAGTCTAGTGGGGCACTTGGCAGATCGCCCCTAAGTAGGTACTACGGGGGACGTTAAGTCAGGGTTCTTTGTGGAGCTCAAAAAACATCTAGGATGTTTTTTGCTGCAAGTGATCAAACCAAATTCAAAGTATTTTTGATTTAAGGAAAGGGGTTATTGGCTTGCGTAACTGAGAAGCTTAGGGCTGACTTCAGGAATGGCTGGATCCAGGAGCTCAGTGACATCATCGGACATCAGTGTCTTGGCCAGTCTCTTTCTCCTTCGCTCACTCACTCTCTTGCTTCTTGTCTGTTTGCTTCTCTGCTTCTCTCTCCGCCTGCTTTTTTCTGAGTTTGCTGCATTCTCAGGCAGGTCTCCCTCTCATGGTGAAGATGGTCACACTCCTCTAGGCTTTCTTCATATCACCTTAGTACCTCAGACAGAAGGAGCAAGTCTCTTCCCCCAGTAGTTCTGTCTCAGTTCTGATGCTCACCAGCCCACCCTGGGTCCTGTGGCTATCCTAGGACCAGTCATAATGACTGAGTAGCTGGGGTCACGTGATCGGCCCCAGGCCGAGGGTGGACTCAATCACGTCCCAGCCCCAGGGTCTGAGAGTGGGAAAAGGACATGGGAAGTAAGTAGGCAAAACAGCTGGGTGACTTGGCCTGGGGGGAGAAGGAAGGGAGAGCGATCAGGGAAGCTTCAGACAGAGGCCGTCCTGGAGCTGAGCCTGAAGGATGAGCAGCACCAGCTGTTGAGGGAGATCGGGGTTCCAGACAACGGAGCAGCCGTGTGAAAGGCGGGGTTCACAGGGAAGCACAGCCTCCTCAGGCCCGCGATGCCTGTTGAGCAAACGGCATGTTCTGCATACTCTGGGTGCATTCGACAGCACGCAACATGTGAGCAGATGACTCAGAAGAGTCAGGCAAAAAAAAAAAAAAAAAAAAAAACGTGATTTTACAAAACAGTTTTGTATTAAAAAACAACAACAAAAAACTCCCTCAGAAGCAGCGCGGAAGGTGAAAAGCAGTAGGAGAGACTGGCCCAGAGAAACGCCCAGAGGACGACAAACATATCAAGAAGAACATCGTTTACTCGCACATCCATTTATTCAAGAAGTCTTTCCTGAGCACCTACTATGTGCACCCACTGAGAATACAGCACAGAGCTAAACAGATTATCCCTGTTCACACAGAGCTTACAGTTGGGGTGACGGGGACAGAGGATGTAACTTAAACAGACATACAGGCAAGTTCTGACAATCTGAATAACATAAAGTAGGTAGGAGATTTAGCTCTAGAACTGTCCTGGGAAGGTCACCCAGGTCATAAGAGGCGTTACATTACGAACTGAACAGTATGGAATTTCTTCGACCTGCAAATAAAAAAAATATATATATATATCTTTTTTTGCCCACTGCCGCCAACCAAAGTAAAATCATTCAGCTCTCTTTGAAAGACAAAGGTAAAAGTAGAGAGGTGGTGGATTCTCAGCTGGCAATGAACTATCATGTGGACTTGACCTCTGCTGCTTGACTTCGAAGTGGATCTGTGAGCTGGATAATGGATCTGTAGTTCAGATTGGACAGATGCATCTGTCTTTTGGAGAAACTAGACAGATGAGCCAGCCAGACAGAACTGACATTCTGCTTAATCCTCATTTTAGCCTTTTATCTTCTCCCCTCGCTTTCTGTTCATTCCTCCCTCCCACAGCAGGAAATGCCCGCAGAGAGCCCAAGCTGGACTTTCTCGTAGGCATTCTTCAAACTGAAGCAACAAGTAAACGGTTTTGCTGTCGGGGGCCTCCCCGTCCATGATATTGGCCATGTTCAGGCAGGTCTGGAGAGCGGTAGATCATGCCTCTCACCATCGCTTTGGGGATGGTTGAAGATGCCTCAGATGCATTGATTTTGGAAGTAATTGGACCTGTTTTCTTTTTTCCAATGGGTTAGGCTTCACTACCGTGCTACAGGTGACTGATGGGTGTGCTAACAATGCCGGTACCCAAGCCAGGCAAAAAATGGCTGTGTCTTTTCCAGATTCTTAGAGTGGTAAATTATTGCCTCCCAGGCAGGTCCTCAATCTGTAGTTAGTTCAGTACTGGTCAGCACCACGGACAGTTCCCACCCTTTGCTGCCAGTTCTCTGATCTACTCCCATTTTGGATGAGCATCTGAATCACTGGGTTCAAACAAATTCAGGTGCTCAGACCATAGTCCAGACCTGGTGGCTAGAATCTCTAGGGGTGAAGCCCTAGAATCTGCATTTTTGAAAAATTCGTAGGTAATGCTGACACAGTTGGTCTGCAGACCAGTGAATTATGGCTGCTGACCAAAGCCCAGGAGGAGGAAATACCTTGCCCAAGGTGACATGGTGGGGTATTGAGAGAGCCAGGACTGGAACTTCTGATGGGTCCACTTCTTTATGACCTCAGCGGGCTCGTTCACTCTCTCAACCTCATGCTGTTTGTTAGGCAGAAGAGCAAAGAACATGCTGGCGAATGTTTCCCTGAGTTAGTGCCAGGCTTTCCAGCCCAAGTCTGGCTTGAGATTAGTGGCATCAAATAGGACCTCAAAGAGTGACTTTAGACTTCTGCCTCCCAGCTATCCTTTCTGAAGATCTTGCCACTTAAAGTGTGGCATGCGGACTGGTGCCATCAGCCTCACCTGAAAGCTTGTTAGACAAGCAGAGACTCTCAGGCCCTAATTCAGCCCTGCCGAATTGGAATTTGCATGTTTGAAGGTTTCCCAGGTGACCGGTGTACGCAGGGAAGTTCGAGAAGCACTGTTCTGTGTTCTTTTCATGTTCATATCTGACTCGGCCTTCAAAGAGGGTTCTCCTCATCCCCTTCTTATCCCGCTCACCCCATTTCCCTCTGGTGGGAGGAGATTTCTGCTCTGGTTGTCAGGGGTCAGGCTCTGAGCCATACCTGTCAGGAGGCAATGTTACCGTGTGTTTCACGGGTAAATCAGGATGCGCCTGTGTCTGGTCTCGACCTCCAGGCTGAAACAGGAAGGTCCCCAGAGGCAGGCTGGCTCAGTCCTCGCTGCTTTCTCCTCTTCCTATGTGGTACACATCCACAGTCACTCAACAATTGTGTTTAACACGGTAGGGAAGGACGGATGTGGCCCCCGCCTGCCTGGAACTTCCGATTTGGCAGGGACAGACGTTAAACGCATGAACTCTAAAATAAAGATACTTTCAGATGGTGCCAAGTTTTTATGTAGGAACGGTGCAGGGAGCTATGACGGAGAGGACCTGATTTAGTCAAAGGGTCCGGGCAGGGGCATTTAAACTGAAATACGCAGGCTGTGTGATAGTTGGCTAGGAAACGACTCGGAAGTCGTGTTCCAGGCAAAGGCAGCGGACAGCTCCAGGCCTGCGACAGCTCCGCCCTGGGCATCGGGTCGGAAGCTCTCTCTCTCTCTCCCTGGCTCCCAGAGCTCTCCATCTCATCGAAATGAAAAGATTCTAGGTCTTGGTGGAAACTTAGGGTCCGCTTTGTCTCCAGTCGTGAGGCTGCCTCTGACCCAGGCAGAAGACGTGCTCCGTACAGATGCGCACGGTTTGGAACTAAGGTCTCCAGCTCAAAATCAAGTGGCCTCAGTTTCTCTTCACCTCCTCTGGGCATCCGTCTCCCTTGGGACGCTGGAGAGGTGGTTGGGAGAGGCGGTGGGGAAGGGCGTGGGTTCCGGGGCCGGTGAACTTGGGTCGGAATCCTGACGCCGGTGCATCCCAGCCCGTCACTGCTCAGTGCTTTGGGGTCCTCAAGTACGAGGATGCCAGCATCTGCCTCTTGAGCTGCTGCCGGGATTAAGTGAGGAAAGGCAGGCCTAGAACATGGCGCGACCCACGGTGAGCGCTCAGGAGCTGCCGGTGCTGATCAAGGCCATTTCCTGGCTCTCCTGGCCACATTCCCTTTAATGCCACCGTCCCCTTACCTCCCCACCCCCACCCCCACCCCCTCCGCACGGCGGCCAGGGCACCATTCCCAGCCCCGCTGTACCATCGGGGAAACCAACTCAGACTGGTCCACTCGGGAGCGTGGCCTGATTTCGCCCAGGAGTTCTCCTAGAGTCAGAGGATAAAATCCAGGTGATCAACGGAAAGGAGTTACACTTTCATTTTCACTAATATCTAACGGAAACATGAACTGCGAACCTGAAGTTAGGCCACAAACTGTAACAGTAGTCGTGATATCTATGGCTCTGTCCCCAGTACAGTTTGATCTCATGTATTGTCGTATCATGTGACAGTTGCTGCAGGTGGCTCCACACATCCTTCAGGCTCATCAGGACTTTGAAATGACACTAGATCGTGTTGTTTAATCCCTTAGCAGAGAAACACTGGCGTTGCCTCGTTGCCTCGTCACATTTTGATAGCTGTGCTTAAATATCAGGCTTTCCTTTCTGATCCTGTGTATCTTGTTCCATGAATTTAAAAACACACTTCCGATAAGAGGATTGAGGGTGAGCTTCGCCGGGATCACCGGGAGACCCCTGCCTCCGGTGCCCTCCTTTGCATCCTGGGGTCTCCCCCCGTACCCCTCACTCCCTGTCCACCACCACACTTTTCAGCTGCCTTATTCTTTCCAGATTCTTCTCCCTATTCCTTCCTTGCCAAGTTCCTTTTGTGTGTGTGAAGCAGGTGCTAAATAAATAATTAATGGAGCGGGAAGACGTTGGGATTAATACAGCTCACGTTTATTTTTAAGCAGCTGAGTTATAGAGCCCTGTCTCAGGTGCAATCCACGTGGGGGGAGTGTCTTTGGCTAATAGACGCTGCAGAGAGGTTGATGGAGGCCGCTGAGCAGGAGGGATTTCCAGATGAGCCTGTGCATGGGGGACAGTTGGGGTATTGCAGGGCAAGAGGGTCTCCAGGAGGAGAAGCCCAGTGAAGGAGGGGGGTCTGTGACCAGCAGTCACAGTGCGTGGAGGATGCCAAGGAAGAATCAGAATTTCAGTGAGCAACAAAACAAGAACCCTCTCAGAAGGGTGGAGGCCAGAGAGGGGTCTGATCTATGTGACTGGAAAGAGCCGGGGTGGGTTGTGGCTTCAGGCAGAGCTGGCTCTGGGGCACACACAATCCCATCAGGGCTCGATCTCTCCCTCCCTCTTCCCCGCTTCTCTCTCTCCTTTGCTCCTCCGTGCTGGCATCTTCTCAGACAGGCTTTCTCCAGGACAGAGCCTCGGGTAGCTCCAGGCCAACGCCGTCCTGAAGGAGCCCCAGGCGAAAGGCCGCTTCTTTTCCCAGTAGTCCCAGCGAACGTCCTGGGACTAGATTTCATTCGTTTGCTTGGGTTACGTGCCCGTTCTCTCTCTCCTCTCTCTCTCTCTCTTTCTCTCTCTCTCTTTAACACTATTACTCTACTTTTTGTATCTATAGATTTGCCTCTTCCGGAAATTTCATATACGTGGAATCATATACTATGTAATCTTTAGTGACTGCACAAAAGCATAACGTTTTCATAATACATTGTAGCATCTGTGTGGACTATAAACGGGGTTTTATGGACAGTACCCTCACAGGGTGATCTGATCAGAGTCCTAACTGGGCTTGTCACGGTGGGTGGTCACGCCCCAGGCCTGTAGCTTTTTAGTAAAGGGTTTTTCTTTGCCTTCAGCAAACCCTGTTCATTGTGTCTGTGCAACTGGGTTAACACACCTTTGTAATAAGCCACAACCACCCTCAAGTGAGCACGTAATCTCGTTAGCTACCCTGTGATCCAATCCCGCTCTGCTTTCTCCCGCCTCTGTGTAATCTTCCTATGTTTCCTCTTTAATCTCAAATGCATGAAAGAAATTGCAAAACTGTTATTCTCGGGAACATTTGAGATCTTGCTCCCTGGTATATGTTTTCAGTTTAACTTGAACTCTTATAAAAATTCTCTACAGGTTTATGTTTCTTACATTGGCACGTGCATTAGAACTTTATTCCTTTTTATTGCCAAATACTATTCCACTGTATGATAGAGCATATTTGCTTATCCGTTCATCAGCTGATGGACATTTGGGTCGTTTCTACTTTTTGGCTGTTATGATTCTGCCATGGACATTTGTGTGCAAATTTTTCTGTGGACATATATTTTCATTTCTTTTTCATTTCATTCGTTCGTTTCATTTCCACCTAGGAGTGGAATTACCGGGTCACACGGTAACTGAATGTTCAACATTTTGAAGCTCTGTCCATTTTCCCAAGTAGCTCTTTTCCTGAGTTCTGCGAGCCATTCTAGCAAATTAATGGACCCAGGCAAATTATGAGAACCCCTGATTTATAGCCATTTGTCGGAGGTACCAACCCGACGTCTGGAAAGTTGGAGACTTGTTGGTGGCTCTGGGGTGGGGGCACCACATTCGATGTCAGAAGTGCTGCGGGTAAAATCAGTCCAGGCCTGCGTGAACGCGGGTGGCCTGAAAGGCAGGGCTCCTGTCTCTGCTCTCGCTTCGCGCGGAGCCCAGCGCGACAGAGGAGCAGTCACGGTTTTTGAATTGAATGGGATCTTTGTCAACTTCTCCTGTGTAAACAAGGGGACAGCGTGGGACAGCAGGGCGGCTGGGCCTGGAAGCCGATGAGCCCGGGTTCAGGTCGTAGCTCCGCCCAGCGCAGCGGAGCCGCAGAGAGGTGAACTCGTCCATCCGGTGAGTCTTGGTGGAGATGCTGCCACCTCCCTGAGAAGCGTGCTGTCGAGGGCTGAGCAAAACGCCCTGTTCTGCACAGGCACCGGTGGGTGGGCTGGGTGTTGTCTTGGGCACTTGTAACCGGGGCAGGAGCCCAGGGAAGTGGCGCCGTGGTCCAGGCCCAGCCCCGCCCCAGGCGGCAAGCACGCTGCGCCCCTCCCGGGCGCCTGGGTTGTGGCTGTGGAAGGCCCAGGCCTCCAGAAGCACGCCACGTCCCACCCCCTCAGCAGCACAGCTGGATGACCTCTAACGGTGGGGCAGGACCCGTCACGCAGAGAGAGATCTGTCTTTTGGTGACCTGTCAATTCTTTCTGTTGCTTTCAGACAGTCTGTGTCAGACGTATTTTCTGTGGTCTGCACCATGATATTTAAGCACTTGAATTAGAGCCACCGATTTGAGAGTTGGGAGATTTCACCTGACAATCCAGATTTGCAGCTTCCCTTAAAAATCGGGAGGAGCCGGAGCATTCTTGCGTCTCATACCTTACGCCTTCACCCTGGCCCCTGGAAGAACGGGACCTTGACAGCCCTGGCCAGGGCCATCGCCGCATGGGAGTGGCTTCGGGGTCTGCGTCTGCTCACGTGCTCTGGGGGGGGGGGGGTGGGACGGAGGTGCCTTGCCACCTCTTCTGTCTTTGCTTGTTCCGCCCAGCCACGTCCGGCCGTGAAGGGGCCGCCGCAGGGGCGTGCTGGTCAGCAGAGCAGAAGGCAGATGGCCTCTGCGGCCAGCTCTGTCCTGGCTCTGCCGCGCCTCAGCTGTGCGGCCTGGGCCCCAAACCGTACCTTCTCTGAGCTTCGCCTAACCGAATGTCGTTAGGGTTGGAATTAGCGTCCGGGAGAGGCCCCGCTCGGCCCCCAGCAGCTGGCGCGCGTCGGCTGCTGTCAGAAGTTTTGCCCCGTCCAGCCTCTCTGCCCATCCCGCCGTTCCCGCCTGTGTCGTCGGCGGGTCAGAATCCGTCCTGATCCTACAGGCTGCAGGTCAGACAGAGATGGTCCCACATGCTGCTGCCGCCGCCGCTAGGTCCTCAGAGGATCTCTAAGCCAGACCCCACGTGACCGTCACACTGTCAGCAGACTGCGATGTGGCCAGGGCCCTGTGCGGGAGCCCGCCTGCCCGCGGTGAGGGTGAGGCCAGGCGCGCACCATCTGTCAGCCCCGCAGGCCCTGTGCGGGGCCGGGGCTCGCACGGCCGTGACAGCTGCATGGGGCAGTAGTGGGGGGACAGCGTGGGGCCCATGACACCCCAGGGCGCACTGGAACCTAAAACACAGGGGAGCACTCTGTCTCAGTGCCGGGATTGCTGGACGTGGAGCTGTTTCGGGGCAGGCCACGTCTGAACCCGAGCTGCCGCGGGGGTCTCTGGGCCCGACGGAGGGAGGTCCTGGCAGTGAACAGGTGCGGAAGAGAGAGGGCCACGTCCCGCTTTTCTGTGTTTCCCCTTCAGACCACGGGTATGAGAAGGTGAGTCCATGCCGTTCATTCCTCAGCTCCTGACACACCGGCCTCATCGTTCGCTCCGAAGCCTCAAGACCCGTGTGTTCCATCTCGTGCCCTCGTGGACACCCCTCTTCCCGCCGCAGCAGCCTCTCCAGGGCGTGCGGCTCGTGGCCGTCAGTCCGTGCGTTCCCTTCTAGAATATGTCGCGTTGTATTTTTAATTTACTCATATGGATTTCTGCTATAGTATTCGTTTTATTTGCTTGTTTTTTCTCACCATCCTCTTTCGGCTCCATTCAAGAGTGTTTCCGTATTTTGCTCTGTAACCGTTTATTACATATTCGGGTGTGCATCCAGCACACCTCACTTGACCTTTCCCCCAGAGGTGCCACCAAGTGGCTTCTGACTCCTCAGTGCAGAATGGCACAGCAGTCAGCCCCCTTGTACGTGACCCCCACAGTCCCATGGGGGAATTTCTGTGGGGTAGGGACTCGGGGTCGTGTAGTCCACTGTGTTTATTTTGACCAGATACTGCCAGATGGCTCAAAAATATGGTAGTTTTGAAGGCATAAGGATCCTGAATGTGTTTGCTTCTGGGAAGGAACTTCGTGTGTATTGAGGGTTTATTATGTGCTGAGAACAGCCCAGTTTTTGCTTTAAAGCATTATCTTGTTTGCTCACACGATAATCCTCTGAGACAGACATTCTTAACATCTGCATTGAGCAGACAAAGAGCTCGGGGACACACCACACTGCTTTCCTAAAGACTCCCAGGCCCCACGCCTGGCTCCGCGCATTTGTGGAAAACACTCTCAGTTAAGGAGCACGAGATCAGACGTCTCGCATTGATGGCTTCGTGTGGCCTGCCAGTCTCTTTTGTTTGAGCCACCTGGTCTTCAAATTTTTTACAATTATTTTTAGTGTTTTAAAATCTGAGACTTCACAAACCTCGGAGATCGGGCAGCAGTGGCTCACTTCCCCAGGAGGCAGCATTTCCGGGATCACAGCAGTGGCTGCCGCGTCCCCGCTGGTCCCTGCCACCACTGGAGTTTGCAGCCCCCGGAAGAGACACTTCTGCACGCGGGCAACGTCTTTTCTTCCCCTCCGAGTTCTTCCCATTAATGCATGAACCAGCCTCACCCTCCCCCCGGCTGTCCCTTGGCTACAGTCAGTAACAGAGGACACAGGCTGCATCCCGCCGTGAGGTCGCTTCTTGTGTCCTGCCGAGGGCCCAGCCAGTGCCAGGCCCCGCGGAGGGTGGAAGAGACGGTGCAGACAGACAGGCTCCCGCCTCGGGGGCACGAGCCACCGATTCCAACCCGCCTAATAAACGAAGCTGCCGGGAAGCCTGTGTGTGTAAGCCAGCCTCCCACACACGGGGGTTCTGCGGATGTAAAGATGAGAACTCATCCAGCCACGAATACTTCGCGCCGTGCCAAGAGGAGGGCTGCAGAATTACGGTTTTCGTTCACCCCGGATGAGCCGCAGGACCCATTTGTTTTTCATTTCCGTTTTTAGCAAAGCTGTAGGTCTCCTGTGGTCGTGACCACAGGTTGATCCTAAGAGTCAGGACAGCGTCGTGGTCATGAGCAGAACCTGATGGACGAGGCTATAAATCTCAGCTCTCTCTGTTCCTTACCAGCTGGGTCACCTTAGAGAAGGCACTTAATCTCTTGGAGCCTCAGTTTCTTCATCTGCCAAATGGCGATATTAGTCTCTACTTCATAAAACTATTGCAAGGGTCTGTTAATATAATGCAAGGAAACATTTCACGTAGTTCCTGGCCCCATAGTAAGCTCACAGTTAAGGGCAACATTATCGTCGTCGTCATCATAATCATTATGAGAAGTGTGTGAACCCACCTAGAGTGTAAATGCGCCCCGAGCTCCATGTGGCTCCTCCGTCCCTTTTCCGAAGCAGGAGCTTGCTTTCTCTCCTGTTTGCAGCTGGGTTTTGCCGTGGCTGTGCCGTCGTTGCAGGCGGGGTCAGGATGTATTTTCTGGTCTGACACGTGGCATGATTCACTGATACCATTGCAGGTGCCGCTTTGCAGCTTCCAAGCTCTGTCACGTGCTGTGCTCCCTCAGTGAGCTGCCCAGCCCTGGGAATCTGATCCGTGTTCCCCCCGTTTTAGAGTAGGATCTGACAAGGAAGGGAGATCACCCACAGCCTCTCTCGGGACAGTTCGAGCAGAAGAGGAGGGTCTCTTGGACCAACAAGAAGAACAAATTTGGATATAGTGCGAGCGCTAAGCCCTGTGGCCTTTTCCATGGAGGCCGTGTGGGAGGACGTTAGGGTCTGTGATGTCTTCTTGAATTGGCCCTTGATCCTCCCATCAAGGCAGCATTTCACCCAGAAGCCATCGGGACCCGGCCACGGGGCTGCCAGCAGTCATAAATCTTTGTGTGTCAGGTGGAAAGTCCTGTTGCAGACATGACGAGGGAGGCAGTTAGGCCTTCGGTCGCCCCTGCCCTGCCGTGGGGCCGTAGCGTGTGCTGTCGATGGGCCGGAGTCAGGACCTGGGTTATGTCCCAGGTCTGTGATTTACCAGATCCGTCAGCATGGGCACGTTTCTTCCTCTCCCCGCACCTGGAAGATGGGAATGATGATAGAGCCTACCTCGGAAAGTCGTCCTGAGGAGGGAACCCGGTAATAAATGCGAGGGACTGAAAACACGCCAGCGGCGGTTATTATTAACGTGCGTCACGGCGCTCCGGCGAGGGCGTTTTCAGCTTCTCGGGACTCTCTGTTCCCCGTTAGAAAGGCAGGGCTCGTGGTCTTTGCGTTTCCCACACACAACGTTCTGCACAAAATAGGGGCGGCAATTTAGGGCAGTTTAGCAATTTTGTGCAGAGACGAGAAGGGTTTGGGTCAGAAAGTGCAGAATTTGAATTCTGGCCCTTCCATTTACGCGTGACCTTGGAAAGGGTAAATTACCTCTTAGATGCCCGCGGCCACCTCCCCCGCCCCCTCCTGCAGCGGAGACGAGACTGCCTGGGGCTCCCGGCTGTGACTGTGCCCAGCCCCACTGCCTTTAAGCAATGCTCATGTTCTTTCTCCTCTAAGTAAATATTCCTGAAAATATTGCCAGGGGATTAGGAGAAAGGGCTGGCGTCGGACGACCCGGGCTCAAAGCCCAGCACCGTCGCTCTCTAGTTGTTGGCTTTGGGCGAAGCGAGTGACCCAGCCTCGGTTCGCTAACCTGTGGAAGAGGACGTCGGTGATGGCGGTGGTGTTGACGGTGGTGCTGATGTCAGCACGGCCACAGTGGCGAGTCGTCACCAGGTCCGCCAGGGCTCAGCACGGCCCGGCGCTGTCCTCGAGCCCCGCAGCGTTCAGCCACTGTCCTGATTACGGTTCGTTTCCTTTTTCTTCTCCGCCTTATATTTCTTCCCATTCACGAGCCAACAGCAGCCGTTTCTGACTTCACAGCAGGAGAGGGGGAGAGGCTAGGAGGAAAGCCCAATGGACGTGGCTCCTGGGCCCAGAGAGCAAAAAGGCACAGGCCGATCGAAGGTTAAATCGGGCGACGGGCTGATGGGCGAGCTGGCGCTTCTTCATCTCCATGGGCGGTCCCCGCGGAGAGCTCAGGCTATTAGGAGACCGGCAGAAATTCCGATTCAGGCCACTGTGCATTTTTCCTTAACGAACTAGCCCGAGTCGCATCTGTTTTGACTGACATCGCCTGTCATGCTGCAGAGAAGCCCGTCACTGCCGAGAGTGACGTGGGATGAGAATACTTAGGGAATTCTCTCTCTCTCTGTGTGTTTTTCTTTCATTAGTCTTGAAACTTAGAATGAAAGGAGGAGCTGCATCCTGCCCAAATCAAAGGTCCCAGGGTATCAGCACAGGAAGGAAGCCGAGGGGTCCTTTCACCTGTGCACCCCCTTTTCAAGTGAGGACACAGGCTCAGAGGGGGCCTGGCTTTCCCCAGGACAGACTAGGAGCCACGCCCCCCTTTTCCCAGCCCGGGAACCTCAGCCTCACCAAAGCACAGGTAGCCATAGATCACCGAGCAAGAAAGAGCCGGCCCGTGTTCATCGTATGTGTACAGTGAAGGAGTCGGTCTCGCCTTCATTCTCCAGCTTCCGCTCATAACCGGAGACACCAAGCTGTGAAGTTTTCATGCCCATCAGCTGGTAGGGTTTCCCATGTGGCTCCCTCTCGAGCTCATGCCAGCTCTGTGCCAGGGGAGAACGGGGGCGCGGTGGGGATGGGGGGGGGCGAGGGGAGTCTCCTCCCAGAACCAAGTAGGTCAGCAGCACAAACCCATGAAGATGCAGTTGGAGAAAAGGTGGATCGGAGCTTAACGAAAAGGAGGCCCAGAAACCCGTGACGTTAGGGCCGGACATGCCTCTGAGAGTAGAGGAAGCCCGATCGGGCCACACCTCCTCACCAGACCACCCCTCCTGGCTGCAGGAGCCTGCTCTGCCAGGTAATCAGGGCGGACCTGAGAGCTTGATGATGTGTTACTTTTCCAGGGACTATATTTGCATTTTAACAAAAGGACTTTCAGAGCCTCCTTGCAGGAATTTAGACCTAGCAAAATGGTTAAGACAAGCCAGCGTTCAGCTTCCAGACCTCTCGCTTACTAGCTGTGTGGGTGCAGGCAAATTATTTAGCTTCTCTGTGCCTCGGTTTCCCTGTCAGGTGTGAGAATAGCACTATGGACCTTAGGGGGATGACATATGCAGAGGAAATATTTAGCAGAGAGTTTGCGTAGTCAGTAAATACTTCCCAAGCACCTGCTGGCTGTCGCCAGGCTTCAGGGACACATATCGGCATTGCTGTGCAGAAAAATAAAGGGGTAAGAGTGAATGGGAGTGGACAGGGAAGGCCTCTCGTTTGAACAGAAGGGACATTTGAGCAGAGACGTGCAGAAAGTGAGCGGACCTGCGGCGTGCAGCTACCCGCAAAGAGGGCTTTCGAAACGGCAGCAACGGCAAATGCAAAGGCCCCGAGACAGAGTGTGCGGGGCACATCCGGGGGGCCCGACGCCTCCTGAATAGTGAGTGAGGAGCAGAGTGGGAGGACAGGGTGGGGCGGGGGGCCCAAACACATGGGAGGAGCCACATCACGGTGGCCTTGGTGCCATGGTGAGGACCGGGGTTTTGTTGTAGATGGGCCGAGGACCCACTGGGGGGTGTCGGGCGAGACAGGAAACGGTCTGGCCCCTTGCGAGCAACCTGGCAAATAGTAGCTGCCGCCATTCAGTGAGGGGCATCTGCCCTGAGCCGGCCCTGTGCTGGGCTCTGCGGCGGGAACCAGCGCCGTCCTGGAAGAATGCGCAGTGGCCAGGAGAGAGCCGGGTGCGTGCGAATGAAGGCGGCCACGCTGTGCTTGGTGGGCTGAGGGGCCAGCCTCCCCACCGGGGCCTCAGGGGCATTTAGACGCTGGGTAGGCGGGGGAGAGCATCTCCCTGGGGACGGGGAAATGCCCGGGGGATGAAGCTCTGCCCAAGGGAGGGACAGGGCTGGAGAGGCCAGTGGGAGCTGACCGATGAAGGGCTTTGGGTGCCATGTGTGGGAACCTGGAATTGAGCCTGCAGGCACTAGGGAGCCACTGAGTTTCTCTGCGGGAATGAGCATGATTGGAGCGCGAATGTGTCCCGAGCACCGCGAAGGGCTCCTGCCCAGTCACTGGTCACGATCGTCCTGGAAGGCCCAGGGGAGTTTTCTAAGTGGGGTCACTGCGGGGTCCACCCTCACGCTTCACATGCTGGCCCCGTCTCATCCTGCAGGACGCAGAAGCAGGACTCACAAGGGACGAGGCATGGCGGGGGAGCTCTGGAGCCCGCCTGCCCGGTTCAGATCCTGGCTCCACTGCTTGACTCTTGGTGACCCAGGCAGGCTACCTCCCTGCCTCAGTTTCTGCAGCTATGAGGTGGGGATAATAATTCCCACCTCGCAGGAGGCCACAGGAGCCAGGAGCTTGAGTCACGTAAAGGATGCAGGTGGCGCCATCGTTACACAGTGGGGGTCAGGCCGACGACTCGCGTCTTCTCCCCTTGGTCCTGACCCCTAGACCTCCCAGCGTGTGCCCCTGATGGCTCTTCCACGCCCTCCGAACCGACTTCCCAAAGGCCGGCTCACCTCCCCGCTTCGGTCCATACGCCCCGTCCCTGACACCCCATTCCCTCGCGGCTCCTGACTCACCTCACTTCCATCCGAGTGCCCCTCTGCTCCTGCCGCCATCTGCTGAAATCCACCCACCCCCCAGGCCGAGGCCAGAAGTGCCGCCCGCTCCTGCACCGGCCAGAAGAGACCGCCACCTTCCTCTCAAAGCCGCCACGTTCTGCCCAGTTAATGGCCACACTGTTGTCCAGCACCGGCCCGCGCGCCGGCCCCGTGACTCGGCACCTCATCTCGCGAGTCCCCAGCACAGAGCCCGGCGCGTCCGCCCGCTGTGGGAGGAGTGACGGGGTGCGGTGGCTGTGTGAGGACAGCGGGGCGCGTCCCCCCCCCCCGCAGCACCTCCTCATCGCGGGCCCCGGCGCAGGGCGGGCCCCCGTGCGTGTGGGGACGCGACTCTCCGTCCGAGGGTGCCGGTGGAGGCTCGAGTGTACGGGCGGGCGACGGACCGTGGGTGCCTGCAGGGGAGAACTGGGTGTTTTTCGTCATTAACAGGGCCTGGCACAGAGGAGGTGTCACATGCTTGCTGACGTGGGTAAGTGTGTAATATCCCGTGGCCTCAAATGTCCAGAGAGGGTGACAGTGGCCTCCACAGGGCTAGGCCTGGTTCCCCTCTCTGTCTTTCCCAGTCACCAAACCGCTGGTTTCGTAAATGGTGGCCGAACCGAGTTGCTGGGTGAAGTAGTTAAGGGGACTTCGCTTCTCTGTCCGTCCAGGAAGGACAGCGACTGATCTCTAAATGAGTGGGTGTCTGTGGAGGCTTACAGCACGAAATTCTCGCCAGGGGCGCCTTAGAGACACCTCTGTCACTCATGCCTGGTGCCTTCCAGCTGGGGAGCACCTTGCGGGAGAGCTCGTCAGATGAGCTTAAACTGGCCAGGCCGCTCAGCCCGCCGTGGCCCCGATGGGACCGTCAGCACCTCCCTCATGACCGCGTGGAGCCCGATCTCGCCGTAAGGACTAGAAGGAGCTTCCTCCTCTAGGCTTGCAACTGTGTTATTTCTCCAGGTTAATCAAGCGAAGGTACTCTGTGCAGCTTTGCTGAAAACACCTCATCGAAAGCTTCCAGAAGGGGCTCGGTGATGTTTGGGGAGCTGCTAGCAGGGGCCATCGTACCCGGCTGTTCATTGCTCTCAGATGTCTCCGTGGAGACTGTTTAAAGGGGCGGTAACAGGAATTTTCCCCCCTTGGTCTCCCAGGTAGTGGTCGCATGACGGTTGCCCTAGAAGCAGCTGCTCGGACGCCGGTGTCAGGAGTGTGGGCCTCGCATTTGGGACAAAGCGGGGTTCACGGGTTTCCGGTCTTTGCAGTGGAACATGTCTCGTTCCCTGTGTCCCAGGGGAACAGGGGACAGGGTCGGGGGCTGGGCCTGGGGTTTAGGTGAGCTAAACCTCCCAGCTGGCTGATACTCGAAAGAGGAAAGGCAGGTTTTCAGTACTCCAGGGACAAAATAGAGCTTTTTAAAACTGAAGCGTGAGCCTCTTCAGTCTCAGCGAAGGAATAGCTGCTGGCCGCCCTCGCCTGCAGTGCCCGTCCCCTGAGGGGCTCTCACACGGCCCCCGGGCCTTTCCCTGCTCCCCCCTCCCCCTCCCCCTCCCCCCTCAGCGCCCCTCCAGCCTGACTCCTGGGGTTCCCACCAGCGGTGGTCCGTCCGGGCTGTGCCCTGATCCGAACTGCTTTCCGAGTCTCAGCGTCCTGTCCCTGAGAGGGGGCACTGAGGCAGGCGCGTCCCGGCGGGCTCCTGAAGGGTGAAGGAATCACGCGCGTGTGCGCGGAGCCCGGCGCCTGGCCGAGGAGCCGCTCGGTCAGCCGGCGTCACGGTCCTGCGGGAAGGTGCCCGCGTGCGCTCGCGGCCTTCTCCAGCTGTTCAGCGATGGTCGGTCTGTCCGCCTTTTCCAACCGACTGTGAGCTCCGCGAAGGCAGGATCCACGTCGTCTCTGTCGTCTTGGTCACAGTGCCTGCCTCGCACTAGGCTCCTGAAGAATATACCTGTCGAATGAATGAATGAATGAGTGAATGAATGAGTGAATGAATGAGCCAGCGTGTGACCGACCAGCGCATGCGCGAACGAACGACCCAGCCCGTCAGCACGTCCGCCGGCGTTGTCAGCTGACGCAGAGCTCGAACCCGCTCGTTGCTCTTCGTGCCCCGGGCCCCGGCCACGTACGGGCGCCTCCTGCCCCCGGGCGGCGCAGAGACGAGGAGGCCCGCCGGCGTCCTCACCCCGGGCCTGCCCTCCTCTCCTTCTGCAGATCTCACCTGTGAAGGCGCGCCCTCCCGGCCCAGCCTGCCCGCCCTCCTGCTGGTCCTGCCCCCCGTCTCCCCCAGCGTGTGACGGCCGTGCGTTCATGCAGCTGCTTGTCTCCTTCCCGCCGCACTCTGAGCCCGGGGGCGGGGCCGCACCGCTTTGCTGTGCCCGCTGGTTCGGGGCCCGCTGTCCTGGACGCGTGCGGGCGCCGTCGCTGAGGGAGCCTCTGTGAGCCAGTGCAATTGACACCGGCACCCCTGACGGCCTGGGCCCCGAACCTGTAGGTCCATGGCCTTCAGCAATGAAGGTTCTTTCTACACCCATCGCGGATTGGGTGGCCCTGGCGGCCTGCCTGCCTTCAGCGGTTCTGCCATCTCCACGTGCAGCCGGAGGCGTGGAAGAGAGAGGGCGGGGGAGGGCCGCAGGGCAGGCTCCTCGTCGTGGCCGGGCCGGGACGCGGCTCCCGTCCCCTCGTAGGGGTGCCAAGAGGCCTTGTCTCCCTTTGCGCCCGGTCTCTTCAGAATTGAGGACTCTCGTAGCCAGAGGGCCTTAATGTCGGCCTCCTTGGGAGTCTAGTCAGTGTTCCAGAATTCTCTAGCCAGAGCTGCATTGTCAGATCAGCTGACTCCGAAGCAGCCGTCTCTGACCAGACCTGAGCTGCTTGCTGCTCCCGATGGAGTGAACCTCCGGTTTGTTTTAGAAAACACCGTGATAGTCTTAGATGAAAATAAAAACCCCGGAAATGCAAAGTCAGCACCCCCCTCGCCCCCCACCCCCCACAGCTCACGCCGAGGGTGGCTCCCGGGGGAGACGGGGTGTGGCTGAGCTGAGCAGACGCCGCTGTGGGCAACAACATCCCAGGGAAGCGTTTGTTCTAGAAACTGTAGCTCATCATCTTGTCCACAACATCCCATTGTTTTTAAAATAACTGCTCTTAATCTAATGGTGTCTTTATCTTCTTGATGCTCAAAATAAAACTGACCTTTTCTGGAGGGGAAAAACGACTCCCGTTAGAATAGTCCTGCGCGCTCTTCTGCCCAGCGAGGGCTAAGCCCCGCACTCCCTATCGTTAGTTCTAAGCCGGAGCCGACGGTAACATGACAACAGGCCACACAAAATGACAGCGGGGCCACGGGCAGCAAGGGCAGCAGGTGGCCGCCGGAGGAGTCTGGCCTCCTCCGTGCGCCGGGTCCATCCAGGCCCGTCACGTCTCATGCTGTGTTTGGGCTGCAGCCCCAGGAGCCCGATCAAAAAACTCACCAACACTCCATGGCCCTTTAAGCGCTGGATGCCGCCCAGTGGGGCAGGCCCTCCCCGGATCCTGGCCTCCTCCTGGCAGCCCCATGTGACAAATGGGGTCTCAGAAGGCCCAGCTCCTTGTCTTCCTTCCCTTGGCACGCCGCCCTCTGCTCTCCACCCGCTGCCCAGAGGGACCTGGGCCCAGGGAGCCGCCTTGAGCCTCCCTCCCCTCCCCTCCCCCGTCAGGGGTCCTCGTCGTGTCTCGTCTGGACTTGGCAACAGCCTTCGTGCAGTTTTCCTTGGCGGCCCGCCTTGCCTCCCCTACAGCACCCCCACATTGATTCATCCACATTTATTCATTCTTGCAACAAATATTCATGGGGCGTCTCGTGAGCTCCAGGCACTGTGTTAGGCTCTGGTGGTTCAGGGCTGAACGAGACGGAGGGCCCTGCCCTCCCTGGACTCACCACGGAGTAGCCCAGGCGCACAATGAACCGGAGCGGTCGTTCCAGGCAGCGGCAGGGTTGCAGGCGCGAGGGCGGGCCGGCCTCAGCCGGTGCCCACGGGGCGCTCGGAGGCCTGAGCGGCAGGGCCTCCAGGCCCAGGGAGCAGCCCGAGGACACCAGGAGGCCGCGTGCAGGACGCGGGGAGAAAGTCGGGGGCTGACGCATTGACGGTGTTGGGTGGGTGCCGAGGGTGGGGACAGGGTGACACGAAGTGAGGCTGGCAGGGCCCGCTGGGGCCACGTCGTGAGGGGCTGCTGCGAACCACGCGAGGGTCCAGGCGTGCGGCAGGGAGGGGGTCAGGGCTCATGGGAACCACCGGAGAATTCTAGGCCTGCGGTGTAGAGGGCCCGTAGATTGTTCTTCCATAAATTCAAGCATGTTCTGGATGGAGGGCAGCTCCCCTTGCTCGAGGGTAAAGACCTGCGGCCCTGCTCAGCGCCTGCCGGTTCCGAGCCCCAGCGCGCATTCCTGAGCCCGCCCGAGCCTCGGTTTCCAGCCTCCAGCGTGTCGCGAGGACGCGGGGCTCGGAAGGCACCGAGCGCGGAGCGGGCGCCACGGGCATCGCCGCTCCCTCTGGACGGCTCGGGCTGCAGGTGCAGACCGCTGGCCTGCGGGTTTCCTCAGGAGCCGGCTGGGGCTCCCAGGGACCGCCTGGCCGAGGGCTCAGCGTGTGGGAGGCACCGGGGCTTCCTCCACGGCGCTAACTTCCTGCCACGTCGCCGTCGCCCCCGGGACCTGGGCGAGAAGAGGCGCTGACCAAGAGGAGGTGGGCGAGTGCGACGCGTGGGTGGAGTCCTCCGGCCTTCCTTTTGGGGACCCTCGCCTTCCGAGGACCCTGTCGCCCAGCCCGGCCCCGCAAGTCCCTTCCTGCCCTGCAGCGGGGCCTCTCAAGCGGTCCTGGAGGGGTTTGTGCAGATTAAAAACCCGGGTTAATCAGCTCAGTTCTGCACTGACCTGGCACATTAACCACCTTCCCAGGGAGGAGCATCCAATCGCCCAGCGATGGGTTAAAACTCGGAGGCCACGGAGCAGAGCCTGCCATTTGGGCGGGGGGGGGGGGGGCAGACCCCGGGGGGCTCCCACTTGGGCCAAGGACCTGCCGCTCTCCTGGCCGATGCCATGGCTCTTCCCACTCAGCGCACCCCCTGCCAGGCTGTAGGCGATTCCCGCCCTGGGACGGAGCAGCCTCGCGGTGAGCCGGAGTGGCTGGCGGCCGTGCTCGATGGTGGCCACCCCTCTGGAGGCAGCTCCCCTCGAGGCAGCTCCTCAGGGGCTGCTCGGGGCTGGGCGGCCTTGCCACTCCTGTACCTTCCTCCCACCTGGCGCTCAGGGGAGGGTTGCCAGGAAATTTGAATTTCAGATAAACAATGAATAATTTCTTAGTTTCAGTGTGTTCCAAACATTGCTGGAAAGGTTTTATTGTGTGGTGCAGACTTGAATACTAAAAAATTATTGAATTATGAATTATTGAATATTGAGTTATGAAAACTGAAAAATGATTCATTGCTTCTCTGAAATTCAGATTTCACTGGGCATCCTGAATTTTTATTTGCTAAATCTGGCGATACTTAAGAAAGACTCTCCCAGCCGAGCTGGGGTTCTCGGCAGGGCCTGTGGGGACCCTCGTCAGAAGTCAGAGCGCGTACTGGGCAGCTTCTCAGGTGCCCTTGATCAGCCTTGTTTGACAGACTTGCTGAGCCCGGCCTAGGGTGGCCCCTGTGCCGTCACCAGGGCTGGGGAGGCGAGGGCCCCACTCTATCTGTGGGACCGTGTGGGCGAGCCACCAGCTCCTCTCTAGGCCGTGATTTCTTCATTTGTCATGGGAGATTAGTCCGAGTGAGCTTCTTCTGTCCTGGAGAGGCCAGATGACCCTGTTCCTCTACCGCCCTCTCCCCGCTGTCCCCTCGTTCACCCTCTTGGCCTTCAGTCCCTGAGTATCACTTCCTGAGTGAAGGCTCTGGTAAGGAAACCCTGCCCCCCGTGCTGCCCAGGGTTCCTGTCTTATAAACCAAGCCCACCCCCCACCCCACCCCCCGTGCAGACTTGAATGAGCGAGACAGGCTGCCCTATCCCTGGGCCCAGGGCAGTGTGAAAATAGGGGCCCCTTGTTCCAAATCATTAAGAATTTGGGACAGGGGCAGCAGATGGTCAGTCACAGAGGTGCACGTTCGCACCCTGTGAGACGGCACAGGGCACAGGCCTGGGGAGCCGGCCCTGCCTGCGAGGGCCGAGGAGACACGGGGCGGGGGTGAGCGGGAGGGGCAGAGCCCGCGCAGACCTGGGGCCCTGCGCTTCCTGGGGGGCCACACTGCACCCCGCCCCCGCCCCCCGCGACCCTGTGGGTAGGTCTGTGCTGCTGGGTCTCCCAGTTTTTCATGAAAGGTGATGTTTTTGTTCGTTTATTACTACAATCTTACATAGTGGAAAACTCCCGAGGAGGCAAAATCAAGCACCGTCTCCAGCAGGTGGCATTTAGGGACATTAATATTTACACGCTGACTGGGACAGTGGCTCAGTTTGCGTCTCCCCACTGGCCCCGGACGCCCGCCAGGGTCACGGCGGTGACCCCTCGCGTTCCTGGTTCTGTCCTTGGTCCCTGGCACCAGCCACGTTCGGCACATTGTCGGGGCTCACAAAATAAGCCTCAGTTGCCAAGACGTCATCCACGGGAACACGCTCTCCCCACGTAGTGATGTCACGAGCATCTTCCCTGTTATTAAACGTGGCCGCACGTGCCAAGCGCATGGCAAACGCCTCCAACGTTCCCTGTCCGGGCGGCGGTGACGGATCCGTCGCGTGTTCTGGGGGGCGGGGGGCTTTTGGCTAGGCGAGGACGGCATCCTCCACGCACCCCCGTCTGTCTCCTCAGGACGCCAAGTTCGTGGAGGAACGAAGGAAGCAGCTCCAGGACTACCTGCGCAGCGTCATGAACAAGGTCATCCAGATGGTCCCCGAGTTCGCCGCCAGCCCCAAGAAGGAGACCCTGGTCCAGCTGATGCCCTTCTTCGTGTAAGTACGATCCGCGTCCTTCTCTCTCCTGCCGTGGTTGGGCAGCGAAGTGTGTCCGTGTCCCGGACACCCTGGGGCCCAGGCGTGACCCAGGAGCCGGGGGAGGTGCCAGCAGGGGGACGTGGGCCACAGCGCGTCGGACCCCGAGGGCTCACGAAGGAGCGAGTGTGCCAGTGAGCACTGTTGACTCGAGGCTCGCAGGTAAGTGCAGGCTTGGGTTTCATGCTTTCATACATCTTGATCTAAGAAAAGGTTCATTTTCTGTGCCGCTCACAGGCATTATAGAGCTGCAATGCTCTCCGAGTGTCTTCAACTTGGTTAGTGAACCAAGGAAAAGTATTTACAGACTCCCGCCGGTGCTGACTGAAATGATTTTCATGTTAATACTACTTATGTATGAACGAACTTAAACCTGGGGACGAATTCCTTGTTCTTACATCTCCTATAAAAGAAACATCTGAAGGAGTTTATATGTGAGGCATGTACGAAATCGCGACAATTCAAGGTGGTCGTTCGGCGTGATAGACGCCGCCGTCCTTCCGGCGGCAAATCCTTGCTCGCGATGGGGTGCGGCAGGGGCGTCTGTTCACCGCGCGCCACGCCGGCCTGTCTGTCTGCTGACTCCGTTCTCCCCAGCCTGTCTCGGGTCGCACTGGCTGGAAACACCTGTTTGCTCAGCACCCTGGGGCAGGCGTCTGTCACTCGATGTCACCACCCGGTCACCGACGCGTTCCCTCTGTTCTAACGAGTCTTCCGTCTGCCTGAGACAGCTACATCCTTGGAATTTTGAGAGCTAGAATGATGGAGAGGTGCTTGGTGTTCATAGAGCCTTTCGATGCTTCAGAGAATAATTTAATTATTCCCGAAACGCTACCGTCATAATGGGAACACCAGATGGAGGGGTCCACGCAGCAGACTGGCGGCTTCCCCGAAGCGGGGTGGGGGCTTGTCGTTAGGAAGTGCCGGGCTGGTGCGTGCGGCATGGAGTAGGAGTTTCCTCTCCCTGCAGCTCTTGAGAACGGTGCCCCGCGGACCCGGGGGACGCATTTCATTCTAACGGTGACTCTGCCACTCACAACAGGGGGCTCGTTTCTGCTTCTGAATGTGGGGTCGAGCCGTTGGCGGCAGACTTCCGAGCAGACACTCAAGGGCGGGACTGCCCCTCCGGCCTCCGAGGGCCTTTGAAATTGTAGCCACGCTGGTCGCTTGTGTTTTTCTAATTGTTTGAACACTTGCGAGATGATAAAAGTGCATTGTGATAAAAGACACCTTTTCTTCCAAATAGAATATACCGTTTTACTTCGTTCCGGCAATTTGCAACGCCAGGGCCCAGACCTCACAGCTTCAGAAGTGCCGCGCTAGCGGGCGACAGGAGCTCCCGTTCTTCCTTTACACGCGGCCCCCTGGCCCCTGGCGCGTGTCGGAACTGAGTCACGTGCGTTTGGGCCACATTCCCTGATGAACACGGCCCTAGAGGGCTGGTCCTGCGGCCTGGCGCCGAGAAAGGCCGCCTGCCGTGTGTTAGAGCCAGAGAAGACAGTGCCCCACGCGGGCTGGCTGGTGTCGGGCATCGCCGTTCCGGTGCTCACCAAACCTGAGCCCGCACATTCGTGAAGTCCGTTGGTGAGGGTGCCTCGGCGCGTTGGGCCGCCTCCGCCGCGCTGGCCGCCGTTCAGCAGAGCTGGGAGAGGGACCCTCTGTGCCTAACTCGCACAGGGGACATAAGGTTCCGTTTCGTGGGCTTTAAGCCACACGTAGAATTTCGGTAGGAGTCTGTGGCAGATGACACCCGATTTCCGCCGGAACCTTGGTCTGGACCCCAGCTGAATTAAACTGCTTTTCTCGGTTGGCTCTCCTTGCAGTCCCGAATTAAGCTGCCCTCCTCGCCTTGTCTTTTTGAGCGAGATGGGGTACAGGTTGAAATTTGTGGATCGTACTCGTTTGAGGGTCATGGAAGATGAGCTCGCAAACCTCCACGAGGTTCCTGCCTATGTGCCTCAGCTCAGGGGCTCACCATAAGAGATTTCTAGTTTAAAAAAAAAAAAAAAAATGTCTCTTGCTCTCTTGGCTAGGGAAGTAAACCCCAAAAAGCATTCAAAAAAAAAAAAAATCTCGTCAGGTTTCCTCGGCTCCTTTGAACACTGATTCGAGGTCCTAACGGTCCACGACATGAGCTGCGGGTCACACAGACTCGTCCGCGAGGCTGGTGCCACCGTGCCCATCTCCCCCCGTTTTGTGAGCACGGATCATAGTCCTGACTGAACATTTGACCTGCTGTATCTCCCCGAGAGCCTATTAGGTGGGCACCACGCCTCCGTTTTATTCGGTGGAACCTCACAAAGTTGCCAAAGGGTAATTCCATAGGTCCCAGCTACTAACGACAAGTGAGGCTCTGAGAGGCTACCTGGCCGGCCCCAGGGTTCCCCACCAGCACACGGGGACCCTGGGCCATTTGGCACCATCGCCCACTTTGGGGGGCACGGGCGACAAACATGGCCTGTGGATTGAGCCCGACCCTCTGACCTGTTTTATTTGACCAGTCCAAGTGGGGTTTTGTCATGTTTCTTCAAGTACTGCCAACATAAAAAAAAAAAAATTATGTGTCAGATTTTTACAACTTAGATATCAAGCTTCTCTTGAAAAATGAGACACGGTCACACCTTAATATGGACTGAACATTTGTACCCCCCCCCAAAAAAAATATTCATATGTTGAAGTCCCACTCTCCAATGTGCTGGTATCTGGGGCCTTTGGAGGCGACTAGGTTTGGGTGACACTGGCACCCCATAAAGAGAGGGACGGAGACCGGAGTGCCCTCTGTCTGCCTTGTGGGGAAACAGTGGGAAGCCAGCCATCTGGAAGCCAGGGAGGGGGCTTTCACCTGGAACCGAATCTGCCGGCACCTCGACCTCGGACTCCCAGCCTCCAGAGCTGTGAGGAATCCATGTCTGTCACGGAAGCCGCAAATACCACGGTATTCTGTTCGGGCGGCCGGGACAGGCGACTGCCCACTTCCATTCCCGCGCCACCGCACCTGGCAGCAGGGGACAGCTGAAAGCGCGGCCCTGTCCCCCGGGAGCCCCGACTCCGTTGTTTCCAGGACGCTGAGCTGAGCCTTCTCGGCCATTCGCATTGGTATGTGGCTGTTCTTCTCCTGTATTCAGGTGACGCCATACATTCGCATTACCTGCCGGGCCCCTGCAGACACCTGAGTTTGCAGTCCTGCCCCTGCCCCACTGCTCTGCTGGCCTCTCCGTGCAGGCTTCGGGCGTGAGGACCAGGCGCTGCGTGTGCCCAGGATGCATCTGGCTGGCCCTTGCATCCCACGTGTGTCCCGGGAGCCAGCCCCATGCCAGGCTCCCATTCCAGCTTGGGGTGTGGGAGGGACGATGAGCGGGGGGAAATAGCCAGCGGGTAGAATTGGCTCGTGTTTCCGCCTGCCCCCGCCCCCCACCCGCCCCGCTATAAATAGTCCTTAAAACTTTCAGGCTCATGCAGCCTGGAGCCCAGTATGAGATGAGGCCTGCTTGCACACACACTTTTCCATTTTTTTTCTTTTTACCGTGTCAGTATTTCATCTGTGTTCTGCAAGGGGCATCATGACTTGCAAGTATTCTGCCATCTGTACAAATCTGAGAGTTGAGGAATCAGCAGGTTGAATTTCTTCTCCGAATCCTCCCTTGCTACCGCCAGCAGCGGTCTGAATTAGAAAGTAGGGCAGTAGGAAGTGGGCCACTTCTTTTCCATTCTGAACTCTGTTTACCAGTCTGGCTCAGAGTCCGCCCACCGACGTGGCGAGCAGATGGCGGTCTCCCAAAACCCGCTCCTTTTCGGAGCCCCAGATCCTTCGCGTCGCCCGGCCTCCTCAGGGGAAGGTGTACTCCGAGACATGACGCACGGCAGGTGTCAGCAGATGCTGGCGGACACATCAGCTGTGCTTCGGGCGGCGCACTGCCGCAGGGAGGCCCGGGTTCCGAGCACCCGTCCCGCAGGACGGGCCGCAGGTCACTGCCGCAGGGAGGCCGGGGTTCCGAGCACCCGTCCCGCAGGACGGCCCGCAGGTCACTGGCGCAGGGAGGCCCGGGTTCCGAGCACCCATCCCACAGGACGGGCCGCAGGCCAGTGCCGCAGGGAGGCCCGGGTTCCGAGCACCCGTCCCGCAGGATGGGCCGCAGGTGAGTGCCGCAGGGAGGCCCGGGTTCCGAGCACCCGTCCCGCAGGACGGGCCGCAGGTCACTGCCGCAGGGAGGCCGGGGTTCCGAGCACCCGTCCCGCAGGACGGGCCGCAGGCCACTGGCGCAGGGAGGCCCGGGTTCCAAGCACCCGTCCCGCAGGACGGGCCGCAGCCCAGTGCAGGCTCCAGAGAGTCGCTGTGCGGTCCATTTGGCGCGTTGGCGGAATGTTTCTGTTGTGTTTTGTTTTGTTTTTCACAGAGGAGTTCGTCCTTGGGAAACGTATCATGGTCTGCTGGTCCGTGAGGGCAGAGAAAAGTTACGGGGGCGGGAACCAGAGTGACGTAGGTCACGGCGTAAATTCCCGACGGGGTTTTCAGAAAATTCGGTCGACGTCTGCCCCGCTCCCCACAACCGTCTGCTGCACATCCGCTCTTAACGCTAAATGTGTTTTTTGCTGAAATGCGAGCTGTCACGTTCTCCCGGTGAGCGGGGGTCTCGCTCAGGGATGAAGTGTTCCAGCCTGCGCACCACCAGGGGTCACCTGAGCCTAAGCCGACACCATTTGCTTTGCAAGTCACTGCCAGCGGGGGTTACGGGGTTCCTTCCTAGGAACCTTTAACTCACTCACGTCGCTCTTGTGGACCGGCCAGAATTCCCGCGGCCAGAGAGGGCGCAGGTCCCAGGCAGGGTCCGAGGTGCATGGCGAGGCGGCAGGCTGGTCAGGTACGGACAGAGTTGTAAAGTAAAGTGTTTTGAAAAGCAGAAATACAAATACAATTAAATATAAAATAGTTTTGTAACCGTATATGGTGATGGATGTTAACCAGACTTACTGGTGATCATTTCGCAACATACACACGCATCAAATCACTGTGTTTTACACTTGCAACTAATGTAATGCTATGTATCAATTACATTTCAATTTTAAAAACTTTTTTTTCTGATAGGTAGAATTGTGGGTTATCTTCTTGCCTGTTTCCATTTTTAAAACTTTTCTTGTAACATGCATCACTTTTTAAATAAGAAAAGATAGTAAAAGTTAACTTTTACAAAAAAAAAAAAAAGCAGAGAAACAGGCTATATCTCATATACCCTGCAGTGGTAGTAATAACTTGGTATTATATGGACCTGAAAAGCATGGAAAATAAGAGCCCGCAACTGTGATGACTTTTGACGGGATGTGTGTGCCCCCGCCTGGCACCCTTCCAGCCTCTCGGGCTTGCATTTCCCCTCGGCCAGCTTCCCCGGGTCGCGTCAGCTACCTGGCCCTCGAAGGCAGACGCGTTTGAGACCCCTGGCAGCCAGATGGGAAGCGTGGGGGTTTGGGAGTCAGCGACAGTGCCCGGCTCTGCCACTAAGGGGAGCAGGGTGATCCTGGATGAGGATCACCTTGAGTCTCAGTTTCCTTCTGTGTTAAGTAAGAAGTTCCGTTCGCACACATCTGCCAGGGTGACTGTCACAACGTGAATTATTCCAAAAGTCGGGCTTTCCCTCCCCGCTTCCCCTGCTGGCTCTCTCCCACCCTGCAGGCCTGGGGAACCCGGAAGCCACGCCTGGGGTCGCCTGGGGTCGGCTGGTCCCGGAGGGCAGTGCGCCCTACAGCGGCTGGGCCTCCCTTGGGAAGTCATTACCCAGAGGCCCCTCCCCTAGGGGACACCGCTGTGTCTCCTGGAGAGATGACATGTAAAATACCACTTAATCGCCTCCCGCAGCAGGCCTGGCTATTTCTGGGGCTGCTGTTAAGGGACGGGTAAAGGTTCCGGCCCCCAGGGTGCTGACCTTCCAATCCGCAGGGCTACCCCACAGGAGGTCCCCACGAATAGGTCCCTTTGAAAGTGATGAGGACAACAGCTAGTTTTCTCTGGTATTCGGATGGCCTCCCCGCCCCCTAGGCAGCCCACCAATCACAGTAATTAGGTTCCGTCCCTGCCATTTATGTCCGTGTGGTGACACGGGAAAGATCACTGACTTCCACAGAGAGGCGGGGGAGGAGGGAGAAGACGATGGCGTGGCTCTCACTATTTCCAGAAAACGCCGGGGAAGCTGGGACATGCCCAGGACAAAGACTCTGCAGAGTGGACACATGGGAAGTCCCCTGAGAGGGGCCCGCACTCAGCAACATCTTTCACCAGCCGCCGTTTATTCAACACCTAGCAGGACTCAACGAGTCCTGCGGATCTAGCAGAAAGCAAACCAGAAAAAGGACTCAGCCCCTCTGCCTTTACGGAGGAGGGGGCGTGAGATGGAAAATGGGTGTGAAGAAAATGCAGAGTCGGGGACTAGAAGATCACACAGGTGGCGTTTCCCAAAGTGGGCTCTCCGGGGGAGGATCCTGTGACATTCTGGGGAAAGGGTGTCCGGCAGAGGCCCCGAGGCAGGAACAAGCCGGGTGCGTCAGATGCTGCCGGTGTGAGCAGAGCAGAGAGCCAGGGCAGAGAGGCTGCGGAGCAGGGGCCAGACCACCCGTAAGGCCTCGGAGGCCGTAACAATGACTTTGAGATCCATTCTGACTGGGTTAGGAAGCCACCCAAGGGTTCGGGGCAGGGCGCGACGTGACCCGATTTGTGTTTTTAAAACTGCACTCCGGATGTGGCGTAGTGAATGGAACTGGAGGTGGCGGGCCACAAGGGTCCAGAGAGGAGTTTGTGACTTGGCTCAGGTGACAAGATGAGCAGTGTGAAGAGTGGGTAGACCGGATGTACCTGAAGACAGGCAGGCAGGTACGAGAGAAGAGAACTTTTGTACATGCCCAGCACACTGCGAGACCAGGCAGATGCAGAGATGCCCCAAGCTGCTCGGTACAGACAACCTCTGTATTCAAGCCGATGCATGTTTATCGAGCGCCTGCTCTCCACTGACTAGCCGTGTGGCCTCGAGCAAGTCATTCAAGCTCTCCAGGGCCTCAGTGTCTTCATCTGTACAGCGGACATACTCATAGCCTCCACCTGATGAGGTGGCAGTGGAGGGTCACATGAGCACATGTGTGTTAAATGTTCAGGGCAGCGCCTCGCACATAGTAAGCGCTGCGTGCGTGTAACTATTTTTACCAGCAGAAAGGGAGCACGGGGAAAGGAGAGTCTGAGGAGCAGACGTTTTGGAGGAAGTGATAAACTTATGGCATTAAAAAAACACCGAGGCACTACAGAAAGATATAAGACACAATAACATCACACCCCGCTCCACTGCACGTCTCGCGCTCACCCCTACCCCACGACCGCTGTCAGGCTTCTTCTGTGACTGCAGGAGTTGTCAGTACTTAGGGGAATGGCTTGGGGAAGCCAGAGCCACCCTCCGCACTGCGTTCTGCAGTTCGCCCTTTGAATCTGATGCAGCTGGCTCACTCTTTGTGAAAACTACCCAGTACCTGCCGCAATGACTTTTTCATAGCTTATTTCCCCATTGCTCTATCTGAACTTTTAAGACGTTTCCAGACTTTTTTTCCTCCGTCAAACAGTGTCATCCAGAACATTTCGATAGATAGACTTTTCAGCAGGTAGGTCCGTAGGACTGACTTTTAGGAGTGATTCTGATTTAGGTGCATTTGAAATTTTTTTCAGATGTCACGAACCCTTACACCACTTTGATATGCAGAGTTCTGATAGGCATAGCATAGGTGTTCTTTGTAGATGTGCAGGGCAGCTGCCAAGCTAGGGAGCCCCGAGCCGTCCACTGTGGCCGGAGAACGGTACCCGCCCCTGTGGTCAGGATGCTCTGGAAAACAAGGCTGGGACCTGGGGCCGGAAGGTCCCGAGGGAGTTTCCATTTTGGGAGCCCTTGCAGGCCTTTGAGCTCAGATCCGTGCTTCAGGGGATCACGCTGGCAGCTGGGGGGAGATTGGAGCGGGGGCGCGGGACGAGGCGGGGTGCTTTCATGGGAGCCCAGAGAAAGGTGGGGGAGGGGCTGAACCAGGTGATGCCACGTCTGACAGAGGGGGAACCGGCATGGGAAAGGTGAGATGAAAAAGAGGTGCTGGGCGTAGAAACTGGTCTCCGCGAGGTCCTGAAGGCAGGTCGGGAGCCCGGCAAAAGAGAGACGAGAGCCTCCGCTGTGAGTGCGTGCTCCGAGCTCAGCATCGGGTGCGAATTCCTTCCTGGGGTTTCTCAGCAAACATACATTTCCAGATCTCAAGAAGAATCAGTCAAGAAATCAGGAAGAAGTATCATAATTCTCCGGTGAAAATTAAAGTGCAACGATCAACGTTCCTGGTTTGCAGGGATCCACACCAAGGAGGCAAAAGCAAGAGCAGGAAGAGCTGTCACACACAGGGAGAGGTCAAGGTCGCCGTTTCCGGGAGCCAGAACAGGAGCTCATAGGAGAGGAATGGCCACGATCTCGTCAGTCGTGACATAAGTGTTCATGGCTCTATATGCTGCAAACAATGAGTCATCCTCGCAAATACAATAAATACTAATAAGTTCATGTGCGTGGTACACGATGTGAGTGACAGTCCAAGAAATAACGAGTTTTGGAAGCACAGAAAGTCCTTGTATCAGTGATTTCCACGCGTGATCCTGTGTGCTGCTGTCAGCCTCGGCGAGAGACTCCCGGGGCGCATTGTTATTCCAGAAATAGTGTTCGCCGGTATTTTCCAGTATTCGAATATTTGCTCTAGGTTATGATTCCTTGTAAATACTACCAAACTAGGTATTTCTTATTTATCAGGCAAATCATTTTAGATTTCCAGAATGATGAATAAATAGTATGAAGAATGTTGGGAATATTTTAAGACGATGTTATGGTGTGAGGAATTCCTGAGACCGCTCGGGAATTCTGACTTTTTGCCCTCAAATCCCAGAGTGGCATCTCTTTCAGGAATTTGGAAATCGTACCCACTCCTTGGGGTACAATTTTCTGGTAGAAACCTGGGAACGGTAATCACGGAGTTGGAGATGATCATCGTGGAGGCGAGGAAGGGTGCCCAAGGAAAGAGGGGCGCGTAAGATGCGCGGACAGCCAAGGATGGACGCTGGAGACAGGGCGGCCACGTGGAGCCCACGCCGCCGAGGGCGAGGGAAGAGGAGCCGGGCGCGGAGCTGGGTCAGGGCCTGAGGGGACGGCGTGTTTTCCGGAGAAGCCTCCCCCTGCGTGAGCTGCGGAATTAGCACCTCGTCTCAGAGCATCGAGAATAGCAAGCTGTCCTCCTGCTTTGCTGCCAAGTTGGCTCAGGACCCACGGAGCAGGTGGCACAGCACAACCGCGGCGGCATCCCTGTCACCCTCGTCACGGGGAAGCGAGTCATCGAGGGCGGCAGAGGGGAGGCCGCGCCTTCGCACCGCCTGGGGAGGACGGGTTCGGTGCCACCTCCCCGCTTGGGAATGCCACGGCCTCTGGCGGCCGGGCCTCTGCAGACAGCAGGGCACTTCATTCCGATGCACAGAGTGCTGGGTGCAGTGCGAGGCGTCCGCCTGGAAATTCACTTCAGTGGCGGGCTGGGGAACTGCGGCCCTGCGGGGCCCTGGCACAACCCAGAGCAGGTGGAGGCCCTTCGGGCTCGAAGAATCTTAGACGCTTTTCCGATGTGTTGGCGCTTCCTTTGGGCACAGTAAGGCCACAGCACTGATGTCCCGCCCCCAGCTCAGAGGGGACCGTGAACGGACTTATAGAAATGAGAGAAGAACCCTCTTCTCCCATTGCGGACTTCGGTCACTGTTTCTTGGTTCCACCTCTTATCCCCAGTGTTACTAAGCATGTCTGTGATTTGGGGGAGGAGGCGGCTCGCCACCGGGACTGACTCCCCTAATGGAGACAAACACGACCCGTGGGAAGGCCCCCACTGCCTTGCTCCCGTGATCCTGTAGCATCTTACTTATCAATGCTTGAACAACAGAGCAGACAGACACCCCAAATATACCCCATGTCAGCGGGGGACCATGGCAAACTCAGGTGTGCGTAGGGTACAGGCAAGTCGTTTAAGTGAATAAAGCCTGATGGCGTGACGGAGGAGGGTGGGGAGTGGCGCTCGCAGACCTCGTCTGGGGGGGTCGGCCACCACTCACCCCAGGCGATCGCTGCTCTGTGGGACCGCAGGCTGCCAGATCTTTCAATCTCCCAAGAGATGGCAGAAACGCATATCTAGATATATAATCTGATTTTTAAATTAGTCGAAAACTAATTCGTGGGCCAAACAAAATATTCATGGGCCACTAGATATCCAAAGCCTCTAGGGTGAAAAGGGGCCGCACTAGAGGGACCCGTTTAAGACACAAAGAAATGCAGGGTGGAAGCAGGCAGTGACCCACCCCGTCCCAGGGGACGGTGACAGCAAGGTACTAACCAGGGTGCCCCTGACCCCAGGCCTGCAGACAGAGCAGCCCCTGCCCTTCCGACCGCAGTCCCTGTATCGCTCGGGCCTGGGGGGTGACGGGTCATTGGAACAGCCCCCCGACAGGAGACTGCTGCTCCACATCCACCTGCAGCCTGTCACCCGCCCTGTCCTGTGCGGCAGGCGCTGTCTTCCTGGGGTCCCTTGACCAGCGCACGCTCGGCCGCTCTGAGCGCCTGCCTGTCCCCCACTCCTCCTCCGCGGCAGCTCTGTTTCCGGCCTCTGCGTGGCCACGGGCCGTGCTCATTTGGCTGTGAGGATGGGCACAGCCGGTGACGGCGTGGCTTCCTGCTCCACTCACCGAGGAGCGGGGCTCCTGGAGCCGGTCACAAGTCAGTAGGGTCGAAAAGGCGGCCTGGCGTTCTCACCTGTCCAGCTCCAGACTCCATTCTGTTCATGGGTACGATTTACCCGAAAGAGTTTGTGCGGGACTTTTCATTCTGATTTTGTTGGGATTCCTACCTTCTCGCACGTGCTGCCCTGCCCGACTGAGCCCGCTGGGCTTCCTCGTGCCTCGCACCCCACGGGTCTCAGCTGGGGGCGGTGTCACCTCACGCCCCAACCGCGGGACAGCAGCAGTGGACGGAGACAGTTTTGGCTGCCACACTGGTGGGGGGTGGGGCTACTACAATCCAGCGGGTGGAGTCCAGGATGCTACTACACGTGTCGCAGTGGGCAGGACAACCTCCCACACCCGAGGACATCCGGCCAAAGGCCAGCCAGCCATGGTTGAGAAGTCTCAGTCCAGCCCAAGGAACTGGTCTGTCATCGGGTCCTGGATGACCAGCCGCAATCCCTGTGGCCCTGTGGCCAAGAACGAGATAGAAGCAGCCAGGTGTCAGGCCAGGGGCTTTTCTCACACTAAGTCCTCGCTTCTACCTTTGAGGTTTTCAGAAAAAGGAAACTGAGTCCCGACAGTGAGGCGGCCCAGCCACGGCCTCGCAGTGGGGATGTGGGGTGTGTCCACTGAGTGCGTGCGGCTCCGCAGCCTCTGCTCTGTGCCCAGGACCTCAAAACAAGCACCCCGACACGCCCTCCCGGCGGCCTGCTTCCAAGGCCTGGCGCTCAGCGGAGGGTCCGCCACGCCCCTGGGACAGGCGGCCTGTGGGTCACGCTGGCCTTGGGGGAGCACACGGCAGTCAGGCCGGAGCCGCTTGGTGCTGTCCGAGGTCCTGCCCATCTCCGCCTCTTCCTCTTCGGCATTCACTCCCAGAGCAAACGCTGCACAGAAAGGCCTGGAAGCCGCTGGGGAGGCTTTGGCCCCGCTGAGAGGAGTGGTCTGAGACACCCGCCCCGCCTCCCCGCGCCCACACCCCACCCCCGCGGCCCTTCTTGTTCATGAATCAAAAATGCCCGGGAAGTTTCAGCTGTGCCCGAAAAGAGACCCAGAGCTCTGCCTTGGCCGCGGGAACACGGTTGCTCCCCTGAGCACAGCTGCTGGCTTGGCCCGCGTCACTCAGAGGACAAAGCAGTCACGGACCGCTGAGGGGGAACAGGGCTCGTCACACGTGAGAACTCGCTGTGACAGTCCTGGATGTTCTTCCCACCAGCTGGTCCGGGGAAGGCAGGTCGAGGAACCAGTAATGCAACAGAAACACGCTGTTCCGTCAGGGTTCAGGATGCGCCTTCCTTTGCGACTCACAGGAAAGGGACAGACAGACTGGCATCGTTCCCAAGACAAAGGGCCGCGGGCAGGCCGGCCTGCGTTCACTTGAGGCCGTGCATTTATTAGCTTGGCGGACTTGGGTCAGACCTTTTGAGGACTTTGTGCCTCGGTTTCTCCATCTGCGCGTGGGGCCTGATACTAACCCTACCACGGAAGGCAGACTCGAGGAGTAACAGGCAGAGCCAGGGCGCCTCCCCCGGCCGCGCGGCCCGCACTCCCGGTGCTGCGGCTGCTTCTCTGCTCAGCAGGAGCGGACACCGCTCCCCTCCGGGCTCCTCAGCAGCCGCGCAGACGTCGTCGGCGCCGTGGGCTTTGCAAAGCGGCTCGCAGCAAGCGCGCTCGCTGAGGGTGTTTGGGAGACAGTGCAGATTTCTCCGTGACGCTCCCCAAACACAGTCACTCCTTTTCTTTGTAAATACTGGTCCAGTTGACCTGTGAGGCCGAGGCCCTGTGACCTCGTTAACATCAAGATGGCATCTCCCTGGCCAAGCCCTAAATTGCTGAGCCCAGAGACCAGGCTGCAAAGTGGCAGGTTCCCCCCAAAGAGCACACCGTCGTTTCATCCCAGCAAGCTGCTTGGTGTGATGGGTACAGTAAGATTCCGTTATAACAGATTTCGTTAGAACCAAAGCTCTGTTATTCATTTCTGATAGGATTCAAACAGCAGTTTGGTACCTAGCTGACTCTGACTCTGTCAAACAGACCTGGGTTCTGCTACCTAGCGGCACTGTGACCTTGACCCTTCTGTGCCTCAGTTTCCCTGTCTGTAAAACGAGGCCAGTAGCACCGACCCTGTGGGCTTGTCAGGAGGATTAAATGAAACGTCGCCTCGTAGGAGCCTGCCAGGGGAGCTGCAGGCTCACGCCCCTCATTTCTTTGTTCAGACTCTCACTTCGGTCTCAAAGCGATTTGAGTTGGCAGCTTAGATATTATTACAATCGCTTGCCCTACTTCATGTCTTTTATTTTTAAACATTGGAACATCTGAAAATTCAGTTTGGAGCAAGGGAAGCGGATTGGGTTATTTTTGGCACAAGAACCTCCATCCAATTTGGGGTTAGTAAAAAAAAAAAAAAAGTAATCAAAGTTCTCTATCAGGGAGGTGAGGCTGAGCACACAAGCAGCTGGCCGCCCTTTGCAGACCAAATTATCTTGTCCCACCAAAATATAATCAGGCCGGGACAGCTTTCATCTCGGCGGGTCAAACAACTTGACAGCATTCCGCATCGTGCATCCCTGTGAGTGAGAACTGACTGAGAACGGTGACTTGATGGGGTTTTGTGTCCGTTACCTGTTGCCACATTAACGCTGCGTAATAAACAGCCACTGTGTGCTTAGTGGCGTACAGTAACGCTAACGTACTGCTCACACACGGGGCGACAGGCTGGGGGCTTCCGCTGATCTTCGCTGCATTGCTTCCACGTCTGGGGACCAGGTGGCTGTCTCCTGGTCCACGACGGCCTTGACTGGGCATGATGGGGCGACTGGGACCAGCGGGCTGGCCTGGGTGCGTATGGCAGAGTGGGAACAAGGAAAGCCTGATCGTTGTAACATGCTCCGAATTCTCACTCGGTCACATTTGCCCACATCCCACTGGCCAAGGTGATTCCCAAGGTGGAGACCAGAGTCAAGAGGGAGGGCGGGGCAGAGTCGCTTTGCAGGGGACAGGACACAGAGAGGGGTGAATGACTGGGGCCATTTGTGCAACCACCACAGATTAATAACTTGTTCTAGCTAGGGTGTGAAAGACTGTGTGTGGGCGCGGGGCACCGCCGTGGCATTCGAAGGCAAATGCCAGTTCAACGAGATGGAACCAGATGGAGGGGAGGCCAGCGGTGGGCTCGGAGTGTCCGAAAGTCAACAGTGAGGCTCCGAGAGGGGTCATTTCGCTGTGTTTTGGGAAGGGCCAACTTAGGGCCTTTACCTTTTAAAAAACGTGTGGCATGCAGTAAAACGGACTTTTCTTCTTGGTGTTCATTTCTACGAATTTCAATACGTGTATAGATTCGAGTGACCACCAGGGTCACAATCAGGGTTCAGCACCGTTCCGCCGCCCCAAAAAGCTCTCTCGTGCTGTCCCTTTATGGTCGCACACTCCCCGCAGCCGTAAGCCCTGGCCACTGCTGATCTGTTCTCCATCACGATAGTTTTGTCTTTTCGAGAACGTCGTCTACGTGGACCCATGCAGGACGCAACCTCTTGCTTCTTGCACTCAGCACAGTTCCTCTGAGATTCACCCGTGGTGTTGGGTGTCGGTACCTTGTACTGGGGGTCCCGTCCCATTCCGTGGGTGCCTCATGGCTTGTTTATCCGTTCGTAGAAGACGCTTGTGTTGCCTCTGGTTGACAGGTTTGAACAGAGCTAATACACACATTCGTGTACAGCTCTTTGCGTGAACTAAAACTTTCGTTTCTCGAGGGCACTTACCTAGAGCGGGTCGTGTGGTCGGCGCTCTGGAGAGGCCACGCCGCTCGCCGCACACTCACGGTGGACGTCCGAGACCGTCGCACGCTCCACACCTGTGTCTGCATGTGGCATTGTCTTTCTCCGGCACTCAGGAGGGGGCGCAGGGCTCGGCATGGCCTTCGCTGGCGTTTTCCCGAGGGCTGTTGATATCCATCATCGTTGCGTGTGCTTGCTTAGATACACTCCCTCTGGGGAAGTGTCTGTTCAAGTCTCATGCCCATTTCTTAAAAATTGGGTGGTTTGTTATTTTACTGTTGAGTTTTGATGGCGCTTTATATATTGCGTGTACGAGTCTTTCGTCAGCTAGGTAGTTTGCAGATTTTTCCCCCCAGTTTGTAGCTTGCCTTTCCATTTCTCTTAACAGTGCTTTTGCATAACAAAACTTTTTAATTCGGATGAATTCAGTTTCGCTGTTTGTTCGATTATGGACCCTGCCTCTGGTTCCATGTCTAAGAGCCCTGCCTAACCAAGGCTATAAAGATTTTCTCCTAGGTTTTCTTCTGAAAATTTTATAATTCCGAGTTAACTTTTGGATAAGCTGAGAGGTTTGGGTCTAAGTTGACATACTTCCCGTGACTGCTCCCCTGTCCAGGGTTGGTCGAGGGGGACAGAGAGAGAAAAGGACCGGGCAGCTGTCCCGCCCGTGGGGAGCGCAGCCCTCATGATCGAAGCGGAAGATTTTCCCTCGTGTTAGTTTCCTGTGGCCGCTGTAACGAATCACCACAAACTCAGTGGCTTATAAAACAACACGGATTTATTCTCTCACAGTTTTAGAGGTCAGAACTCCGAGATCAGTCTCGCTAGACTGAAGTCACGGGTCACGGGTCAGCAGGGCCGGTTCCTTCTGGAGGCGCCAGGGTCCGAGCCGCTTCCTCGCATTCCCAGCTTCTAGAAGCCGCTCACACTGGCTCCTCCTCCTGGCTTCCCTCCAGCTTCTGCTTCCCTCCACCTCTCCTGACTCTGACCTCCTGCCTGTCTCTTCTGAGGACACTTATGATCCTGCCGGGCCCACCTAGATAATCCAGGATAATCTCATCTCAAATCCTTAAGTTAATCACTTCTGCCAAATCCCTTTTGTCAAGTATAGTAACAGGGATTGGGACCCGGACGTCTTTAGGGAGCCATTATCCATCTTCCCACGCCCTCCCTCAGAGTTCTAGGTGCTTGAGGACGCTGCAGAGGGGGCCATGAAGAAACAGGAGGGGGAGAGCAAGGACACGTGGGAGGTCCCCCCTCTTTCTGAGTATTAGTGTGCCGGAGGGCTCCCCGGGCCCACCCCTGGCCACACCCTGCCCACTTTCAGGCCTCAGGCTGCCTCTGTCCAGGCTGCAGGATCCTGGAGGAAAAAAAACATGGCAAACCTTCCTCAGGTCTGCTGGTGCGTCCGCCCCAATCCACCTGCTAGTATTTACATTTTGGGCTAGCTCCAGGTTTTAGAGCTGCGTCGGTGGAGTGAGTTTTCTCCATCTTCTCCATCAGAATCCTGTTTTCAGTGTCTTCCACCCCAAAGCACATGGGATAGCTGCACGCAGAAGCGATGTGCTGTGTGGGCGTGTATTATGTCAGCAGGTGACCGCTCAGCGGCAGGATGTGACTCGTAATTACGACGGTTAGCACGAATCGAGCACTTTCTGTCCACCAGAAGTATCTCATTTAATTTTTACAAGTCTCCCTGTAAGGGTAATTACCATATCCAGGCCGGTTTTGCAGATGAAAACACTGAGGCTCAGAGAGGCCGCTGAACTTGCCAGAGGGCTCACACTTCGTGAGTGGGGGCGCCCCGCATGGCTCAGCGGCCCCAGGTCCAACCCCTCTGCCCCACAGCACTTAAATGCCCTCCCGCTGGGGACTGCCAGCCCACTCTCCACCGCCGGATCTCGCCGCCGCGTTCAGACCTCGGCTGTGGCTCAGTTTGCCTTCACCGAGTCTTCCTTGAGTGACCCTGACACCCTGTCACTGCCACCATCAGGCGGGGTGTGGGCCACTTTCTCATTCCCACCCATCCTAGCAGCCGAGCTTCTGCCCCGGCCAGTGTAAATGCCCAGAGGGCAGGGACGGTCCTTCCCCTCGTGCCTCCCCTGAAGCACAGTGCTGGGGGGGTGCGGGATCTCGGGGATATTTATTGTGATGAGCCAAAAGCTGTTTTCCCTTGGTTTCCTGCAATAAGGAACTCCCCAGATAGGATGCTTGATCCATTTAAGGAGGGAGACTTGGCTTGTCTGATAGTTCTAGGAGGACTCGTGTTTGCAACACGACTTCTGGTTGCTCTTTTCCTTTTTAAAATCAGTAGAGCAAAGACGGACCTAATCACCAGTTAGCTCAGATCCTACCATTCGTCTCCTCCGATCCCTAAATCGAACCACCATTTCTGATTCGGCCACGTCCCCTGGTGCCCCTGCTGTGAGAGGCCTCGTGCCGAGCATTCTGCACGTAGGATCTCATTCAGTCTGCAGCTCTAGGAGAGGTGGGGACCTAGCGACTCCCAAGTCAGAGGCCTAGAATGATGGAGAGACTTGACCAAGGTTTCACAGCTCGTAAGTTCCAGATCTGGCACTTGAACTTGGTTCTGACTCCTAAACTTGTGCTGTCTGAAGGCAGAGTGTTGGGAGTATGAACTTTGGACCCTGCAGGTCTAAGATTCTGACTGTCCGATCTCTGAAGGTCCTGGAAGTGTAGCGTGTGTCATGAGAGACTCCGGTTTGCAAAATTTCAGAAACCTAACCTCGGAAGGAAGTACTTATTCCCGTAACTGTAAAGCCCGGGGGGTATGCCAACTCCAGAGGTTCAGTTAATGTCAGCAGGACTCTGTTGGCTTCGTTTTGAAGCAGGTTTTCTCCGTCTGGTGCAAAGATGGCCCCCGGCAGCTACAGGCCTTGCGGACGCTACAGATCCAGGTCCTGAAGAGTAAACGTCTCACTTCCTGTCCAGCCACAGCCCTGGGGCAGATTCTTATGCACGGCTTTCCCGGTAGCTCCAGCAGGTTCTGATTGGCCGAGCTTTGTGTCAGTGTCTCATCTCTGAGCCAATCACTGGGGCCCACGGAACGAGCACCCTGATTAGCCAGGTCTGGGGCAAAGGGAAGGAGCATTCAGCCCCCTCGACTCCTGGACTGAACGTGATTGCGACAGAAGGAGGGGGTGGTCCCCTGGGAGGAGAGAGGGTGGGCGGACAAACATATGTCCGCTGTACGGCTGTCAGTGAGCCACGGGCAACTCCTGTCGCAGTGTTTTGTGTCCGAAGCCTGCGGTGCCTCCGGCCCAGCCTTCCACACCCACTGAGCCAGGAGATCACGCTTCTGTGCAGGAATCTCTCGCACACCCCCAGCTCATCACTCCTAACGGGGTGGGACGTGTCACCTGTCTTTAGACATGCTGCCACCTGTATTGGCAAGGCCGTCTGGTTGTAAAGTATTAACCAGCACAAATTCATGGATTTGGGGTTTGCAGTGGGTTTGGCTGGGATCGTCCAGTAGATTTCCCAGGCGCCTCTGCTGCTAGACTCTCTCCCAGCCCGAGGGGCGAACACTTTGTATTTGGAAGGGAGACGTGCAGGATAGATGTCCTCCGCCCACTCTACAGGGCTCGCATGTCCATTCTTCCCGGGGGGTCCTTACAGAGGAGGAACGGGGACACTGGACACGGGGAGGGGCGGGGCTTAGCCAGGGTCACACCACGCGTTCAAGGCAGAGGCTCCGGACTCTAGACCCAGCCCTGACTTGTCACATCCTAAAGCCGTAGAAATTACTGTCCCTCACGTCACCAGGGGCGACGATCCCTCTGCAGGTTTGGCTGCTGTGGAGAATAAGTCCATAGCCCTAGATGTTGAAACAAGGCTTTGTTGTTGATCCGAACAGGAGGGCAGGGGGAGCGTGCACAGAGCCAGGGGCTGGGGACCGCGACAGCCTGGTTAACATACCCAGGGCACAGCTCACTGTCACAGGCACACTCAGCCCCACACTCTCAGGCGCTGTCCCCTGGCGCTCAGGCAGGGGCGGGGAGTCTGGACCCCAGGGCGGGGAAGGGGGCATGGGACCAATTTGGTAAAACCTGAAGGAGCTGTCACCGTGGAGACTGTCAACCCTTCTGTACCTTCTCTCACCCTGGAAAGGGCGAGTCCCTTAGTGGGGCCTCGGTGCGGTTGTCATGAGGCGGGGCGTGTGGCATGGGAACACCCTCCTGGAACACCCCTTAAGGGAGTCCTTCGTGTGGCAGTCATCAGTCAGCTGCCATTCCCGACTCTGCAGCCGACCCTGGGGTCAGTGGGTCTGTGGGAGACCCTGTATATCTCCCAGCAGCCCTAGAGAGAGCTGTTACTGTCATTCCCTTACCATCCTCTCAAGAGGGGCTGGAAAATTAAGCCCAGAGAGGTGAAGAGACTTGCTGTGGGCCACACAGCTCCGAAGCTCAAGTTCTGGACCATGCCAGGGCCGCGGGCCGGGGAGTTCAGCCAGAGCTCCTTGGCGAGATGCCACAGCTTCCCGGGGGATGGTGACAGCCGGCCCATTCGGATTTGTTTTGAGACATTTCAGAGCTGCATGAGCCCTAAGGAGGAGTTAGCTGGAGCAGAGGGTGTAGTCCAGGCTCCGCATTTTCAGAACTGGGGAGGGTCCCAACAAATAATCCCTCGAGATAATGCAGAAGAGTCAGCAGGGTAGCACGTGGCCTGTGCGCAGACAGTCCCTGGCCCGTGGTGAGCGGCAAGAGTGCCGCCATCTTCCTTTCCCTGTCGCTCCCTGCTCTCCATCTCTGCTCTAGTCCCAGTCCTTTCCTCCTGCTACCCGCGGGTCTAGTCGGTTCTTTCTGGGGTTCCTGGAGTTGCCAAGTTAGTTCGTTGGTTTCAGGTCTTTCTACTTGAAGCATGTATAGATTTCCCTGCATCGCTTAAGTTTCGGTGCGCTGCATTTTTGTTTTTGTTGGTCTTAAAGTGTTTTCTACTGTCCCCTGTGATTGCTTTGATCCACCGGCCGAGTGTACTGTTTAACTTTTACAGCAATTTGTGAATTTTCCAGTTTTCCTCCTGTTATTGATTTCTAACGTCATCCCCTTCAGGTCAGAAAAGGTACTCTGTATATCTATCTTCCTAGATTTATTCAGCCTTAATGTCTGGCCCAACACATGGTCTGTCTTGCAGAATGTTCCGTGTGTGCCTAGGAGGCACGTGTGCTCTCGCCGGGGAGAGCATGTCGTACGTGTCTGTTAGACTGAGTGGGTTTATTGTGTTGTTTGTAGCCTCTGAACAGAAGTCTGGTTGTCCTGTCCATTACGGTGAGCGGGGCGTGGAGGTCGCCGACTATAATTGTAGAACTGTATTTCTCCCTACATTTCTGTCAGTTTCGCTTCATAGGTTTTGATGACCTATTATTAGGTGGGTAAACGTTTATAACTGTTATTTCTCCTTGCTGTATTGCGCCTTTTATTAATATATAATATCCTCGTCTCTTGTACCTTTTATGATGTAAAATCATGCAAGGGAGACTTCCTGTCGGGTGCTTTGAGGTTCATTCCTTATTTGTGGAGCCTCCTCTGCCCCCCCCAGGCACCGCGCTAGGCTTCAGGAAAACAAAACCAACGGGCTCCGTCCTCAGGGATCTTCTGGGGCAGCTGCGAGGCTCCGTTCAGGGGCCAAGCAGCACACTCGGTGGCGAGGTCTGTCTGCAGCACCTCACCTTGCTGGGCGTGGGCGTTACGGCGGTGGCCCCTTGGCATTGCCACCGTCGGAGAGTCAGCCGTGACTTACAAGGGACCCACGCCAGGTGCTCTGAGACGTGACACAGGAGCCGCGCTTGGTCTGGGGTCAGGGAGGTCTCTGCTGAATGGGGAAGGTGCTCAGGGGTCAGGGAGACGTGAGGCTGGAGGGCAGGGGCTCAGGGCAAGGCCCAGGCAGGGGCTTCAGGGGTCACGCTTTGGCCTTCAGATTCCAGCCTGAGACCCAGGCGCAGCCTTCGAAAACAGCCCTCTCTTCCTCCCGGGGCGCGTGGGGGCTCCTGGCTGGTTTCCTCATCAGACACTGAGCGCCTGCTCTGTTTGGGCTGCAGCAGGCAGGGGAGACCATCCTTGCTGAGCCAGCAAGGCCCTGCGGACACCAGGCCCAGTCCCCTCCCAGTGCGGCCTGCGGCCTCGTCCAGCTCCCCGAGTCTGTACTTTCTGCTCTTCCAGCCTCAGCGGGACATAAGGCCCCCTGCCCGGCCCCCTGCCGTCAGTGCCAAGCCAGGCAGAGCCTCCCTTGTCATGGGGGCCTTCGGGTCCGGCTCTCAAGACTGCACCCTCACCGCCCCCTAAGGAGCCAGAGATGGGGGACGTGACCACCTCTAGGTGGGAGCCCCTTCTGAAAACAGAAATACCAGGAAGGGAGGAGCCTCTTGGGGCCCGCGCAGGAATGCTGGAATACTTACGTATTACATAGTGTGGTAGGGACTGTAGTTTGTATGTCTGAATGTCAAAAACACACGACTGGGAATTGTGGTGCAATTCGGGTTCAGGTCCCCAGTTTGCCACTTTAGGCGCGTGAGCTTGGACAGGATTCTTTGTGCCTCAAATCTCTGCACCCATAGAATGGAGCTGAGAACCCAGACCGCAGGGCTCGGCGCTGGGCGGTGACAGAGAACATGCACACAGTAGGTGCTTCATGCCATAAAGTAAAATTTCCGTTTTCCATCCTTTGCTTAACCCAAGAAGGTTAGTACAAGGAGAATATAGATATGAGATTGATCAATGAATAATTATAAACAATTATAGTGAACGAAGGGGGAAAACCTTTATTTCTTAATACATATAGAACCACTGCGATTAAGGCTGTTGTTTTGACTGGAAAACGGAGAAAACATGATGAGAAAATTATAGAGACATTTAAGCAGCTACCTCCTATGCATGTATTTTTATTAAAAGAAAATTTAAGCAATTAGGATGGCTTTCAAAATACGTAAAAATAGATTAAAATTAGCCTCCACACTGAAAGGTAAGATCAGGGTGGCGTGGCCGTCCGCAGGGCCTGTCAGAGCCCGGGTCGAACATGGCCGCTGCCACCCGGGGGACCAGGACAGGACAGCAGACGAGGTCACCGTGGGGCCTGAGCAGGGGTGATGGAGGAAACGCCTCAGTCCATCCGTCCCCCCAGCAGACACGCCTGTGACCTGCTGTGTGCTCGGCGCCGTTTCAGGATCCAGATAGCTCATCAGCGAGTAAGACGGTCCCTGCCCCCGGACACCCCTGGGGGGCGGGCGGCGGGGCGACGGCCGTGAACAAGCGTGTGCACGGAGAGGAGGCTGTCGCGGGCGAGCCGGGAGGGGCTGTGAGGCTGCGTCGTGTGCGGCCGGGAGACCGCGGGGGCCGCTGGACACCGTGGGGCCCCGGGGGACCGAGGCCGGCAGAGGAGACGGCCAGTGCAGAGGCCCCGAGGTGGCGTGGGAGCCGAGGTCAGGGGGGCGGAGGGACGGCAGGGTCACCGGGCCTCGTAGTCAAGGGGGCTCTGGCTGCCTCGTGGGGTGAAGTGGGAGCCATCGGGGGGAAGGGCTTCACTGCGATGACGTGGGACCGTAAGGCAAGCAGGGAGGCCGGGCGGGGGGAGGCGCGGGCACCCTGGCCGGAGGGGTGGTGTCTGAGTGCGGCGGGGAGGGCAGGGGGGTGGTGGGGAGCTGTCAGCATTTGCAGATGGGTCGAGGTGGGTGGAGGGGGAAAGAAGCAGGGGTGGCCCAAGGTTGTCGCTATGAAAAACGGGAAGGGGAGAGTTCCATTTACAAAGGGGGACAGGGAGGTGGGGGATGAAGAGGTGGCCGTGGACACGTGACTCTGCGATGCTTGCCAGACGGCCGAGGGGGGCCCAGAGCTGAGGATGGCGACCTGGGCTGGGGGCGGAATCGCAGGAGTCACCACGTGGAGGTGGTGCTCACGCCACGAGCCGGGGCGAGGCTGCCGCGAGCGAGGGCAGAGGAGGGGGAGCACGGAGGATGAGCCCGGCCCCCCGAGAGCGCCCCAGAGAGGACGGGGCAGGGGCCCCGGGGGTTCTGTGAGTCCAGCCAGGCCAGACGAGGCGCGGGCTCTTCCGCCTGGAAGACCCTCTGGCCTTCGTCCAGGAGGCTACAACGTACAACGTAGCGGGGAGACCGCGCTCAGGTCAGGTGATTGTGCAGGACCCGGCGGCAGTTACCTGCTGAGAGCCTGGTCTGCGCAGGACGCACGCCCATCCCCAGGGGGCTCTGCCTGGTCCTCTCCGTCCCTGACCCGCACCCCGGCGCCCGTCTCGGGCCCTGCCGGCTGGGGTTCTCGTCACTGAGACACAGCTCAGACGCGCTCACCACCCCGCGGGGGGCTGGGGGGTGTCCGTGGACTGCCCGGGGGGCCTCAGAGAAGCGGTCTTGGCGCTCGTTCACGTGCTGTTGCTCTTATTGCGTTTCTTACTGAATGAGCCATGTGCGATTAAGGTGCGGTCAAGAACACGGGGCCCGAGGGCCGTGAGCACCTCGTGGAGCCTCGCCCTCCGCACGGTCATCGCCTGCCCCCCGCGCCCCCCGAGTCTCGGCTCTGCGTCTCGGCCTCGTCTGTCTCTGCACGTGGAGTCAGGTCTGTCCACTTCACACCACCCTGAGATGCCACCGCCGAGGGGCTTTGCACTTTTGGTCGCTGAACTCGTCCTGTGATACCGTAGCTCTGTCCTGATGCGACAGGTTCGGGCGATGCGATGGAGGGGGTGACTTTTCTTATTAATAATCTCAAAAAGTAACATCTGTACTTTCTAGAAGTGAACATGGGTTTTTACTCTTGTTTTCCCAAACTGAACCTCAGAGGCGTTAAGTGGCTTTTCCCGTCACACGGCCGGGGCCCTCTGACTCCAAGGCCCTGCTCCGGCGTCACAGCCCGCCCGCTCCTCTAAGTCGGGCGCTGGCCGGGTCAGTGTGGACGCGCCTGGCACAGGCACAGGCACACCAGACGTCATGCTGGGGAAGGTAAAGGCGGCACCTCAGAGTGACAGGTGCTGTAAAGAAACAAAGTGATCCGATGGCATAGGGCCGGAGGTGGCTTAAGCGACACCGGAAGCTCAGGACCCGGGAGCAGTTCCGCAGCCCCCGCACGGCTGGAGGAGGCGAGGTTCTGAGCGCCGGGGGGCCGGGGGGTGAGTTCCAGAGGGGTCACGCGGAAGCGGGGCGACCACGTGGGGATCTGCTGAGAGAGCCCAGGCAAGAGGTGACGGAGGCTGGACCTACGATGGCCACAGCGGAGCCTGGGAGGGGTGAAGTGCTGGCCTGTCCCTCGAGGCCGGGCCGCAGGGCCGCAGGGGGCCAGGTGTGGGGCGGGGCGGGGCGGGGGAGAAACCAAGGAGGGGGGTCGGGTTCTGGCTTGGGCAGCTGGGTGGGGAGCTGCAGCTCTAACGGAAGTGCGATGGGCGACATCGGAATTTCCGCTTTGGCCGCGTTCAGGACGGGGATGCTGCACCCACGCGGGTGGCCCATGGGCGCGCTGAAGTGTGACTGTGGGAGTGTGACATGTAGGCATCCGTGAAGCCACTGGGCTGGATGAGACCACACCGGGGGGGTGCAGGCGGAGAAGAGCAGAGGACCAAGCCCAGGGGCTCCCCATGGTTAGGGGCAAAGAAATCCCTAGAGAGGCAGGAGGCGTGCTCCGTGTCAGACGCTGCCCAGTGGTCCAGGTGACCGCTGGCCCTGCGACGTGGAGGCAGCAGGAGGGCCCGGGGCCCAGGGAGGCCTCTGAGATGAGCAGTGCCACCCGGAGCAGTTGCTCGTGGAGGAGCCGCGGCGGAGGGGCGGAGGCCCTGAAGTCCCAGGTGACAGCCCCTGGCCCCCCGGAGGGGGTCTGAAGTCGAAAGGCTGGTGGGCATGCGCCAGCGGCCCGGAGGGAGGCCGTTTGGGGAGGAGAAGCAGCAGTCACTTCGGCGAGCGGCAGAAGGGCAGGTGGGGATGTGGAGCGGGGTCACTGGGGCCTGCCAAGCTGGCCACGGACTGAACACGCAGCCGGCCGGCCTGTCGCAGGCTCTCCTCGAGGGTCAGGGTGGGCTTGGCGGGCTTCGTGATGGGGGCGAGCTCCACAAGGAGGTGGCCAGTGATCACCATGGAGACGTGGGGCCAGGGGGGCGCCGTCTGCGATCCCCCCCACCCCCGCCCCCGCCGTTCCTTTTATCGACGACGATCCCGCGCCCTCTTCTTCACCTTTGTCTGAGGCTGAGACTCTCCATTCCCACCGCCGTTTAACTCGAGCTCGTGGAACAGAACCCGCCTGGCGGGAGGCGGCAGGAGCAAAGCTTAAAGCTGAAACACCCGAACCCGGTCGCGGGGAACACGGCCGGGATCGCCCCGTCGGCCCCCGGCTCAGGCCGTGTGTCCCCGAAGCCTCGCTCAGGGGCGCACGCGGGGCACCTCCCCGTGACTCCCAGAGGGCGTCCGTGTGTCCATCCACCGTCTGTACTTCGCGGGGGCCTGCACGCGTGCCTGCCTGCGGCCCCGAGCCACGAGGTCGCGTGTGTCATCCACCTGTGGGGTCGAATGGCACGTTCTGGACCAGCCTCGGGTCGTTACTCACTGTGGGACTTGGGGCGTGTGACTTGCCCTCCCTGCTTTAACGTCCGCGTCTGTAGACGTGAGACGATCATCAGAGCGCCGCCTCATGAGGCTAAAGAGCATGAGAATTTGTGTGCCTTTCGGCCTAAGACTTGACGAGCTGCGGACTTCTTTAATGCATCCAAAATAATTAATTCACATGATGCCTTTTGGGGTCAGGAACTGGGGGGATCCAAGGCAGAGTCATCGAAGGCAGACTCCTGCCTTGGTGGAACTCTCGTGACTGCCAGAGCCATTTCTGGGTCCCGTCTGGATGCCGAAACCCTTGGGACGCAGGGTCAAACCCAGGGGCAAGGAATGGAGGAAACGCCGCAGAGACCTTCCACAAATCCACCAGATGGGGGCCCAGAGGGCACCCTTAAAGGCGTTAGCGGGGTGACAGGGAGCACCGGCTCCCCATGGGGCCCCACCACGTGGTCCTGAGCCCGCAGATGGACCCATGAGTGAATGCAGAGGCCGCTCGGCCTGGCACACCGTGACCGACGCGTCTGTCTCGGCCCTCAGGGGGGCGGGGCGGGGCGGCACTCCACGCGGTGCACGTCCCGGCTCCCCCGACAGACTTCGTTGGTGAGGCCAGGCCTCGGGGGACAGAGGCCACATCTTCTGCAGTGTTCCAGAGTCCAGCCCGGCAGCAGGCAAGGCCGTGCGAAGCCACCCTCCCAGCTACGGAAGACAGAATATCGACCGGCTTTGAGAGCCAGGCGATGAGTGAAATGAAAAGCTAATCTCTCCCGCCGAGTGGCTGACACCATGCGATCAACCTCACCAGTGTGCCGGGGACCGGGACACCATAGCAGTGAGCCCCAGAGGCCTATTAAAAAGTCAAGTCACCCCTGGGGCAGCAGCAGGGGTCCCCTGCACAGATACGGACTCCCTGGGCGCCTCGATGGTCCCCAGCAGGGAGAGATCGGTCGGACCAGCGAGTTCCTGAAACGAGGGCCGAGCCGGCGTCTCGGGAGTGGGAGACCTGGCGGGGAGAGGGGCTCCCTGCCTCAGCCCTGCAGGACAGCGCCGGAGGCACCACGGGACTCCGCGGCCGGCTCCTGCGTGACCACAGGCGGCCGTTTCTCCTGCTGCCGTCCAGCTAAGCTGAGCGCCAGATGCGACGTGCCAGCCACAGGGAAGCGACGTCCCCGGACACGTCCCCGTGCTTGTGACGGTCTCCAGAGCCGGGAAGGCTGACGTCTTGCGGATTTGGGGAAGGCAGGCTCGGCGTCATTTCCCCCTTGGTCCCTTGGTCCCTGCTTGTCGGTTTGAACTGGGCCTCTACGACCATCCCCGCATCGGCCTTGAAAGAGCTCCCAACAGCACCGGATTCGAAGGACAAGCTTCGATTGTGACCTGGGGACAGTTTTGTCGGAGGGGGCGTGAGCCATGCCGGAGGCGGCCAAAGGCAAGTTCAGAAGCAGGTGCAGGGAGGGGCCTTTACTAAGCGACACCTGGGTGCCATGCTCTGTCCCAGAACTGAACGTCATCCCTCAGCCCTGTCAAAAATCCTGCCAGGGAAGACTGTGATCTGTCTTTTGCTTGCGCCATTTTGAAAACACCCTCGTGTGCCTTTAACCCAAAACGGTGTGCCAGGGCGGCGTTCTGGGCGTGGTAAATACTGCCACCTGTCACACGTATTAGAGTTGCTTTCCTTTTAGGGCTGAGTAATACTCCACGGCGGGGCTAACCCACATTTTGTTTATCCCTTGGGATGTTTATATGTCTTTTGGCCATTGCGTAATGCTGCTTTCAACGTCTGGGTGCAGGATTCTGTGTAGACACGTTTCGTCTCTCTCGGGCGCATACCTAGGAGTGCAGGTCACGTGGCACCTGTTTCATCACGAGGAACTGCCGGGCTGTTGGCCACAGCGGCCGTACCACGTCACACTCCCACCAGCGACGCATGGGACCTGGCGTCCCCGCGTCCTCACTGCCACTCGCTAGTGTCTGTCCGTGCGATAGTGGCCATCCCGGTGGGCGTGAGGTGGTGACTCTCAGTGGCTCCGATGTGCATTTCCTGATAACGCGTGATGCTGAGTATATTTACACATGCTTACTGGTCATTTGTGTATCATCTTCCGAGAGATGGCAATTCGAAATCCTTTACCCATTTTTTAATTGCCTTTTTACTGTGATTCTGTCTGAAACACAAATCTGAGTCCCCTGGACAGTCAGTGACCATCTAGGCAGCTCAGCTGATAAACAAGAGAGTCTAAGGTTTCTGTCCCCAGGGCCCTGCTCTCTCCCCTCCGGGAAGGGGCTGAGCCCACTGTCTCCTGGGAGGCCCGGAACAGAGGAGAGGTCCTCGTTCATGCTGACAACGCAGCAGAGGTTTTAAAAAGTCTGCCTTGCCAGCCAGGCCTGAGCCTGAGGTGTAATATATGTGGCAAAATTCGCCCTTTTTTCTGTACGGTCCCGGGAGGTTTTACAAATGCACGGAGCCATGGCCACCACCAGCAGGAGCGGAGCAGCCGCTCCACCCCCAGGATGCGCTGGTGCCGTCCGCAGTCAGCCCCTGGCACCCCCCGTCCGTCCTCTGTCCCTGTAGCTTTGCGTTCTCCAAAACGTCACGAGTAGAATCAGGGTGTAGCCGCTGAGATTTTTCCAGCATGCCAGAACACGCATTTCGAAGAAGAAAATACTCACCCACTATTTGGGGTGCTGCGTGAACCGATAACGATACACATAGGTAAAGATTTTTTTAAGTACTTTACTGTGCTTATGGATTTCTTACACGGGCCAAAGTAACTTACCAGGAATGGCATTTAAAGGAAAACCTTGAGTATTATATTGAGAGACATGCAGATAAGTGGGGTGTGGAAAGTATAGTAAGTGATAAGGACAGCTCTGGGCGCAGCGACCCGGGCCTCAGCGAGTTATTTCCCATGATAAGAGTGCCGTGGTTCTGGGAACCTCGCCCGCCGGGGCCCGAGAGCCCCGTGTGGGGCCCGTCCCTGAGCGCGTTCTCCGAGTGACACTCGAGCAAGCGGCTTGCGTGCCAGATCGTGGCTCCGCTGTCACTGCGTCCGCGACAGCGCGACCGGATGGCAGCTGGATCGTGGGGGGTGCGTCTGTCCTTGGCGGGAGAACGCGGCCACCTCGCACGGCCAGCACTGGTGCCGGCCCCAGCAGCCCCAGTGACGGGGAAGCCACTGCCCACGTCTGAAAGAGGTTTCGTCACTGAAGAGTTGCGTCACCTCCCGCCAGCGAGGGGTCTGCACCTTTGGAAAGTGGGCGAGAACTCACGGGCCGCGCGCACCTGTCCCCCTGGTGGCTCCGTGGTGGCTCCGTGTCCGTCCCTGGCGTCGTGTGTCCCAGGATTTCTTTTTAAAGACTGAATACCAGTCCACTGTACTACATGCCTGGGAGGTGTAGGTGACTCGTGAATCTTAGCTGCTGTGAACCGAGCTGCCGGTGTCTCTTAAAGACCCTGGATTCAGTGCTTTGGGATACACGCCCGGAAGTGGGGCTGCCGGGTCAGAGGGCAGTTGGTTCTATCCATAACCTGAGGCACCCCTGTCTTGCTTGCTGTAGCGTCTGCACCGTTTTACACCCTCACCAACCCTTGGCGTCTTCTGCTTTTTTGATAATAGCCACCTTGACAGGTGCGAGGTAGTTATCACTGTGCTTTTGATCTGCATTTCCCTGTTTAAAAAATGGGCAAAGGACTTGAATAGGCATTTCTCTAACGAAGACACACAAACGGCCAATAGGTATATGAACCTGACCTGGAAAAGTGGCAGTTTTGCGTGGCTCGCCTTACGTTTGTGACCCTCCCTGCCCCTCACTCCAGCTCAGGTCTTCCAGCAGAAGCACACCTGTTCATCCAGGCGCCCCTCCTCCATCCAGCAGTGTGGACGCCTCCCGCTGGCTCTCCCACAGCTGTCTCCTACTCAGCTTGTCCCCAGTTAAAGCTCAACCTCCAGTGGCCTCGCAGCGCCCGCTCGCCTGCGTTTTGGGGGACTCACTGCAGCAGCCTCGGCCCTCGTCCCACCCAGCAGTGCGGCTCGGCGCGCTGCCTGCAGCACACCCGGCCCACTCCAGCCCTGAGGGACTATCACTGTCCCCGAGCACCAGGCGCGGGCGGTCGACAGACAGCCGCGAGGTGAACCCTGCCTTCCCGGGGGGCAACGCGCTGGGCCGTGTCTGCCGAGCTCCAGGCCCACACGTCCCACCACAGGGCCCTTCTGCCTTTGCGTGTGCCCTCGTCACGGTGGGCCATCCAGCTCGCCTCTGCCCTCCCCGGTGAACACGTGTGCTCTGCTCACGGCCCCGCGTCGACCACACTGAAGCGTCATGGTCTGCTCCGGGGCCCGCCCTGCCCCCTCCCCAGCAGGACTGTGGGCTCCTCGAGCTGGTGTTAACCTCTGTGCCCCTCAGTGATGGCACGGTGTCTGGCAACGTAGCTCAGTTTTTGGTTACCGTGGTCAGGCCTTGTCCTAGGCACTTTATCCCTAAAGGCTCAGAACAACCCTACCTTAGTACATCCAGGGAGACAAGGCACCCAGCTAAGTGAGTGCAGCTGGTAAGTGGCTTCACGTGGGCGTCACTCCTGAGTCCTTGTGGCAGCTGAGGGCCGTGGGCTCGTCAGCCCCACGTGACACACAAGGGAACGAGAATCAAAGACAGCGAGGTGCGCGGCCCGCTGGGGGCGGGACCAGGCCTGGACGCGGCGTCCCGGGGCGCTGCCCGTCCCAGCCCCCGACACTCGGCTGTCTCCCGCACTGCCGGGGACGGCTGTGGCAGAACAAAACGGACTGGCCGCTGCCGTGTGCCTTTCCCGCCTAAGAGCCACGTAGCTCCAGGCTCCAGCGGGTTTTGGTCATGACAGGCAGGGCGCACCCGGGCCTCGCGTGGCACGCTGTGATGCAGCGGCACCAGGCTTAGGGGCGGCCGGCTGGACCCCCGTGTCACATCCTCATCCAAGCCCACCCGCACGGCAGCTCCCGCCCGTCCTGTGAGGGCGTTTGGGGTCACGGGGCTACTGCAGGGCCCACGATTCCTGTTCGAGTGTGACTCCTTCCCTCACTCACCTGGACTGGGCTTGGGCGATCCCAGATCGGCCATTCGCTGTGTGGCTCAGGACTCACCCCCAGAAAGCCCCTGGCCTGCAGCCACGTGGGGCGTGAGGATGTGCTTTCACCTTAGCGGGGTTTGTTTTTTAAAAGCATTTTGGACCAGTGAGATATACAAGTTTTTTTCTTATGTCTCAATGATATTTTCTACCCGCTGTAATCTCACTATTTAACTTCCTATTTAAATCTTGGTCTGTGCAGCAAAGGAAATCATCAACAAAACGAAAAGGCAGCCTACTGAACAGAAGAAATTCGCCAATGACGCGTCTGACAAGGAGCTAATATCCAAAATATACAAGGAACTCCTACAACTTCACACCAAAAACCAACGACCCAATTAAAAAGCGGGCAGAGGACCTGAATAGACATTTCTCCCAAGAGGACATACAAATAGATGGTCAATAGACGTTTCAAAAGATGCTCAATGTCACTAATCATCTGAGAAATGCAAATCGAAACCACAATGAGCTGTCACCTCACACCTGTCATCAATAAACCAGCAGAGCCATTGTTGGAGAGGATGTGGCGGGAAGGGCGCCCTCCTCACGGGCGGTGGGGGCGCAGACTGGTGCGGCCACCGTGGAAAAGAGTTTGGAGCGTCCTCAAATTAAAAACAGAGCCACTCCATGGCCCGGCAGTCCCGCTCCTGGGTATTTATACGGAGAAAACCAAAACACTAAACCAAATGACGCGCACCCCTGTGTTCACTGCGGTGCTATTTGCAGTCACCGAGATGCGGGCGCGACTCCGGTGCCCGTCAGTAGCCGACCCGGTGAAGAGGAGGCGGTGCACGTGCACGATGGAATGTCATTCGGCCATTAAAAGGGTGGGATCTCACCCCTGGCAATGACGTGGACGGACCTAGATGGTGCTATGCACAGTGAAGTAAGCCAGGCCAAGCAGGACGAGTACCGTGTGATTCTACTAAGACGTGGAATCAAGACAAAGTAAATGAACAACCCAGAGAAGAAACGGATTGTCGCCCGGCGGGAGGGGGATGGGCAAAAAGGTGCAGGGATCGAGTTGTGCAGAGTCACGGGGGTGCAGAGCGCGGCCGGTACCACCGCAAGGACCGTGCGGTGTCGGGTGCGGACGAGACGCAGCGGGGCGAGCGCTTTGTGAGGTGTATAAATATGTCTAATCGCCGTGCTGTACACCTGAAAATAAAAGTGTATGTCAACGATGAACACTGTACACCTGAAACTAATCGCATGGCAACTGTCATTAAAAATTAAGTAGTTTTTAGAAAAAGAAAATGAGCATGTTAGCATCTAGGCCGCCAATGAAATAGTTTGCTGTGCTTTAAAGCCATTCAAACCAAAAGATTCACAAAGGTTCATTGGATTGTGGGCTGTTCAGTGATACAAAGTTAAGTGATCTATGTGCTAGACAGAATGACCCCCAAAATGTCCAGTTCCTAATCCTGAGACCCACAAATGTGTCCTCTGACATGGCAAAGGGGACTCCGCACACGTGACTGAGGGTCTCGGACAGCGGGCGGCGACCCAGGCAGGCCGGGTGTGAGCACGGGGTCCTCAGGGAGGGAGAGAGATCTGGAGCTGCCACACTGCTGGCCCCCGGCGCAGGGCTCCGCGCGCGCCCCCGGGGCCAGACTCCGCTGCCCCGGCAGGCGGGCGTGGCCCAGAAGGCCAGCAGACACGGGCCCCCCAGCCTGGGGCCCTCCGGCGGTGGCCTTCGCTCAGGGTGCTGGCACGAGACCGGCACCCAGGCCGCCCCCTCAGCCCCGCCTCCCGGGAGGGTCTGGCTGCACGTGCCACTTACGTGTTTGTGACATGACACCGTAACCCCGGGGGGAGCCGTGTGGTTCCCTGCTTCACCCCCAGAGCCTAGGACAGCGCTGGGCCCGCGGGGGTGTTCACGAGGGTCCTGGGGGAGGGAGCGACTGGGCGCTCGGCAGGGCCGCGCCCCCCCTGCTGTTTGGACCCGTGTTCCACGCACCTGTCTCCGCACCTGTCTCCGCCGGTCAGTCAGTGCGCAGCTGCCCTGCCGTGTCCCCCGCCCCGACGGCCGGCCCCCCATTCCCCGGGGAAGCGGGAAGCCCCTTTGCACTTCTGCGCGCTGCGCCCTCACACACTCAGGGCGACCCCTGCACGAGTCACGGCTGTTGTGACCGTTACACGCGCTGCCCTCCGAGGCGCTTTCTTCTCCCTGCCTTTGAAGCGCGCCTCCGCTGGGCCGCAGTGAGAAGCGGGGCGCGCGGGGCGGCGCGAGGGCCTCCTTCCCCAGCCGGGGGGGTCCAGACGGCGGCCCCGGCGCGCGCTCCAGCCCACAGCCGCTTCTCAGAGACGGAGCTCACGCAGCTCTGGGTCTCCCATTTCTGCGCGGCACACTCGCCGCTCAGGCTGGGCGGCTCCGTCCCCTCCGCCCCGCCCCCCGCGCTCCCCGGGGCTCCTCGCCCTGCAGCCAGTGCCTGGGGAGCCCCGGCTTAACGCGCTTCTCCCTGCCCTGTCTTACAGTGACGTCACCGCTCCCGGAGAGCCGCTGAACAGGAACGGCCGGCCCAAAGGGGCCTCCCGCTTCCCCAAGCTTTCCCGCGGTCACCCCCGGGAGACGACGCGCAACGTGGAGCCCCAGAGCGGCGACCTCTGACCTCGACGGCAGCCCAGACTCGGACCCTACGTGCCGCCCCAGCCGCCTCCGCCCCAGCCACTCTGCGTCCAGTCTGGCCACGGCAGCTGGCCCGTCCCACCGTGGAGCGACGGCCACATCCTCCTGGGGGACCCAGAGAGCACACCGTCCCCGCTGGTCACCTGACATCCTGATTAAACTGGTCAGAAAGCGAGGCAGCTCCTAGATGGCACGTGGGCACGGGGGCCCTGCTCTCCCAGGGCCCGCCCCGAGCCGCCCGCCAGCGGCCAGCGGGAGGGTGGGCACCCGGTCGGGCGTGGAGCCCCCGCGGGATGCACAACTTCCACGTTTCTCTGGGTCCGCAGGTTCCCTCGGAAACAACTCTTTCCCAGGTGGGAATTAGAATGACTGTTACACTCTTACTCTTTTTAATGTAATCGCCTGCTACAACTTACGGCCATGCGGGGTGGGGCGCGGGGGGCCTCGCTTCTCTCCATTCTCCTCCCCCGGGGGTCAGCAGACACCCTGGTCCTCGCCGCCGCGGCCAGCAGGAGCTCTGGCGTCTCCTCCAGCAGCCTCTGTGCGAAGGGGCCAGGAGAGACGCCGAACTGTGGCTCCTGGAGCATGTCTCCTACCTCCCCGTAACTGGCTTCTGGAAGGACCGGCCCACGTGGGAAGCCTGAGGCCCCCTGGGCCCTCTCGTACCTTTGTCAGGTTGAGGGGACCTCGCCCATCCAGGCTGGCCATTGGCAGCAACCTGCTGACCCTGCGTCCAGAGCCCTGGGCTATCCAGGAATCGATGGCCTTGGCCTCAAGGTCATGAGAGAGACTCAGCTCTGGTCACCTGGGGCTTTGGGGCCTCGGTGTGGCTCTCTGAGCTTGGACACTGTCCACTCTGAACAGATCATGACTGTCCCCTAAAGACACGGTTCGCAGTACGCCTTCTGCCCCCCAACACGCTCAGCGTGAGCAGGACCCTGTGTGACCCCGACTGAATCTTCTGTCCCCCCAGCTCGGGACAGGCCCTGTTGACAGGCGGAGACGGGTACAGACAAGGGTGCGGCAGCCCCCAGGACCCTCCCCCCACCCTGCAGCTCAGACGGCCTCCTGGGCCAGGGCACTGTCGCCCACCCTCGGCTGCTGAGACAGTTCCGAAGAGCTGCATTTTATGGGGGAAATGCTTAGAAGGTGGTGAACTAGACTACTTGAGAGTAGGTTTGACCTGCGGTAGGAAACTTGACATAAACGTGTGTGAACGATGGTCGGTGGAAAGCTCACCTTTCCTCCACCTGGAACATTCCCGCTCATCAGCTTAAACCAAGTGGACAGCCTGGGAGAACAGTGACCGCTTCCCAGATGGCGGAAGACTCTGGAAAGAGTCACCTAGGCTTATGCTGTGCTCCCTGAGCCAGGACCCGCGGGGCGGTTACGAGCCTGCGGTCCTCCGTGGCTGGAGGCAGGAGTGTGTGTGGCGGGGGACTCCGCCCTCAACGCGTGGGTGTCTGAGGCCCCGGGGGGTGCTGAATTCCAGGGAGGCAACATGGGTTTTCTCTTTCCAGTTTGCCCATTTGGTCAGTTCCAAGACCCAGGCCGACAGCCTCCGTCACTCGGCCTCAGTCGGCCTCTAGTCCCAGCTGACAGACTGGCCCAGCACTGCTGGGCAGCGGAACCTGCCCCTGCAGCCCCTCTCTCTGTGCATCAGCCACAGCCCCGACCCGGGGCCCGGGCTCTGAGCGGACTCTCCTGGAACCTGACCCGCATCAGTCTGAGCGTGAACCTGGCCTCGCAGTCCCCAGGCCACCCCCCACCCCCGCTCCAGCAAGCTGCTATGACTTCCTGCACCGAGTTAAAAAACAAACAAACAAACAAAGCAAAATTAAAAAGAGAGGCCCCCAGGGCTACGACGGTACAGAGGCTAAGCCAGGAGAAGCAAGTCCATATTTGACCTGTATTTAAAAAGGAGAAACCCTTTCTCCCCGCTTTTTAAAGCTTAATTATTCACAGGAAACTGGCCTGCTCTCCAAATTGTGGACTGTAAAGGCATGTCTCTAGGGGCCACACGGAGCCATCGGGCTGCTTGCTCTCTGCACCCCCTTCCTGCGCGCACGCGGAAACCTTGGACTCACCTTCAGCGTGCAGACAGCGCCTCGTTTCAGCTCAGCGCGCACGTGACATGCATGTGACAGCAACTCGAAGCCTTAACTTTGGCATCGCGGTGGCTGTTCCGCAAGGATTCAACCCATTCGGCTGCTCAAAACATGGCGGGCCCTGCTCTGCACTGCGGCAGGTCAGACTTAGGGGAGACCCCCCGCTCCTCGAGAAAGACGACAACCACCCAGGTCCAGGGAGGTCCAAGCCGAGACCCGGGGCGGGAAACACCACCCCCTTAGGACGCTCGCCTGCCCTCCGACCTGGATCCGATTCAGAGTGCAGGCTGCCGTCCCCCTCCGAATACCCACTCGGCCGCCTGTGACCCGTCAGAGGGAAGGAGCCCGCGGGAGGCCCAGCTGAAGCTGCTCTGCCTCCTTGACCCACTTAGGAGATTCTTGGGAGCCTGCAAAACTGCAGCTCAGAGAGGACGGCCTCCCCATTCAGGGGGAACCACAGGGCCAGCCTCTCACCACGGGAACCACGCAGGGCTGGGCGGAGGAGGCAGGCTGGGCGCCCGCGTGCTATTTTAGCAGGAGCAGGACAGACGCCAGCAGGGTCTGCCTCTGCCGTGGTCTCGTTTGTCTCTCCTTCATTCCCCAGATGAGCTAAACCCAGGAAGAGCAGGGCTGGCCAAAGACGGCTCTCCCCAGTGGGGAAAGCTGGGGTTCCCGGGAGGGGGGCCTGGCAGAGCAGCCGTCAGCCGCCCCCACGGGCACACACCGCGCGCAGCAGCCGGAGCGGCCTCGTCTAGCCAGGGAGGAGCGGCTCCCGCATCCAGGGCGGTCGCCTCTGGCCCCCAGGAGCCCGGCACCTTCGTGGGCTTCCTGGGTTCAGAAGGAGTCACCTGACTGAGTTGTAAGGACAAAGTGTCATCTTGAGAGACTGAGCAAGAGGAGCGAGAGCCAGGGGCGGGGGCCAGGGCAGGGGACATGGTCTGATGGCCGCACTCGGCTCCGCTCCCCACTCAGAGCTGATGAAGACGAGTTCCCGGACGACCACTGGACCTTTACAGGTGCGCCAGGCTGCGTGTTGTGCCCGTAACAGAACAGGCAGTCAGAGAACTGAGAAGCTGGTACAGCCGGCGGAGCGAGGCGGCAGCCCCAGGGCCGGGAACGAGGCCCCCGCCGGCCCGCGGGGCACGCGCTGCTCACCCTCGGACTGAGCGCTGCGGCCGGGCCGCCCAGGGGCCCCTTCTCTCCTGTTTCACACAGTACAATTTGCCCACTTGAGGACCAGGTCACAGGGTTCCAGGCCTCGGTCCCCCACCCCACCTGCTTACCTTCACGTGGGGGCGGCAGCCCTGAGACGCCAGCCGGGCCCTCACGTGGAGGCCGGGCCCTGTTCTCTGGGGTCCCGGCAGGTACCCTCCTAACCGCCCCCTGCGGAGCCCTTCCCTGGGCTGCAGCCCGGGCCCGAGCACGGGCCCCCACCCCATCACGTCGCCTTGGCGTGGGACCCATGGCACGGGGCAGGCTGGCTTTCGGGCTGGAGCAGGGACAGGCCTGCCTGGGCCGCCTGAGACCCCGCCTGCCAAGTGTGGACTGGCCCAGAGGCCGCCTGGGCGGGGCGCGCCCCACGCCCCGTGCCTAACCACAGAGGCAGCGAGGGTCGTGACCCTCCGTGTTTCACTTGGGACGATGCCACACGCACCGCCCGCCCCCCGGCCTGCGGGCTGCGGCAGCCAGCACTCAGGTGCTCCCGGCGGGCAGGCGTCTGCAAGGCCTTTCGCAGTGATCAATTTTCAAAATATTGTACATTGTTTCATTAAAGCGAACATTAAATATTTGCTGTTCAGATTGGCTTCTGTGCTAATTTTGTACTGTACATTTTATCTAACACTTCCATGCCAAAACCTTCATTTTCACGCAGTCTCGATTGTTGTTAAAGTAAAATTTCAGCTGCCGGACCAGCAGGCGTGAGGGGGCAGCACTGCCCCTCCGCGTCAGGGACCCGCAGGCTCGGATCTGCCGCGGAGCCCCCGCTTGTCTCCGAACCCTAACGACCACACCGAATGGGCTTCCCGACCTCCCCAGTCCGTTTCTTTAGAAAGCAAGCTGATTCCTCTAGGCGGCTGAGCCTCACGCACGGGTGTGCACCCCACGCGTAGGACGTGCCGGCCTCGCCGGGGTTCCGAGGCCCGGGGGTCCGAGGCCCGGGGGTCCGTTCTGACTGGCGCGTGAACGTCTTCCCATCACAATGGAGAACCTCCGGCCGGCTCCCCCTCCCTGAGTCTAACCGGCCCAGCTACCTGCCGCCTTGCCCCGCGGGCCTTCCACGCTTCGCTTCCCATCGGTGTGGAGCACACGGGGGACGCAGAGGCGGGGCCGAGGACCGGGGGGACCAGATGGCAGATGGCGCGTGTGCGACCAACGTGCGGACCCCGCGCGAGGAAGGCCTGTTACCCGGGATTCCTCCCGGACAGGCCGCCTCATCCCCCCACTCCCCCCACCCCCGCCTCGGCCGGGCCAGTGTCGCCCAGAACGCGCCCCAGGGCTGCCCGGCAGGGTGCAAGGCGGCGCGGGGCCTGTGAGCGGGCGAGGCCTGGACCGCCGCGGGTTCGCTCCGAAACGTGGGATCATCTGAACCGCCCTCCCGGGGCAACGGTTTACACGATAGACTTTTTAAACGAATGTGTTTAATTTTCTAAAATCTCTCGTATTCGAATTTTCTTTCGGAATAAGCTGTGGTAAATTTTGTTACAACCTGGTTGAGATCCACCTCTTTACGATGACGAAATAAAAAACGGTGGCATTTTGTAATCGCTCGCTTTGTGCCGTTTCTTTGTCTCGGTTGTTTTCCAGCAGCTGGGGAGCCGCCGGTGAACTTTCGACAAAAGGCCACTCGCCCTGTCACACGGTATCCTGGGCCACGGGATTTGATTGCACTGATACCGATTTTACCTGAAGTGGAGCAGAATCCCACTTTGACTCATTAGGCAGATCTGTGCAAACTGGAGGTGTAGACTCAAAATTCCATACAGAAAAAAAAAACCCCTCAGTACAGGTTCCTATCTATTCACAGAGAAACAGAGCGTTATCGGGCACCTACTGTATGCCAGGCATCGTGCCAGGCACTGGGGCACGTGGCGGTGAAGGCGGAAGGGACCTGTGCCGGGGGGCAGGCAGCCAGCCTCCGGGCACTCGGACTGCAGAGCGCCACGCGGGGCTCGGCAGGGCTCGGAGAGAGAAGGCCGGGCCCAGGAGCCTCTCAGGAGTCCAGGCCGGCGTTGCCCGCCCACGGCCCCGCGACGCTGACCCTCGGGGCTGGACCTCTGCTGCGGGGCGCCCTGGGCCCCCCAGCACGTTTGCAGCAACCCCGGCCCCCACCTACTGGGTGCCAGCAGAACCCTTTCCGTTGTGTCCACCAGAAATGCCTCCAGACATGGCCACGTGTCACCTGAAGGAGGGGTCCCCAGGTGCGAACCGTGGGGCGGGGCTAAAGAGATCCCTGGCAGAGGTGACCAGTAAGCTGCGACCTGTACGATGAGAAACGCTATACCGCCCCTTTCCCGCAAAAAAAAAAAAAAAAAAAATTACCTTGGCTTCGTACCCATGCCATTCAGCAAGGGACTTTACCTTTTTAACCTCATTATAGAAACTGAGAAGATAAAGTTTCCCCAGATAAGAGCCCAGGCACAGTATATGTAACTCAAACCACCAAGCCGGCCGGTTCTGAGCGGGGCCCCCGAGGGCGTCACCGCGGACCGCGGGGGGCACCGGGAAGGCCCCTGCGGGCTGACACACGGCGGGGGGCGCAGGGTCCCGGGGCGCATGTGTGGGCGGCGCTGTGTGGCCTCTGGCTCGAGAACGGGGTGCCTTGTTCTGCATTCGAGCGGACGACGAGACGAAGCACAGCCCGGGTCCCCCAGCTCCGAGGAGACACTGGGGGACCGGCTTCCACTGTGTGCGGGGCCCGGGGCCCGTGGCCACACTCCGGGCTGCCCCGGCCGCCCCCCGGTCGCTGCGACCCTGACCCCCTCGGAGAAGCGCCTCGCTTCCGGCCGGGCCCCCGCACAGCCCCCTCTCCCAGGGACGGTCTCCCCCGAGCTCTCCCCGGGCTCTTCCCCCCACCTCAGCCCGCATTCCCAGTTCCGTCCCCCTATTTTAAACCTCGTCGCCCCCTTGTAAACGTGGATTCTTTGAAGCGCTTGCCCCCTGCCTGTGACGCCCCCGCAGAGGCTCGGCCTCACGCACGGGGGGGTGGGGGGCCGGCACCCCACTCGCCAGCCTCCGCCCACTGCTCCCCGCCCCTCCCTCTCGGAGGCTTTTCCTGGGCCACGGGTGCCGGGTGCCTTGTGCCTCGTCTGGACGAGGACAGCACAGCTGTGCCCCCTCCGAGCTCCCCACGTCAGATTTTCTCTGATCCACTTCTGTCCCCCTCCTTCCCTCCCCCCCGCCCCCACAGTAAGGACTCTCCGAGTTCTTCATGACCTCTAATCCACCGTTTTTAAAAAAGAAGCCCCTCTGCCCTCCTCACGTACTCTTGCCAAGCCAACTCTCTCCCAGCAGGGGACCCAGGGCCATGAAGATTGTCGCTCCCCCAGACCTGGGTCCCCTCCCCCTCTTCCACACTTGCTTGGCAAAAACCCAGACCTGGTCAAGCCGAGCTAACGAGCTCGTGGACCAGCCGGTATCACTGGCTTATAACTGTGGATTTTAACTCCACATTTTTTCTACACAGTTTAAGAGATTAATGCAGTTAAAGGAATTGTTAGTTTACGTTTTGGCGCACACAACCACACAGAGAGGCAACTTTGTAACATCCACAACTGGAAAGCGCCGAAGATGGAGCTGAAAAGAGCTGGGATTTTGTATGTTACTGAAGTTAAGCTGATGTCAATTCAAATCATTATTCAAAATAACTTTAGGATGTTAGACGTACTCCTCATGGCAATCACAAAGAAAACAATGCCCGTCAATAACGAATACACAGTGGACTATCATTCGGCAATCAAAAAGAAGGAAGCCTTGCCATTGTGACAACAGGGACAGCCTCGGAGGATGTGATGCTGAGTGAAACAAGCCAGAGGTAGACCAGTATCATATGATTTCACTTATATGTGGAATCTAAACAAATGAATAAACAAAAACGGAAACAGGCCCACGGAGACAGAGAACCAGCTGCTGGCTGCCAAAGGGGACGGAGATCTTTTCAAATGGGAATTTTGAAAAAAATGAAATTAAGAAAGTTCTAATAGCACCAAAAAGAATCGAAATTCTCAGGAATAAATTAAATATCCAAAGCGATACAATGGCTGCATACAGAAAACAAACAGAAGGAAAACTAATGAATATACACAAAAGGAAATGAGAAAGGAATTTAAACATATTAATGAAAAACAAAATAAACACGAAAGACAAGTGCGGGAAATGAGGGACCAAAAAAAAGCTATAAGGCATACAAATACCGAAAATGTCAGAAATCCATCCTTAGCAGGAATTACTTCGAATGTAAATAGATTAAACTCTCCAATCAAGGCGAAGATTGGCAGAATGAATAAAAATGCATGATCCAATTATATGCTGTCTACAAGAGACTCGCTTTGGAACCAAAGACACAAACAGATTGACAATGAAAGCACGAGAAATGATATTCCATGCAAATAGTAACCAAAGGGGAGCAGGAATGATTATACTGATATAAGACAAAATAGGTTTTAAATCGAAAAAGTTTACAAGAGACGAAGAAGGACATCGTAGATTAATAAAAGTTTCACTAAGCAAGAAGATATAACAATTGTAAACATGTATGCAGCTAATGATACACTATCAAAATATGGGAAGCAAAAACTGACGGAATCAAAATAGACAACACTGTGATAATAGTTGGCAGCTGCCGTATCCACTGTTGATAACGGACAGAACCAGAGAGGAGGTAGGGAAGGGAATGGGGGCTCGAACACACGATAGACCCACTCAATCTACCAGACGCACACAGAACACTCCACCCAACGAGAGCACACACAGGAGGCGCACTTTCCCAGGACGAGGCCACGTGTTAGACCGTAACTTACATCTCGACAGATTGAAAAGACAGTTATTACACGAAGTGTCTTCTCCAGCCACGAAGGGATGAGGTTAGAAGTCAGTAACAAGAGGAAAGCTGGAAAATTCACGACTTGCTGGAAATTAATTAAACACTGCATTTCTAACCAACCAATGGATCGGCGAGATCACAAGAGAAATTAGAAAATACTTCGGGACCAGTGAAAACAAAATCACGGCGCGCCGAATCGTATAGGATGCGGGGAGAGCAGAGCTAAGGGGGGAATCTACGAATGTTTGCGTTCGAACATGGGAAAGACCCCAAACCGACAGAACTTCGCAACTTCAGGAGCAAGAATAAGCTGAACTCAACGTTAGCGGAAGGAAGGGAATAAAGACTGGAGCAGAGATGAATAAACCGAAGAAATGCGAAGCACTAAAATTAATGAAACCAGAAGTTGGTCCTTTGATAACATGAACAAAATTGACAAACCTTTAGCTGGCTGGACTAAGAGAAGGCTCGAATTGCCAAAATCGGAAATGAAAATGGAGCCGTTACAGATGCTACAGAAATAGAAAGGATTATAAGACTACTGTGAATAACTGTATGCCATAAAGTTGGAAAACTGAGATGAAATGGACAAATTCCTGAAACACGAGACCGAATCAAAGAAATAGAATATCCGAATAGACCTGGGACTGGTAAGGAAATCGAATCAGTAATCAAAACGCTCCTGACAATGGAAACGCCCGGACCTCAGGGCTTCACTGGTGAATTCTCTTAACGTTTAAAGAATTAATGCCAATCCTCAAACTTTTCGCAAAAAAATTGTGAAAAAGGGAACACTTTCTAACTCATTCTGAGGCCGGCATTGCTTTGCTACAAAGCCAGACAAGGATACCACAAGAAATGAAAACCACAGACCCATTTCCTTGAATATTGATGCCAAAAAAGTAATAATAATTATACACCGTGACCAAGTGGAGTTTACTCCTGGAATGGTTAAACATATGAAAATTGGTCAATGTAGTAGGTCACATCAATGGAATGAAGAGAAAAAAAAACATGGGATCGCCTCAACAGATACAGAAAAATCATTTAACAAAATTCAACACCATTTTGTAAAAACACCCTACGAACCAGGAATAGAAGGAACTTACCTCAGCATAATAAAAGCCATAAAAAAAAAAAAAAGAGTAAACATGATATACACTCAACGGTGAAAGGATGAAAGCTATTCCTCTAAGATCAGGAACGAGATGAGGGTGCCCTTTTTTTTTTTTTTTTTTTTTTTTTTTGGTTATGACACCAAAGACAGGCAACAAAAGAAAAAACAGATGAATTGGACTTATGAAATTTTTTAAATTTTGCACAAAGACAGTATCAACAGTCGGGACACCTTTCCTGAACTAAAAACACAACCCACCAAATGGGAGAACATACTTGCAAATCATATACATCTGGTAAGGGATTAACATCCAAAATACATAGAAAAATTCCAAACAAAAAACAAAAAAACAAACAACCCATTCCAAAAACGGGCAAAGGACTTGAATAGACGTTTCACCTAAATACAACATACAAATGACCGATAAGCTCATGAGAAGATGCTCAACACCAGTAATCATCAGGGAGATGCAAATCAAAACTATAACGAGATACCAGCTCATACCCACTAGGACTGCGACTATCAAAAAAAATAAAATAAAATAATAAGCATTGGTGAGAATGAGGAAAAGTGGAACTTGTTGGTGGGAACGTACATCGGTGCAGCTGCTACAGAAAACAGTACGGTGGTTCCTCAAAAAAATCAAACGTAGAATGACCGCAAGACAAGCAATTCCGCTTGTGGGTATCAACCCAAGAACACAGGGTCTTGGAGTTATTCCACACCCCTGATCCCAGCGGCGTTCTTCGCGGTAGCTGAGACACGGAGGGCCCCCCCCGACAGACGAACGGACGGCAGAATGGGGTCTGCGCAGACGATGCGCGTGCGGGAAATTCCGACGCACGCCGTGCCGCAGGGACGCACCTTGAGGACACGATGCTGAGGGAACACGCCGGCCACCGAAAGGCTGATCCGTGTGATTCCAGCCGAGCTCAGGGAGACGGAAGCGGCCGGTGGATTCCACAGGCGGGGGGCGGGGAGGGGAGGGGGGTCATTTGGGGGCTGTCGATTTTCAGCTTTGCCAGATGAAAGAGTTACAGAGCTGGATGATGGTAGCAGCTATACAACATGATGGACTGTTTAATGCCACTTAACTGTAGGCTTAAAAATGGTTAAGATGGTAAATTTTATGTTATAGGTATTTTATAATAGAAAAAAAAGAAAGAAAAGAAAAAAGAAAAGAAAAGAAAAGAAAAGAAAAGAAAAGAAAAGAAAAGAGCAGCGAGGCCTCGGAATCACAAAGACTTGAGTTCAAACCTCCACCCTGCAGCTGGTTGGCTGCGGGGGCTTAAGCCGCCCTGTTTAGCATGTTAAAGGGTCACCTGGGCTCCCGGCCAGCCATGATGCCCTGGCCTTGCGAGGACTGTCCCCCGGGGCCGCCCCTGCCCTCATTCCAGGGTCACGCATCTGCTCAGCAGAGGCACACGGCGTTGGCGTCAAGGCTGCAGAGACCATCTGGGCCACACCTGCTCGCGTGTGGTTCGGCTTTGGGATCTGGGAAGAACGCGGTTTGAGTCCTCCCCACCCCCCCCCCGTCCTCTCGCCAGCTGGGGACAGGGTGGGGTCACCCTGGGGCCTCGGCCCCCCTCCCCAGCGGGGCTCCGTGCGGCAGAGGTCCTCGGTGACCGTTCCTGTTCTCCTCCCCCCTCGGGGGCCTGTGACTCCGCCACGAGGCGGCAGGGAGGTGGGTGGCCTTGCGGCCCACGGGATGACGGACGTCCTCGGCTGAGGCATCTGGGGTCTGAGGATTCTCGTCAGTGCCCATGTCATTAACTGGTAATCGAGGCGTTACCGGGCCTCTTGCCGCGCGTCCGCGAGCCTCGCTGAGTGGGGCGCCCTGCTGGGACGGGGTCCCCCACGGGGGCCCCCTCTCCTCGAGTCGCTGGTACACCGCACAGCCCCGTCTCTCGGCACCCCATGACTGCTGGTTCCCCCCATGAGGGCTGGGAGGAAACTGAGGCTCAGAGAGCTGCTGGACCCGCCCGCGGCCACGCGGCACTGCAAGGCTTTATGGGGGCACAAGGTGCCCGGCGTGGGGGGGCTCCTGCCACAGCCGCGCCTTTGCTCCCTACTCACCACCCCCCGCCCCGGGGTACTGAGGAAATGAGCAGCTCAGGCAGAACGCGCCTTTTCCAGAAAAAGGAAACGTCCCCGGTCCTCACGCTGCCGCTGTGTGAGGACTCTCCACTCTCCACCTGCCTCGGCGTTTCCTCTCTCACGTCCCCTGAGCTCGACATTCGTCCCCGGCTTCCTGCGAGCGGCGCCCCAGGAGGGAGGCCGGTGCCGACTCCCGCGGACGTCCTGCATTTGTGAATCTCCCAGAGCGGCCTGACGAGCTGTCGCCTGGGTCACCGGTGGGCCCGTGGTTCAGACGGGGCGTCCTCTGCCTCGGGAGCATCCCTATTGTCCCCATGACCTTCGTGACCTTGGGGACAGGGACGCTAAACACGGGGGGAACAGGACGGGCAGAGGCCGACAGCCCTGGGCCCTGCTCCCGGTCCCCCGGGGAGGCGTCTCAGCGTCTGGCCCTCAGCTCCCGGCTGCCCGTGAGCGATGCTCAAACCCATCCCCACCTCGGGACCTGGTGGGTACTGAGCACGCCCTGCTGTCACTCACGGGGCTTGCACCCAGGGTGCGGGCCTCGCCCCCAGAACTCCCCCCGGGGGGCTGGATGAGGCCTGAGAACGCGTCTTTCCAACGAGCTCCAGGTGAAGCCCCTCTCCAGACTGGGGGCCGCACAGGAGGGCCTGGCGGGGTGACAGGGATGGAGGCAGAGGTGGAGGCAGAGGTGTCAGGCGCTAACGCTCACCCAAGGCCTTCGGGACTCGGGGCCGGGTGGAGTCCTCTGCATAAACGACTCGTCCTCTCCTCACACAGCCCTGCGAGGCCGGGGCCGGGGCCAGGGCCACTACTACCCCACCTCCCGGGGGTGGGGGGGTGGGGCGCTGTCCCAGAGTCCCACACGGCTGCGCCCCTGGAGTGGGTCACTCGGGACCCTCAGAGGGGTCCCTGTTTCCACCCCTTGTTCCCAGGCTCTTCGGCCTCGGGGCCAGTCGGCTGTAAGACACTTGGGGCCTTGCGGGGGTGGGGGGCTGGGGGGTGAGGGACGGAGTCTCTATTTCGTCTTGAATCAGAGCCGCGCTCCTTCCGGCCATTTACCAGAGAGCTCTGCACTGGGGCGAAGGCACCCCAAAGCCAAGTAGCGCCTGGATGCCCCGCAGGCCATGCTCCTGGGCGGGGGCCTCCCGGGAGCCGGAGCTGGACAGCTGCGGTGCACGGCCACGTCCCAGGCCACGCACGCTCCGCTCCCCCCATGTGCACGCCCTTGGCACTCACAACTCACACAGGCGGGGCTCCCGCCAGCAGACGGGGAGGGGCTCCCTGGGGCGGCAGCGTCTAATCTGAGACCCAGAGGGGAAGCGGAAACTGGTCTGGCAAAAACGGAGGGAACGGCACCCGGGCAGAGGGAACAGCACGTGCACACGGCCTGGGGGCGAAACGCCTCAGATCCCAGATCCCGAGGCGATTCCTTCCTTCCTCCCGGCTTTGCGCCCCTCACGACCCCACGCGACCTTGGCTTTCACCTGGCAGCTCCGCTCCGATAACCGCAGCTGATGCGCGTGCTGACCGTGGGCCAGACGCCGCGGTTCTCAGCACCGTGCACAGAATTTAACCCGCTGACGGGAGGCTCGAGGCCCGGGCCCCACACCGCCTGACCGTGGGCAGGGTCTCCGTCCCCACGCGGGGCGCCCGCTCCGCGCCAGGCGCTGTGAAAACACTTTCTTCGCCTGGTCCCACTTACTCCCCATGGCAGCCCGAGGTGGGCGATGTCGGCCTCCCTGCTAACAGAAGCCCAGTCGAGCCCGGGGAGGTCGAGCCCTGAGGGCCGGGGCTGGGGGTCTGTGCCCGGGGCGGCCCGTCGCTGAAGGCTCACTCTCCACTGCGGGGATCTGGGGGTTCCCAGAGCCCGCTCGTGTTGCCATCACAAGGCTCTGGGACGCACGTGGGGTCACAGGCAACGCCTCGGCCCTCACCCCCGGCCCGCCTGCAGCGGAGGACGCTGGCCCCTGCGGGGACCTGACCTCGGGCGGCTGGTTGGGGGGGAGCCCCCAGCGAGGTGTCGGAGGCAAGCTGGACGCTGCCAAGGTCAGCGGAGAGGTTAGGGCACCCGGCAAAGGACAGGCCTGCGGCGCGTGCTCAGCGGGCGGCCTGGACGGAGGGCGGAGGACCAGGGCTGCACGCCGTGTGCTGGGAAGGACTCGAGCCCAGAAGCGCCCCCGAGAGGCCAGTGGGGACGGAGGAGGATGCCCACCGCTCAGCCCGCTGCTCCTCAGGCTCGTGACAGAGCGGCCGGGGACAGAGGTCGCTGAAGCCGCGGGGTCAGCAGCCGCTGAAACGTGGCTTTCAGTGCTGGGGGACCAGCACCCTCCGCCCCGTCCCTGTGGAGAGCCGACTGAGCCGCCCCTCGGGCGATGGGGTCGCGGCTCTGCCGTGGAGCGGTCACTCCGTGCCAGGCACGATCCCCACGGGCAGGGTCCCTGTGATCGGACACGTCGGGGGGCTGGTCCGAGGTAACCCCGCGGCTGAGGGCCAAGGCCAGGACCGAACCCCACGCCTGGGACCTGCAGAGCCTGAGTCTGCACCCACTCCGGGGACACCGGCCCCCGGGTTTGGGCTCCTCGCCGGGCACACATTGCCACGTCCTCTCGTCCTTCCTGCCTCCTGCTGCCAGTGTTCGCGCTCAGGCCCAAGCCAGACTTTCCGAATGCTCCTTGGGCCGTCCTCTCCCCTGCGCCCCGGGCGCCCACCTCCTGAGCGTCCCCCGAGCCCTCCCCTCCCCCACCCCTTTGCACGCGCCCGCCCCCACCCCACACACAGCGCACGCCTGGCCCGCGGCCCCTGCCGGCTCTGCCCGGCTCACTCATTCTGTGGCTCCGATTTAGACATCACTTTCCCAGAGAAGCCTTCCCCAGTTTTCTGGTCTCCCATCATCCCCTCCCCCGCGTGACCCTCACGGACCCTGCAGCGTGTCCGGAGCCGGCGCGAGAGGCAACGGCCGGCGTTGGGTTTGCTCGCCGTTGTGCTCCCACGGCCAGAACACACGGGACACTCAGGAGATATTCGTCAAACAAAGAGTGAGTGAACGAATCGATGCTCGAATGAGCGTTCACCCTCATGACTCTTCTCCACACCCCCTGGTTAAAAGGCACAATTATCCACCCTCGTCCATGGCGTTTCTCTGAAACGCTGGCCAAGAAGATGCCAGCTGGAGGGGCCTTGGCCCTGACCTGTAACAGCCCGGCAGGCAGAGGCTCCGGCTTAGTGAACTGGGCAGTATGTTGGACTTCTCAGCCTCACCCACTCTTAAGCACCCTGCCCAGGCGGCTATGACCTCTGAACCAGCGAGTGGGCTATGACCCTGAGACCGTGTTTGACCCTCGCGTCCCAGGGGTGCTCTGCTGACGGTCCCCCCGGAAGCGGAACTCTTCGGGAAGGCTCCCTGTGCCCTGCGCCAGGCGCGGCCTGTGCCCCATGCAGAGTGGGTCTCCTGCAAGTGCTCTCTGCGGGTGCCTAACCGTCGCGAGGAAGGGGAAAGCGAGCCGGGACCGGCCAGAGGCTGGGACATTTCTGATGCTGAACAGGACGATGGCTGTTTCGTTCTTTGAAAATCAGAAGCATTTTCTTATCCCGCTTGAAACGAATTAGGAGAATTTGTGTAGGTTGCTTTGTCAAGTTAAACACGTGGAAAATATCTCCGATTTACCTCTGTAGTGCAACCGACTGTCTTAAAATGTCACCTTTTCTTTCCCTTTTTCTGTTGTTACGGTAACGTGCGTTTCTGCGTCTGTGCATTAGAAGGATCACAAATGCTGCCTGTCCTTCTCTCCCCACGCCCATTTCAAAACCTTCCAGTGTTAGAGCCTCGGCCTCTTTTCCCTGCCCACACTCCCCCCGGAGGATCTTATCCATGGCCTTGAACACCATCCGCATACTCGTGAGACCACAATTTATTCGTTCGGTCTCCCCCGGGAATGTCTAATAGGCATCTCGAACTCAGCGGGCCCCAAACAGAAGCCCCGGGGCTCCCCCAGGCTCGCCCCTCCTTCGGCCGCCCCATGCCACGCTCAAGGGCACCTCTACGCTGCTGTTCAAGCTACAACTTGAGTCACACTTGATTCTTTCTCCCATCACCCTTTCCCACGACGCTCAATCACTTCTGCTCTACCTCCCGACTCTGTATGTACTGGGTTGGGTTGTTAGTGTCCCCTGAAACCCATGCCGGCCTGAACCTCAGAGCGAGGCCTTACGTGGAAATTAGGTCTTTGCAGGTGGGATTACATTAAGACGAGGTGACACTGGATCGGGATGTCCCAAATCCAGTGACGTGTCCTTAAAAGGACAGGTCATCCGGAGGAGGAGGCGTGTGGAGACAGAGGCAGAGCCACGAGCCAAGGGCGGCGCGGAGGGCAGCGCCGAGAAGCCGGAGGAGGCGGCAAGGGTCCCCCGCTCGGACCGTCTCACCGTGGCCCTGCCGGCACCTTGCCCGGGCACTCTTGGCCTCGAGGGCTGCTGGAGGATAAAGTTACGTTGTTTTAAGCCACTAAAGTTTGTGATAATTTGTTACAGCACCTGCAGGAAGAAACTAATATATTATTCAAATCCATCCGCTCGTCCAGGTGACCCGACCGTCAGCCCTCACCTGGAACACCGCACGCCCGGCCAGCTGGTCTCCATTCTACCCCTCGACACACACACACACACACACATAAATGTATACATACATGTGTGTACGTGTAAATTACACAGAGTCCAACAGGTGTGTGCACGTATATGCGATGTGTGTGTGACATACTAGTGTGACCACCTCACAGAACAAGTCGGAGGATTTCCTCTTCCCAGGAAGTCCCCTCCCGCCCCTCGCCGGTTCATTAACTCCCATCTACTTTGCAATTTCTACCGCCGCCAGCACCTGGGCACCACGTAAATCTCATTGCAGAGCGCACACTCACTGGATCCGGCTTCTTTCGCTCGGCGTTACGTCTCTGAGATTCACCCACGGTGTTGCGCATATCAATAATTCATCCTCGTTTACTGCTGAGTTATCCCAGTGGACCACAAAACGTTTCCAAAACACCATCAGATCATGTCGTCCCTGTGCTTAAAACCCGCCAACAGCTCCTGTGGGGTTAGACGGACACACCGCCACAGACCACGGCTGCTGGCCTCCGGCGGCCCCGAATCCCAACTCTGGGACTTGGAGGGACCTGCCCACCCCACGCCCCACACCGGTTTCTGTGTCATTTCCGTTTACACACATGTGGCTGCTCCACGCCTTACTCAGTGTGCTCGGCGAGGACAGGACTCGGCCATAGGCACCGGCACCAGCTCTGACCCCGGAGTGACCCCACCTCCCCACAGTGGGACGCCCTCGGCAATGCTTGCAAATGATGATTTGCAAGAAAGCTTAACCGCGGGGTGTGCTTTTTAGGTTATTCGCTGGTGCTACTCATTGACGCCCCTTCATCATTAGGCCCTGTGACTCGTTTGGAAGCTCAGAAAGCTGATGCACAATTTGCCTGCCCGCCTCGACCCACGGCGACCATGCAAAGTTCATGTTGAGAGACCCTCTACCAGCCTGGGCGACGGTGTGATTCCAAGGACGAGAGCCTCTGGCTGACCTATGTCGAATACGTGTTACTGACAAGAAACCGTTCTCGTGTGAAGAGAGTAACTTCCAGGTGATGTTTGTTACCACGGCAACACCCGCGCTGCCCTAACTCACAGCTTCCCTCCCGTACCTAGTCTCCGTGTTCCTCTCCTCCCGCTCGCCCTCCAGCCCCTCTCATCTGACATTTGCCAGCCACCGACCTGAAACTGCTCCTCTTTAACCTGACTGGTGGGCTGACTCGTTCTGGTCAGGGCGGTGAGGCAGGTAAATGCTGTGCTCACCTCCTCCCAGGACAACGTCAGAATTGCAACTAAATTACAGAACCGCCACGTTGAGAGCCGCCTGCAACACGCTGAAGAGAAGTCCCGCGACTAAAGGTTATAGGACGGATCAAGGTGAAGCCCCGTTCACAAGCCAGTTTGGCCAAATATTCAAAGAAGAATTGACACCCATTCATCTCAGACTATTTCAAAAATATTCCAAAAGGAAGAAGGGCACCCAGGCGCATTTTACGAGGCCACCGTTACCCTGATTCCAAAACTGGCAGAGACATTACAGAAACAAATGAAAGCCAATATTCCTGATGAATAAACATGCAAAAATCTTCAACAAAATATTAGCAAATCAAATTCAGCAGTACATTAAAAAGATCATACACCGTGACCAGGCGGAATTTATTCCTGGGACGCAAAGTTGCTTCGATAACCACGAATCAAGTAGTGTGACACACCGCATAAACATAATGAAAAACGGAAAACAGATAATCATGTCGGTAGGTGCAGAAAAGGTGTTTGACAACACCTGGCATCCATCCATTTGTGATAAAAACTGTCGGCAACGTGGAGAGAGGGAACATGTCACAGCGTGATCGAAGCCGTGTGTGGCGAACACACCGTTGACATTATACTCAACAGGGAAAAGCTGAAAGCTTAAGATCAGGGAGAAGAAAAAGGTGTCCGACGTGACCACATCGCGTGGAAAGTCCAGGACACGCCAAACGGACGAGAAATAAAAGACATCCAAGTTGGAAAGAAGCGAAGAAACCGTCATTATCTGCAGATGACATGGCACCGTGTAGGGAGAATCCTGAAGATTCAAACAAAAAAAAAAACTATTAGCACCGAATTCAATAAAGAAGAGGGATACGAAATTAATATGCGAAAATCAGCTGCATTTTTAAACGCCGGTAATGAACTGTCAGAGAGAGATATTAAGAAAATCCCACTTGCAATTTCGTCGAAAATAAAATACCTAGGAATGAATATAACCAAGGAGGTAAACGACCTGTAGTTAGAAAATTATAAGATGTTGAAAAAAAATTGAAGATGCAAATGAATGGAAGCGTATACCATGCTCATGGATGAGAAGAATTAACATTGTTAAAATGTCCATACTACCAAAAGCAATCACTAGATTGCATGCAATCACTAATTACCAATGACATTTTTCACAAGACTAGAACAAATATTTATATGAAACCATAAAAAATAACTGTGTAGCAATGGCAATCTTGAGAAAATAAAACAAAGTTGGAGTTATCATGCTACTTGATATCAAACTATACTACCAGGACATAGCTATCAAAACAGCATGACATTAAAACAGACACACGGATCAATGGAACAGAATAGAGAACCCAGAAATAAACCCATGCCTACATGGTCACATAAGCTATGACTAAGGAGGCAAGACTACACAGTGGGGTATAGACAGGCTATTCAATAAATGGTGCTGGGAAAACTGGACAGATACGTGCAAAACATGAAACTGGACCACCTTATCGTAGCATATCCAAGAATAAACTCAAAACAGATTAAAGACTTAAATGTAAGACCCAAAACAAAAAGACTCCTAGAAGAAAACATAGACTATAAATTCTGACATCACACTTAGTAGTAGTTTTTTTTGATATATCTTCTCAGGTAAGGGAAACAAAAGAAAAAAATAAACAAATAGGTCTACATCAAATCAAAAAGTTATTGCACGGCAAAGAAAAACCATAAAAAAAAAAAAATACGAAGACAACATGCTGAATGGCAGAAGAGATTCACCAATGATAAGTTTGATAAAGAGTTAATATCCAAAATCTTTAAAGAACTCACGCAACTCGACACCAAGAAGACAAACAATCCAATTTAAAAAATGGGCAGAGAACCTGAATAGACATTTCTCAAAGAGGTCATACAGATGGCCATATGAAAGACATATGAGAAGATGCTCAAGGTCACTAATCAGAGGAATGCAAATTAAAACTACGAGACTTCACCTCACATCTGTCAGAATGGCCATCATCGATAAATCAACAAACAGCTAGTGTTGGTGAGGATGTGGAGGAAAGGAAATCCTGTTGGTGGGACTGCAAATTAATGCAGCCGCTATGGAAAAACAGTTTGGAGGTTCTTCAAAAGATTAGAAGAAGAACTACTTTATGACCCAGAAATCCCACTACTGAGTATTTATCTAGAGAAATCCAAAACACCAATTTGAAAAGATGTATGCACCCCTATGTTCACTGCAGGATTATTTACAATAGCCAAGATACAGAAGCGACCTGTGTCCGTGGACAGACGAATGGATAAAGAGAAGGTACATATATACAATGGAATATTACCCAGCAATGTGAAAATAAAATCTTACTATTTGCGACAATCTCGATGGACCTAGAGGGTATTATACTAAGTGATATGAGTCAGAGAAAGGCACATACCCTATGCTCTCTCTGATGTGTGGAATCTAAAGAACAAAATGAACCGACTACCAAAACAGAAACACTCGTAGAGAACAGCCTGATGTTTTCCAGATGGGAGGGGACTTGGGGGGGGGGGCCTGGATGAAAGAAATGAAGAGATTAAGAAGTGCAAATTGGTAGCAACAAAACAGTCACAGGGATGTAAAGTGCAGCACGGGGAATATAGTCAGTAATGTTTTAATAACCACGTAATGGTGCCAGGTGGGTACCAGACTAATCAGGGGATCGCTTCATAAATTATACAAATGTCTACCCACTATGATGTATACCTTAAAGTAACATAACATAGAATGTCAGCTGTAATTAAAAAATAAAGAAATAATAAAAACATACGACATTAGAAAAAAGTAGCAGCAGCGGCAGCAGCCACCACGTCGAGATGGGTAGCAGGGGTGGAGATGCAGAACAGGCAGGTCCCACACGCGCGATGTGGCGATTGAAAATCGGGAGCCACTCCTGAGGAGCGAGGGGCTGCAGAACCCACCCAGCCCCCACCCCCCGCCCGGGCACCAGTGCCGGGAAGAGCCGTCGCCGTAACATCAGGCTGGGAGCGGCAGTGGGGACCGCATCCTGGCGAGATGCGCCGCGGGTCGTAAAGGACCCGGGCAAAGACTCGCTCGCTCACACCTCACTTGCTCTGGGCTCCGGAACAGAGGCAGCGGTGAGAAAATGCCAGGGACGCACCAGGAGGAACGGAATTGATTAGCTTCAGGGCGGGGGCGGGAGGGGCCGGGGTTTGGACAGCTCTTTCCAGGGATGGAGGTGCTGGGAGGTGCCATTGCTCCTTTGGTGAGCCCTCCCCCAACCCAGCCAGCCCAGCGCAAGTGGGTGCCACGTCTGAGCTCTCCATCCACCTGGCCAACACTGTTCGCCCCACACTGGTGGTTTACGTTAGACCCTGCCATACTCAACCCACGCACCCAGCTGAAGCTCTTCCAGCATCTCCTCCACATAGGCAGCTGCTTCGGCTCCTGCTGCAGACTTCCCTAAAATTTCTCAAAGGTCCACAAAGCTCAAGGAAGCAGCCGCTGTCCTCGGTGTGCCCCGTGACCCTTGCTAAGCTACCCCAACCCCAGCATAAGCGGAGACTAATCTCAATTTGTATTGTAGCTCTCATCGTACAGCCCGAACCCTGGCATCAGCAGTGGCCAAATCTTGGCTTAAAAGGGTGCTTCAATTAGTTGGCCACAAACCCAGCACAAGTGATAACTGATGTCGGCTCACAGAGCGGTGCTCGCCAGAGGGTCCAAGCCTGACACCAGCGGTAGCCAGCCTCGGATCACAGAACAGCCTCTTCCAAGCACTCCCAAGCCCAGAACACGCAGCAAACAACTGCACATCACTATGCAGCTCCTAACAGGTCCCCAGCGGGGCACAGGCAGGGGTTGAACTTGACCTCCACTGGAGACCCTCTCAAGAGGCTCCAGAACATACCCACCTGGTGGCCATCTTCAGACCACACCAGAGCCCCACCCAACAAGCTCCACAAATGACACACCCAAAGGGCGGGCTCGGTTGGCACTAGAACCTCACTAAAGCAACTCCTGCTTTATGGGGTCAGACCCCACACAATAGCTCACCTGCCGTAGTCATGGCCAGTCCTCACGGCCAGTCAGCCTGAGGATCAATCCCATCCACTGACAAGCCAACATCGAATAAGGCTCAACTACAACAGTGGGGCACACACAGCCTATACAAGAGACATCCCAGGAACGCATGGCTCAGGTAACCAAGGAGACTGTACCATTAGGCCCCACAGGACACCTGCTATAAAAGGCCACCCTGCCAAGACTGGGAGATGTAGCAGATCTACGTAACTTGATGAAGAAAATAGACATACAACCCCAGGAAGTCGGGAGAGTCCCAAACAAGATGAACCCAAAGAGACCCACACCGAGACACATCATAATTAAAATGCCAAATGTTAAATTCAAAGAGAGAATCTTGAAAACAGCAAGAGAAAAGCAATTAGTTACATATAGGGGAACACCCACAAGGCTGCCAGCCGATTTCTCAACAGAAACTTTACAGGCCAGAAGGGCCTGGCACAAAATAGTCAAAGTGATGAAAACCCAGGACCTACAACCAATATTACTTTACCCAGCAAAAGGTATAAAAAAAGCTAAATGAGTTTATCACGACCAAGCCAGTATTGCAGGAAATGTTGGAGGGACTTCTTTAAGACAAAGAAAAGAGTGTGTCTCACAAATCTAAATAAAGAATGGCAATAACCACATATCTATCAACGAGTACTTCAAATGAAAATAATTAAATGTTCCAATCAAAAGACACGGGGTGGCTGAATGGATAAGAAAACAAGACCCTTCCATATGCTGCCTACGAGAGACTCACTTAAGATTAAAAGACACACACGCAGACCAAAAGTAACGAGATAGAAAAAGGCATTTCGTGGCGGACCTAGAGCAGTGCGCCGAGTGGACTAAGTGGAAGACAAATGCCATGTGACTGCACGTACCTGTGGAATCGAAAGAACAAAATAAACAGGAACCGAGTCGCAGCTACAGAGAACATTTTGAGGGTTACCGGGTGGGAGGGGAATTGTGGGAGTCAGCGAAAAAGGGGGAAGGGATTAAGAAGCACAAATTGGTAGTTACGACAGTCGTGATGGTTTTAACTATGTATGGTGTCATAACTATGTGTGGTGTCAGAAGGGTACTTAGATTTATTGGGGTGACCACTCTGTGAGTTATAGAGATGTCTAAACACTACTGAACACCTGAAACTCATATAGTATTGTATGCCAACTATAACCGAAAAATAAAAAATTATAAAAAAAAAGATAGCAGCCATCAAGAAGTACCAGTTAGAAATAAAGACTACAATACGTCAAATGAAGAATCCATTCGATGGAATCGACATCAGATTAGACGAAGCAGAGGATCAAATCAGCAATCTAAATGACCAGGTAGCAGAAAACTTCCAATCAGAACAGCAAAAAGAAAAGCGAATAATATGAAATGAGGACAGTTTAAAGGGCCTTTGGGACAACATCTAGCATATGGGTACCAAGAGGAGGAGAGAGAGAGCAAGGGATTTAAAACCTGTTTGAACAAGTAATGACCAAAAACTTCCCGAACCTGGCAAAGGAAATAGACATACAAGTCCAGGAAGCACAGAAAGTCCCAAACGGGCCCGTGCCAAGGCTCATCATAATTAAAATGCCAAAGGTTACAAAGAGAGGATCTTAAAAGTAGCTGATTTCTCAACATAAAGTTGGCAGGTCAGAAGGGAATGGCATAAAATATGCAAAGTGATGAAAGGCAAGGACCTATAACTAAGATCACTCTACTTAACAAGCTCTCATTTACAATTAAAGAGGAGAGAGTTTCTTAAACAAAAGAAGTTCACAGTGAAGAAGTTCATCGTCACTAAATTAGGGTTACAAGAATTGTTAAAAGGACTTCATTAAGAAGATCGAATATATGAATAACATAAAAAAAAAATCTCACCGACAAAGGCAAACAGTAAAAGCAATCAAACTGATATAAAGGTTGAAAGGCAAAAGTAGGAGGATCATTTGTAATTACAATAAATTAAGGAATACACATAAACAGAGGTACCACAGAAGTAAAAAGGTATAACAAAAGCATAAATATGGAGAGGGTGAGTAAAAACTGTAGTGATTTTAGAATGTGTCCAAACTTAAGCAATTAGCAACTTAAAATAAGCTGCTATGAACATAGCTTGGTATATGTGAAGCAATGGTAACCACGAGCCAAAAACCGATGGGATATAAAACGTATATAAATAACCTTTCTAAACACAAGACTATAGAAAGTCGCCAACATACAAGAGAAGAGAGCAAGAGAATTAGAAACAGAGAACTACAAAAACGGTCAGAAAACAAACGAATCAAACGGCAGTAACTACAAACCCATCAATGCTTACTTTAAGTGCAAATGGACTAAACGCTTCAATCGGAAGATCTGTACATGTGCTTCCTACAAGAGACCAACTTCAGATTGAAAGACACACTCACAGACTGAGAGTAAAGAGATGGAAAAAGATGTTTCGTGATAACGGAAACGAAAAAGCTAGAGTGGCAACACTTCCAACAGACAATACTGACGTTAAAACAAAGGCTGTAATGAGAGACAGAGAAGGGCGTTTCATAACGATGAAGGGATCCATAAACATGTACGCACGCAATGCGGGAGCACCGCAGTGCATAAGGCAAACATTGGTGGATGTAAAGGGAGAGACTGACAGTGTTACAGTAAGAGTGGGGCACTTTAAAACCTCATGAACAGTGGCCTTAAATGGCACATAGAGCAGACGGACTTAACTGGTATTAGAGCATTTCATCAAAAATCAGAATATGCGTTCTTTTCAAGTGCACATTTTCCAGGGTGTACCACATGTTAGGCCACAGCGTAAGTCTCAGTAAACTTAAGAGAACTGAAATCATATCAAGCATCTTCTCCAGTCACAATGGTATAAAATTAGAAATCAATTGTAAGAAGAAAACTGAAAAGCTCACAGACACATGCAGGCTAAATTACATGCTACTAAACAATGAATGGGTTAACAGTGAGATCAAGGAAGAAATCAAAAGGTACTTTGAGACAAATGAAAATGAAGACGCAATGACCCCAAATCTTTGGGGCACAGGGAAAACAGTTCTAGGAGAAAAATTCATAGCAAGACAGCCCTACCTCAAGAAACAAAAAAAATTCTTAAATAAACAATCTTAGCTCACACCCAAAGGAACTAGAAGAAGAAGAACAAAGCCCTATGTGAGTAGAAGGAAGGAAATAATAAAGAGCAAAAATAAACAGAAGAGATAAACAAAATAGTTCTTAAGAAAATAAAAAAGGTCAATGAAACCAAGAGCTGGTTCTATGAAAAGAGAAACGAAATTGACAAACCTTTACTGAGACTCAAAGAAAAAAACAGAGGCCCCAAGTAAATAAAATCAGAAATGAAAGAGAAGTGACTACAGACACTACAGAAATACAAACGAATATAAGAAAACGCTATGAATAATCATATGACAACAAATTGGACAACCTGGAAGAAATGGATAAATTCCTAGAAAACATACAATCTTCTAAGGCTGAATCAGGAAGAAACAGAAAAGCTGAATAGACCAATATCTACTAACGTAATTAAATCAGTAATCAAATAACTCTCAATAAACAGAAGTCCAGGACTAGGTGGCTTCACAGGTGAATTTTACCAAACATTAAAGGACAACTAAAAACTATCCTTCTCAAACTATTTCAAAAAATTCAAGATTGAGAAGACTCCCAAACCGATTTTTACACATTACTCTGATAACAAAACCAGACAAAACACACACACTAAAAGAAAGTTATAGTCCAATATCCTTGATTAACACAGATGCAAACGTCTTTAACAAAATATTAGCAAACCACATTCAGCAATACGTTAAAAAGATCATACACCATGATCAAGGGGGATTTGTTACTGGTATGTAGGTTGGTTCAATATCCACAAATCAATTAATGTGATACATCACATAAACAAAAAGAGAGAGAGAGAGAAATCACATGATCCTATCAATTGATGCACAAAAGGTATTGGACGAAACCCAACATCCATTTATGATAAAAGGGCTCAGAAAACTGGGGATAGGGGTAACATATCTAAACATAATGAAGGCCATACATGACAACTACACCAGCTAACAGAATACACAACCATAAAAAGCTGAAAACTTGTTAAGATCAGGAACAGGACAAGGGTGTCCAGTTTCGCCACTTTTATTTAACATAGTATTGCAAGTCCTAGCTGCAGCTATTAGACAAGAAACAAAAGTCATCCAAATTAGAAAGAAACAAGGAACATTGTCATTATTTGCAGATGACATGATAGAGAACCCTAAAGAATCCACAAAAAAAACTATTAGAACCAATAAATTAATTCAGAAGTAGTAGAATACGAAATTAATTTTTAGAAACTGGTTACGTTTTATTCATCAATAGCTCAGAAAAAGAAATTAAGAAAACAGTCCCATCTATAATTTCATCAAAAAGAATAAAACAACCAGGAATAAATTTAACCAAGGAAGTAAAAGACTTGTACTTGGAAAACTAAGACATTAAAGAAAAAAACTGAAGAAGATAAAAATAAATGGAAAGATATATTGTGGTCATGGGTATAAATAATTAACACCATTAAAATGTCCATGCTACCCAAAGCGATGTACAAATTCAATGCAATCCCTATCTAACTACCAATGACATTTTCACAGAACGAAAACAAATAATCCTAATTTATATGGAACCACAAAAGGCCTCAAATACCACATCGATCTTAAATAAAAAGAGCAAAGTTGGAGGTTTCATGCTACCTGATATCAAATGATACTATAAGGCTATAGTCATCAAAACGGCATGGTACTGACATAAAAAGACACATAGATCGATGACACAGAAGAGAGAGCCCAGAAAAAACCATGCCTATGGGGTAAATTAATCAATGACAAAAGACAAGAATATGTAACGGTGTAAAGACAGTCTCTTCAACAAATGATGTTGGGAGAACTGGACAGATACATGCAAAACATGAAACTGGACCACCTTCTAGTAGCATATACAAGAATAAACTCAAATGGATTAAATACTTAAATGTAAGACCTGGAACCATAAAACTCCTAGAAGAAAACATAGACTAAATGCTCTGACATCATTCTTAGTAGTAGTTTTTTTCTGATATATCTTCTTGGGCAAAGGAAACAAAAGAAAAAATAAACAATATATCAAATCGAAAAGTTTTTGCACAGCAAAGAAATCCATTAAAAAAAAAATGAAGACGGGATACTGAATGGCAGAAGATATTCACCAATAATAGGTTTGATAAAGAGTTAATATCCAAAATCTATAAAGAACTCATGCAACTCAACACCAAAAAGACAGACAATCCAATTAAAAATGGGCAGAGGACCTGAATAGACATTTCTCAAAGAGGTCATACAGATGGCCATATGAAAGACATATGAGAAGATGCTCAAGGTCACTAATCAGAGAAATGCAAATTAAAACTGCAACAAGATATCACCTCACACCTGTCAGAATGACTATCATCAATAAATCAACAGACAGCTAGTGTTGGTGAGGATGTGGAGGAAAGAGAATCCTTGTGCACTGTTGGTGGGATTGTAAATTGGTGTAGCCTCTGTGGAAAACAGTTTGGAGGCTCCTCAAAAATTAACAATAGAACTACCATAAGACCCAGCAATTCCACTGCTGGGAATTTATCCAAAGGAATCCAAAACACTAACTCAAAAGGATACATGCACACTATATTCCTTGCAGTATTATTTACAATAGCTAAGATATATCTATGCAACCAAAATGCCCTTCAGTAGACATGTGGTGCATACATACAATGAAATATTACTCAGCCATAAAAAAAAAAAAAACCTTACCACTCACAACAACATGGGTGGACCTAGACGGTATTATGCTAAGTGAAATAAGCCAGACAGAGAAAGACAAATACCCTATGATTTCACTTATATATGGAACCTAATAAAATAAACACACAAAATGGAAACAGACTCACAAATATAGAGGATAAACTGTTGATTGTCAGATGGGAAGGGGCTGGGTGAAAAAGGTGAAGGGATTAAGAAGTACAAATTGGTAGTTACAAAACAGTCGTGGAGATGTGAGGTACAGCACAGAGAATACAGTCAATAACGTTGAAATAACTGCATAGTGCCATGTGGGTACCAGATTAATTGGGGGATCACTTTGTAAATTATGTAAATGTCTAACCACTATGCTGAACATCTGAAGCTAATATATTAAATGTCAACTCTAATTGAAAAATGTAAATTAAAAAAAAAGATACATAGATGAATGGAACAGAAAAGACAGCCCAGAAATAAACCCACGGCTCTATGGTCATTTAGGGTAAAGACAGACTATTAGGTAAATGGTGTTGGGAAAACTAGACAGATTCATGCAAAAAATGAAACTGGACCACCTTCTTATACCATATAAGAGAATAAACTCAAAATGGGTTAAAGACTTAAATGTAAGACCCGAAACCATAAAACTACTAGAAAAAACCACAGGCAGTAAACTCTGACACTGCTATTAGTAACGTTTTTTTTTCTGATCGAGCTCCTCAGGCAAGAGGAACAAACAAAATAAACAAATGGGACTAAGTCAAACTGAAAATGTTTGCACAGCAAAGGAAATCAAGGGCGAAACAAAAACATAACCTACTGAATGAAAGAGATCCCTGCCTTGATGGTGATACAGCTGATAAAGGGTAAATATTCAAGATTTATAAAGAACGCATACGACTCAACACACACACACACACACACACACACACAAAACAAACAAAAACAAGCAATCCAATTAATAAATGGGCAGAGGACGTGAATAATTTCTCCAAAGAGGACACACGTAGGGCCAATATACATATGAGAAAATGCTTGACATCATCAGAGAAATGAAAGTTAAAACTACAATGAGATATCACCTCGCACCTGTCAGAATGGTCATTATCAATAAATCCACGAACAGGGAGTGTCGGTGAGGATGCAGAGGAAAGAAAAACCTGCCGTTGGGACTGCGAATTGGTGAGGCCACCTCAGAAAACAGTTTCAGGGTCTTCAGAAAATTAAAAATAGAACTACCTTATGACCGAGAAATGCCACTACCGAGCAAACGAAGAAATCCAAAACACTAATTCAAAAAGACATATGCACGCCTATATTCATCACAGCATTATTTACAATAGGCTCGGATAAACGGAGGGATAAAGACTGGTCCACGTAGACAATGGAATATTACTTGGCGATACAAAAATAAATCTTACTGTTTGTGACTAGGATGGATCTAGAGAGTATTATGCTAAGTGAGATAAGTCAGGGAGAAAAAGACAAATTTCTCCTATGTGTGGAATCTAACAGACAAATGAGCACACAAAAAGAAAAAAAAAAACTCAGGTACAGAGAACAGAGTGATGGTCGCCGGAGGGGAGGGGAGGGGAACGGACAAGGGGAAGGGATTAATCCGCACGGATTCCCAGACATGCGGACAGGTGTAGGGACGCAGAGCGCAGCAGAGGGAGCGTAGGCAGTGATACCCCAATAACTGCGCATGGAGTCAGATGGGGACTGGGGTTACCAGGGTGACCCCCTCGCGAGGTATACAGACGTCTGAACGCTATGCTGTACGCCCGAAACTAATGCCGTTTGTCGACTGCAACTGAAAAATTAAAATCACTTTTAAGACGGTGGCCAGGGACCTCTAACTCGTGAGACCTGGGTCACGGCTCTCGTGAGATCTGACCATGAAAAGCATCCAGCGCGGCTGCTCGCTCCCTCCCAGAGGCCTTGCTGCTTCCCTGGAAGAGCTGGCCAGCCTGTCTTGCTGGCTCCTCCTCTCGCCAGAAGTGGGACCGTGACGCCCTGGCTCGGGGCCTCTCCTCCCCACGTCCCGGTGACCGCCAGCCCCCTGGCTCCACGCGGTGGTCACGCTGATGACCCCCCGCGCTCACACCCGCAATCCACATGACTCTGAACGCCGGGCGCACACCGTCGCCTGCTCGCCTGACAACTCCACGTGACATCTCATCGCCCCACACCGTGTCCAAACACAACTAACTCCTGGTCTTCCCCTCAAACTTGCTTCACCCTCAATCTTTCCCTACTCGGGTTCCTGAGCAGCTACAGCTACAGTCCAGAGACTATAAAATAACCTTTCAGCCTGTTCTTCCTTCCAGGCCTCGCACATCCAATCTGTCACGATCCTCATCAGAATATACCCAGGATCCCGTCACTCACCACCATCTCCTTGGCCACCACCCTGCTCCAAGCCACCTGCACCGCTCACCTGGGTTATCGCCTGAGCCTCACAACTGCCCCCTGCTTTCACCTTTGCCCTCATAATCATGACCGATCATGACTGTCAACCCAACAGCTTTAAAAACCTATCAGAAAATGTCACTTGTTTTCGTAAATCCCTCCTGTTGCTCCCCAATTTTCTTGGGCAAAAAAAAAAAAAAAAATCCAAAATCCTTAACAATGGCCCATGTGACACAACCATCCAGCTCCTAACAGCTCCCTGGCCTTGTCTCCCAAGACCCTATGTCAGCGCCTCCAGCCACGACCTCCGGGGGTGTCCTGCCCCCACTTCGGGGCCTTTGCAGGGGCTTGGACACTCTGCCCAGGTCTTTGCTCAAGTGGTCACTTCCTCAGGCCCACTCTGACTAGTCTATTCATATAATGTGATAGGCTGAATCCTAAGGTGACCCCAGTGACCATGATCTTGGGAGGAGATTTCCCCCCATGTCTTCCCAATTAGAGCTCAACTCTGCTGACACCCTGATGTACCTCTGTGACCCCCTGCGCAGAGAACCCAGCCAGACTATGCGAGATTTCCTCCCTATAGAAGAGAGCTCATACGTGTGTGCTGCTTTAAGCTGCAATGTTCAGGAGAATTTTTTAATGCAGCGATACATACAAAATTAATACAAATGACCTTCAAACCTCTAGAGAGAAAGAAGATATTTGCAATGCCTATATCCACAAACAACTCAGATCCAGAAGATAAAGAACTCCTACGAAGCAATTAAAACAACAAAAAAATAACAGGAAACTCAATAGAAAAGTAAGCAACACACCTAGACATTTCATAAAAGAGGTCACCCAAGCGTCTAATAAGCAAGCGAGAAAGCATCGAATGTCATTAGCCATCAAGGAAATGCACATTAAAACTGGACCTAGATGACACTCCACACCCACTGAAACCCTAAAATGAAAGAGACGGGAAGTACCAGGTGTTGGCCAGGATGTGCTACGGCTGGAATCCTCATGCGCTGCTGGTGGGGGAGCAGGTCGTACACACGCCGTGGGAGACCGAGTCTCTGCAGAGGCCGAACGCGAGCACGCACCCAGCAGAATCGGCACGCACGTCCGACACAAGAATCCTCACTCGTGGATCACTCCTCTGCGGGGGAACATTTTGTCCCAGAGCAGTCCTCAACTGGGGAGCAACTTTGCCCCTCAGGGGACATTTGGGAACGTCTGGAGATGGCTTAGATTACTGCACCCGGGGCGGGGGGTGGCTACTGGCACCCAGTGGGTAGAGGCCAGGGATGCTGCTAAACATCCCACGGAGCACGGGACAGCTCCCGTGACACAGAATCATCCCGGTTAGAAAGTCCGCAGTGCCGCGGTTGGGAAAGCCACCACGGGTATCGCCGGGGTTCCGTCCCCTGCTTCCTCGGCGTCTTTGCTGGAACGTCACTCTCCCAATGAGGCCTTCCCAAAGCGAATCGTAAATGACCCTTCGACTGGGCACCGCTTCCCACTGCCCGCCTTTGTGTCTCCTTAAAGACGTCCTCCTCTGATATACCATACAGGTGACTCCTGAACTGGTTACTGTCTCTCTGCATCCACCACTTTTACAAGGCAGTGATTTCTATCTGCCTGTTTCTCTGCATTCCTGGCCCATAGGACAGGTGCTCGAAAGACATTTCCTGGATGGATATAAAACTAAGTGAGAGGAAAGGCAATAGCCTGACTTTACCACTGTGCCCTGCAACTTTATGTGCTCTCCTGCACCGACTGAGAATTACACTGAAAGGTAGAAAACTATTGTTGCGAAAACACCAACAACTAACTACGGAGAAGTCCACAAAGGAAGACTTCTCGTCCGCCTAGATTTGACCTGTTACGGTTTGCTTCCCAGGTTTCGTATTTCACTATTGAAATCCGACTTCCCTTTCTGCTCATGGCAATGTGCACTATTGTCAATAAAACTTGCCCGACCGCGTGGCCTTGTCTGCAAACTTCTGTGCATAAATTCACAATATAGTTTTAACTTAGAAATTATGAGATGCATTCTAATATGCTGTTTATATTATAATACGTACCCCGCATTTAAAAAAAAAAAAAACTTTAAGTCATGAGACTGTCAAAAATAGAAGTTTCCAAATTTATATTTCTTAATTAATTGAATTGTCTTAATTGTCCCCCGGGGCACAGGGACTTCATCTCGGCAACTGCTGTGTTAGATGAAATTCTCAAAGATTCTTCTCGACTGGCTCCATGAGAGCAATTACAGCAAACGACTCAGAATCCCAGCAGTAAGAACTTTTGTCCCAGGAGGGTCATTAACCTCCCAACTGTCACAGCCACATTCATCACGATAAAGGGCTTTGGAACTAAGGACCAGAGAACAGGGCAGAAGGCATCTGAGGCCGTTTCCGGCTTTTCTTCACATCTGTATATCCCTGGCCTTTTCTTTCACCCTGTTCTACAGTTTTCCAAGGCTGTGGAATTTGGCTGGTCTAAGGAAATGTATAACGGGGCTGCTTGCTCAATGTGAGGCCGAAGGGTCTCTTCCCAACAGCTAACCAGGGTGTTTTTGGAGGCCATTGTGTCAGGGACTTGAAGCCTCTCAATATCTATTGTCTCCTCCTTCTATAATGACAGAATATATGACTTTTTATGGAACCCATGGCCACCCAGGGTACAGACTACACTTCACAGTCTCTCTGCAGTTAAGAGTAGACATGTGACCGAGTTCTGGCCAATCGGATGTGAGCAGAAGCGAAGCGTGCAGTCTCTTTTACAGGGAAGACGCTTGTCTTTCCTGCTCTCTCTTCCCGATGGCTAAAATGTGGCCACGAGGGGACAGCATGTTGAATGGTGTGGACAGGGGCCATACCGCAGGGATGGCAGAGCACCCGGATACAAAGAGCCTGAGCCCTTGGCAGCGGTGCAGAGCAGAACCACCTGTCTCCTAGTCTTCATCACTTGTTCAAAGGTGGAATGATGTCAGTAACACAGACACTGACAAACTAGAGGGAACCCAGGACAGGTGAACCCGACAGCATGGGGCCTGGGGCTTGCGTATGAAGATCGGCGTTGACCCTCTCTGTGTTTACAACAGCCAAGATATGGAAGCCACCTAAGAGTCCATGGATAAAGATGGCGTACATATACACGACGAAATGTGACTCGGCCATAAAAAAAATAGCATCTGGCCATTTGGGACGCCATGGATGGACCTAGAGGGTATTGTGCTGAGCGAAATGGGCCAGACAGAGAAAAACGAATATCCTAGGATTTCACTTCTATGTGGGATCTAAAAACGCAACACAAAACAAAACAAATGAACAAAACAGAAACAGAGTCATACAAACTGATGGTTGCCAGATGAGAGGAGGGTTAGGGGGCCAGATGAAAAAGGAGACGGGGTGTCGAAGTGCAAACTGCCTGTGACAGAACAGCCCTGGGCTGTGAAGCCCGGCATGCGGAATCGGCTCCGTAACTGTGTGTGGCGTCAGGTGGGTCCCAGGCTCACCAGGGGAGCCCTTCTCCAGCTATGTAACTGTCTCATCACTGTGTCGCACACCTGAAACTAATACAATCTCTTACGGCAACTGTAACGGAAAAGTAAAAATAATAAAATAAAGAACCATTATTTTATGCATGCCAAGTTGGCAAATTTAAGCCCGGCAGGTTGTGGTAGGCAGAAAAACGGCCCCAAAGGCGTCCATGTCCCGATCGCCGGCACAAGTCTGTCCCGCTCCGTGGCGAGGGCAGAGGGAATTACCTGCGTGGGGCCCACCGTGGCCACGTGGTCCTTCCCCGTGGCAGAGGGAGACAGAGGAGGGCCGAGAGACGCAGCGTGAGGAGGACTCTACCTGCTGCGACTGGGCTTGCAGGGGGACGAAGGGGCTGCCAGCCAGGGGCGGCAGGTGGCTTCCGGAAGCGGCAAAGGGAAAGGAAGCGAATCCTCCTGGCAGCCTCCAGAAAGGAAGGCGGCCCCGCCGACGCCTTGAGTTTTAGCCCAGCGAGGCCCGTTTCAGACTTCCGAACGACGGGACTATGAGATAACTGTGTGCAGGCAAGCCGCTACGTTTGCAATAACTCGTCACAGCAGCAATAGGCCACCAACGCATCCGGGACCTTTCCTGACGCGCAGCAGGTCCTGGGCGGCACGGCAACACGAGGTCGCCAAAACCGGTCTTGGGGCAGAGAACCGAGGGGGCTTTCCAGAGAGGGCGGCGCCCGAGCTGACACTTGAGGTCCGAGCCACAGAAGGCAGAGGCTGCGAGGTGGCTCAGGGGGAGCTGCGGGAGGCTGGCTGCTCCTCTGCAGGCAGAGGATGGGGCAGGCCCTGGGCATGGGACGCGGGCGGAGCCCACGTCACAGTGTGGACTTCACTTCCAGTGCCAGGGGGGCCTGCAGGAGGCTTCAGCCGGGCAGCGCGGGGCCTCTTCCAATCTGCCTCTGCGGCGCCCACCCTGGGCCGCCTGGGAGTGGATGGGAGGAGGAGGCCGGAGGCGGGCAGACCAGGGGACGCTGCTGCCGCCTCCTCGTAGAGGCAACCGAGGCCTGGACCTGAGGAGTGGGCACAGTGGCCGCTGGCGTGGAGGGGGCAGTGGGTGTCTTATTCGAGGTTCCTGGCACATACGTCCCTTCTGCCACACCCCGAGTCTCCCAAAGCTGCCCTGCACTCCTGGAAGCCACTGCAAGCTGCTCCCCTGTCCCTAGAGACGCATCGACACAGAAGAGGGGTGGTCGGCATCGACACAGAAGAGGGGTGGTCGTTTCCGTCTGCCGAGAGGCCGGGCGGAGCAGGAGGCGTGTTAACTAGGAGGGAGACAGAGGGAAAGACCAAGACCAGCATCCGCCCTGGAGCTTTGGGGGCAGGGGAGTGCCGGGGACGGGGAGAAGGAACTGGTGACCCCCCTTCAGCTCCAAGTGCAGTGGTCTCAGGTCTGAGCCGAAGGGACCCAGGTGTCCTCGGCGATGCCTTTAGCAGACTGCCAGAGTCTCTGTGGTCCCCACCTACAGCGGCCGTGGGCCTTGTCACACAGCCATGGGCCTTGTCACACAGAGCGGGAGCCGCCGGGGTCCAGGTGTGGCCGTGGCACAGAGCAGAGGAGGGAATGTGGGAAAGCTGACCGCGGGGCAAATTCGGGGCAGGGGGGCGAGGGGTCCCTCACATCATCCTATGGTCATCGCTTTCCAGGCAAAGTTGGGAGTAGAGGAGCAGTAAAAAAAAAAATCATACGTCCCCAATACTACACAAATTAAGAATTTTAAATAACCCATTTAGTCTTTACAACGATTGTATGGGGGTTGGGTAGCCCATTATCAGGGCCATTTCATAGACAGGGAGACCGAGGCCCAGACAGATCGAAAGGTCAAAGGCAGTCGGTGCACAAGCCGGGCCTGAAGCTCCGGCCCCGTGCGGCTGTCCTCGTTGCTTCTAGAACCACCCAGACCCTCAGCCTCCCCAGGCACGGAGCCCAAGGCGGCTGATCCCTGCCGGCTGCTTTGCTCATCTGAATGAGCCCTTCCCAGCTCTGACGGGACAAGCTGATGATAAATCCCAGCTCAGGAGGAAGCTGTTGCCGTGAGCCAGGGGTCAGATCAAACTTTCTTCTGTGAAGAGTCAGTGAGTGACTACATTTCAGGCTTTGTGTGACATTAGGTCTTCACTTCAACCACGCGAGGCAGATACCTGGGCATGGCTGCGTTCGAATCGAACTTTATTTACGAAATGAGTTGGCCCACAGGCCCGAGTGTGCTGAGGCCCACGCGCTGACACGCAACTTGCTGAGCCCCGGCTCTGGGGAACACGGCGGATGCTAGATGCTGAAGAATGAGTTTTGCGTTTTCCCTTCCTCCTTCCTGTCAGACGGCGAGCCGATCCTGAGCTGAAGACAGGAGGACCAGGATGTTCACACTTAGTCTGGTGCCTGCTGCCTGTCGGGGACCTTACATTCATTAGCTGTAATCCTCGGAACAACTCTCAGACGCAGAAGGTTTTAGCCCTATTTTCCAGATAAATGAAGAGGCCCAGAGAAGTCGAGAAAGTGCCCAAAGCTCACACAGCTGGGAGCCCAACACGAAAGCCCCGTCCTCCTCCCGCTAGGCTCTGCTAGCCCCCACCCCCGTGTCCTGGCCTCGGCTCCCCCGTTTGCGAAGTGGCTTCGGTGGCTGCCCAGCAAGACAGCAGCATGACAGGATCTGGGGGAGCCCTGGCGGCCTGCTGACCGCTTCAGCCCAGGTAGGACTTTGCAGGAAGCAGTAAAATAAAATAAAACACAGAGAATTCTCAGAGGGACGCTAGACGGGAGGGGTGTTGGGGGGACCAAAAAAAAAAGGCAGAGGGATTAAGAGGTACAAATGGATAGTTGCGGAACAGACATGGAGCTGTAGAGTGTAGCCTGGGGAAGATGCTTAATAATGTAATAAACATGCAAGGGGGGAGGGGGGACTGGATTTAGCCGGGTGACAGCTTTGCGAGTTACGTGGATCTCTGGTCGCTATGCCGGACAGCCGAGACCGGTCTATTATTGCATGCCAAGTATAATTGGGGGTGGCGGGGAGGAAACTAATCGAATATACAAGTAACAATGAATAAACTCATTGTAAATACGAGCAACTAACTGTCTATTATATTTCAATAAAGACGGAAAAAAAATAAATTTGAGAGAAGCATAAAATCAGAGGTCATGACGGGACCATGAGCAACCTCTGGGGATTCGAGAAAATTTTGGAAGGTACTTGAGCTTCCAGAAATCCATGGAATACGGGTTTAAATCAATCTTATCTAAGTCTTTATAGTGTTGGGAGACCCCCCCCTCCCCCGCATGTGACATTGGAGTTTCGCACCAAAATATAAGTAAAATTGGTGGGCGTGAGGGTTGCCGCTCTGGTTGAAATGGAAGGTGACGGGGCCCCTGAAGCTGCTTCCTGAATTCCCCACTTCTTCCCCCAAATCGCCGGGCTGGATGATGCTTGAGATCGATGATGCTTTTGGCCTTGAGATATGATCCTTATAATTAGACGGAAAGCATACTCCAACCCGGAGAGAGAGAGGATAAAAGGGGAAGAAAACCCTTGGTCATGCTCCCAGGGAGATGGGTGCGGACCAGGCGGTGCGAAGGACTCGTTAACGAGCACGCACTTGGGTGCCTCTGCCCTCGAGCTCCAGGGCTGAGAGGAGGGATTCCCGCTCGCCTCTTCTCCACACGTGGCGCCAGCACTCCGTTCGCGAGAACCCTTCCGACGGCCACGGCGTGTGGGGAGAACCATCCGGGAGGGGACTGGAGAGGCCGCCGGGGCCTCAGGGCCAGGGCTGCGATCGAGCGCATCTGCCTTCCTTTCGGGGCTCGCGCGCCGCTTTTTGACGAGGTTGCACACCACCGGCTTGGAACGTGAAGTCGGCGAGAGCCCCGACTCGGAGGCAGGACGGACGTTTGACTGTGGGTGAGCCCCGGTGCCCTCGCAGGCACCGTTACCCTGCACTGCGGGCCAAGTTTGTTTTCCTCAGGGCCAAAAGCCCTACAAACGACTGTGGCGCTGGTCTCTAACGGTGCGTGTTGTCTCGAAAACGAAAGTCGCTTCCTACGCCTATGTGGGATGCTACTCAACAGGAGATACTCAACAGAGAGGAAGGAAGGAATTGGCAAAAAAAAAAAAAAAAAGGTCAAAAAGGTCAAGGGTCCGAAGGTGACTTGTTTATTTCTGACCTAGAAGACTGGAAATGATGATGGCTATGACGACAATAGCTAAAAGCAGCCGAAACGCATTGAGTGCTCGCTCTGTGCTCGGTGTCGTGATGCACCTGGTGTCCGTCAGGGCTGCCATGACAGGAACCACAGACTGGGAGGCTTATGCGACAGAAACTGATTTTCCCACAGTTCCGGAGGCTGGAAGTTCAAGACCAAGGCGCCAGCCGGGCTGCTTTCTTCGGAAGCCTCTCTCCCGGCCTTGCCTTTGGGTGCACAATTCTGGGGGTCTCTACCTCCCCTTGTAAGGACACCAGCTCTACTGGATTAGAGCCCCCCCCCGCCCCCACCCTTACGACCTCATTTAACCTTAATCGCCTCCTTGAAGGCTCCATGGCCAAACACAGACACACTCGGGGGTGGGGCTTGCATACAGAAGCTGGAGGTGGAAGGCCAATTCAATCCACAACACCCAGATGGTGTTGATGGTCACCACTGTCCTACAGGTAGGGACTGTTGTTACCCACTTTACATTATACGGATGTGGAAACTGAGGCTCAAGGTACAGAATGCACAGAATGGAATTTAAACGACGTACTGCGAACTGGAGTCTGACTCCTGCCCGCTGGGCGGTCCTGGCTTTTACAGGTGCGCCGTGGGCTTCCGGTAAGTAGTGAGGAGCTGTCCCCTGGCGAGCACACTCAGGCAGGCGCCTGGGCCAGTCAGCGATCAGCCGCTTTGGGGACCAAAAGTTTAGAAACGCAGGCTCTGCTTTCGCCTGGGAGCTGTGACCCTACGAGCGGCTACGGGACACCCTCCCTTCACCTCGTCTGCACAAAGTGGGTACTGCTCTCCACCACGCGTGACCGTGACAGTCAAAGTGGGGACATAGAACGCATTCCACTGATATCATCAGTCTTTAAAAGTTCTTGGCCCTGAATGAGAGCTGAAGACACCACGCAGAGCCACACCCAGAGGGTCCCTTGTTACAGATGAGGCGGAGCGCTGGGGAGAGGTCTCAGGAATCGGCAGCATTGGAGGCCATGAGCAGAACTGACTCGTGAGACGATTCATTTGTCCCACAAAGCAGAAGGAAGGGCCAAAGGCCAGGAAGCAAACGAGAAGATAACATGCATGGAAGTTAAGAAGAGGGAACCTTAAGGCTTGGTTTCCCCGAGAAATTCAAGCAGAGGAATAAACAAAGGTAGAGTTGATGAAATTATTTGGCTTTGAAGGACGTTCTTAAAGTTTTGATATTATGAGGAGAAAACCAGCTTTAAAAATATCCAGGAAGATACAATAAAGGTTAGCCACTGTAGGCCATAGATTTTTCTCAAACAACAAAAGCCTCAGAAAACAACAGAACAAAATTTAAAGGATTTTGAGAGGAAAGGCCATGGACCTAATAATTGCATGCCCGACCGATCTGTTGTTCATGCTTCAAGCTGAGAATCAGATGTTAGAAGAAAAGGCAATGGTAAAGAAAAAAATTAAGAATGACTGGTGGTGACTAATCTATATACTTAAAGACAATATAAAGCTGCAATAAATAGAGCAGCGTGATATTACTGTAAGAATTAATCCTCCGATCAAAATACAAATTAAAGCCACAATGAGGTATCACCTCGCGCCTGTCAGAACGGCCATCATCAATAAATCAACAAACAGCTAGTGTTGGTGAGGATGCGGAGTAAATAGAATCCTTTGCACTGTTGGTGGGATTGTAAATTGATGGAAAACAGCTTGGAGGTTCCTCGAAAAATTAACAATAAAACTACCTTATGACCCAGTAATTCCACTTCCGAGTATTCATCTGAAGAAATCCAAAACGCTAATTTGAAAAGGTACATGCACCCCTATGTTCACTGCAGCATTATTTACAATAGCCAAGATATGAAAGCAACCTAAGTTACCCAACGATAGATTACTGGATCAAGAAGACTGGTATATATACACAATAGAATTGTACTCGGCCACTAAAAAAGAATGAAATATTACCATTTGCAACGACATAGATGAACCTAGAGGGTATTATGCTAAGTAAAATAAGTCCAAAAGACAAATGCCACCATGTGGTCTCACCTGTATGTGGAATCTAAGGAACAAAATAAATGAACAAAACCAAAACAGACTCATAATTACAGAGAACTAATGGCTGCCAGATGGGAGGGACCCGGGAGGGGCTGAGAGAAAAAGGAGAAGGGATTAAGAAGCACCAATTGGTAGTTACAAAACAGTCATGGGGTTGTAAAGTGCAGCAATAACATTGACTATGTATTGACTATATGCAGTAATAACCGCATTTGTCAGATGAGTACTAGACTAATGGGGGGGGGGGTCACTTGCTAAATTATATATGTCTAATCACTATGATGAGCACCTGAAACTAATATGAAATCGTGAATGTCGACTGTAATTGAAAAATAAATTAACAACAACAACAAAAAAAACTAGACCCATCCCTCGATTTACACGGTATGTTTTTACTGGAGTTTTTAATACGTAGCCACTATTCCCCCTGTTTACGCAGACTTTTCACACGCGGTTCTTCCGTTTACGCACTTCTTTATCATTCCCATTATTGGCGATGACTCTTTCTAAAAAACAATAGCTTAATTCAGCCACGTACAAAGAACTAATACTTACTAACACACGATCATCACTAGGACATTTGAAAATTGATGGTTGCGCCGCGTTTGGCAACAGCTGAAACGAATTCAGCAAAATGTTCGTCCTCGATGGACGGCTGCGGGAGCTGCCCGGACGCGCCAGCTGCATCACAGTGTGATTAGATATGCTCATAGCTGACACGCACCTTGCCCTGTGACTCCATCGCTAGCACTTGAAGATAACACGTCATAACTAAGTGTAAGCACACACAAGTAACCAATAGTATATGTGAATACAATATTTAAAATGACAACTTTAAAGGGGGCATATACCTATAGAGGTAAAAAAAAAATAGATTTTTCAAGAAAATTGAAAGCCTGGAAGAGCCACCACGTAAAGTGTCACATAGAGCCACCTAAGTACACACTTCCAGATATTTCGAGCAAAGACGATAGAGACTGTGCCCATTAAAAAAGAGGAGGCTGACTGCTTTAGATTATAGCAGACGCCCGGAGCGAAAACAATTCATTTTGGTTCTTCTGAATTTTCATTAGCACTTTTTGTGAAAACATGTGAAATAAATATTTTCATGGCTTATATCGGCCTGCTTCTTTAGTATTTTTTTTTTTTTTTTTTTTGTAGTGGTGGACTCTTTTCACACGGTTTTCTTCCACGTAAAAAAATAGATATGTAGAACGGATAATCCATGTACATCGAGGGAGGGGTGTACAACTATGAAACAGCCATCTCCTCATAACTTTTAGGCAAATGTTTCATTTCATCAGAGGCTTGTAGTTTTAAATTGCCAATAAGAGCTAATAAATTTGAACATAAGGAAAAAAAGTTAATCCTCCAGGCAATGGAACTGAATTAATAGCCTAAAAATAGACCCTAGTATAATTTTGTAAATGTAGGGACAACGCAAAGACTCATGGTATCATTGCTATTTTTGAAACTGTACTGTAGGTTATAGCCTATGTGATAAAAATATATATATATGTATATGTATATATATATGTGTGTGTGTGTGTGTGTGTATATATATATATATATATATATTAGTGAGAGAGATACAAAACTACTCACGGATGATATAACAGAAAATATTCCCTAGAAAAATGCTAATGGTACAAATTTTCAAACAATAAATCAGAGCAAAGTGGCCAGATAATAGAGCAACACAAAAGTAGCAAGCAGAAGAGGTAATGGGAAATCTTCAAAACCGAATTCACAATAGCAACAAAACCTTGACGTTATAAGAAATAAGATCCATGTGGAGAAAACGATAAACCTTGACTGAACACGAGACTTGTATTAATGGGGTGGTATACCATGTTTATGAACGAGAAGACTCAATGTTATAAAAATGTTAGTCGACTCCTCCTAAATTATTTAAAAAATTAAATGCAGTCCCAATCACATTTTTTTCTTAGACTTTCACAAACTTTTTCTGAAATTCAAAAGAAAAAAAACAAGACAATGTCGGGGGAAAAAAACAAGGGGAACTTTCTCCCACCAGATACCAAAAACACACTACAAAGCTATGTGATACACAAATCAATGAAAGAGAATACAGGCCCGGGTAGAAACGAAGGCTCAATACGTATTAAAAGAGGTATTTTACATGAGCAAGGAAAGAGACCTTTTAATGATCTGTGTTGAGACGAGGGGCTATACATTTAGAAAAGATTATAAGTTCGACCCCCTCCCATGGACGGCACGCCAAAATAAGTGATAGTAAAAAACAAAACCATTAAAATATTATGATAAAATATGAGCAAACGTTAATGACCTTGGGGGTTTTAAAGGTCTTTACAAATAAAATGTGCTTAAAGCCATAAAAGAAAAATCTGGTAAGTCTGACCATACAAGGCCTCGAATAACATCATGTTATTACGTGATGAGATGCTGTTGGAACTGAGCTCTTGTTTAAATTAACCTCTGGCAAAACTGGAGTCATAGAATGTCACTCTGCCACTGTTCCCAGACCTACCCACAACGTTAAGTGACTGTTAAGGTTCAGCAAACAAAATATCACATAACCAAGGTTACAAGGCAAGCAACATTCCAGAAGATATTTGTAACACATGTAGTAATTATTATCCAGAATACGTGTATATATATCGGGGGGAGAGGACCCTTTCACATTGGTTAAAATAAATCAGAAGGACAATGGGCAGTGGTTATGAACCAGCGATTCCCAGAAAAGGAAATACAAGTACCCAATGGTCACATGAAAAGACGTTCAGCTACATCGGTAACCAGGGAAATGCAACTGAAAACCACGAAATAACATTTCCACCTATTAAACTGCCCCAGACTTAAGTATGATGATGCGCCCTCAACGCATCGCTGGTGGGAAATCGCTATAACCATCCTGGAGAACATTCTGGCAATAAATACGCACATACCTCAGGATGTAGGTTTCACGGTCTCCCCTGGAAAAGCGTTTGCTCACGCCAGCAAGAAGGCCTGAACAAGGGTGTTCATCGCGATCACGTCGTGTATAACCACAAAATCAGAAGACGACCCAAATGCCAACCCCATGACAGCAAAAACAACGGTCCCCAAGGGATGGGTGTTAACACACAGACATAGTCGAAACCATGACAGATCACGCCTGGAGAGGGGAGGCGGGGGCCTGGGACTGTGGCTAGTCTTGTAAACAACCTTCGAAAACCATCCAGGTTGTAAAGAATGTAGTTCTCTTACAGGCACTGAGAAGAACTCACACTTGGTCAATATATTTCAAGTCTCAAAAAAGAGCTTGAGAAATACCTGTCTGAATCCTAAGAAAATGGACAACAGATGTGAGCATGTGTACCGCTGCGTATACTTAACTCAAGCACGTGGATCTCAGGAGTAAAACATTCTGTGTGTTCAAGTTCCTGGAGAATCAACTTAATAACCTGAGAAAGTAGCATTTCTTCTGGTCCCCAAGGGCACAGCATGAGTCCTGTGACAAGGTCAGAATGCCCATATTCATGACCCAACTTCACCACTTCTGAGCTGGTGACCTTTGAGCAAACCTGTTGACATCACTGAGCCGAGGATTTCTACATACACAGAACGGGATAACATGGCATGTCCCATATACCTTCTCGGACTATTTTGAATCTTATACAATTTAAGCAAAAGTGCTCTGAAAGCTGTAAAAAAACTATAAAGACATAAGACAATATAACTCCACCCGAAACACAAACACCAGGATAAAGTATGTACATACTCACTAATTAAAAACTCATTTCAAATAGCTGTTTTCCCCTCAAAATTTCTCATCAGTCTGATACCTCCCTCATACCACATTCTAAAATAAGATCCAGATGAAATAGTAAAAATGAAACCCTAAAAAACAAACCATCAAACAATAGTTTCTGAACACAAAGGAAATATTTTATCACACAAAAATTTTGAGTTTCTTTACATCAAGTAATATAAGCAAAAATTAAAAGGTACACAATAAACTCAAAAGCAATAAATACCACATTTAATATAGAAAGATCATTCACTAACCGCTGTGAAAAAAAAATTCTCTAATAGAAAAATAGACAATTTCCAGAATTATAAGGCAATAAACCTGAGAAGGCATGTGACCCCAATGAAAATCAAGGAAAATTGAAAACAAATGAGATACCATTTTTGAATACCAAATTTGGCTTAATACCAGTAATATTCAATGTTGTCAAAAATAAATTTGATGGACCCCGTAGAGCAGTGCCATCCAAGGAAATACAGGCAAGCCATGCATGTAATTTAGAAATTTCCGAGATCCACGTTAAAAAGTAAAAACAGGTGACATTAATTTTACTGTATTTGTTTAACTCAATATATTAAAAGTATTATTTTAATTTGCTATAAAATAATTAGCTAATTTTTTTGTTGTTTTGGAGGAACACTCTTTGAAACTCAGTATTTTATACTTAATTCAGATGCTGAATTTGTATAGAAGATATGTTTTAAATTTCATAAAACATTCCACTGAAAAAGAAGATTCACATATTGTTCCAAACATACCCTTTTCTCCCCAGTAACTGAATTGATTATCGGGTTTTAGAATTTATTCTAAATTAAAACTAAACAAAACTCGAACCCCGAGTTTCTCGGCCACAGGGACCGGCCACATTTCACGTGTGAAAGCCAGGTGCGGCTGGCTGGTGGCTACCTACTGGGCAGTGCGGTTCCAGAATAAATCTGCCCATAGATCCACGTCCTGCCAATAGGTGGACGCAGCTCTCGGCCTCCTGAACCCCGATGCGACGGCTCTCGGATCAACAGTCATGAAAATGCCCACTCACCCCTGCTGCCCGCCGTCCTCCGGCACGGGCACCTCCCACTGCTCCGATGGGGCCATCTGGCCGTCCTTTTCTGTTTCCGCTGTGACTGTTCTCCCACGAGGCCCGTAGCCCCGTCCTTGATGGGCACGTTTGGGGCTTTCGCGCGCTAAACAGGAAGTGACAATGGGAATAATAAGAATGACAAGCAAAAGCGATGGCTTCCATCCACCGAGCAGACCAGACTGTGGCGCCCAGGGCTTTCCACTCTTTATCAATCAATAACCTGTACCCCTCCAAGGGTATAGATTAAAGCGCAGCCTCGGAAAAGGGAAGTAGCATATTCGGGTCACACTATTAAGCGGCAGAGCCCCCTGCTGCCGGAACCAGAGTGAGCCGCCCCGAACCCCGCTCTCTCCCCTCTCCGTGCTGTCCCCCACTGCCGCCCAACCACCCACAAGGACTCTCGACTCCCCTCAGGGGACTCGGGGCACTGCTGTCCCCTCTGGAGCATTCATTACTCCTTAGAACATTGCGCCAAGATGGTACAAAGGAGAAAGGAATCACCACGTGAGAACCTACTGTGTGTCAGGCCCTCACTTATCACCACGTGAGAACCTACTGTGTGTCGGGCCCTCACTTAACGCTCACGGTAACTTGTGAAATAGCGACTGCCATTTTCACCACTTTATCGAGAATAACCCGAGGACTTGCCCAAGGGCAGGCGTTTTGGAAATGGTTGGCTGGGCAAGTCCTTGTTGAATCTGTGTCCCGTGTTCTCCCCAGGTGACTGGTGATATAGCGGCAAGACCGCCAGGCAGGGCATGTTCTCCCACGCCTCGGTCTCCCCCCGAGATTACCTAACACCTGTCTCATAACCAAGACGACACTGCCGTGCGAGCCGTTTCAGAGGCAGGTGTGCCGGGGAGGGCTCTGAAGCACCTACTGTATCCCGGGGCCCTGCTAAGCAGTCACGTGCATGTCCACCTCTACGTCTCTTAACCCCACGGCACGGCGCCTTCGTCTGCATGTCACAGACGAGAAAGCGAAGGCTGCGAGACTCGGGTAAGATGACAAAGCGAGGGAGTGGCAGAGCCAGAGCACTAAGCCCAGTCCTAAGGTTCAAGTCCACTCCAAAGGCTGGTTAGAAAGCATGTGTCTGACCATCCCCGAGGCGATGCTACCGCTGTTGGCCCGGGGAGCGCACTTTGAGAACCGCTGCTCTGTGAGCATGCTTCGCAGCTCCAGCAGCCCCTAAACCCCAACTTCATGAGGCTAAAGCCAGCAAACACCCTCGACTTCTGCCTCTTCGTCCACCCCCTCCAGGAAGCCCTCCCTGACCTCCCAGGCCGGGCCGGGTGCCCCTTCTTCGGGGGGTCCTACCCCTCCTTCCATTCTCAAGCTATACTGCCGTGCTCAGTCACTTCTCAGCCGCCCCTACCGGACCGTGAAACACTGATCTTTGTCCCAGATGGTCCCCCTCCAGGCCTGCTCCCCTGCCCTTCAGCGGGCCAGGCCCCTCTGGCCATCACTAGGCCCTGCACGCTGGGTCACAGTTGTCCCTCCTCAGGCTTCCCCAGGAGGACCTCCGCCTCAAGGTGACTTTCCCGAGATCCTGGAGAGGGCCCTGCATGCTTTCACGAGGGAGACCCGGGTGCCGTGAGAGCTGAGGACTTGGAAATCTGCGTCTCCCAGGTAATCGCCTGGGATGCGGTGGCTGCTCCTGGCATAGCCGTCTCCGGAGCCGCTTCCTGATGAGGTCACAGCCAACGTGGGGACAAAGGGAGGATGAAGGGGGGGAGGGGAGTGTCACCCTCCTTTCTATACACCCAAATCTCTCTCCAGGAACACAGCCCGGGATGTGAAGCTTTCGGTTTGAAAAGCCTTCACCTGGCACTCGGCCTCCGGTCCCAGCTCCTTCCCCCGGCCGTTCTGTCTGTCCCTACCCCGCTGACAGGTGCCAGGCTTTGCCCTCTCCTCCCCTGTCTCCCCAGCCCCGCAGTCCAGGCTGCCCCTCCCCCCAGGCTTGGCCTTCCTCGGATAATCCCCTCTCCTCCCTGAATTCCAGCCTTCCACGGAGTCCCTGAAACCTCCGAGGCCTGGCCTAAGGCTGCATCACCAGGGCCAGGGACACACACCTGAGGTCCCCGGGGCGGCCCCGGCCTGCCTCGGAGACAGAGACGGGAAAGGGTGGGTGGGCACTCACCTCTCTGACCTCCGGAGGCCTCCTCCTGGGCTTGCGGGAGGTCTGGAAAGACCCAAGACTGTGGCGTGGCTGGGCCTTAAGCACCTGATTGACATGGCCCACAGCTGGGCTCTCAGGCCCTCCGGCTGTTCATTCACGGGGGAGCTGAGGGGTCTCAGCTGTGTGGGGGTGGGGGGTGGGGTTCTCTCTTACTTCAGGTTTATTTAAAGAGCAAAGGAGGGGACCCACGCTCAGCTCATACTATGCGCCGGACACTTTACAGACAGGAAGCAAAGCTTTATTACAAGTCGCCGGCTTTAGAAAGAGCTTTCCCTCCGTTTATCCGAGGCTTGCTCGCCCATCAGAGGGTGTTCGAGGCCTGCTTCCACCACTCACCCAACTTCTCGGAGCCTTTCTTCCTTGTCCAGAAGACAGAGTGAATAATATTTACCTATCTCAAGGGGCTGTAAGTATTAAATAAGATAACCCCTAATAACAGCTCATTAAATATCTGCTATTTTTTCATTAACAAATGTTTATTGAGCACTCTGGCATGTCCAATCCTTCGCTAAGAACTGGGGATTAAAAAATCTTTTTAAGGTGAAACGCTCTTTGCTCCTAAGTAATTCAATGTAACAGGAAAGGGGTAATATAGAATATTTAATATTTATTTTCAAAATGCCTCCAGGTTTATTATCTTATTTAATTTTTATTGAACCCTATGCGGTAGCCATTATGAGGGATGTTTTGTGGGTGAAGAAATTAAGGTTTGTGGAGGAACAGAGCAGGGGGCCAGCGAGGCTGTCTGGGGAAAGCGCCCCTGTGAGCACCCACCCCAGCTCCAACACCCACGGGTGGGGTCCCCCCACCGAGCAGTTCTCTGCGACGCCAGCTACGTGGTCCACGGTTCAATTCCAACACAGCTCAGAGTTAACGCGGACCCCAGGTCAGAGGCTCTGTCCCACGGGACGGCCCCCCACATTCAGCCACCAGTCACAAGTAGCAGGTTCCCCACAACTGCTGCCCGGCGTGGCTATGAATCGAAGGACCCCACGACCCCTTCCTTGGATTCGGTCATTTGCCAGAACAGCTCCTCAGGCACACGGCCCGTCTGAAGGCCGAGGCGGGCTGCAGGGTGTCGGGGTCCCACACACGTGACACGATCAGCCCACAGAGCCTCTGCTCTTCTGAGCGGCCCTGCTGCTCCGGAAGGCTGCCGAGGGCGCTGGCGTCCGAGACGAACACCCCCGCCGTGCGACCCCGGGCACTTGTTCCCCTGGCTGCTGCCCCCCCCTGATTCTCCTCTGAAACAGTGCAACAGTTCGGGGGCCGCAAGCGAAGGGACGCCCAGCTAGAAGTGGCCCGGGTGAAGAAGGGACGTTTATGAGCTCAGGGGATGAGCGGCCTGGGGCGGCTGGTTCCGAAGCGGCTTCACTCAGCCCTCGATGGCCCTGGGGGCTCTGGTTTTTGTTTCATTTTACCTTTCTCCTGGGGTTGCACAAACACCTTCGAAAAAAGATTGTCGATGTGGCAAAAAGCATGAAGATGCACGAATGCCTGGCATTTTGGAAAACAGCGATCTCGGCTGGCCCTGCCCGGAACTTTCTGCAATGGCCGGAACGTCCTGTTCTACGCCGTCCTCCGTAGTAGCCGCTAGCAACGTGCGGCTGCCGAGCACCTGATACGCGGCCGGCGTGGCTGAGGAACTCTGTTTTTAACTTAGTTTAAATTTTGCTGCGTGAGACCATGTGGATCGAGGGGGATAATCGCGATTCACAATGAGTGCCTGAAACGTGTCTCTAGGGGAATTCAGGGGGCAAGCGTGCTGTGATCGATTATTAATGTCTGGCACAGGTGTGAGCGGGAAGGGGTGGTGAGCGTGCCCTTTATTCATCATCGCTACACTAGACTTTCTCGTGGGGTCTTTCTAGCCCTCACATTCCAGAATCACGTATTCTCCCCTAAACCTTCAGTAGAATTTAGCGGAACTGTTGGTCTCCGGTCTCTGTGTGCCTTTTAAAGCCTCTTCCCATCTCCGCATCTGCCCCTTCCCTGATAAAAGTAGAGACTATTGATTAGAGAGATTAACTCGAAGGTATTTACCCACATTTAGATGCATTTGCCCGGAAACTAATGATTTGAGGCTTGTGAGATGTGAGTCACCATCTCTTTCCTCTCAAGAGAGACACTGAAAAGCCACCTCTTCAGAGGCAGGGGGTCATTATCACCGGAAAAGGGAAGGACCCCTTCTGTTTAATGTGTGGCTCAAAGTGGGATGCTGGAACTAACCTCTTATCACGCGCCCGCGGAGGTGGGCCGCGCTGTCTGCAGGCTTCCGCTGTCTGAGAGAGGCGTCCACAGGTTCCGCTGCGGGGGCGGGCGGCGGGGCGCGGAGCAGCACCCTCCCCACCTCCCCAGAGAAGCGGGGTGCCAGGAAGGCTGGCAGGGCGCCCCAGCCCACCCCCAGCACCCCCGCCAGGCGCGGAGGGCCGGGCCGCGGGCGAACCCCGGCTGCCGCGTCTGACAGCTTTATAATTACACTGCCTCTTCCTCGACTAACCAGTAACCTTCTGACGTTCTCGTTTGGGAGCTCGTGTGTGCGTTTCAGATGTGTCGTTTATCCTAGGCCGATGCCCTAGTCATCATTCCCTTCTCTTCTCTGGTATTTCTCATTCGGACCACAACCCAGGCCACCTCGGCTCTCCTCCCGTCCGCTTTTTCCTATCGTCGAAGCACCTCGGACAACACTCGCCACCCCTCTGACTCCAGTTTCCGGCTTGTGGAACAGGATATTCTGATTGGATCATGAGAAATGGCGACGTGTAACTCTCACGTCAGCTCACCGTGCGATTGTCACTGCCTTTGTCGTCATTAAGACCATGGTCCTAACATTCCGAACTGGCATGCGCCTCTGCTGTGACCTCACGTGGCCGAGAGGGAGGGAGACGCCTCGCTCTCACGCCCTCGTCTGAACCTGACCACCTCCCCGAGGCCCCGCCTCCCAAGATCGTCACATTTGGGGGAGACACGAACCCGCAGTCCATAGCATAACCCTCAGGGTTTCCTTTCTACATCCAGGCGTGTCTGGAAACTCAGTTAACTGACCCAGCTCTTCTCAGGTGGAAGGCGGCGGCAGAGAGAAATAGGATATCGAATAGCTTATCGTGAACCGCAGCATCGATTGATAAGTCGTAAATGGCACAGAGTTTGAAGACATATAATAAGAGTGTCTGTTCTATTTGGCGGGATAAAAGCCACCCAAGTGGCAAGCTCGTGCCATAATAAAAGTTCCCGGGATTTTCATCTTTTTAACGCTCAGGGTGGGGCGGGGACGCTACCTGGCCATCGTCACATCGGGACCGGAGGGTTTTGGTGAGAGGTACGAGCCAGTGGGCGTTACTGACAGGCGTCCACCTCACTGCCCACTGCTCTAGCCCTGGCCTGGGAGAGCGCCTGGTGACTCGCAGGTGCTCAACAGGTGTTTGCAGGACCATCCGAGAGCCATGAATGTGCATCTATGACGAATTGGCGAACCACCCCAACCCCCCCCAGACAGGACGGTCCCTCTCCCAGGAGTCTGCGCTGTCTCCTGGTCCGACGAGGTGCGTTACCCCCTGGCCACGCCCATAACGCCCTTACCCAGCCCCGAGCTCTGGCTCAGGGGAGTCCGCTGCAGAGGCGCAAAGGAGAAGATAACGGGAACTCAGATCGGCGTGCGAGACGGTGTATTAGTCTGGCCTCTCTCGTTTTGCAAACAGAAAACGGCCTTAGGCAGCACGGTAGTCTAAAGCAGGGGAGAGGAGGGCTCCCCGAAGGAGAACCGGAAGGGGCTGCACAGGTGTAAGCGGCAGATGCCGGAGGCGTGTGGTGGTGCGCATGGCCACTAAGCCGCCCCAGAGGAAGGTTAGGCGTGGGGTGGCCAGGGAGACTGTTAATAAGGTTCCGAAGGCTTCTGCGGAAAGATGGATGAGCCGACGGACCGGCTGACGATTTCGATGAGAACGCGCCATGAGGCGGATCCCAGGCACAGGGCAGGTGGCCGAGGACATGCAGAGCGAATACGTAAGCGAGTGAAAGGCAGCGGAGGAGCTTTGGGAGCGGGCCAGGCTCACTCGTGGCAGCGGGGGTGAGCGGGACCGGCGGGAAGAGACGGCTTACACTCAAAGTCCTGCGCGGTCGGCCACGTGAGAGGGAGCGGGGGGCAGTCAGAGCCCAGAGCAGAGGCTCAGAATGCAGGGCGACCTGGGGACTGGCCCAGAGACAAGGGGCAAACGGGCAACGTCCTAAGAGCAGCTGGGAGAACGTGGACCGCGCGTCCTCCGCCCTCTGAGGGAGCACGGCGTCTCTCACGGACCCCCTGGGACCGAGGGGCGTGGGGCCCGAGGACGTCGGGTGTGTCGCCCGACGGACGCTCTCCGACTGTAATTAACTTCGCTCAAAATCTCTGCCCCTGCAAAGCTCCATGGCATCCTGCCACTGGGGAATTCAAATGATTCCCCTGCCTTTTTTTTTCCCTTTTTCAACAAAAGCATGCTGTGAAATTTATCGGTATCAATTAATATTTGTATCCGCTCTAATCCTTTACGTATTGAACCATTTTCCTTTTTGCTGGGTTTGATGTCGAGACAATAAATGGTACCCAGGGGCGGATGATCGCTCTGCTGGTTTAACAGGAACTTCCGATGTTTGGCAAAACTCATCCCAACGCAGACAATTACGTGCAGGGCCCTGGAAGAACCCGACTGCAGCCACGGTCAGCCAGGTGTCCGGGACAGAGAGAAGCAGAGACGAGTTCCTAATTCCTGGCCCCCTTGAGTCAAGGGTTAGCACCCTCGGAAGAGTCACCGTGCTCCGAAAGGGTGCTACGGTTACCAGCCCTGCTGGGGAGATGCTGCCGGGCTGTCTACACAGCATCAGAGAGCTTGTTTTCTTAAGTGATAATTAGAGCAGCTCCGTGGGAGAGCCAGTTCACGAAGCTGCTCCCTGTGAAACCGATCCATCCACACACACCCGCCAGACAGGTACTGTGACCAGGGGGGCAGAGGGCACCGCTAATTAGACGTGACATCAGCGTTTATGCTCCGCCAGCCCATTATGTCGGGAGAAGTAAATAAAGCGAATGGAACTTTCTTTTCCTCCGTGCCGGGAGCCACAGAGTCTCCGTAGGTGTGTGAGGCTGGCCCAGAAACCCCTCTGCTGGAGCTCTTCTGGGGGACTAGAATTTATCACTAGAATTCTTTGGAGAGAGAGGAAGAACGCTACCTAACTAAGTCGAATAATTAAATAGATCAAACTTGGTTCCATTTGACGGAGGAGACAGAGTTTTAGGGTGGGAAGAATTCACTTTCCGGCCTGACTCGGTGACAAGTGGAGGGACCTCTTGTGTCGGGAGGAGGACGAGCCGGGGTCCTGGCTGCCTCATGGGCGACGCCGTGTGGCCAAGAGGGTTTGTGTGCGGCCCCCACCCTCCCGCCGCAGGGGGCCCAGGCAGGCCCCTTGGAGCTCGGTGCAGTGGAGGAGTCGCGGGTTTTGGAAGCACGTGGCGTGCGTCTGAATCCCGGGCTCCGCCACTGCTGAGTTGTGTGAGCTCAGCGCCCTCATTGGTAAAGTGGGGATAAGGAATGGGACCGGGTCGTTTGTCAGCACGCTGTGAGTTCACACACCCGAAGTGACCAGAAGAGTGGACCTCCCCCGTGCCTCGGCGGTCCCCGCCCTCGCTGACGAGAGGGCGGTTTCTTCTTTCCTTTTGAGGCCGAACCATACAAATTCAGACGGCTCCGCGCTGTCCGTCACACCGGCCTCCTCTTCCTCCTGCCCCTGTTGCCACGCCCATTCTCAGGGACCTTTCGTAATTGTCGCCGACGACGTTATCCTGGTTCGGGGACAAGCATCCATGTTTAAGGAGCCAATCCGGGAGGCCGAGCACATGAGGGGTTCCGGGACGGTGGGGGCCCCCGTCGCGCACTGCAGGGCTCTGTGCTGGGGGCCGGGGCTGGGTGATGATGACCGGTGCCGTTGTCATTACCGTGTGTGTATCCTGCCCCTGACGCTACGTTAACACACTAGGGAATGATCCCGTTTGAACCTTAGGGAGAAGGTACTACTATATCGTATCCTTTTTACAAAGAAACTCAGTTCCCCGAACATGGAGGGCATTGCCTGCCCGAAGCCACGGGTTTACTGAGGGGCAGGGCCAGGACTCAAACCCAAGCTCCGTCCCATCTGCGGCTTTTCCCGCTGCCTCCTGTCCTCCCCCGTCCATGGCCGGGAAGGGGCCAGGCACCCCAGAGCGAGGGAGGTGGCTCAGGAGGCTGCAGCGATGGTTCGGGGACGAGGACGACGTGTACCGAGTGCCCGCTGTGTGCCTGGCATGGGGCTAACAGCTCGCCACGCACCGTTTCACTCGGTCCGCACACGGGTACCATATTTACCCTTGTTTTACAGATGAGGACGTGAAGGTTTGCAGAGGGCAAGGACTCGTCGCTAGTTGGACAGCCATTGGCCCAGAGGGGATTTGGGCTCAGAGTCTGTCTTTGGAGTGGCTACTGCCAACCACTGAGCCAGGGGTCCCGGGGGCGCTGAGGGGTTGACGAGGCGAGAGACCGGACGTGGGGCGGGGGACACAGGGAGGTGGGGGCTGGGTTTCCGGTTCAAGGCAGGTGTGTGCAGGATGCTGCCACCTGTCAAGACCGGGAACGCCAGAAGAGAGAGTGTTTTTCCACAGTGTGCCTGAGCTGTCTTGGGGACACTGCCATGCTGCCCGGGTGACAGGTGGTGTGTGTATCTCATCTCAAACATGGTTTCTGTGGGAATCGTCGTCACAAAAGGAACATTTAGCGCCACTGGCGTCGAGGCTTCCCCAGGACAGAAGGGAGCAGGGGAGTATGAGCGTTTAACGGTCTGGATGAGTCAGAGGTTGCCGTTTGCTGGTGCTCGGCGCGGGGCGTAGCACCGACCCGGCCGGTGCCTTTGGGGTGGATGAATAACCAGAGGGAAGGCTCGTGACGTGGGAAGGCTGCCGAGGGGAGCGTCACCGGCAGGGACTCGACCACCGTTCACGCGCGGCGCCAGGCCCTGGGCCGGCATGGTGCTGTTTCTGCCCTCGGGGGCGCGTCCAACAAACGCAGGACCAGGGAAGTGCAGCCTACACGGTAAGTACAGAACACGCTCATTTGCATGGCTTTTCAGGAAATCCGTGACAGCTGAAATATGTGGTTGAGACATGTGATGTTCCAGTTGGTAGATTAAAAAAAAAAACAACAAAAAACAACCAGACTGTCTTTCAGAGATAGGATAAGAGCTGAAATTGTCTAAGTTTGCCCTGAAAGCGTGAAAGGACAGCGTTAAAGCCCACGAAGGGAGCTCTGTACCGTACGGCAGGAAGCCGCGCGCTGACTCTGTCCCCCTGCGAGGCCACAGTGCACCACACGGGCTGCCCGGGGGCAGAGCCGCAGTGTAAGTCGGCTCCCGGTTCTGCACAGACGGCAGCTCTCGTCTGACAAGGCGACGGTGGACAGTCCGTTAAGTCCAGAAAGTCCCATCTGTGCACAGAGTACCTCCGAGAAATGCATTTGCGGGAGGTGGAACATGCCTGTCAATCAATCGGTCGATCGACCAACCGACCAATCATGGCCCATCCATTCTCTTGCAACGCCGCCCTTCCCGCCCTCTTCATTCTTATCTCGTGGCCAAGGCTGCGCCCCCAAACCCATTTCTTCCCCCTTCCAAAGTCCTCGTTCTATCAGCTATTTTCCTTTTCCGCGTCCATTTTTACCCTCGTTCTCTCGATTGCTTCCTACTTCCGCTGCCATGCTCGACCCACACTCTTCTCCGCTTGTTAACTCACGGTCTCATCCCCTCCCAAACCCCTGGGAAAAGCCCGACTCCACTGTCCCCTTTCCCTTCTCGCTTACTCGCTTCCCTAGCGACTCGTCGTGCGGCCTTCCTGTACTCAGCGAGGCGCTCCCTCTCAGTCACCGATGGTCCCGAACCCTCAGCCTACCTGTCTTTATGGGAACCTGTGACACCTGTCGGGTTGCGTCATTGGCATTTCTGCGTCTGGCAGATGGGAGAAGCTGTGGGGAATCTGTTGGGAGCTTCTGCGGCTCCTGGGGTGAAGACCCACCCTACCAGGCCTCTCTCCCTTTCTCTGAACACAGTTCTGGGAGGACGTGATGCCTGGAGCTGGTAGGAGTCATGGGGGCATCCACACAGCCCTGGCTTGTTGAGCTGCCAGAACCCCCCCCCCACACACACACACACCCACTCCCCCCCCCCCACCACCCCGGACACACTGACGTCAGAGCAGACAGTGTGTAAGAAAAAGGCTCCCGCTACTGGTAAAGCCGCTTCTGATCCGATACCGTAACAACAGCGAGAGCGTTGCACCCGAGGGCCTGTGTGCGCGTCCCGAGGTACAGCGAGGTCAGGAAGTCTTGCTCGAGTCCCCAGTCACAGTCAGACCCAAGGGCGTGGACTCAGACCTGGCTCTGACCTCAGAGGCACCGGGGCTCGCAAACAGCACCCGGCGTGACCAGACGCCTCCCTAGCTGCGACTGCCGGACGCTCCTCTGGGGAAACTACCTTTTCCCGAGCTGCGTACATTCCTTTAAAACAAATTATTTTGGGCTTTTCACAAAGATGGCGCCAAAAGCACAGAAGGAAGCCCCTGCTTCTCCCACTGCTGAAGCCAAAGCAAAGGCTTCAAAGACCAAGAAAGCCGTGCTGAGAGGCGCCCACGGCCACACAGAAAAGAAGCTCCACGCGACACCCACCCCTGACAACCCAAGACGCTGGCTCCACGAGGCAACCCCAGGAGAAACAAGCTTGGCCACCACGCTATCATCAAGTTCGGCTGCGTTTCCTACATAATGCATAAAAATACAAAATGTGGATGAATCCTTTCCCCACCACCCCAACCTCCAGTGTAATACAACTTTTTTAGAATGATAGCAATATTAAATTTTTTAAATGATACATTTTTTAAAAGGCGGACTTAACTATCATTAAAAGAAGATTAAGTTGTTATGATTGGATTCTCCAATGACATTAATTTAACAGATATTTATTGAGCACCTACTAGGCACTAGGCACTGCTCTTGATGCGTCTTTCTGGAGCTTAAATTCTTAGAATGGAAGCCATAAATATCTTGGCCATGAGGAAGAGAGGAGACCACAACACACCCCTTGTCTCTGGGGATGCCAAGGCCAACGAGCCCCAGCTCCGACGGGCCGTGGAGAAGCTCTATGACTCCGACGAGGCCAAGGTCAACACCCTGATGGGGCCCGAGGGAGCGAAGGCGGCATGTTCGACGGGCCCCCGACTGTGGCGCTTTGGATGCTGCCAGCAAAACCGGGAGCCTCGCGACTGAGTCCAGCTGGCTAATTCTAAATATAAAACGTTTTTACTGTAAACAGCAAAAATCATAATATATTTTTAAACAACTTTATTGAGATACACATCATGTCAAACTGCTAAGCTCCACATATTTAAAACGGTTCATTCAATGCGTTATGGCAGATTAAACATCTGGGAAACAACGGCTCAGGAAGGATACGGAACACTCTGCCGCCCCAAAAGTCTCCTTGTGCCCCCTTTTGGGCCATCCCTTCTTCTCAGGCAACTGCCGATCTGCCTTCTGTCACTACGGCCTGCACTTCCTAGACTTCTATGTAAATAGAAATGGCTTTATGTACGGAAAGGAGTGACTTCTGTCACTAGGCGTGACGACTTTGAGGTTCATCCATGTGGCTGTATCTTCCTCATTAATCCATTGTGTGGATGTACCGCATTTCGCTTATCCATTCGGCTACTGGGCTGTTTCTAGTTTTCAGCTATTGTTACAAATAAGCTGCTATACGTGAGTTTCTGTATGGATATGTGCGTTTACATCTTCCTTGGGTAAACCGGGTAAATCGCTATGAGCAGAATTGCTGGGTCATACGATGTTTAATTTTTAAAGAACCCGCCAAACCGTTTTCTAACATGGCTGTACCAGTTACGGTCTCGCCAGGAATATATATGAGTTAGCTCACAGGAAAAACTCCCTCCCTTCACTCACAGAATACTTCACTTTTGGCACTTCTAGGCACCAAATGTTTCCCCCCAGAGCAGACAATTCTGCTATTCCAGCTTGGTGCCCTGCGAGTTAACTCGAATTTGACACTATCTACCTAGAGACAGCGTCAGGTCCCATGAGGTAAGGGCTCGGTCTCCCAAGACTCCTCCGACTTTCTGCTTCAGACACCAACTGCAAGTGCGGATCGACCAACCTGCTACAGATCAGAGGTTCCCACGACCCCCCTCAATTGGGTTCAATTAATTTGCCAATCCCCTGGCTCACAACACTCAGGAAACATTTTACTTACTAAATTGCCAGCGTATCATAAAAGGATATAACTCAGGAATAGCCAGATGGAAGACAGGCAGGCGTAGGGCAAGGTACGTGGGAAGGGGCATGGAGCTTCCACGTTCTCCCCAGGCATACCAGTCTCCCTGAATCCCTGCGTGTTCACCGACTCAGAAGCTCTCTGAACCCCATCTTTTTTGTGTATAATGGAGGCTTCAGTCCATAGGCATGAGTGAGTAACTCATTGGACATTACTGATTAATTCGACCTCCAGACTCTTTACCCTCCCCCAGAGCATGGGGGATGCGGCTAAAAATTCCAACCCTCTAATCGGATTGTTGGTTCCCCTGGCGACCAGCCCCCATACTTAGGGGCTTCACAGAAGTCATCTCATTAACAGAAACTCAGGTATGGTAGAGAGGGGCTTGTTATGACTATCACTTAGGAAATTCCAAGCGTTTTAGAAACTCCGCCAGGGACAGAGATAAAGACCAAACATGCGTTTCTTATTATCAATCGCGATGTTACCGTTAGTTGTGCAAACTCTCGCCAACACTTGGTGTTGTCAAACTTTTCTATTTTAGCCATTCCGGCGAGCGAGAGATGGTATCTCATTGTCGTTTTAGTCTGCACTTTCACGCTGGCTACGACACCAGGCATCTTTCATGTGCTCACTGGCCGTTCATATATTTCCTTTTATTAAATGTCCGTTCAAATATTTTGCCCACTTTTTGAAACTTTTTTTTTTTTGTTTTTCTAATTTAATTGCAAGAACTCTTTACACATGCTGGACACCAGCCTTCTGTCTGGTAAATGCGTTGCACATCTATCTCTCTGGCCTCTGGCTTGCCTTCCATTTCCTTAGGGATGTCTTCTAAGGAGCAGAATCTTTCCGAAGAGTCCAATCTGGCAGTATTTTGTTGTGGTTCATGTGTTCTGGTTGCTAAACGTCGGGAATTTGCAACTGTTTGTCTTTTTAATCAGAGACGGGGAGCTGTTGGGTATCGTTCCGCCGGCTGCTTTTCTGCTCCCCTTTCTCCTTCCTTTCCGGGTCTCGTGCCGGGTGAACCGTAGACCCTCTGCCATCGCCCCGCAGGCCCCTGCAGCTCCCATTCTTTCCCATTCCTTTTCTGTCTTTAAATTGAGTAATTTCTATTCATTTATCTCTCCCTCTCTCATCTCCATTCTGCTATTAAGCCCATCCAGGGGGTTTTAAATTTGCGTCTGCTGTACTTTTTTCAGTTCTGAAATTGCCATTTGATTATTTTTATATGTCCTATTTATTAGATGTCTTCTCCCCCCATTCATTTCAAACGTCTTTTTTACTAATAGCCGCTTCACTACCCTAGTGTGATGATTCCAGCATCTGAGACATCTTAATGTTGATCGTCTTTTCCTTTGAGAGTGACTCATTTTTTCTTTTCTCTTTCTTCTTTCTTTCTTTCCTTTTCTCTTCTCTTTTTCTTCCTTCCTTCCTTCCTTCCTTCCTTCCTTCCTTCCTTTCTTTCTTTCTTTCTTTCTTTTCTTTTTCTCTCTCTCTCTCTCTCTTTCTTTCTTTCCTCCTTCCCTCCTTCCGTCGTTCCCTCCTTCCCTTCCTTCCTTCCTTCGTACAGCAACTGATTCTGGAGAATCGGGATTCTGTTATATCCCTTGATGGTGAGGGTTTTGCTTGAGCAGGCAATTGACTCGACTACATTCAAACTGTAAGTTGTCTGGGCAGTAGTTCGAATCTCAGTCGCATTCCTTAGCCTCTGCTGCGGTGTCTGCTCTGTTCACGCCTACTTAGAGGTAAGCCAGGGATCTGCGCGAAGGTCACCTACACCTCCGGCTCTCTCCCTGTGGGATTCCCCACTCTCCAGTGACTTAGGCTTTAACAGACGGTGGACTTCTGGGTAAAAACTTTGTCCACCGCTGATGTGCTCCTCTACAACGGTGGTTTGCTCACAGGGCAAAGTGTGTGTGGGGTTCGGCGGGGAGTTCTGAGTTCCCTGCGTCTGTTCGCGCTCCGCATCACCAGGCAGGGGTTTAGAGTTTACGGGCATCCGCAGGAGCGCCGGTCTGTGGGGACCTGACCCACTAAACGCCAAGGGAAGCCAATTCCTTCTCCCGTTTGCTCAGCGTGTCCCAGTGTGGACTGTAAGGAAACGACCCCCTGCACTCCTTCGGTGGCCTCCATCCTTCTCTTCTTTGGCTGAAACGAAGACGCTCTCTGGAGGCCTAGTTTAACGTTCTGTCCTTAGGTCTCTGACAAATCTTCTCAGGAATCTCGATCGTTCACATAACCTCTCCAGGCAGCACTTCCAAGATGCACTTTTCACCTTCTTCTGAGTTTCGTGCTTGTATTTCCAGCCATCGCCTTTACATCTTCCCAAGTAACCTTTAGTCTAGAATCAGTCCCTCCTCTGGGCTCACTGCTGTGTATTCGTTCAGGGGACGGGGCTTAGAATTACTAGGGGCCAAGGACACTTCTCTCATTACCTCCAATTTCTTCTCTGCGAGGGGAGAACCAAAAATGACAGCAATGGTGTTACTTACTGACTCACTGACGATACCTAAGCTTGAGGACAATCCCAAAAGAGCTGCCACGAGGCTTAGGAATATGGCCTCCTTCCCTTCCCCCCCTGCACTGTCAATGTCGATCATGAGCACTGCTATATATCATGACTCACTTTCCTTATTCCACACTCATTGCCAACTATCCGCTGAGCAGCTACCCTGTGCCCCGGACACAGCTCTAAGCACGAGGCAGAGATGAGAGGGACGAGGCCCCCGGTGTTCTGGGGCTCGCGTTCTGGTGGGGGATCCACGGCAAGGGCGTAACGCAAGCAGATTTCTTCGTGATGTGCCGTGAGGGAAATAAGTGAGTGGAGGTGATGCCTGGGGGTGGGGAACATGACCACAGACAGAGTGGTGAGGAGAGGCCCCTCTCTGAGGAGTGACTTTTAAGCGGAGGTCAAAACGATAACAAGAAGCTAATTGCCGTCAGGGCAGACACCACGTGCAAAGGGCGGTGGGATGGTCAGCTCAAGGGCAAGGCCGGACGGACGAGGCTGACAGGTGGGTATGGGGCAGTCTCCGGAAGGGGAGTCTGGACTGTATTCCAGGTGAGGTGCCAAGTTACTTCAATGAAGATTAAAGACAAGTGTCAGAATAGAATGAAAGGTATCTTGTAATTATTCATATTCGATCAACATTATTCACATAGATACAACCAAAAGGAAAAATTCAATCTCTATATATTTGTGTTTGTAGTCACTAATGTTAAAAAAAAAAAATTGGAAATAAAAATCCATTAGAGAAAAAAGAATTTCATCAGTAAAATGTTCTCTAGAAAGATGCTACAAGTCATTATTCCTAGAAAAGAATTATAGACACACACACAGATATAGACATATGTGTCTATATGATATGTATGTCTATATCCATCCAATGGCATCGGTATTCTTCAAAGTCATAAAAAAATCAACATTACCCGTCAAGTACTATCTTTTGCACGTACAACCAAAACTGCTAAGGTTACTTGAACAAGAAATCCCTGGTGCCTGTTTCACAAAGCTTTTAATAGGACTTGCCTTGACAATTTCCTCCTAAATCATCTTTACCCCCCTGAGCTCAATACATTATCGCTACTTAATTTCATGACTACACAGAGCTGTTTTAGGCACTACTTGGGGAATAAGTTTTAAGAGTTCAAGTAAATGCAAATGATGTTTTTGCTACCTTTTCTCAAAAGACTTTGCATTAGAATGCAAATTATAACATTAAACTACTATATGGGTATAGTTTCTGCAGTTATATAACTCAGTGTCTTACGCAGGAACAAAAGACAAATGGCAGTGTTTGCCTCGTAATTCTCTATCAGAGACTGACAACCTCACAACGCTGAAAAGCACCAGCTATTATGAAATGCTCTGACTGCTGTCTCCATAACGTTTACTAGACTTTCTTCCTTCCATTCTCTAACCTCAGGAGGAGCATGACGGAAGACTAGAGATAAACGTATTTATTGTAAAATGCGAATGCAGATAGGTGATCATCTCCCCTCCCCTCTTCTTTGCAACCCAATATCAGATCATTTTACAGAACCTTTCCCTTTAGCGGCCCCTTGCCTGGAGACAGTCACAGGGTTCCTACCCCCTGGGGTGGAAGCGGTAAACACGGATTGCAGCATCACCTGACAAAGCATTTGCTGTATTTACCACGTGGGCAGAGCTGTGCCCTGAGACCCATCACGGTTCGATTCTGTTTCGCAGTCTCCCCCTGTGGAAAACCTCTTTCTGGAACCACCCGCTCTGCTCCTTGGATGGGTTCTGCCAACCTGAACCTGATGCAATCGGAGTAGGGTTCTGGGCCCGGCCTAAGCATTTCAAACTCCTGGATGAAGTCCCGGGGCCGCCAGTTGACACTGGGCTCTTGCCCAGGAAAGAGGGTCAAAGGTGCTGCACAGTGCAGTGTGGCCATGGACTGAGCTGGCACGAACCTCTCACTCGTGATCAACGTTATCCAGGAAAGAGAGGACAGTATTAAGGAGCAGGGACTTGACGGCTGGACTGCGTGCATCTTGACCCTTCCCTCCCCACTGATGAGCTGCGTGACCTTGGCCAATGGCCCCACCTCCCTCAGCCAAAGCGTTGAAAACAGTACTTAGCACATAATAAAAACTCAACACCATAGCATTTATGAAAGTATTTTCTTGTTTTTCACAGTTTGAGGCATTTTAAAACTTTTTTTTTTTTTAAAAGGACTCATAAGTGAATGCATTGGTAATTATCTATTATCAGAATGATCCACGTTTACCTACAAAATCATTGCCTCACTTTAAATGCTGTTGCCGTTGGGGAATGCTGCTGTTTGGTTACTTTAAAATTTCATATGACTCCCTATTCTTAGCATATTCTTGCTGAGTTTTGAATCAGTTCTTTTACTTCCGAGGTTTCCGGGGAAGGAGATTTAGTGAGGTTCATTTCCAATGCTGTTAATTATCTCTGCACCCTCTCCAAAACTCGAGTGCCACAGTCCAAAAGTCCAATGTGCACGCGTACATGACGAAGATGGCTCCAGCAGGCCACAGCGTCTGAACTCTTCCCGCTGCCCCGCCCCACCCCCCACCCGAAGCGCCACATCTGTGTTTATGATCCTGGTACATGGTCGCGGCGGCTCACCCCAGTGTCACGACATCCCAGGCCTCAAACATGTGGCTTATTACTTATGCCACTTACTGACTTCCTCTTCTTGAACTTATAGCCACACCTGTCGTAAAGAAAAATGAACACAAACCAAGAACGCAGCGAAACGCTAGAACGAGAGCATCCTCATTTGAAACGATTGTAATCTTCTTGTGCCGCATAACAATGGGCGGTATAATTAACTTCTCGCCTTTTGTTCCTTAAGAATTTACATATCCAATTATCTTCCTATTTAATTTCTCACGGTTTTGCTACGTCGACTACGACTTTTTCACAAGAAAGTCTTTTAACGAACATGGACTTTGCAGTTCATTGGTACCCGGTCGGTTGTTCCCGGCGTTTTAAGAGGACTGAGCGCTACCGCGTGGTGCCGTGAGATGGTCCGGCAGGATCGGGAATACCTAGGCTCCTTGTCCACCAGGACGACTGCTGAAAAAGACGTTGTGGGTTAAATGACAGCGTGGTCGAGGGTTGCGGAGAAGACGCGGCAAAGCAGACTGGGTGAAAACAACGCTGGCTTGAACCCTCCACGCTCCACCACACTGGTGAGTTTAATCCGAGTCAGCACCAACTGAAACAATATGACTGGAAGAAGTTTTTAACAGCCCCACCGGAATTTCTGCTTTTTTTTCTTGTGAGACTGCATCAATTCCTGCTTTTTCTGTCCAAGTAGGCACAGTGAAGAGTCTCACAGGTGGAGGGTCATTCCGACCGCACGAGGGCACCAACCTGCAGTTACCACAGCATCCAATGGGAACGGCGATGAACTCAGGACGGGCTGCCGAATGACTTTAGGGCTCTGCTTCCAATCCCGTGGATGAGATTTTTACATATGGCTAATTTATGTGCAAAGGTGACATTTCTAGTCACCAGGAGGGCCAGCGCAAGCTCTGACTTGTATCGACTGCATCATCGGCAATCACGGAAGTCTCAGAATTTAACAGCACATGTTGGCCATTCGGCTCCTTGTTAAAATGAGCCTACATGGCTCTGGCCATGGGACACAGTTTGTCTTGATGGGAGGGAAAAGGGATGACCTCTGTTTTGCCAAGTATGGAGCCATGACCACACTTTAACATGCTCAGATGAAGTTTGTTTGAGGAATTACCAAAGATCACACGTGAATATCGAGTTGGGATTGAGATCCGCTGGTAAGCATTTCACTAAGTGCTACAGGAAAGAAAACAATCTAATTCAAAAGCGGAGAACTCCAGAAAACTGGGAAACACATCGACAGGAAGAGTCACTCAGACACCCATGCAGAGATATTCCATTATCATTTATTCTTTTATTTCCAGCCTCCAACCCACCCCTTCTCTTTTTCAAAGGGAAGGCAGTTCTCTTTCAAATATAATTTGGGATAGGACCCAGCTCTCTGACTTATGCAAAAGGACATAAATTCACAAATCTGCCTGGTATACTTTTATATTCAGTAAGTGGTTGTGTGCAGCTGCTGTTTCTGGCAAAACGAAGAGAAAAAACTGTGGAAGGAAAAGTGAATGGACCATAAACGGCAATCATTTTTTCTTCATCAAATCCATCAGGTCGTCTCCTATTCCTTTCTCACTCAGCTCATCTATACCGTAGTACCGATGAATGATTTTCTCAGCCGTGACCACCACGACTCGGAGCCCATGGGGGTCTTCGCCCAACTGGCATCCGATGGCAGACGACACCACCATTTCAAGGTTCTGGTAGGTGCCGCCGGCATTTCTGTGGTAGTGGCCTGAGAATACGGCTTTGACACCTGTGGGAAATGGAAAAAAAACATTAGGGAGCCAAAGACATCCATTCAGGTGACCTGGGCCACCAATGTTTTCTGTGAACAAGAGTATATTATTATAATAAATGTATGATATCACTCAGTGTATAATAAATAAGAGGGCAGCGTATGTGACAGCCAGAATCTTTTCAGGGATAACTCATATATACAATACGTTATTATCACACTTGTCATAACTAGTACAGGAAAGTACTAGGAAACAAGAACAGAGAAGAGAAGATGATTGGCATGGGGGGGGTGGGTGAAGAAGGCTGAAGGAAATACGACGAAGACCGTATAAGCAGCCCTATGATGGAAGTCACATGTCTACGAAAATAATGCTTATGGCGTTCTAGTCAAGACAGCACAGCATGTTCACTATTTAATGTACGGCCTCCACTCCAAACTTAACGCAATGATGGATATAACATAAAAAGGGAAGCTAAAGGACAGAGGCGTCCTCAACATCAAATAAATAGCACTATGAACCAGAAGCAAAATAGAAAGATCTGTGGATCAGGAGCAAAGCAGGAAGGCAGAGCGATGAGTGGGGTTACACTGCTGCCCGGAGTTAAGCTATTAGAAGATCATCGAGACCGAAAGCAATTTCGGAAAGACAAGGAAGTCCAGCCTGGCCCCTGTTTGAAATAGGGGTGGCGCGAGCGCCTCTGTTTATGGAAGGAGACGAGAAGACTGCTGATGCCCACTGCCCGCAGTGCTGTGCCGGTATGCTTAACAAGTACTCCAGGAAAAAGGCGGGGAGCGGGGCAGGGGGTTAATTTGTAATGTTTCCTATGGCCATGGTTTACGCGCTCTTAGAATGGCCGGCTTCAAGTTACCACGTGACGTCACGGAGCCGGAAGTGGGAAGCGACGCCGCAGGCCTCGGGGACGCCGCGCTTCCGCCAGCACGCGCGGAGAGCGGCCGTGGGGGCCGTGACCGCATAACTAGAAAGCGGTAAGTTCCGAGTCTTCCTTACCTTTTCTTTTTAAAGGATTTATTTACTGATGAGTTTATATATAATTTAATTTTTAATAATGGCTGCTTAACAACCAGTTCGCAAAATTCCTCAACACTTACTAATTCTCATTCGGAGCTGGTAGGTGCTGTCCCCAGCACACCACGGGGCTGGGGCTTACAGCTGCCTCCGGGTCTGGGAGGGAGCAAGACACGGTCTCAAGCCCAGGGTCCCAGCATTGCTGTGGGCCAAGGCCACTGAAGCTCTATTACAAGGCCTGGCCCCAGGTGGGGGCTGGGGTGGGGGGAGCCAAAACCAGTGGACGGGGGAAGTTAGTCAAGAGAGTAAGTAAGAACAAAACAAAAACAACAACAAAAAATACCTCTTACTCAAACTGAGCCTGAAATTAAAAAATTCCACCGCGCATGAAAAAAAATCTCACGCTGTTAGTGTACAAACTCTTCAATTAGGAACATGAATTCACTCCAGATGAAATCAATGATAAAATACCGGAAAGTATTTTAAATAAATGTATTCAGGATATCAGAAAATCCTTAATAAAGGAGTAATATCCATTAAAAAAAAAACAAAAAACAAAACACATGTTATGGAACGAAACAAAAAAAAGCATGAATTGAATGAGAATAGCTGGTAATAAAAATTTAGAAATGGACATAAAAGATATAACCATTACAATTTAAAACAAAAACAATCTCCATAAACAGCATGAATTCTAGACTGAACACTATCAAAGAAGAAATTAATAAACTAAAAGGTAGAACTGAGGACCAGAAAACAGCGCAGAGACCCAGACCGATGAGCAATATAAAAAAGCAGTTCAAAGAACCCAAAGGACAGATTAAGAGGCCGACATGGATGCTTAAGAGGATTTACATCCTCCACTGAGGATGTAATAATAGTAAGATTATGAAATGATAAAATAATAGTATATGATGAAATAATAGCAAGACTAATTCCAAGAAATAATAGCTGGGAATTTTCCAGAAAGGAGGAATATATGAAGCTTCAGATAAAAAGTACTCAGTAGGATAAACAAAAGTCCATTTAAACCGACGTATACCATAGTAAAATTGTAGTGCATCAAAGAGAAAAACCGTAAAAAGACAGCATGTTAAAAATATTACAAAGGAATGACAATGTGAGAGCAGGCATCTCAGCAATGACAGAATGAAGGAGCCATACCTTTAAAATGCTGAAGGCAAGTAACTATGAACCTCAAATTTTGTATTTACCTGAACTATTATTCAAGTTTAAGGGCAAACTAAAAACATGTTTGGACATATAAAACTAAAAGTTTACCATTTCCAAACCTTCACTAAAAGAATGATTAGGAGAGATGTTTTAGCAGGGAAGGGATAAATTTTTTTAAAAAAATAATGAGCAAACATTGATAAAATATTTTGGTAACTTGAATTACTGATTTTCTTTGAAAAACTATTTTTTAATGTTAAAGTGAAACTCAAACTCAAACAAAAATGTCAAGATGGGACGTTCAAAGAATAATTAAAGCATGTAAAAGTAACTGTCATGTTTGGAAGGAAGATGATAATGAGTAACTATATTTTGCTAGAAAAAATCTATATAATTATCACAATTCTTAAAAATGTTTGAGTAAAAGCATCCAAATTAAACATAAATTATACTTCATCAAAATTAAAACTTTTTTGCTTCAAAGAACATTATTAAGATTTACAACAGCATCAAAAAGCATAAAATACCGAGGAATAAATTTAACCAACGAGGTGAAAAAGTGGTACTAAGAAAACTATAAGACACCGAGGAAAGAAACTGAAGAAGACATAAAGAAACAGAAGGATATACCTCGCTCATGAGCTGGAAGCATTAATGTTGTTGAAATGTCCTTAGTACCTAAAGCAGTATACAGATTCGATGCAATCTCTATCAAAATACCAATGGCATTCTTAGAATTAGAACTAATCCTAAAACTTGCATGGAACCACAAAAGACCTCAAATAGCCAAAAAAATCTTGAGAAAGAACAAAGTGGGAGGTATCTCACTCCCTGATATATCAAACTACACTATAAAGCTATAATAATCAAATCAGTATCGTACTGGCATAAAAACAGATATACAGATCAATGGAATAGAATAGAGTCAAGAAATTATCCTTCATTTATATGGTCAATCTATGACAAAGGAGGCAAAAATATACAATGGGGTAAAGACAGGCTATTCAATAAGTCATGTTGGGAAAACTGGACAGATACATTCAAAAAGAATGAAACTGGACCACTTTTTTACACCATATACAAGAATAAACTCAAAAAGAAGTAAAGGTTTAAATGTAAGACTTGAAACCATAAAACTCCTAGAAGAAAACATAGGCAGTAAACTCTTTGACATTTTTCATAGCAATATTTTTTTGGCTATGTCCCCTCAAGCAAGGGAAACAAAGAAAAAATAAATGGGACAACATCAAATCAAAAAGTTTTTGCACAGTAAAGAAAACCATCAATCAAATGAAAAGACAACAAACTAAATGGGAAAAGATATTTGCCAAGAATATATTCAATAAGAAGTTAATGTCCAGAATAAATAAGGAACTCATACAAATTAACACCAAAAAGATAATCAATCCAATTAAAAATGGGCAGAGGACCTAAACAGACATTTGGCCAATATGGATATGGCCAGTAGACATATGAAAAGATGCTCAACATCATTAATTAGAGAAATGCAAATTAAAATGACAAGAAGATATTGGCTCATACCTGTCAGAATGGCTATCATCAATAAATCAACAAACAACCACTGTTGGTGAGGCTGTGGAGAAAAGGGAACCCTCATGCATTGTTAGTGGGATTGCAAATTGGTGCAGCCACCATGGAAAATAGTATGGCAGTTCCTCAAAAAATTAAAAATAGAACTACCATATGACCCAGCAATTCCACTACTTGGTATTAATCTGAAGAAAACAAAAACACTAATTTGAAAAGATATATGCACCCCTGCGTTCATTGCAGCATTATTTGCAATAGCCAAGACATGGAAGCAACCTAGATGTTCATCAATAGATGAAAGGATAAAGATAAGGAGGATGTGAGAGAGATACACACACACACACACACACACACACACATACAATATATATGTGTATATATATATCACATACACATACCCACACACACACTGGAATATTATTCAGATATAAAAAAGAATTAAATCTTGCCATTTATGACAATATGAATGGATCCAGAAAGCATTATGCTAAGTGAAATAAGTCAAAAGAATAAATACTATTATGATTTCAGTTATATGTGCAATCTAAAAAGAAACAAAATAAATGAATAAACAAAATAAAATTAAAACAGACCCATAGATATAGAGAAGGAGCTTATGGCTCCCAAAGGTGCAAGGGATAGGGGATGAGAAACTTTGAAAAGTGAATTTCATTATAAATGTAACAAACTTGTTTTTGAAAAATTAAAAAGAATAAAAAAAATAACAGTATCAAGAAAGTGAAAAGATAACCCATGGAATGAGAGAAAATATGTACAAATCATATATCTGATAAGGGTCTAATATTCCAGAAAATATTTTTTTAAATCATATAATTCAACAATAAAAATACAACCAAATTAACAAATATGCAAAGGATTTGAACAAACATTTCTAAAGAAGATATATGAGAGACCAATAAGCACATGAAAAGATGTTTAACATCATTAATCATTAGGGAAATGCCAAATCAAAAACTACAATGAGATCACTTCACACCCATTAGAATGGTTATAATAAAAAAGATGGAAATTAATAGGTGTTCATAGGGATTTGGAGAAATTGGAACCCTCGTACGTGCTGGTGGAAATATAAAATGTTGCAGCCGTTTTGGAAAAACACTTGGGCAGTTCCTCAAAATGTTAAACCTATAGTTACCACGAAACCCAGCAATTTCACGCCTATATATACAGTCAAGAGAAATGAAAATATACATCGATCCAAAAACTGTACACAAATGTTCAAAATAGCATTATTCACAATAGCCTGAAAAATATAAACAACCTAAATGTCCACTGGCTGATGAATGGACAAACAAAATGTGGCACATCCATATGATAGGATGTTATTCATCCATAAAAAGGAACAAAGTACTGATACATGTTACAACATGGACTGACCTCAAAAATGTTATACAAGGTGAAAGAATCAGATACAAAAGGCCACATACTATATGATTCCATTTATATAAAATGTCCAGGATAGGCAAATGCATAGAAGAAAGAAGGAAGATTTTGTTTGTCAGGGGCTCGGGGAAGAGGGGATAAGGGAATGGGGTACAGGATTTCCTTATGGAATGGTAAAAATCGTCCGGAATGAGCCAGTGGGGATAGAGCCACAACCTTGTGAATATATTAAAAGCACTGAACTTTAAACACTCAAAAGGGTAAATTTTATGATGTGTGAGTTATATATCCCAATAAAAATACAAAAAAAAAAAAAAGGTATGGGAAGGGGAGGAGGCTAGAATGATCCACGTGGATCAGATGAGGGTTCGGCTCATCAGTACCAGCTCATGTTTAGCTTGCTTTGGAAGCAGATGGTTACGTACAGAAATAGTTCTAGATGTGAGTATATTCAGGTCGGTATTCAGATACACATTTCTACCTGAGAAGCAAGGGTACATCCCACCAATGAGCACACCTAGTGTTGAGGTCTTGGTTTCTAATACTGTTCAACAAGACGAACTATGGATTCTTGGCCAAACGGCCAACTTTGGGGCTGGGGCAGGAAATGGACAAGACAAGCCTGGAGTATCTTAGAGAGACAGGAAGTAAGCAAGAGTTTCAGAGCTCACAATGATGGGGGCACATCTAAATGACACGGCAGCTAACTGAAAGTGCTCCTAATGCCCGAACTTGACCATTTGAAGGGAAAAAAATAAATCAAGCCAAAAAGAAATAACTAGTATTAAATTATAACCCAAAGTATAAAAACGTCCATGAACCTAATATACATGATTAAATAAATACATGTGGGAAAAAGACACAAATCTCCCACACAGAGGAAAAACAACTAATTTACATAGATACGCAGCCCTCGGGGAGGTGGGGTATAACTCCTCACCCCCTAGGTCTGGACCCTGCACAGTGACTTCCTGCCGAGAGTAACTTTACAGTAGAGTAACAGCACAAACATCAACACTGCTGATAAGTCATGTCGAAAGGATGTGCCTTTGATGTGGCTGTGATGAAAATGGCACTTGACCTGTGTGGTCTTCCCGAGACCCGTCACCTCAGCATGAGACAAAAATCAGACCAATCCTAATAGAGAGAGAGTCTACAAATGCTGACCAGCACTGGCCAAAACTCTCCAGGTCACTAAAAACAAGGCGCGTCTGGGAAACTGTCACGGTCAGGAGGAGACTAAGGCAGTGTGGTAGCTAGTTATAATGCGGGGCGCCAGACGGGACCTGAGCGGGGAAAGGACATGAGGCAGAAAGCAAGGGAATCCGATTCCAGACTTTGGCTAGTGATGTAACTGTGAAAAACAGACCGCAGCCGTGTACGATATTAATAGTGGGAGGACGTGGACTTGCAGTATATGGGATTTCTCTATATGACGTTGGTAATTTTTATGTAAATCTAAAATTGTTCCAAAACTTAGAAGTCTATTATAAAAAAAAACATATGGGTAATTTTCAAAATATTAGAAATGGGTTTTATAGCTTTTAATCAGCAACGTGGTGCAGTAACGACAATGACCAAACAAGAATGTTACGGCATCACCAACATCGGATGCAGGCCCTGCTGCAGAGAAACTGGCTCACCCTAAACGGTGCTGATGGGAGCGGAAAGTCGTGCGGCCACTCCGGAAAACGGTCTGCCAGTTTCTTATAAAACTAAACGTGCAATTACCGTATGACCCAGCGACAGCACTCTTGGTCGTTTATTCCACAGAAATGGAAGGTTATGCGCACTCGGAAACCCGTACGTAGGTGTTCACGGCAGCTTTATGTGTAACAGCCAGAAAACGGGAACCATTTTCAGCGGGTGAATGAATGGCTCAAGTGTGGCACATCGACACCACGGAACGCAGCGCGGCAGTAAAAAAGGAAGGAGCGGCTGTCACACGCAACAGCGTGGACGGGTATCAAGGACATCGCGCCGATGAAAGAATGCCTGACTCAGACGGTCCCACGCTGTACGCTTCTGTTTTATACCACGTTCTTGAAATGACGAAATTATAGATCTGGTTGCGGGTCGTTAAGGGCAGGGATAAAGGGACTTGGGGGTGGGTGTGGCAGGAGGGAGCCTTGTGGTGGAAGTGAACCACATTTAATGACAGTTCCAAAGGAATGAAGGAAATACGGTTAGCGGGATTCTGGGAGACTTTCGGCGGAGCTCTCGAGACCACGGTTGCCCACAGGCCACAGGAACTCAGAGCCACCTGTGGGCAGGTGTGGCTTTCTGCCAGCTGAGGTCCACAGCTAGGGATGGAAAGGTGACCCCGGTTTCCCTACGGGAAGAAACAGCTACTTCCATTTCCTGTTATTAGGATGCAAACAGATACAACTCTTTTCTTTCAGAAATAACCAGCGAAGAGCCCACAGACGCAGGTGGGTTGTGTCTGTGGGCACGAATTCCAGCACGGTTCCCTGCGGCACTGTTCATAATGTCCATTTATGGGAGGCTGGGTAAATTATGTATATTAAAAAGGAGGTAGATTTACATATACTGACATAGACTGTCACCCCATTTTTGTAAAGTAAAGATGGTGTGTGTATAAGAGGGGGTGTGAGCGTGCGTTTGTACCCACGCCCCCAAGTGAATGGGGCGAAACATACACTGGGGTGATTTCGCGGTGAGGGCGGTGGGTGGGATTAGCAACGGGGGGCGGGGGGGTCGGAGAACGGCATCGCCTGCTACCTTTTTTTATCACCGTAATGTCCGCGGTGATCACGAACTGATCAAACACCAAGGTGACATGAACGGCCTAGAGGTGGTGTGAGAGAGAGACCAGAGACAGGATGTCAGAGCGTGGAGGTGCCACCACGCCAGGGCCTGGGGACATGACCTGCTCCTGATCACTGGACTGGGGGGCTGTGAAATCACTGCGTCCTCTGCTGCCTCGACGGGGTTTCAAAGCCATGCGGCCCTCAGAGGCCCAAATGGGACCGTGCGCCCTTGGTCCCGCCTCGAGAAGCTCCGAATGACCGGCAGGAAAGCACTTCGCATCATTATTACTTTGTTGTATGCTAAATTATGTTTATGAAATTTGGCTCTTTATGCCTAATTCATAGTTGCAGATTGTACTGTTCTGAAAGGAATGTTTGGCAATTTTGAGAGTAACTCGCATTAACCATAATTAGCTGTAAAAACTCATTTACGTTTGAATTTCACGCCCTATTAACTGGCATTCGCAGACGAGCGTTCACGGCCCGTGTGAGTGACCGGCAGGACGTTCGAAGCAGATCCCAGTGGACTGTGGATGGCTGGGCCTCTCTGCGATGCACGGGCCCATCCATTCTCCCGTTCCAGGCCCCTGGGGCTTGCCATTTAGTGTTAATGTCCTGTGTCACAGAAAATTGACCAAATGCGAATTTTCACATGAGCAAAGATGCCTGAAGAGGACTAGGAAATAGGAGTAAAGACGGAGGCTGCAAGCGAGCAGAGCCATCTGCCAGGGACCTTCTCCCCTCTGGGGAACGAGCTCCCTGTCGCCCCCACTGCAGTGAAGAACTTGACATTTCGGAGCCCTGAATGAGACGCCATGCGAGGACCCTGTGATGAGTTCAGAGGGCTGGTCAGGCGGGAGGCCAGAGCCTGCCGCAAGGTGGGGAGCACACGAAGAGCACCCCCAGGTTCTGGGCAGAGTCTAGGGCTCTGGGGTGGACCCCAAGGCTCTGGGGTGGCTCTGGTTGGCCTGGTGAATACCGATTCACAGGGCTGAGGCCGGGGTGGGGATCACAGGGGGCTCTTCTTGGGTGGGAACCCGCACCAGAAGCCCAGGAGGATCCAGTGGTGGGGGTTTCTGAGTCCACTTCCCACCTCCTGGCACGTGCAGGCTCATGTTCCCATCCTGCTCCATGAGGGGCAATACCCAGGCAGAGGGGGCTGAGGACAGCCCAGGATGCCAAGGACTCTTCATCCATCACCTTGCTGAGTCCCCCTGACGGGCCTATGTCCTAGAGACACGAGTCGTCTCCATTTTACAGACAAGAAAACTGGGGCCAGAGAAGTTAAGAAACTAAGGCAAAGGTACAGTTAGAAAACAGGGCTGTCGGGATCGGAACGCGGGTGTTCTCGCGTCAGACCCCAAGCTCTCATCCGGCCTCGCAGACTCAGGCTCTCTCCTTTGGGACCTTGGGCAGGTCGCTGCACTGTGTAAGCCTCGATCCCCTCACTTGTTAGAAGAGTAATGGTGCCTGCCTCACGGCTGACAGGCGTCTGGAGGATGCTCGGATGCTGGTACCCAGGTGCCCCTCGTCTCCCCCGGGATGCCCTCTAGGGCAGGGCCGGCTGCTCACTGCAGGAGGGGCACACGGACTCGACGTGCTGGCTCTGCACTGTGCAGGCTCTTGTCCGAGTTACACTGGTGCCCCTTGCACGCCGACAGGCCACGGGGACTTGTAAGAAGTTCTGCCCATCTCAGCTTTCTATTAGCTTTTGAAAGGGAAGCATTGATTCGCAACTCAACGGAGGCAAGGAACGTATCAATCAATCGTGGTTTCCCTTACGGGGGATTGATCTTAGAGGTGTTTTCCAGAGTTGCGCAGATTTCCATTCGGGCTGTTCAGTCATCTGGCCAACATGCCTCTATGGTTCCTTAATTGAGTATTACGTATAGATTGTTTTTGAATTATGAACTGCTGTACGGAGATGACAAGCATCTTTTTAAAGTACAGCCAGATGAGGAATTCCCAGCAAAGGCGGTCCCCGCATCGGCAGGGGACGCCGGCTGTGGCATCAGCTTCATACTTATTTCTCCATGGTATCAAGTCATAAAAACGCTGTAAGAGCTATTTTTAAGCTGTCTTGACTCAAATTCATTTCAAATCAATCAGAGGATCGGGATGCAATCTCTGTATAATTTGATATTCTAATATATGAATACTTGCATTAATGAAACTTGCCTCGAATCAATCAGGAAATCGGGATCCACCGCAGGACAATTTTGGTATTAAAAACTGGCCTCCTCTGGCCCTAGCGAGACTTAGGCCCGGAAAGTATGCACAGGTTCGGTTGGCCAGCCCCTACTTCCTTCTTGCCCGAGTGTACGTTTGTGAAAATGGCACGCATCTTTACACCGCCAGCTCTGGCGGTGAAACTCTGTCGTAGGTCATGAGTCACATCCAATTTACTGTCTCAGTGGTAAGGAACAACTTGTGACTCATAAAAAAAGAAAGGAAAGGAATATAAAGACTGGATGTGAATGCACAGAAAGCAGGTATAAGTAATCCTTCCTGCAGGCAAAGCATTTCCTCAGCAGGCAGCCGGGAGGCTGTAGCGGGAGGCCCGGGCGGCAGGGGCACAGCGCTTCCTGAGCAGGCCCGGGCGACAGGAAGTAGGGGTCAGGGCCCACCAGACTCATGCAGCCAGAGGTTCTTCACCACCAAGTCACGGTTCTGAGTTGCTAATTTAGAGATTCCAGATTCCAGTATAATCGCTCCCAAAATGCCACCAAATGCCGACGCGCCCGGGCCCAGGACTGCCAGGGAACCTGGAGGGAAGAAAAGGCCAGCCCCATTTCCTCTGGGTGAGGCAGGGTGCTGCTGCTTCAGCCCAGTCGAGGCAACGAACACGGGCGCCAAGCTCCTCTCGGTGCCAGGTGCCGCTGGAGCACAGCGGGGCTCCCGCCCACCATTCCCAGCAACCGAGAGCTCACGGCCGCCCTACGGCAAGGAAGTAAAGAGCTATTCACAGTGCACAAGGTGACAAAACATGGGGTTCGGCAGCGGATTATTTGCTGAACAGCCACTCTGAGCGGAGCATTTGCATATGTACCATCTCAGTTTAGCCTCATAAGGACCCCATGAGGAAGACATTAACTCACTCCGCCGCCCTCTCACAGGTGAGGGAACAGGCACAGAGGAGTTAAGTAACTTGCCTGGGGGCACGCAGTTATGACGGGTACCTGAATCCCGGTGACTCAGAAGCAGCTGCTCTGTCTACCCCCTAACGGGACAAAGCGCCAAGGATCATGGCACTGCAGGCGTGGCGAGAAGGCTTCCTGGAGAGGGCAGCTTCGACCGAAACACAGCGCCAGCTCCTCTCAGCTCTCTGGGTCAGACCCGGGACTTGAAGGAGGATCGTGATTACGGCGATGATAACATAGGAAAGAGGCATGAGGACTATGTAAATCGACTAAATATTAAACCAGGCTGTATTCAGAGCCTGCTACGTGCTACTGGGCACGAGATCCTGGCTGATGGACATGGCCAGACCAGGGGAAGATGCCTGCAGAGATGACAGACAGCTACCTCTCCACGCCTGCGACACCGCGTGCCCACACCCGGAGAGGAAACACGTAAAACCGAATTCCTCCAACTCTCAGGGGCTCTCTCATTCTGTCTCTGAGAGGAGACCCTGTCTCGGTCTGTGGAGTGTTATTCCTTCTCTAATAAACTTTCCTTTTGTCTCCAACTCTGGAATGCACTTAAGTTCTTTCCTTTTGCATAGTTGAGGGTCCTCTCTCTCTTTCTCTCTCAATGTAGGACCTGAGTCCCTTCTCGGGGGGATTCGCCTGTCCTGCAACAATAGTAATAGTAATAAGCAATATTTATGGAGTACTCACCATCTGCCAGACATTGTTCTCAACATTTTTTGTGTTTTAGGTCACTTAATCCCCAAAATCTCCCCCATGAAGAAGGAATGGTCATTGTCCCACTTTGCCCACCTCAGCCTCAGAGTGGCAGGGCCGGGATCTGAACCCAGAGTCGGCGCTCCTGCCCAAACACCTGCCGTAAACTACAGTGGACGTAGAATAAAGGCACGTCAAGGACGGGGCATGGGAGCAAAGGGCAGGAGTCAGGCGTGTCTCGGAAGCAGCGGGAGCTAAGTAACGACAGCAGCAGCAGCCCCTGCTGACGGGCCTCCGACAGGCCTGTCTTTCCTCTCTGGCCTTCTAAGTCCTCACCAGACATCTAACACGTGGAGAAACGTCTGCCTGTTTGCCAGGGTTCCAGGTCAGATCTGGCTCAGCTGGAGGGCAGGGGAGGCAAGGCCAGAGGGTTACACTAGACCGGGTTAAACAGAAATGGACCCAAGTGCCAAGCTCAGGTTCGCGTTTTTCCTTCCTCCCGGCGGTGAGCATAAGCGTCCCACGACTCACTGACGCAAAGCCTCCCGTCCCCATTGCTGTTAGCTTGAGTGGGATCTCAAGGACGTCTGCACGACACTTCTTTGAGGACTACTTGTAGCTTAACTGACCTGGGCTCTGCAAACATTTTCTGTAAATAGTCGAGGCCATGCGGTCTCTGAGGCAACTACTCAACTTTGCCTTCCTTTGCAGCTGGGACGCGGCCACAGGAAGTAGGTGAACACGTGCCTGTGGCTGTGATCCACTAAAACTTCACTCACATGAAAGGGACAAGGGCGACCCCCGGTAACTGAGGAAGAAGGCATACCATCTTAAAAAACAAATACATTTGGGAGATCAGAGTTCGATCATGGGTTCTTGATCCTTCACAAACTGGAAGCTTCGGGTGCTTCTCAGAAATGAAGACAACAACAAATAAAACAGTAATTTGTAGTGTAGCTTATAAAACTGCCGTTCCGACCGGGGGAGAAAAGTGTACTTGCCCAACAGAACAGTGCTTTAATGAACAAAGAAATCATCAATTTTCCTATAGAAAAGAGCATCTGCTCCGATGGTGAGGAGACTTCTTTGTCTCCCCTCAACAGAGGGGTCCACGCCCTTCCATCTAACAGTGAGATTCAGGCCTGAAGTGTTGACAATAACTGCCTGCTGTTTCTGCTTGAAATTAAATAGCTAATGGGTTTATAGGGTAAACATGTGTACCAATAAGAGAAACGATAAATTTAGCCAGCACGTAGTTTACACGCGATCAATGTAAGCGTGCGCTGCTGAATTAACCTGCCAGGAGTCCTTTACACAGACCATGTGGAGCGGAAGGGGCTCTGCGGCGATACTGTGCCAGAGAAACAGTGTGACCCTCGCATAATTTTTCTCGTGGCTACGTTAAAAGAGTAAAAAGCAACAGACGAGATTAATTTTAGTTAAGCACTTAGCCCAGTATACCTAAAATATTATCATTCAACGCGTGATCAGTATGTAAAAGATTGCTCATCTTCTATTTTTATTTCCACACTAAGTCTTGAAAGTCCGGTGTGGAATGCGCAGTTAGGGACACACGTAGCTGGCGGCTCGGAGGCGGGTGTGGGAATCCAGTCCCAGCCCTGGCGCTTTCCAGCTGAGTGGCCTGAGAGGCGTCATCTGTGACATGGGGATAATACGGCCACTTTGTCAGGCTGCTGTTGTGAGAAAGAGTAGTGTCGTGCACATAGTGGCCACCTAATGAATGAAAGCCGTTATGATAGTAATTAAAGCACAGAATATTTCTTTAACAGAAGTGCTCGATTATTAACATCATGTGGCAAACACAACGAGGCACTTTTGCAGAAATTATGACGATACCACATGTACAAACAGACAAAAAAGGCTGGCTCCAGGGTTGACGGTTTCCGAATTTTGTTAGGGAGTTGAACTGTTGGGTGAAGACATGCCTCTACTTTTTTGGTACAACTTAAGGTATAACTAAGAGCCATAAACTGCGCGTTTGATCAGTTTTAACATATCTACACACCTGAACCCATCGCCTCGATCAAGATCGTGAACACAACCAACGTGCCCCTTTGGGGTCCCTCCCTCCCTCCCTCCGTGTCCCAGGCAACCACTGACTTGCCTCTTCTCCCTATAGGTCGATTTGGGGGATTTTATGCAAATAGAATCGTACAGTACACACTTTTTTGGAGAGAGGGAGTGTCTGGCTTCTTTCACACAGCATATTGTTTAAAGAGTTCATGAAAGAACCACAAAGGCATGATTTTGAAATTTTCATCCGTGTATCCAGGGTTTATCCTTTTTATTCCATTGTATGGCTGGCTGTCCTGGAATCTGCTTACCCATTCGACTGGCAGTGGACACTGTGGCTGCTTTCAGAGTCTCAGCACCTCTGATACAAACTGCCCGACCGTCCACGTTTGGATCTGTTTCTGAGCCCGCTTTTCTGTTCCACTGATCTACTTGTTTATCTTTGCATACCCAATGCCAAACAGTCTTGATCACTGTTGTTTATAGTCAGTCTTGAAAACAAGCAGGTCGGTCTTTCAACTTGGCCCCTTTTTTTTCAATTTTTTTTCCCCCTATTTTATGCAACTTGCAGAAATTCTGGAATTGGCTCGCAGATTCCTACCCCAGATACAACCATAGAGATTTTGGTTGGTGTTATGTTGCATCTGTGGATCGACTTGAGGGAAAAGCCACGTTAACAATAGTCTTCCGACCCATGAATGTGGCCTGTCTTTCCATCTGCTCCGGTCTTCTCTGTCACTCTTGGCAATGTTTGTAGTTTTTCAGAGCAGAGGTCTTAACATATCCTTTGTCATTCCTCGGCATTTTATGTTCCTTGGTGCTACTGCAACCTGAATTATTTTTACAATTTCACTTGATAATTGTTTGCCGCCAGCATATACGAATATAATTGATTTTTGTCTATTAACCTGATATCCTGAGACCTTGCTAAATTCATTAGTTCTAGTAATTGTTTTGTAGATTTCTGAGATAGATTTCTAAGTCAACAGTTATGTCATCTGTAAACAGGAACAGGTTTACTTCTTTTCACATCTTTATGCTTTTTCTTGCTTTTTATAATGGCAGGAACCTCCGATATGCTGCTAAAAATGAGTGATGAAGCAGGCCTCCTTTTCTCAGGGGAGGAAATTTAGTCTCTCATAGTCCCCAAATTTAGTTTTTTTTGATATGATTTTCAAATTATCCTTCAGAAAATGAACCAATTTAAATTCCCAGCAAGGGCGTTGAGAGTTTGGCCACTGAGACGTCACCCGTGGACCTGGTGATCACAGGAGAGCCCTGCACAGACGACTGCGGAGACGGCCCAGGGCAGTGGGCCACGCCGCCTTGTGTGCCGAGCGACTGCCGCCCTCCCTGGCCTTTATCACGCCGGACGACCCCTGCCATCTTACTCGCACCAGTGCCCCTTTCGTCCGATTTCCTCAGGTGGACATTTTCGGTGTCCCTTTACAGGCTTGTGTCCACCCTCCGGCTCCTGGGAGGGGCGGCTGCCGGTGGCTCACAGACGCCCTGCCCGAGCCCTGAACAGCTGGCCCGAGGCCATCTCACTCAGGTTTCCTCTCCTCAGTGGGGGTCACGGCCAGTGACTGAATGACACGAGGAAGCAAAAGGCGAGCCCCAGACCACGTAGCCTATGATTTCATTTACACGAACTATCCAGAATAGGCACGTCGATAGGGACGTAAAGTAGATTTCCAGGGCAGGGAGAGAGGGAGGGGGTTTGGGAGGAAATGGGCTGGTGACTGCTGAAGGGAGAGGGTTTCTTTAAAGGATCACGAAAATGTTCTAAAATTGACGGTGGTGATGTACATACGGCTCTGTGACTATACTGAAAACCACTGAATTGTACACTTTAAATAAGTGAGTTGTATGGTACATTAATGGTATGGCATGTCAATAAAGCTATTATGGAGAAAAAGTGAATCATGACCATAATAGTAATAGCTATCATTTGCCGAAGATATACTATGGGCCAGGCACGGTGAACAAGCCTCCTTACATTTATCATTTTAAATCAACATCCCTAAAATGGGTCATCATACACGGGGTGGGAGGGTTGGCCCCCAGGCCTCAGGTGGGACGAAGTCCGGGGCAGGGCCTGTGCTCAGGGATGGGGTCTGTGCTCTGGGGCTGGAGGCGACTGCGGCTGAGCACACGGCCCTGCTCGGTTTTGCTCCCCGCCCGGTCCTACACCTTCTCTTCACGTCTGTGCTCCTGAGATGCCCCCGCACATGTCCTCCAACCTGTCCTGGTTTTCTGCCTCCAGGGACCCCTACCTAAGGAGGTCGACTGGACCTCTGGCCCCCTCTGTCACTCCGTTTGCAGTGGCAGGGGCAACAGAGGGTTCCCTGGCCCTGAAACCTCCCACAGCCCCACCTACTTTAAAGAGAACAAAGACTTTCAATCAGAGCAGCAGCTTACTCTCTTTAGCGGCTTTTACATTTTCTTTCCACTATTTATTGTCCTTCTGCCTCCGGAGCACAGCTGAATTAACCACGGCCCACACGGTGCGGCTGTGAAGGAGAAAGGCCTGCCCAAAGCGACGTGGGATGGGCGCCAGGAAAAATTACGTGAGCCGAGTGCGGAAATGCACACAGGGCAGCCTTCCTTTTGTGTGAGAGAAAAGGAAAAAGAAGAAAACACACACGCAGGACGTAACTGACCCTCAGATCGGAAAAATGTACATTATTTACACTATCTCTCTCCAAATAATAAAAAATAAAGCAACTGGGGCAAAATGCCAGACGAATCTGGGTAAAGGGTATATTTAGATGTTCTTTTTTACTTGTAGTTTTTCTGGAAGCTCAAAAATATTTCTGCATAAAAAGTTGAAAGAAAAAAAAGCAATGCATACGTGCTAAAAATAAAATCGAATGCAAAAATATAGAGCATAAAAAAAGGGGAAGGAACTCTCTTCCCATTTTATAAGTCCAGTGTGTGTCGTCCAGATAATCTAAATGTCTGTACTGATAATACAGATAGCAGATACTGGTCTTTAGGAACACATGTATACAAATGCATACAACTTTAGGAGAACGAGGTAAGCTGTCTATGGGTCTGCGACTTGTTTTAATGGCTCAGCACTGCATCTTATAATTGCCACACTCGGGATGTACAGTAGCTCTGTCTCAGAGCTGCCCTGTAAAATCCCGTAAACTGTAGTTCAGTATGGAAAATCGAGGCTGTTGGGCAGTCATTCTCTATTTTAAACTGAAAGGTCAGGCGGGTTCAGAGCCTTTCAGCCCTGTGAGGACGGCTCGGGTAGAGGGGGACAGTCGCTGAGAGTCAGCGCAGGCTCCGGACCCCTGGAACCTGGGGCGGGAACCCCTCTGGGGACGAAGGAGCCTGTGCCCAGCCCCGAAGGCAGGGACGAAGGAGCCTGTGCCCAGCCCCGAAGGCAGTCTCAGCGAGGACTGTTTGCTGAGGACCACCAGCACAGGAAGAGACTCTCAGGGCACCGAGGTGCCCAAGCCCCGCAGCCCTGCCTCTGCGTGGCCTGGCCTGGGCGAGGGAGGCGTCATGCCCGCGGGGAGCCGAGCCCGCATCTTCTGAAGGGCGTGAGCGGCCCCAGATGGCTGGTGACTTCATTAGCACGGAACCAGGTGGTCCTGGGTGGCGCCACTACTGGAACCTGGGTTCATGCCTCTCCTCCTGTGGGCGCAAACACTCTAACATCTGGTCGCCCCAGGCACTCGTCCAGAGGTCCGGTCCACAGGGTGTGAAACACCTGGCTTGTCGTAAGGATTCATGGCCACCTCTTCAGATTCTCTCTCTCTCTTTTTTATTTTTTTATGTTTTGCTTGGGTAGGATGTAATAATGGCCCAGGTGTTGAAATGACCTTCACCCAAGGCCAGCTTGTACTCTACAGCCAGAAGATTTTTTTCTTCTTTAAAAAAAAAAACAAGTCCCCTAGTTTTCTCCGTTAAAAAAAAAAAAAAAGGCCACATAAATGACACTTTTCTTGCTTCATCCAAATAATAATCGGCAAAATTTATATTCTTCCCTTTCAAGGCCCCTCTTAATGCAAACTACGAGAAGGTGGGAGGGGGAGTGACCCCGCAGAGACGGGGGTCGGAGAACCCCAAGGGCTGGTCGTCTTCGGCTCCATCAGGACGCGAGCGGTCTGTCGCTGAAGTCCCAAAGGAGAGCGGACGGGAGAGACTCGCCGGCGTTGTCACGCCGACACCTGACGGCAACTGTTGAGGACGCGTTTCCACTTCTGCCACCGTCCCCCGCCAGTCTGGCAGGACCCAGCCTTCCCCACGTCGGGGCCCGGAGGGTGCCGCTGGGAAGGAGGTGCTCTCGGGCCTGGGGCGCTGGCTGCCCTCGCCCCCACGCCGGGGACCGTGGCTGCCGCATGGCACCGCTTCTCCGCCGGGGAGGCGAGGATTAATTACGCTCCTGCAGCCTGAGGCTCACTGGCCCTATGCTTTTCCACGTGGGAGGTATGCTCAACTTTTAAATTCAGTTTTCCCCCTTTCTGACGACTTGGGAATCCAAAACCTGTGTGAAACGCCAGAGGATGACTGTATTTTCTTATATTTAATGTCTGGTTGCCGGAGAAGCAGGCAGCTTGGGGTGGGTGTGGGTCAGGGGACGCGGGGTTGGACCTCAGTCTGGGGGTGGCATGCGGTGTGAGCACGGCGTGTCCAGCGACCTTTCTGGCCTGCGTCCCCACGTGGAAGGTAGGCGCGTCAGCCGCCCCCAGGGTCGCCGAGATGATCGAGTGAGACTCGGAGCTGCACCCAAGGTCACAGCAGGAAGTTGCGTGTGACGTACTCAGGCAGTGCTCAATAATTATATACCGACCTCTCATCCTCCTCTAAGTGTCTGATCAGAAGATCTCTTGTTCATTTGCACAAATTACATCTTTATCGCTATTCATAATCGCCTCTTTATTTTTAAAAGAAGATGGCAGGCTTGCACGTGAGATGGAACGCAGGGCGCAGATTAAGGTTTCAGTCCAGAACGGACGATCTTCCAGATTTCCATTACCCACTTTCCGTGTCCCATCTTAAACACAGCTGTCAGGACAAGAGGCTCATTAAAAAGACTGTTTTGACTGACGGCATGTTCATGAATCGAATTGGAAATCCGTCCAAAAATACTTGAGGGAGGTAGACAGAGGTGGCAGCAAGTCACGGGAGGGAGCGTTTTGCAGAATGCTAGAGATGAAATTTGCTGGGGAACAAGAGCTCTAGGTCGGCATCGATCGTGGGAGGTCCCGGAGGGCAGCGCTGCAGCCACAGAAGTGTGGGGACCTCGGGAAGGTCAGCTTCATTTTAATAACTGGAGAAAGGAGGATTCCAGTCAGGTGGACATTCCGTAAAGACCCGGCGTTTGCCGCATTCGGGTGCTTTCCCACGGCCTTCGGAAGGCGGCCTTCCCTGGGCACGGGCCAGGCCCTTCTCTCCTCGCTGGATGACCACATCTCTATGGTAACCTCGGCCACCCCACCTGCCACAACTCCCAATCATTTCCCGGCCCAACTCGGCTCTTGGACAGCCTGAAGGAGCCGTCCCCTGAGATCCGGGCAGGTGCTGCATGCGCACTCACGCTCACGCCTTTCGCTCCCTGCCTGCTCTGCGGCGGCACCCCTGGGCCAGAACGTCCAGTCACCAGGCAACACAGGGTCCCTGCAGACGCCACCCCCCAACCCCGCCCCGGGCCGCGCATCCCACTGGCTTTCCTGCCTGAAACTGCTCAGAGCCCTCTCCGCTCTCCATCCTGAAACTGCTCAGAGCCCTCTCCGCTCTCCATCCTCGGGCTGGTCTTCGTGGCTGCCCGGTCTCATCCCGCTTCCTTCCAGTCTCCCCTCCCTTCTGTCCCCAGATGCGCCAGGACACAGCTGTCGGTGGCTCAAGCCAGTCAAGGGTGTGCTGGTGTCTATCTAGGCTCGCTGCTCCATCCCATGAAAAGAAAGGAGGTGGGCGGCGGGGGTGGGAACAGCTGCTCGAGGATTTTACTAAGGATCCAGGTCTTTCTGTTCTTTCTGCTCTGCCATCCTCAGAATGTCGCTTTGTCCTCGAGACTGCGAGGTGGCTGATGGGCTTCCGAGCACTGTGTCTAAGTTTCAAGCAGGAAGAAGAGGGAAGGACCAACAGACAGCTTTCCTGAGAGCCTCGCTTGCTGAATTCCAAGACCGGGACACAGGTGGCTATAACAGGGTCTGGAGAGAAGTGTTTCCTGCCTGTCGTGCTGGCGCCCTGAACAGAACCAGGGGAGGAAGAGAAAAGGCATCCTGGACAGACTGAGCAAGGGCGTCTTTCTAACATATGTGCAGCCGAAGCTGCAAGGCTGGCTTTCTAAAGTGCAAAGCCTGATCTGCCGGTTCACGCGAAACTCCCCACGCTTCAGCATCAGCGCGGGCTCCCGACGCGGCTCCCGCTCCCGACGCGGCCCCCGCTCCCGACGCGGCCCCCGCTCCCGACGCGGCCCCTGCTCCGTGCCGTCAGCACCTGAGCCCCACTCTCGTCGCCGAGCAGCTCCGGCGCCAGCTCCAGCACACGCAGGGCTGTTCCGTGGCTCCGGTCTCGCCCACGCTCTGCCCTCTCCCTGCCCACATCGGCCTGATGAACTCATGTCCATCCTTCAAGACCCCGCCTGCCCCCCTCCTCGGGAAAACATTCCGGCCAAGCTGGACCGAGTTGGTTCTCCTCCCTCCGGCTCCTCAAACACTCCTCTGCTCGTCCTGCGATTTCTCTTCCCCACCTTGGTGACCCTGCCGGTCTGTGAGGGCGAAGGCCAAGTCTACTGAACCGAATCTGCGCCTCCAGGACAGCCCAGAGCTGCGCTGAAGGCGAGTGGTGAAGGAATGTGTGAAACCTGTGGCAACTCGTTCACGTTTTAGCAGGTGTCCTGGCGGACGAACCGGCATCTCCCCTCTTTGCCAAAATCATCTAAGGAACCGGCGAGTCCGGTAGCTTCTGATGTGACACAGCGTTGCCACGTTCCCTGGGCGGCCCTCTTGCGGGGAGCACGGGCCTCTCGAGGGTGGAAGTCGGTGGAATGGGCGCTGGCTCTGCATCCGGTCTGTCACCTAGATGCGACGTGACCAGCTCCTTTACCTCCCGGACATCCGTCCCCTCAGTCAAAAAAGGGGGGAGGGGATGGCAACAGATGCCTCGTGGAGCTGCGGGTCTCAGGGGTGGCGTGTCGGAACCCCCAGCACAGGCCACTGGGGACACGGGGTGCGCACGAGCTCTTCCTTCCTGTCGTGGGAGATGATGCTGGCTGCCTCCAGTATCCATGCTCCTTTCCTGTTTGCTAGAAGGATCCTGGTTCTTTCCTGGGAAATGTGCTGTCTGGGCGGTCCTGGGCTTCAGCCCCAGGACCTAGATCGAGGCAGCTGTGGCGGTCCCCTTCTTACGGCCACCCAAGGGTGGGGCAAAGTCTGCGGCCCAGGTCTGCATGGAGAGCTGTGGGGGGTGCCCGCTGGGGGTCCCCCCCTTCTGCCTCCAGGGGCTGTCGTGTCTGAGGTGATGTCCAGAACTATGGCAGCCACCTGAGAAGGTCCAGTCTCAGAGAAGGGCCACGTGGGGAGTGAGACGGCATGATCCTGGCACGATCCTGGCCCCCGAGCTGGCCACACAGACGGCCTGGCAACCTTCTATTCACACGCGATGAGCCTCCTTATTCTGAGCCGGGTGAGGGCGGGCACGGCCAAAGGGAACCAAAGCAACAGAGTCCGCCCGCCCTCCCGGAGGCCGCGGCGTTTCCCGGGCACGGTGGGATTCGGGGGCTTCCAGGAAGCGCTCGTTGGTGCCTCCTTTCCGCCGCGTGCGAGGCTGCCTTCTGAGGCGGCGTGCGTCCGACCGGACTGGGGCGCGGACCAGGGCAGTGGCAGTGAGGAAGTGAGAAGCAGGCCACACACAGCAGAGGCGCAGTGCGTGTCACTGAAACACCCGAAACGTGGTCGACCAGAAACGAAGGAAGAAAATCTTTTCCTCCCTCAGATTTTTAGCCTTTTACTTGTGGCTAGAAGAGACTAAGGGTAGACGCTGCTAAATGGCATACTCAGTAACTGTCGTCCTTAACTGTAAGTGTCAACAGTGACTGATCTTAAGTACCCAGACCAGAGGCCAGCAAACCGCAGCCCATTGTCTGCCTGCTTATGAGGAATGTGAGCTAAGGATGCTTCTTACACTATTCGGTGGCCACATCCAGTTTCCGTAAGTACCGATGTAACGTCCTCGGTTCTTTCTGTGGCCCACAGAGTCTCAAGCATTTACCCCCTGGCCCTTTACAGAAACAGTCCACCAACCCCCTACCTAGACTTCATCATAGGGATTCTTTTCATTATTCCTTATTTATTCAGAAACTCAGAAGATTCAGATGAGTATAAAATGTTATATACATTTATATTCCCGCCCTCCACATTAACATTTTATAAGATCTGCTTTTACAGTTTTTAAGAAAGAAAAAACTATATAACGTTTATACAATTACCAAAGGCACTTGGCTTCACCTATAAGAGAAGTGGGCACCTCTGGCCAGAGGGTCAGTGACCTCGACAAGGTTAAGAATGGCTGTTCCATCACCTGCTCTGAGGCAGGAAATGGGGTCACTGACCACAGTGCTTCCATGTATTGATGGATCCATCACCCCAAAAAAGATTTCCTTCTCTTGAAAGTGGTCTTTGCCTGGGCTTGGCACCAAGTGGGCAATTCCAGATCTACTGAATTAACTGAACATGTGCCCCCAAGGCAAACATTCGACAGAGTGATTTCATAAAGACACAACCATGGAGTAAAGGTTGTGAGGAACCAAAGTAAAGGAAGGAAGGAAGAAAAAAATAACGCAGGAAAAAGGGAGGAGGAACGAAATGTCCCTGATGTGGAGGCTATCCACGGCGACAGGTCGGACGCTCTTAGGGGAAACCACACCTCCATCCAACAGGTAGCAAGCCAAGGACTCACACATCTTCAACTGTGATTTATGGAGAGAGGAATTTAAATATTTTTTAAAAAAACTCTCTAGGGGTCACGAAGTCCCCACTCTAAGACCTGTGCATGGGCAGGAGGTCTCTGGTTCTCCCGACTGTTCCCCCTAGACTCTGGGCTCCTCAAGGGTGGGACTGGTACTCATCGTCTTTGTCCTCCCATTTCCAAATGCAGACAGCGTGTGCAGTAAGTGTTCACGAATGCACAGATGAATGTAGCAATAAGCAAAGTACCCGATCCCAGCACCAAAAGGGCCAATAGCTCTTCCAGTGAGAATGCTGAACCTCTTCCGCAAAACGGGACTCGTCGCATTGCCTTACCAAGACCAAGTTCAGGTGTTTGTTTCGTAATTTCAAAATGTGCAAGCATTTCTAAGATTTGGGCTTGTGTGTGCACAAAGAAGCTGATGACAGTAGTATTTATCACAGAGAACAAACGGAAACAACTTAAATGTGCGATGAACCAGTGTGTCTATGCTGTACAAAATACCTGTGGTTTGGAGAAGATTTTGAATGATACTATGTATATCAAAATCTTATGCTTCTAAAATGCTCATATGATACAATTTCAACTGTACAAAAAGAAGGAACTTCTTAAAAACATTAATGAAGGGACTGCATGTAAACAAAGCCCCTACTCAGAACGCCCCAACCTGGGCAACCAGGCAGGCTGCACCTTTGCATTAAGTCACAAATCATACCAAAGACGCAGGGCTTCATAAAGCTAAGAAAGTGACACTGGGGAACCGGGGAACTACAGCAAAGCCACCGGCACATAAGGCTTTGGCAGAGTAAACACACACGCCAGTTCTCGAGAACAGCGATAGCCAGGTTGCGGGAGGCCCTCGGGAAAACTGTGAACGTGTTTTTCTCTTAGGAAAATGACCCTCGGTGATGCTGCTGTTGGCATCAAATGTCGAGTGCAGGATGCTGTCAAACAAGGATTTTAGACGAAGTCGGCCAAGGAATCCAAGCCGACATGACTTAGTCTTTGTTCATCCTGCAGTAACAGCCACTACTTTATCCCATACGAGTTGAAATAAACGGTTGCCATAACTTGTCTGTTTTTTCAAGATAATGTCTCAAATCCACCTTTAATTTTTTCACTCTTTCCTATGAGCTGCAGTCCCTATTTTTTAAGTGAGATTTTGTAGGTGCCCATAAATCCTCAGATAAGACAAGAGCCCACCTGAAACTGTACCACTGGGGAGCCAGCCGGGGAGTCTGTCGGGGTGGGACAGATCCCTGTGTTTCGTGAAAACACCAAAAACAGCATCTTTGTCTGCAGAAAGCACAATTCACACACGCAGGGTGAAAGGATAAGCTGAGAGGCTCATTCCGAAAGAAAATGCCGTTTCTTGGGACAAGAAGGGCCTGCCACGCCAAGGAGATCCCCTGGGCCCTCACTCTGCAGACCTCTTCAGCCATTCCCGTTCTGAGCCCCTGCGTCTGGCTGGACCAGCTCCTTCCCTGAGACAGCCTTGAAGAAGGGCAGGGAGAAGGTGGACGCTGGTGGGGAGCAGGTGGGACCTGGCTCCTCATGCACTCGACTCACTACCCCGACGGCAATGAGGTTCAGAGGCCCCAGAGTCAGAGCTTTGGGACCCGGACCCAGCTTTGCTACCCCCCAGCTGTGTGGATCCAGGTAAGCCGATCGGTCTCTCTGTGCCTCAGTTTCCTTGTCTATAAAATCAGAGTAGTACCTGTCTGTGGTCTAGTATTTAATAAGTGGTTATTATTAGATTAATGCAATGTTAATTGTGTTTTAAGCGGCTTATGGAGTAAAACTGACAGTTGAGGAAGCTGGTTACCCTGTGTCTTTTAACACCCATTGGTGGCACGTCATGGAGCTGTCCCCAGGACATGACACCCCCCCAGTGTGGTGGGCAGAGTAGCAGTAGAAAGAACAGGGCCAGAAAGACTCAGGTTCCAATTCTGGTAACATTTGGGCAACCCAGCAGCGGGTCAGAGGCATGAACTCAAAGAAAAGGTAAATAAGTTCCTTACACTCGTATTTATCTAGTATTGTCACTGACATATTTGCTAATGATAATGACCGTAAGATGGATGATACGAACAGCCCTGCCATTACCGAGCACTTCCCGGGAACCAGACGCTGCCAAGGTGTTAGACGATCTCATCCGATCCCCGCAGAAACCTGACTGTCGCCATCCCTGCCTCTGCGACCCGAACGAGCGATGCGGCCTCCACGACTTGCGTTGCTCGTCTGCGAAATGCAGAGAACGGCGACGCCTTGCAGGGCTGTCGTGCAGGCTGTGGTGACAATGGGAACATCCGCTGACAGCCATGTGGGTAATAACAGAAACGGAAGTATCCGTGGCCCTCAAGCAGCTTGTCAACCACCCGCCTTTTTCAGGCAGAAAACTGCTCTGTGAGGTACTTCCTTCGGCGGTACCGCTGGTGAAGTGAGGTCACAGGCCCCTCGCGGACACAGAAGCACAGACCCCCACGCTGGCGGGAGGCTCAGGCTAACGTGGCTGCTACCGGGGCGCTGTTCCTGCAGGTGACGCCGCACCTGGACTCCCAACGGCACACAGGGCAGTGCCTTTCATGAGGAAGACATCAAAGGAAAAGCCTTTTTCCTTCCTCTTACGTATCAACCATTTCCATTTAAGTGGACTCAGGAGCCGGAGAAGCTCTGCCCCGGCCCCTGCTGCCTGGTGCTCGGCGTCCTCGCCCACGCCGCGGACGCGGCCAACACGGCCCCGGGGCTGTGAAGTGGGCGCGCGAGGCGCCGTGTCTGCACCAGGAGGCGTCACCAAATGGGTGCCATTCTCGTACTTCCACATGAACCATCAACACGCGAACACTTTTGTTGCGTCAACTAGAGAAATGCAATTAAAGCAACTTCGAGCTTGGTTTACGTAGCAACATCCTAAATTTGTACTTATGCTGTCGGGAATAGTGGGGGCGAACGCCTCCTAAATGGAAGCAGGTCCGGTAATAAAAAACACCTCGCGCTGGTACCGGAAGGGCGCTCGGCCAAGCGAGGGATGTTTCAGTCTGACACAGAATCCCACTGCTCATTTCAGGATGACACTAATTGCTATTTTTAAAATATGACCTAAAAAGAGAGGATATGATATTTTGACTTGATACATTGACACAGATACCGCTGTTTCCCATGCTCTCGTGGTCCCTTTCTGAATGCTGCATTGAGACTTTTCGACGAGCTTCGTAATTTTTAGTTGAACAGTGATCGTCAACACCGAGAAGGAGCCGATACCTGCTCTGTTCATTTCCGTCCTCAGGGCCCAGCACAGGGCCCACGTTGTCTGTTGAAATGAATAAACGTTGCCCTAACTTTGGGAACCAGCAGCACACATTTACACATGCCAGATTCTCGATTTATAAATATTTACCATCGGGACTTGATTTTAGCTTTAATTAGCCCAACTGTGAAGGATACCTCCAAAGTGAGAAATGCAATCCATCACTTTGCACCAGATGCAGCTTCGGCGGTTGGTCTTTTATGTAGGTTTATAAAGAATGAAACGTAGACTTCAAATGACTAAAGCATGATGTCTTATGGTGGTGAACTGACTGAGCCATAAGACAGACTCAGCCTTGGAAAAATGAACTCAAGACCAAATCGTAAAGAAAATATCAAAGAGGGTAAATTCCTCAAGCTAGAAACTCTAGATTCTATAGATGCTTAAAAAGGATTGTTTGTGAGTTCTCCCTTGATAGTAGCTTAAAAGAAAACTATTAAGAGACTTTTTAAGATGCATTTTAAACAGCGGGCATCCTAAAACGACTGTCGTTGTCCTGTGGACACATTTACTAGATTCAGAAAACTCTGACTATGAAGTTATGCCTTCAAAGGTGTGATTACTAACACATTAGTTGGTGAGGTATGTGCTTTAAAAAAATATATGAAGAGTCAAATTCTAGCACTAAATTCCATAGGAATTTTCCATCTATTCAGTGCTTCCCAATCTTTTAAACTAAGACACCCTTTTGATAAAACTAAAATAACATGCATTCTGCACCTGTGGCGAAGTCTCAGACCCCCTGAGGAAGTCCATCTCCCTGCATGTCCCGGGAGCCAAGAAAGAGGTTTCCTGTCTAGCTTCGCTTCCTGTAGTTCGTACTAGGAAGAGCTGTTAATTCCTTCCTCTTCCATTTACGAAGTTAAGCTAGCACACTGCAGTCATGCCCCCGGACTCCACGTGCCTCTTCTTATCTGGAGATTCTCACGTGTGCCCCGCAAGGAGTTCCTGCCCCTCTTGCTGACCCCACCCCCACCCTGGGGTGAGGAGTGCCGCTCGGACTAAAGGACACAGCCAGACGTCACCAGAGCGAACTTGCCTGCTGGGTGCTCGAAACTCAGTCCAGGGTCACGAGACAACAAAGAACCCTTTATCAAGCACATGCCGTGTTCCAGGCGCGACGCCAAGAGCTTTCGCACACACCCCACGCACATACCTCACTCTACTCGATTCTCAGGCCGACCCTGTGCTTGACAAGTGAGAAGGCAGGAAGGCCGGTTCGGGGCGTCTGTGCAGCCACTCGGCCGGGGTCCGCCCCGCGTCAAGGCCCGTGCGCAGCCACTCGGCCGGGGTCCGCCCCGCGTCAAGGCCCGTCTGCGGCCACTCGGCCGGGGTCCGCCCCGCGTCAAGGCCCGTGCGCAGCCACTCGGCCGGGGTCCGCCCCGCGTCAAGGCCCGTCTGCGGCCACTCGGCCGGGGTCCGCCCCGCGTCAAGGCCCGTGCGCAGCCACTCGGCCGGGGTCCGCCCCGCGTCAAGGCCCGTCTGCGGCCACTCGGCCGGGGTCCGCCCCGCGTCAAGGCCCGCGCGCGGCCACTCGGCCGGGGTCCGCCCCGCGTCAAGGCCCGCGCGCGGCCACTCGGCCGGGGTCCGCCCCGCGTCAAGGCCCGTGCGCTCGCCCCCGGCGTCACGAGGCGTCGCCCGCCCCTCCGGCAGCGACACGCCAGTCACCCCGTCCCACCTTCACGAGCGCTGCCTTCCCCGCGTACCCCCCATGCTGTTATTTACTTTATGTTTTTCTTCCAATTGGTGAGCTAGTTATATATTTTTAAGATATGTTAAAATAAACACGTGTTAAATTTTAAGCGCCTCCAGGTACCTCCCGCCTCCGCCCCCCACTCCGCGGGCCTCCGGTGGAGAGGGGCTCACCCAGGCGCGCCCTCCACTGCGGGACCTGAGTCTTGCTCGGGGTGTCGTCACAGTGGAGCCACCACGAGCCTCCCGGAGCTGGACACATGCACGGTATGGACAACGTCTTGCGGGGAGCAAGAGTGACACACCAGAACGGGAATTTTTCTCCAACCAAGGGTGGGAAAACTACAGCCTGTGGGCCGGCCACCTGTTTTTGTAAATAAAGTTTTATTGGCACACAGCCACATCTGAGGCGGCCTTCATGCTTCACAGGCGGAGCTGAGCTGCAGCCCAGAATGCCCGGCCCTCTGCAGAAGACGCCTGCCAACCCCTGCCCCGGGTACCGCGGCCCCACCTAACGGTCGGTCGGTAAACGCCCGTCTACAGGGACGGTACCTATGATTCTGCTGATGAACAGACCTGAGCCAAGTTTAAAACAATGCCATCTAACGAATATTTATTTACGGAGGGGTTACTATGTGGCAGTCTTGGCCAGCGGCTGGCTTACCAAGGTGAACAAAGCTGGGATCCCACTTCCTGAAAGAAGCAGGCTATAAACAAATACTACGCCACAGTAAGATGTTAGGGTAGAATCCGATGTTTTATTTTTTCCTATAAAGTGAACCCTGGAAACCTAACCTTTTTGTTCTTTAAAACTTTGAAATTCTAAAACCATAACCTTGGGCTAAGTTTTCTCTTCCACTGGCTTTTTTTTTTTAAGCATAAATACTAGAGATAAAACTATAATTCTGTGAAATTACTTATTAACTTTTGCAGGAAGATCGACTTATTGGAATTTTTCGTAATTGCCAAATTCGCTCTGGGCTCTCTACTATACAGTTCTAATCTCTCTGTTGAGAGTGCAAAAAAGAAAAGGTAACGGAATATAAAAGCAAGCAGTTAAATAGCTGGACTTTTGTTTTTTAATACTGAGTTTTTAAAGGGGAATCCATATTGGCTGGGTCACATATTAACCTTATGCTGAAAAAGGCACGAGGGACAGAGACAATGGCCGGGTTCAACCAACATTTCATTATCTACTGTCTATCTTTGCAACTTCAACCAGGTATCAGGTGAATTAAGGGGAAAACCAATTTCTACATCCCGTGGAGATGATGAAAGTGATTATCCTCAGGCAGCACAAAGAGAAGACAGAGAGGAATGGGAGCCGCTTCACAACTGTGCGTCTGTCCTGCCCCGATAACTATTTATTTGCTCTGGCTATTGACGTTTTTGTATCACACAAAGGCGGTTTCCTGTTGAGCTTCAGAAGCAGAGACAGAATGTATCTGTTTCTAGGGAAACCTGAGCTGGGAAGTTCGCAGGCCTCGATTCAGACGCAGCCCCACACGCGCGGCGGCCCACTGCACGGTGACGCCCCGCTCCCCACCCCCAAAAGCTCCCTCGTCCCATGTGGAAATCAGTGCCACGGGGTTCGTTATTAAATCACTGACGCATCCCACACGATGACTCAGAACCGTTCAGCAAGCTTGCTGGAAGGAAGCTGGGTTTTACCTCCATGGTGGTTTGAGGAGGGATGTGCTCTTTCAAAGGATATTTTATAACAACACAATTATCGTAATTAAAAGCTACCCTGGATATTCTGATGAGCTTTTGACATATTTTTGAGTACTGGCATTTTAAGCACAAGGAGATAAATGAGACCAAAATAGTATTAGGGAATAATATTGCTCTGTGGGGGGAAAGCCGAGGCAATATTAAATACCACCTGCCGTCATCGCCCCCAATTTTATGATGGTCTTTAAGTTAATTAATCTTACAAAATGTCATCTGAACTTCTGACTTTCCAAAATGAGTTCGAATTACATTGCTGTGCCCCAAGCGATCTCCTGCATGACTGAGTCACGGGCGAATCTATTCCTCATGAGAGCCACCAACCTGAGCCTCTTAAACCAAGCAGGTGACTTAGCCTGCCACAGAGCTGTGTCCATATCAGACCCGCGCTCTTCCAGAAGTTGCCATGGTTTGGTCTGTGTTTGAAAGGCCATTAAGCAAAGGGCCTGCTTTGGTTAAGCCACTAAAACTGACAGGTGACTGCAGGAAGGGCACCCATCACCCCGGTTTTCTTTGTAGCAGCAGGTTTGGATGAAGATCCGAAGGCCAGAAGCTAAGAAGAGGACACCGTCTCATACATACGTGAAGGTGGTCCCCAGGGGAAATACCAGGGGGCCACTTGTGAAGAGAGAAACGGGCCGCTGAGTGAACCCAGAAAGCCAGCATGTGGATCAGAGCAGAAAGACGCGCACGAGGGGCTCCCCAAGACGGAAGGACTTGGAGGCTGTGTGATGTGGGCCGACACTCGGGACACGCCATGGGGAGGTATGCCTGGAGCCCAGCGAGAACACAGACGTGGTCTGCTCTGTGCCTGGCACACAGTGGGTGCCAAGCAAAGACACGAGCCGTGTCTGCTGGCCGCTGAGGGAAGGAGCAGGAGTCAGAGAGCTGCGGTCCTTCGCCCGCCCCGCAAACCTTGAGGAGGCATTCACTGTGCTCCCGGGGCTCAGAGCCTGGTGGGGGACTCGGGCGAGTCAAGATGTACGAGTCTGCTGGGACCAAGGGAAGATGAGGAGTTAGGCGGGGGCACTCGGGGCGCCTCATACAAAAGGTGTCAAGCTTGGGTGGGAGTCGGCCAGGTAGAACCTACGAGGTGGAGACCGTGGTGAAGGGGGAGGAGCTGGCTTCTCCAGGGGGTGAGGAGGCCTCAGCAGGGCGGAGGCTGTGCAGCCACGTGGCCCTCTGGCTGCTGGGTGGAGACTGGACTGGAATGGGGTAAGAGTGGGGCAGGGGACCAGTTCACAGCTGTCGCTGTGACCCAGGTGGGTGGCCCAAAGAGCTGGACAGGCTGGAGAGACTAAGGAGGTAGGGTAGGGTAATGACACAAGCCTTATCAGAGTATTCCTGGGCAAGCAGGCCCCACTGCAGGCGGTCCGTCAGGGCCCCGGGGCCTCAGGCCATTCCGAGTGGATAAGAAGGCCAGCTCCGCGCTCTGTCCCGTGCTCAGCAAGCAACCTCTCGATTATAATTTAGCGTCCCAGATCGCTGTGGCTACAGAAAGAGGCTGCGCTACTGGGGCTGAGGGGACGGGTTCAGTCTCGCCCTAAACCAATCAGCTGACACTGCACTGCGGTGGCAGCTCCTCGTCTCTGTGAGCTGGGGCAAGTGGAGTCCCCCTCCGAGACACAGAGCTGGTCTGGGTGTGCCTGCACGTCCTTTCGGAGGTGCGGGGCTGCAGGCCCGGCAAGGGAGGAGGCTGCAGCAGCCGAGACGACGCCTCCTCCGGGGCCCCGGGCAGGCAGGCAGCAGGCTCTCCCGAGGGTGCCTGGAGAGGACCGTGGGCTCTCTCGTTACAAGCGTCTACAGGTCTCTCAGTATCTGGGGGTGACCGCGGTGCATGTGTGCTCCATCCTGCGACAGGAAACCACATGCCACTCAAGACTGTGGCTGACAAGCGGAGAACAGAGAGCAGCCACGGGGATGGCATTTGCATCCTTTAACTTTTGATATAAAAGGAACCATCTGCGTGGCATTGAATGTTCTCTGTGACATTATTCTGTTACAAAACAGTCTCCGTGACGGTCCTGATGCCATCTTGACACTTCGTTTCCTTGTCATCAGAACAGTTTTCTGCACCAACTCGAGCATGGCATAAAATTTCAAAGGCCTTAATAGAAGTTTTCTAACTTCATCTCCATGGAACAGTTGGAAAATGTCTCCAATTATGCAAGCTTTTTGTAAAATGCCTCAAAAATACAGAAGGGCCTATTGTACGTTTTGCAAGTAAATGAGAACCATTTAATGCTCAAAGATGAAAAGAAAGGTGTCAGAATTTTTTTTTTTTTTAACGAATGCCCGTTACTGGGTCAGGCCTCCTCCCTCTCCCTACCCTCTAATAAGTAAATATATTTAAATTTTAGAAAAGCCTAATGAAGTACTCAGGAAAGATCTAAAAGGAGGCATTATGACCAACCCAAGACACGCAGTTGTCGAAACCGGAAGACTGCCGAATCACGGGTAACTCGGGGGACCGGCGCAGAATGCACTGCTTCTCACGCAAGGATACTGCGCGTGCTCCCAGGAGAGATGCGCGCACGGGCTCGTGCCACACAGCGCTGTCGGCAACCGGGGTCTCCACCAAGGGAGTGACTTCCTTTTGTGTGGGTGTGCGTGCACGCGTCACAGGTGTGATCAGCTAAACACGTACCGCACAGTGAGAGCACACTGGCTTCGCGTCCCTGTCCTGGTTCTGGGGGATTCTGTCTCCCTAGAGGAAAGCTGGCGAGGCCCAGGACCTCCCCAATACAGCCCACCTGGGGCTCCAGGTTACAGCCGATGTGAGCGTGAAGCCCGGCTCTTGAAGATCGACCTGCCCCTCAGAGAAATGAGGACAGGCGCCTTGGCATCCTTCCCCTTCTGGGGCACACGGAGCCACACTCAGAGCCCCCCTCACCTCTAGCCCGCTACCTGCAGGACCCCCATCTTGAGCTGCTCACAACCAGCCTAGGAGAGCTACTTCTGCTATTCCTACCTCACAGACGAGGAAACTGAGGCTCAGAGGGGCTACGCGGCTTCTCCAAGGCCACATGGCCCATGAGTGACAGAGCTGGGCTGCTCTCTCCCCTTTGCCATGCTGCAGAGGGGCAGGAGAAGGATCTGGAAGCCGCCTCCTCAGATCGCCCTTCCACCCAGACGCCGGGGGCCCGGGAGCTACCTGCTCTGGCGAACTTGTCGGCCAGCTCCCTCCGAATGGCCCGGGTCAGGTTGAAGTAGTTGTCGTCCTCGTCGATGCTCTGGAGGAACAGCGGGATGTGCTGGAAGACCACGGCGTGCCGGCACCTGTGCTGCTCCGCGAGGCGCAGCTGCTGGTCCAGCCACGCGTCCTGGGCCTGCTTCAAGGCAGGGCACCCGGAGCAGTTGTACAGGAACTGGGAGTTGAGGACCAGGAACAGGACGCCCCCGACCCAGAAGCTGAAATAGTCATCTCCCCACGTCTGCTGGAACTCCGCGACGGTCTCGGGGGTGGGGACGTTGCCCACGTCGTGGTTGCCGCTGACGAGGACCAGCGGGATCTCGCTGTCCACGTCCCTGAGCACCCGCTGCAGGTCCGCCGTCTGCTCCTTCCGCCAGGGCATGCCTGCAAGAGTGAGGGTCACGTCCTGACATGGCCACGGCTGCTTACGCGTTTACCAACACCAAACAAGAGAGAAGAACCTGGAAACCCTTTCATCCCGGCACGTGGAAACTGCAAAACACCCACATGCTAAAAGAAGATCGACAAGTGAGACGGACACTTGTCCCCCTGGGTTGAACTGTCCTCTCGGGACGCCTTGGAAATTCAATGCCTGAGTGGCCATCTGACCCAACGCTGCTCACTGAGTGATGGGGGAGTAACACTAAATAACAGCAAAGCTTAATTTCTATCTTTTATTTAGATGAAAAACAAATATAAATAGTTGTAACATCTCTGCCCCATCTCAGCAAGTCACGACGTGCACACCTGGGGTGTGTGGGCCCAGCTTCGAGCCCCTTCACGGGAAAACCTCTCAGAACCTGAATGGCTTGGCCACCCGGAGTTGTACGGGAACTGGGAGGGTCAGATGGCCACTCAGGCATTGAATTTCCAAGGCGTCTCGCTGTGCCCCTCATACAGGGAACGAGGCGCTGTACATGCTACTAACAGGGCGTCGGGGTGCGAGGGCTCAACATCTCAACGTTAAGCGTATCGCCCCGCACACAGGATTCAGTCTGAAGGTCAGTATTTTGATAAAGAGTTGGAAAGCGTGTCGGGACCCTCCTCCCTCAGATTCCTCGCCTCCGCACTTCCTATGATAACATATTAAAACTTTAATAAATGGGTGTTTTAGTGACCTATTCAGTTCCACATCTGTTTTTTTGAGCCCCTCTGTGCTAATTTATTCAACAAATATTTACTGAGTACCGACTATATATAAGGCACTCATTTCGTTACTGGGGGCGAGCCGAGAGCCAAAGACACACAAATTCTTCCCTTCAAACTAAGGAGTCTGCTAACTTGTCAAGGAAATTAAAGATGCGCGCCCAGCAGTTTCAGAGATGGTCCTCGTTCCGCGGCATGTTAGTCCTGAAGAGTTTGCCTGGCATCATGCAAAGCCAGCCCAAGAATAATAAAGAAGAGCCCACTTTCTTAGGGATGATGAAAACTCGCCTGAAAAAGGTTGTCATAAACAGGAAAATTATACCCAATATTTCATTTCCATCATGAATTAACAAGCAAGCAGAAAATTCCAAATGAAACAATTACGGCTAAGACAGACCATAAAGCAGAAATAAAGGAATTCAGTCTAGACGGTCATAAAATAGGCAGATGTGAAATAGGAACTGGTAGAACTCAGGAAAGAAACCGAAGGAACAGACAAAACCATTTCAGAAATTATGACTTGAAGAGATTGGCAGCAGCGAGATTTCCTTTAGGCCAAGGACATGCCAGTTTTTCTCAATGTCCCACATGAGCTCACGAAGACTATGTATTATTCTCTAACTGTTGAATGTGGAGATCCTCATATTTCCACTCAATCAAACCTGTTAATGGTATGATTCAAATCTCCTATGTCATTATCCTTTGCTTTTGGCCCACTGGTCTGCATCAATTTCTGAACGGCTTAGTTAAGTTGCCATTGTAATCGCGAACCGACCGATCCATTTCCCCCTTGAAATTCTGCCAACTTTTGTGTTCATTTACTTTTTTAGCTGCACTGTCATATGCCTAGGAGTTGAGGATTCCTGTATCTCACTGAACTACTTTTATATTGAACCCTAATAAAATAAATAAAAAGAGAAGAAAGAGGGAGGTCCACCCTTTTGAATGCGGTCAGCAAGACTAGCCCTTCCTCACTGAAGTATCTCGGCAAACTCTCAGAAACCAGCTGACCCTAACAGCGAGGGTTTGTTTCCGGACTCTCAGTTCTACCCCACTGCTCCGTACACCTGTCCTTCCGCCAGCAGCACAGTGCTTAAAAACTGCAGCTTTTCGGTAAGTTTAACATCAGGAAGAGAGCCTCCAACTTTGTTCTCCGTGCAAGGCTGTTTTCGCTATTCCGAGTCCCCTAGATCTCCTCATGAGTTTTAGGGTCGTCCTGGGGTAACTGTAGCGTCAAGGAGAGCTAAGCTCATGGTCCACCGCTGAGGCAGCACATGGACTTTTAGGAAAGCTGGTTTGGGTTTCTGTCAGCGCAGACACACTCACAGCCATGAACTGTTCTGGAACTGGACTGTGACCCAGCAGGGTTGGCCCACGCCCAGAGACTAAAGGTGACGGGCACTTCTGAAAATAATGTCTCGATGCCTCGTGCACCTGCCCTATACAGGGGGGGGGGGGGGCCGTGAGGGCATGGGAGCCCCGACGTGTTCTGAGAAGGGTGGCATGTTGGGAGGGCTGTGTCCTCATGCAGGTCGCCCTGCGAAAGGCAGACGGGACAGGTTACAGCGGGGTGAATGGCCAGAGAGGGGCTGGGAGAGGGGCGAGTTTATGGTTTTCAGCCAAGGGGTAATAAAAGCTAGAACAGGGGCGTAACACTAGAAATGGGAAGGAAGGAAGATGGTCTAAACGTGTACGAGCTTCGTCCTGTCTGAGGTCCGAGGTGCGAATGTTCTGTCACCGTGTGAACTAGTCCTGCCGGCCAAGGTCTTCCAAAAATCATTCCCCCCACGTCCCCAGAGTGATCATCTCTCTGGTATGCAGATTCTTTCGAACCGACTCTGCTGCTACTTACTATAAGATGCGCACATATACAGCAATGGGATATTTGACTTAACAAAATACCGCTGGGCACGTGGTCCATGCAAGACAGAGGACAATGCAATGTCCAGAGACAAAGGGGCTCCGGGACGGTCATAAGCAGATTCCCCTCTGGGGCTGGCAAGTCCGCTCACAGAAAGAAATGAGCACAATTCACTTCCGTTTAGAGCTGCTGGGTGTCAGAAGCGCGGAAAGGTCATATTTAGAATGATTGCCTCTTTTTACTTTAAGATTCTATTTTATAATAGGAAGTCGGGCACCCGTGGCCATGCCTCTAAGTCTTGGGTTCCATCTGGGATTTTAAATATACGACCTAATGAAAAGTTAATAGGAGTTTCACAGTCAAACTCCAAATACACTCACTGCTCTTTCAAAGCCAGAGGCAAAATCTAAAAAGCCCCAGTCATCACGGGCTAGAAGGAAAGGAATTATTTGTCTCAACACCTGGTGTCCCACTGTGCGCTAGGTCACGGACACACTAGCGTGAGACGTTATCTTTGTTCTCATGGGGTTCGAAGTCCAGAGCGGAACCGGACATGGAACCAGGCGATGACCACGCGCTGTAAAGGTGCGTGACGGGAACACCAGGCCGTGTGGAAGCACAGGTCGGGGTAACGACACAGCCGGGGGGCGCGAGACAGCCTTCCCAGGGGGCGCAGCATCACGAGGCTGAGGAGGAGCCGGGGCCCGCTCGAGGCAGCACGGGGCTTTCCTAGGCAGAGGAACGGCAGGGCAGAGGCGCAGGCGTCGGAAGGAAGACCTGGCGCTTTCTGGTAAGTGGGGCCGCGAGGCGCGTACCCGCCGGAGCAACAGAGGGAGCTCGCTCGCACTGCCGGAGTGTCTCCTGTGCACTCAGCGCCGAGCCGCGTGCTTTACACAGCTATCGCGTCTGCTCCTACGAGAACCCTATGCGGCAGAATTAGTAATCCAAATGGGGAAACTGAGGCACGGGGGAGGCCCTCGTTCAAGGTCACAGATTTCCTAAGCGGCGTGGCTGAATTTTAACCCAGGGAGGGCTGCTAGATAAAATGTAAGACATCCGGTTAAAAGTGAATTCAAATGGATATTCTTTTAGTATAGTATGCCCCGTGCAATATCTGTATTCCTGTACTTTTATTTGCTAAATCTGGCAACCCGAAATCCAGGTCCCATCGGGTTAACCCAGCCTGACTCCAGAGCTGGTGCTCTCAGGTACGGATGGAAAAGGGCCATATACCATCTCCTGGCTGGTGTCACGAGCAGATGCAGGGTGAACGTGATCCGGGGGGAAGAGAGCCAGCTGCAGGAAACTCCGTGGGTCTACGTGGAGATGCAAGACGATGACCACTTAGAGGTAATCGGCCTGACTGCATTTTTCTTGATGTGTTACCCATCCTCCAGCTAGCGACAATCAGAAAGTGTTGCTAATACAATTTGTTGGCGAGAGTGTAGGGGAAACCGGTTCCCTCTTATAGTGTCGGCTGGAGTGCAAAAGGTCTTCTTTATTCACATTTGAAAACCCACACGCATACGCTTAGTCACCAACATTTTAATATCTGGGAATTTTCCCAACAATTTGTGTAAAAAAAAAAAGTACAAACGAGAATGTTTATTACAGCCTGTCTGTCAGAGCGCAGCAGGGCTGGGAGCAGGACGAGGGGGACGAGGGTAAGACTTGAGGGGGTCCCCACTCCCAGGTTGTGCAAGAGCTGGCCCCACATCTGCACGACCCCAGGACCGAGTGTCCCCTTAAATCCAGCTTCCCCGATGCCGCCCTCGCTTCCCCCGACCCTGGTCTTGTAGCACACAGTCACGGACAACCTAAGGCAACGTGGATAGGAGACTAGGCAAATAAATTATGGTCTAGCCAATCAATGAAATACTATGTAGCCACACAAAAAAAGAATGAGGTAGACTGTCTACATTAAGGGGAAGAAAAAGCAAGATGGATACAGGCACCCCTCAGAGAGACTGTGAGTTCGGGTCCGGGCCATCGCAACAAAGCGAGTGGTCATCTTTTTCACTAGTGGAGGGTCCTGCCTTCGATTCGTGTGTGGGCGGTGGGGGGGGGGGGGCGGGGAGCAACATCTGTTAGCGCAATAAAATGTGGTGTGCCTGTGCATTGTGCAGAATTTGCTGCCTCTTACGTGTAAAAGAAAAAAAGGAGAACTATACATACATATGTGCATATACTATCTTTGGAAAGATGTCTTAACAACTGGTACTATGTGCTGCCTCTAGGGAGAGAAACGGGTCAGGAGAGAACATCTTATACATTTTTTACATTCTTTTGTAACTTATGAAAGTTGATCCATATAAACAGATTCCCTATTAAAAATGTAAAGAAATTACAAAAACAAAATATAAGGAAAATATACGCATTGCACTGCACACACACACGCATGCGTGTGTTGCCATCGGGCCACTGTCAGAACCGACAAGACGGGGCAACCTCATACACTCCCGGATGAGCCCACGCAAGAGCCTGGTGTCCTGGCACGGCCCGTCGTCTGCACGGGGTTGCCGCTCGGTTTAGTGAGTTGGGGGCACCGTTTTTCGCCCGAGGTGATGGCACCCCAGAAGAGACTGGTCAGAGCCGCGCAGAACCAGGCCCTTCTTGCCTGTGGCCCTGTCCACGGAGAAGGAAGTCCTTGCCCTAAAGTACCGGAGTGCCGGGTCCTCTTCTGTGTTCTCAGCGGTATCTGACACCGCACACCCATCCGGGGCTTCAGCTGCTGGCAAGTCCTTCTCGACAGGCTGCTCTGTTCCTATGTGTGCGCTCAGCGCTCTTTCCCAGGGCTTCGTGTTTCAGCTGAGGAACCACCTTCTCTTCCATGCCTTTGATAGCAACACTGGTTTCTGATTTCATACAGGTTCTGTGCAAAGCTCAGTTTACAGCTCAATATGACTAAACAGAATGATATGTTGCTATTAAGATAAAAAATCCCATGCCTGGTTCATTCATTCCACATTTAAACTCTGTGGGGCGTGGCAGATTAAAAGTAAACATCGGCATGGACCTGAGATGGCCATTCAGGAAATATTGCCATAATATTTCAGAAGCAATGGTAAAACCCTTCGGGGGAATGAGATGAACTCTCGGCCATGGAGCTTTTCCTAGGATTTTAATGCACTGCAATTTATTGTTTATTGAGAACCCAGGTGGGTCACTTCATTTCCAAGAACGCAGGTGTCCACGTCACTGCCATTTTTTTTTTTTCCAGCTTAAGCCTCTATCTTTTGAAGAGAAAATAGTCGCTATGCCTCATTGAAAGTATATCTCGACCAGAAGTGCAGGCACATACTACAGAAATTTAGTGCTTACGTGGCAAGCAAAAAAAAATCCTGATAATATTCATTTTGTTTTCCCTTTTGGGGGTAAAGGAAAAAGGAAGCCTTTGCAAAGTACTAGAGAACGTAACCTGGTTACAGAAAAGGCGGAACGAGAAACGAACTGCAAACCCATGGGCCCCCTTTCCTTTTTGACCATCCGTACCCCAGCCACCATCACGCAGTGATGGCAAAATTCCACCAGCAGCTACTGTTAAAAACCGTCCGCCTCTGAGGCCTTCAGCCTGCTCTCTTTCCTAGGGGGGCTGTCTAAATAACAGACACCACCAATAGATTTAAACAACGCTGTGAATCTCTTTACCGTTTCCGTAATAAGTTTTTCCTTTTTTTTTTTTTTCAACAAGTACAAGCGAACCAATATTCTCTGTAGCAACAGGACAAGAAAGGATGTTGCTTAGTGAAAGAAAATGAGATCTCTCTATTCCCTAGTCCCCACTGGCTCAAGACTCTAATGAGAACTGATGCTGATGTACTCAACCACCGTCAGGAAAATTTAACTTAAACAGCGAGCAGAGGCACAGTCAGGTGGTGCGACGCGCTGCTCACTCGGGATACGGAGTGGACTTCCCGGTTAGATACCCATCGCAGCGAAAAGAACGACAATCCATACGGCCCTGGTAAGCTGAGGAGTCACCTGCGAACCCGGTGGCGTCTCCCGCTGAGGCCTGGGAGGGGAAGCGGAGGACCTGGTCTTCGACGGGGAAGCTTCCCGTCCCAGAGAGACCGCGGCTGGACTTTGCCAGACCCGTTCACACCCATGTAGCCTTCTCCGCCGGCCCTAGCCCTCGGCGCTTCCTTCCGCCTGGGACTTCACATGGACGCTGGCTTCGCCACGGCCCCGACCCCGAGGTCGGGCCATGCAGAGCGGAGCCGTCTCCAGCAGCATTTGCTTTGCACAACAAAGATGTTCGTTCGGTCAATGTGTGTGGATTTGGTCTAATTCGGGGTTGTCTGAGTACAGAAGTAAACAGGAAGACACTGGGCCAAGCACCGAACGCCCGCCTCGGGTCCCTCCTCTCCCTGACCTCGGCAGCCTCAGGACCCTTCCTCCCAGGCCAGGCTGTCTGATGAGATCAGGGGCTCCAGCAGCGTCTCCACCCAGCCCCATCCATCCACTTCTGCGCAGCCCGTTCCTCTCTGTCCTCTCAAGTCTCTTTCCCTAACAGAACTGCGGCCAATTGTTAGACAGTTAAAGACACAACTTACGGCTTATACCAATCTGTGACGCCACAACAGGTAGAAGCATCTGCCTGTTATAAGCTGAACTGTTTCCTCCTCCCACCCACCCCCCCCCACTCACCCTGCCCCACCCCCCAAAAAATAAGCCATATGCTTAAATTCTGACCCCCAGGAACTGCGCATTTAAGCATCTCCCCAGGAGAGTGGGCCTCCGTCCTTCTTACACCCCTCTTTACCTATCCCTCTTGCGACACAGAACGGCAGGACCCCTGGTTTAGCTCTCTGCAGGAGGATGGCAGGAACCTTCTGGCTGGCCCCTCGCTTCCACGAGGACCCCTGTGCAAGCTGCTCCCACGCAGCCACCAGCAGCGCGAACTTTTCCAGTGTGTCACCAGCCTGTACCGTTGCCCACCTCTCCCCATCACGAGCGGGTCAAAGTTACATATACGCAATCTCATCTTCCCACATTTGACCCCATCTGCCCTTCCATCCATCCTCCCTTTAATGCTGCAATGAGCGGCCTGTGGCGCCTTATGCAAGAGGCACCTTCGGAAACCCTGCCCAATTCAAAGCTTGCACATTTCAAGACGACTCCTGAAACGGAAATGCGTATTTGTGTACCAACTGGAGTGTCTCCGCCATTTTGCAAGAGCACAAGGATAATCTGGCATTTACTCATCAGTTTCTCCAGCTCTACAGTGACACAATTCTTGACAAATGTCTAATTTGAAGGCATTTGTGTTTTCAAGGCTAAAGCATTAAGAAAGGCTTTTTTTGGGGGGGGGGTATCATGCTATTTTGGGTTCACATGGCATCAATCCCCCTGTTCTACTACCAGCATTTATAGGTGAGCAAACTAAGGTGTACTACAGTCACAGGGGAGGGAAGGGGACAGGGAATGCGGCCTCAGCCCAGCCGCGCAAAGCCCAGGGCTCAGCCATAGGGGCCTGGCCTGGAAACTGGCCCGTCAGCAGGGCTCACAGGTGGACAGTGGGGCAGTGGGGAGACCCAACGTCCCAAATCCCACTCTGCGACCAACCAGCCCTGCTCTCCTTTGCAACAATCGATTGCTAACGCCCCTCGCTATCGCTAGTGAGCGCTTCTGCCTGCCAGGGCACCGGGGGAAGCACTCGCACGTGCTGTTTCGTCATGACAACAGTCCTGTCACCATGACACCACCTCTTCCTTAACGGTGTGCTGCCGTAACCTCTCCAGGTATAAAGCACCAACGGTAATCTTGCTAGGCCTATTTTCTATGGATGGGAAAAAAACACAAACAATGACGTCACGTGTGTGGAGCTAGGTGCCTGGGCCAGTGTGATGCGTGAGGACACTGTCCTTTCCCCTATGACGCTTAGAATGTGCACACAAGGCTTAACTGTGCCAGAGATGTCAGGACGAGGGACGCCTCCACTCGATGTTAAGGGCTGTCCTCACGGATCCCGTCAGGGAACCACTAAGTGACCACACAGATCATAACGCACACAGGCTTTCAACAATAAACACTGCGACCCTGGGTTTCCAAGGTACAGATAGTACAACCAAGTGTGTGTCAAAAACGAGGGAGTCCGGGAGTCCGAGACTTACTGAGATGTGTCCAATTTAATCACTCAGACAGGCATTCCAGCTGGTGGTAACAGGGGCTAGACAGCAGCAAACTCCTTTGACCAAACTGTCAGATCTGCCAACAGAATCAGGGAGGTCCCCGGAACTATGGGGAAAATTCTGGACATCAAAGCCATTTCTATTTAAGTGTTCCACTCTGATAACGTGATGGGAAGTCCTCGAATAAAGATGAGGCTCTACAATTTCTGAATTCACTATAATTCTGCACTTAAGAACATTACAATTTATTAATTTTCACAAGTTAATAAATTGTTGCTTTGTAAATTATCCCCTTGTAGCATCCAGCACTAAAAAGGAAAGACACTAGAATTATAAAAAAAATTTTAACCTCTTAGAGTGGTGTTTATTTTACAAATGCATTGTGTGCAAAAGTCTGTTCATAAATTGGCTGCTTGGAAAGCAATTAGGGCTCGTCACAGAAATGACACTGTAACTGGTGGTTAGATCTCAGGCTAACTCACCAAAACTGCTTCAACTACCTAAGGGTTACAATCAAGCCTCATTCCCCAGGCCACAATGTTCATTTGTCCAGAAAAACATTCGAGATTTGTTATTGTTGCCAGATTTTGTGTCTTTTCATCCTTTCAAAATTGCTCTTACCAGCTAGCATAGAAATCTAACCACTATTTATACCCATAGGTAACTGATCGTAAGGGAATTTAATATACTAGAAGAGAGAAATGTATTATGTAATAAGCACATTAAGTGCATCTGATTAGAGGGTTGGTAAAGGTATAATTTTGTGGTTATCTATACTTAGAAATATTATTTGTTACATTAATAGAAGTAAAATGCACCAAATTAGCAGTTTTAGGATAACTTATCTCTGATGTACGAAGAAGCAGGGGAGATAAAAATGAAAGGTTGGAAGGCTGATTATATTCTCGAGACCCCAAAGAAAGAAGAGTAAGGTGAGCCAAGGTCACGGCTGGAGTTTGATCGAACAAAGCAAAGAACATTCCTGGATTACTTAGCTCACTTTACAGGAAGGAATGACAAACGCGACGGGCAGCTCTCGTTCATGGATTCTAACCATGGCTAAGCGCCTGCACTGCTGCACCCTGACAAGCCTGTTACTGCACTACAAGTAACATGCCACATGCCTGGTTCACCAGGCACCTGGGGCCCCTCCTCATGCTAATGGTATTCTAATGAGTAAAACCACAGCAAAGGAAGCAAATCATAACCAGAGGAGAAGCCCGGGCCTTGCTGGTTCTGTGATGCAGGAAGGGTAAGTCACTAAGTCGAGGACAAAGAGCCAGCCCTCCCGGGCAAGGGTCTGGGCGGTAAATGGAAGGGACGCCCAGAGTCTGGGAACTCGGGAGCGACTCAGGCACTGAGTGTGTCTGCCACCTTGTCTGTAGGCATGGTCTCCACCACTGTGGGCAGAGAAGGTGTTTGGGACTCACGGCCATCCCTGCCCTGCTTCTTGCAATCTCTGTAAAGGAAGGAGTCTCCGGAGGGAGCCCCGGGGGTGGGCGGGGGTCAACGTGCATCATCGGTTCTCTGGGGAAACACTATCTGACTTCCGGTTCAGGGCTCGAGGGTTCCACTGTGTCTCTCAGTCCTACTGTCCCCAAACTGAAACGGTGGAGCCGCTCCTGGGGTGAGGGGGACACCTGACACACACTTGGGACATCACGGTAGGGTGCTCAGGTTTGCCTAGACCCAAACATAACCTGATTGGCTTGAAAATCCTAAATATAATAACATGCTCAGGGTTTTGCAACCTAAGGGAAAGAATTCCACAAATAATACCTTCAGTCTGTGTTCTTTATTAATCTTTATCTGATGAAGACTTGGGATCAGCATTATCTTGTCATTTTGTTGACAATGCAGAACGTAGAAAACAATGTCTGGAGTAGCTGCAAAAATCTGAGAGCAAAAAACCTTGTTTTTATAAAACCTTTAAGTAGAAGTAACTCATAGAAAACACAAGGGTATGTTATGTTTGGTGATACTGAGCGCTAAAAGCCATCTTAATTAAAACTGCAATAGAGGTTTCCAGTTAAAGACGGTGGATTGAAAACTCTTAGCTCTGTTCCTTCCACAAACCCTAATGCGAAGACAGTAAACTCTCAAGGACAAACATAATGGGAATGGAGAAAACAGCCACAGACACATAAAAACCAGAAAGTAGATAAACAAGTGGTGATGGGCTTACTCAACTCGGAAAGTTAGGTATTCAGCTGGTGATTGGGAAGGCAACAGACTGGCTTGGTAGAGGCACTTTTGAAAACTCTTTGGTGGTTTCTATAAAAGCTAAACCCAAATCTTCCCAATGCCCCAGCAATTCCACTCCCAGGACTATTCCCAAAGAAATGAGTGTGTAGGTCTGCTAAAAGACAGGAGGGTCGTAGCAGCTTTATTCATAGGAGTCTCAAAACAGAAATGGCCCAGATATCCAGCAACGGTGAAATCAGTGGATAATCATTAGACCAATAACGCACAGAAGTCAAACTGCTGCTACATGAAACGACACGGATGACTCTCAGACAGCATATACGATAAAAGAAACCAGAATTTTTATGCATTTTTATGCAACTGCATTTTCACGAAGTTCAAGAACAGGCAAACCCAGCTGATGGTGGCAGAGAGGTTACAGATAGAGAAGACGCACGAGGGACCTTCTGGCATGCAGCCAGTGCTCTCTACCTTGATCTGAGCAATGGTTAAGGATGGATTTGCACGTTCAGTCTCTTTACTTTGGATTAATTGCATTTGACTTTATATTAAATCTCGATTTTTAAAAACGAAGAAAAACAAAAAGAAAAAATCCTTGGAAATAGGAGTAAGAGATAGCTAAAACAAAGATGGCTTGAAATTCCATGAGGCTGGACCACTGTCCTTCTCACTTTGGCAGGTGGGGGCTTTAGTCTTTGTAAAGAGTAAACAGGAGGATTCTGAGGCCCAGCAGGGAGTTGAGGACGGGAGTCCCACAGTGAAGACAGGAAGATTAAGACAGAGGTTTGACCCTGATTTTGTGATCACAGCCTTGATCCTCCAAATGAGAGCAGCCAGGCGGCACCCTCTGGGGCATCTGAGAGCCAACAAAAGACCCCAAGGCACTGACGCTGGGGAAGGGGGAGCCTTCACTCTGTGGTGAAGACGTGAGATGTGAGACCCCCAGACACACACAGCGGCCGATCAGCTTTTTCATGCTGCATGTTGTTTTTCCTGCACTCAAACTGGGGCGGCCGGCTGCGGATCATTAGACACCTGAAGAAAGTGTCCAATATGAAAGGCATACCGAAACAATCGGAAAGGAGGCAACGGAGACTATTTAGGGAGAAGGGAAAAAAACTATCATTACTATTCTCAGAGAGAGAAGAGAGGATACCGCATTCATCAAACAATTACAGGATGCTATTTTAAAAATAGTAATGACCAAAAAAGCTCTTGGAAATTAAGACTATCGCAGCAGAAATAAAAATCCAGAAGCCTTCAAAGACAAAGCTATGGAAATATCTTAGGAAATAGAATAAGCAAGGAAGCGGGGTGGGGGGGAGTTAATAATATTTGAGGAACAGTAGAGGAAGTCCAACGTCTGAATAATATGAGTACCAGAGAATATAAAAAAACTCACAGAGGAGAATGATCAACGAGATAATTTTAAAGGATTCAAAGCCCATGACTTTCAACAGATTCAGAAGATTCACACCACAGTACGTCACAGTGATATTTCAGAACCTGGGCACAAAGAGAGGATCCTGCAAGTCTCCAGCATGGAATCAGAATGGAACTGAACCTCTCAAAATCCGCACTGAACAAGCAAAGACAAGGGAGCAAAGCTTTCGAAATTCTGAGAGAAAAGGACTCCTCGCCTAATGTTCTCCACCTGGCCAAACTACCAACTATCGATTTAGTGTGAGGAGGAAATGAAGGCATTTTCAAATGTAAATTCTTCCCCAGAAGCTGCAAGAGGATGTGAACCATCTAAACAGGAAGGAAACGGGAGCCAGCATGAGCGAGGGGAGGCAGCCGGCCCGAGATGGGGGCAGACCCCCGGGGTGCTGGCTGCTGGTGGGCGTAGACAGCCAGTCTGAGAACAGAGGGCCCAAGGAGAAATTCTTCAAGAAGCTGATAGAATGTCTAATGTTTTTAAATGTACTGACAGGAAATTTATGCACTTATACCTTTGGGAGAAGAGACTAAGGTTGAATTGGTACTTCTTTAAAAACTAAGAACTTTTACTTAGGAAATGCAAATGAAATTTGCAGGAAAAATCATCATGGTGTACAACATGGCTCAGTTGTGAATAATGCTTAAAATAACATACATATAGATGGACTACTATTAATTCTGAATACCGATATAACCAGAATTCAGATTTAACAAAGATGCAAATTCAATAAATAACAATAAGCAGATCCAGAAATGATGAGCAAGATGAGCACGTTATTTACAATTATGAAAGTGACTCTCAAGAAAATTAGCTAAAAGCATGGACAGTGTCGGCCTCTGGGAAGTGAGCCATGGACAGGTGAGGAGGTGTGAGCTGCTGCTTCTCAACATTCTGTGTACAACTGCTTAACTCACTAATCCGTCTGTGTATATAACACTGACAGTGATGAAAACCTAAATCACAAAAAGCGAAACTGTACATCATAACACTATTTTTGTTTACCATAAAATGGCGATCCCATAACCTACATAAACCATTGAGACGGTCCCCCTCACTGCTTGGGTGCATAAAACTTAGCCTGCTCTTGGCCTGGCGCGGTTTCCGCAGCTCCGACCGGCCGCCATCGGAGCTCTCCTGCATCGTGAGCAATGAACAGCACGTCTCACTCCTCTGGTCCTCCTGGTGGCTCTCTCGGAACATTCAAAGCCCAGGAGCAGGTGCCTGGCCTGGAGCTCCAGTGTTACACCAGTCAAGCAGAAAGTCGCAGGAAATGGAATGGGGTGAACCCTGCCAAAAGGCAGAGGAGTAGGGAGCAGTGGCTGCAGGGTCAGCTGGTAGGACTTTAGTCGCTGCAGCCAATGTTGTCTATCTCGATCTGAGTGATGGTTAAGGATGTCCAGGAGACCCTGGGGACAACTCTTTTTCATGGGCCTGAAACTCTGCCCCTCTGACACACTCCATGGGACGACTTTTCCTTATTTATCTTTTGTGAAAAAAGATGTGATGTGCAGCCTATGACTATAAAGTAATTTGTACCAAGATCCAGGTGCCCCTTCCCCAAAGATAAATGATACAAAGTGTAACAATATGTATAATTATACTGCCTGCTTTGTAGAATTTTTATAAAGATTAAATGAGTTAATCTTTGCAAAGCAGTTAGAATGATGCCTGACACACAGCAAGCCCTATATGAATGTTAGGTACATGAATAAGGGAGAACATGGTGTGTTTGCTAAGCTGCTGTGAGAAGCCTCTGTCCATAAGCTGTGCTCACACACAGATGAAATGTTTCTACAAGAGGTTGAGCAGGGGGAGGTGCCCCCTTCAGTGGCCCCAGCGAGGAAAGAAAGTTCTATTTCGATTAAACTGTCCCAAATGGTGGAAGAGAGGTGGGCCTCAATGTCCTCACAGGCCATCATCTCGGCGAAGGAAGGTATGCGTGGATAGACCACCTCCCCCCACCTTAGAAACAAGATCTCCTGGGCCTTTGGAGCCTGACTGAGCTTGCTGCCCCGGCTCCTGTGTTCTGGTTTTGTCACAGTGAGCTGGGCACAGGAGCGTGGCACCCCATGTCTGGGGTGGCGTCCACCATCGGGGAACCAGGCCCTCGGCAGTGGGCTGAACACTGTGTGCAGCACGTCCCTGTGTCACTCGGCACCGTCCACCAAGGAGGAGGCAGAAATACCTTTGGATTCTGGCCTTGTTGTCTGGAAGCTTCTGGCTGTCATCTTTAAAAGAATCAAAGTAAATTCTAACCCCAAATTCTATTAATCATGTGAGGTTGCAGAGGCCAAAGGGCTCGGCTGAGCTGTGAGGAGAAAGCGGACAAGGGGCCGGGCCGCAGAGGGGCTTGAGGTCACCAGAGTGGCGGCCACGTATGAAATAGTCGAAGGGGACAGGTGGAGGAACGACCTGAGTAATTTTCTCTGTATTTTAGGTATTCATTCAGGGACAGGCCACGTGCCTGCAAGACTGAAGGATCTGGTCATTTTTTTAAATATAAAAATCTCTAGCATCTTGTTCTACCATGGAAAAGTCAGCATGTCAACAAGAATGACTGACGTTCATCAATGACAATGTGTTTTGTGTGGCAGTTAGAGGACCTGCTAGATGATGTGTCAGGATGTGGATAATTCTTCCCTTAGAAAATGTTAGCAATTCAAGGCTCACATCATAACATCCGTGAGATAATCCAAATGTCCATCAATAAAAGACGGCGTGTTCTTTCTTTTGGGGAGAGGGGCACTCTTTAAGCCATGGATATTGCATTATAAATAATTTTCTATAAAGAGCCAGGCGTGGAGTTAAAGGCAGGAATAAAGGAATATGCAACTCAAAGTCATGCTCGCTTTCAGTAAAGACAGTCTCAGACTATTCTATGCTCACCAGCCAACACCTCTCTGTAGCGCTCATGCCCCCAGACCCACAATCTCCTCCACATGATGGCAGAGGAATGCAAGGCTGGTTGGTGGTCACATTATTCTCTAAGACAGCAGTCCCCAGCTTGAGGATCTGAGGTGGAGCTGAGGCGGTGATGCTAGTGCTGGGGAGCTCACCTGCTGCTTACCTCCTGCTGTACGGCCCAGCTCCTAACAAACCATGGACTGGTACTGGTCCGTGGCCAGGGGGTTGAGGACTCCTGCTCTAAGAGACTAGCCTCTTGGAAAAGCCTAGGCATCCCTACCGACAAGGCCCAACAGAGCAAAACAGCAGAACATCCTGAAGTTCCTGTCAATGCTTTGTAAGGAATGGGCCCGGGACTGGACTCCCATGCACAAAGCCATGCTGAGACCGGCAGGCTTTCTGTTAGTAGACACGTGAGTTATCTGCAGAGCAATCCGTCGGCGTAACTATTTCTATGTTGGAAACAGCCATTTGCAAAGTCCAACAGCAATGCAATCACATGCAGGTTCATATAGGTCTAGACAAAGAAAACAAAAGGTCAAAGGCAAGGGCTTAGAACTGGAAGAACACAAGGCGCCAGTTCCTAACTCTTCTTCATAACGCAGAGCTGGAAGGCGCCCTGCAGATTGCTAAAAAGTCACTCCCTAACTTACACATTCAAGGTAGGAGAAAATGATGTCTTTCGAAGAAAATGCATGAAATACCCTTTTCTAAAAATTTAAAACTTCTCTAATAAGTTCTCATATTTGTAACATTTATCACATCACAAAGTAGAATAAATCATTTTCCAGGCCTCGAACCACAAAACCAAAACAAACACAACAAAAATAAATATTTTCTCCATACTAACTTTAGCATCACCCCAGCCACGGAGGAAATCACAGACGCCCCTCCCCAAACACGGGCTGCGGTTTCTCAGAGGCTAGCGGGGGTCCGGGGGGGGGGGGGATGCTCTGCAGCTCCGAGGGCCCTGGCTCGGGCGGCTGCGAGTCATTCCATCCGGCAGCTCTGGGGAGGGGAGAGGAGGGAGGAGAGAGCTGAGTAGGAGACGTGCTTCAGCCGCTGCCTCGATAAACCGGGCCTGGAGGGCAGCACCCTCGTGCTGGGCAGGAGGAAGTCGGCACACAACAGACAGGCCAGGGACACAGGGGGCAGTCATGGTGACACTGGACACTCAGAAAGAGAAGAAACACTGCTGGCGTGAAGAGGAGGCCAGCAAAGAGGAGAGCGGGCCTCGCCATGCACCTCCGCAAGACACATTTACAGCATCTTCATCGCAAGAGGCAGATCCTGAAGCTTATGTCTCAGGAAAATGTTTCTATGCTAAAGTTATGTAAAAAAATAGTGTACTTAAGGCTTCAGCACTGTTTCTCTCTAGTGAGTGTTTAGAAATCGTGAAGGATGGTGCGTTCGCAGTGAAGGAACATTACGCGGCCATTCGCCATCCACCATCGCACCCTAATAACGAGGAGGCTCGTTTGTTACATGAAAAATCGCAGCACACGAAACTGTAAATAATGCATGAACTCAGCTATGCAAAATAATTTCTTTTTAAATATTAGGGAGAAAATATGCCAAAATCGTTAATAGTCATTACCTCTGGGTAGTACAGAATTATGAGTGATTTTCCTCATCCTTCCCCAATTTTTTTCAATTGTGCATCTATTACTTTTATAACCAAAAAACCCACAGATATTGTTTTTTAATGGCGCAGGAATGAAATATCTCTGAATATTTTAATTCACAAAGGCGTAACCGTAAGCTGTGGACATGAATACAGATGACCGCTGTTTCATTTATTCTGTAACAAGAATGCTGGAGTTTTCAGGAATAATAAAGGGCGAAAGCTCCCAGCAAAGTGCCTTACCTACTTAAACAGGAAAAAGTTATGCAAATTATTTAGAGCATTAAGAGTACAGACTAACCGCTGGGTAAATGTTTATTAAGTAGCCTACCATACAGGGCCCTGCACTAAAAATTATAACCCTGCTCATAAAATGAATATCACCTTATTAGACCCCAAATACAAAATCACCCCAAATTATAGTTGTAATATTATTAGCAAATTGCTTTTGCCAACACGTTTAATGTGGAAGCTAAACGCTGGCAGGCTTATATTCATCGCCCCCTGGTAGAAAAATGTCAAGTGCAGTTTTCACAGGATCAGCTAAAATCGTTCTGGGAGGCAGTGCGGCACCGTGGAAGGCGAGAGCCTCCAGAGGGAGGGAGTGAGGCAGGTTTGAGTCTGAGTCCGGGTTCTGCCCCTTGCAGGCCTGCATCACCTTAGGGGAGTCGTTTATTCTTCCTGAGATTCTGTTTCTAATCCTGAAATAACTGTAATATGTAACTCGCAAGAACTGTCATGAGATTAAGAAAACATGAGTGCAGAGTGACTGGCATAGAGCCTGGCTCACGCTCGACGATGAATGCGTGAATGAAGGGATAATCAGGCAGGTGAGCTGTTCCCGTCCAGTAATACCACACCATTTGCTCAGGTAAATGCTGGGGTGGCGCGGGTGGGGCAGACCACTATTGCTGGGCTGGCCTGCCTCCCATTTCCTCCCTTGTTTACCTCCAGTACAGAGGCTGGAAAAATTACACACGTGGTTTTCAGAACCCTTCCTTAGCTGAGGGTGGCCAAGGGACAAGGTGACACAAGCAGAAATTGGCTGAGGGAATTCTGGGGATGCTTTCTTGAAAAAAGTGTCGGGTGTCACTGGTAAGGCCTCCCTCCCTTCCTTCTTCTCTTAACCATGGAGGAGACGGCTGGGCTACAGCAGCCATCTTGCAACCATGAGTTAAGTAACAAAACATGGTAGAGACACTGATTGTGACCGTGTTAAGCAACTTAATCGATGCCGAGAGTTGTCTACATTCAGACTTGTTATTATGGAAGAAAAATAAGCCCCACTTTATTTAAGCTACTTTGTTTAAACCTGCAGCCAAAAACATTCTTAAAGAATACAAATCATCTATGGCCATGCCACCCTGAACAAGCCCGATCCCGTCTGATCTCGGAAGCTAAGCAGGGTCGGGCCTAGTTAGTACTTGGATGGGAGACCACCTAGGAAGACCAGGTGCTGTAGGTGTAAAAATTGGTGCTCTAGGTGTAAAAATTAAAAAATAAGGGATTGTAAACTGACAAGGTCATTTCAATCTGTGAAGTCAACCAAGGGTTGTCTACTGAGGATAAGGACAATTAAAAGAACTCACAAATAAATGTAAAATTAGAATATATCATTAGTGTTGTGAAGAAGGGGGTAACTGAAACTCTCCCTTATGCATCGGGGGTTTTGAGCCAGCTGAGGAGGTCAGGGGCAGGTAGTCCGAGGGTCATGATGACATTCAGGAAGTGATGTGCTGTGCCTAGTTAAAGAACTGCGATTGGCCCAAGCCAACAGCCACATTCCTTTTCCCTGTTTCCCAAGACTCCCTGTAGTCCAGGAATGGCCATGTGACCCAGAGCTGACTGATGAGACATCCAGTCGGTGGTGGGTGTGGGGCAGGGGTGCAGGTATATACAGAAAACACGATGCTAGGGAAGTATTTGCTTTCCTGATAAAAGGGGTCCCACAGGTGGTCAGCACAGGCATCTTGAGATCACAAGACAACAAACGGGAAGACGAAAGCCTGGACCCTAAGCATGATGGTGCTTAAAGCTGGGAAGACCCTGGGTCCCCCAGGGCACTGTTGGGCTGGGGCACTGCGGAACCCGATTTGTTTAAGCTACCCAGACTTTGGCGGTCTGTTAACAGCAGCCAAACACTTTCTGAAGTGAGGTACTGGCTTTCCTCACCTGGTTAAAGGAGAAAATGCTAAAGGTCCACAGCTATTCGACGTGCTTGGTAACTGATCTTACGGCTCTCAGGGGCAGCAATGCACCAGCGAACACTGCCACTTCCAAACCAGGAGCATGGCCTGACACAGCAATGGAATGGGGCCCGACTGTGACGAAGTCTGACCATAACTTCTGGCCAACTAGCCGGATGGTACGTACAACGTGGTGGGCAGCAGCAGGCGATGTAAGTCATCAGAAAGAGCTGCTCTGCATCATAAATGGCACCAGAGACACTCGGAATGGTTTCATATGAGACTTTAAAAAACGGACAGAAACAAATAAATCCTCCTTTGGATGCTTTCCTGTAGAAGAAGTGAATTGAGACGGACCTTAATGGAGAGCCGTGGAGACTCACGTGTGAGTGGAGAGAGGCGGCAGTCACTGGCAGTGACGGAGGGACTTCATTCACTGCGGGTGCGGTTTAAAGACTTATCTGAGCTCAATTCAGGGCAGGTTTTGAAATGGGCATGGTTATCTGCTCATCTTCGTTAGGGGAAGAAATCAGTTGGACCTTACAGATCTGTTCACACGAGCCACTACTGAAAAGCAGGGCAGTGACCACAGACACTGAATGACCAAACAGGAGATCTGTCGAAATTGCATGCGAGGGTTCACAGGTAACTGTGCTGCAACTTAAAATCTCCAGTATGTAATGCCAATCACTGTATGTGTGCTCACCTGCCTTCCTACCTACGATCAGAGTCAACGGTATTTAAAACATGATAACACAGATTCTTTTAAATACCTGTAGACATGCTTTTCAACATACGTTAAAGGAGTCATTTAACTGGGAATGAACTACTACCTATAAAAACATTACATGGATAAAAGCAACTGGCTGAGGAGCTGGCTTGCTACGTTAGAATCAGAGTGGCGTGTCTCGGTCAGTTCGGGCTGCTATAACAAAGGGCCACAGACAGAGTGCCTTATAAAAGAGCAGAAACTTACTTCGCACAGTTCTGGAGGCTGGGAGACTAAGATCAAGGTGGTGGTCAGGTCAGGATCTGGTGAGGACCTCTTTCAAGTCACAGATGGCCAACTTCTTGCTGCATCCTCATATGGTAGAAAGGGGGGTGAGGGAGCTCCCTGGGGTCCCCTTTTTATAAGGGCACTAATCCCAATTATAAAAGCTGTGCCCCCAATGATCTAATAACTTCCCAAAGGCCCCACCTCTGAAACCATCACATGGGGGTTACGATCCCAACAAGCAAATCTTGGGGGTAGGACGCAAACAGTCCATAGCATGACCCAAGGGCAGAAATATGCAGCCTGTTAAAACAACATGCTCAGACAAGATTAGGAAGGTAGAAAACTCCTAACTAAGGATATTAACGGAACTATAAATATTCCAAGCTGATTTAAAAAAATTATGACTGCCAACCTTAAATAGGTATAGGGAAATTTCTTTCACTATTTGCAAAAACATGGAATATGCCTACCTGAAAGATTTACTGCCGAATATTGAACGCTATCTTCCAAATTACCACAGCATTTTACCTGTTCCTTTCTAATGGTTATTAATGATCATTAATTGAGTATATAGGGGATGTACCGGGCATGATACAAAACACCGGAAAAGGAAGGGGGTTTAGATGTTCAAATGAAAAACTAAAGTTAAGAGTAGTCAGGAGCATTGCTCAGTATCTACATCTCAGGATCATTTTAACATCGGCAGGGAAAGAACAGCGTTTGGGAGTTCCCAAGACCACCCCCAGGCTCGATGACTTGTTAGAAGGACTAACAGGACTCAGCACATAATACTCATGCTGTGTCTTATCCCAGCAAAGGACACAGACCAAGATCAGCAAAGGGATCAGTGCACGGGGCGAGGCATGCAGGAACTCGGGTGCCAGCTTCCACGAGTCCTCTCAGTGGAGTCGCACGGATGTGCTTAACTCCTCCAGCAACAGGCTGTGACAACACATGCCACATGCTCTCTACCCGGGAGGCTCATTAGAGACCCCGTGCCCAGGAGCTTTATGGGGGGCCGGCCCCGCAGGCAGCCTTTGCCTGGCATGTTCCTCCATTCCAGACTTGCAGGAGGCAGGAGGATGTCCGGCATAAACCACTCGTTCGTACGGTTTAGGCGCCAGCTCTGGGAATGGCGGGAGCCCTCCCAAAATCCAGGTTCCCAGATGCCAGCCAAGCGTGACCTTGTGAGTGGGCCTGCCATACTGACTCTTGCACAGTCTATTCATTAAATGGTGCTGGGGGGACTGGCAATCCCAACTGGAAAAAAATAAAATAGAATTGTGGCTCTATTACTACCACACACAAAAATCAGTTCCAAATTAAAGACCTCAGTATTAAAGATCCTTTACGCTTTTAGAAGAAAAGATAGTAGAGTATCTTCATGACCTCAGGGTAAGGAATGATTTCTTAAATAAAACAAAACAAAACAAAACAAAAAAATGCACTGACCACAAAGAAAATTGACAAATTATAGACTACATTAAAACTTAAACTTCTGTGAATCAAAAAAATAATTTTTTAAATGAAAAGATTATTAAATCTTTGAAATGAACACAGGAGTGCATATATCTTTATGGATACAAATTTTACAAATTTTACAACTGTTTACAAATTTTGGGGGTAGATACCCAGAAGAGGGATTGCTGGGTCGTATGGTAATTCTATTCTTAATTTTTTGAGAAACCTCCACACTGTTTTCCACAGTGGCTGTACCAATTGACATTCCCACCAGCAGTGTATGAAGGTTCACCACAACCTCTCCAACACTTGTTATTGCTTGTCTTGTTGATAATGGCCATTCTAACAGGTATGAAGTGGTATCTCTTTGTGGTTTTAATTTGCATTTCCCTAACAGCTAGTGGAAATTGAGCATCTCTTCATGTCTGTTGGCCGTTTGCTTCTGTACCTTCTTGGGAGAAGTGTCTATTCAGGTCCTCTGCCCATTTTTTTATTAGGTTGCTTTGTTGTTGTTGTTGAGTTGTACGAGCTCTTTATTTATTTTGGATATTAGCTCCTTATCGAAGAGGTTGTTTGCAAATATCTTCTCCCATTTGATTGGTTGCTTCTTTGTTTTGTTTATGGTTTCTTTTGCTGTACAGAAGCTTTTTAGTTTGATATAGTCTTATTCATTTATTTTTGCTTTTACTTTCCTTGCCTTTGAGGTCAAATTTATAAAATCTTCTCTAAGACCAAGGTCCATAAGTTTAGTACATATGTACTATGTTAGTACAATTCGTTGTCTCAGGTCTTATATTAAATTGCAGCATTATTCAGCGTCTTTCAACAGATGATTGGATAAAGATACGGTACACGTATACAATGGAATATTACTCAGCCTTAAGAATGATGAAATACTGCCATTGGCAATAATATAGATGGATCTTGAGATTATTATGCTAAGCAAAATAAGTCAGAAAAAGTTGAGAACCATGATTTCACTCCTATGTGAGATATAAAACTGAAAGCAGCAAAAAAACAAGACAAATAAAATCTACAGACACAAACAAATTTAGTGGTTACCAGAGGGAAAGGGGGGAGGGGAGGTAGATAAGGGAAAAGGGGGTCAAATACCTGGTGACAGAGGGAGATTCGCCTTTGTGTGGTAAACACACTATTCAATATACAGATGATGTATTATAGAACTGTACGCTTGAAGCCTATATAATTTTGTTAACCATGGTCACCCCAATTTAGAGAAAAAATAATTACATCTAAGAAAAGTTAGCAATAACCAATATAAGCTGACAAGAGTAATCTGTATAATACATAAAGAACTACTCCAAATACAAATTAAAACCACAGTGCACTATCGCCTCACACCTCTCAGAATGGCCACCCTCAATAAATCAAAGAACAACAGCTGTTGACGAGGATGCAGAGAAAAGGGAGCCCTCGCACACTGTTGTGGGATTGTACATTGGTACGGCCACTATGGAAAACGGTCTAGAGGTTTCTCAAGAAATTAAAAACGGATATACCTTTTGACCCAGCAATTGCACTATCCAAAAAAAACCAAAATAATAATTTGTAAAGATCTATGCATCCTTATGTACATGGCAACACAATTCACAATAGCCAAGATATGGAATCAACCTAAATGCCCGTCAACAGACGATTGTATAAAGAAGTTATGGTTCATATATACAATGGAATATTACTTAGTCACTAAAAAAAAATGAAATCCTACCATTTGCAATGACATGGATGGACCCAGAGGTTATTATGCTGAGTGAAATAAGACAGAGAGAGAAAGATAAATACCATATGATTTCACTTACATGCAGAATCTAAGGAACAAAAAGAACAAACTAATCAAAAACAGACTCAGAAGTATAGAGGACAATCTGACAACCAGAGGGAAGGGAAGTGGGGGGCCAGGAGGACTGGGTGAAGGGTTAAAGGAGTACGAATTAGTAGCTGATAGATGGTCGCGGGGATGGGGAGCACGGCACAGGGAATGCAGTCAGCACTAATGTGATGGCCAGGTGGAGAGCCAGAGAAGAGAAGGAGCGATTAGGGGGATCGTTCTATAAACTATATAAATGTCTAACCAACGTACTGTATGCTTGAAAAACTAAAAAACAAACAAACAAAAACCTCCAAGTTACTAGAAAAAGACAACTATATCTCAGAGCGGAAAAAAAATAGGCCGAGACGAACAGACAATTTGGGGAAGGGAAAATCCATGAGGTCAGATGACACCGCATGTGATAAGATCATCGACCTCTGTAATTACAGAAAGGAAACTGAACCCACAATGAGGACTTCCGTCTGCTTCCAGCCAACCAGAAGCGCACACTGGATCTACCCTCCTGCCTGGAACGACTGAAAAACTGGACAAATATGACAATGGCACGTAACACCCCGAACAGGCCACGGTAGTCAGTGACCGTGAGAGACGGGAAAGCAGTGAGACGAGCCCTACGACGGCCCGGACACCGCATGGAGAGGTCCCAGGCCATGCCGCGGGGACAGGAGACTCGGGCGGAGTAGGGAGGCCTCCTGAGTTAGGAAAACATTTATCGAGGCGGCAAGCATCTGGGGGCGGAGAGCTGCACTGCCAGAGAACCCCAGGCATCTGCCGTGTGTCGCCCTCGAGCCTACATGCAGTAAGGACTGACCGACACGTGTGAGGAAACTACCCCGGGCCAAGGATGGAAACACCTGACAGGACCAGCAGGAACCGTCCCCGGTGCTCACTCAGGGCCGGGAACACCTCCTGTGCCCACCAGTCGGAGAGGAACGCCACGGGACAGAATGCTCAGGGGTTTACTTCGGAAGTGGGGCGAAATTAGTCCCAAACCGAACTCTGCTCTGCTCCTGTGCAACAAACTCAGAAACCAGGCAGAACGGAATAGCTGTTTCCAAATAACTGGCTCAAAATCATTTAGAGGAAGACAGAAAAATCTAGTGTCCAAAGTTCACTCTGTCTGGACTCTAACCAAAAATTACCAGACATGCAAATAACCAGGAAAATAACACTCATAACGAGGAGAAAAAAATCGATCAATTGATTAATCAATGGAACAGAAGGAGGTAGATATAGTAGCAAAAAAACTAAAAACATCTTCTATGTCCAATAACAACATAATGGGTAAGTAAACTATAGTGCTGTCACATACTAAAATACTCTCCAACAGTAAAAATAAATGCACGGTAATGCCACACATGAATGCAGATGAGTAACATACTGAGTGAGGGGAAAAAAGGCAATTTGTGGTAGAATACACGTAGGATACTACGCATATATGTTTCTGAGAGATACATACACATATTAAAGAATATATAGAGATGAAATTTTTTTTAAAAAACCTTCCACTTTAGGATAATGTTTACCTGTCAGGGAGAGCTGCGAGCTGCCTACTGACCCTTCTTTTCTTCCTTCCTAAAAGAACCTACATTTCGATGGCAGCGAAAATGGCCTCTGCTAATAACTACATTTTCCAATACAATTCTGGTCTCTGGAACGGAAATCGCTGGACAGGCCTTCCTGCAAAACTCTGCTGCCATTGGCGCCCCCTCCTTCCCGGCACCCAGAGGCGATGGCCGCAGCTCCAGCCGCCGCCGTGTGAGCATGCGGACAAAGGCCGCACTCTAAAGATGAAGCAGCGCCAAGCTAGAAACGCCGGGGCCCCAGGAATAGCTCTCTCCAAACTTCTCTTTGAGAGAAAAAAACACGCAGGCCACTGTTACTCGGATTTTCTGTCACTTGCACTTAATCCCTAGCAAACGGGCTCAGCGGCGGCTTCAACGGCACTGTCGATGTTCTATTTTGCAAGCTGGCTGCGTGTTCACCTTATTAATCTTAATCTTTAGACTATTTCTGGTGTTCTTTACGCTTTTTAGTTTTTCAAAATGCTGAAACATTTAAAACTCTAAAACTCTGTTGCCTAATACCTAATCCTCAGTAAGATTATGAAGACTCAATGATAAAATATGAGAAATGTCTATGGTAGGCAACTCAGTAAACAAATTGAATTAGAAATAACAAGAAAGTTTCCTGGAGTCACCAGAGCTAAGGGAAAGTAGTGCCAGAATGCAGATCCAGTTCCGTCTGACCTCCAGGTCCCGGGGTTTCCCACTGCACCCTAACTTAATGAGCAAATGAGTACGAATTTGCCTTGAAGATAAAGGTTTCTCATAAGAAACTAGTTCTAGTCTACAAAATCAAACACAACAGGAATACAGAAGAGGCTAAAGTAGTATTTTAAAATAAAAGGGCTGGTTTGTTTTTCTTTAAGAAAATCTATTAAAGAACATCACAGATTGTAACTGGAGTTTGGTAAAAACATCCTTTACATCTTAAAACGCCTACCTGAAACGCTGTTTGGGTTTAATGAGTCGCCATGATGGATAAGAAATGCTCATGTTATCTGTTACTCTACCACACAAATAGGAAGCTTTGTTTAATCTTGACAGCTCCCACTTAATTCCCCTAACTGCCTTCTGTTCAATCACGGTTGCTTTCAGATTCGTGGGGATAAATCAATTTGTGTCATTTTTGAGCAGATTAAATTTATTAAACTCTGAAAACCAGTTACTTGAGGGCTATCCTGACAGGTAAACGAATTAATAGAGATTGTATGCAGTAGTATGAAAAATTATATTTATTTTTTATTCCATCTGTGTGGCAATACCAACTCTAAACTCTCTTGCCTTTAAGATTTACAAGCTAAAGACCGACAGCAAAATGAAGTTAAAGCAAATTCAGCTTGTCTGAACCATCATAAATTCAGTACGCTGTGAATTTATCATTAAATTTTTTTCTTATATCCTATATCAACGACCAAAAATGTTTCTTTGAAAAGTTACTGGATTTTGTTTTAACATGGTATGGACTGAATGTTGATGCCTCCCCCACCAATCCATATGTTACCATCCTAACTCCTGGGGTGGTGGTACTAAGAGGTATGAGTCTTTGAGGGGTGATCAGATCATGAGAGGGATTAGTTAGTGTCCTTATGACAACAGACCCAAGAGAGCTCGCTTCCTCTCTCAGCTCTCTTGGGGACACCAAAAGGCAGCTGTACACAAACCGGGATGAGGGCTCTCACCACAGCTACTGGCACCTTGCTCTTGGACTTCCAGCCTCCAGAACCGGGAGAAATAAATGTCTGTTGTCTACGCCGCCCAGTCTATGATAATTTGTTACGGCAGCCGAAGCAGGCTAATTCATATACATGCTACAAATAAAGTGCTTTCAAAACTTACGCCGGACTCTTGACTATCTTCACGGCTGTCCTACCTTGCCTCCCACGGCTCTCTTTGGGGCAGATACGTTGACCCACTTGGCCTTTTTTGGGTAACTCCACCATTCTGGCTTGTGGAACTACCTTTCCCCAGTTGTTTGCAGGCTCCACTGGGGCTGGTACTTAAGGTGACGTGCCCCGCTGCTCTTCCTGGCCCAGGCTGGGTGTGAACACCCACGGGGCTTGTCGGCCTTCCTCTCCCCGAGACTGATTCCTGAGTGGGGCGACACGAGGATGGACACTGGCAGAAGCAGACGCGTCCGGACAGCAGGGCTGTGGGAAGAGCTCCCGTGAAGCCCTGCGTCCCAGCTCCCCAGGCCGGTCAGGGCCCTCTGCTTTCCAAACGCCTGTGTTCCAGCTTTGCCTCCAATGCTGTGCAGTTAGTTCTTTTTTTTTTTTTTTTTTTTTAAATTGGCCACTTGGTTTCCATTGTTTGCATCCAAAGAATCTTAAGCAACAAACTGAAATGCTCCCTCTCTAGACAAATTTCAGTAAATACCTTCTGATAGAAGATACTAACCCAGTCCCCCCAACCCCAAACGCATTTACGGGGATGAACGCCAGGAGTCATGTTTGTACACGGTGACCCAAGCCCCTGGCCATGGCTGATTAGTCTCAGGAGACATCTGTCCCCAGCTGAGCCAACCGCATGTTCTCTTCTGGGGGTCTGAAACCGGCCCTTGTGATACCTGTGCACCTCACTCACGAGCTGCGCGGGGAACTAATGGGAAGGCAGAACACGGCCCATCCTGTGCGTGCGCCAAAACCGAGGACGCGGGCCTTCAGCGACGCGGAGGCCAGGAGGGCCAGTCGCTGACGCTGCCTCTCCTGTCTCTGTCCCCACGCTCTCCCCCCTTCTCCAGCTCTTATCTGGAGTCTATGAAATTCTCCCGAGTCCCGACCCCTCTCTCAACCCCCGGCCACTTTTTTTTTTTTTCTTAAGCTTGTCAGAGTGGGCGTCTCTTTCTTATAATAGAATCACCTTTCTTTCTTCCAGATTCTCATAAATCCTGCCTTCCTCCAAAATCTGCATGGGCTAATGTGAACATACGTCCTATGTGCCACTTGGAGCCTGTGCTTTCTTTCTTTACCCAGATCAAACTCCCTGTGGGGACCCCCCCCGCCCCCCCCCCTTTTCTGGTTACTCCTGTAACTCCTGTAAGTCTAGCCCCGGGGAAATCCGGCCCTATTTGGTAAGCAATCCAGGAAAAGAGGAACTGTAGCTGCTTCTCCAGGGAGGACTGTGGAGAGCCTGGACGAGAACGAACCACGCGGCCAAGAATGAGGCTTCGGGTTACTGAAAAGTTCGTCGTGGTCATTTCATTACAACACACGCGACCTCAATGGCGTCCTCACAGCTCTCCTCTCTGGCTGTCAGTCTTTTTAGGCTCTGAAACCCACCAGTCAAGGTTTCAGAGTCTCTGGTTCAGTGACAGGATGTTTTCAAGCCAAACCCAAACCATATAAAGCTCTCTTAGCTCAAGGAGATGACAGGAAAGCCAGCCAACAAAATGATAAATCAGACAAAAGCAAGCAATTAAAGAGTGTTTAGGGAAGTCTAGGGTACAGCTTTAACCCTTGAGATTAAAATTATAGATCTCAACTGCTACAATGCTCCTTTAGTCCCCAACGGGTTATTTCCTAGACTGGTGAACAATTATATTAATTTAGGTGCATGTATCAACCATTTTCCCTGTCTCATTTCTAAAATTTTTAGTTACAATGCCCTGAAAAATGTTCATCTTCACAAACTACAATCTGGGTATAGGAGAACCTTTCATAGCACACTGAGAGTAACCAAACATTTCAGTGTGCCCAAGCTAAAGGGTTTCCCAGGATGCGGGAATTCGTGGTGCTGAAACCAGGACGGTCGTCCCCAGCAAACCAGACTGGCTGGCCACTATAATTTGGGGTGATACAGAGCTCCAGAGTATAACTACAAACATTACCACCAGTGCTAAGAGCTCCATGTAATGCAGTCTGCCCAAAGAGTTTGCCAACCTGAGCTGTACAAAAGGACCTTAATACGCTTGAAAATAAAAACCTATTAAAGTTAATAATATTGTACTGCATATATGAAAGTGCTAAGAGAGTAGATATTAAAAGTTCTCATCATAAGAAAAAAAAATTTTTTTCTTATGACTATGTATGGCGACAGATGTTAACGAGACTTATGGTGGTGATCATTTCGTAGTATCTACAAATATCGAATTAATATTACGTACTTGTAACCAATATAATGTTATATGTCAATTATACGCCAATAAAAAAAAAGGTTTGAATTCAAAAAGAAAAAGAGAAGAAAAAGAAAAGAAAAACCCACATGACCGAATGCCTCGACTGGTCCCCCTGAGAGCACCTGGTACCTCACAGACCGAGCCTCGGAGCCTACGCCGGCCTCTCCACGGAGGTCCAGGCAGCAGAGGCGTCCTAGTGAGTGACAGTGCGCATCCCAGGCAGGCTTCGCCCCGTCGGGACCATCTACCAACCAGCCCCAATGGCGCTCTTGTAAAAGAGGATAACAAGTGCCCCTAGCGTGCTGTCAGAAGACGCCAGATTCAAACGCTGTGTAATTATCTGCAGGAGGTGGTGGTGTGTCAGAGCATTTGGCTGGAAAGACCATGTTTCCAAATAAATTTGGTGGATGGCGAGGACTGCTCTAAAACAGAGCAAAATATATGGCAGTGAAAGGCAGAAGAGGAAATAGTCATTTAGGCAAATCATGTAATCAGACATCCTCTGTCCTCCACAGGGCTCTCTTGGCTGCTGCTGTTTTCCGCGCAAGCTTTGGGAATATTCTGAGTACGAGCTGGACAATCTAAGAAAAAAAAAAAAAGACCCTTCCTAGTCCTCACATTTTTGCTTCCGACAAGAAAAGGGACATAGTACTGCTACGTGGCCTAGTACAGTGTCGCATGATAAAGGAAACAAGCCAGGGCACCGCTCCATCACTGCCATAATCAAAGTCCGTCACGAGCCCTCTAATTTATGATCTTATTTAATCTTCCAAAGAACCCAGGAGCGTAGGTATCATCCCCCCTGGCTTCCAGATAAGGAAGCAGGCGCTCGGCAAGGTCGAGGATCTTGCCCAAGGTCAAAATCTCCTAAGTGACACTTAGTTTTAAACCCCGGTCTGGCTGTCTCCAAAAAGCTTATATGCTTTGAGCACCTGCTGTGCGTCGGTTACTGCAGCAGGCCCTGGGGCACTGAGGGATAAGTGGCGGGGAACATGTCTTCGAGTGCCGATGTTGTGCGAAACGTCTCTCAGCCTGCGTTCGGTTAATCCTCCCACTGACCATTGACGGAACGATTACTTCCCACGTTTTATAGAGTCTGAGGCTTGGAGAAGGTAAGTGACTAGTCTGAAGTCACAAGGTTAATTAGCCACATCTTCGGACTCCAAACCCAGACTCTAACTAGACTGCACGTCAGACAAATGCGGCAGATGACGACCCGAGCTCGGCACCTCGCTAACGAAGCAGATGGACTGTCGCGTTTACAAGCAGAAGGAAGCACTGAACGCTGGTGCTTGCGGAGAAGGTTTCAGGAAGATGGGAAATGGCGCTGAACTGCAAGGGAAGATGCGATGATGACAACGATGACAGTGACAACAGCAACAACACAGATGGGATTCGGCCGCCAATTACTCGACGATCACTTTGTGCCAGCCCTGTCATAATCATCATCTCACTTCGTCCCACAGCGAGCCTCTGAAGGAGCATCATTACCAGCCTACATTTACAGAGGAGGTGGCCGAAAGTCGCATGGCCGTGACAGGATGAAGCCTGGGAATATGGACGCCGGGGCCCGTGCTCTTAATCACTGCCTCGCACGGCTCCTCTGCAGATGCGGGGTGGGAGGAATGTGGGGAAACATGCTCTGCCTCCCAATGGGAAGAGCGGCAAAGTCACGCTGCAGAGTGGGGGCACGGGGAGGGGTACAGGACTGAGGCCCTTTTTGTAACAGGAGCATCACAGGGGTGATGGGGCCAAGCGCACGACATGGTGAAGGTGGATTGGGGGCAACGGGAGGGACGATGTGTTGAGGGGCCACCCTGCTGGCAGAGAGCTCACTCAGGAGGCAGCCGTGAGGGCCTGGCGTGCAGGCCTGGGCTAGCTTGGCAGCCGGAAGTCGAGCTACAGGGAGGGTGGGCAGAACGGGGCAGAGGGCAGGTAGAGGAAGGATGGCTCAAGAATGAATCCCAAAAGTTCACATCCTTATGAGTGAGGGAGCCATGACATACCACCGAATAAGAAGGAAGCTCCAACAAGAGAGCGAGTTTGATTTTCACAGGACGGACTGAGGTGTAAGAGGAACAGCCGGGCAGATGGACCCGGGGGGAAACGCAGAGCAAACTCTGGCCCTGCGGGCATTCTGGGAAGCAACTGGCAGGAGTGGTTGTGGAAGCTTCCATCAGCCAGGTTCTCAGATGCAAACAACTGGCTCTGGTTAGTTTGAGCAGAGAAGCAGTTTACTAAAGGATTATGGGGTAGCTGTGAGTTTTACAGAAAGCTGGAGAACGAGATTTCGAGCCTAAGAGGGCAGAAGCAGCACCTCAAACACATGCAAAGATGCCTCCAGGGAGAAACACTGGCCTGGGCACAGCCCACCTGCCACCCTGGCCGACCCCGCAGCACTGCCGACGGTGCTGCTGGATGCCACGATGCTGGGACCATGCCCGCTGCCACCCCCCGGCCAGGACGAAGCCTGCCTCCTCTGTGTCAACAGCTGACGATTCGAAATCTGCTTCAGGTGGGTCTGAGTAGTTCAGACCGGGTCACATGCCTGTGTCCTAGCTGCAAGGGAGGCTGGAAAGAGGATCAGGGCACCTGGCTTTAATCGCAGCAGGTAGTTTCTGCCTCTAAGACACACACACCCGAGGAAAAGTGGAGTTCAAAGGAAGTGGGGGGTCAAGAAGGATAAATGTCTACGGCAAGTATCTTTTTCTGTCTTTTCTAAATAATTGTTAAATTTTACATGTCTCAGAATAAACAGAGTTTAAGATGGCAATGCTAAGATTTTTGGACAAAGTGATCATATGCACCTTTACTGGAGTCTGGAGGCTGCTATAATGATATGGTCTGTATTTCATGCTGCTGGGGGCCCGGTGGTCCGGGGCGGGTTGCTGTCAGCAGGCCTGCTCACTGAGAACAAAAACTGTCTCCTGTTCGGAAGTGCTGTGAGTCTCCTACAGCATGTGCCAAGAGTTTAGAGATCCCTGGATTAGGGACTCTGGGGACCATTTTTAATTTACTGATAAGTGAAATTTTAAAACGTGACATCTTTGAGTACCGCTGCCCTGGTCTATTAAACAAAGAGAAGCAATTCCCAAGCCAACACCATCCTATTAACCTGACCCTGACAGCGCAGATGTGGCCCGAGGCTGGCAGGACGGCCTGCATTGCACGCAGCGCCACAGCACCTACCTGCACGACAGAAACGTGGCTTCGTGCTTGTACAGGTACGAAGACAGGTCGTTTTGTATTTTGTAAGTTTAGATCCAAAAGCGCACCTAGGGCGGGCTGTCGTCAGAGCTGAGCAGGGAACCCTTTCCTCCCCCTTCAGCACCCTCTTTCCTTAGTTTTCATGCAGCCCTGGCCCGCCAGAGGGGAGCGGACAAAGGATTCATCTTATGAATGGCTGGACTAGGGTGGCTGTACTTTGTGAGGTTCCAGTAAAAGCCCACACTCCTTGTTAGTGAGCGGGGCTAATCACAGGGCCCCATCACCAGCGGGCAGTCCTGGGCGAGCTGTCAGACCTGAATGTCCTCATCCAAGAGAGGGGATAAAAATACTATTATTTCATCGTAATACAGCTACCTCAGTGGCTCTACGCTACCACGAGTGTTACTTTTAATAGTAACAAGCTCTTCCCAATGTCCGGAGGCCATTGAAGTTGACTAATGATAAGAGAGGAATCGGGGAAGACTGTTTTTTGAAGTGATTACTTAAAAAGAAATAAAAGGCGGCTAAAAATACCAGCAGCTCAACTAAACACAGTAAACTTTTTTTTTTTTTAATTAAAATTATTGGGGTGACATTGGTTAATAAAATCAAATAGGTTTCAAGGGTACCAATTCAGTAACAGGTCACCGTATATTGCATCTTGTGCTCTGTTCCTTCACCACCCAAAGTTAAACTTCCTTCCGTCACCAAATATTTAACCCCCCTTTACCCCATTTACCTCCCCTCCCCCCCACTTCCCTCTGGCAACCGCTAATCCACTGTCCGTGTCCAAGAGCCTCTGTTTGTCACGTCTGTTGGTTGCTTTCAGATTTATATACCACGCAAATGAAATCACACGGTTCTCTACTTTTTTTCTGACTTATTTCGCTTAGCATGATCATCTCGAGATCCATTCATGTTGTTGCAAATGGCAGTATGTCATCTTATGGCTGAGTAACAATCCACTGTATATATGTACCATATCTTCTTTATCCAACCATCTATCAAAGGACACTTTGGCTGCTTCCATGTCCTGGCCACCATAAATAATGCTGCTCTGGACATTGGGGTGCATATATCTTTGTAGATGTTTTCGGGTTTGGGGGGTAAATACCCAGAAGAGGGATTGCTAGGTCACACACTCATCCTATTCTTAGTTACTGTTTTCCATAGCGGCTGCTTCTTTTCCAGAAGTTTGGATTTTATCTTCAGACAAAATATATTTAATTAAAATTCAGAAAAAAGGTAGAGTTAGAGTCTTACAAAAACTAGGCTCCCAGCTATGTGAGACGGCAACCTGGGGGCTGCCCGAGGCAGTGGGGTGCGCCACTCCCCGGCCCTGCCCTCAGCTTCGCGCCCTGGGAATGTAGCTTCCACGTTAAAAGCCCTCCATGTGTACTTTTTTTTTTTTTTTTTTGAGAGGGGAGAGAATGGGGAATACAAAGAAGATATTAAGTTTGATCTTTTTAGAGGTATTATTTAGTAATGGAGTAAAAGAGTAAAATGTCCTAATTGTCCCCTATTATTAAGACAAAGGCCTAATTTCCACTTTCCTTTATATTACCATTTGATTTAACAAACTGTTTCTAAGAATTTATCTCACAGAATAACAACAGAAAATAAAATGTGGCCTATCTGTACAACTGGAGTATTATTCCGACATAAGAGGGAACAAAGTACCGATTCCCGCAACAATGTGGATGAACATTGTAAACAGCCCAGTGAAAGGCTGGTCGCAAAGGACCACATTTTGTATGACTCCATTTATATGAAATGCCCAGAACAGCCAAATCCATAAAGACGCAAAGTAGATCAGTGGGTGCCTGGGGCTGGGGATGAGGCGGGAGGGAAACGGGGGTGAGTGGTAATAGGCAGGAGGCTCCTTTTGGGGTTGATGAACATGTTCTAAGACGGAATATGGTGTTGGCTGCATAACTCTGTGAATGTACTAAAAATCACGGAATTGTACACTTTAAATGGGTGATTTATACGGTGTGGGAATTATAGCTCAACAAAGCTTTTATTTCAAAAATTAAAAACCCAATTTGTAGAAGTAATTGCAGTTATCGGATGGCATTAAATGCCAGACAGTATTGTAAACATTTTTTTTTTAAGCTTTATGAGGAGGCTATGACGTAGGGACCATTATCATCTGCATTTCGCAGATAAGGAAACTCAGCTACAGAGAGATGAGGTAACTTGCCCAGGGTGGTCCGGCTAGGAAACGGGGACCGAGGAGCTTGAACGACCTGACTCCCTGGCCACGTTCTTAACAGCTGCACATGTGGGCAGTGGTGTGGGCTCAGCCGGGGGCCCGGAGCACCGGGCGTGACAGAAGGAGGCGCGACATGAATGTCCGCCAGGCGGGGACAGCGCCGGCACTTCTGGCCCCCTGTGCACTGAAGTGAGTACGTGTGTGCGTGATGCTATGGGAAGACGACAGAAACCACGGCGGCAGAAGCTGTGTCTGCTTCGCTCCCATTTGTGCTTTTGACAAAACGCTGTATGTGCAAGTGTACATAAGCATGACAGTTTTCTGCCATCTTTTGTGAAAAACTAATAGCCATGGTTTTCTCTGAGAAGTTGGTCAGTGGTGGCGAGAAATTTGACTTTTTGTCTGCGTACTTTCTGGTAGTGTTTGGTTTGAGTTGGTCTTTTTGAACCACGAGCATGGCGGGGCGACCCGACCCTGCTGGCTTCGAGGAAGCCTCCTCTGCCCGGCCAGACCCTGGCTGCACGCCGCTCCCCGCTCTCCACGCGGTCACCACGCACGCGGCATCACTCCCAAGGCCGCCACTTGATCGCATTTGTATGGCTTTTCGCCGCCCTCCTCCCTCCCTGACCGGCCGGTAAGCTTCCCGAGGACAGGCCCCGGGCTTGTTTCTTGCCGAGCAGTACCGGGCGTGTAAGCAGACCCTCCTCGCTTACTTGCTGTTACTAATCACACAACAAATGAGTAAACGAATTAAGGTTCAATTACCTGCCCTATTCCAACAGTCAATAGTCAAGGACACAGAGTGACCGGTGGAACGAGAGGGGAGAAGGACTGGGAACAAGGGGCCATGCGCGGCCTCGAGCGGAACTTAAGAAAATGATTTATTACTTCGATTAAAAACATTTACTTTCAACTAATCCTGGAGAATTTACGGAACCACAACGCTTTCCATCTCAAATCTTCTCCATTATCTTTTCCTAATTAATTGAGGTATGTAAATTCATTGATCTGAAACTTTGCAAGCGTAAACATTACTCATGCAGTGATCCGGCACCCACATTGCTAACAGATCAAGCTTAATCAGGTTCTATCAATTTTTAAATTGTACATGTTATTAGACAAGATTCATTTAATTTTCCATCTAACAGCCACAGCTTATTACATTGGCTGTTCTCAGACATTTATAGAAACTTACCGTTGAATCTTTACTATAAGCCAATTTAGGATACAATTAACAAAATAAACTGTTTGACATAATGGGGGGAGGGCTTTGGTATGATGTAGAATATACTTTAATGTGTCTTGGGAAAAAAAGACTAAGGAAGGTATATTATACGAATGAAATTTCTAACGTTGCTACCTTAGAGAGCAATGCAGAATTTCTTCAAAAGAATATTTATGGAAGACAGCAGTATTTCACCCAAATAATATATTTAAAAAGGAAGGAGTAATAAATTTCTCATACAACCCAAATAATATATATTGGAAAGAACCTACCATGGTTTCCCAATAAATTATTCAGGAACTAGAGGGAACAATAAAGAATTCCAAACATGCAGGTGAGTTTCTATATTACAAAACAGATGTCTTCAGCAGTCTTAGCATTTAAATGTGCTCCGTTTTCCAAACTACCATTTTTTTTTTTTTCACTTCACATCTGATCACTTGACCAATTACTTGATAATTAAACTCCTTTGGGATCATGCTCCTTTTTAGTATTGCATTCGTTGCAGAAAACAGGCCCATTAAGGAGGTAAAATATTCCAATTTTAGGAAATGAGTGTTCGCAGAAAAAAAAAAACAATGAAAGGAAAGATATAAATATTCTGATCAGCTAAACACAAAGTAGCAAGGTACTGGTTGTGTCTCTGCCACATCGGTGTCCCAGGGGACTCTGCAAGCGCTCACAGCGTCCACCCGCCATCCCCGGAAAGCCCCTAAGGAAGAGCGGAGGGCGGCAGTGGGCTCCAGCGCTGTTCTGCTCAGAGGGCTAGTCCAGCACCTCTACGCAGACTGTCACGGGTTCACTGCCTGATGGCCTCTACAGTCACCGCTCGCTACGAGGGACGGTGTCCCCAGATGGGAGCAGAGAACAAGAGTACTCAGACACACGGTTTTTGCTGCGTGGCTCCTTATCTTCCTTTTGAGTCATGGAGCCCTTAAAGGATGCGATGAAAGCTGGACCTTCTCCCCACTCCGCCCCCAAAGCATCTTGGAAAACACCCTGGATTTTGCCCAATTTTATGGGTATCACTGGCCAGGTGAAGCCTGTCCATGGACCTGGCACCCAGGTTAAGAAACCTGCCTCTAGGAGTCCCCCATTGGACTATATTTTTAGTGCCCCAGAAGGGAATCCTCATAAAGTTTATTTTAAATCTAAGATTTTCTATGAAAAGCTGTATCCCTCTTAGATACAGGTACGATTTTGCTTCTTTGACAACTTCCTCATTTTTCTTTGGCTAAACTCCATCTTATGAACCACGACGGCCACTACGGTCTGCTATTTGTATCTGCCTCCCTCCCTCTGGTCTCGACTTCTCATACAGCCTGGTGTTTTCTTTGGTAATGACTGGTCGTTTCTTACTTATACTTTTACATCATGTTTCTGTTCGTCTGAAGCCTTCTCACGTTTCATGAAACAAACAAAATATAAGACAAGGATCTCTCAATTTTCAGTTTTTGATCCAAACATTGGAAATCAGAGAGAAAGAATATGAAGGGATTTTTCTGTTCCTTAATCAAAAGGCAACTGTTGACTGGCTCCTATTATTCTGCTTCAGTCACTTAATCTCATTGAATACTCAAACATCCTGTCTTCCTAGCTGGGATTAAGAAGGCTTGAGCGTTTAATTAAAGGTAGAGTTTCTGCCATTGAGTTCATGCTTTGCTCAATTCTAATATCCACAGACTGACTATGAAGAGACAGCTCCAACTAGTCAAGCAAGTGTGTGTCCCTGTGTGTACATGGATAAGGGCTCTTAACCTGGGGTCTGGGGAGATCTGTGAACCCAGATGGGGTGTGGGGGAAAGTACATTTTTTAATCACCTCTAACTGATCATTTAGCATTTCCTTCTACTATGAAGTTGGTCAAAAAAAAAAAAAAATCAGATGTATTAATGCTCCTGTGACTTTGTTACCAAGAGAAAGCACAGAGGTTTTATACCCCATTATGTATGGTTGTAGATACCTTGCAATGTTGTTTAAGCACCAATTTGAAATTACAGTAGTTCTTAGCCCTGCTGTTACATCATGTTACATAACAGATCAACAGAGAAGCATGCACTTCACTCTACAGAATAATTTTGAAAATATGTTGGTAACTGTATTTCAATATAATTGGTTTCCTTTTAAATCTATGCATTTTGTTTTATGCATTAAAAAAAAAAAAAAAAAAAAAAAAAACACTTTTCTGAGAGGTGGTCTGGTCCAGAGGCTTCGCCAACCTGCCAAGGGGTCCAAGGCACAAAATAGGTTAACATTGAAAGTGGTATCATGTTGCAGGGTTAACTGTGACAAAAAATTCTAAAAAATAAAATAAAACCCAAAAAATCAGAAGAAAACGAAGACAAACGCCACCGGCTAAGATGCCCGGACTGGGAACAAAGAGGTGACAGAGCCCGCAGTGAGCGCTGCCCCTCAGCCACAAGGCCATGTGGCACGTGCTAGCCAGGTGGGAGGGTGATTACCACGGCCAACCTCGCTGCTTATGATCACACACCTAATCAGAAACGACTCTCCAAGTAATGCTCCAAGTTCCCTAATTAGCAGTATTAGGTAAATTAGCTCAAACCACTTTCAATCAGCCTCAGCAGAAGGCAGGCGGTGCTGCTGATTGCCTGGCAGCTCTCCCCGAGCTTACAATGGGTGGGAAGGAGCCGCGGGGCGGGCTGAAGCTCCCGCCCGCCCGCACAGCCTGCTGGCGCCGCAGAGCTGAGGCGGACAGGCGCCGCCCATTCCAGGGCCTGGTGTATTTCAACTAAAGCGCGTCTCTCTCTGGCACCCACAGGACCCCGTTCGGCGGTACAGCACATTGTTTTTACATCCGGGCATTTCTTAGCGCCAAGAACAGGCATTTACAATAAAAACACAAGGCTAATTATACAGCTGAGGAAATAAACCTGAGTTAACTAAGCTGCTTCTAAAAACAACAACGGCAAATTCTTTGGTAACAGGGACGAAAGGGCTTCTGCTCAGCAGACACTTTCTGCTTGCCGACGGTGCTGCAGGAGGTGTAGGCACTTATCACTTGTGTGACAGGGACTGATGTATTAGTTGCGCAAAAGACATACTCTGGAAGGGAGGTATGGGCCAGAGCCAAGCAATGTCCTCCAGGAACTGCATAGGTGAACTGGTCAGTGCTCACTCAACGCAGATGCTAGAGCAGATCTCAAACCCAGCCGGTCCATTCTGACCCAGGCCTAAAGAAAAGCTGAATAAAGAAGAAGGGCTGATAGCAGCACTGTCTGGATTAGCTCCCACACTGGGAGATTATCACCCCTCGCTCCGACTGGGAGAGCGGATTAACCAATTATGAGAGTCCAATCCACGGAATGAAATGCCGTTATTAAAAGCCTGACATAAACCTCTATGTATCTACATAAAAGGATTTTTCTAGACAGATGAAAGGGTAAAAATTAAGTCACAGAACAATGTGCACAGAATGATGTCACATAAGACATGTACACACTTTTGACTATGGTGACCCCCAACAGAAGGACTTGAGGGAGTTACACAGTTTATTCTAGATACAGATTTTAAATCTTTACTCATGTTACTTGGATAATTTTAAAATCTAATAAAATAACAATAAAACAGATCCGTATCTACCTGAGTTTGAATCTTACAAAAGATTAGAATGAAAAGAATTTCATATTTCCATGTGTCCATATTCCTTATTTCTAGGTCAAGCACGGATTCTTGTCTGTTTTATTCACTGATATAGCACAAGCATCTAGAACAGTGCCTAGCACGAAGTAAGCACTCAAAGGAGATCTGTTAAATAAACTGATTATTCATTTAATATAGAAATGTATACTGAGTGCCTACCATGTGCTAGCTACTTGCTAAAGATCACGGGAAACAGTGATTTATTTGACTTGCATTCACTGAATACCTTCCATATGCCCAGCAGTGTTGGCTGCTCGATGAAAATACACAGATACAGATACATACATACTGCCCTTTAAGAATTTAGAATTAAGCTGTGGGAAGGTGAACTTGTAGAGGGTTGGAGGAATGAGATAAAGCTCTTTCCTGGCCAGAGCCTTAATCCTGGCTTTGGTTTTCAAAATTATGACTCTGAGGCTTTGCTTATCTTAGTCTGTCTTGTACCAGAATTATGTTCATGCATTTGTGCCTGCTTCGCTGGGGGAAAATAAATACCAACCTTCCTGGACTGTGTGAATGACGAAAGGACAATGGCTTATTCTCTGCCCGAAGACCAAAGCACCAAAGCATTCCATCTTTGCTCAATGGCTGTATTTCCCAGTTCTATCCACTCAACACAGAATTAGAAATCTCCAAGTAGGGAAGGAGTCGTGGTAGTCATCTGGCCATGGCTACTCTCCTCCGGACTTGGCCCAGCCCTTCGCATCTAATTTAAGGTGGGGGGGCTACCAAACTAAATGAAATAGAGCTTTGCAGGCATCACGTGGGTCTTTACGGAAAAGATTCCATTTGTCAGTAATTCTACTTTGCATTCCCATGGCGTCTCCTGGGTACCACTCAGTTGACGCCTTTACTCTCCAGGCTTTTGCAGCCATATCTGCAGAAGCCCAGTCCTTCTCTACCTTGAAGTTAAGGTTTTTCCGCCTAAGTGGATTATTCTGCACTTATCTACAGCAATCACCTTTGTGCACATACCTTCTCCTTCAATTTGTCAGAATCATTTCTGAATTTAATTCCATTTTCATATTCAGTCACTTTGATCCCAACAGAAACGATCCCCCAAAATTCAAATATAAGATGCCCGGGATCATTTCAACTTTGAGAATGAAATGTGGTTACGGCTCAGTGGATGTGCAGAAGTTAAGTTAGGGAAACGACATTAAATCAGAGGGGGGATAAAGCCTGTGCTTCTAGTAACAAAAGGTTTCTTCATCTATCAATCCAAAGTTATCAATATTGTAGACCTGTATGTTCTCATCCATAACAGTCTGGGCCAGATCTGATGGGAAATTTGGAGATATTCAAACTTTAAAATACTAACAAAGGGTACGGGGCACATATTAACTAACACCTCAAGCTTGAGTAATATTTTGCTAGCAAAACATATGAATATATAAATACTCTCACTAAATAGGATAGAGACTATAAATAGCCTCATGTCAGTTCAGGTCAGTTTTGCTGCCAACTGAATTAGTTTCAAACTTAAGAAAAACTCAGTTTTCAGAGCATTCTGAATTTGGAAATGGCAGATAAGGGATTACGCACATGTACATGACCCAAATCAATGAACCAGGTCCAGCTCTCCTACCCATTCCACAGAGAGAGCCTTTGAGAGCAAGTACATGTGGCTGTCTTCCTGAATATTTGGGCCAAGTTACACCCTGGAAGCCCTCCACAGCGGAGGTCACCGCTTTAGTTATTCGAACTGTTGTTTAGAAAGTAAAACAAACCGAGCATGGTAAGTCTAAAGTAATGAGAGTTCTCTGGCTAAACCCCATTATCTTTTCACAACCCTCTGCGTACAGACAAAAACTGTACATAACACATTGAAAAGTAAAAAATGCAGGGCCTTATGCCTTTTAGTCTAGCAAAGTGCTTCTCAAACTTGACTATCCCTAAGATTCACCTGGGCATCTCGTTAAAATGCTGATTCTGTCTCATTAGGTCTGAGTGAGGTAGAAAATTCTGCAATTCCAACGAGCTCCTGGCTGCTCTCTGGGGACCACCCTTTTTGAGCGAGGCTGTAGTGAAAGGAGCATGAAGTTTGGAAACAAAAGGACTGGAGTTAGATCCTGACTCCACCATGTACAAGCTGAGTGACCCTGGGATAAGCACTTAATTGCTCTGAGCCAATTTCCACCATGGGTTAAAATGGAAGTAACAATGACGCCTCCTTTTCATAACTGTAATGACTAGGTGAGCTAGCAGTACAGTTCCTGGCACATAACAGACCCTGAGTTCCATCTTATGCCACCTGTGGTAGGCTGAAAAACAGCCCCCCAAAGATGTGCACATTCCAATCCCCAGAATCTGTGAATATGTTACCCTACATGGCAAAAGGGGAATTTGTAGATGTGATAAAGTTAAGGATTCGAGATGGAGAGGTTACCGTGGGTTATCTGAATGGGCCGATGCAATTACGAGGGTTTGTGTAAGAGGAAGCAGGAGGGTAGGGATGATAAGAGTATGAGACGATGAATCAAAAGTCAGAGAGGAGAGAGGATGCTGTTTCTGGCTCTGAAGATGGAGGAAGGGGCCATATTCCAAGAAACGAGGGCAGCCTCTAGAAGCTGAAACTTCCAGAAGAGAGGAGATTCTGAGGACTCACTTGAGACTTCTGACTGCCAGAGCTGTAAGAGGATAAATCTGTGTTGTCTGAAGCCACTAAGTTTGTAGGAGTTAGTTACAGCGGCAGCCTCAGGAAACTGACACACCATCTTCTGGAATAATGCAGGCTTGCCTCAATATACATAAGAGAGGATTTCCCGGAGACGAGTCATCATCACCTGAAAGGGTATCAGGGAATAGGAACCCAAGCTGAGGGCAATACACAAAGAATTCTTCAAGGAGACTTTACACCAGGGGAAGAATTCCTCCCGTATTACCTGTCTTGTTTGGCCGCGGCCATTTTTAATAAACAGGGCTGGGCACACGTGTTAATAACAAGCTGCGCTACAGGATGAGGGGCATCTCTTGCGCTCTGACTGTATCATCGTGTTCCAGTCTGCCTCCCCCGTAACTGCTGAAATCTAATGAGGCTCCCGGGGACAGTATCGGTGGGTCAATGCTTCAACATCGGGAGGACGGACGGAAAAAAGTGACCCTGGGCTTAAGAGTGAGGGATTGAAAATCAATGGCCTTACCATGTGTACAAATCTTCATCTGCTATTTATAATGTGGCCTACCCCATAGAGAAGCTTTATAAAATAAGAAAATACCAAGATAACAAGAAAGATGTCTGCAGAATAAGACATGTTTCAAAACTCAACGGCTATTGTCCTCAATTCCTTGGATCTGAAGGCTCCTCTTACCACCCCTGGTTTTCCACTCCACCCACTAGACTCTCGGCTCCATGGAAGGACCCGATCCCTCATTTCCAACAATTACAGTCTGGCGCTGCGACTGGGACTTAGTTTGCACACAATAACTGTGATGACAGATATTCACATTGCAAAAGCATACTATGGCTTTCTTTGGAAAAAGAATTACCCATAAAGTTCACTTTCTCCAGTTTGCACTTAAAACTACTTGGCCCAAGATATTATTTATGGTAGAATTAAAAGTATGTTTCCTGATTTTATTTGCCCATTAACATATACATTTGACAGTTAACAATGTGCTAAGCAGCCAGGGCAAGTAATTACTTTTCTAGTGTCTGCCTCTGCGTATGAGCTGAATGAGGGGAAGCAACTAATTGCATATTAAAAAATGGTAACTAGTTTTAAAACATTCTGTTTAATCTCAGACCACAATATTCGAAACAGTTACAGTCCTTTCGCTGGCTCAGTTACAGTCCCACAAAGCAGTCCAAATCTTCAGAACAGAAATAAACCCTGCTCGGGTCGCGATGAATATAAAACACATATTCAAAAGTTTGCCAGTTCACATTTATGAGGTCTTCTGACCAACTGGTAGAGTTGATCATAAAAACTATCTTTTAATTTTCTTATGTTCAGCTTATTTTACTTAAGAGCAATGTAATTGCATGGAAAGCTTTCATTTTAAGTCTTATTTTGAAATGTGACTGAATACATTAACATAATTCAGAACAACTCAGTAAACATCTACAAGAACATGTTATATAATTCTAGTGAATCTCATAATACTCTCTTTTCAAAGAAAAGCAACCACTGAACAGAAAAATGTTAAATTCAGATCTGGTTTTCGAGTGTCCAATAAAAACAAGTTTGCTCGCTGTGTGGTCCAGTGAGAGCTCCAGCAGACATGACAGCGCTTCCCAGGCTGGACAATTCCAGAGACAGGGGCTTGCTGCAAGTCAGACCAATCCGAAGTAACTAACACTTCACTTTGGTTTACTGTGCAAAGCAAGACTCTTTCTATGATTTCTAACTGCTTTAGAAATAGGCACACTCTGCGGTTACCTTAGCACTGTACAGTCTCAGCCCCTGGGATCCCTCACCCATGAGCCTTAACTGGCGAAGTTCACAGGCAGCTAAGATATTACCCCTCTACAAACTGAAACCCAGCACCTTCCTGTGAATACACATGTCTCTGGACCGAGCTGCTGAGACACACCACACCTGCACAGAGGTACAGAGTCGTCTGTCACTGCACTGCATAGCCCTAGACTGCTGAGGTTTTAAATTCTTGCTGTACCAGTGGGCTCTTGGCTCAGAAACTGAGACCCCACAAAGGTAAGGGGTCTGTCCAAGTATACCTAGTGCATCAGGGGAAGGCGTGAAGCTGGCATCCCAGCCGCCTGAGCTCTAGCTCAAGTCTTTGTCCGCCGCCTTATCTTCTCTCTTCCCCCATTGTCCTGCACCTCTGTAGAGGCCCACCAGCAGGACGGACTGCTCCCCCAGGGATGCCGTCGTCGGGTTCTACTCGGGGGAGTCAGTGATGTAGGCACGTGCACACTCATGACTTTGCGTAAAATACTAGTAAACAGAATGAGCGCAGGTCTGAGGGTGTTCCCTGCTGAACACACTGCCTGGACTTTGGGAGAGGAATTCTGGGCGGCCCTGCTTCCATTCTCACATCTCCACTCTGGGACTGCTCTGGACAGGGAGGCTGCCAGACAAGTGAGCTTCGATGGGAAGGAATCAGTGCGCCTCACCGTACTGCAAGGAGCCTCAGCTTCTAAAGGCACTGACCATCTCTGCGGGACTCAAGAACCCTTGTTTACAAGGTGACGGCAGATGGAAACAAACGGCCACAGCCACTGCAGTGCTTTCTGCAGCGGTTTTCAGGTCACGGCTATTCCACTAAGCAGAGACCAGGGCCCAGACAAGAGAGTGGCCATGGGTACCTGCTCTGCTTCCCTGATGGGCGGGGGCAGTTTCCACCGGCCTGTACTTGCTCAGTGGGCTTTCTTCTTGTCGGAAAGATAGGTTTTGAGAGTAGGGAAGAAAAATACTGGCGAGTTCTAGAAGGCGTCTATCATCGTCAGGCTGTCGGCATCCTACTCTTCTTTGGGGGAATCATCCCGCTCTGCAGTCCACGCGGCTGCAGGACAGCTGACCCCACGCCCTGGCCTCAGTGGGCCATGTGGCCACATGGGCATCACTCTGGGACTCTGAACCACCAAGCCACTTCTTTCTCCCGCGGTTTCTGTAAGAAGGATGTAAACCTAGAATGCCCAGAGACCATTACCTAGAGAGAGCCTGTGCGAGAATGAAGCCAACTCAGAGGAAAGTGGGGCTGAGCAATGCTGAGACCACGTCCTGAAACAACCGCTGAACCCCTGGATCTAGCCAGACCTGAAACCTGCGCTGCCCTTGGTCTAATTTACAATTCCACAAAGTAACGTACACCTTAAAAAAATTAATCAAGCTATATTTCTGTCACCTGAAACTGAAAGAGCGCTAAAAATACAGGAGAAATAAAAGCGTAAGAAGAGGGGAAACGAGAAGAGAAGATCACACTTGTGGCTGTTATCTGGAAGCAGTCCAAGTCTGTCCCCTAGAAAGAAGGAAAGGTGACACGTGGAAATCTGTTCCGTTTTTCACATTAAGCTCGATCATCAGAACTGTAGCTCTGCCTAATTACTGTGATTAATCTCGCCAAATTCTAAATGTGACATGAGTGTGCATTTTCTGAGGTTCGATGAGGCTGCGACAGTCATGAAGAGAAGAAATGAGCCATTACCAAATGAAGACATCTTTTAAGAGAACTCTTCCCCGCCCCCTACCCCCCAACGTGGTCACGACTGGGTAAAGGAGAGAAGGTCACAGCAACAACCCGAGTCTTACCTGGCATGGCATGGATGAGGTCCCCGCACAGGACAAAGAATCTGGGTTTGGGGTTCAGCTTGTTGACGGCCTGAACGGCTTGCTCAGTGAGACGGACCTCCTGGCCCCACTCATCCCCGCTGTTGTCACAGTCCCCAATGGACCAGGCCTTCATCAGTCCGAACTGCGGGTCCGTACCCTGGATGAAGTAGAACGGGCCTTTCCATTCCCTCTCCTTTTCTTAAAAATAAAAATAAAATAAAAGGAAAAAGGAAAAAAAAAAAGAGAAGGAAGAAATATTATAAAATCTGCCAGGGAAAGGACCCAGGTTACCGTGTGAGTGGATACAGTATTTTTCTTAAATTAAGTAGGTCATTTTACTAAGCTGCTGTTCAAACATACCATTTTCCTGTCACAGTCTAGAGGATTTTGATTTATACTAATTATGCCTGGGACCTGGTGATTCCCAAAGGCCAAAAAGTGCCACGTGGGCTGCAACCGCCACACAAGCGAGCTGTTTGTTAAAAGCTAGCTGGCCAAGATGGAGCCCTGAGGCGCGGCAGAACGCTGTACAGAGGTATTAATGTTCAATAATCGTTTTTTAATTAGAATTAAAAATACCCCAAATTGAAAGCTGCCAAAAGTATTATATTTAAATTACTAGGTGAAATGCTTTCAGATCTTCTGTGCCAGGCTTAATGGCACAATTTGCACCGTTTCAGGGGATGTGACAGAATTTTAATTACAAAACTTGGAGCTCGGAAGCTCTGGCTATCTGGTGGGAAATGCCGTGCCAGAAATGAAATCTTGAAATCGGTTAGTCAATGTGGAAAAAAAAAAAAAAACAATCGATGCTAACATTTCAAAAGCAGCATGACGCGGGCATGAGAGAAGCGTGAAGCTGGAGGGGTGCGGGGAGGGAAGAGGGACGGGAGAAGGGATCCTTGGAAAGGGGGCTAGGTCACGTGCGCGGAAACCATCAGGCTTGCCCTTCCTGCTGGCTCCGCGGGCCCGAAGCTTCACCGGCCACAGGTCTCTACCCCGATCTGCCGAAGGAACCAGGGCCGGTGCCCGCCTTCTGCAGAGCGGGAACGGCCATTAACAACAGGCATGGAAGCCGTGAGGGTTTCAAACGTTCTGGGGATTTCGTTTTGCTTTTTGGCCACAGAGTCCTTTCTTCAACCAAACCTCGCATGGCGGACCGATGTAGGAAACACAGAGCTGCCTCTGGACGACGACTCGCTGGGGAAGGAGCAGTCTGAAGACCTCGTTCTACAGCCCTAGCGTTTTTCCTCTAAGGAGACTGAGCCCAGGGAGGGGACGTGACTTGCCTCCTGGCCCAGCAGCAAAGAGTGACAGGGACAAAACTACCCCACAATCTTGAGACTGCTTTCTTTTTTTTTAATACATTAATGCATTTTGCACGCTAACTGAATAAGTGGTATTTCCTTGGGAAGTCATTAAGATAATATAATTTCCAAAAGTTGCTTGGAATCACTTCTCGTCTGTGTGTTCCATTCACTCATTTATTCGGTAAGCACTTACCGAGAGCCTATGCTTCACAGACCCCACGCGAGACGGACCACACACGGGTGGACCAAGACAGCTGAGGTCCTTGCTCTCCGGGGCTCAGTTCTCATAGGGAGACAGGCAATTAACCGAGCAGAGAATGGAGCCAGAGGGTACCCAGGGCCATGAAAGGGCCATGTCAGGAGGAAGAGGGAAGTGCTAGAGAGACCTAAACAGCAAGAAGGAGCCAGTCTACATCCCCTCTTTAAATTCCATGGCTACCCTCTGACTCACCACACCTACCTAGCTCGCTGCCCTTTTAAAGCGGACTTCTGCCTTTAGGCCTCCCTTCCTTCTTAAGTCCTTTCTTGGAACTTAAAAAGACAAGTATGCAAACAAACGTGTACATACTTTATAGAAGAAACCGCACATGCATGCTAATCTGCCAGTCCTTGACCTACAGCGCAGAGTATTTGCTGCTCAGTCAAATCACGACCAACCTGAACTCTGTCTGAGCAAGGACGGCCTGAAAGCCTGGGGCACGCAGCTCACGGCTAAGGACAGCAATCCGGCACCGTAACAGACTCGGCTCATTCACTGAGACCTTACTGTGTGTGGCAGAAAGACTGCACGGTGGCCCCAAAGAGCGCTGCACCGGGAAATTTACATCCTGGTGCACTCCTTGGACCTGGTGACTTCCTTCAAATAAACAGAAAATGGTGATACAACGTCCCTTCAGGGAGAAGGCTAGACCAAGACATAGAAAGGACCTAAATGTCCCTTGATGGATGAATGGATGGACCAAATGTGGTACACACACACAACTGGGTATTTATTCAGCCTTACAAAAGAAGGATATCCTGCCCCTTGGGACAACATGGCTGGACCTGGAAGGCATTGCGCTAAGTGAAACAAGCCAGCCGCAGAAGACAGATTCTGTCCAATAGCATAGATATGCAGATTTTTAAGTAGTCGAGCTCACAGAAGCAGAGAGCGGAATGATGGCTGCCCAGGACTGAAGGCCGAGGGAAATGGGAAGGTGATGGTCAAAGGGCACAGAGTTTCAGCTACGCGACATCAAGAAGCCCTGGAGATCTGCCGCGCGGCGTAGCTCCTGCAGGTAACAACACCGTCCTACACCTAAAATCTGCTAAGATGTTGTACTCTTACTACCCGCATGTGCAATAACAAGGGTGACAGGCAGCTTTGGGAAGATGTGGTGATGGTTTCGCAGGTGCGTAATTATCCCCAAACTCATCGGGTTAGACACATCAAGTATGTACAGCTTCTTACATGTCAGTCATACCTCGGTAAGATGGTTAAAGAGATATTAGGTTAGAAGAAAGAGTGTGACTCTCATCTTCCTTACTCTTGCTTCCTCTCCTGGAGCCCCCGCTCTAGAGAAAAAAGGCTGCCACGATGAGATGAGCCCAGTGGAGAGGCCAACATAGCAAGGGAGTGAGGGAGGCCCTCTGCACCAACCCAACAACCACAGAACTGGGAGGAGGGGGCCTCCCCAATGGAGCCTTCAGATGAGAGCAGAGCCCCAGCTGGCACCGAATGAACCCTGTGACAGTCCCTAGGTGAGCAGCACTCAGATTCCTCACAGCAGCTGTGAGATCATACACGTGGGTGTTTCACGCTGCCAACTTTCAGAGTAATTTGTCACATACTAATAGATATCCATGGGTCAGGCAGTAAAGACAAAGGGCCAGGGAGGAGTCAGCAAGACCTCTCCGCGAGCTGAAGCTTGGTGCTATGAGAAAAACTGAGATTCTGATATGTGTTTTAAAGTTCATTTTTAGCATCATTTATTTATTTTATTTGAAAAATAACCTTTTTGCATCGATGAATGCTTTTACTTTTACCTATGTTTCTGTTTCTGAGGCAGTCTGAAGACCTGTTTAATAAACTGGATAAATTAATCAGAACTAGATCAAGGAGGTGATAGTCACCCCAAGGCTGAAGCATAAATCAATGTTCTACAACAGAATTTATAAACAGATTTCTGCAGCAAACGTTTTAACAAACATAGTTTCCAAAGACAAACAGTCATAGTCTCGAAAAGTCAATAGTTCTTGGAGGTATTAAAATAAGTTTTTCATTATTGTTTACTTAGTAAAATCTTACACAGAATCTCAATTTTATGATAACAAGGTGCAAAATAAATAGATCTGACCTAAAACGAATGACAGCTCACATTTCACTATTCCATCTACATTACCTACCTAACAAACGCAACTTGGGGACTCTAGGCTCTGCATTCTGAAAAGCACCTGCATCCTCTTAAGGTTCTTGCTACAGAAGTTTGTGGTCTTTGGTCTCGGCGTAATTTCAATCAAGACTGAATTAAAGTTATTTGAGGCTTGTAAAGCTTAGTTCCAGAAGGAGGAATCTTGTACATCTCTTGAAAGGGCAAATTTTTATATTGAAAGTGAACTGTTAACATTTGCATTAAATTATTTCACCAAAGTCTGAAGTTACTGGCAGAGCAGGGCACAGGTATTAGTTAGCTGACCTCTACAAGAGCCAGGGAGAATTTGCAATGCCATCCCTTCTGGGGCAGAGCGAGGGTCTGCCCCTGGCACAGCCCGGCTTCTCTCTTTAAACTCACTGAAAGCATTACTCTGGCAGTGCAAGCCACGGAGGTTTGGATATACTGAGGTCCATTCCTAAATCGTCCTGATAACGTCATCAGAGCATTAGAAAAGACACTTAAAGATCAAGGAGTAGGTGGAAATGTTTGTTTGTCTTCCTAGTCAAAGAACTTAAATATAAGATTGGCATGGTAAGAGTAAATTACTGATGACCCAAATGAAGAATTACCCGGAAATGGAGGCCGAGGCAGAGGGAGGAGGTGAGGATGAAGCCGGCTGCACTGGGGCTCAGAGGGCGGGGCTGAGCTACAGCTCAGTCCTCTAGGTGTGGCCTGTGAACCACCAGCAGCAACATTCCCTGGGAATTTGTTGGAAAGGCAGAATCTTCAGCCCACCCCAGACACACTGAGTCAGAATCTGCATTTTAACAAATCTCCAGGTGATTTGTATGCAAATCCAAGTTTGAGGAGCACTGGCCTTCAACTAATCAAGGAACTGCCTAAACATGTTTTATGAGAAACATGCAAAGTGATTTTTGTTTAAATTGGCATAATGACTTGGAGGACTTTTTTTCTTGTTGTTAGTGGTGGCGTTTTTTTTTTTGGTTTGGTTTTACATATTTTCCTATTCGTTTTTAGGTCCCTGTCTGTGTGCAGCTCAAGTATGTAGTATTTCTTGGTATTACCCATTACCACCTAATCATCTCCCTTTAAATTCCCTGTACTGAGCTGAGGGAGCCCGTTATTGCAACCCATCCTAGGAGGCCGAGGCTACCTTTTCCCACTGGGAACTGGAAACTTGTCAGTGCTGGGGGGATTCTCAGACTTACTCTAACCAACCCTCTTATTTAACCAGAGGGGGTACTGAGGCCTGAGTAGGGAACTTAGTCATGGTTCAAGTTCAAGGTTAAAAAGCAGCAGCCTTCGCTTCTCAGAATCTCAGTGCTGCCAAGATGATCTGAAGAGGAGAGCTACAAAGGAGACGGAACGTGCCCTGTGCTGCCCGACCTGAAAGCTGTCCACCTCCATGAAGACATTTTTGTCTCCAAGAAGTTTCCTTTGAACAGGACATTTTGGTAAATCAGAAGACTGTACACAAAGATAATGTTGGCAAGGCCCAGAGCTTTTCCCCAGTACGCTGTGATGCTCACAATCCCTGCCAACAGCACAGGGCTGGTTCAGGGTATAAGCTAGGGCCCAGAATGACCATCTCCCACGGGGTGCTAATTCATCTTCCCAAGAACTTACAAGCTTCAGATTTCTCAATGTGGTCTAGCTAGAAGATGTGCTCTGTTTGGTTCATACAGTGTTTGTAAAATTTTTGATTTGTTGCCAACGTTTTCAACTCACAAGTTTCACACATACGGCTGGCTTTGTGATTTCTTGTGGAAAACCTGGCCACACCAGGTCCCAGTGGCTGCCCCTTCACATGGGCCTGTGCGCTCAAATTCGACTTAGTCCACACCCAGCCCAATTCACTGCCAGGTCCCTGTGTACATCTGCAATGGCAAGCAATTATCTATGATAACCCTTCCATTTTGCTCAGTGGTGTGGAAGAGGAAACCAAGCAAGGTCAAGGGCAAATAACTAGATTGTGATCCACAGGGGTGAGGGCCAGAACCAGGCCTATTCTGCCCCAGAGCCCTGACTTTGGGGCAGGTGATCACACGGGTGAGATTACAGAGAACTATCCAGCTAGGAGTGCTCAATAAAGTCTGTCCAAATGACAAACCAGGAAAAACAAGCTCTACGTTACCACCGTAAATTACCAAAATCTGTTACTACAGCCTAAATCAAATAGTTAACATAATCTAAATTAAATTTTCAATTAACTTAGAAATATTTTTAAAGGAAAAATTGGCTTTAGAAAGAAATTTGATTTACCCATCATCTAGAGAAGCACAAAACTTGGCCACCTCGAAATTCCAGCTAACTGATAGAGACTGCACGAGAAACCGCCTCCCAAAACGGAGGGATAAAAGGACAGTGGATTTGGGTGGCATTAAACTACAGACAGGAAAGGCCTGCGAGTCTCCTTTAGGCATCACCAGGTGCAAAGCAACTGCATACAGAGAAGAATCTTAAAACTCTTTAAGGATTCACACAATGCCGTGCCATTAATCTTCCCTAGAGACTGTTTGTGTGCCAATATCCTGTCTGAAAGAAAGATAGATATTCAAACTGCAATCTCTCTTTACAATTTGCACTTTTAATATTATGAACTAAATGTTTTCTCGAATCTGTCTCCGCCAATATATTTCCTCTCATTTTTATTATACCTTTTGGGCATATTTGTCAATTGTTAATGGAAGCTGACTTTTTAATATATACCAAGAATCAAAAGTTTCATTGATCCTTTTGCTATTACCACTTAATCAATGACCAACTATAATAAATGCACTCCCAAAGCAAAGGAATCACTACTTTCATCACCCAACTAGGAAAAGGCCTACGGGAGCCAGTCATGTCATTCATTAATACTAATATTATTAATGTATGCCCTCTTGATGTGTTAAAGTTGTTACTTTATAAGCAACCTCAAATAATTCAAGGTGGAATACAATGATAAATAGCTTTCTTAATTTTTATAAAGAAAAGCCTCACTTTATAACTCTAGCATGCCTTTTGGAAAACAGAGTTAAAATCATAAGATACTGGTTACAAGTCTGATCAGCAGGAGTCTGGTTAACAAGGTTCCTATTATTACAACACCACATCATTGCATCGTAAGAGTATTTAAGAAGTCGATGTTTTGGCTCCTGTTAACTTATATGACTCAAAACAATATATGAATTGGGACTATAGGGGCCACACTTCTCTATCTGACTTGGAAGCCACAGAATTAACTAAAAAGTCAGTATTTGTTTTTCTGGACATGTCCAAGCCTCCAGCTTGTCCTGTCAGTTGGGACAAGTGGCACCTTAAATTCAACACTCCCACAAGCAAATTTACCATCTTTCCTTTAAGACGGGCTCCTTCTCCTGATGGCCCTGGTTGTGCCACCACGGACCCCAGGCCACCAACCCACAGGTGTCCGGGTCACGTGTCAGCGCGTTGGGCCAAGCAGGCGGCATGCAGTCATGGCCACGCCACCGCCCCCAGCACGGGCCGCCCTCGTTTTGCACTTTGCTTTCTCGCACCTCACAGACGCTACATTTTTTACAAATGAAGCAAGGCCCTCAGACAGCAAAAAGGTTACAGTGCGCTATAATGCGATACTCGGCTGACTGAGGTGGTCTGGAGCCGAACCTGCAGCATGTCTGAGCTCGGGTGTGTGCCGTCTGTCCCCACCGGCACTACCGGGACAGCTCCATGCAGCGCTCCCAACCTCACCGACCTCGGGCGGCGACCACCAGCGCAACTCCTCCGAACACCCTCACCCCGATCCTCAAACCCTCTAACTTCCACGAGGAGAGGCCCGTGTTTGCTTTCCCTTTCCAGTACATTGTCAGCATGCATCGTCTGGTCCCTGGCCTGTGGGACCAAACATTTGGTGAAGGGATAAATGAAGACGGCAACGGATCCTCCCTCATTCTGGCACTTGGAGCTGAAACGTAACCCAAAACTTTCACAGCCATATGGATTACTATTCCCACTTGCCCCGTGGCTGTAAACCAAGGATAATTTTCATTCCCAGGGGACACTAACGTCTGGAGACATTTTTGGATGTCACACTGGGAGGGAGATGGTACTCTGGCATCCAGTCGACAGAGGCCAGGGATGCTGCTAAACATCCCACATTACACAGGGCAGTCCCACAACAGAGAATAGTCCGGCCCAATGTCAATGCTGAGGTTCAGAAACCCTGGACAAGGCATTCCACAGGATGCCTCCAAATGGGCCCGTCTCTGCTCCTCCAACACACCCCTTCCTCCGGGGATGCTCTCCATTGTACAAGCTCTCCCCGCCACTGAGATCCCTTCTGTCCTTCCCAGCCCAGCTCACACACTACCTCTACCATGCCTGTCTCCCTCCCCTGCAAGCAGATGCAGCTCTGCCTCCTCATCTCATCTGAGTGGCCACCACATGACAGGTGCCGCACTAGTCGCTGGACTCGGCGGTGAGCAAGGCTACAGGTCCCATTCCTAAAGACCTTATAGAACGGTGGGAAGGTGAACAACGAACAGGTCAACAACTGACGTGTTAACACGTGTACTCTGCGCAAAAGCAACCAGGGGGCCCACGGACAAAGCGACCGGTAGGTGGGGGAGCTCTGGTTAGATGGAGCCGTGAGGCGACATGGGACCTGAGATCTGAAGGATGAGAAAGAGCCAGGCATGGGAGCTGCTGTGGGGACGCACCCCAGGCAGAGGGCGTGGCAAGTACCCAGACTCCTGAGACCAGGGGCGAATGTGAATCCAAGGCGGGGGACGGATCATACCGGAACAAGGGCCTGGGAAGGCCCGAAAGTCCCTGTGCCACTTTGGGCCTCTATCTCCTGAAGTCCTAACCCAGTCCCAGTGTAGCCCAGGTTCTGAGGCTTGAGTGCTGGGTTCAATTCCCATTTCCATCCTTTACCAAGCAAGTGACACGATACAGGTTCCTTAACCTTTCTGGGCCTCAGCTTCCTTATCTTTAAGGTAATAATGCGTCTACCTCAAAAGGATCGTTGTGAAGAATTCATGAGGTAATCCACGGAAAGCGCCTGGACTTGGCCCACAGTCAGCAGTCAAGGGTAAGCTTCTATTTCCATGACCATTCCTCACAGTACCTCCTGTACCTCTCTCAGCAGACAGAGCCACCAAATCCTACCTATTTCTTTGTTCCCTATAGCACACAGTGGAGTTCAGAACACACTGGGCGATATATACACACATATATGTATACACACACACACATATATTCACAGGCTTTGCCCATCACGTCTTTTCCTTGTGGATACTGCTTTAGCTATAAAACAGCAAAGATGGGTAGCTTTACAGCCGCCTGGAGGCTTTCTGGCTAAAGAGCAAAAGCCAACAAAATGCAATTTTTGCAGTTCCTCAGAGCAGCAATCTGCGCGGTGAATCACTATCTAAATGTCTTCAGCAATCTCTGTCATCTTTTCTGGGGACTAATCTCATTTTAGTGGTAAACAAAAACAAAACAAAACGAAACGCAGTAGCAAAACAATCTTGACCACTTTGGGACGCTTTCTGGTTTAACGACCCGAATGCCCCCACCGTAAAACTGCCAGAATAGGGCAGCTAACAGTGTCTCTCATCCGTGGTTGCCTGGGGCTGGGAGGGAGGGAGGGAGGCGGGCGACAGCTTAGGCGCCTGGAGTTTCTCTCTGGGGTGGGGGAATGTTCCAATACTGACTGTGGTGCTGGCTGCACATCTCTGAAGACCAAACGCCACTGAACTGTTCACTTCAAAAGAGAATTGTATAGTATGTGAAGCTGTTAAAAAAAAAAAAAATAGTGTCCTTCAGGACCCCCCGCCTCCCCCAAAATAATCAACTGTGACAGCAATAGCCTCAGAGTCTCTAAATGACATTTCCTAAGTACCAAGTGAATTTACCCAACCTCCCTTTTCTTGGCCTAAATGCACTCAAAAGGTAGTTTCTGAGATACACAAAAGCTTCTGAGTCACGGCTTGGCTGCCACACTTGCCATTTGGGAAAGAAGGGCCTGCCAGAATCTTGTCTGCAGCCCTTCCGAGAAGGCAGATGGGCTAGGATGACTGGGCCAGGCAGCTTTCAGCATCACTGGCTTTGGACAAGGCTGTTTTAGACAAAGGCTCATGGGGGAGAAAAGGCATTTCGTGAACCTCTCTCACGCTAAAAGTAGAACCCCACTAGGGTTTGCCTGTTTGGGTGGACGTTCGCTTGATTTTTTTTCCGCCGGCCCCATGTTCCCCTGCCAAGACGGCAGGCGGTGGCAGGCTCAGGTGGCGGCTGCTTCAGGAGAGGGTGGCGGGGCTCTTCTGAGGCAGAGGCAGCCCTGGAGGCACAAGGCTGGGCACACAGAGCCCTGGAGGGTGACAGAAGATGGTTTCCGGGCGGGTCAGACACAGCTCTGTGGGAGGGCCCCTGCCAGGTAACAGGAACCTCCTCGCCCGAACCACAAGGCCCCACCCCACCCCCGCCACAAGGGGGACGGTGTTCACAAGGGCCCTACTGATTGGTCCCGTATCTTAGTTTCCTTTTTGTTTTGTCCAGAGAACACATGGTATGTGCAAGCTACGAGCAACGGGTTAGGCAGATCCACACCTGTGATCCGGGTGGAGTGTATTCGTTCACATTCATTTGTTTATTCACATACCAAATGGCCACTGGGTGTCCACTACTGCCAACACTGTCCTAACCTCCAGGAATTTATAATCTGGAGGCAGGAAAAGACATCGAAGTCACTGGAATAAATACACAACCAGAAGTTACAGTAAGTGTCACAAAGGAAAAGAGTGGGTGAAGGTGAATGAAGGACTCTGCATGCCATACAGGGAATGGGCTGGCGGGGCGAGACTGGGTGCCGAGGCTGCTGGTGCCGGGGTGAGAGACGGAGCAGCTGGGGTCACAGTGCTGGGGGCTGAGAGGGAAAGAGGTGGACAAAATCAAGCTGCACTCTAGAGGCGGAATGGACAGGACCGCGGACCCTGGACACGGAAAGGAGGGGAGAAGCAGAGCTCGGGAACAGCTCCCTGGCCTCAGGCTGAACAGGTGAGTTGGGGAAAACTAAGAAGGAACGGGTGGGGAGGAGCAGGAAGATGAGAACTCTGTCCTATTCCAGTGTGACCTGGCAGGGAGGCCCAAGGGCTGGGAGCCCGAAGAGCTGTGTTCTCTTCTAGGCCCTCCCACTTAGTAGTTTGGGACCTAAAATCACACAAGCGCCACAGTGCCTCACGCCGATGACGTCACTGCACAGATAAAGTCACTACACACATCAGCACAGCTGCACCTGAACACAGACCCAGCCAACGCTCTGTCCTCGTGGCACAAATGAGGGCTTGTGGCATTGGCACGGCTAGTTTTCTTTCTTTTAAACAAAGCGACATGGAGAGTTTGGGCATTCTCGCAACTCAACAAATATTTCCTGAGTGTCTGACAGCAGTTCTGGGTCTCCTGGAGTCTCCCGCTAGTGTGGCCCTGTGTTACTGGCCCTTCCTCACTGGAGCGTTTGGCAAGGTAAAAATCACACACTGCACAAATATAAGAAGTTGTCGGTCCTCTCTGTGAAGGCGACACTCTCTTAACAGACCTCTCCTAGACCGACGTGAAGGATTTGCCAACACTCCACGCCCTCTTGAAGGCACTGACTATGGCTCAGGGCAAGCCACTGGCCTTCCCATGCCCCATGCACCTCTGCCCCCGCCCCTCACAGAGTTTGCTCGCCACACATCCGTCCATCAGGAGTTGTCCTCAAATCTGTTTATGCTAGCACTTTAATTAAACATATAAACCAGAAAAACATGAATATAAAAAGGGTTGTTTCAAATAAAACTAAGACGAATGCTTTGGGAAGACTAATAAAGGCAAGCTGGTAAAAAATATTACTGAATTAGGTGTTGGGGAGACAAGTGTAAAAGATTTGAAGAAAAAGGAAATATAAACCTAGAAGCATTCTTCACTCAGCGTGCTTTCCAAGTGACTTTTAACTGACTACTCCACTGGAAAAAAACCAACTGGAAAGATTCATTATGAGTGTTTATGCAAGAGAGGCTACATGGCAGGCCCATCTAGCCTTGCAAACCCAAACTCCAAGACACGTCCTTGGCCCGACCTCAAAAGACTGGTAAATGAATGCACATTTATAGCTTACATTAAAAATGTTTTCTTAAAAAAAAAAAAAAAGTGTGGTATTTTTATGATTCTCCTCTTGAACTTTTCTCTATTCATTAGCCAAAAGAATAGCTTCTACTGTAGTTAAAATAGACTTTTGCCACAGTTTAAAAAAGAGAAAATTTTCTAATAACTAGACCTTTACCTTTCACCATACATAAAAATTAACTCAATATGGACCTAGACCTAAACATAAGAGCTTAAACTACAATACTTTGAAGAGAAAACACAGGAGTTAAGTCTTCACAATTTGGGGTTAGGCAAAGATTTCTCACATATGATATCAAAAGCACAAGTGATAAAAAAAAGTTGATAATTTGGACATCATTGGAAATAAAACTTTGGTGCTGCAAATGATATCATCACGAAAGTAAAATGACTATCCAAAGAACAGGAGAAAATATTTGCAAATACAGCTGATCAAGGTCTTGTCTCCAGAATACATAAAGATATCTCAGTAAGAAAAACACGAATAACTTTATTAAAAACCGGGCAAAGGATCTAAATAGACATTTCTGCGAAGATTACAAACGGCAAAAAAGATGTTCGACATTGTTAGCCATTAGAAAAATGCATATCGAAACCATGGGACTCCACTTCACACCCATTTGGCTGGTTATAATAATTTTTTAAAAAGATAGCGACAAGGATATGGAGAAATCGTGAATGGTAAAATGGCACAGCTGTTCTGGAAAACAGTTTGGTGGTTCCTTAAAACGTTAAACATAGTTACTTATGTGAACCAGCAATTCCAACCCTAGGAATCTATCCAAGAGAAATGAAATATACGTCCATACAAAAACCTGTACAGGGATGTTCTTGGCAGCTTTATTCCTAACGGCCAATGTCATGATGTCCATCAACGTCCAAAAGACGTCCAAAGTTCTTCGACGGGTGAATGGGTAAACAAAACATGGTGACCCACACAATGGAATACTGTTCTGTAAAAGGGAATGAAGGGCTGATACGTGCTCTAACTCTGGGGAAGCCTGAAAAGACTACGCCAAGGGAAAGAAGCCAGTCACAAAAGACCACAGATTATATGGCTCCATCGGTACAGACCGTCCAGAAAAGGCAAAGCTAAGGCAGCAAAGTGGCAGCTGCCTGCACCGAGAGTGGAGGCAGGAGAGACTGAAAGTGGGCACGAGGCTCCTGTTTTGGGGAGACCGAGATGTTCTAAAACTGTGATGGTGCACCGCTCGGTAAATTTATTAAAAACTAATGTAAACCTAAAGTGAGTGAATATTATGGTACCTCAATGAAGTTATTAAAAATTTGAAATGCAAAGAAAAAAAGGCATTCTCAAAAATAAGTTCAGCATCTGAAGAATCAGCCTTTATTAAAAAATAAAATTCATCTGCCTCTTGGAAATGCTTTAAAGGGAACTTTTTCCGCTCTAATTTTACACACTAAATTTTGATGATGTTAATGAGGAGGGGATAAATAATCAAAATTCCTATTTTAGTCATAGGAACCCTTCTCAAATAAATGCTGGGGTTAGCCTAAACTATGGCATAATTAAAAGCATTTATTCCTTTTCTTTGTTGATATGTGAAAATTTTTTAAACCGTAACATCTTCAACCCTGTTCAGACTTGCGTAAATATCTCTAGGTCTGCTCTTCCTAGAAAAGGTCTCAGGTGAGACCTGGAAGAGATGGAGTTTGAGAGAGAGTTTTAACGGAGACTCCATTACTCTCTGCATTTGAGAGGGATTCCAGAGGGGACCAAGAAATATTCAGGATCAGTGATATAACTGCTTCTCTGAAACAGCTGCAGAGCTTTGAAACATCCGGGAAGTAACCTTCTTAAGAAAACCATGGAGGAGCCGGGTTCGCTAAGGGGGAAATATTCTGGCAGTAAAGTGAACTAGGAAAACAGATCGGGGCTGAAAAATAATTAAATAAAGGTAATTTCTAAAACTTATTTTATCTTAATATTTCTCCCTTTGAGAATTTCTTCAAAACAGATGTCGTAAACTTTTAGAAAGATGATTATTTGCTAGGAGAAAGTGGTCTTAATTAGGGTATGTGTCAAGGAAATAAAATTATCAATTCGCCTGATTAAAATGAATATCTGATCATGCCTGAGGAATGTGAGCCTTCTCGGGTGAGACGCGTGCAACTTACTTTCTGTAAACATCGGTCAGCAGAGCCTAGCAGATTATGCTAACAGGGAATGAGTGACTGAGGCCGAGCTTCACCTACAACTACTGGAAGAAGTGCCTGGGACTAGTAAATCACCAGGGGGAAATGGTCTTAAAGTGCTTGCCGAGGCTGAATGTCTGTGTCTCCCTCCACCACAAAATTCTTGTGTCAAACCTAACGCCCAATATGCTACTTAGAGGTGGGACCCTTGGAAGATTAAGCATCGAGGGATTAGTAATGGATTAGTGCCCTCATAAAAGACACCCCAGAGCTGCTCCCCTCTTCCACCATGTGAGGCCAGAGAGAGAAGACAGCCACCTGTGAACCAGGAAGGGGGCTCTCACCAGAAACCAAATCTGCAGGGGCCTTGGCCTCGGACTCCCACCCAGACCTGTGTTTATAAAGCCACCAGCCTGCTGGTGGTGTGTCAGAGCAGCCTGAACAGACCAGGACAGCACTCCTTCTCCTCCTCCTTGCCAGGCTTCACTCAGGAAACAAACCATGTGCCTGGCCAGTTCTGGAGGGGGTTTCCAGCAGTGAGTGTGAGAGCTGTCAGGGCTGTCATTTTAGGCTCTGTTGCCTGAGACAAACAAACCTCTGTGACAGGTGGTGTGTCTTTGGGTGACAGGCAGGGAAAGCCAGTTCCTTCCCGTCCTCTCCAGGCCTGCCTTTGAGGCAACTCTACCAGCTCGAGGTTCTACCTTCCCACAGAGCCTGGACTGACACCGGACCCTCCAAAGGCATCTCTTGAAATCACCAGCAATGCTAACAAGGAACTAGAATCCAGGGAAAAGTCAGCAACAGCGACAACGGCAGCTTTGGAGTGGTCTAGGGGTTCTAGTGCTACTGGCAGCCCTGTGGCAGCTCCAATGGGCTAGGAGGCTGCAATACCTCAGCACTCCCATAATCTCCACTGGAAGCCCCTCCCACCATGACCACATGATTGGGCTTTCCAAGTAGCTAAGTGACACAGGTGCAGACTCACATCTGTTTTTCACTCATTGCTGCGCTCTGGCATCCAGCACAATGGCTGGGACAAGGCAAGTGCTCAGTACTTTTGATGAGTGCACAAATGGATGAACCGACAGACAGATGGATAGACGGACAGATGAGGAGGTGGACATGATGGACAGACTGGTGGATGGATGGCCTGATAAATGGAGAGATGGACAAACAGTTGGACGGATAGATGGAGAAGAAGAGTACATCTGATCCCAGAGCCAACCCCTCTTCTGAGCCCTCGATCCCATCCTTTCCCATCTCCTCGGATGTCTCTCTTCAACAAGTAAGTATCCTGTCTTTTGGATTTTCAACCCCAGACCAATCTCAGACCAATCATATGACCTTGAGCAAGCTGCCTCATCTTTCTGAGCTTGATTTCTTTTCCTACTATAAAAAGAGGATAATCATAATAGCTACCTTAACAGGACTATTTTGAAGATAACATGAGATAATCTACATATAGCCCAGAGTAGAGTGCCTGGCTGCCATAAACATGTTAGATGCTCCTGTTGTTCTTATCATTATTATTTCAAAATCTCCTGCCTTCTTCAGCATCATTCCTCCTTTAAGCTGCTTCTATCTTATGCCTACCTTGCATCACCAAATGGCTCCAAACAGAAACCTACCCTTGCTGACTTTACAGTCTCTCTCTCATTCCTCAAACACTGTGTACTAGGCTTCCCCTTACAGCTCTACTGAAATTGTTCTCTTCAAGGTGACACAACAAGCAAATCTGCCATCCTTAGCTCAGCTAACATTCACCTAGATGTCTGCAACATCTGACCCTGTGTACCACCCTGACTTAAGCCCAACTCTGGTGCCCAGGTCAGCTCCTGGGTTTATTTTTCAAAATTTCTAGTTGTTTTCTGCTAAGGCCTTCAACGTGTGTTTCTTCTTCTTACCCCATGAACATTATCACATCCTAGCTACGTACACACTGTCCACTATTCTACACTTTCCACCTTAACAATGCCACTGACTCCTAGCAATACTCCCTTAGCAATACCATCTCCTCTCTGGCACCCACACCCCCATCCCCAGCTATACCCTCTGCTCCACGAATTGCCTGATTTCCTCATGGCACCTCAAAGCCACCACTTCCCAAATCAGTCCCATCGAATCTGAACCTACTCCTTATTCCCCAATTTCAGTTACTGGCCCCACCATCACCCAGGACCAGTGCTTAAAATCTCAACTCCTCTCACTGCAGTGGCCTACAGGGCCCACCACTTGCCAAGATTTATATTTTGTGCCCAGATTGTGAGCCCCTGAGGGTATGCCGCTTGCCTTCCCCACCCCTTCTTTCTTCTGCTCTCCACAAGATACCAGAGAATGCAACAGGAACATAATAAATACTTCTAGAACTGAAAAGACAGAGAGACCAGAGTAGCAAGGAACTCTCATTTACTGCTGGTGGGTGTATAATTTGGTGTCAGGACTTTGGAAGGCATTTTAGCAAGATCTATTAAGGCTGGGGATGATTACGCCCTATGACCCAGAACTTTGCTCCTGGGTATTTGCCCTGGAGAAACTTCCCTATGGGCCCACAAGAGGACCTGTCCAAAAATAGTCCTAACAGCACTGTTACCAGGAGTGAAAAACAAACAACTCCATCATATCAGGATCCTATGAGGAAATAGTGGCATACTCAAAATACGACAATTAGAGGAGGGTTTTAAAAGGGGTTATTTGGATGAGTTCAGTGTAGAAAAACTACACTTTGGGCACTTTAGTAGCCCAAAGTTAGAAAAAGCAAAGCTGTTACACTCCTACATCTGACAGGAGGAAGGAAGCAAGTGGTTACCCAAATTTGAAAAGTCCCAGCGGAAAGCTTATCTTGAAAGAAGCAGTGACTTTCAGGAAGGAATACAATACAGCCAGTCCAAGGAAACCTCACAAGGAGGAAGCTGGGGGGAATAAACACCCTGACTTTTGCTTCCCCCCTTCTTCTGCTTGGGACTCCTGATGGCTGCACCCAACAAGAAGAGCCCATTGAAGCCCATAGAGTTCAATGTCCTAGAACACAGTGGGGAAGAAAGAGAGTAGATTTGGGGAGCCGAAGGGAGGATACTTAGCTTATGCAACAATAGAATGTATAATATATACATTTACACAAGGGAATAATGTCCAGCAGAAAAATGAGTGAACTAGATAGAGCTACTTACATCGATATGGATAAATCTCAAAAATCTTATATTGGGCAAAAAAGGTATATTAAAACATTCAGAGAATGGGTAATACAGCAGATTGTATTTTCCAAAATCCACCACACCTTTATTTCTGGCCCCCACATGCTTTCGAGAACCTTAACATTCCCTAACAAGAGTTGCAAAGAAAGAGCAAGGTTTTAAGAGAATTACAGGAGAAACCTACTTTAGATAGGGTAGCCAGGGAAAGTCTGTCTGATGAAGTGACTGAACTTTAGACAAGGTGTGATGGAGGACAAAGAGTCAGGCCCGCCAGCTCTGGGATTAGCTATGGGAGCAAGAAGAGCACGTGCCAAGGTGCTGAGAAAAGGACCTTGGTCTTGGTCCTTTTAAACTCAGGTCAAGAAAACCAGTGTGGCAGAACTGGGGGAGGGGAATGGAGCGTGAAGCAAGAAAGGTGAGCACAAGCCAGACGGAGAAGGGCATGTGTGACTTCTTCCTTTGGGTTACGAAACTGGGGAGTTCAAGGGAAGGAACTTGACTTCAGGCAGCAAAATCCACAGAGGACCCAGGAACCAGGAAGAGACTTCCCTCTCAATTTACAGCTCTAAAGCTAACATTTGCTTAGCACGTAGCCTGTGTCGGACACTGGGTTACAAAAATCCTTCTAACCTGCTAAAAAACACTTTTAACCTGTTTAATCTATTACCTCTGAGGTATTAACAGACCCACTTTTGCATCAAGGCAGGTTACCTAAATTCAAAGCCCAAGCATTTAACTGTCACACAACTCCTGACTGCCTTCCCTTGCTACTGCTCTGATGGGTACTGTTCACATTTTGCCGGATGACTCATATGACAGCAACTAACCGTGATTACAGAGGATAATCATCATGATGACGGACCATAATAAAAATAACGGTCTCTAACACGCGCCAGGGCTTATGGAGTGCCACACAGGTCGTCACTATAACTATTCCCATTTTACAGGTGAGAAAACTGAGGCCCAGATTTGCTGGGTAACGAGTCCAAGGCAAGGCTTGGAAACCAAGTCCAACTGCAGAGCCCCCGCGACTATTATTAACTCCTTTGCTGTCTTACTCTATCTTCTCTCTCAGGGAAGTTAAGTGAAGGCCAGCGAGGCTCCACGACCAGACTCCTCAGGCGCATTGCCTCCTCTGCACTGCGCCCTGCGGGCGGGCGGTGGGAACTTTATTGTAGTCCCCAGCCTCCGAGTGCAGCCCCGAAGCCCGTCCGGCTGGAGGCGCGCACACAGGGACTGCAGGTTCCCCATGAGAAAGGTTCCGCAGCCCTGCAGTCATTCCCTCCCCAGGTAACGGGACAGGCAGTACCTGCGGAAAACGCGTCCAGGGTCCTGCCCCGGGCTCTGTGGAAAACACCCCCCGCCTCCGCAGCCGACATGGCGAGCGAGTGTCTGGCCTCGCCTGAGTGCACTGCGTGGGAGGGAACGGCACGACTCCACACAACCCAACCGACGGACCGGCCTGGCCCCCGCGGGGCGGTACCGTCTGTGCGGGGCGGGGCGGGGCGGGGCGGGGCGGGGCGGGGCAAGGCGGGCTCGCGGGGCTCGGCCGCTCGGGGCGCCGCTAGTGCTGCCTGTGCCGGGCGGGAGTTCGAGCGGTCGCTCTGGGATCGATTGGGGCGCCTGGCGAGTGCAGCCTGCCGGAGCACTGCCCCCGGCGCAGAGCGGGCATCTCGGGATGGGGCCCAGCTCTTCCCTAAAGTTGCAGTGCTCTGGTTTAACAAATAAAAATACAGGACGCTCGGATGAGCAACGAATGACCGCTTAGTATAAGTAAGTCCCATGCAATATTTGGGAGACACTTTATGCTAAACATTGTTTTTCCGTCGTTTGTCTGAAATTCTAATTTAACTGGGCGCCTGTATTTTATCTGGGAACCGTACCTTACGGTCAAAAGGACTGGGACCTGTCCCAGGTCAGTCCTCCAAGCACCAGCCGTGATCTATGACACTTAATCACGAGGCTTCTTCAGCGTCTAGTCAACATCACCATGGTATTAACATCATGATGGCTCACGCATCAGGCACTGCTCTAAGCATTTTGCGCAGCTCACCTAATCCGCACAACAGCCCTAGGAGATGATCCATGTCATTACCTTCTCTAGTCAGGTGGAAAAAACGAGCTCAGAGAGGTGAAGCAGCTTGCACAAGGTGACACATCTAGAAAATAAGCGAAACTGTGACTGACCCAAACAAGGATCTGTCCAGCAAAAGCCATTGAACTGGTCAAACTTGTTAAAAATACAAATTCCAGGGTGAACCTACTGAATCTAAATCTCCAGAAGGGTCTGGTTTTAACTCCCACGGGAGTTCTTACGTTGTGCCAATTTTTGGAAATTGTCTTCGTAACTAGCTACCTACGAATGAAGCACTATTTGGGTGGCTAAAATGACCCGGACAACTGCCCTCTACTCTTTGACAAGAGGCAGTAAATCATAGTGGTTAATGTTGGGGTTCAGAACAAGTCACCCCAAGATGTGCTTCTGTGGTATGCGAATTGTTCTGAACTAAAGGCAACCAAGACTCTGTGGTCTTAAGAAACTTCTGTCCACTCCCCACCCCTTAACTACCTAGAAGAATTTGAATTAGGGACCTTGCCCAGAATAAGAGATTATAAGAGATAAAACTTTTTTCTGCCCTATCTATAGGGCAGGGCCAACTTCTAATAACTGAACCTCTGCCCTTCCATTGTCCTGCAATGGCCTTCGTCCTCTCTGAAGCCTCAAGGTGATCCTTAGCTCAGAATGCCATATCTACCTCATTTTCCTTTTCTGTTTTTGAACCGCTCATGTATGTAGGGTCTCTGATTCTTCTATGTATGGGAGGTTCCCATACATATGCATGTGATTAAATGTGGTCATTTTCTCTTGCTAATCTGTCTCGTGTTTATTTGATTATTAGGCCAAAAGAACCTTGTGGGTAGAGGAGTTTCTTCCTCCTGTGGACAGCAGGGTGGGGGTGGGGGTGGGGTTGGGGTTGGGGGCAGGTCCGATTCTATGGAAAGCAACCTCACAGGGTGATCTGATCATAAGCAGGTCATGGTGGGTGGTCACATCCCAGGCCTATAACTTTTTAGTAAAGGGTTTATCTTTGCCTTAAGCGGGATCTGGCCATTGTTTCTGTGCGTCTAGGTTAACATACCTTTGAAATAAGCCATACCACCCTCAAGAGGGCATATAATCTTGTTAACTATCCTGTAATCCAATCCCCAATTTTCTTTCTCGCCTTTGTGTAATCTTCCTTTCCCTCCTTAATCTCAAATGCATAAAAAAAGCTGCAAAACCGTATTCCCTGGAGCATTCGAGATCTTGCTCCCTGGCCTTTGTTGTCAGCTTGGTTCAAACTCATAAAAATTCTCTACAGGTTTGGACCTTTTCTTACTTGACACTCCTCCATATTAAGGACATAAATGCCTAGGAGTTCTGGAGTCAGACTGAAGTTGCCAATTACTGATTGTATGACCTTGAAAATTCGTGTTTCTAACTACAATTACTTAGTTTCTACCTAAAATTATTTAGTTTCTAACCTTCCAGCATAGGGTTGCTGGGAGTAGGTGCATCAAAGTGCTTAAAACAGTATTTCTAATAGCAAGTGGTAAGCACTTAATAAATATTAGCTATTATTATTATCATCATTATTAACCACTATATCCCTATTCCCTGGGTATGGCCTGGCCCAGTGCCTCCAGGAAATGTTAAAGGAGGAAGTCCTAATCGTGGCCTCAAGGCCCGCCCTACAAGATCCAGCCGGTGCCTACCTCTCACCCACTAACTTTGCACCCACTTAGACTCCTTCAGTTCTTTAAACATGCAAATCCACTTCCCTCTTTGCATATGCAATTTCTCCTGCTTAGAATGCATCTGCTCATTTGAACATCAAGCCCTCTGCTGAAGGCCTTACCCTACAAGCTGGCACATGCTCTTCTGATCTAAACTAAGTCTCCCTCATTCTTTTTATAGCACTCTGTTCTTGGCCCTCAGCCTTTTGCACAGTTGGTAATGATATGTTTACAGGTGTAACTGTGTTTAAAATTGTCTTTCCCAACTCTACTGTAAGGTCTAAAGGCAGTTACCTCGACTGTCTTGCTCACCAAGCAGGGTGCCTGAGCATAGACACTCAATGGCTGTTGCATGAATAAGTAATATATAAATATCTTGGCAGGATAACCCCGCTTTGAACCTGTGCAGTGGTTGGGTATAGATAGCTCTTTTGGCAGCGATGGTGAGTAACTTCGGAACTGCACGGCTGCCAAGGGATGGTAATATGGGGGAAAAAGGGATTCTATGGAAAGTAACCTCACAGGATGCTCTAATCATAAATCCCAAAACGAGGTGGGTCATGGTGGGTGGTCACGCCCCAGGCTTATAACCGTTTTAGTGAGAGGTTTATTTTTGCCTAAAGCAAGCCCTGTCCACTCTGCGCTTGTCTAGGTTAACACACCTTTGAAATGCCCCCTTCAGACCACTCCTAAAGCCTGACCACCCTCCTGAGAGCAGGTAACACTAAGTATCCTGTAATCTGATTCCCACCTCGCTTTCTCCCCTACCTTCAGTCATAGTCTTCCTCACCCTCCCTTCTTACTTTCAAATGCATGTAAGAAACTGCAAAGCCGTTATTCTCCAGAGCATTTAAGATCTTACTCCCTGGTGGTGTGTGTCATTAGTTTGGACTCAAATAAACCTTTACAAAAAAATGTCTACAGGTTTGGGCTTTGTTTTTTTGTTTTTTGTTTTTTTTTTTTTTTTTTGCATAAACAACAGTAATGGCCGCAACTACACCTCGTCCGCCACTGAGTCCTGCAACCTCTTCGCCTCACTGCCTGCCCCGTCCCCCAGTGGTCTTTCAGCCCCCTCTTCTTTTCTCGTATCTTCCTGGAAGGTTAGAGGAGGTAGGCAGGCAGCTTGAGAAGAACATAGTCCTGGTCATCAGGCTGACCTGTTTGGTCACTTCCCAGCTGCGTGATCTTTGGGCAAGTCACTTAATCTTTCTGAGCTTCATCTAAAATGAGATAATCATAACACCAACCTCATATGGATTCGCGAGGAGTCAGTGAAGCTCTAGATAGTTTCCGGAGCATACATTTTTGCTATAGTTGATATTAGTAATATTGTTATTATTATTGCTGTTGTTGGAATACCCTTCAACTCTCTTTTCTAGCCAAAATATTACTCGTCTTTCAAAATTCTGTTTAGGAGTCACCTATTATATCAGCCAGGTATCATTTCACTGCAAACAACTAAAAATCAGTTTAAATTGGTATAATCGGAAAAAATTTAATTATATAAATTAAAACCCTAAGGCAGCTTCAGGTGAGGTTGGATCCAGATGTTATAAGAATTCAACTTCTCTCCTCTGCGCCTTTTGTAGTTTTGCCTTTATCTTCAGTCTCCACAGAGGATTCGTCTCATTAGTTGGACGGTCTACGCTTCCCCTTTGCAGAAGCAGAATGGCTACAGCAGATTTAGACCACACCGCCATGAGACACCACCTAGTAAGGAGACGCCCTGGAAAAGATTCCCTTACATCACTACAGTGCCATTTGGGATATGTGCTTCCCCTCTGAAGTGGGATCAAAAGGGTAAATGGCATGTTTAGATCGGCTTAAGCCAAAGGGCCACCCGTGGAGAAGGAGTGGTATCAATCTCACCCAAATTACATGTCTGAGGATAGAAAGCACAGTCCTCTTAAAATGAGATCTGGATACCATTGCCCTGAGAAAAGGGAAATGGATACTTAAAAAAAAAAAAAAAGAGCCAACAGATAATTTGCCGTATTCCCCATACACAAGTAAGGATCGGAGTGGAGGGAAAGCACATCAGCTAGTGATTATCGAGCCCTTCCCCCACCCTTTAAAACTGTCCTTTTTCTTCCATTCCACCCCTTGTAACAGGTAATCCACACGCACTGTTATTTAGAGACCCAGGTATATTATTAAGAACATTGGTTGCTGTACTGGGCTGTATTATAGCTTCACTCCATGAAGCAAGCAGAACAATTTGTCCTAACACTCAAAGGCCCTAGGCAGCTGAGTTTTTATAGTTCTGTCTACTTTTTATAGATCTTCTGTCTCCTCCTCACTGGCAGGCTGTGAGCTGTCCCTTCTCACTGTTTCTGGCATCTGCCTCTAGCAAGTCCTCACTCTCTACCTCCTTCCCTCATGTCTCATCTGCCCAGATTTGTGAAACTAGACTATAAAGGTTGTTAGGATTATGAGCCAGGTTGGTTTATGGATTTGAGCCGGCAGGCTTGGTCTAAGAGCCTGAGGCTTCATTTAGAGAGAAGTGCTTGGGCTTTCCTCGAACGGGTATAGTCATTCCTGGTTAGACTGTGTGATGGCTAATCTTATGAATCAACTTGGCTGGCCCCTGGTGCACAGATATTTGTTCAAACAGTATTCTGGATGCTTCTGTGAGGATGTTTTTGGATGATCAGTGGACTTTCATCAAGCAGATTGCTCTCCATAACGTGGGTGAGCCTCATCCAATCAGTTGAAGGTCTGAATAGAACAAAAGAATGGCCTCCTCCAAGCCAAAGGGAATTCAACCATCAGATGGCCTTGGATTTGAACTGCAGCATGGGCTCTTCCTGGGTCTCTAGACTGTTGACCCACCTGGCAGATTTTAGGCTTGCCAGCCTCCATAAATGCATGAGCCAATTCCTTAAAATTAATCTCTTTCTATATATCTACGCATTTTTACTGTCTTTTGTGGAAGTGTTAAGAGTCCCAGAGTTGGGTTCGTAACTCAGGTCTCTATCATCTTTCCGCTGCGAAGGAAGGTGTTTTGATGGAGCACACTCAAAATATATGGAAATGTGACAGCGCAGTGTAATTACTAAGCGATGGAAGCTCAGATGCTCCTCGCCTTTACTTAGTCCTTATCTGAACCTCTTCTTCAGATGGGGCTCAGGAAGGATGGATTAGGGGATGGGATGGGGCCAGGGTAAAGGGAAGTCCATGAGGATGTCAGTGTTTTACACATTTGATCTTTTTTTTTTTTTAAGGTGAAAACAAATAGCTTTGACCAGGTCAAAATGTCATAGGTACTTCAGACCCCAAAAATGAATTTTTTAAAAAAAAATTTACTGACTTCACTGATATCATCACAGGCTTGGTAATAACAAGACTTTCACATTCCCTATCGCCCTCTTTTTATTTTTTCCCCCAAGATACTAAAGAAATTTCTAAAATGTTCCAGGTAGACCTATGTTCTCCGACATGAAAGTTCAGTCATGTCCTTGAGAACTTTTACACATCACTGTAACTCTCTCAGGTGAGTTGCAAGGCTTACAGATTTTGCTTTCATTATTAGGAAAAATATAACTATTATGTATATAATCATATACAATTATTTTTTATGAGTGTATGGCAAGATGTTGCCTGCATAATCTCTCCTCTTATCCCACAAATAAAATGAACAAGATCCTAGAGCCTCAAGGAAGCCAAGTAGCTTGGCTGGAGTCAATCCCAATACTTACTAAACATGGATAAATCAGAATTCCTTCTTTTCACCCTCTTTCTGCCTCTCATGGTCAATTTCTGTGCCCATTTGGCACACTTGAGACCTATGCCAATCCTCCTCATCACCTACAATTTGGCTTTAAGAGTTTCTTAAGTCTTGGCTGTGAAAACTCACGCCTATAGGACATAATCATTTGGAGGCTAGGCTGGTCAGTCATACGACCTGAATTTTAACGTGCTTATTCTACAGACTAGCTCTGTGCCCTTCAGCAAGTCACGTACCTCTGTGAGCTTTGTTTTCTTCACTTATAAAGTGGGGATAATATTTACTTACATATATTACCTACAGAGGTATTGGCACGATTCAGTGTGTATCATAGCACATAATAATTGCTCAATACATTGCTTATGATTATGGTAGTCGTCATTATTTCGGAAAGCCACTGAAGACCTCCCGGCACTGGCTCACTGGCTCCTTGCGCACTGAGGCAGGGCTTCCCAACATTCAGAACCTGCAATGGAGAATGTGAGTTCGAAAACTGTCCCTCACGAAATCACGCTGACAGAGGTCCTGCCATGTGCCCTGTCTCTTCAGATCAAGCAGGCCAGTGTGGTAGCCACTTGCCACATGTGGCTCCTTAAATTCATGAGAATTAAATAAAATGACCATTTCTCAGTCCCACTTAGCACATTTCAAGCGCTCAATAGAAACACATGGCTAGGGTAACTAGAGTTAGGGAGAAAAAAAAAATAGGACAGTCGGTTCAATTTGAATTTCAGATAAAGCGTGTCCCAAAATATTTAGATGAAAAAAATCATTTGTCGTTTATCTGGAATTCGTATGTGACTGGGCGTTGGTATTTTTATCTGGCCCGCAGCTACCATGTTGGACAGCAAAGCGTGGAGCGTTTCCGTCATTGCAGAAGTGGACACGGCACCACTTCAGAACCTCGGCGAGCGACTCGCAGCTAATGAGCCCCGTCTCTCCCTTCTGTGCATCTGTCCAACGGCACGTGATCGGCCTGCAAATCGCGAACAGCTAAAAGTACCCTGGACCGCTATAATAAAGTTCTTGGCCTTTGAAGCCGATTACACTAATGATTCTCGTTCTTCTTCATCCAGAAACCTGAATTTAATTTCTTCGCTTGGGCTTTCGTCCACCGTTTAATTGCTTTTGTCTCCTCGACAGTGCTTAACACCCCTTGTAAATACCTCCTGGCATGATGGTGAGGGGCTCACTCCGACTTTCCGATTTTCATTTTCTTCATCTGAATAGTGAACTCAGCCTCCCGAAAGCATTTAAATCTTTTGCAGTTACTCTGTTTGGGCTTGAAAAATCTTTGTCTCCCTTTCTCAACAAGAATAAGCTCTCTCCTCAACGCTCCCATCCTCTCAACCCAATTGTATATCTAGTGTACAATTTAAGCTCCTTGCAGAGAGGTAAGCTCCCCAAGGCATAATGAATAGATAGATCCATAGATCAATTGATCAATTGATAGATAGATAATAGACAGATAGGTGTATATTGCTATTGGAATATACCTATTGTTCAGAATAGGGCCTGGCACATGGGAAGTCCTCAATCAACACATGTTGAATTGAACTGAATTTGCTTCTCAATTAAACTTACTCATGTTGAGAGTCCTGAGGGTGGATTTCCAATTCCATTCAGTCTCTTTAGGTTCCCGAACTTGGATCAGTATGAAATGAATGACACCAATGACAGACTTCTGCATGCTTTGGCACCTGCCTCTTGAGCTGTGCTTTTCTTTGATTTGTCACGTGTCCATGCGAAGTAACTGCAGCTGATTCCTGGCCCTCTCTGCATGACATTTCTGCCATTGGGGACTCAGGACTAAATTGGAAGCCATCGGTTTCATCGGAAAACACTGTAGGCACACCCAGCTCCGCCTCTGTTTTTATTTTATTTTTTCACCTTTGTCACACTGGGTGCAGTTAGGTTGGAAGCAAACCCTGTTGTTATAACTAGGAAGCAAATCCTAGTGTTGTAACTCTAACACTAGTGCTTTGTTTCCCATGAGAAGGAACGACTACACGCAGGTATGAATCTGACAAGTCTTTCTGGTTTTTATCTTCTGCAGGCATTAGCCCAGTTTTTTACTGAGCTAATGTTCCGGAAAATAGAGGCTGCATCTAGAGGCGACTCCAGTACACTATCTGGATTTTCTCTCTAGAGACTCTGACCACATTAGTCTCACTGTGTGGTTCTCAACCCCGGGCTATGTGTTGGATCAATCAGTTGGGTGGCTTTTTAAATACACCCACTCGCAGACTTCACCCTGGAATTTCTGATTGGATCTGTCTTGGGTGAAACCTGAGTTTTGGTCTTTAAAATGCCCCCCAGGTGATTCTGATATGCAGCTGGAGTCAAACCTGTTTGTCTAGACTCTAAGATGAGGCCAACTACCTGAGTCAGGCAGACAGCAAGTGAACATTCAGCCTATTGCTTCAGGTATGATAAGAGCGAAGAAGGGCCCAGCTGGGACCCCCATAGTAGAGGCCTCACAGTGTCCCTGGCCTCACTTTTCCTTACCCTGTAGCTTAACAATAGATTCTCCCCAGCAGCCTGACTCAGAGCTTGGAACATCCCCTGCCATAGCATGTTACCCTGAAACCTATGATGAACGCCCTTACACTTACTGATTACAATCCTCTGCTTCAGCTTTCTTTCAAGAATAGTCCCATCTTTGTCCCTGGTCTGCTAACGTCATCGGAAGACCACACTGCCAGAGGGATGGCTCCACGAAGCACACAAACCCCCTGGAACCGTCATGCAGCTCTGGAATAAAGCCCAGGTTTTCCCTTAAATATCCTGAGCCAGATTGAGACAGTAAGGCAGTTTCAAGGGTGCTGTCAACCTGCTGCCTTCTCAGGCCACCAGTGCTCTGACAATAAACACTTATTCTAAATATCCCAACTCCTGTGTTGCTCTGTTAGCTGAACAGCACAGACGGCATGAGCCCAGGACTCGGCTGCCCTACAATTTCAAGAGAAATACAGTATCATGTGTCGAGTGCCTTGGCACTGGGATTTGTGCCTTAAATTTCACCACAACACCGAAAAGTTGAACACCAGACTGAACAGGTTACCCCCTGAAATTCATGTCCATGGGGACCTGTGCATGCGGCCTCATTTGGAAATAGGGTTTTCATAGATGTCATCAAGTTAATACGAGGTCATGCTGGATCAGGGTGGGCCCTAAACCCAATAACTGGTGTTCTTAGAAGAAGGGGAGAGGACACACAGAGACTCATAGAAAAGGACAAATGATGACGGATGTAGAGATCAGAGCGACAGAGCTACCAGCCAAGGAACACGAAGGTACCCGGTGACCACGAGAAGCCAGGAGAGCATCGGGGGAGGAGTCTTCCCCAGAGCCTCTGGAGGAAGTATGGCCCTGCCGGAACCTTGGTCTCAGATTTCCAGCCTCCGGAGCTGAGAGATCATCTATTCTTGTTGTTTAAGCCACCCAGGTTGTGGTAATTTTTACGACGGCCCTAGGAAACTGATACAGATTTGTGTTATTGCCATTTGACAGATAAGAAAACCAAGGTGGCATGAAGGATACGGAGAAGTTAGGCACGGGGCCCGCCACCGGACTTTACATCAGTACTGGTGGATTGAGAGCTAGGTTCTGGAGGAGGCAGATTTGAGCAGTATCTTAGCTCCATCATTTACTAGCCATACGATCTCAGGCAAGCCTCTCTCAGACACAGGGTCCTCATCTTCAAAACTGAACAGTTTGTAGAGTTTGGAGGAGATTTAAATGAGAAACTATAGGAAAAACACCCTGACTTGCATGCGGTCAGCTCTCAAATATGGTACTGTTATGATTACACCGTTACTAGGGTTAATAATAGGTAAATCTGGCCAGGGTGCTTTCAAGAGAAGGAGGAATCAGAATATGATTCTGATTTTGTGCTAAAGCTTCACCCCTTAACGTGGCCCATTTGCCTTTGGTCAACAAAGTCAACCAGAGGTAAGGGAGGAGGGCCTTGAGCTCCTCCTAGAGGTGACCGTGGGTAATGAACCATGTGAGCAGAAGAAGGAAGGGAAGGGAAGAAATACAACTGTGGGAAGAACTTCCGTAAGACTGCTTCGGTGGGGCCAGACGGAAGAAACCTGAGTGCCAGGCAGAAGGAATGTTTTAAGACAGACCCTGGTTCTGACTGGAAGGAAGTGAACATGAAGAGAGCGCCTGACACCTGAACCGGAGAGGTGTAAGGTTCTGGCAGTCAGAATAGAAAAGAAGAAATGAAGGACAGAAATGCCATGAAAGAGAGGACCTGGTGACAGAATGAATACGGGGACTGTAAGGCAGGAGTCAAAGGCGTGGGTTTCTAGCCTGAGAAAACAAGAAAAATTGGGTCTGCGCTCAGAAACGGGTTATTTGGAAGGGAGAGCCAGTTTAAAAGGAAAGACAAAAAAAAGAAAAAGAAAAAAGAAAAGAAAAGAAAAGAAAAGATAATGAGTTAGTTTTGAAAGAGTATAATATGAGGGAATTTGGAGTGAGGAAATCTGGATTCTGATTATAGCTGAGCCAAATGTTAACAATGAATCCACCGCGTACCCCTTCTGGGCCCTTGTCACTTGGTCTTTTAAAATTGAGGACATCGCATCAGACCCGAGTAGGCAAACTGGTAGCAGATGTGACTTGTTTATTCTACACAGGGTTTTACATTTTAATTAGCTACCAACATTTCAAAATTGGGTGATTTTGCACAAAGTCCCAGATTTCTGCCTCCGGCAGTTGGCTGAAGCTGAGCGTCGGCTGCCCTGTTTAGACTGGACGTGCACTGGTGGTCTCCAGTTTTCCCACAGCCTCCGCCATGCCCTATTGTCTTTCCGACCCTGAGGCCAAATATCAGTTGCCTTGTGTCATCTATACCCAGCCTGCCTCACACCTTTAAGTTACCTTCCTGTCCCTCTAGGCAACTGAGTTTGAGCCTCCTGGATTACATGTTCTCTAAACTTCCTTTTAGTTTAGTAAATCTATATATTTACCTTCATATTCAGTTGGAAATACAAGTTGAGGGAGAATTCAGAGTTAGGGGTACAGACTTGGGAATTACATGAGTAAAGGTGATAGTTAAACCCTTGGGCAACATCACAGGTGTAAGTGTAGGAACAGAATTGCGGAGAACCAAGGGCAGAGCGTATTCACCCATGGTCAAGGTTAAAAACAGGAGGAGGATCAAAGGAGATCAAGGAGGCAGAAAGGGAGAGTTTAGATGGACAGCTAGTGCAAAATGATGGGGACAAAAGAGGCTTCTGGAAAGAGTAGATGTCAGAGAGATTTCAGGGACTCTAGGAACAAGCAGTAACCATGGCAATGGCTAACCCATTGAGCTTCTATATGTTCCCATTTTACTCTCACAGCAATCCAACAACTTCTCCCATTTCACGAAAGAGAGAACTAAAGCTCCCAAAGTCTAAATAACTAGCCCAAAGTCAAATTGAAAAAGAGCTGAGAAGCCAGTGATCAGTGAGGCAACCAGAGATTAGCTACAACAGGAAACCACTTGCATCCCTAGGTTGGGGACAAAGGGAGGAGGTGATGTTACCAAGCAGGCATCACTGGGTAGAAGTAGGTCCCATGGAGGGCCAACCAGTTGGGGCTAGAGCCGAGGTGAGGACATAATCCTTGCTTGAGACATTGCTCAAGGCAAAGAGGAAAGAGGAGAAATGCCTCCATCTTGTTTTCTGATCTCTCCAGGGTACCACCGTTGGCTAAACACAGCCAGCTTATGTGGGAACCTGGGATCCCAGCCCATAGGAACCAGGAACCTGTGATACAGAGATCAAGAGAAGGGCTACCGAAGAGGTATGATGTTCAGGGGAAATTTTTAAATAACCTCTCAGTCTCTTGGGAGAATTCGGGATCATCCAAGACCATTCATCACCAAGAGTAGGCTTGACATGTTTATCAAGTCTATGTATTGTGTGAGGAAGTCACACCTGGAGAATGACAAAGGGAAAATGAAAGGAATTCATTTATTGACACTCAATCAATCATAGAAATAATTACAATAACAGTCACTACGTATTGGGATCTGTCATGTGCTCATGGGTTACACACATTATTTTCATTTATGATGTACATTTTATAGAGTAGAAAAGAGACTCACAATGGAACTTGACAAAGTCACCCAGAAGAGGCAACATGTGGACCTGTGTTTCTGACTAGGCAGTTCTTTGCATTCTGCTAGTATTTCTCATACTTCAGTCATTTGGAAACAGCCTTCATATTTTTGGGTCCTATTTGTATCCTTTCCGGACTATTTACTCATTTCATATATTTTGAAATATCAAGTCATTTTTTTTAATCTTAAATTTTAAAGTAACTTTATAGTCACCGCTGAAAATGGAAAACTCCCACCACCTCATAATAGAAGGTAACTATAAACAAATAATAGTGAAGACATTACTGGAATCCAGGTAGATGTGTGGTCTGCTAAAAGCTCTGAGGCTGGCTGCTAGGTAAAGCGGGAAGGTTAGCAAGTGTTAGAAAGTTGCCAAAGATGTGTTAGCACCACCTGAGACTTTCTCCTTGATGTCACCGGTGAGAGATTGAAAGGCAACAGAGAAGGGAATCACACTCTATGTCATTTGACGTAATTTGATGTCGAAGTAAGTATCACCTGAAGTTAGGATAGTGCCTGCGGTGGACTGAATAATGGCCCTCCAAAAAATGCTTGTGTCCTAATCCCAGAACAAGTGGATGTGTTACCCTTACACAGTAAGAGACTTGGCGGATGCGAATGAATTAAGGACCTTAAAACGGGGAAATTATCCCAGGTGATGTGGGTGGGCCTGATGTAATTACAAGGCTGCTTACGAGATGGAAGTAGATAGAGAAAAGAGAAGGTGATGTGACTCCTGGGAGCAGAGAGAGGGGGACAGTGTGACAACAGAAGCAGAGGTCAGAAATCCAGAGAGCACAGGAGATGCTATGCTGCTGGCTTTGAAGATGAAGGGAAGGAAACATGAAGCAAGGAATACGGTGACTTCTAGACGGAGTAAAAGGCAAGAAAGCAAATCTTCCCCTGGAGCCTCCAGAAGGAACACAGCTCTGCTGGTACCTTGATTTTAGCCCAGGGAAACTTTTTTGGACTTCCGACCTCCAGAACGGAAAGACAGTGAATCCGTATTGTCTGACACCGTTACGTTTGTGGTAATTTGTTACCATAGCAGCAATGGGAAACTAAGGCAACACCTCATGTCGGGAAAGCGTTACTGTAAAGACCTGCTTCAGAACGGGAGGAAAAGTCACGGAGTCTAGTTCTACCTGACCCTCTGAATTTCTTACCACTAATACCCGTTCAGCAGACGACAAAATTATTCAAAGCTGACGGCATCGCGTGCAAGGCCGTGGGTAAGACCATCAATAGAACTGACCTCATGTCAGTCACTCGGCCTGTGTTCTTGAGTGACACTGGCCCTTGCGCCCAACACCGTGCTGGGACAACCTACGGTCCAGTTGTTAAGACTCTAGCAACACGTGCAAAACAGCCACAAGCGCCACACATCAGTATGACAGGTAGGCCTGCACTTCTTGTCACAGGCTAAGTGCAAGAGGAATTCGAAAACTAGAGAGTAAACAGCTTTGGTTTCCTGTTCTGTCCCATAGTGCTTTATTAGAGGAAGCCATTAGCTAGAAACAATATTTCCAAGGTAGCTCATAGCCATGTCAGAAATTCCACAATGTTAGAGACCTAAGACGTGAAATCATAGTGTCTCTTTCTTTATAATCGGAAACAATACTAAAAATAAGAATGAGAAAGCCTAACGAGATTCTCACTTTTTCCATTCATTGGCACTTAAATGCTTATATTTCTTAAATATCATATATCAAATTCTTTTTATTTTTCCTCCTCTTGTGACCCTTCATTACTGATGTTCTATTCACATGTTCTGTATGCCACCTGGGTATTCCAGCATTATGAGAAAAGGGAGCATGTGTGAAATTTAAGGGACTTCTTTAATTTTTCAAGAAAGTCAAATTACCTAATAAAGTTATGGTCTTTATTTAATGTTAAAGCAATCAAGAGAAATGATAGTTTTTTGTAACTCCATCCTTCCCATACATTACCACAGTAAGCAGTTTGGCATACATACGTCCCAATTTTAAAATACCTATAGGAGCGTGTGTGTGTGTGTGTGTAAAATTCCACTGTTTCACAATTCCATTCGGATTCTGCAGTTGTTTCAAATTCTGTTCTCAGCAAAACGACGTGAAATTTCTGTCTTTCATAGGTCAAAAACGGCAAAATATCGGCGATCGCACGCGGTCATATGGTTCAACTTAATATTTATAGGCAATATTGACATGAATCGCTGAAACATACTGGTGTACTCTTTGGATAATTTCTTCAGGATAAGTTCCTAGAAATGGGGTCATTAGGCTAACGAGCAGACACAGGTAACTGCCGAGGGGGTTTGTCAGAGTGCCCTCTATTCCCACCGACAGAGTACGAGGCTTCCCAATGCCCCCCGCATTTGCCAAATTAACCACTAAGCCACGGGTAGACCAGTTCACTCTTACCAAGCACATGTGTGCTCCTCTTTCTGATAGGTTTTTCTCTGGGACATTTGTTTCTTGCTGCCTCCCTTGGGGTCTTCTTTCCTCTGGCTTACAGACACACAACCGACTCCCCCACCCTCATGGTGCAGGAGCTAGGAGGCGGAACCCTGGACCGGGTTTTCTCTCTCATAGACTCTAACAGAATTTCCTGAAGTGTGATTTCTAAAACGCATTGGCTTATCTATGTAAATCTCTTGTACACTGAATTAATTAACTTCTGAGATCGGTGTGCACTGTGAATAGAGAATGTTATCAATAAAATAAAAGTAAATTTTAAAGGAAGCTTATACGGTACCAGCTACAATATTAGGCATTTAGCTTCCTGAATCCTCACAGCCACCCTGACAGGTAGGCATTGGCGTCCCCATTACGCAGATGAGGAGCGTGGGCTCAGAGAGGTTTAGTGGCTTGCCCAAGGTGGCGTCGCACCTGTATTAGTTATCTATTGCTACGTAACAAATTATCTCAAACTTCGCAGCTTAGAGCAACAAATCTTCATTATTTTATAGTGTCTGTGGGTCAGGAGTTCAGGTATAGATTAGCTAGGTCTCTGCTAATAGGCTCGAGCTGGCTGCAATCAGGTTTCAGCCAGGGTTGGGGTCTCACCTGAAGCCCTGACTGGGGGAGCATCTGCTCCCAAGTTCGCTTACCTGATTGTTAGCAGGACTCAGTTCCCTGAGGGTCATCATCCTGAGGGTTTCCAGTCCCTGCTGACTGTTGGCCGAAAGCCACCCTCGGTCCCTTGGCACCTGCCCTTTCCAACACTGACAGCTCACAACATGGAAGCTCACTCCATCAAAGCAGATAGGTGAGAAAAGCTTCTAGAAAGATAGAACTCACATCTTACACACCTTCATCCCAAAAGTGGCATCCCATTGTCTTTGCCACACTCTATCAGTGAGAAGCGAGTCACCAGGCCAGCCCACAGTCTTAGTGAGAGGGTTTGATTAGGGCATCAATGCCAGGAGGTGAGAATCCTTGGAGGACATCACGGACTCTGCTTGCCACAGCAATTAAATAGCAAAACTAGGATTTGAATCAGTTTTTTCAAACTCCAAAGTTCCCCCACAGCTAACCACTAGGTTCTATTGCCTTCCAGACAAATTAACCTGATTACGTCTCAGAAAGATTAATCTGGTTATTCTAATATGGACCTTAATATTTTCTCAAATGTATTTTCCTTTTAAATTTAATCTCCCACATGGGAATCTGAAAGGTCCATCCAGGGTGGATACATTAACTAGTTCCATGGATATTACCTAGGGGTAACTTCAGAAAGTTAAAGCTAATGACCACAAAGACTTCCCGGTGTTGTATTCTGACGTCTAGACAGTATACTTAGCTTTCTCATATGATTTCTAGAACATTCAACCAATTTGCGTAAAGGATAAATACAAATGGGGCAGATGATTAGATTCAAAGCAGATAAAGCAAAATGTCCCTGGGAGAAAGAATTTATATTATCCGTCCAATCCTTTTACTCCTCTCGTGTGGTGTCTTGAATCTGTAACTAAATTGAGAATCTAAATGACTAGCCTTAATAAACATCCTCAGACTTAGCCATACATCTGTGTGTAATTTGGTTTGGGGGAGAACAGAAGAGCCGGTTCATGGGGGCATCTTTGTGGGCAGAGAAATATCTTCATTTATTGAAATGTTCTTAGCAACAGAAGTTGTTTTCCTTTTCGCCCCCTACACCTCAAAGGAGAAACAGGCAAAATGGTGATAAGAAATCCAGAAAATTGTGGATGCGTTTTAGTTTTTTTTTTTTTTGAGAGTGCAATTGCGTTATAAGAAAATCTCATTGCATTTGCCTCCATAAAGGCAATTTTTTAAAAATTTTAATGATACACATGGGCTAATGTGGATTTTTTTTTTTCAAAAGCTAACTTATAGAACAGCAGGTAAATGCTATCATATTAGACTACTTCAGAATTGCTTTGGCATTTCAATTGAATTTCCTTTGCATGATGACTTTTTCCTTGGCTGTTTTCATATTATTCAACTCCGCATGCATTCAGAACTTAGCCAGCTCAATTTTTTTTTTTCTGAGAAGCGACAACAATAATAACATTTATTAATAAATTTTATCTACCACTTCTGGTGTTTCATACTATGGTCTGCATTTTCCATGCATTATTTCATTCTCTCTTGATAATAACCCTAAAAAGTAGGCACTTATCCCAATTTTACAGACAAGAAAAATGAGGCTTGAGACTCAGAGAACTTAAACAACATGCCCACGTTCATGCAGCTACTGATCGATGAAGCAGGATTTGAGACCATGCTCTTTGGACCGACTGTGCTATACTCACTCCCCAGTTTTCGTGTGTATGCAATGAATGAATGAATGACCAATGAGCTCAATTACAGCAGGCCTTACCTCTAACTGCATGAGCAAATCACATTTTCGAAACTCTCCCATCCTCTATCGGCGGTATATTAAAACCTCAGGCTGAAGGTGAATTGTGTGAACTGTGAAGTCAGACAGCTTCATTCGGATGCAGGCTTGCAGCTTTTTAGCTGGGTGACCTTGGCCAAGTTCGATGACCTTGCTAAGCCTCCGTTTGCTCCTACAAAAACCAAGAATAACGAGCGTATTCACTTCTTACAACTGATACGAGGATTTTATGAGGACATGGACATTAAGTGCCTAGCACGGTGCTTGACACTGTAGATAAATGTTTACTTGTTGGTAGTTACCATTATCATCACTTGGAGTTATGGAGAGCTGGGTTTGAATCCTGGTTCTGTCACTTATTAGCTCTATACCTAGGAGGAAGGTACTTACCTCTTACCTTTATAAAATGGGCATCATAATATCTCTGTTGCCATAAGGGATTTTTTTTTTTTAAAGTTTGTATGGCAGTGGTTCTTAAATGTCACTAAGACATGTAGAAATGTCTGGAGACATTTTGGCTGTTGTAACTGAGGGGGGATCCTACTGGCATCTAGCGGGTAGAGGTGAGGGATGCTGCTAAACATCTTACAGTGCCCCACCTCACCTCGCCACCACAGAGAATGATCTGACCTTAAGTATCAATGGCTTCAAGGTTGATAAACCCGGCCGTTAGGCACTTCACAAAGGGCCTAGTACCCAATAAATGCTGGCTATTATTCCCTCCTGTCTCTTTGAGCTTCCATCTCAGTCTTATGTCTAAGAGCCCTTTCAGCTTTAAAATCCTCTGATTCGACATGATGTGAAATTTAGATACAATTACCTATGTAAGACGAGGAGGATATAAACATTGTTTCTGAGTGTTCTCATCAAGACTAGTGAAAAAACTATCATCTATTTTGGCGAAATGGAAAATTCATTTCTTTTTGATATTTGTGTAGAAATCTTACTTTAGAAAAACATTTGAAAGGACTCCTTATAAACAAGCTAGCTTTCCCCCTTATTTTATATTAAACGAATAACTCTAGAGAAGAACTATGTGTGCTTTCATCACGTCCCTTTTTCCAGGGGTTTTATATAATTCAAGGTTTTCTGAGAAAGGCAATGTCCATTCATTACTGATTTTGTTGTTGTTGTTGTTCTGAAGAGTTATGGTCATGAACATATTTGTCCACTTATATGTTTTAAGAGTTAAAGTTTACATATCAGGCCATCTTTTCCCTCGAGGGAGGGAGGGAAGGAGAGAGGGAGAGGGAGGGAGGGAGGGAGGGAGGGAGAGAGAGAGAGAGAGAGAGAGAGAGAGAGAGAGAGAGAGAGAGAATTTTATAATAGCAACACTTAATCATTGTGGAAAACTTGCAGAGTCGAAAGAAACAGGAGGAGGAGAAGACAATCTCATCGCCCCAGTATACCCAAATAAATCACTTAATATTTTGGCATATTTCTTCCTAGTGTTCTTTCCCTAAGCATTTCTTTAGACAATTGAAATGATACTATATAAAGAAGTTTTATCTTGCCTTTTTCACTTAACATCATAGCGTAAAAACTCCTCTATGTCATAAAAATACTTTCTAAGCATTTTTAAGGCTACAGAATATTTCATTATATTAATGTATGCTTTTAAAATTTATACTTACTTGTAAAAGTATTTTATATAATAAACTAGTTGCGAAATGTCAAAAAAAAAAAACAACAGAAGTATACCAAAAAAATTAAAAATTAACCTCTCACAACTCCTCAAATTCTTTCTTCCATTATCACTATTTTTAACAATTCCACATGCATCTTCCAATATGGTTGTGTAGTAGGGTAGTTTGCCAGATACTTCCAGTTCTCCATCTTCCAGGCACAGATGATTGCAATTGCTGGCCAGTTTATTTATTTATTTTTTTTGGTTTAGACCATGCGACTAGTTCCGACTAGTTCCGGCCCATGACTTGTGAGTGTTTAATTGCTGCTATAAGGGCCTTTCGGGCTTTTGTTCCCTGTGGCATGACAACGGGCAGGGCTCCAGTCAGTAGCTGCTTCATCAATCAAGTTCCAGAGAGAAGGGGACACAGAGCAGAGCTCCTGGTCTACTCCTCATGGACACGTAAAGTCAGTGAGAAATAATGGACGGTTTCATTTAGGGGTTATCTGTTACAGCAGTATTATCTATCCTATCCTTACTGATAGAGCAGTGTATGTGTGTATACCTATAAATACATGTATAACACACACACATACACACAGACACAATCAACTGTATTGTCTACATTCTCTTGCAGCCTACTTTTTTTCTCTTTGCTAAGAAATGTATTTATTACTGAGAAGTTATTTATTGAGCATCTACTACGTCTTGGTACTCTTCCATGTGTTAATACTGTATCAGTGAACAAAGCAGGGAAAAAAAATCCTGTCCTTAATGGAGTTTACTTTTTATTTTTAAATTTAATTTAATTTAATATTAAAGTATACAGCACAATGGTTAGATATTTATATAATTTACTTATTTATTTGTCCACTAATTTTGTTTTATTTTATTTTTTTAATTTATACATTTTTTATTATTTCTGTATTTACTTATTATTTCCTTCACAAATTTTATTTTAACCCTACTTAATGGGGTTTATTTACATGGCTCTCTTTCACTGTGCACATATACATTAACTTACTATTCTTAACGGTTGCCTGTTACATGGTGTACCACAATCTAGCTAACCGTACTATTTATAAATGTCTCAGTATTTCCCAATTTGTCTCTTGTGGAAAGACGAGGCCATAGTGGACAACAAGATAAACATAATTTGAGCCCTGTGTGTAATGGGTGCTCTTAAGCATCCTGGTTGACTTAAGCATCCTTCTATAACCAGAAGCAGGAACCATTTCTAATTTTTGCTTTGACCCACGCACCAATTTTTACAACTAACATCTATTTGTTTGAAGCTTTGGGGTGGTTGAGGATTATTTCTTTAAGATAAGGGCTCCAAAAGGTTACTACTGGATCAAAGGGTTTGGGTATTTTTAAGGCTGTCGATACATGTTAGCATGCATGATTTTTTTTTTTTTTTGAAATAGATTCCCTACCTCAGCAGGAACGGTCCTGGTATCTACTGTTACTTCACACGCAGGGAGTAAGGGCCTCAGAATTGCCCATCGCCAGCTGTTCCACAACCAGCCCACCTGAGGAACCAAGAAAAACCACGGCCGGGTGTGAAAAGGCTCAGTTGACACTGATGGACAGACTAACCTTTTTTTTTTTTTTTTTTTTAATTAGTTAGCATTTTGCTTTATCTTCTTTAGTTTTCCTTTCTAAGCACTGATGTATGTCTTTGTTTTTAAATAAAGTTGCCACGATGGACACATTATGCGTACGACTTCCACCCAACGGGCCTTGAGTTTACTAGGCCACACCTACTGGGCTTCCCTGGTGAGTCCCTGTCCTGCTGCCCAAGACGGTGGTTCACATCTTCCCCTCCTAGTCTCCCCACTACCACATCTGCCGCCTCCCTACACGGGTACCACTTTCCCTCCCTCCCTCCTGGGATAATGTCAGGACAGACTGCGATACCCACAAAAGAGGCCTCTCAGCCTGTGCTCTGCATCCACTTCCCCTTACCTGCTCGGTAAGTAAGCATTCTCCTCCCTCTTGCTGCTCTGCCATTCCCTTCATCACACAATGGTGGATAGATTTTTGTTACAGCAGACATTGAGAAACTAAAGCTTCTGATTTCTCTCTCTCTCTCTGGAAAGGGGAACATCTTGTCAGAGTTCCTAACCAAATAAGAACTCCTCCGAAGCGATGTCGGTACAACTGTCCTATCCTGGAAGGTTTGCCTGTGGGACAAACCAGCTGCTGCTCACACTGCAGAACTCCCCACACAAGCTGTGAATTTTGAACCACTCAGGGTTACTCTATTTCCAGGCCCAGAGTTGTTGGTATGACATTCAGGATCGCCAGCTTGCATGCAATCAGCAGAGCAGATTAACTGGGGGGGAAAAAAAATGAAATCTTATTGTCTGAGTCTTCATCCAGTACTATTACAAGCTTTTGCAGTTACACAAGTAAATATGCAGGTCTCTAAGTTAGGTAGATGGGCTGGAGGAGTGTCTCTTGTTTGGGACATTTATTTATTTGTTCTGCAAATATTTATTGCGTGTTTTACTTCTGCCTGGCACTGCTTTGGGGCCTAGGAATACATGTGTGAATAAAATAACAATATCTGTCCTAATGGAGCTTATCTTCTGGCAGGGAAATTCAGACAATACATATACAAAATAGATGATACAGTATGATAAGGAACGATACTTACGCTATGGGAAAAGGACAAAGTAGAACAGAGGGCAAAGGAGACTGAGCATACTAGAGCAGGAGAGAAGGCATGTTGCCTTATACGTAGCATGGTCAAGGTCAGGAATGTAGAATTTTAGCAAAGATCTGAAGGAAGTGAGGGAGTTAGCCAAGTAGATAGAGACCTGGGAGGAAGAGTGTCCCAGCAGAGAGAAGACCTAGAGCAAAACCTCCGTGGAGGTAGAAGGGGCTCCGGGAACATGGAGGAGGAGCAAGGAGACCAACGTTCCAGGAGCAGAAGAACGAGAGGAGCGCAGCAGGGGAAACGGTCAGAGAGGCGATGGGAGCACATCACGAAGTTCTTTGCTGCCAACGGAAGAGCTGAGGCTTCGCTCTGAGTGAAATGGGGAGCCACTGTGAGCTTTTGAGCAAAGGTGCCATGTTCCAACTTACATTTTTAAAGGATCACTTGGTCTGCTGTGTTGAGAACTGACTAGAGGGAAGGAGAGAAGCTGGGAGTCTTCGTAAGAGGCTGGTACGGTCATCCACGTAAGAGGTGGCGACGTCTTGGAACAGGATGCTAAAGGAGATGCAGAGAAGTGGCCGAACCTTGTGCCTATTTTGAGAAGAGGGTCAGCATGATCTTCCAAGAGCTCGGATGCCAAGAGAAGGCAAGGCCGCCTCTGAGATTTTGTCCCGAGCTACTGGAAGGGTGGAGTTAGGACATGGGACGGGAGCAATGGTGGGAGAAGCGGTTTTCTGGGGGAAGATCAGGATTCAGTTTGGGGCATGCTGAGTGTGAGATGTTGACTAGACATCAAAGCCGAGGTGCTAGCGAGCAGTTGGGCAGATGAATCTGGAAGATAGGAAGAAAGGTCTGGGTTCGATATCTGCAAAGCGCTCAACATTTTTTTTTTTTCTTTCTTTCTTTTTTTTTTTTTTTCCTGAGAAGGAATTTCTGTTATTCAAAAGCACATTAACCATTTAAAAAAAAAAATTGGGGGGTTGTAACTATTTCCATTATCATCAATAAAAATAGATGCTCCAAAAACTGAATCCAAGACGCATACGACCCATAAATACTTTCAATTCATCGGTGAAATGAGATAATCGGGTTGAGAGGACCCTGTTTTTTTAAATTTATATCTGATAGTTGATGATCTCTTCGTGGCAAGAGAGTTTGAATCGTCAGTCCCTTCTCCAATTCTGTCTGCACAGAACAGGACATGAGTGAAACAGCTTCAGAACCAGACAGATCGGCGGCACGTTCTGAGTGCGGGCACTCTTCTGTTTGTGAAGAGGAAGCAAAATTTTTTGAATCTGCACATCTTCACTCTAAAATGGGAGTTGACTCCTAATTCTTTATCATCATTGTTTTCTTGTGTGATTTATAGCTTGCCCATTAGGTGTGTGCTCCAAAAAAAAATCTATTTTACTCTTCCGCAACCACCCACAGACTGTCTAGCACATAGTAGGTGTTCGAGAAATGCTTATTGATTCATTAGTCAGACTGTCCTCCCCTCCGAGGGGCCCTCATTTCTCTCCCCGCTTTTCTACCACATATTTGCACGTTTGTTTCTATAGCGCAGTCACTATGCGACGTGACGTATGTTTATCTGTTTATTGTCTGCCTCCCCTGTGAAATTCAAGCTCCAAGAAGGTAAGAACTTGCATTTATTCAATCCCTAGATCTCTAGGGCCTAGGACTGTGTCTCGTACATGGCAGGGGCTCAATAAATATTCGTGGAATGAATTAGGAAATAAACGAAGGATGTAAGCAAACCAACCAACTCTCTTATTTCATATACAAAGTGAAACTTTGGAGATTGCCAAGTCAGATCACCTTGAAAGATCTGCTGCCCGGGAAAGGACAGGCCTGACATTATTTTCACCCATAAGGTTTTACAAATTAATTGATTTTTCTGACTCATTTAGCATGAATTTAAGCCACTGATCTGAAAGCACCGTAATATATTCTTTGAATTACTTTAACAATGAGAGACACACAAGCTGAAATAATGAGTTAAACGCTTAGTTGAGCCATGTCTATTAGGCCCTCGCATATAGAGTCACTAGGCATCGCTTCTGCAATGCCAGTTTCGATGCACATTCGGTTCTTCTGGGGACCAACCAGTTCGATGAGTCTTCTCCACGCTTCCCTCCCAGCTCCTGGGAGAACACGGCAGGCCTGCCCTTTGCTGACATCACCTCCTTTCGGATGGGGAGCCTTCGCCAGAGGCCTGCCAGACCTCCCCAGTAAAGCTGCTGCCTGCCCCAGCCCTGCTGTGCCGCCCACCCCTGTGGCAGCAATATTTAATAACACAGAGAATGCCAGGCGTGGTTGGATGAGTCACTGTTGTGAGTGACCAGCCGAACTGAAATCTCCTTTTCAACGAAGAGGCCTTGAAATGCAGGAATGAAAACACACTCCTTTAATTTCCAGTTTTAATGAGCGTGCTATGCATTTCCAGGGGCAATGCCTGCGTTTTCCGCTTCCTGTTGGTTGTCATAAAACACCTCTGAGCCTGAGTTAGGTTCAAAGTTCTTTCTCAACCCAGTCTTCTGCAAACGTGAGGCCGTTGTTCATCATCTCCTCTCATTTTCTTTGCTCTGTCTGCCTACCACCTGCATTATTATTTACTTCCTATTTTTCTTCCCTGTAGCCCACATGTGTTACTTAAACATCTTCGTTTATAAGAATAAATTTTAAACTCGTTCCTTATGATTCTGGTAAAACCAGTATCTCCTACCACAAATAGACATCAGTAAAATTAAAGTTAAAAAACCAAATAAAATCAATACTCATTAGGCAGCTTCTGCTGTCTGCTGAAGACGCCGAGGCTCCGATTCATGATGTCTCTGATAAAGAGGGAGCGTGGACAGTGTTAGGTGTTAAAGAAATAGTGACTGCAGATGAAGATGTTCTCCTTGAAGTCACAAAGAGAACTGGAAGGGAGGAAAAATGAAGGAGTGCCTCTCTGGAGGTAAAATCTAAGAAGAAGATGCATTTGTCAGGCTTCGAAACCCTCGGAAGAGGGAGTGGGTAGTGCTGTAAGAAGCTAGTGCATCGCGGTTAGGAGCTTAGGCTCAGGGTCCTATCGGAAGTGGGGGGGTAGATCTTGAATTCACTCTATCCTGGGCAATAGTTTTAACCTCTCAGAGTCTACATTTCTTGGTTGAAAAAAAAAAAAAAAAACGAGGATAATAAGAGCATGACACCTTTCTCACAGGGGAGACTATATGAAATAATTTGGGCAGAGCACTTAGTTTACTGCATGGCACTTAAGTACTCCATAATTATTTGTCTTCTTTCTCTTATTCTCCCTCTTCTTATCATCATCATCATCATCACTATCATCACAGTGGGTTTGACTGTGTCCCCCAAAATGATATGTTTGTTGTGTCCGACCCCTGGCATCTACAAATGTGACCTTATTCGAAAACGAGGTCTTTGCAGATGTAACTGAGTTAAGATGAGGTCTTACTGGGTTAGGGTGGGCCCTGATTCACCGATTTGTCTTTATCAAAGGGTTAGTTTGAGACAGGGACGTAGAAGACACACAGGGAAGCGGGCTCTCTGGAGATCGAGGCAAGATAGGAATTATGCTGTTCCAAACCAAGGACTGTCAGCAACCTCTGAAGCTAGACGAGGCAAAGAAGAATTCTTCTCTAGAGCCTTCAGAGAGAGAGTACAGGCCTGAAAATACCTTGACTTGTAGCCTCCAGAACTCTGAAAGGATAAACTTTTCTTGTTTTAAGTCATCCAGTGGGTGGTAATTGGCTATGGCAAACCCAGGAAACGTATAGATTTTGGTACTGGGAGGTGGAACACACCAATGCTGAGGTGGCGTTGAACTTGGGTAATGGGTAGGGGCTGGAGGAATTTATAGGTACTTGATGAAAAAGCCTCGCTTGCCTTGAAGAGAATCTTGGTCGACATAGGGGCATGAAAGGAGCTACCAGTGAGCGCTCAGAAGGAAGTGAAGAGAATGATAATAGAAACCTCTATGTCTTAGAGAATATCTATATATTGTCATGCACGGTAAGTTAGGTAGATATATGAACATTGAAGGCGCTTCTGCTGAAGCCTCAGAAGGAAATGAGGAAACCAAGAAAATCATCGGGCACTGAAGGAAAGGTGATCTTTGTTATAAAGTGGCAGAAAACTCGTCTGAACTGAGTTCTAGTATTGGGTGGAAAGCGGAACTTTTACGTGATGAACAAGGAATTTATCCCAGGAACCTTTCCAACAAAATGCGGAAGGCATGGCCTGGTTTCTCTTTGCTGCTTAGAGTAAAATGTGAGAAGAAAGAGATAAGTTGAAGAAACTAGAAAGCAAAAGGGAACCAGAATGTGACGATTTAGTGACTTCTCAGTCCCTCTATATTGCAAAAGATGCTCAAACGCGCTCTTGAAAGAATGTCAAGAGTGTGGCTGAAAACCATTTGCTAAAGAGATTAGATGTGTGCCTAAGGAACATTATCAGTCTCAGCAGATGCCAGGAGTAGAGATGGGGTTGTTCGTGAGGGATCTGCAGAGGACCCTCTCATCCGACGGTGTACAATATAGTGGTTAGATGTTTATATAAGTTAGAAAGTGATCCTCCCAGCTAAGTCTAGTGCCTGCCTGACACCGTACATAGTTATTACAACATTATTGACTATATTCCCCATGCCGTACTTTACATCCCCGCGACTATTTTGAAACTACCAATTTGTATTTTTTAATCTCTTTACCTTTCGCCCAGCTCTCTAAAACTCCTCCCACCTAGCAACCATCGGTTTGTTCTCTGTTTCTGTTTTGTTGGTTCTTTTATTTTGTTTTGTAGATGCTACATGTAAGAGAGATCATATGGTAATTGTCTTTCTCTGTCTGATTTACTTCACTTGGCATAATACCCTCGAAGTCCATCCAAGTGGTACAGATATACAATGGAATATTACTCAGCCATAAAAAGGAAGGACATGAATTTTTCAGGGGCCAGAAGATACACTGTAGTGGGTTGAATCGTGTCAATACAAAAGATAGATTGAAATCCCAACTCCCAGTACCTGCGAATGTGACCACATTTGGAAATAGGTCTTTACAGATGTAATCAAGTGTAAATGAGATTGTACTTGATTAGGGTGGGCCCTAATCTCCTGACTTGTGTCCTTATAAGAGAAAGAGGGAGATTTTGAAATAGAGACACAGAAGAGTAACACAGGAAGGAGGCCCTGTGAAGACCGAGACAGAGATGGGAATTAAGTTGTCATGAGCTAAGGATTGCCGGTTAGAAGAGGCATTTTTCCCGAGAGCCCTCGGAGAGAGCGCGGCCCTGCCAACAGCTTGATTTTGGGTTTCTAGCCTCTATGACTACGAGACAACAAATCTCTGTGTTTTAAAGCCCCTCTCCCCCCACCCCCTCGTTTGTGGTCATTTGTTATGGCGGCCTTAGCAAACTAATGTAATTGTCAGCATCATCTAATCCATCTTTGTAGTAGTTCGGTATCTATCATATTATCATTGAAAAGACTCTGCGAAGTCATCCAGAAAGAAGCCCATTTAACTTTCTTTGCCTTGTGTTTTCAAACTTATTTGACCGGGAAAGAGTACATGCACGCAGCCAGAGGAACTCGCATTTGGGAAAGATTCACGTCTTCTCCTTTCGAATTAAGAAAACTAAGAACCAGTGAAAGTAGTTGATTTGCTTAAAGCCGTAGAGTGAAAGTAATGTCATATCCGGAATTATAATTTACTTCTCTCCACTATTTCATCTTAGCGATAGCGACAACGAAAACGTTAATCATTGAGCCGTATAATTTTAACTCTCAGGACCTCAGAGCTCATCCAGTCCGAATCTGTCTCAGAGAAACAGAAGCCCAAAGAGAAGTGATTGCCCAAAGTTACAAAGCAAGTTACCATATTTTTCCCTCAGGCTCAAAATGTATACCCAAATTACCCAGCAATCTATGTAAAATAATAGATGATGCTGCCCTTAGTGGCAGAATTCTGCAACACAAAGTATCACAGCATAGATAGTTTTAAATTTCTTAATAACAATAATAAGCCATGCACCACACAGCTTATCAGAAGTAAACAAGGGTTAATTCTTTAATAGAGTAGATTTAAGTTTATGATTACTCTCACTTTGCTATGGAACATTACTCACTGATACCATAATATTTGTTTGAGCTGATTTTTTTCTGTTAGTAAAAAAAAAAAAATCTTTTTTTATGTTAGTAAAATACTATTGCAAATGTAGAGCATAAATTTCTGTTAGATTTTAATGCATAGTAAAACATACTTAAATTGACCAAAAGTAATGTGTTTCCTCCAACACAAATTACTGTAAAATCACTTTCAATACATGTATGATGAAAAATATTTATATTTTCCCCTAAAAATGTAATGCAGAATTGGGATATATATCTTATACATCTGCACGGCTTATGTGCCAGCAAAAACGGTAGTAATAAAGAAAAACTTTTTTAATAAAAATATACATGTCTCAGTGGGAAATCCTTTTTTTTTTTTTTCCTTTAAATCGTCTTTGCCCCTCACTTCCCAGCCAATACATATATGTGAACTCCAACAAAAAAGTGATGGGCAAACATGGTTCTTAACATTTCCTCCCCCGACTCCGATGAGCAGCTAATCCAAACACACATGCATGTGATCTGCGTTTTGAAGACTTCGGGAACAGAACAGTTCTGAGGAGCTGCTTTTCTGGGAAGCTCAGAAACTTCTCATTGTCTGAGGTCCTTCAACCCGAGACTGGGGTTAAACAAGCCGCGTTTGATCAGGCACTTGGCAAATAACCTTCAGAAATGAGCTCAGCTCTACCTCGGTGCTTGCCACACTCTGGGAAGTAGAACCACGATGCCGTTAGAACAAAGGGAAGGAAAGAAACAGCTCACGTTGATACTGCCTCCTGTGTTTTTCTCTGAGAAGAGGAAGACTGAAAGAAACCAATTTTTCTTTTTTGGTGCCAGACAAAACCTTTAAATGCTTCATCTTTTAAAATCCTAACAGTACATGTGAGAAAGACAGCAATCCGGTTTTGGAAATGAGGAAACCAAAGCTCAGAGTGGCTCATTTGTCCTGCGTGTGATATTGTCAGCTCGCATTTATTGAGTACTTGCTAGGTGCCAGGATCTGTAGAATTTGTTTATGCATATTATGTCCTTTACGCTCCAAAATCTGTGCGGCAGCATCCACATTTCTCAGAGGAGGAAATTGAGGCTAGAAAATGATGAAAATTTTACAGTCTTAGGGGACTATAAAATCTTAGATAAGATTCCTGGAACAAACTGAGAAATAAGAGGACAGGAGTCAGAAACATGGAGATCAAAACACCACGTAGAGAAACAGAGGCCAAGCGAACGGATGGAGGGCCTCTTCCAACACATCGTAGGTCCGAGGTTAGTCACGCAGCTCATAAGCAGAAAAGGCGGAGTTTGAACTCTGATCTGTGAGGCAACAAAGCCCAGACTCTTATCTCCCACACTGTCCTATCTGTATTCTTTCTCTTTTTCAGAGAAATAACAGGATAACAAGGGCGTCCTACAAAAACAAGTGTCATCCATTCAAATCTAGGTTCCTTGCAGGGGATTGTAGCCGTTGCCATTAACGGGTTAAATAAGAGTTAGTGAATACGTCATTTCTTTTCATTATAATCCTTGGAAACGAAAAATCTATTGAAAAGTGGTTTTCTGCCTAAATTAGCAAATATGATCGAACTCCTAATTGCACGTGACAGGAGCACAAGTCCGACCAGCTTAAGCAAAAGAATATATTTATTAGAAGGGCGGTTGGGTGTCACGCAAAGAAGGAAACAATTGAATCAAACCGGGAGAAAGCAGAGATGCTTCTGAACGTTCATTCGATAGCGACGAGAAGCAGAATCTGCCAGAAAGATGGCCCTGGCTTCTCCAGCAGTAAGAGAGTGTATTGGCATCCTACTGCTGCTATGACGAGTGACCACAACCGTCGCAGCTCACAACCACACAAATCTATGAGTGTATAGTTATGGAGGTCCGCCGTCTGACGTTGGTGTCACCGGGCTGAAATCAAAATGTTGGCAGGGCTGAGTTCCTCTCTGGAGGCCCTGGGGGAGAATCGTGTCCTTGCCTCTCTCACTTTCTGGGGGCTACCTGCTCTCTTTGGCTCATGGACCCCTGTCTCCATCATCGAAACCAGCAGGGCTGCCTTTCTCCCTGAATGTCCTTCTGTTTCTCACATCTCCCTCTGCCTCTCCTCTTCTGCCTCCTTCTTCCATTCTTAATCACCCTTATGATTACACGCGCTCCATTCCCCGTAATCCAGGACAATCTCCCTGTTTTAAGGTTATCCGACCAGCAATCTTAACTTCCTTTTGCCATATACCATAATATATTCATGGGTTCTGAGGATTAGGGAATTGACATCTTTGGGGGTGCACTTATTATTATTCTGCCTACTGCAAGAGAAGATGCAGCTCGATTTACCAACCAGAAATTCAGAACACAAAAGGAAGCTGGAGTATAGCTAAGAAAAAGGAATGAGTGGCCAAAAGGTTTATGACTGGCCAACAGTGACAAAAGTCTTCAACTGAGGGGGAGCTCAGTCATTTCAGAAGATGAAAGAGTTGCTGAGTAAACACAACCATAGCTATCCACTACTGAGTAAAGTCACAGTCAAATCTCTCTTTGACGATTTATGTTCTCTCAATGCCTGAAGATCAATCAATCTTCTGACCACCACCAAGTGGACATAGTATTAACAGAAAGTACAAGTGAGAGTGGATTGCGTTGGCTTGTAAAATACCCTGAAGACTTTCTTTTTTACATTCCTAAGTTGTTCTCTTGTTGTTTGTCTTTTTCTTATAAAAGTGGAATGTAGAATTCATAAAAACGATTATACGAGGGCACCAGTGCGTTGAAATTTTATTCTCCTGTGTTTAAGAAAATAAAACATCTTAAAAATAAATGGTAGTAAGACTTTTTCTCAATTTAAGGCATCGAACTTGTTCTCATATTTATTAAGCTGGAATCCAAAGTTGGTGAATTTTCATGGCCAGATAAAAACAGTCACTTGAATTCCGGACTGCTGTGGAATCCCACCATCTCATCCCATTCCCAATAGGTAACTGCAACTTAGTTTAGTGTGCGTATTGTTGGCTTATTTCTGCCTGGGGAAGAATCTATACACATGTCTCTTGTATAATGATGTTCATTCATTCCTGAAAACTCTGCTGCTAAGTAAAAAGCCATTAAATGGAAATATATATATATTTCCATTACTTTTAAGGGGAAAATTATGATGCATTCCACAGACCCTTTTTTATGTGGTATATTTCATATGTAGAAATATACAATTAAAAGTAAGTTTTACTTGATTTTTTTTCTCATGTCAGAATACTCTTTAGAAAACATTGTAGGTCAGACCATATAGCTCCATCTGGTTCTTTGAAATAGGTCACTGTAAGATCTTGTGAATGTTTTGAGAATAAACATAGATTTTTATGGGTAAAATTCCGATTTTTTTTTTATAAAAGTTGGCAACTAGTTTTAAAATGTGAAGATGGGTGTGAAGGTTTAACTGACAAAGCCTGTGGGCTTGATTGATCCTGTAAATGGCTAACCCTCTGAATGGATGTGCTCTTCAAATGGTTTTGGTGGAGCCTGCCAAAGTCTGAAAGTAAAGGAATAGAGAAGGACAGCAGATTCAGACAGTCATGGTCGAGATGAGTGTTACTTGCTAGTATAAGGGACTCACACTTCTCAGCTTCCTCGACGTTGGGCGAGGTTGGATGACCGGTTCTGGTGGATAGGTTGCGAGAAGAAGAAACAAGTATCACTGCCAGGCTGCTGTGAGAAATCTTGGTTGATTTACGATTCCAAGATAATGTTTTACTTGGGCTACCCTGACTGATATGGGGTATATTCGTTTTCTGGTTCTCTGTAACAAATTGCCATTGACTAAGCAGCTTAAAACAACACTCTCATTTGCTCACAGTTCTGTGGGTCAGAAGTCTGGCAGCGTGCGGCCGGATTCTCTGCTAAAGAAGCCACAAAGCAGAAATCAAGGTGTTCGTTGGGCTACATCCTAATCCAGAGCTTTTACTAGGAAAAGTTTTGCTTTCGAGCTCCCTTGGGTCATTAGCAGAATTCGTGTCCTTGTGGTTGCAGGACTGAGGTTCCCATTGTCTTGCTAGTTGTTGGGCTGGGACCATTCTTAGCTCCTAGAGATTAATCTCAGGTTCTTGTCATGTCACCCCATCCATCTCAGCAATTAAGAATCTCCTTCACATTGAAACCTTCTCCTGTTTCGAGTCTCTATGACTTCCCTTTCTATAACCAGCCGAGAAAACTCTCCAATTTTTAAAGGCTAAAAGCATCAGATCAGTCCCACTGGGATAATCTCCTCATCTTAAGGTCAATTATGCCAAAAAACAATCTATTCCTTGGAGTAAAACCCATTATCTTTTTAGTCCTGGGGATTATACAGGGTAATTTACAGCAGAGGGGCAGAAAATCTTGGGGTCCATATCAAGATTCTGTCAAACAGAACACATGGTAAGAAGGTAAGAAAGAGAGAAAGTAAGTGAGAAAGACTATATGTGAGCCTATTTCTGCCAGAGAAAGTATCTATATACAGGTCTCATATAACAACTTTATTTCTGAAAACTCTGTTGCTAAGTAAAAAACCATTAAATAGAAAAATATATATATTTCCATTACTTTTAATGGGAAAACTTTAATGCATTTCATCTCAATCTAAAATAGCCTCATAGATAGAAAAATATAACAATTGAACAATGAAAACACATTCACATAAGTAATAAATTAAAAATAGAAAGTAAATAAATATACTTTGTACACAGGACATAGTGCAAAGAGGTTTATTGCACTTACCAAAGGTGGAAGCTAACACCTAAGTGTGGAGCAGGTATGCAAGGTAATCATTCTTTGAACGGTGGATTTTTCTTTCTGCCTCATTTTCTTTAGTAATTTCTGAACCATTCGGGGGCTGGTGAGTTGGTTATCTTGCATTCAAACTGTATACACACACAAAAATAGCAGTAGAGCTCCGATAAACACCTTTAGGACAAAACAAGCCTAAACATGAGAGTGCTCATGAAAATAATACGTATATACACATATGGATATGCTGTAGAAGACGTTGCCTCTGTATTCCTTTCTCTTAGTATATACATGCAGGGAAAATCTTTGGGATCCATCTAAACATGGCTTGCAATTCAAATTTGTTCGACTTGATATTTTCCGACTTAAGACTGTTGTCCTGGGTAACTCGGAGAGTGTGTCTTTGCCTGAAACCATAGTGTCAAACTATCACTTCTCATAGTATATTTATTTAATGTGTTTGGGAGCAAAGACATTAGTATTCAAAAAAAAAAAAAAAAAAAAAAGAATGGTCATCCAAAAAGTAGCATAACTTTTTAACTTTTCAGAAGCCATTATGATAAAAACTGATTGAACAGCTATAATGTGATCAAATGTTTAGATCTAGTGTGAGGGTATATGGTTTACGGACCCTCTGAAATACACAAGTCCATAGTTGGCTTCTATTTGTCAGCTGTTTTTTTGAAAAATCAGCCTTCTTTTCTATAGTCACACTGAAAATGAACAAGTATCATGAAAGAGAAAAAAATTGAGATTAAGTTAAGCCAAAATGACCTATTTGGAGGTCATCGCTAATTAGAAATTGATGGAAAAACCATGTTGAAGAAATAAATGTAGAGCTTAAAAGTAGATAGTGATTGCCTTCTCTAAATCTTTTAACGTAATTTTTTAAAAAGGAAATTTCAAAGTTAAATGTTAATTTTGTATTTCAGGCTGCTATTTTCTGTAGCATGAAACGTGATAATGAAAATATAATTTTAATAAATCAGCACAAAAGCAATAACAAAATTCTGTATCTTCCTATAAAACATTTTAATAGGAACTTTCCATTTATGATCTAGTATTATATCTCTTTTCTAAATGCCATGTAGTGTACTTTTCAAAAATTTTGAATGAGCTAGAAAGACTGTAAGTCTCAGCATTTCTCTTGCTGTTTTTCCAGGTTAACCTTACTTTAAAAATTTCTGTGTATAACTTTATCTGTACCTAAAATGGAGGGATATTTTTAGTAAAGTCCCTTGACAGTTCAAAAGGAGAAAATACAGTTTTAAATAAGCACTATATAAAATATAATACATTTAAAAATAATGTTTATAACAGAGGTTTTGTATGTGTGTGTCCTCAATACATTTATAATCTAAAACTATTATTTTGCTTCAATTCTGATATTTCTTAACAAGCTTATTAAAAACTAGCCCACACACTGTACTTATGGAGAAGTAGGTAGAGCCCTTTCTCTTGACCTCTCTTTTTCATATTCCATCTAAGTTTGAGCATGAATTGCTTTGAGCATGAATGTTGAGCAAAGTGAAGAAGTCAATATTTGATTTTGGTGAGCGTTGAATCTCAGTGTTTACCCAAAACAGAAATCAACACCAATTGTTTCAGGAAGAATCCTGTGATTCATTCCCTTTGAACAAGCCATATTTATGGGTATTGCCTTATGCAACCTAATTCCCCCAAGATTTTTTGAGGTGAAATTGTTATTGATAGCAATTTTAGGACTTCTTCCCAAAAGTGATGACAGATTTGGAAGGCACCGTGTTATGATAGTATAATAGAATTACGTTCTGCTGCAATAAAACTCTAAAGATATTGACTTAAACAATAGAATTTTTTTTTTTTTCATATAAATGCAGTCTAGAGACAGGTAGTCTGGGACCAATATAGCAGTTCCATAGTTCTCAGGGACTCATACCCAATACATGCATTTTACCTCATTATGCAAGATGGCTGCTGATACTCCAGCCAAAAGGAAGAAGGGGAGGAAGAAGAGGCAGAAGGTACATGGTAGCTACCTCTTAGGAAAGTTTCCAAGAATCTACTGAAGATTTCTTCCTGGAATTTAGTTACATGGCCATACCGAGCTATGGTGAGGCTTGGATGTGTGACCTTTATTCTGTGTGGCTATTTGCCCATGTAAAAATTTGTGCTTTTCTTACCATAAGAAATGGGGAGAAGGGACCTGGGTCTGTGCCTAGTAGAAAGAGCATGGTCTTTGAGGTCATGCGCATTCAGATAAAAATCTGGCACTTATTAACTGTGACCTCATGAAAGTGACCTTGTGAAAGTGATACAATTAAGCTTCCATTTTAAAACTTAAAACAAGAATTATACCACCCAGATCTTATGGTGATTATAGGCTGCTTTCCTAACTTCCATGAAGTATACCAATGAAATCATAAAACTCCGAATCCTCATATGTGCACTGTACTTATAACTTCCCAAACATTCAAACATCTTTGCAAACTGTTCTTTAAAAAAACACCCTTCGAGCCACATAAATTTTGTTAAATTAACATCCAATGCTTAACGCACAGTGTTTGTATAGTAAATGTGGACCGAAAGAATAAATACATTTGAAGGACACCCCCACTGTGAACCTTATTACACAACTGTATAATAAATATTGACTGAATAAAAAAATTAAAAAGAAAAATAACCGCTCAGATTTTTTTATTCTTCACTTCGACAAAGAATTTTGAGCAAGTTCAGGCTCTGGGTGAGTCCTTCCTTGACGCCATCCCTACTGTGAAGAGAAGGGCATTTTTTAACATTCATTTTTTTATTACAAAAGTGTATTAGGGTTCTGCAGAGAAATATGATCAATAGGAAATAGATATCGACATCTATCTACATATAAATGTATAAACCTGTATTTTTATCTATATCCATATTCCTATCCTTGTCTCTGTCTATGTCTACATCTTGAATAAGATTTAGTATAAGGAATTGGCTCGTGCGTTTGCGGAGGCTGTGAAGTCCCGTGACCTGCCCGTCTGCGAGCTGGGAACCCAGGAAAGCCAGTGGTGTGATTCAAAGGCGTGAGAACTGACAGTCGGTGATGTAAGTTCCAACCAGAAGTCCCCAGGGCAGGAGGGGACAGATGTGCTAGCTCAAACAGAGAGGCAGAGTGCGAACTCTCCCTGCCTCCGCCTTTTAGGTCTGTTTGGGCCTGCAGCCGCCTGGAGAATGCCCACCCGCAGAGGGAAAGTGATCTGCTTCACTGAGTCCAACCCAGTTGCTAATCCCTAGAAACGCCTTGGATGACACACCAGGAGACGATGCTTAACCAGACACCTGGGCGCCTCAGGTCTCCGTCAAGTTGCCACGTAAAATTAACCCTCGCAAAGAGTAACAAACACATGGGTTGTAAAAAAACATTTGGAGTATAGAAATCTTTAAAATGAAATATTAAAGCTCATCATTGCCTTCACTCGTTAGCTTCATTCCTTCAAGATAATTGGTGTTGGTAGTATGGGATTTCTCCTTCCCGGTATTTTTACTATATGCATGCAAATATATAAATATAGGGATAATACCAAGCATACTATTCTGCAACTTACTTTTCTTCCCCTTAACAATACATCGTGAACATCGATCCATGTCAGTTTATAAAAGCTGACGTTATTCTTTTTAACTGCTTCGTACCACTCCGTGATATGGAGGTATTATAAATTTCTTCAGATGTGCCCAAACGTGGATGTTTAGATGATGTCATTTTTCTCTGTGACAAACACTGGTGCCAGGAATATCCTTGTACAAATATTTTCGCTCATATCTGTGGGGGAAATTCCTAGGAATGAGATCACTTGGCCTAAGGATATGCTCATCTGGCACTGAAACATAGAATGACAAAATGGTAGGAGGCATAGACATCTTTTGCTTTCCATTACCCGACTGGTATCTGGACTGGAAAGAAATTTCCCATGGCGCAGAGATATTGATTCCTCGTGATTTCCAATGCCCACATCTCCTTACCGTCTCTCCCCTGCCCCCTGCCCATGCAGCCTAGCAGGTGGTTAAACCATTTGATGACCACTACCATGCAGGCAAGATAAAAACAAGCCTGTCTCACGTCTCCCTGAAGTACTGGTAGCATTTTTGAAAGCACAGACGATGCTTAAAGTAGACCATTTTCTTTACGTCACAGGTCGGCACACTAGGACCTGTGAGCCCAATCCAGCTGCCTTCTCTTTTTGGCCCAGTTCATCAGCTAAAGAATAGTTTCCACATCTTTAAATGGTTGCGAGAAAATAAAAAGACAGATAACATTTGTGATATGTAAAAATTATATAAAATTCAAATTTCGTGTCTATAAGTAAAGTTTTATTGGAACACAGCCTCACTCACTTGTTTACATATTGTCTATGCTCCTTCAGCAAAACCAGGAACTGAGTAGTTGCCAAGAGAAACCGAAAATGAAAAGGTTTTTTTATCTGGTCTTTCGCAGAAAATACTTTCCAACCGTTCCTTTAGATCTGCGATGTTATTTATTTATTGTACTAGTCTCAGTTTTTCTTCTCCAAATTTTTCTTTATAAGCCTCTGTGTTCTACTGCAAATTAGCAAGGTCCATTTCAACAGCAAGTTGTATTTTCCTACTTGCTAAGTGTCTGAAGGTAAAACACATTTTAAGGAAAATAAAGAATGGTTTTGACTTGGGTCTAAAATTAATTTTGCTCACAATATTAACACAAAGCTAATGAAATTCAGAACAAAGGGAAGTGGAAAATGAATTATGAAACAGCTCTGAATCTTGCTAGTCCTAACTTTCCCTAGAAAGACCAAGTTAATTTTAAGGTAGGAACCAGAAGAACTGCTATTCATTCCTTCAAGTTCGAGGTCTATCGAAACAAAAAAATGTCGTTAACCCTTTCTGAACCAGAACCAGCTACAAGCTAAACAGCTGCTAGAGTATCTCTGGAAAAGTCTATTTCTCAGCTCAGAGATGCAAGAAAGAACTTGGTCTTTTTAGATTAATTTCCTGTCTGTCTCCTGACTGTAAATTGAGAGGGTAGCATTCAGTAACAACAAAGAAGATATGAGAAGGAATTCTGGTGGCCCCTTTGCAAGCAGGCTGCCATATCGAGGGGGCCGTGTGGGGCAGTGAGATGGGACCATGGTCAATGGGTAGGCAACGGGGCCAGACCTTGGAAAGGAGGTTGCTCCCTGAGAGTTAGACTATTAAATCAATTGTTTAAAGTGTATTTCCAGGCCAGCGCCACCAGCATCTTGCCTGGGACTCGTTACAAATTCAAGTTATCAGGCAGAATCAGAAACCCTGGGAGTGAGGCTCAGCGATCTGTGTTTTAAGAGCCTCCAGGTGACGGTGATGGGCTCTTGAGAACTCAAGAGACAGGGTCTCCCACAAGACCATTAAGATCCACGTTTTTTGTTGTTGCCGATTGGTTGTTCGTACTAATGATAGCTACTATTCAGCTAGTGTTCACTGCGTCTCAGATACCCAGTGCATTAAAATGATAACAGCTAAAAATTATCAAGTGTTTAATGTGTGCCAAACACGGTTCTGAGTGCTTTATTCTACCATCTCATTTAATAACCTAACGAGGTAGGTGCTGTCATCGCCACCATAACACAGATGAGAAAACTGTGGCACAGAGAAGTTGTGTCCTTGGCAGAAGGTCATTAAGGTGGCCAAGAGAAGAACCAGGATATGAGCAGGTGGTCGGGCTCCGGGGCCCTCACTTGCAACCACTATGCGCTGCTATTGGTATTCTGAGATGCATGAACTCATTTCGTGGATCATTTAATCCCCCCTCCACGTTACTTAGAACGTGAAATTCATTAAACACATTTTACAGCTGGATGTTTTCGGAGGCTCTGAGAGGTCAATTAATTTTCCTCAAATCACACAGATTGTCGAATCAGTCAGCTGGTTTTAGAACCTGGCCTGTCTTTGCTGTGGTGTGATCAAATCTAAGACCCACGGAGCCAATAGAGATGAATTGTGAGCCTTTATTAGCTGGCCTGCGACTGTCTCTACCATGCAGGGTTAGAAGGGATCAGCCCCGAGCTTCCAGAGGGGATAGCTTAAAAAGCCCCCAAACCCCCTTTAGCAAGCAGGCAGGTTTACAGAAGCAGAGGTTGGCCATTAACACATCTTTACACAGGATAACTACACCCTTAACATTAGCATATCTTTGCACAGAATATCTCTAGGACTACACCCTGTTTAACATTAAACAATGGAAGCAGAAGTTGGTCATTTGAAAAATTTCCACACTTTCCACCCTTAACATCATCTTCTGTGGTGGATTCTTTGAGCTACTATGAAACGCATCCTGCTCAAGCTTGTCAGGGTGCTGCTGGGCACTGATTCAGAAACAAGGCTCTGACCCTCTTTAGGGCCAGCCTGACCTATTCTTCAGGGAGCACAAGGAACTGCTCCTACCTTTCTGCTAAGCTGGTCCAAGCTGTTCTTTTCTCCACCCAGGGCACCCTCTCCTAAGATCTCTCCTTCCTCACCACATTCAGGTGCGGGCTCAAGGTTCTCCCTCCTCTTTAGAGAGGCCTCCCTGACCCCCTTAATACCGCTCTTCCCTGTGGCCCCCACTGCAGGCCACCCGTTAGCTCCTTGTCCTATTTATTCTTCACTCTCTGAGGTCATTTTAATTGCTCATTGGTTTACCTGTGCTCTGTCTCCCCTTCTCGGAACCTCAACAACCGAGAGCAGGACCTTTCTCATTGTGCTCACCACAGCATCCCCAGGGCTGGTACCTGGCAAGTGAACCCCACCTATTGCTCCGAGCCTCCCTGGGGGAAAATCCCAGGTTCCTCCCATTTCCTCACCCCCTCCTGCTATCGTGGATCTGATCTGATGTCTGATCCTGGGTTTGTACTAAGTGCCAGGCCCGAGGTGGGCGTTATTTGCATTGCCACACTTGAGTCAGCATAGCCGGATGGTCCCCCTGGAGAAGGGAGGCTGACTAGAGCCCGGGTTGCTGGCTCAGAAGCTGCCTTGCTCCAGGCTTGCCTGGAACCTGGCAACCTGAGCTCACCTTTCCAGCCCCGAGGCCTTTTTGATTCTGATGGTGATTATTTGAATGAGGCACTTTTAACTGAAGTCTGACAAGGGCCACTCGGCAGGGGACCCATTAACGCTGGCCTAAATGGGAGTCCCCTGGAGGGAGTGAAGCCCCAGGGACCCTTCTGAAAGCTTCGCAGAGCAAGTGGCCGCCTCCACCACTGCGGCTTCCCCGGGCAATTAAACGGCTGCAGACAAGACTGCTCATTTAGCATCTCCAGCCTCTGTTCTCAGAGGCTGGTGGGTGACTGCCCTGTGGCCTGCAAATCAACCGTGTGCCTGCCAGGCTGCCTTCCACCCTCTGTCCACCTTTCCTTCTTCCCTTCCCTCCCTTCTCCAGCTCTCCACCTCGCATCCCTGGCTGTTGGCTCCACCCACTCCATCCTTTTCTCTTGTATTTCCCCAGCATCTAAATCTGAACTATCCGAGGTGACCTACTTTCACTTTGTGAGTGGAGGCTGTGGAGCTGTGGGCTAGATGAATGAAAGAGGTGGGCTGAGGTGTCCAGCTGGCGAGAACCGTGGGGCCCCACAGGTTACCAGGTGGGGCTGGTGGCAGCTGTTCACAGGTATAGATTTACAAAGTCTGGCACCTTGGGCACCATTCAGGCACCTGGATGGAGTTCTTGAGCTGGAGCATTTCTGGGCAGCTCTTTTAGTACCAAATTGAACAGAAGCTGAAATTTTTGCAGCTGGTTCGCTGTGGCAAGCCAGCATTTACTGAGTGTTACCATCACTGTGATCCAATGAGGAATAATTGTGAGCATTGCATCAGGCAAACGCTTTGCGCACACCGTCTCCTCTGAATCCTTCCCAAAACTCTGTGCGATGGGGATGATTTGCGCCCATTTTCCAGATGGAGAAACTGAGGTGTGCAGAGGGTAAGTTGTGCTGCCTCTCACGCCACCACAGCTCTGAGGTGGGGAATTATCACCTCCGTTTCACGCAGGGAAACCCTGAGGCTCAGGTGGGCAGGCGGTGGGTGGAGACCGCACGTTAGGGAAGCGCGGGCCAGTCTAGCACTGGCCCGCAGTCCTCTGTGCACGCTATGCCAGACAGACTGCGGGACACAAATAAGTGGATACCGCTTGCAAAATTTTAGAACTCAGGAGCATGCTGGGGGAATCATTTACTCATTGGCCAAATATTGTCTGCACGCAGAGCACGTATTGGACCCAGCAGTGGGTGTGGCAGATTGCAAACAGGGCCACACCCCTTTGCAAAGTGGCTTTGCACTTCTCCCATCAGAAGGGGGAGCCTGTGGCCCTGCCCCAGGGATCCAAACTGGGCTTGCGAAAAGCTTTGAGCAAGCAAGTGCGGCAAAGGTGACAGGTCAGTCTAGATGTCAGCAGTCCTAGCAGTTTCTGATCTCCTCCTGGACTACTGTGAGCCCCAGTGGAGCTGTGAGGCCTTCTAAAACAAGCCCTCCAGGAGGCTGTGATGCCTGCTAAGGTTTAAGAACCGCTAAACAAATAGATGGCGTCATTTTGAGGTGGTTTGTTACCCAACAGAAGCTGACTCATACAGACTTGGAAGATGAACTCACCAATGCCCCTGAGATGCTTAAAGTTCATTAGGGGGTAAAACATATCCTCAAACATGAAGTCTATAATGAGTAAGCCCAGATATTAAAATCATAAACCAATACCAGATTGCATGACAGCAACGATAACTAATGTTTAAATGAGTCCTACCGTGTGCCTGGCTGTGACGTGCTTTGCCTTCGTTATTTTACTTGGCCCTCATAGAAACTCTTGGAGATCAGGGCTATTTTCATGTCTATTTTATAGATGAAGAAACTGAGGCCTGAAGAAGATGAGAGCGTTGCCTGAGGTCATTTAGCCAGCCAGCGTCAGAGCCAGGATTCTGACCCGGCTGTCTGCCAGGAGAGGTGTTATGGCAGGGAGGGCCCCTGAGTCGACTTCAAAGGCCAAGCAAGACCAGGATGTGTGATGACGGTGAGAGAAAGAGAATTTCAGACAGAAGGGACAACTCGAGCAAAGGTGAGGAACAAGCAACCCTCACGTAGAGCAAGGGCTTTCACTGCCAGAAAAGTGTCCAGGGAAGCACTGCAGCTGAATTTTAAACTCGGAGCATTCCAAGGATCCGGCATTAATAATCTTGTTGGACACGAGGTGTGGAAAGGTTATTTGAAATCTTAAATTATTAAACCCGGCATTAATAGAATGTCCTCAGCATTTTAGGTAGTGCAGTCTCTGGATTGATTCCCTGTTGGGCTAGACATAGTTTGAAGATATTAGGACTTGAAATGGGAGGAAAAATATTCTGCTGTCTATTCACTCACCTAAAATTTTTATGCAGATATTTTTTCCTTGAAACCTATTGAGAAGGTATGACCCTTCTCTTCCTGCTTTCTTCTCTGTATGTATCGACGGTCAACAGAGAGAATACTTAAGTGAGCATCTAAGAATCCTGAATGTACACAGCGCTCTGCCAAGTTCTCCACAAGTTAAAATGCTGCCCTTGCTCCAAGGAACTTAGCAATCTAATTGGACACTAAACTATCTGACGCAAAGTCTAAGGACCATAAACAATGAAAGAGAAAAAAAAAAAAATCAACGTGAGCTAAAGAAACCAGGGAGACATTCAGGGACAAGTTGGTACCAATGCAGGGAGAAAACATTTGCATTTCATACTGACTTTCGATATCTTAGTACTTAGTACCAACAAGAAGGCACTCTGGTCCAATTTAGAAAAATAAGAGATGACCCTTTGCCTAAAAATTTCTTAGCTTTTTTTTTTTTTCCCCCCCATCTGAAATGGCAAAATGTGTTTTGCCTTTTGGATCAATTCTGCTTGAAGTGCTATCTTGAAAAGGATTTTGAGTTTCTGCCAGCCTCACAGGAAATCAATTAGTGATGCCTGCCACAGGCATGGGACTAGCAAGAGAGAACAGAACACATATATGACTTCTCTCTTCCATAATTTTCCCTGCAAATTATGATAAAAATTCTGTTTTCATGTACCAAGCTAGCTGAAGTCTTTAATTACCTGAACTTCATGTCTTGCGTTTGACTTTTAAGACAGAAGCATCTAAGAAAAATGAAACACGTCAAATATTCTGAAAGAGAATATTCCATACGTTTTTGTTCAGCTGGATAAATTTTAAACTTATACCTGCACTTCACTTAGGGGATTATAAGTCGATTCCTTTATATTCAGAAAGATGATCCCAAGGCACAGAGAAATCCTGAAGTATCAAGTATAAACCGTGTATCTGTATAAACACTAGCTGTGTTCTGTTGAAAATATATGTTCTTGGTTGGGAGTCTATTTGCATCGAGATAGAAACATTCGTTTGAGAATGTAGTTGCTTACCAGAATGCTGTTAGGTGATTCTAAAGTACTTGACTCTAATTAACTTTAGATGGCAACTCTAGGTTTTTTTGGAGGATAGAAATCAGGAGGAAAAATGGGTCACGGGAGAAAATTTTTTCTTGACAACAACAACAAGAGGGATGGAGGTGAACGGTACTAAGGCTTCCATATTTACACAACTCTAGGAGAGGCTGGTTGTAACACAGTCGTTTGTAACATAGTGAATGGGACCCCCTAGCATTGCGTTGTGCAGGCCCTTCCGGTCTAAGCCAGTTTCAGTTCTGCTTAACAAATAGATAACATATATCAAGTGTACTAGCCAGAGTTCTCCAGAGAAAAATAACCAGTGATTTTTATATGCATATATAAAATATATATATAATGTATACATATATACAAATATATATAAAATACCTATGTATGCATATATAAAATATATACATATATACACATATAAGATTTATATGTACATTATATGAGATATATATGTGCATATATGCACACTATATATGAGCCATATATAAACGATATATGAGATCCATATGTACACTACATATGATATCTATATTTATAAAGAGATTTATTAAAAGAAACTGACTCACTTGATTATGGAGGCTGAGAAGTCTCGTGATCAAGCTGGAAGCCCAGGAAAGCCAGTGATGTAGTTCCAGTCCAAGCCTGAAGGCCTGGGAACCAGGGGCACCTATGGCGGAAGTCCTGGCCTTAGGCCCGGGAAAGACTAACTGTCTTAGCTCAAGGAGTCAGCCAGAGAGAGCAAAACCCCCTCCCTCCATCTATTCAGGCCTTCAGTGGATGGGAGGAGCCCTGCCCACAATGAGGAAGACTATCTGCTTTGTTCAGTCTACAGACCGAAATGCTCATCTCATCCAAAAACACCCTCACAGACACACCAGGAATGATGCTTGCGCCAAATACCTGAGCCCCTCATGCATGGCATTGTATTTAACACTAACAATACAGAGATGAATAAGAAAGGCTCCCCTGGCTCAGGGAGCTCTCAGCAGAGTGGGAGAGAAGGGTTGACAATGATAATACAGTGTAACGCACCTTAGCACAGAGGACAGCGCCTGGTGATACGAGGGTACAAGCAAAGGGCGCCCAGCCTGGCCAAGGATGGGGGTGGGGTCAGCGAGAAGCAGGGTTTCCTGGAGGAGATGATCTTTAAGTGGAGTCTTAAAGTATGGGTGGGAGTTTATGCAGAAAACGAGATTTGGGGAAGTTGTTCCAGGCAGAGGACAGCATGGCTGAAGGCAAGGGGGTGTGAAAAATCATGGAGTGTGGTGGGAACTGTAAGCCATTTGGTATTGCTAAAAAAGGTAAGTGTGGGACTGTGTGTGGCTGGCAATCTGACTGGGGAGCTTGTCGAGGACTCTGGCGCGATAGTAAGGTTTTGGGACTTTGTCCGGAGGTAACCGAAAGCCAATGCAGGCTTTCTGACATGGGCTGGATTTTCCTTGGAGCGAAAGCACTTTGGTGAGTAATGTTAGGAAGTGCAAGAGCATGCGTGAGAAAGAAGACCCCTTTCCTCCTTCATGCAGAGAGACTGGGAAGAACAGGAAAAGTTAAGGAGGGAGCTCCTAGGGCTTTGATCTCAAACAGCACTGGATGCCAAAAACTTGGAGATAGGATGGAGGCTTAGGTGCATGTTGGAAGAATTACGGGTCTGATAAGAGATTTATAAGAGTTGTTTTTATTCAGACTCGGACATAGATGCAGAGTTAGACTCTGCAGAGGTTTTTAAATTAAAATTTGGTGATGACATGCCCTAGAGAAACCTTTGCACATAAGCTCAACGTTCGTGTTCTAGAATGTTCGTAGAAGCATTGTTCAAGAGAGCCCCAAAGCGGAAACAGCCTAAATGTGCTTCATCAGTAGACTGGATAAATACATTATATATTCAGGCAATATATGGTATATTCATGGAATACTATACAGCCTTGAAAATGAACATAGTAGAGCAACATGCAACTATGAAGACGGATCTAAATGTAATACTGAACAAAGCATCTAGTATGAATTTATTTATATAAGGCTCAAAAAAGGGCAAAATAAAACTATATTATTGAAGGATGTATCTATAGGTTGTAAAACTACAAAGGAAGGCAAGAAAGGCTTACCTCAAAATCCTGGGGGGCGTGTTGGTTTGAAAACTAGTCCCATATACAGAGGGCAAGGACAGACTGAAAAAAGAGACAGGCCACTCCAGACTGGTAGGTGGCAGTTTTAACAAGCACGAGAACTTTTATACGGGACTTGCCTTGAGGGGCCAGAACACCAGCAGATCTCCGTACGCCTGGCAGAATCTTCAAAGCTTATCTAGAGGACTTAAAGAGACTCTATCCCATGAACCATCCAGATGGTTTCAACACCTTACTCTCTCAGGGCTGCATCCTTGAACAGCTTGGACTATGGGAGCAGTAGGTGGATCACGTATTCCAAAGGCAGGGGAGGGAATGAGGAGCCTTTGATGGCCAGGGTCCAGCTTGAGGGTCAACCAGTGGTCGATGACCTCCCCCAACGGAAGCTCAGGTGTTTAAACTATGCGGAGAAATCTAGACACCACCTGGGGCCACACCATGAATTCCAAGGCTTGGTGTCTAAGAACTTCTCATAGATTGGTCCTGGAAGTTCAGACTTCCAAGGTGATGATAGATAGATTCGGAGCTATGAAAGAAAGACTCATTTGTATGTGCCCAATGTCTTGGACGAGAGGGCAAAATCACCTCCTTTTGAGAACCACTGCTCTAGAACAGTGCTGTTCCATAGAGGTCTACGGCAAGCCTCGTATATAATTTTAAGTTTTTGTAACTGCACTAGTAAAGAAACGGGTGAAATTAATTCTAATACCATATTTTGCTTGACTCAGTATCTAAAATATTAGCATTTTGATATGTCATCAGTATAAAAAATTGATATCCTTTATACTCTTTTTTCAACACTAAGCCTTTGAAATTCTGTATTTACACTCACATCACAATTCAATTCGGACTGGTCACTTTTCAGGGTCTCAATAGCTCATGTGGCTCATGGCTGCCATATTGGACTACTTCTAGAACATAGGCTTCATGAGGGTAGGAATTTTTGTCTATTTTTTACATTGCTATATCTTCGGTTCCTAATACTATGCATAGCACCTAGCAGACCCTTAATAGACATTTTAAAATAAATGATTTTATTTTAAATGAATGTCCAATTCTATTTGTAACAGAGAGGAAGAGCATGCTTGCTTCCCACCCCCAAGTTGTATGGAGATATAATTGACATACAGCGCTGTGTAAGTTTACGGCATACGGCATGATGACTTGACATACATACGTTGCAAAAATGATCACCACGATCAGTTTAGTTAGCATCCCTCAAGGAAGGACATTCTTATTTGGAGTGGGCACTTCAAAAGTAGTAAGGGCAAGCCAAAGCAAGCGGAATAAGAATCCCATCTGGTGAGACTCTTGCACAAGATGAAATTCATAAAATCGCCAGTAAGAGGCCAGCTTGCTGTTGGGTGGACAAAGTGTGTGAGTGGAGTTGATGCACCTGCACACCGATTCCCTTCTCAAGGAGATGCTGAGTTGTCCTCTTTCAAGCATTCTCCCCTGTCATCCCCCTCACCAAAATGTGGTTTTGACATCCAAGTCTTTGTTATCTTTGCTACAAGACTATTTTAATGGCTCAGATACTGGGTTCAGAACTACAGATGTCTTCTAGCAGTCTGGTCTAGAAAATATTGGCTGGCTGTAGCCACATTTGAAATTGAACTTTTAAACTGGCAAACACCAGAATCTCCTGTGTACGCGTAGGCAGTTAAGTGTGTTATTAAAATGAGATGGTGTTTTGCTCTTTACATATGGCATGCTGATGTAAGCAAACTGGCCACGGAAGAAACAGCGAGGACCTTCTCTCAGCAACTTTTCCCACATCTTCTTCCAACATCCTGATATACTTTCCAAATTAGATGCAAGTCCATTTAGGTCTTGCTTTCGTGTGTTTTTTTTTTTTTTTTTCCTCCTCCAGCAGCAAGAGCATTACAATTCTGGGGCAAACTAGTGGCCCAAGATGACAGCAAGTTTATTTCGTGAACTTTTCTTCTTTCACTCTCTCCAGCATTGGTATAGACAAGCACATATAGAGGGAACGTATATATATATATATATTTTTAGTTCAAGAAAAGCTTCTCCTCTATGGACAAACATAAAGGGAGAAGTCTGACTGTACTAACTGAATCATAACACTTTTGCATCAAGGAATCATTTATATTACAATTGGATTTTCCCTTTTCCATGAGTCTGCCATTCAGCCCCTGTTCCAGTTAGAACTTCTGCTCAGTAGATGTTACATTAACCTGTTATCTCTCTGGAGGACAAGCAGACACATTTTCCTGAACCTCCTTCTAATGCCAACCTTTTTGCTTTCTGTTAAGTGGTGACAGTCCAGGCTTGCATTTTCTAGCTAACGTGGTTTACAGGAGATTAACCCCCGGCTGAACCAGAGGGACCCGTGTCTCATTCTAGTCTGTCATTTCTGCTTCTCCCTAGGAAGGAGAGGCGAGATTTGAACTCTCCAGTTGAGAGCAGATCAGTAATTTTGAGTCTTTCTGAGTCATTTTGAAGTAAACTCATTCTGGGGTTTATCACAACCAAATGTGGGCAATTGGCAGAATAATTTGGAAGACTTTAAAGAGCACAGATTCTGGTTTTAGTATACAGTTCTCTGGCAATTCTTCTGTGAATAAGATCCTTTTTTCTTGGGGGAAACCCATTTACTTAATGTAGGTAGAGTTGACACTGATCTCTCACAGGGATGGACACAGGACTCCAGCCTCACCTATCAGAGCACTATATCCTTCTGGCTACCGATTGGTTTAAAAATGAGCATGTAACGCAAGCTAGACCAATCAGCTATCTCTCAGAGACTTTTGCGGAAACCATGAGGAAAGAGATATGTGCCTGTCTTCAAGATCACTAGCATAATAACAGAGTAAGAATAGCGCAGCTAGTGGATAGAACGCTTTGTAACGTGAGAAACCCGTGAATGAAGCTAGATGGGAAGATAAGGGAGGGAGGAGATGAATCTCGAAGGCAGCATTTGAGTCCCTGGATCTAGCCAGGCCCAAATCTAATTTGGACTTTTGATAGAGTTTTGTGAACTAATAAATCTGCTCGCTTCTTTTTTTTTCCTTTAGCTCATGTCAGTTTCATTTGCGTTTCTATTATTTTCGAACAAAACTATACTTATTCGCATACTCTTGTTTACGGGATCACTCTAGCTGGAAACCACTGAACCAGAGACAGTGATTTCTACACTTTAGCATGCACTGAATCCAAACGGAGGGCTTTACAAAATGCTGATTTCTGGGTCTTTCTCAGAGATTCTGATTCGGAAGCATGGAGCCTAGGAATCTGCATCCGGTGAGCTCCCAGGTGTTTTTGACGTGAGAATCCACTGTAGAAATTACCAAATTAGAACATTCTTATAAGCCACCAGTTCAGAATGAAGGAAGGTAACTGATTATGTTGCAAACCATGAGCCACCCGCTGGGCTAGGTTCTGTACTTAACTCATTTAATCCCCAGAACAACCCAGCAAGGTCCCCCAAAAGGGAAATATGATCTCTCCCCTTAGATTTGAGAAGTTATTTTGGATCAAAGTAGAACAGCAATTTCACGCTTTTAACAAGGATAGATAGATGCAAAAAATAAAAGAATCCACAAAGTTTTCATTGACTTTCCAGATGTTATTAATTCCAAGGACATATCTAATTAAGAGAAGTTAATTAACTTCTTAAATAAAACCTGCTGGTCTTATGCATGTGAGCAAGAGAAAATAATGCATCTCCCAACAGACAGAATTATTAGCAGGTACAGAGCCTGAGCAGTAAATACTAGAGTTGAAGCTGTGAGAAACTGTCATTACATCAGCCATGATTTGAATCATCCTGTTTTGTGACAAGCTGGAACTAGACCTTTCTGCAACTGGTCTTAGATCCTGTTTCTGGTTTTGAGTTTAAACTTATAAATCTGAGACTGAGTTCTTCAGAAAAAGACCCTAAGATGAGAATTCACAAGCATTTGATTTATTTTTAAAAAGCGCTTGCAGAGGAAACCCACTAGGAAGGTACCAGAAGCCAAACAAAGGTGTGACTTTAGGCAACGTTCCAAAGAAGGTAACTCCAGGCGGACTCTGCAGGGGACTCTGGAGTTGTAAGGTATACCTCAGAGTCTGTTCTGACCTAAGGCAAGAGAGGTGGAATCTCACACTTCTGCACCGGGAAGTCATAGACTAGAGCCTCCTCAGAGGGATGAAACTTCTGAGCACTTCCGGTTCAGAACATCCCAGCGATTTGCTCCAGTGGCCTGAGAGAGTTCTCTTCCTCTAAAGATACACTTGTGCATGGCAACCGAAGCAAAAGCACCTCGAAGCAGGCGAGGGACACGACAGATGACCACAGGGATCCGAAGAGAGCTGTGTGGAGCACCAAGGGGGCCTGATGCAGTAACACTGGGTTTGCTGCTGACTTGACAAATCTAGTAATTTATGCATTTTACGAATTCGCCAATGAGTGGGTGACAGACCTTGGTTTTATAACAGGGCTGTGATCTAACCTCGGAATGAAAGTATCTTTCGGGTTGCCATCTCTCAGATCTTCCCAGCTCTTAATACTTTTTTTTTTTTATGCCCCAAATGTGCATAAAATAGGACTCATCTTTGTTTTTCCATTAACGTCATTCATTTGTTAAAGCGTATAATCTAAGTTGAGGAATACACATATTTTCCATGGGAATCAATAAAGCCGTCATTGATTAAAGAAAACATGTGGGACTTATTAAAATTGCAAAAGTAAAGCATGCCACAAGAAATCAAATGAAAAATGAAAAGACAAAATGGAAAAATTTGTCTCTTAAGTAGCACTCCCTAGAGGTAACCACGTTCTAGTGATTCATCCTATTTATTTATTCTTTCTATTTATTTAGCTAGTCTCCTACTGATGGACATTTGGGTTGTTTCCAAATGTCGACTAATACGACATTACGAGAAACTTTTTTCCTAGTCTTTTATACAAGGCTACAAGTATCTTGTATACAAGCAGAGATAGACATCTTGCAGAAGAATTATTGATACCAAGATTCTTGCATTACACATTGAAAAAGAGAGTCAAATGCTTTTTCCCCACCCCGCCCCACAAATGGTGGTACTAATGTATATTCTTACCCAAAGGGATTAACTGCTCATTTCTTCAGTTTTCATCTTAAATGGAAAAACAGGTTGTCCATCTATATCACTGTATTTACTGAATTGGCCCCGTACATAAAACATAGACTCACCCACTGAGCCTCTTTGCTGTCAGTATTATCTGTTTTAGAATATGATTTTGCTCGAACTAAGGCTTGAGTCATTTTCCACCCAGCCATTTTAAAGTGTTTAATTCATTGGCTTTTTGTACATTCACTATTTGTGTGACCAGCACCTTTCTCTAGTTCCAGAGTATTTTCATCTCCTCAAGAAGATAATGTCTGACAGCCTTTGTATGGCACTGGGTGAGCGTTTGCTGCTAATTGGGTGTTTTGGGGAGGGAAAGACGACACACATTTGGAGTAGAAAAATTGACCATCATTGAAATTTAAATCTGACTATCTTTCTTTTTCTGCGTTGTGGAGTTTGCAGGACTTCACGTGTTTCTTAAGCATTCAGAGACTTGCCCAATGTGCTGCTACTCTTTTTAAAGAATCTCTACTGGCCTGAATAATTTAAAACACAATAATTTAAAAGACAACGTGGTTTGCTCTCATAGTCTCGTCTTACCCCTTTATCCTACTTTTCCGCTTCATTCTACTGTGTATCCCATCATTGGGCCACACTAACCACAGTAGTTTCTCCTTCTCTGCAGGGCATGCATTCCAAAGACCCCTAGAGGGTATATGAAATTCCAGTAGTACTGAACCCTGTAAATCAGCAGTCCTCAACCTTTGGGGCACCAGGGACCGGTGCTCCTATGAGAATCTAAAGCCTCATGAGTTGAAGTGGAGCTGAGGTGGCGATGTTAGCATTGGGGAGCAGCTGCCAATACAGGTGAAGCTTCGCTGGCTCGCCCTCTGCTCACCTCCTGTAGTGCAGGCCGATTCCTAATTTGCCACAGATGGGTACCGGTCCACGGCCCAGGGGTTGGGGACCCCTGCTATAAACACTATGTTTTATCCTATACATACTTGTCTATGGTAAAGTTTATAAGTTAGGTACAGCAAGAAATTAACAACTAATAATAAAATAGAACAATGATAACGATACACTGTAATAAAAGTTGCGTGAATGTGGTCTCTGTCTGTATCACGTTGAACTGTACTCACCCTCCTTCTTGTGGTGATGGGAGACGATGCAATGCCTTATCAAGTCGAGAACAGTCACCTTTTCACTCATGGGAAGCACTTCACAGCTTCCCCATGGCACGTCCGAATTGCTGCCTGCACTACTCTTGCGCTTTGGGGCCGTTATTAAGTTAAAGAAGGGTGACGCGAACACAAGCATCGCGATACCACGGCGGCCTATCGGAGAACTACGTGAGTCACGTAGCTACGTGAGTCACGTTCGCGGGGGCGTGAGACAGCGCGAGATTTCGCTACCCTACTCAGAACGGTGAGCAATTTAAAACTTATGAATTATGGATATATGGAATTTTTCTGTTCAACATTTTTGGACTGGGGTACACTGTGGGTAACTGACACCGTAGAAAGAGAAACCGCAGAGTGAGAAACCGCAGATAAGGGGGGCCTACTTACTGTGCCAGTGTTTGTTGGCTTCGTGCCTTTATTTCAAGTATTCTTTCTGCCCGGAGAACCTTTTCCTTGGGTCCTCCTACTCATTCTTTAAAGCCCATCTTCAAGGTCACCTCCTCTATGAAGTCTTCCCTGATATGGATCTCTTTCTTCCATTTATAACCCATAGAGCATTGTTTAAACCTCCTCTTCCAGATGCTGTGCTGTTAGAATGACTTACCTGTGTGTCTGTCTGTCCCACCTGAATGTGAGTTTCTTATTTATCTTCCAGCCGTCCCCGTAGTTTCTAACTCAATACGTATTTGCTGAATTGAATTAAACATGTTACTATGAATTTTGATAGTATTTATCAAAAAGCAATCTCCGGAAAACTTTGATTAGTGTTTCTGGGAGGAAAAGACCTGTCTTAGGACTTTTTTAGCTGAAAGAACCCAAAATCTGTCCAAATTAGTTTAAGTGTAGTGGGTTTTTAAAGAAAGATAAAAATCCCACAAAATCCAAAGAAAAACTGGAAATCTAGTTCTCTAAAAGGAGAGGAGCTGAGTGGTACCAGCGAGCTGCAGCAGTAAGAGACTAGGGACCTTCTCTCTAGCGATTATTTTTTTTCTTTCAGCTGGTATTTATTGAGCACCTACTATGTGCCAGAATGACGGAGTGGCACCAGGCACACAGCAGTGAACAAAGCTGTCACAATCCCTGCCCTTATGCAATTTTCAATCTGGTTCCTAAGCATTACTATAATGGGACTCATGACCTTGATCCTCTAATCTGTGTCTCTTAGTTTAAGTTCTTGAGGGGAAATCAGATTGGCTTTTGGACAGCATTACGGTTGATTGGGTCCTTCTTGGTTAGGCATCTGCGTCTATCTCTGGCCAGGCAATAGAGGATGGGAGGGCAGAGACTTTTTCTAAAGAGGGTCAAAGGTAGATCAGGCCTCTTATAAAAAAAAAAAAAATTGTTCTTATTCTACATGATTTACGAATACGTTATTTGTGATTCATTTTACATCCTTTAAGGCGCCCGATTTCAACGGTGACTCTAATAAAGAAAAAACCATTTTATATTATGACGGTAACATCATATGATGCTGTGGGAAGCCAGGACAATTACTGCCTTAATTTGAAAAGAATTTCTGCTTGAGCAATTAGCTCCGTCACTGAATATTGCAGGCGATTTTTGGAGTTGGGACCTTAGAGAGCATCGAATTCAGCTGACTTGTTTTCGAGGTGAAAGAAACAAAAGGCCCAAAGAAGGGAAATAATTTGGTCAAGGTCAAGGATCCAACACAAGGGAGTCGGGAAGAGAACTCCTGTTGTCACAGAGTCATTTGAAACTCTTTTCTTCTTCCTTTTTACCTACCCTCGTCCATTTCTCCTCCTCTTGTTCTTTCCTTTAAACTACACTTTAATTGATTGCTTTTCTTGACTAGTTAAAGCATCCAGATGGTTAAAAACACAACAGTATACAAAAGTATACAGGGAAAAGTAATTCTCCCTTCCTGTCTAGTTTCTGTCCCTAGGGGCTGTCAGCGCTTCTAGTATATCTTTCCAGCAATAGTCTGTAAATTCTAAGAATAAGTTTGTTTTTATTTCTGCTATGCTTTTTCTTCCTTTGTATCTTGAAGATTGCTTGAGATCTATTTACACATATAGGATGCGTATGTGTGTGTATGTATATATCACGTCCTGGGGATCTGTAAGGCAGTAATGCCTGAACTGAGCTGCAGGATTTTTTTTTTTTTTAACCCACTCATTCTTTTTAACGGCCCATACAGTTTCCTGGTATGGAAGTACTGTGATCTCTTTAGCTGGCATCTCACCGATGGAGCGATCTCTCCCTGAGGGTCAGAGCCAGTCTCACTGACAGGTGTTGTTTTCAATCCTTTACTGTTACAAACAACGCCATCAAGAACACTCTTCCACAGACGTCTTTGTGTGTCTCTCTCTCCACCTTCTCCCCTCCCCTGTCCTTACCTAATCTGCTTTTCCCTCCCCTCCTCCACCTGGCCAACTCATGGAATCAGGGTAGAGAGAAACAAAAGGTAATGTCTGGCGGTGATGAGACGGAGAGCTGAGTGGAGAAACAGACAGGAGACCTTTGTCAGAGTTAAAACAGAAATCGACTCGAGCTAATTTAGGCAAATATGGGAGGAAGACAGGTGAACTTTATTGGAAGATCCTGGAGTGTCACACAGACGCCCCATATCTCAGGAACCAGAAAGCCATCAACGATGTACTCAAGTTTCTTTGTCTCGTATCTGGTTCTCTCTGAAATTGGATCCATTTACTCTTTCTGCTTCCTAATTCTTTTGCTCCTGTCTCTGAGTGGAGGCAGATAGGGATTTGCCCGTTAGACTCCAATATAAAGGTTCTCAGCCTAGAACGATTGGCTTTTTCTCAGTCCCAGATGAGTGATAAGGTCCCGATTAGCTGGCAAAGTGATCCTGAATTCCAGGACATATTGAATATAGGAAATGCTCCCTCGTTTCCACAGGATGCTCTACTTCTCCAGCTACAGCCTCTATTACATGTATTACAATGGTCTGTCAAGGTGAGGACTGGTTATACGTTCACCAATTCTGTTTCCTCTTCTGGCCGTATAGGAAGACTACACTTCCCAGCCTCCTCTGTGCTTAAGTCGAGACCACGTAACTGAGCTCAGCCAGTGGAATATGGTGGGAATGATGTAGGCTGCTTCCAAGCATGGCCATAAATGGCCTCACTAGCTCCTTCCTGCCCTTTTTCCCACATGGCTTCACCTGGTATTCACCTGGAGAGAAGTAAATGATTTCAGGACAATGGAGCTACATGCGATGGGAGGAACTTAGATTCCTAAGTCATGATTTACTGTATTAAGTCGTTGCAATTTTGGGGTTGTGTGTTATCGCGGATGACCTATCCTGACTAATAAATTGGTTTTCTTGGTTCTTTTCTTTTCCAAACTGTAGAGTCCTTCTTATTTCCTGTTGTATCCCTGGCTCCTCGCACCGTGCTTGGCATGAAGTGGACATTCAGTAAAGGTTTGTTACGCGATTGAAAAGCAATTGGGTTAGGGGTGGGAATGGTTAGGGGAAACTTTGGGGGTCACTGTGAAGAACTAAAGTAGTGGTCATGAGGAATGAAAGGAAAGAAAGAATTTCATATTTACTTAGGAGGGAGAATTGATAGGAGTTGGTGACTTATGGGATAAGAGGTTGAGATGAGGGCGGCATCAGAGACCTTCCAGTTTACTGACTGAGACACATGGCTGGATATTGGTGTGCTGAGCTTCCGAACGTCCGAGGGTTGTTCTGAATATGAGGTGAAAACACCGCTTCTATATGTCTGTGTGACTGTTGCTTCTTTGGCTGCAGTATAAGTCACGTGCGCTGGTTTCTCCTTAAATATTGTTGGCTGGACAGTCTTTGTGATACGGAGATTTTCATGCCGCTGTCGTAGTGATAGGATTTGAGCTACGGGGTAGGTCGATGCTATGGTTTGAATGCTTGTGTCCGCTCCAAAATTCATATGTTGAATTTCTAAGGCCCAGTGCGATGGGATGAGAAGGTGGGGTCTTTGGGAAGTAGTTAAGTCATGAGAGTAAATGAACGAATGAAAGGAATTAATATTTTTATAAAAGAGACCCCACAGAGATCCCTTGCCCGTCCCATCATCTGAGGACGCAGTGATAAAGTACTGGTTGTCAACCAGGAAGAGAGCTCTCAGCAGAAGGTGACCATGCTGTTGCCTTGATCTTAGACTTTCCAGCCTCCAGACATGTGAGATAAGAATTTCCTCAGTTTATAAACCACCCACTCCATGGCATTTTGTTATAGCGGCCCAAATGGATTAAACCAGTTGATGTAAAAAAAAAAATAGCTACAGTCATTCACACACCCCTTTTCAATGTGACTTTGCAGCTCTTCTCATCACGAGAAGAAGTCTTGACTATGGACTCGCTTTATGGCTCGCTTTGTGCCAAAAGAATATGGCAGAGGCGATGGTGTGCCTCTTCTGACCCTGTGCCTCAGTAGGGGTTGCATGCTTTCTCTCAATTCACCCCCTGTCCAGCCACCATGTGAAAAAGCCTGAGCTCGTCTGATGCTGTGTCAGAAAACTTATAGAGCAGACAAAAGCTGTCCCTGCTGAAGGCTGTCCCAGACCAGCCAAAACCCTGGTGACCCAGTAGTTTATAGTACATATATGAGTGAGCCTAGCCAAGACCGTAAGACCCACCCATTTGAGGCCAACCTAAGTTGCCAACCCATAGGACCGATAAATTGGTTAAATAAATAGTTGTTTTAAACCACTAAACTTTGGGATGATTTGTTACAAGGATAAAACTAACTGATACACTCCCTATTTATAGGCATTTGAGCAGAGAGACAGAAGGGGTGTGGGAGTAAACAGCTGTGGGGCTTTCATCTAATCTCAGTCAATTTCTGGGGATGTACCTATTTATTCTAACGGTGTAGCTAGCTGGAAAATGCGTAACTCCAAAACCTATTTTGGTTTTACAGTACAGGTGGAGAGTCTTAAATTATTCAGGTAATTGCTTCAACCTACTACTTAACTTGTGAACAAAAGCTATAGTGAGTTTCTTACATTAGTCATCTCTGACTCTGGGATTTCATCTATAGTAAAATGACCAAAAACTGGGAGGACAGTTTTGCCGATTTTTTTCCCCTGGTAAGCAATATTTTAAAAATCACACACGTATACATATGATAAATATAAGACTAACGCCTACTAACTACAACATTACTTTAGAAAGTGAATTGTAATGTAAATAGAATATATAACAATTAAAAGGGTTGTTTATTGAACACTCATTTCATTAGCTTTGTTTTTTCTCAATTTTCTGTGGACCAGTGAAAACCTTAACACATCTGGACATTGTTCTGTGGACTAGCACTTGAAGGCTACTTTTAAAGAGAGTCTGCCGCAATTCTTCCTGCCATGTTTCTGAGAATGCTTACACACAGATGTCACCACCTCCGAGAAGCCCCCCTTTCCTGGATAGGTGGAACTGAACATCCTCCTCTAAGTTTCCATAGCTTGACCTCTATTTCTGCTGGAGTTATATCACCTATAAACAGAGGATCAGCTGCATAATTGGTGGGGACCCTTATTCAAAAATAATTTAGAATTTCAAGAAGAAAACTCCAGGGCATCACATCAAGCATGGGACCCCCTTGACTATGGCTGCATAGATTGCTTGCCCAGGAAGGCTGCCCTACTTCTGTATTCTATCTTGCCTTGGAGATTTTGCAGTTCTGCAAAGCAAGAATCTTGTCTCTGTCATCTGTCTCCCCAGCACTCAGTTTGGTGCCTGGCACCTTGTAGGCCCTTCAGTTTAACATCAATAACAGTGGCCCTTTATTAAGCACGGCCAAGGTTTCATTCGCTGTGCTAAGCACTCTATACAAGGTCCGAGGTGTCTGTAACCTTCCTGGGGAGAGACACCACTCTTATCCCCATCTTAAAGATGAGAGAACCAAGGGTTAGACAAGTTAAGTGAATTATCTGAATCATAAAACTCATAGGACAAAGAGCCAGGATTTAAAAGTAGGCGTGACTCAGTGGTTCTCCATCGATTTTGCCCCTCCTCCCCAACCAACTGGGGGCATTTGGCAAAGTCTGGTTGTTGGCAGTTTTGAGCTGTCGTAGCTTGGGAGGTGCTATTCACATCTAGTGGGGAGAGGCCACTAGATAGTCTGCAGTGCACAGCACAGCCCCGCAACGAAGAATCATCCAGCCCCAAAGTGTCACTAGTGAAGCTGAAAACCCCTGTCCCAGGACCAAAGCCCACGTTCCCTAAATTTCAGTTTTCAGTACCAGATACTTCGTATTGTTTTTTTTAAATTTGTATTTCATCAATACATACTATGATGTATTTATTATTTTTTCTGAAATTGACTTTAAATTGATGGATTTAAAGGAATTAACTACACTTTAAACATTTAGGCCCGTGAAGCCATGCGTTGGATGTGTTATTATTTTTCTGATACACATGGAAATAAGTATAAAACTGCTACACGCTGAAATAAATTTAAAAAAAATAAAATCTTTGTTGGGGTAACACCAAAAATCGTCTCACATACCATCTCCAGTCGGGGAGAACCGTGCTCTAGACTCAGTTCCCTTCTTCCATCAGCCTTATCTCTTCGGAAGAAGAGAATCAAATATATCAAATCAGGCTGCAGCTGGAACCTGGCTTAGGCACTAGGGACGGTTAGGCTTCTATTGGCAGATGTCATTGAGAAGACGTGTTGGGAGGTTGACGCTGGTGCCGCACCCAGGCGGTGGGAGGCTGCTCACCCCTCTCCTGTCCCCTGTTCATTCTGCCCACTGGTTCTGCTCTTCCAAGGCTTTCGCTGTGAGAGAATAAGGTGATGTTGAGCCCATCCCTAATGGACACATGCCTGAACCCAGTTAAGGCCTCTGTATAAACTATATCATTCTGGTAGGCATGTGTAGAGATCTCCTTGTCTTGAGGCCCCTTAGACAAGCCTGAAGGTAAGTTCCCTTGCTTGTTAAACCTCCCCCCACCCCATCTGGAGTGGCCTGATTCTTTCTTTGCCCTCCAGGTATGGGGCCAGTTTCAGATTTCACCCAGGGAGCTCCCGAGGTTTTGAATCAACAGCTTCTGTTTCATGTTTCATTCTTTTTTTTTTTTTTTTTTGCTCAAGGCTAACAGTTGCTTAGGAACGTGTTTAAAACCCTCAACGCCACCTGATGAAGACAATTTTGAGGGCCACGGCACAAATAATCTAATTTGTTGAGTTGCTTATGGACATTAGTCCCGAGTCCTAGTAAGCACACATCTCTTGTCATGTGGCTCCCTCCCCTAATTGCTGGGGAGTACAAATGCATTCTCTTCACAACACACACTGTAGTCTGACATAATTAAGGCTAGAGCGAATGAGGTTCTTCTTTAGATGTTAAAAGTGCCCATGTTGTAAATAATAATGTCATCGTCTCTTTCTTAGAAAGCACTTTCATTAAGAGCTGCATTTTAATTTCAACACATTTGCATGAATTCATTTGCATAGTAGTGGGGGGTGGCATTGGATGATGATTTTTCATCTTACATGAACTTACCAGGTGTTTCAATTAGGAAGTTTATAACCCCCACTCCAGGGGCCCTGAAAAAAACTACTTTCTCATTCACATATTCCAAGTAGGGGCACGTTCCCAACAATCATCTATCTATTGGGAAGGAAGTGACTATTTTACTGACTGGACAGAAAAAGAGGACATGATTTCTTTCCTTTGGCTAGTAAAAAGAACCAAGATGATTCCTTCCACTTCTAAATATTTTCAAAGGTTTGGGAAACAGATTCAAGTAATCTTCCAGGGTTCCGCAGCAGCCATAGCAAGCAGGGGCAAGAAGGGAATTTGGTTTGAGCAAAGCTCAAGGGATAGGAGGCTTAAGATTTAAAACCTGTCAAATAAGCCATGCAGGGTGGATCTGACCAGCTTCTATCCAAAGCACAATCCTGCACTCTCTTTGTCACAAATAGGGGGCAGTCTCTGTTAATTAAAGCGGGAAGCAGTGGCTGGAGCCAGTCTCCTCTGAGGACAGGGCTCAGGTGTCTAGGTGACAGGCAACGTTTTGCAGAGATCGGATTTCACTGAAGTTTTTTTCTTCTTCTTTTTAAAATCACATTTACGAGTGCCTTAAAAGCCCCAACTCTTGTGGGAAGGTGTCTGCGACCTACTTCTCCTACCAGGTGGTTGGTTGCCCTTAGCCCTCAGCTCTGATGCATGCTGGGAAGCACCATGGTGGGACAAGGTGAGGTGGGATGGCAGGAGACCTGCGTGAGATAGGAGCCTGGCAGTCTACATCCAGCCTTGGCTTTCCCATTTGCTGCCCTTGTGATCTTGGACAAAAGCGCCTTTCACCTCTCTGAGGATCAGCTTGCTGGACCTTAGCAAGCCAATTCTGATTTAGCGTGTAGAAATATGCCACGCCCTCTGCACATGTCATGACAGCAGAAACTCTTTGTCCTAAGTGTTCCTTCCCTCACTTGGTTCAAGACAGGGTGTTGCATAAAAGATCTTACTTCGTTAATTAAAACAGCCCGTCATATTTTTCTGTGATGCTGGTGTCTCTGCAAGAGTCAGGGCCATTTCTTTCTTGAAGTTATATTTCAACGTGGGGAGACAGAAAAAAAAAATAATAAATGCATAACATAATGTCAGGTATATAGAGTCTGGAGTCCTATTTTAGGAAGGTACCACTTGCAGTGGTTAGAACACGGGCTCCAGAGTCCAATTTCTTGGGTCAAATGCCGACTGAGCCAGAGCCAAATCCTGGGTGAGCTACTGCGGGCGACTGGTTTAATTGCTTTGGGCTTCAGTCTCAACCTCTGTTGTGTGGGCCAGGTAGTATTACCTAATGGATACAGTTAAATGAGATCCGTCACTCAGTGGTTCAGCAAATATTCCCAGATTGTCTGCTAGATGCTAGGCACTGATCTAAGCATGTGTGAAGTGATTTAAGAAAAAGCAAGCTTAGTGGGTACATCGCAGGCACTGAATAAATGTCAGCTATCATTAGCTCTCACACACCAAACTTGTGTTTGTGGAGACTCACACAGTGGTGGGTGTGGGTCCACAGACATGCCATACTGTCCTATTTTGGGGACCCTATTATGATGAATCTGACGAATTTAGATGCAGCAACCTCACACCTTGTCCAGGTGGGTTTGGGACATGATACGGCCCATAATTCGGTGAATCTTCCAGGACTGGTATACTCCTGGATATGCTTGCTCAGTGTTGCCTGGTGGGTTTTTGCTGGAACAGGGTCATTCTTTGCAAGTCTTCGGGGAGAAAGTAGGTGACATTTCTTCAACGAGAACGCCTTCTCATTTTGAGAACTTTGGAAAAGAGACCGGATAAAACCTTCCAGGCTTTTTCTGTTAAGGGGACGCCAGTATGTCACTTTATATGTGGCCCAACTTCCTGGTTCTTTGAAAATGCCCGGAGAAGCCCTTGATTGCAGACAAATGGAGAGAGGAGAGTGGGGGATTATCATAAAACTGCAAATAGCCTAGCCGACTGCAAAGTGTATACTTAGTTAATGCAATTAAAAAACAAAACGCAGGGGCGTGTGGAGATCTAAATTTGGTGTAGCAGCTTTGGTACAAATCCTGCTTCGGGGGCTACTGGAGTCAAATTCAAGCCGAGGAGAGGAAGAAGTGGGGGATTTGGGCGAGGGCTGACGGATGGCTGGAATCGGCGGAGTCGAGAGGGCGACGCGAGGCTGGAAGCCGAGGAAGCAAGGCCGGTTCCGCGGCGCCGGGTGAGGACGTCCGGGAGCCTCGGTGGGGACAGGGGCCAGCCGGTTCCGGGGAAAGGCGCGCGGGCTCCAGGTCCGGGAGGGCGGCTGACACTGGGTGCTCAGGCCTTGCACTGCACCAGATCTGGGCGCACAGAGGCGACACCGCGGTGTGCCCTCCTGTGGAGCGCAGGGAACGCTGCGAGGGCCAAGAGGGACAGAAAGTGGCAGGTCCGGGGGCCTGGGACCTTCCGGGACATGCCGTCGCCTCGGCTTTGTCGGCTGCCTCTCTGTACCCCCTGCGCTTCTTTGACTTCAGTTCAGCCCAAACCCCTCTCTGAGGGTGCTTACCCCGGGCCCTGGGTCTTGCCTCTCCGCCTTCCCAGCTCAGCCTTGCTTCTCTCTTGGGCCCGAGCTGTTGGCCCGTTCGGGGGGCGCCTCTGGCTGGGAGTGTGCGGGGCGGGGGGGAGGGGGGAGCGCAGGGCGGCCCAGCGCACCTGGGAGGGGAGATCCTGGTCAGACTGCGCCCCAGTCTGTCTTGGAGTGGAAGCCACCCAGTCTCTTCCTAATCCCTCCGAGTCACCCTTTCCCTGTTGGGCAGGATCGAGTCGCGGTTCCTGGGCCCGCACCCCTGAGAAAGCCACGCGGGCAGCCGCCTCTGCTCTGGGAACAGATCTGAGCCGCGCCTCCCGCCCAGAGAGGGCGCGGGAGGTCCCGCCGCGGTCTTCCACCTGCGGGAAAACCCGAGCTGTTCCTCCGGCTGCTGCGAAGCGCCCTCTTCCCCGCCCGCCAGCCTGGCTCCGCTCTGCACGCCCCCCAACTCGCTCCCGCCCGCCCGCCCGAGTCACCTCTCCGCGCCCCCGCCCCTCTCGAGCTAGCGCCCGCCCCCCCCCCCACCCCGCGCCTCCTCTGCCCGCCCTCCTCCCCTCCCCCTTCCCTCCTGCCCTCCCTTCATTCCACAAGTGTCGCTTCGCTCTCTCCAGCGCACTTGGCGAGCCGAAGAGGTGAGAGGAATCCTGCGAGCCGGCGCGGGGCCGCAAGTCCGGAGCCGCCCGCGGAGGGGAGGCCCGGACGGACCGACTCTCCCCGGCTCGCCGGCCCCCGCCTCCCGCTCTAGCCAGCCGGACCTGCACCCCGCGCTTGCCCCCGCTCCGTCTCCCCCCTCTCCCCCCCGCCCGGCCCGGCGCGCTCCTCCTCGGCCGGCCCCTGGGCGCGCGGCGCGCTGGAGGCGAACGCGGGCTGAGTCGAGCGCAGTGGCCGCCGACCGCCCCGCGCCCCGCGCCGCTCTCTGCATGTGCGGCCCTCGGCGGCTCGCAGCCCCCGGCAGCAGCCTCGGCAGCTTCAGCCGCGCCTCGAGAGGCGGCTGCAGCGGCTCCAGCGGCGGCCGAGCGGCCGAGCCCGGGCTGGGAGACACGATGCGCCGTGTCCTCCGGTTGCTGCTCGGCTGCTTCCTCACCGAGCTGTGCGCCCGCGTGTGCCGGGCGCAGGAGCGAGCGGGGCACGGGCAGCTGGCGCAGCTGGGCGGCGTGGTGGTGCTGACGGGGGGCAACCGTTCCGGCGCCGCCTCGGGAGAGGCCGGCGAGGGCGCGGGGGTCTCGGACGCGCCCCCGACCCGGGCACCCACGCCGGACTTCTGCCGGGGCTACTTCGATGTCATGGGCCAGTGGGACCCGCCGTTCAACTGCAGCTCGGGCGACTTCATCTTCTGCTGCGGGACTTGTGGCTTCCGGTTCTGCTGCACGTTTAAGAAGCGGAGGCTGAACCAGAGCACCTGCACCAACTACGACACGCCGCTGTGGCTCAACACCGGCAAGCCCCCCGCGCGCAAGGACGACCCCCTGCACGACCCCACCAAGGACAAGACCAACCTGATCGTTTACATCATCTGCGGGGTGGTGGCGGTCATGGTGCTCGTGGGCATCTTCACCAAGCTGGGACTGGAGAAGGCGCACCGGCCCCAAAGGGAGCACATGTCCAGGTGGGCTGCCTCTCCCCTCGCCCTCCCCTCCGGGCGCTGCTCCCCCTTCTCTCCCTTCTCCACCTTCCCCTGGCAATGGCGCCCCCCAATCCCTGCCCCAGCCTCTCGGCAGGGGAATGTCACTGGGGAAACCAACTTCGGCTCCCAGCGCGGAGAGGGGGCGCTGGGCTTCGCACAGGTGTGGTATGCGCGTTCTTGTGTGTGTATGTGTGTGTGTGCGCGCGCGCGTGTGTGCGTGTGAGGGGGGTGTCTCTACCCTCCCTCGCCCTGTTGCCGTCGCCCGCCGAGGACTGAAGTGGACTTGGGCCCGTGGCCCTGAAGTCTTGGGTTTTGGGGAGGGGTCCACACCTCTGGTTCTAGATACTAACCTTTAGGTAAACAGGGGCCCGCAGGCGAGTGGGGAAAGGAAGGGGGGCGTGTGTGAGCCCCAGCGTGCGCGCGCGGTGGAGGGAGGGAAAGAGTGTGTGCCGCCTGCAACTCGTGTCCGGCTGGGCGAAAGGGAGGCGACGGAGGTGGAGAGCCAGGGGAGGGAGAGAACAAAAGCCTTGCTTGGAGCTGCCAGGTCCCTGGAATCGGGACCTTGGCTGTCCCCTCCCCCCTTATTTCTCTCGCCCCTCTCCCCTGCCTCCACCTCTCCCTACGCCCCTTGCCGCAGCTGGCCTGGACTTCCAGGGCCTGAGCCCCCGCCCCGCGCCCCAGGCACCCCCAACACCCCCGACACCCTGATTCGTCAACTTTCCCCGTTTGCCTGATTCATTATGCAAGTCCCAGCACGAGCAAGGCGCAGCAGATGGGAGAAGGCATTTGGGGATTAATGGAGCTATTTGCCTTTTGCTTGTTTTTAAAGTGTCTCATTCTCACTTGATTCGCACAACCCAGTAACTTTGGAGGCGAGGCCGCAGCCTCAGACCCTGGGAGAGGCGAGGGGTCGGGGTGAGGTTCCAGCGGGTGGGGTCGAAGAGTGCGACAGGCGGCCTGCGAACAGCTGGGTGGCTGTGGAGCGAGCTTTCTCCTCTATCCCGAGTAAGGGCAACGTAGTCACCGTGTGTCACCTGTCCACACACACGCACACCCCAAACCTCCACCCGGGGCCTGAGTGTGCGCGTGTGTATGCACGGGCGCTCGGCGCCTGCCTAAGAAATCTGAACAAAGAGCCCCAGCAAAAATAGGCGAAGGAACATCACCACCTCACTAGTAATTATTTTCTATTTATACGCAGAGTATCCGATGACTTTTTTTTTTCTTCCCAAGGGGAGGGATTTGGAGGACGAGGTGAGGAAGTTCCTCTCGGTTCGGGTCAGCAGAGAGGTGTGCATGGATGGCAAGGTCTTGAGGCACAGAAGTAAGCTCCGAGGGGATTCAGGGATCCCTGACCTACTAACAGAGTAAAGCGCCGGCCCCGCCCACCTCCCATCGCCCCAAGGCGCCCCGTCCCCGGCCCCACCGGCCCGGTGGTTTCTCTGCCCCCGCAGTCCCCGGCATCACCACAGATGCCGAGGTCTGTGTTAAGGTGAGGGCGCGATAGGAGCAGGACTGCGGCAGCGGGTGTCGCCTTGGTGGGGAGAGGTTTTCCCAGGGAGAGGTAGGCTGCCTCGCAGATTCAGGTTAATGCCTCTGCGGAAGTCTTTGCCTAGCGCTTTCGTTGCAAACCCGCGCTTAAAGGAGTCCTCTCCGGGGTTGCTGGTGGTGGCGGGGATTTCGGAGGGGCGGGAGGAGGGAGACGACGGGAAGGTAGGAGAAGAGCTAACCTTTGAGCATCTGTGGGAGAAAACGATGCTAGCTTCTGGCCTTCTTTGATCTGGGTTTCACCCTGAGAGTGCACTCCACCTGGTTGGTACCGTAGGGCCCAGCAAGGACTCAGCTTCCTGGCCCTGCCCCCTTGCAGCTGTTAGGGGAAAAAGAATCACTACAGCTCAGCCAGCGGCAGCCACATTCTTCTGCAGGTACCAGGAAAGGTGTGCTTGGGGGTGGGATCTTGGGGTACCCAGACCTGTGGTAACAGCCTCCACGCAGGTCCTCCTTGTATACATTTCGGGAATTCCAGAAAGAAGTCCAAGTACACAGACCTGAAGAGAAAGAGGAGTTAATGTTTACTGGCGGGTTTCAAGGGACCATTTTCAACCCTGGTTGCTGTTTAGCGTCACCTGTAATGCTTAAAAAACACAAGACAACATAACAGCAACACCAGAGCCCCCGCCCTAGGCCTCACTCTAGACTGTTTAAATCAAAATCTTTAGGGGGAGGGCCTGGACGTCTGTACTTTTGTAAAGCTCTCCAGGCTTTACAATGTTCAGCCAATCACCGTTGAGGAAAAGAAGTAATATTTGCAGAGCACAGATCTGCGTGCCTGGCACTGCACTGAGGGTGTGTGTGTGTGTGTGTGTGTGTGTGTAAAAATATTCTTTCCTTTAGTTCTCACAACTACCCTATGAGACGGGTGCTATTTTAATTCCCACTCATGGAAGAGAAAATCATGGCTCAGGTCGGGTGGGCTTGCCCAAGGTCACACAGTTAGAAAACTATGCCATGTCTAGCCCCCTGGTTTCCACTGTGTCTGGGGCAGACATTTTCAGATAGAATGAGCACCAGAGTTCGGGGGAGCTTCCTAAAATGCACATGCTTGCGCTCTGTGAATAGAGATTCTGAATGAAGCGGTCTTGGATAGGGCCCCCAAATCCGCATTTAACAACCTCCCCGAATGGCTGATGAAAAACAGTGCACACTTTAAGAAAGACTGTTCTTGGGTTTGGGAATATTTTGCAGGGCTGCGGTATGGGTGAATCGACCCAAGGAGATTCTTTCTTGCTTTCTGTGGCATGTCTTCTGCATGTACGTAGCTTTTATATATTCCCGAGGTGCTGGGGGTGCCCCAAATACCCTCCACATGCACCTGGCACTGCTTACGCAGTCAATCGTTTCCAGTCTCAGCCACAGCACTGGGCTCGTTAGTCTGTAGGGGTTCACGGATGCTTGGGGAGGGGCTGGAATGGCAAGCTTGGCATCAGAGAGGCTAGAAGGTAGCTGCCAGGTGACATTAATGTGCTGGCCACGGCTCCTTAATTTGTCTTGTCTCGGGGCATGAGGGTCCCTGAGGTGAGGGGTCCGTTCTCATTTCATCTGAAAGCACCTCCCTTTCGAAGGACTCGGAGCACGGTGCTGCTCCCACGTCACAAAGTGCTCTTGGTGACCACCGCGCTTGCCCTTTCCCAGAAGAGGCCTCTGTGATGTCAGTTTTCGGGCTCAGAGTCCTGGGCATATCGCCTGCTTCCTTCTGGGCTGATGAGAACTGAAAGCAGGAGAAAGACAGCAATTCCAGGAGGGGGTGTGTGTGTGTGAGGGGGGGTGGTGGAGGGGGCCTCGCACTTGAGGTCGTACGAACTGTACGGATGATCCTTCGGCAGCTGCAGCAGCACCTACTTTCAACCGCTATTTGCTGGGAAGAGGGACTTCAAATGGCCAGCCCTTGTTACTCAACCATGCAAACATATTTTGTTTGGTCTGGAAGGTTTTTCTATTTATGTAGTCTTTTTTTTTTTTTTTTTTATAAGTTGTCATTAATTTTTTTTTTTTATGGTGAAACATTTTAAAATACAAAACCACTTGGAAGAATCATCCAAATGAACTTTAGGAGATTTAGCCCAGCATTTCTCACCCTCAGCACTGTTCACATTTGGGGCTGGGGTCATTCTTTGCTGTGGGGGGGGGAGGCTGTTCTGTCCTCTGCATGACGTTTGGCAGCATCCTTGGACTCTACCCACTAGGTGCCAGTAGCACCCACCCCACAACCTGGTGGTGACAGTGAAAAATGTCCTCGCATAGAGCCAAATGTCGTCTGGGGTTAGACTCACCCCCAGCTGAGGACTAGTCTAGATTGAACAGTTTATCAGTATTTTGTCTCTCTTGCTTTATTGCCGTTTCTCTCATTTTCTCTCCAAATGTGCCTTCTTTCCTCTCTCCCTCCCTCTCTCTTTCCCTTCCTCTCTCTCTTTTTTCTTTGTCTTTTGGCTGAAGCATTTGAAAATAAGTTGCAGACATGACACTTTGTCCCTAAATACTTGAACATGGATCTCCTAAACGGAGACATTTTCCCCATATAACATAATTCTAGTATCACGCCCAAGAAAAACAACAAAAATTTCATAGCATCATCAAAATATCCAATCATGTTAAAAATTTCCCAGTCATGCCAAAAATGTCTTGTAGAGCTTGGTGTTTCAAATCAAGATTCAGTCAAGGCTCATTGCATTTGGCTGTGAATTCTCTTTAGTCTCTACTATATAGAGTGTTTTAAACCCAACTTAGAACCAATTGCCAACATTTAAAACCTGGGAGGTTTCACACAGAAATCCAGATTTCTGAGTTCTGATAGCTCTGGCAAGACTGGACGTGCATTTTCACATGGCAGCTATTGGTTGCTGCTAAGTGGTGACTGTCCCATTTTAGGAAGCTCTCTGCTTCACCTCGGCGGCCACCCCCACCCAATTCACTTAGCAATGTGCCCTTCAGTCCCTAGAGAGGCAGGCAGGTTGGTCTTAATAGCATGGGCTCACGTCAGATGGTCCCAGATTCAACCCAGCTCAGCCACGTAATCGCTGTGTGACCTTGGCAAAGTTACTTCACCTCTCTGAGTTTTAGGTTCTTGTCTGTAAAAGGAGATAATGATGATCCCTGTCGTAGGTTTGTGAGGATTCACTGAGACCAGACTTCGAAAGCTCTCAGCATAGGGTCGTCACATGGTTACAACTCTGTGACTTACCCTTTTATCATCATCCTTATTGGAATTTTCTACTCCTTGTCTACCGCAAAGGATAATGTTGTGGTCTGGGCCTCAGTCCCTGGCCTTTGCTCTGCTATATATATACTTAGCTGTGTGACATTGGTCAAAACTCTTAACTTCTCCAGAGTTGCATTTAATCCAAACAGGAGTGTGGGGGAGGGACGGCAAGTGGTATTCATGACGTTAGTGTAGATTCAGATTCGACACCAGTGCTGAGGCTGGGGCCGCTCAAAAGGCTCAGAGCCCACTGAGGTCAGCTGCCCACCGCCTGAGGCCCGCGGATGCTAAGAGTTGTCCAGGTAGGTCTTCGGCATGGGCCAACCCCAGCTGCCTGCCTGCCGGCAACTGCTGAGAAAATGCCTCTGATGATACACAAGTTGGGTGGGGCAGGGTCCTGGGGAGTCAGCGGGGTGGAGTGGGTGGAGTTCACCAGGCCAGTGCAGGTGCAGATTTCTCATATGGAATTGCCCTTGACAAGTCCAAAATCTGCAGAGCTGATATCCCAGTTTGAGTCCAAAGGCCAGCAGGCTACATAGAACCAGGAAGAGCTGATGTCTCAGGTTGAAGGCTATTTGTGTCGGGGGAGGGGTCAGCCTTTTGGTCTATCCAGACCTTCAACCGATTGGATGTGGCCCACCTAAATTATGGAGGGCTATCTGCTTGACTCAGTCTACCAATTTAAATGTTAATTGCATTCACAAGCACACTCTCAGACACATTCAGAATAATGTTTGACCAATGGGCACCCCGTGGCTCAGTCAAGTTAACATACCAAATTTACCATCCAGGTACCTTTACGATCTTGCCACTCAGAGTATGTGGCCTGTGGACCAGCAGCATCTTTACCCGGGAGTTTGAGCAGAACCTCAGGCCCTACCTCAGACTTACTGAAATAGTATCTGCATTTTAACAAGACCCCTGGGTAATATGAATGCACATTAAGTTCTGAGAAGCATGTAAACTATGTGCCACAAATAAACACCAAATCCTCGAGCAATTGCTTGGCTGTTGCACATGGTTGGTTTTTTCCACTAATTCATTAAATATTTTGAGACATCTCTATTTGTAACATGTGTCTTAGATGCACGCTAATGTATGCATGTTTTTTTTTTTACTAATAAGTGTACTCACACACACACCAGTGAACAATTATTAGGTACAGTATAAAGTGTATATAAGAAATTTCAAATTGAGCTAAAGGTAAAATATTTTTAAATTTGTCACCAATCATGATAACTTTATGCAATCATTAGCTAAAATCTCAAAGCATGATATACATTGAAGGTGAAGTTCATTATTAATAAATAAAGCCATATTTTGAATATTCCTCATGAGAGTTTTCATTATTTTGGGCTTTGTTTTGATCTGAGTAGACCATCATTACTTTAACCTTGTGAGATGCTGTTGAAAAGACGGGGGAGAGTCAAACTCTTATTGTTTCCTATGCTTGTATTATCAGCATTTTTTTTTAGGCTGCGGTTTTGTTATGGGGGATATTTTTAAGCCACACGTCTCCTTAGTGATGGTTAGCTTAGTTAAGACTAGGAACTTTATCTACATATCCCCTTCAGGGGTACACATAACTAAACTGCGTTCCAGGCACTGTACCCCAGTGATGGTGCTTCTGCCAGTCACCTTCGTCGGCCAAGATTCCTGATTCTCACCATCTGGCGTGGGTGTTCCAGGTGAGGGCACTGGCATCAGGACATGTATTATATCGATTTCTCATTTTTAACAACTAAAGACCACTCACAGACGGTCTTGTAAATACATACCCCATCTTGAAGACTCCCTGAATCCTCTAAGAATCCTCATCTCCACTGCTCTGGGAAAGGCTGGCTTGGGGAAAAGTGTCTTTGGCTTTTGGGCTGGATTTTCATGAATTTCGGCACTCAGGAGAAGCCCAGGGGATCTGCAGATGGCAGTGCTGACCAAGTTCATGGTAGCTGTCCTGATTACTTACTTTGCTATCCTCTTGGAATTTTGGGGAGGACTCTTTGGAGAATCTGGTGAAAGCTATGGCTTCTTGTTCGAGAAGAATGCACATGCCGAATTTCCATTCAATTCCAGAAGGGCTCAGAGTTCAGAAGCTCATGATGAAGAAACTGTTTAGAAGTGAAAGGGCAAATCAGGTTTGGGAGGCATATCTAATTCTCAACCATTCCTGTTCTGCAGCCCTATTGAGTTTCAGGCCCTGCTTACCGCACAGGGATGGGAAGGGGCCTGGACTCTCATTTCAAGATACTCTGCTTTTGTATTTCAGTCCCTCTGATTATTAGCTGGGTTAGCTTGGGCCACGTTTTCACTCCGTAAAATGTGTATGGTAATCCTCACCTTGTAACGCTCTTCTCGTTTGCCACCTTTCAGCTTTGTTGGCCTCCTTGCTTGTTCCTCAGATAGCTGAAACCTTTCAGAATGTTCTTTCCATCATCTTTTTGTGAGCAGCTCCTCACCATTCAAGGCTCAGCTCAAATGCCACCTCTACAGGAAGGCTTTTCCTGATCTCTCTCTCTCTCTCTCTGTCTGTCTCTTTCTCTGTCTCTCTGTCTCTTCCTCTCTCAGTTTATTTAGAAAATTTTGAAAAGTGTTCCATTCAGTGGTTTCTAGTCTATTCACAAAGTTGAGCAACTATCACCACTACCTAATTCTAGAACATTTTCATCACCCTAAAAAAAGCGCCTCTCACTTAGTAGCATTCACTTCCCATTTCCCATGAAAAATCCACCATCTTGACCATTTTAATTCGTACGATTCGGTATTTTTTAGTATCTCACCATCACCACTACCTAATTCCAGAACATTCTTACACCCCCAAAGAGAACCTTCACATACATTCACTCCCCACTCCTCCCTGCCCCAGCCCCTGGCAACCACTAATCAATCTGCTTTCTGCATCGATGGATTTACCTGTTCTGAATGTTTTGTGTCAATGGAATTTTGCAACTGGTGGCGTCTCAGGTCTGGCTTCTCTCACTGAGCTGTGTCCGGTTTCCATTTCTGTCGTCACAGGTATCAGTGCTTCATTCCTTATTATGGCTGAATAACATTCCGTTCTCTTCAACCCATTTCGCGTATCCGTCCATCAGTTGGTTCGGGTTGCGGCTGCTCATACTGCTATGCGCCAGTCTCTCTTGGTCATGTTATACTTATATTTATTTAATTTTCGTAGCCCTTGTCTATTTATTTAACACGTATATTTTTGATCCCTTGCCTGAGAAGATAAGCCCCCCAAGAAGTCAGTCATCTCGCCCATCTTGTACACGGCTGTCTCCCCAGTCCCTTGAATAGTGCCTGGCACAGAGTAAGCAATCAATATTTGTTGAGTGAGTGAATGAGTCGGAGCTGTTGTTATTCTCGTCTCTTAGCAGACTCAGTCTTCTCCCCTAACTCACGCGGGCTCTTGCTCTATTCACCTGTGTCCCAAATCTGGCAATTCTCCCCAGCTGTAGTTCTTGGCCCATCGTTCCATCGCCTCACAAGCAGACATTCTCCCAGGCTCGGGGCCTCTCTTAACCTAATTCAGTCTCAAACTTGAATGTATCACAGTCTCATACAGAGGGCCTGGGAAAATACAGAGAGCCGGGTCTGACCCCGGGAGTTCCTGAGTCAGTAGGTCTGGGTGGATCTGAAAGTTTGCATCTTAGCAAGTTCCCGGGTGATGCTCGTGCCGCTGGTTGGCAGACCACTGTCTGAGAATCGCTGCCTTGGTGGTATGAATTTCAACAGATAGGCTGGGCCTGGTGAATGCATAGACGGCATGTGTGACCCTCAGTCAAACAGATCATCTCCCTTCCTCCTTGATGTGGACTCAGAGGGTTCTGGTTAGTTAACAGCATCTGGATAGATCCCGGAACACTGCAGGAGCTGCGCGTATGCAGCCTGGAGAAGCTCGACCTGGTCCAAAAAGGGCACGTAAAAGGATGTTTATCGCAGTGTTGTTTACAGAGGCGGGCAGCTGGTGACCAAACCAGGTGTCCATAATTAGGGAAACAAATAAGTAGGGGTGATATTCTGCCTGTTCGCAACGAAACAACTGGGTGTTTGCAGCTGGCGTTCATCCTCATCAGTCAGTTCTGCCGCCATGCTAGTTGCTGTATGTTGAGACCATCATCTCTGCAGGTAAAAATGAACTATGGGGCCCGCATGTGTCGAAATGCTGTGCAGCAGTTGCAAGTGAGTAAGAGACACATGCATATACAATAATACCCACAATATTATCTATCCTTCGAGGATATTCATATATCTAAATAAATGCAAGATAGAGGGTCCTACCTTTGGTGCAATAATCTTTTACGGTTACCTCTGCTCTGTTCTGTGTGCTAACACTGAGCTTCTTTCCTAGGCTTCCGTCGAACTGTTATGGGTTGAATCAAGTCCCCCCCCCCCCCCAAAGACATATTGAAATTCTAACCCCCCCTGGTCCTCCGAATGGGATCTTATTTGGAAATAGGATAGTCACAGAGGTCGTTTAGTTAACAGGAGGCCATACTGGAGGAGGGTGGGCCCCTAATTCGATATGACTGGAGTCCTTCTAAGAAGATTTCCATGTGGAGAGGATGACACAGGGAGAAGACTCTGCGAAGATGGAGGCACGGAGATTAGAGTGAATGCCGAAGATCAGGTCGCCAGCAGCCACTGGAGAGGCGGGGAAGGAGCCCCCTACAGGTTTCAGAAGGGGCGTGGCCTTGCTAGCATCTTGATTTTGCGCTTCTGGCCTCTGGAACTGTGAGACAATAAATTTCTGCTGTTTTAAGCCTCCCTGTTTATGGTACTTTGTTACAGCAGCCCTAGGAAACTAATGCAGTCACTTTAAAACCTCTTGGCTCGTTTCCTTATTTATAAAATAATGGTGATGAGAATATTGACCCTTTGTGAGAGTGAAGGGAATTGAACATGATGATAAATGGAAAGTACTCGAAACACTGCTGGGACCCCAGTTCTATGCTTTTCTTCCATCCCCAGCTACTGATGAAGAGGACCACGAACCTGGGGTGTGGACGGGTCACACCAAATGCTCCATAGCTACAGGAAACCCGATGCAGTCCATGTGCAGGGCTCTTGTTCAAATCCCTGTGCTGTAGTTTACTGGCTGTGTGACCTTGAGCAGGTTAATTCACCTCTCTGAGGCTTTGTTTACTTATCTGCAAAGAAGTAATAATCCTTATAAGGTTTTTATATGCTGCCTAGTTGAATTAAGACAGGTAATGTGATTAGCATAGTGCCTAGCTATGGTACATACTCAACAAATAGTATTTGTTATTAATAGTGGGCCATTGCTATACACGAAGCGTTGGTATCTAGTGTTAGATATCGAGGGGACTAAATCTATGGTGTGCACATTACATGTATTTATCACACAGCTATTATGGGAAGCGTGTGACTGTCCTGCAGGAAGTCCATGTAACCTCGAACTGCGGCGATTTTATGTACTTACTTGAGTCTTTCCCCCCTCTATCTAGAATGGTGGCTTCACGGAGTCAGGGGCCTGGCCTTTTGTTCACAAGCAGAGCGCGCAGCGTACAGAGGGGCCAGCCAGTCATCGCGGTTTTGAATGAACGGATTTCAATGCTTTGTTCTTTCAGGGCCCTTGCAGATGTCATGAGGCCACAGGGCCACTGCAACCCTGACCACATGGAGAGAGACCTTAACATTGTGGTGCACGTGCAGCATTACGAGAACATGGATACCAGAACCCCCATAAATAATCTTCGTAAGTAGAGCCACACGATCCATTTCCGGCCCCACCGGGCGAATCAGGCAGTAGTCACGGCTCCAGATGTCGTGGTGTGTGTTTGGGCTCGCTAAGAGTTGCTCTTCGTTGACCGGCTGGAAGTTTTGTTTCATCTCCTCTGAGCGAAGATGTGTTTGGCGTCATTGGAGTTCACTTGGTTTGTTTCTCCGTGAAAGAGTGATCCGTTTGGTTGTTTTCTCAGAGTTGGTTCTTCTGGTCAACAAATAGACCACTTGCTTGCTGCATTATGGTTAGGTACTTAGCTAACCAATGGCTTACTTGGTTGGTTCATTTGAGATAGTTCATCTGTTAGCCAATAAGCCATTTTGTTGGTTCATCTTGGTTGGGCAATCAATCGGTTAACCAATGGTCCATTTGCTTATTCGTTTACCTCCTGAGGTAGAACAGTTGTGACTTTTAGGTTTCATACTGTTTTCGATGAGCAGATACTAGTTCAGAAGAATTAGGTCTATTTTTCATTAAACTAGAGTTTCATAAAAATAATCCACAAACTACTTTGGGGTGTGTGTGTGCATGTGTGTGTGCACGCGCGTGTGTGTACATGCATGTGAGTGCCTTTGTGTATGGGGTGAACTGTGGTTATGTTGTTTTGGGTTGTGTACAGGTGATTCAACAGTAGCAAATTCTGTTCCATTGTTCTTTCAAGAAAAAAAAAGCTGCATTAGTTATTGTTTCGGTAGGTATTTAGCTGGTAGAGCGTACTTGGGTTGATTTTCTTTCAAAGATCTGTGTATACAACATACATTATAGATCCGAAGTACTGGCTAATGGGAGTGAAGAAAAACAAGACTGTTTAGTTTTTGACAATAGTATACTATCCTGGTTATTCCTAGCAATTATGTTTTCAAGTAACCCCCACATTAAAGTAATGCGGAGGATTTGGTTTAAAATAACAAAAGCCAGACAATTTAAAGGATGTATTTAGTTGTGGCTGGAGGTTCTTGAAAACATCAACAGTTCTCACATCGAACGTTTTAGAGTCTGGATCGCCTTTGCTGAAGCTCCACCAGTCGTACTGGTGTTTTATTTGCCGAATGATAATTCTAAACTTTTCGGTTGCAAATTTTTATGCTCGATGAGTGGAGGAATAAGTCTGTGGAATTTGACGTAATTGGCATGAATTCTTTGATTCTTCATGGTGGTCATTTTTCACGACCTTGGAAACTTTGCAGCATGTTCCCAAAGTCAATGTCACCACGGTTTGAAAATGGGTACCCAATGGAGTGTCCGTGAAGGTTTCATTGGTTTAAATGTTGTCACATTATTTATTTATGAACCAGGTCATAAAATAGTGTGAGCAACAGCCACACTTTAGAGCAAAATAAACCAGTAATTGTAAGTTTTATGATCAGATCTCACGGCCCTGCAAGATATGGTACATCGTATCAACTCTGCTATGGCACTTGCTGTGTCCAGCTCTGGCTTTGATGGGAATGAGCATATTCTCTTTTAGGTGGCACTGGGAAATAAATTGAATTTAGATGTATTGTGGTCCTGAACGTCATAAATGAGTGAATGTGATCACGAAGTGGGCAAAGGTGAAATGACGGAGTCTCCGGCTATAAAATGCGGTTCTTAACAAGTTTCTCTTTTGAGGTTGCAATCTCGAGGACGATTTTTGAATTAGCACTCAGATGGAATAATAAACTCATTGAAGTCACCCAGTTTTATCATTCTGTCAGGCAAAGGGCAGAGTACATTAATGAATGTTGCTTTAATAAGGGACTTTTGTTTAAAGTTGTACTGAAAATAAATGACTGCTTAGAGATGGGTGTCCAGGCACTGAGTAATTCAGAAGTCTCTTGTGACAGCTAACTTGGTTTATATGTGACTCTTGCCTTGAGTCTATATTTGTGTCTCAGTAATCAGTGATCTTCTATACTAAGAAAAAAATGTGTCTTGTAATATTCTACTGGGTGGGATTAAACCAAAGCATTTCTGGTGAACCATATGAGAGAATTCCAGGTGTAATGTCATAAACATTGCATTCTCTCAAGAATTACCACAAATGTTAATTTCATATAATCCTGCTAGGTCAATCTACTTATTTCCTATTTTGGGGGAATATCTGGGAAATAAGAAGCATATAGCTTTTTCACAGATTTACATTAATAAGTTTAATTTATATAACTAATTCAGTAGTTGGTAGTAATGATAGGTTTCCTTGTAATGACTTATCTTTTTATTGATTTACAGGAGCTATTCCTGTATTACAGACACAGGGGAAAATTGGCATGTTCAGAAGAATGAATGATTTTCAGAGCGCATTGAGAGGATAGGACTAGATGACTGATATTTATCAGTTACTACAGATTCGAGAAGCCCATAATTACCAGCGCTCACTTAGACTGATAGAGAACTAGGAGAGAAAGAATCCCATCTGATAACTGGAAAGTTAGACCAGCTCTTGGTGCCAGAAGTAGAATGCACCTATTGAATGTAAGTCTTCTGAACATTACAGGAGTCAGAAAGATTTACTATTATGAAAAAGGGAAAGAAAGATGCATCTGCTTGTGATATACAAGGAGGGGCACATCATGCCATTTTTGGGGTGTTCTTCACTAAACATCCAAGTTACCGGATTCGACTGGGAGCTACATAGTCCCAACTTAAATGTCAGTTTCATCTTTTATTAAATGACCCATTCGATTTTCCTTTAAGGGAATATGTAATCGTCTCCATTTATTTTTCTTTTCTCATCTTAATATTAATGCGAGATCACTTCCTGATCTTTCCCTATGCTAGGGCCAGATGCTAAGAGAATCAGATGTGAGGGTTGAAATCTGGATATGTAGAAGGAGGGGAGTGGAGGAGTTAAGGTAAAGTCACATAAAGAGGAGAAAGTTTCAATATGGGGACATTCTGGCCAACGTTTCTTTATAAATTTCCTATGGTTGATTTTTCCTGTGATAGGCAGGGCTTGCCTCTCTCTGAAGATGGGTTTTTCTTCAGCTGATGCTGTTCATGTTCTTTCCAGGCATTCAGTGATATTGCCTAAAAATATTTAGTCTGATAATCAAAAGGGCCTTGCTCTCTTTGATTAACAGGATGTAGATTCAGATGAGATAGTGATTTTCTGCAAATGCTCCTCGGCTTCTGTATAATTATAGTTTGCTTTTGAAGGCACATTTTGTCCTCAAGTGCTATGAACCTACTCTGTCTCCCCCAGCCCTGCCTGCCAATGACAATCCCACCCCTTTTGGGAGTGCAGGGTAAATATGAGCTTCCTTCAGTCCCAAGGATGGGAGATGTGAGCGTGAGCTGTTGCAGATATGAGGATGCGACCTGGATCGACGTTTCTCAAGTCCCGTGTGTTAACAGCACACACTTTTTTTTTTTGAAATGAAATTTTAATTTGGAATAGTTTTATATTTACAGAAAAGTTACAGAAAGAGTTCCCAGGGTTCTGTACACTCCTCACTCATCTCCCCCTAATGTTAACATCTTATACACTTGTCAAAACTAAGAAATCAACATCAGTACGTTATTTTTAGCTCAACTGGAGATAGTGTTTGAATTTCACTAGTGTCTTCAGTCATGTCTTTTTTGCCGTTCCAGGATGCCATCCAGAATGCTATGCTATATTTAGAACAGCAAACATGGTAGTAGAGTCTTGATTGTGCAGTGTTGTTTAATGACATGGTGAAGACTAGAAACAATACTACGTAAGTCGGCAGCAATTACCAAGGCTCTATTGTATGAAGCGTGTCTCCCACTGCCTATAAAGGCGTGCACACAAAATTATCCACCTGGGCAGGGACAAGGTACCTGCAGTTTCCCTGCAGACCTGCGACCCCTCTTTGAAGCTGGGTTGCTCTTACACTGCGTATATTATGGCGCCGTCTGAGCCAGTGAGATCTTGCCCCAAACTGAGGAGAGATGCCGACTTCATGTTTCAGGTCACAGACAGGGGATTCACAAGGAACCTGAGGAAAAGCAGATCTCTGGCTTAGTTTCTCAAGGTGTTATACAGCTCCTCTCTAGGGCCAGGTGGATTTCCATTCGTTTTTTCCACCCGTGGTTACCAAGGCTCCTGGAAATCCTGTATTAGACTTTTGGGAATACTGGTAGGAATGTTCCCAAATATTTTTTAAAAATTGAAACGAATTTCCTAATTAGGGCAGGCAAAAGGGTAAATATAGATATATGTATATAAGAGTAAAAAGCATATAAGACTGCGTGATATTAACAACAACTTAGACAAACAGTATTCTAAACCCCCAGCAGATTGAATCTTCAAAACCTTATTAGGTTGGTAATATTGTTTTCATCATCATAAGGATGGGAAACTGGGCTCAGAGAGGTTGAGTGGCTTGTCCAACATTTATACTGGTGCTAAATGATGGTGCTGGGATTTAAACTGAGCAGGTAAGACCTCAAGGTCGGTGTTTTCATTTTTTTTTAGGCGAGGCAACCCTTGGTTGACCACACAGATTGCAAGGACCTTGTCAGCTTACAATCCCTTATTTTTTATTTTTATTTTTTATGCCCACAGCATTTGGTCTTCCTAGGCGGTCTCCCATCCAAGTACTAACCAGGTCTGACCCTGCTTAGTTTCTGAGATCAGACAGGATCGGTCTTGTTCAGGGTAGCATGGCCGTAGACCCAAAGTCGGTGTTTTTATCTGCTGTATTAGTGAACTCTTCTTGTGGTACAAGTGTTTGCAGAAAGGGGAC